>NC_092005.1:7131631-8533344 GCF_044704955.1 Pristiophorus japonicus | reverse complement strand
CATTCCACACATCATGCCACACATCATGCCACACCTCATTCCACACATCAGTCCATCGCTTATTCCACACGTCATTGAACAACTCATTCCAAACATCATTCCACACATCATTCCACATATCATTCCACACATCATTCCACACAGCATTCCACACAGCATTCCACACATCATTGCACACATCATTCCACACCTCATTCCACACCTCATTCCACACATCATTCCACACAGCATTGCACACATCATTCCACACAACATTCCAAATATCATCCAATCCTCATTCCTCATATCATTCCACGCATCATTCCACATCTCATTCCACACATCATTCCACACATCATTCCACACCTCATTCCAAACGACATTCCACACATCATTCCACACATCATTCCACACAGCATTCCAAATATCATTCCACACCTCATTCCACACCTCATTCCACACATCATTCCACACGTAATTCCACGCGTCATTCCACACAGCATTGCACACATCATTCTTCACTTCAATTCACACCTCATTCCACACCTCATTCCACATCTCTTTCCACACATCATTCCACACATCATTCCACACCTCATTCCACACATCATTCAATACATCATTCCACATACCATTCCACACATCATTCCACACATCATTCCACACAACATTCCACACATCATTGCACACATCAGTCCACACCTCATTCCACACATCATTCAACACATCATTCCACACAACATTCCAAATATCATCCACTCCTGATTCCACATATCATTCCACGCATCATTCCAAATCTCATTCCACACAGCATTTCACACATCAGTCCAGACATCATTCCACACCTCATTCCACATATCATTCCACATCTCATTCCACGCATCATTCCATACATCATTCCACACATCATTCCACACCTCATTCCGCACCTCATTCCACACCTCATTCCACACCTCATTCCACACATCTTTCCAAACATCATTCCACAACATTCCACACTTCATTCCACACATCAGTCCATACCTCATTCTTCACCTCTTTCCACACATCAATCCACACATCATTCCAAACATCATTCCACATATCATTTACACATCATTCCACACCTCATTCTACACATTATTCCACAACATTCCACACATCATTACACACATCATTCCACACATCATTGACACATCATTCCATACTTCATTCCAAACATCATTCCACACATCATTCCACACATCATTCCACACATGAATCCACACCTCATTCCTTACATCATTCAACACATCATTCCACACATCATTGACACATCATTGCATACCTCATTCCACACCTCATTCCACATATCATTCCACGCATCATTCCACATCTAATTCCACACATCATTCCACACATCATTCCGCACGTCATTCCACACATCATTCCACACAGTATTCCACACATCATTGCACACAACATTCCACACATCGTTCCACACATCATTCCATAACATTCCACTCAACATTCCACACTTTATTCCACACATCATTGCGACATCATTCCACACATCATTCCACACATCATTCCACACAGCATTTCACACCTCATACCACACATCATTCCACAACATTTCACACATCATTCCACACATCAATCCACACATCATTCCACACATCACTCCACACATCATTCCACACCTCAATCCACACATCATTCCACACATCATTCAATACATCATTCCACATATCATTCCACACATCATTCCACACATCATTCCACACATAATTCCACACAGCATTCCACACATCATTGCACACATCATTCCACACCTCATTCCACACCTCAATCCACACATCATTCCACAGAGCATTCCACACATCATTCCACACAACATTCCAAATATCATCCTATCCTCACACCTCATATCATTCCACGCATCATTCCAAATCTCATTCCACACATCATTCCACACATCATTCCATACCTCATTCCACACGTCATTCCACACATCATTCCACACATCATTCCACACAGCATTCCAAATATCATTCCACACCTCATTCCACACCTCATTCCACACAGCATTACACACATCATGCTTCACATCAATTCACACCTCATTCCACACCTCATTCCACACCTCATTCCACACATCATTCCACACATCATTGCACACATCATTCCAAACATCATTCCATACATCATTCCACTAATCATTCCACACGTCATTAAAACACCTCATTCCACTCAACATTCCACGCATCATTCCACACCGCATTCCACAACTCATTCAACACATCATTCCACACATCATTCCACACATCATTCCACACATCATTCCACACATTATTCCAAACATCATTCCACACCTCATTCCACATATCATTCCACGCATCATTCCACACATCATTCCACACATCATTCCACACATCATTCCACATATCATTCCACATATCATTCAACACATCAGTCCATCCCTCATTCCACACCTCATTCCAGACCTCATTCCACACCTCATTCCACACATCATTGCATACATCATTGCACATATCATTCCACAACATTCAACACATAATTCCACACATCAATCCAAACTTCATTCCATCCCTCATTCCACACCTCCTTGAAAACCTCATTACACACATCATTCCACACATCATTCCACACCCCATTCCACACCTCATTCCACAAATCATTCCACAACATTCAACACATCATTCCACACATCAATCCACACGTGATTCCATTCCTCATTCCACACGTCATTGAACAACTCATGCCACACATCATTCCACACATCAAACCATCCCTTCTTCCACACGTCATTGAACACATCATTCCACACATCATTCCACACATCATTCCACACATCATTCCACACATCAGTCCATACCTCATTCCAAACCTCATTCCACACCTCATTCCACACCTCATTCCACACATCATTCCACACATCATTCCACACATCATTCCACACATCATTCCAATTTTCATTCTACATCACATTCCACAAAACATTCCACGCATCATTCCACACATCATTCCAAACATCATTCCACACATCATTCCATATATCAATCCAAATGTCATTCGACACTTCATTCCACACATCTTTCCACACTTCATTCCACACATCATGCTTCACATCAATTCACACCTCATTCCACACCTCATTCCACACCTCATTCCACACATCATTCCACACATCATTGCACACATCATTCCAAACATCATTCCATACATCATTCCACTAATCATTCCACACGTCATTAAAACACCTCATTCCACTCAACATTCCACGCATCATTCCACACCGCATTCCACAACTCATTCAACACATCATTCCACACATCATTCCACACATCATTCCACACATCATTCCACACATTATTCCAAACATCATTCCACACCTCATTCCACATATCATTCCACGCATCATTCCACACATCATTCCACACATCATTCCACACATCATTCCACATATCATTCCACATATCATTCAACACATCAGTCCATCCCTCATTCCACACCTCATTCCAGACCTCATTCCACACCTCATTCGACACATCATTGCATACATCATTGCACATATCATTCCACAACATTCAACACATAATTCCACACATCAATCCAAACTTCATTCCATCCCTCATTCCACACCTCCTTGAAAACCTCATTACACACATCATTCCACACATCATTCCACACCCCATTCCACACCTCATTCCACAAATCATTCCACAACATTCAACACATCATTCCACACATCAATCCACACGTGATTCCATCCCTCATTCCACACGTCATTGAACAACTCATGCCACACATCATTCCACACATCAAACCATCCCTTCTTCCACACGTCATTGAACACATCATTCCACACATCATTCCACACATCATTCCACACATCATTCCACACATCAGTCCATACCTCATTCCAAACCTCATTCCACACCTCATTCCACACCTCATTCCACACATCATTCCACACATCATTCCACACATCATTCCACACATCATTCCAATTTTCATTCTACATCACATTCCACAAAACATTCCACGCATCATTCCACACATCATTCCAAACATCATTCCACACATCATTACATATATCAATCCAAATGTCATTCGACACTTCATTCCACACATCTTTCCACACTTCATTCCACACATCATTCCTCACCTCATTCCACACATCATTCAATACATCATTCCACATATCATTCCACACATCATTGCACACATCATTCCACACAACTTTCCACACATCATTGCACACATCATTCCACACCTCATTCCACACATCATTCAACACATCATTCCACACAACATTGCAAATATCATCCACTCCTCATTCCACATATAATTCCACGTATCATTCCAAATCTCATTCCAAACAGCATTTCACACATCAGTCCACACATCATTCCACACCTCATTCCACATATCATTCCACACCTCATTCCACGCATCATTCCACACATCATTCCACACATCATTCCACATATCATTCCACGCATCATTCCACACATCATTCCACAAATCATTCCACACATCATTCCACACCTCATTCCACACGTCATTCCACACATCATTCCACACATCATTCCACACAGCATTCCAAATATCATTCCACACCTCATTCCACACAGCATTACACACATCATTCTTCACATCAATTCACACCTCATTCCACACCTCATTCCACACCTCATTCCACACATCATTCCACACATCATTGCACACATCATTCCAAACATCATTCCATACATCATTCCACAAATCATTCCACACGTCATTTAAACACCTCATTCCACTCATCATTTTACGCATCATTCCACACCTCATTCCACAACTCATTCAACACATCATTCCACACATCATTCCACACGTCATTCCACACATCATTCCACACATTATTCCAAACATCATTCCACACCTCATTCCAAATATCATTCCACGCATCATTCCACACATCATTCCACACATCATTCCACACATCATTCCACATATCATTCCACATATCATTCCACACATCAGTCCATCCCTCATTCCACAACTCATTCCAGACCTCATTCCACACCTCATTCCACACATCATTGCATATATCATTGCACACATAATTCCACACATCAATCCAAACTTCATTCCATCCCTCATTCCACTCCTCCTTGAAAACCTCATTACACACATCATTCCACACATCATTCCACACGCCATTCCACACCTCATTCCACAAATAATTCCACAACATTCAACACATCATTCCACACATCAATCCACACGTCATTCCATCCCTCATTCCACACGTCATTGAACAACTCATTCCACACATCATGCCACACATCATGCCACACCTCATTCCACACATCAGTCCATCGCTTATTCCACACGTCATTGAACAACTCATTTCAAACATCATTCCACACATCATTCCACATATCATTCCACACATCATTCCACACAGCATTCCACACAGCATTCCACACATCATTGCACACATCATTCCACACCTCATTCCACACCTCATTCCACACAACATTCCAAATATCATCCAATCCTCATTCCTCATATCATTCCACGCATCATTCCACATCTCATTCCACAAATCATTCCACACATCATTCCACACCTCATTCCAAACGACATTCCACACATCATTCCACACATCATTCCACGCAGCATTCCAAATATCATTCCACACCTCATTCCACACCTCATTCCACACATCATTCCACACGTAATTCCACGCGTCATTCCACACAGCATTGCACACATCATTCTTCACTTCAATTCACTCCTCATTCCACACCTCATTCCACATCTCTTTCCACACATCATTCCACACATCATTCCACACCTCATTCCACACATCATTCAATACATCATTCCACATACCATTCCACACATCATTCCACACATCATTCCACACAACATTCCACACATCATTGCACACATCAGTCCACACCTCATTCCACACATCATTCAACACATCATTCCACACAACATTCCAAATATCATCCACTCCTCATTCCACATATCATTCCACGCATCATTCCAAATCTCATTCCACACAGCATTTCACACATCAGTCCAGACATCATTCCACACCTCATTCCACATATCATTCCACATCTCGTTCCACGCATCATTCCATACATCATTCCACACATCATTCCACACCTCATTCCGCACCTTATTGCACACCTCATTCCACACCTCATTCCACACATCATTCCAAACATCATTCCACAACATTCCACACTTCATTCCACACATCAGTCCATACCTCATTCTTCACCTCTTTCCACACATCATTCCACACATCATTCCAAACATCATTCCACATATCATTTACACATCATTCCACACCTCATTCCACACATTATTCCACAATATTCCACACATCATTACACACATCATTCCACACATCATTGACACATCATTCCATACTTCATTCCAAACATCATTCCACACATCATTCCACACATCATTCCACACATTAATCCACACCTCATTCCATACATCATTCAACACATCATTCCACACATCATTGACACATCATTGCATACCTCATTCCACACCTCATTCCACGCATCATTCCACATCTAATTCCGCACATCATTCCACACATCATTCCGCACGTCATTCCATACATCATTCCACACATCATTCCACACAACATTCCACACATCATTCCACACAGTATTCCACACATCATTGCACACAACATTCCACACATCATTCCGCACCTCATTCCACATATCATTCCATAACATTCCACACATCATTACACACATCATTCCTCACATCATTGACACATCATTCCAAACCTCATTCCAAACAACATTCTACACATCATTCCACACATCATTCCACACATTATTCCACACATCATTCCACACATCATTCAACCCATCATTCCACACATCATTCAACACATCATTCCACACATCATTGACACATCATTGCATACCTCATTCCACACATCATTCCACAACATTCCACTCAACATTCCACACATCATTCCACACATCATTTCACACCTCATACCACACATCATTCCACAACATTTCACACATCATTCCACACATCAATCCACACATCATTCCACACATCATTCCACACATCATTCCAAGCCTCATTCCACACGTCATTCAATACATCATTCCACATATCATTCCACACATCATTCCACACATCATTCCACACATAATTCCACACAGCATTCCACACATCATTGCACACATCATTCCACATCTCATTCCACACCTCATTCAACACATCATTCCACACAGCATTCCACACATCATTCCACACAACATTCCAAATATCATCCAATACTCATTCCTCATCTCATTCCACGCATCATTCCACATCTCATTCCACACATCATTCCACACATCATTCCACACCTCATTCCACATGTCATTCCACACACCATTACATACATCATTCCACACAGCATTCCAAATATCATTCCACACCTCATTCAACACAGCATTACACACATCATTCTTCACATCAATTCACACCTCATTCCACACCTCATTCCACACCTCATTCCACACATCATTCCACACATCATTGCACACATCATTCCAAACATCATTCCATACATCATTCCACAAATCTTTCCACACGTCATTTAAACACCTCATTTCACTCATCATTCCACGCATCATTCCACACCTCATTCCACAACTCATTCAACACATCATTCCACACATCATTCCACACATCATTCCACATATCATTCCACACATTATTCCAAACATCATTCCGCACCTCATTCCACATATCATTCCACGCATCATTCCACACATCATTCCACACATCATTCCACACATCATTCCTTCATATCATTCCACATATCATTCCACACATCAGTCCATCCCTCATTCCACACCTCATTCCAGACCTCATTCCACACCTCATTCCACACATCATTGCATATATCATTGTACACATAATTCCACACATCAATCCAAACTTCATTCCATCCCTCATTCCACACCTCCTTGAAAACCTCATTACACACATCATTCCACACATCATTCCACACATCATTCCACACATCATTCCACACATCAGTCCATACCTCATTCCACACCTCATTCCACACCTCATTCCACACCTCATTCCACACATCATTCCGCACATCATTCCACACATCATTCCAATTTGCATTCTTCATCACATTCCACATAACATTCCACGCATCATTCCACACATCATTCCAAACATCATTCGACACATCATTCCCTATATCATTCCAAATGTCATTCGACACATTATTCCACACATCTTTCCACACTTCATTCCACACATCATTCCTCACCTCATTCCACACATCATTCAATACATCATTCCACATACCATTCCACACATCATTCTACACATCATTCCACACAACATTCCACACATCATTGCACACTTCATTCCACACCTCATTCAACACATCATTCAATACATCATTCCACATACCATTCCACACATCATTCCACACTTCATTTCACACATCATTCCTCACCTCATTCCACACATCATTCCACACATCATTCAATACAACATTCCACATATCATTCCACACATCATTCCACACATCATTGCACACATCATTCCACACAGCATTTCAAATATCATTCCACACCTCATTCCACATATCATTCCACGCATCATTCCACATCTCATTCCACACATCATTCCACACATCATTCCGCACGTCATTCCACACATCATTCCATACATCATTCCACACAGCATTCCACACATAATTCCACACAGCATTCCACACATCATTGCACACAACATTCCACACGTCATTCCACACGTCAATCCAAACTTAATTCCATCCCTCATTCCACACCTCCTTGAAAACTTCATTACACACATCATTCCACACATCATTCCACACCCCATTCCACACCTCATTCCACAAATCATTCCACAACATTCAACACATCATTCCACACATCAATCCACATGTCATTCCATCCCTCATTCCACACGTCATTGAACAACTCATTCCACACATCATGCCACACATCGTGCCACACATCATTCCACACATCAGTCCATCCCTTATTCCACACGTCATTGAACAACTCATTCCACAGATCATTCCACACATCATTCCACACATCATTCCACACATCATTCGAAACATCATTCCACACATCAGTCCATATCTCATTCCAAACCTCATTCCACACCTCATTCCACACCTCATTCCACACATCATTCCACACATCATTCCACACATCATTCCACACATCATTCCAATTTTCATTCTACATCACATTCCACATAACATTCCACGCATCATTCCACACATCATTCCAAACATCATTCGACACATCATTCCATATATCATTCCAAATGTCATTCGACACATCATTCCACACATCTTTCCACACTTCATTCCACACATCATTCCTCACCTCATTCCACACATCATTCAATACATCATTCCACCAACCATTCCACACATCATTCCTCACATCATTCCACACAACATTCCACACATCATTGCACACATCATTCCACACCTCATTCCACACATCATTCAAAACATCATTCCACACAACATTCCAAATATCATCCACTCCTCATTCCACATATCATTCCACGCATCATTCCAAATCTCATTCCACGCAGCATTTCACACATCAGTCCACACATCATTCCACACCTCATTCCACATATCATTCCACACCTCATTCCATGCATCATTCCACAAATCATTCCACACATCATTCCACACCTCATTCCACACCTCATTCCACACCTCATTCCACACCTCATTCCACACATCAATCCACACATCATTCCACAACATTCCACACTTCATTCCACACATCAGTCCATACCTCATTCTTCACCTCATTCCACACATCATTTCACACATCATTCCAAACATCATTCCACATATCATTTACACATCATTCCACACCTCATTCCACACATCATTCCATAACATTCCACACATCATTACACACATCATTCCACACATCATTGACACATCATTCCATACCTCATTCCAAACATCATTCCACACATCATTCCACACATCATTCCACATATTATTCCACACCTCATTCCATACATCATTCAACACCTCATTCCATACATCATTCAACACATCATTCCACACATCATTGACACATCATTGCATACCTCATTCCACACCTCATTCCACATATCATTCCACGCATCATTCCACATCTAATTCCACACATCATTCCACACATCATTCCGCACGTCATTCCACACAGCATTCCACACATCATTCCGCACAGCATTGCACACATCATTGCACATAACATTCCACACATCATTCCACACCTCATTCCAACATTTCATTTTCACATCATTCCACACCTCATTCCACACATCATTCCATAACATTCCACACATCATTACACACATCATTCCACACATCATTGACACATCATTCCATACCTCATTCCAAACATCATTCCACACATCATTCCACACATCATTCCACACATTATTCCACACATCATTCCATACATCATTCAACACATCATTCCACACATCATTGACACATCAGTGCATATCTCATTCCACACATCATTCCACAACATTTCAATCAACATTCCACACATCATTCCACAACATTTCACACATCATTCCACACATCATTGACACATCAGTGCATACCTCATTCCACACATCATTCCATAACATTCCACTCAACATTCCACACAACATTCAAAACATCATTCCACACATCATTGAGACATCATTCCACACATCATTCCACACATCATTCCACACATCATTTCACACCTCATACCATACATCATTCCACAACATTTCACACATCATTGCACACATCAATCCACACATCATTCCACACATCATTCAATATATCATTCCACATATCATTCCACACATCATTCCACACATCATTCCAAACATAATTCCACACAGCATTCCACACATCATTGCACACATCATTCCACACCTCATTCCACACCTCGTTCCACACATTATTCCACACAGCATTCCACACATCATTCCACACAACATTCCAAATATCATCCAATCCTCATTCCTCATATCATTCCACGCATCATTCCACATCTCATTCCACACATCATTCCACACATCATTCCACACATCATTCCACACGTCATTCCACACAGCATTCCAAATATGATTCCACACCTCATTCCACACCTCATTCCACACATCATTCCACACGTAATTCCACGCGTCATTCCACACAGCATTACACACATCATTCTTCACATCAATTCACACCTCATTCCACACCTCATTCCACACCTCATTCCACACATCATTCCACACATCATTCCACACATTATTCCAAACATCATTCCACACATCATTCCACATATCATTACACATATCATTCCACACATCAGTCCATCCCTCATTCCACACCTCATTCCAGACCTCATTCCACACCTCATTCCACACATCATTGCATACATCATTGCACATATCATTCCACACATCATTCCACACGCCATTCCACACCTCATTCCACGTAACATTCCACAACATTCAACACATAATTCCACACATCAATCCAAACTTCATTCCATCCCTCATTCAACACCTCCTTGAAAACCTCATTACACACATCATTCCACACATCATTCCACACCCCATTCCACACCTCATTCCACAAATCATTCCACAACATTCAACACATCATTCCACACATCAATCCACACGTCATTCCATCCCTCATTCCACACGTCATTGAACAACTCATTCCACACATCATGCCACACATCATGCCACACATCATTCCACACATCAGTCCATCCCTTATTCCACACGTCATTGAACAACTCATTCCACACATCATTCCACACATCATTCCACACGTCATTCCACACATCATTCCACACATCATTCCACACATCAGTCCATACCTCATTCCAAACCTCATTCCACACCTCATTCCACACCTCATTCCACACATCATTCCACACATCATTCCACACATCATTCCACACATCAGTCCATATCTCATTCCAAACCTCATTCCACACCTCATTCCACACCTCATTCCACACATCATTCCACACATCATTCCACACATCATTCCAATTTTCATTCTACATCACATTCCACATAACATTCCACGCATCATTCCACACATCATTCCAAACATCATTCCACACATCATTCCTCACCTCATTCCACACATCATTCAATACATCATTCCACATACCATTCCACACATCATTCCACACATCATTCCACACAACATTCCACACATCATTGCACACATCATTCCACACCTCATTCCACACATCATTCAACACATCTTTCCACACAACATTCCAAATATCATCCACACCTCATTCCACATATCATTCCACGCATCATTCCAAATCTCATTCCACACAGCATTTCACACATCAGTCCACACATCATTCCACACCTCATTCCACATATCATTCCACACCTCATTCCATGCATCATTCCACACATCATTCCACACATCATTCCACACCTCATTCCACACATCATTCCACACCTCATTCCACACCTCATTCCACACATCATTCCACACATCATTCCACAACATTCCACACTTCATTCCACACATCAGTCCATACCTCATTCTTCACCTCATTCCACACATCATTTCACACATCATTCCAAACATCATTCCACATATCATTTACACATCATTCCACACCTCATTCCACACATCATTCCATAACATTCCACACATCATTACACACATCATTCCACACATCATTGACACATCATTCCACACATTATTCCACACCTCATTCCATACATCTTTCAACACCTCATTCCATACATCATTCAACACATCATTCCACACATCATTGACACATCATTGCATACCTCATTCCACACCTCATTCCACATATCATTCCACGCATCATTCCACATCTAATTCCACACATCATTCCACACATCATTCCGCACGTCATTCCACACAGCATTCCACACATCATTCCGCACAGCATTGCACACATCATTGCACATAACATTCCACACATCATTCCACACCTCATTCCACATTTCATTTTCACATCATTCCACACCTCATTCCACACATCATTCCATAACATTCCACACATCATTACACACATCATTCCACACATCATTGACACATCATTCCATACCTCATTCCAAACATCATTCCACACATCATTGACACATCATTCCACACATTATTCCACACCTCATTCCATACATCTTTCAACACCTCATTCCATACATCATTCAACACATCATTCCACACATCATTGACACATCATTGCATACCTCATTCCACACCTCATTCCACATATCATTCCACGCATCATTCCACATCTAATTCCACACATCATTCCACACATCATTCCGCACGTCATTCCACACAGCATTCCACACATCATTCCGCACAGCATTGCACACATCATTGCACATAACATTCCACACATCATTCCACACCTCATTCCACATTTCATTTTCACATCATTCCACACCTCATTCCACACATCATTCCATAACCTTCCACACATCATTACACACATCATTCCACACATCATTGACACATCATTCCATACCTCATTCCAAACATCATTCCACACATCATTCCAGACATCATTCCACACATTATTCCACACATCATTCCATACATCATTCAACACATCATTCCACACATCATTGACACATCAGTGCATATCTCATTCCACACATCATTCCACAACATTCCACTCAACATTCCACACATCATTCCACAACATTTCACACATCATTCCACACATCATTGACACATCAGTGCATACCTCATTCCACACATCATTCCATAACATTCCACTCAACATTCTACACAACATTCAAAACATCATTCCACACATCATTGAGACATCATTCCACACATCATTCCACACATCATTCCACACATCACTTCACACCTCATACCACACATCATTCCACAACATTTCACACATCATTGCACACATCAATCCACACATCATTCCACACATCATTCCACACATTATTCCACACCTCATTCCACACATCATTCCACACATCATTCAATATATCATTCCACATATCATTCCACACATCATTCCACACATCATTCCAAACATAATTCCACACAGCATTCCACACATCATTGCACACATCATTCCACACCTCATTCCACACCTCCTTCCACACATTATTCCACACAGCATTCCACACATCATTCCACACATCATTCCACACATCATTCCAATTTTCATTCCACATCACATTCCACATAACATTCCACGCATCATTCCACACATCATTCCAAACATCATTCCACACATCATTCAATACATCATTCCACATACCATTCCACACATCATTCCACACATCATTCCACACAACATTCCACACATCATTGCACACATCATTCCACACCTGATTCCACACATCATTCAACACATCTTTCCACACAACATTCCAAATATCATCCACACCTCATTCCACATATCATTCCACGCATCATTCCAAATCTCATTCCACACAGCATTTCACACATCAGTCCACACATCATTCCACACCTCATTCCACATACCATTCCACACCTCATTCCATGCATCATTCCACACATCATTCCACACATCATTCCACACCTCATTCCACACATCATTCCACACCTCATTCCACACCTCATTCCACACATCATTCCACACATCATTCCACAACATTCCACACTTCATTCCACACATCAGTCCATACCTCATTCTTCACCTTATTCCACACATATTTCCACACATCATTCTAACATCATTACACATATCATTTACACATCATTCCACACCTCATTCCACACATCATTCCATAACATTCCACACATCATTACACACATCATTCCACACATCATTGACACATCATTCCATACCTCATTCCAAACATCATTCCACACATCATTCCAGACATCATTCCACACGTTATTCCACACCTCATTCCATACATCATTCAACACATCATTCCACACATCATTGACACATCATTGCATAGCTCATTCCACACCTCATTCCACATATCATTCCTCGCATCATTCCACATCTAATTCCACACATCATTCCACACATCATTCCGCACGTCATTATATACATCATTCCACACATCATTCCACACAGCATTCCACACATCATTCCACACAGCATTCCACACATTATTGCACACAACATTCCACACATCATTCCACACCTCATTCCACATTTCATTTACACATCATTCCACACCTCATTCCACACATCATTCCATAACATTCCACACATCATTACAAACGTCATTCCACACATCATTGACACATCATTCCATACCTCATTCCAAACATCATTCCACACATCATTCCACACATCATTCCACACATTATTCCACACATCATTCCATACATCATTCAGCACATCATTCCACACATCATTGACACTTCATTGCATACCTCATTCCACACATCATTCCATAACATTCCACTCAACATTCCACACATTATTCCACACATCATTGAGACATCATTCCAGACAACATTCCACACATCATTCCACACATCATTTCACACCTCATTGCACACATCATTCCACAACATTTCACACATCATTCCACACATCAATCCACACATCATTCCACACATCATTCCACACATCATTCCACACCTCATTCCACACATCATTCCACACATCATTCAAGACATCATTCCACATAATATTCCACACATCATTCCACACATCATTCCACACAGCATTCCACACAGCATTCCACACATCATTGCACACATCATTCCACACCTCATTCCACACGTCATTCCACACAACATTCCAAATATCATCCAATCCTCATTCCTCATATCATTCCACACATCATTGACACATCATTCCATACCTCATTCCAAACATCATTCCACACATCATTCCACACATCATTCCACACATTATTGCACACGTCATTCCATACATCATTCAACACATCATTCCACACATCATTGACATTTCATTGCATACCTCATTCCACACATCATTCCATAACATTCCACTCAACATTCCACACATTATTCCACACATCATTGAGACATCATTCCAGACAACATTCCACACATCATTCCACACATCATTTCACACCTCATTGCACACATCATTCCACGACATTTCACACATCATTCCACACATCAATCCACACATCATTCCACACATCATTCCACACATCATTCCACACCTCATTCCACACATCATTCCACACATCATTCAATACATCATTCCACATATCATTCCACACATCATTCCACACATCATTCCACACAGCATTCCACACAGCATTCCACACATCATTGCACACATCATTCCACACCTCATTCCACACCTCATTCCACACATCATTCCACACAGCATTCCACACATCATTCCACACATTATTCAACACCTCATTCCATACATCATTCAACACATCATTCCACACATCATTGACACATCATTGCATACCTCATTCCACACCTCATTCCACATATCATTCCACGCATCATTCCGCATCTAATTCCACACATCATTCCACACATCATTCCGCACGTCATTCCACACATCATTCCACACATCATTCCACACAACATTCCACACATCATTCCACACAGTATTCCACACATCATTCCACACAACATTCCAAATATCATCCAATCCTCATTCCTCATATCATTCCACGCATCATTCCACATCTCATTCCACACATCATTCCACACATCATTCCGCACCTCATTCCACACGACATTCCACACATCATTCCACACATTATTCCACACAGCATTCCAAATATCATTCCACACCTCATTCCACACCTCATTCCACACATCATTCCACACGTAATTCCACGCGTCATTCCACACAGCATTATACACATCATTCTTCACACCAATTCAAACCTCATTCCACACCTCATTCCACACCTCTTTCCACACATCATTCCACACATCATTGCACACATCATTCCAAACATCATTCCATACATCATTCCATAAATCATTCCACACGTCATTTAAACACCTCATTCCACTCATCATTCCACGCATCATTCCACACCTCATTGCACAACTCATTCAACACATCATTCCACACATCATTCCACACATCATTCTACACATGATTCCACACATTATTCCAAACATCATTCCACACATGATTCCACATATCATTTCAAGCATCATTCCACACATCATTCCACACATCATTCCACACATCATTCCACATATCATTCCACATATCATTCCACACATCAGTCCATCCCTCATTCCACACCTCATTCCATACATCATTCAACACATCATTCCACACATCATTGACACATCATTGCATAGCTCATTCCACACCTCATTCCACATATCATTCCTCGCATCATTCCACATCTAATTCCACACATCATTCCACACATCATTCCGCACGTCATTATATACATCATTCCACACATCATTCCACACAGCATTCCACACATCATTCCACACAGCATTCCACACATTATTGCACACAACATTCCACACATCATTCCACACCTCATTCCACATTTCATTTACACATCATTCCACACCTCATTCCACACATCATTCCATAACATTCCACACATCATTACAAACGTCATTCCACACATCATTGACACATCATTCCATACCTCATTCCAAACATCATTCCACACATCATTCCACACATCATTCCACACATTATTCCACACATCATTCCATACATCATTCAGCACATCATTCCACACATCATTGACACTTCATTGCATACCTCATTCCACACATCATTCCATAACATTCCACTCAACATTCCACACATTATTCCACACATCATTGAGACATCATTCCAGACAACATTCCACACATCATTCCACACATCATTTCACACCTCATTGCACACATCATTCCACAACATTTCACACATCATTCCACACATCAATCCACACATCATTCCACACATCATTCCACACATCATTCCACACCTCATTCCACACATCATTCCACACATCATTCAAGACATCATTCCACATAATATTCCACACATCATTCCACACATCATTCCACACAGCATTCCACACAGCATTCCACACATCATTGCACACATCATTCCACACCTCATTCCACACCTCATTCCACACATCATTCCACACAGCATTCCACACATCATTCCACACAACATTCCAAATATCATCCAATCCTCATTCCTCATATCATTCCACACATCATTGACACATCATTCCATACCTCATTCCAAACATCATTCCACACATCATTCCACACATCATTCCACACATTATTGCACACGTCATTCCATACATCATTCAACACATCATTCCACACATCATTGACATTTCATTGCATACCTCATTCCACACATCATTCCATAACATTCCACTCAACATTCCACACATTATTCCACACATCATTGAGACATCATTCCAGACAACATTCCACACATCATTCCACACATCATTTCACACCTCATTGCACACATCATTCCACGACATTTCACACATCATTCCACACATCAATCCACACATCATTC
Source organism: Pristiophorus japonicus (assembly GCF_044704955.1). NCBI lineage: Eukaryota > Metazoa > Chordata > Chondrichthyes > Pristiophoridae > Pristiophorus > Pristiophorus japonicus. The sequence goes on along the minus strand of NC_092005.1, from coordinate 8,514,847 downwards.
CACACATCATTCCACACATCATTCCACACCTCATTCCACACATCATTCCACACATCATTCAATACATCATTCCACATATCATTCCACACATCATTCCACACATCATTCCACACAGCATTCCACACAGCATTCCACACATCATTGCACACATCATTCCACACCTCATTCCACACCTCATTCCACACATCATTCCACACAGCATTCCACACATCATTCCACACATTATTCAACACCTCATTCCATACATCATTCAACACATCATTCCACACATCATTGACACATCATTGCATACCTCATTCCACACCTCATTCCACATATCATTCCACGCATCATTCCGCATCTAATTCCACACATCATTCCACACATCATTCCGCACGTCATTCCACACATCATTCCACACATCATTCCACACAACATTCCACACATCATTCCACACAGTATTCCACACATCATTCCACACAACATTCCAAATATCATCCAATCCTCATTCCTCATATCATTCCACGCATCATTCCACATCTCATTCCACACATCATTCCACACATCATTCCGCACCTCATTCCACACGACATTCCACACATCATTCCACACATTATTCCACACAGCATTCCAAATATCATTCCACACCTCATTCCACACCTCATTCCACACATCATTCCACACGTAATTCCACGCGTCATTCCACACAGCATTATACACATCATTCTTCACACCAATTCAAACCTCATTCCACACCTCATTCCACACCTCTTTCCACACATCATTCCACACATCATTGCACACATCATTCCAAACATCATTCCATACATCATTCCATAAATCATTCCACACGTCATTTAAACACCTAATTCCACTCATCATTCCACGCATCATTCCACACCTCATTGCACAACTCATTCAACACATCATTCCACACATCATTCCACACATCATTCTACACATGATTCCACACATTATTCCAAACATCATTCCACACATGATTCCACATATCATTTCAAGCATCATTCCACACATCATTCCACACATCATTCCACACATCATTCCACATATCATTCCACATATCATTCCACACATCAGTCCATCCCTCATTCCACACCTCATTCCAGACCTCATTCCACACCTCATTGCATACATCATTGCATACATCATTGCACATATCATTCCACACATCATTCCACATGCCATTCCACACCTCATTCCACGTATCATTCCACAACATTCAACACATAATTCCACACATCAATCCAAACTTCATTCCATCCCTCATTTCACACCTCCTTGAAAACCTCATTACACACATCATTCCACACATCATTCCACACCCCATTCCACATCTCATTCCACAAATCATTCCACAACATTCAACACATCATTCCACACATCAATCCACACATCATTCCATCCCTCATTCCACACGTCATTGAACAACTCATTCCACACATCATGCCACACATCATGCCACACACCATTCCAAACATCAGTCCAACCCTTATTCCACACGTCATTGAACAACTCATTCCACACATCATTCCACACATCATTCCACACATCATTCCACACATCATTCCACACATCAGTCCATACCTCATTCGAAACAACATTCCACACCTCATTCCACACCTCATTCCACACATCATTTCACACATCATTCCACACATCATTCCACACATCATTCCAATTTTCATTCTACATCACATTCCACTTAACATTCCACGCATCATTCCACACATCATTCCAAACATCATTCCACACATCATTCCATATATCATTCCAAATGTCATTCGACACATCATTCCACACATCTTTCCACACTTCATTCCACACATCATTCCACACCTCATTCCACACATCATTCAATACATCATTCCACATATCATTCCACACATCATTTAACACATCATTCCACACAACATTCCACACATCATTGCACACATCAGTCCACACCTCATTCCACACATCATTCAACACATCATTCCACACAACATTCCAAATATCATCCACTCCTCATTCCACATATCATTCCACACCTAATTCCACATATCATTCCACATCACATTCCACGCATCATTCCACACATCATTCCACACATCATTCCACACCTCATTCCACACCTTATTCCACACCTCATTCTACACTTCATTCCACACATCATTCCAAACATCATTCCACAACATTCCACACTTCATTCCACACATCAGCCCATACCTCATTCTTCACCTCTTTCCACACATCATTCCACACATCATTCCAAACATCATTCCACATATCATTTACACATCATTCCACACCTCATTCCACACATTATTCCACAACATTCCACACATCATTACACACATCATTCCACACATCATTGACACCTCATTCTATACCTCATTCCAAACATCATTCCACACATCATTCCACACATCATTCCACACATTATTCCACACCTCATTCCATACATCATTCAACACATCATTCCACACATCATTGACACATCATTGCATACCTCATTCCACATATCATTCCACGCATCATTCCGCATCTAATTCCACACATCATTCCACACATCATTCCGCACGTCATTCCACACATCATTCCACACATCATTCCACACAACATTCCACACATCATTCCACACAGTATTCCACACATCATTGCACACAACATTCCACACATCATTCCACACCTCATTCCACATTTCTTTTACACATCATTCCACACCTCATTCCACACATCATTCCATAACATTCCACACATCATTACACACATCATTACACACATCATTGACACATTATTCCATACCTCATTCCAAACATCATTCCACATCATTCCACACATCATTCCACACATTATTCCACACATCATTCCATACATCATTCAACACATCATTCCACACATCATTGTCACATCATTGCATACCTCATTCCACACATCATTCCACAACATTCCACTCAACATTCCACACATTATTCTACACATCATTGAGACATCATTCCACACATCATTCCACACATCATTTCACACCTCATACCACACATCATTCCACAACATTTCACATATCATTCCACACATCAATCCACACATCATTCCACACATCATTCCACACCTCATTCCACACATCATTCCACACGTCATTCAATACATCATTCCACATATCATTCCACACATCATTTCACACATCATTCCATACATAATTCCACACAGCATTCCACACATCATTGCACACATCATTCCACACAACATTCCAAATATCATCCAATCCTCCTTCCTCATATCATTCCACGCATCATTCCACATCTCATTCCACACATCATTCCACACATCATTCCACACCTCATTCCACACGTCATTCCACACATCATTCCACACATCATTCCACACAGTATTCCAAATATCATTCCACACCTCATTCCACACAGCATTACACACATCATTCTTCACATCAATTCACACCTCATTCCACACCTCATTCCACACCTCATTCCACACATCATTCCACACATCATTGCACACATCTTTCCAAACATCATTCCATACATCATTCCATAATCATTCCACACGTCATTTAAACACCTCATTCCACTCATCATTCCACGCATCATTCCACACCTCATTCCACAACTCATTCAACACATCATTCCACACATCATTCCACACATCATTCCACACATCATTCCACACATTATTCCAAACATCATTCCACACCTCATTCCACATATCATTCCACGCATCATTCCACACATCATTGCACACATCATTCCAAACATCATTCCATACATCATTCCATAATCATTCCATACGTCATTTAAACACCTCATTCCACTCATCATTCCACGCATCATTCCACACCTCATTCCACAACACATTTAACACATTATTCCACACATCATTCCACACAACATTCCAAATATCATCCACTCCTCACTCCACATATCATTCCACGCATCATTCCAAATCTCATTCCACACAGCATTTCACACATCAGTCCACACATCATTCCACACCTCATTCCACATCTCATTCCGCACATCATTCCACACCTCATTCCACACCTCATTCCACACCTCATTCCACACCTCATTCCACACATATTTCCACACATCATTCCACAACATTCCACACTTCATTCCACACATCAGTCCATACCTCATTCTTCAGCTCATTCCACAAATCATTCCACACATCATTCCACACGTCATTCCATACATCATTCCACACATCATTCCACACAGCATTCCACACATCATTCCACACAGCATTCCACACAGCATTCCACACAGCATTCCACACAACATTGCACACATCAGTCCACACCTCATTCCACACCTCATTCCACACATCATTCCACACAGCATTCCACACATCATTCCACACAACATTCCAAATATCATCCAATCCTCATTCCTCATATCATTCCACGCATCATTCCACATCTCATTCCACACATAATTCCAAACATCATTCCACACCTCATTCCACACGTCATTCCACACATCATTCCACACATCATTCCACACAGCTTTCCAAATATCATTCCACACCTCATTCCACACCTCATTCCACACATCATTGCATACATCATTGCACATATCATTCCACACATCATTCCACACGCCATTATACACCTCATTCCACGTATCATTAAACAAAATTCAAAACATAATTCCACACATCAATCCAAACTTCATTCCATCCCTCATTCCACACCTCCTTGAAAACCTCATTACACACATCATTCCACACATCATTCCACACCACATTCCACACCTCATTCCACAAATCATGCCACAACATTCAACACATCATTCCACACATCAATCCACACGTCATTCCATCCCTCATTCCACACGTCATTGAACAACTCATTCCACACATCATGCCACACATCATGCCACACGTCATTCCACACATCAGTCCATCCCTTATTCCACACGTCATTGAACAACTCATTCCACACATCATTCCACACATCATTCCACATATCATTCCACACATCATTCCACACATCATTCCACACATCAGTCCATACCTCATTCCAAACCTCATTGCACACCTCATTCCACACCTCATTCCACACATCATTCCACACATCATTCCACACATCATTCCACACATCATTCCAATTTTCATTCTACATCACATTCCACATAACATTCCACGCATCATTCCACACATCATTCCAAACATCATTCGACACATCATTCCACACATCTTTCCACACTTCATTCCACACATCATTCCTCACCTCATTCCACACATCATTCAATACATCATTCCACATATCATTCCACACTTCATTCCACAAATCATTCCACACAACATTCCACACATCATTGCACACATCATTCCACACCTAATTCAACACATCATTCAAAACATCATTCCACACAACATTCCAAATATCATCCACTCCTCATTCCACATATCATTCCACGCATCTTTCCAAATCTCATTCCACACAGCATTTCACACATCAGTCCAAATATCATTCCACACCTCATTCCACATATCATTCCACACATCATTCCACACCTCATTCCACACCTCATTCCACACCTCATTCCACACCTCATTCCACACATCATTCCACAACATTCCACACTTCATTCCACACATCAGTCCATACCTCATTCTTCACCTCATTCCACACATCATTCCACACATCATTCCAACATCATTCCACACATCATTTTCACATCATTCCACACGTCATTCCACACATCATTCCATAACATTCCACATATCATTACACACATCATTCCATATCTCATTGCAAACTTCATTCCACACATCATTCCACACATCATTCCACACATTATTCCACACCTCATTCCATACATCATTTAACACATCATTCCACACATCATTGACACATCATTGCATACCTCATTCCACACCTCATTCCACATATCATTCCACGCATCATTCCACATCTAATTCCAAACATCATTCCACACATCATTCCGCACGTCATTCCATACATTATTCCACACATCATTCCACACAGCATTCCACACATCATTCCACACAGCATTCCACACATCATTGCACACAACATTCCACACATAATTCCACACATCATTGACACATCATTGCAGACCTCATTCCACACATCATTCCATAACATTCCACTCAACATTCCACACATTATTCCACACATCATTGAGACATCATTCCACACATCATTCCACACATCATTCCACACATCATTTCACACCTTATTGCAAACATCATTCCACAACATTTCACACATCATTCCACATATCAATCCACACATCATTCCACACATCATTCCACACATCATTCCACACCTCATTCCACACATCATTCCCCACATCATTCAATACATCATTCCACATGTCATTCCAAACATCATTCCACACATCATTCCACACAGCATTCCACACAGCATTCCACACATCATTGCACACATCATTCCACACCTCATTCCACACGCCATTCCACACATCATTCCACACATCATTCCACACAGCATTCCAAACATCATTCCACACGTCATTCCACACGTCATTCCACACATCATTCCACACATCATTCCACACAGCATTCCAAATATCATTCCACACCTCATTCCACACCTCATTCCACACATCATTCCACACGTAATTCCACGCGTCATTCCACACAGCATTACACACATCATTCTTCACATCAATTCATACCTCATTCCACACCTCATTCCACACCTCATTCCACACATCATTCCACACATCATTCCATACATCATTCCACAAATCATTCCACACGTCATTTAAACACCTCATTCCACTCATCATTCCACGCATCATTCCACACCTCATTCCACAACTCATTCAACACATCATTCCACACTTCATTCCACACATCATTCCACACATCATTCCACACATTATTCCAAACATCATTCCACACCTCATTCCACATATCATTCCACGCATCATTCCACACATCATTCCACACATCATTCCACACATCATTCCACATATCATTCCACATATCATTCCACACATCAGTCCATCCCTCATTCCACAGCTCATTCCAGACCTCATTCCACACCTCATTCCACACATCATTGCATACATCATTGCACATATCATTCCACACATCATTCCACACGCCATTCCACACCTCATTCCACGTATCATTCCACAACATTCAACACATAATTCCACACATCAATCCAAACTTCATTCCATTCCTCATTTCACACCTCCTTGAAAACCTCATTACACACATCATTCCACGCATCATTCCACACCCTATTCCACACCTCATTCCACAAATCTTTCCACAACATTCAACACATCATTCCACACATCAATCCACACCTCATTCCATCCCTCATTCCACACGTCATTGAACAACTCATTCCACACATCATGCCACACATCATGCCACACACCATTCCACACATCAGTCCATCACTTATTCCACACGTCATTGAACAACTCATTCCACACATCATTCCACACATCATTTCAAATATCATTCCACACATCATGCCACACATCATTGCACACATCAGTCCATACCTCATTCCAAACCACATTCCACACCTCATTCCACACCTCATTCCACACATCATTCCACACATCATTCCACACATCATTCCACACATCATTCCAATTTTCATTCTACATCACATTCCACATAACATTCCACGCATCATTCCACACATCATTCCAAACATCATTCCACACATCATTTCATATATCATTCCAAATGTCATTCGACACATCATTCCACACATCTTTCCACACTTCATTCCACACATCATTCCTCACCTCATTCCACACATCATTCAATACATCATTCCACATATCATTCCACACATCATTCGACAAATCATTCCACACAACATTCCACACATCATTGCACACATCATTCCACACCTCATTCAACACATCATTCAAAACATCATTCCACACAACATTCCAAATATCATCCACTCCTCATTCCACATATCATTCCACGCATCTTTCCAAATCTCATTCCACACAGCATTTCACACATCAGTCCAAATATCATTCCACACCTCATTCCACATATCATTCCACACATCATTCCACACCTCATTCCACACCTCATTCCACACCTCATTCCACACCTCATTCCACACATCATTCCACACATCATTCCACAACATTCCACACTTCATTCCACACATCAGTCCATACCTCCTTCTTCACCTCATTCCACACATCATTGCACACATCATTCCAACATCATTCCACATATCATTTACACATCATTCCACACCTCATTCCACACATCATTCCATAACATTCCACACATCATTCCACACATCATTCCACACATCATTCCAATTTTCATTCTACATCACATTCCACATAACATTCCACGCATCATTCCACACATCATTCCAAACATCAATCTACACATCATTCCACACATCTTTCCACAATTCATTCCACACATCATTCCTCACCTCATTCCACACATCATTCAATACATCATTCCACATATCATTCCACACATCATTCCACAAATCATTCCACACAACATTCCACACATCATTGCACACATCATTCCACACCTCATTCAACACATCATTCAAAACATCATTCCACACAACATTCCAAATATCATCCACTCCTCATTCCACATATCATTCCACGCATCTTTCCAAATCTCATTCCACACAGCATTTCACACATCAGTCCAAATATCATTACACACCTCATTCCACATATCATTCCACACATCATTCCACACCTCATTCCACACCTCATTCCACACCTCATTCCACACCTCATTCCACACATCATTCCACACATCATTCCACAACATTCCACACTTCATTCCACACATCAGTCCATACCTCATTCTTCACCTCATTCCACACATCATTCCACACATCATTCCAACATCATTCCATAACATTCCACATATCATTACACACATCATTCCACACATCCTTGACACATCATTCCATACCTCATTGCAAACATCATTCCGCACGTCATTCCATACATCATTCCACACATCATTCCACACAGCATTCCACACATCATTCCACACAGCATTCCACACATCATTGCACACAACATTCCACACATCATTCCACACATCATTCCACACATCATTTCACACCTTATTGCACACATCATTCCACAACATTTCACACATCATTCCACATATCAATCCACACATCATTCCACACATCATTCCACACATCATTCCACACCTCATTCCACACATCATTCCCCACATCATTCAATACATCATTCCACATGACATTCCAAACATCATTCCACACATCATTCCACACAGCATTCCACACAGCATTCCACACATCATTGCACACATCATTCCACACCTCATTCCACACGTCATTCCACACATCATTCCACACATCATTCCACACAGCATTCCAAACATCATTCCACACCTCATTCCACACGTCATTCCACACATCATTCCACACATCATTCCACACAGCATTCTAAATATCATTCCACACCTCATTCCACACCTCATTCCACACATCATTCCACACGTAATTCCACGCGTCATTCCACACAGCATTACACACATCATTCTTCACATCAATTCATACCTCATTCCACACCTCATTCCACACCTCATTCCACACATCATTCCACACATCATTGCACACATCATTCCAAACATCATTCCATACATCATTCCACACCTCATTCCACAACTCATTCAACACATCATTCCACACACCATTCCACACATCATTCTGTTAGCGTTAGTGTTTTCTTAGAAGAATCACTCAACACTCAGGGTCGGTTCCAATGCTGAAGCAGCTTTTATTACGCTCAGCGGGAAGGAAAAACTCAGGACCGTATCCAGGTTTCTCTTCACAGAACAAAGAGTTACATGTACCTTTATATGTTTTACAACAGTTACAAAACAGCTTACTGCAGTTACACAGCTCATCACGGCTGGACACAAGCCAATTACAACGATTATAGATTACATATAGGTTCTTTAATCCAATAGAATTCTCCTAGTAACCAGGGAACCATTGTCAATTTGGGTTGATCGATGACTTTATATGTTCTCTCCCTAGTTCTTTCATCTGGGAGAAATAATTGGTTTGTAGCCTGGTTTACAGCAAATGGTTTCCCTCTTATCTTTCTTCCTGGGGAATTAATTGGTTTATGGCCTTGTTCACAGGAGATGGCTTCCTTCTTATCTCTGCCTTCCCAGGCATTCCTACAGTGGGCCTCACAGGGTTATTGCTCGGTCAGTGAACGTTCAACAGTTCACAGCTTGACTACCTGGTTTCCCATCATGCCTGGGCAGCCATTTTATGTGTGTGTCCATTTAAGCTTATGTGAGTTTTAAATATCCAGCAGGTGCCTAATGCCTAAGTCTATATATATATCTACTCTCTACAACAATTCCCCCCTTTCGGTAAAGGGACTAGTCCTAGTCCCCTTTTAACCGACCGTACTGCCTTTATCTGATATTTGTGCACTGCCCGGTACTCCTTGCCTCAACGTGCTGGCCAGTCACGCGGTTTCAGGAGTCCCGGTTGCTTAGATCAAATTAACAAAGGCTAGCTCCTCCCGTCCCCTTATCAAACAGGCTTGTTTAATATCCAGGGAACGGTGATTGGTCCGTTTCCGCCGTTTGTGGCGCCTGCATACCTGGCAGGCCATCACGCCCCATGTTATTGCTAAGATTGTATCCCGACCAGTGTGTGTGAAATAATTCGGATCCATGGGTGGATGTTCACATTTATTCCCCAGTCCCAGACCTTTCTCCACCAACTCTGACTTTGTAAGTCTACCTCGGTATCTTCTTCCAGTTCTTTGATTTTAGTTTGTAGCTGGTGATAGAGTTTTACGGATTGCCCCACTCTGAGCCTTAACTCCCGTAATACCTCCGTGAGATGTGGGATAGGGACCTGCTCTGGCTCGTCATAATCCTGCAAATGATCATGGAGCTGATCAGTTACTTCAATAACTTCGGACTTCCGGCGCCTAACCTGGGTGATATGCGCTTGCCCGATCGCGACAGGTCGTAGTGGTGTAAAGCAAAAGTTTGGCTGCGGTATAGGGCACTGCAGGTCATTATACTGGTATGAACTCTCAGTAGTAGAGACGCAGTATCTTCCCCTCCCTCCGTAGCCTGCCCTCGCGAAGTGCATGTGTGCGGGCACTATTTCTAGTACACACCCGTTGGTTCGGTTAAACCCGCACTCGTCTAGTTCCCCTCGGCCCACCGGGTGAGGGCATACTGTGATTTCCCCCCTTTGCTTGCAATCTGCTAGGGAAATCCCGGTAAGTATGTTGTTTCGACGAACGGCAGAGGTGGTGGTTCGGTAGTAGCGTATGGAGACATTTTCCCGTATTACTCCGATATTCTCTAGTTGGTATAAGGGGAACGGCCCTGAGTCCGGCGTTGCTATAGGGATCAACAGGACTATCCCTATCCCGGTAGTCCTACCCATCTGGCAATCTAGAATTGCGGGGTATACTCGGGTCAGTCCCTTCAGAGTACAATTATCCAGTGTCCCCCTTTGGTTCGCCAACTGAGCTAAATGTGAACTGTCTATCCAATCGGGTACTTCCCCGCGTTGGATCTGGTCGAGGTTGTGGCGGATCTGTCCCACCATCCACAGACCATAAGCATGACAGAGTTGCCCCTGTCTTTGCTTTATTGTATCTTCTTGTTCTCTATCAATGAGGTGATTGATGGTTTTAGCGTGAGCTTCCAGGACTGAGATGCCATCCAACTGGATTTCGACACCCTCCTTTCCTAGGTTGGCCTGGTCTTCCTGGTTTTGCTCCACCCTCTCCAATAACCCCTTCATCACCCCTTTAAGCTGTTCTACCCTCTCATTTAGCCCTTGTATGTCTATCGAGTTAACTACGGAGGTTCCTGTATTGAAAACGGTAGCAACATCATTTACTATTTCCCTCTTCACCCTGGGTGCTAACCCCTGTCCCCGGAACTTACTGGCACCCATTGCATCAGCAGCCTGCTGCATTACAACTTTACTTAATACATTGTACATCTTCCTTGACTGTTCGGTACAATATTCCGACATCTGGATGCCTGAAATATTGATCAGAACAGGCACAAATTCATGTTTAACATTATCATACAACAGTTCCCCCTCGTTGTACATTACAATCCCATTTTCTGGTCCCTTAGTAGTTATTGCTGGGATTGTCCCGGAGGCGCGCAAATTATGCCGAAAGTGCATTCATCGGGCCCTTTGACATCCCTCCGTTTAATGCAGCTGCTCCTTATACCCGTGGAGCACTGTACACATACCCGGTCCTTATTAGGATTCACTTGTAACCATGCATTAAAATAAGTTCTGTCCTTGCTCCAATCCTTAGTCGCTGGAACACATATTCCGTCCGTCAAATTGAACAACACTCCATAGTTCATGTAATTGTTTATTTCCAGCGTGCTCTGCTGTCCGTCGGTGTTGCCCAGGGTACGTGCATGTCGCAGGGCTATCCATATTACGAGTAGCGTCGTCCGTATTCCCATCTCGGTAAGTATTATCTGTAATTTTAAACAGACGGCCTGGTCGTCACCAGGGGTTAAAGTTTTTTTTCCTATGAGTGTCCCGGTCACCCTGCAAAATCAGAAGCACAGGGTTACAATTGAATCATTTCGAATTGAATCTGTGGGGCGTTCGCCCGTGTCTTTACCCACTTAAATATTACCCAAACTCCTATTAACATTAAAGCTAAAGCTATTCCTCCGAACACCCCTTCCGAAAGGGTGTCTAACCACTCCTGGTACTTTACAGCATACCATTCCGTCTCGTCTAGGCGTATCACCCTTGGTTCGGCCATTATTCTTTTGGGTTATACCTTTTTAGTTGTGACCAGTGCATCCACCGGCCTTTCCCTTTCATGTCGACACATGCACACGTGTCGCTTGTCAAAATGATGTCATACGGTCCGGTCCACCTCGGGGCAAACCCCGTCCTGCCTGGAGTGACCTGTACTAATACTTTGTCGCCTACCTGTGGGAGGGATGCGCGGCCTTCCCGTTGTTTTGGGTCTCCAAGTCCCGTAGGGCCTGTTGCTCTACCACCTCTTTCCTTAGTTCCTTTAGCTGTGAATCTAATTGTTTTACATATTGTTTAATCCGATCTCGTAGAGGCCCCATTTCCTCCCCCCCTGTTATGATCCCTTCAGGAAGTCTCATGGCCCTTCCTGTCATTAATTCAAAGGGGGTCAGTCCTGTGGTTCGGTTAGGGGTAGCCCTAAGTCTCATTAATATGCAGGGCAAAATATCTACCCATCCCTTCCCGGTCTCTGTTATAGCTTTGGCAATTGCTGTCTTAAGGGTACGATTCATTCGCTCCACCATTCCTGAGCTCTGGGGGTGGTACGGGATGTGGAACCGTTGTCGGATTCCAAGCAGACCGCATGCCCGCTTCATGACCTGTCCTGTGAAGTGCGTCCCCTGGTCCGAGTCAATTTGAAGGGGCACTTTCCACCGTGGGATTATGTCGAATGCGATAATCTGCGCTACCGTGGATGCTCCGCAATCCCGGGTGGGAAAAACCTCAACCCACCTGGTAAACTGATCTACAATAACCAGGCAGTATTTCTTTCCCCGACTGGTGGGTAGGGGTCCTGTGAAATCAATTTGTAGATTCTCCCACGGGCCCCTGGGACGTGTCTGATGTGCCATTCTGACCTTTACGGGTCTGCCTGGATTATGCTGTGCACATACTATACAGCGCTGGCAATGCTTGGCCACGTCTCGTCCTACCCCGGCCCACCACCAGTCTTTGAGCAGACGGCTCGGCATTCCGTCTCGCCCAGTGTGGTCCGGCTCATGGTGTAGCCGGAGTAGTTCGGTCTGGATTGAAGACGGGGCGACTACTTGTAATCCCTTCCTCCATACCCCGTCCTCCCCAATGCTGGCCCCCTTGCTTTCCCATTGTGACCGTTCCTCCGAGCTACTTTCTTCCTGTATCTTACGGACACTTAGCTCTCCTGGTCCTATCACGGCCACTTTAATTATCTGGGGCTCATCTTCTTCTGCCGCGCTCCTAGCTGCTTGATCTGCCAGCATGTTTCCCCGTTGTTCCCTGGTCTCTACCTTTTGATGTGCCTTGATCTTTATTACTGCTGCCGTCGTAGGCCTTTTAACGGCTTCGACCAGCTCCCGAACTATATTCTCGTGTTTAATGTGTCCCCCCCCCGAGGTTATATATCCACGTCTACTCCACGCTATCATATAATCGTGTACTACCCCGAATGCATACCGGCTGTCAGTATAAACATTTACACGCTTCCCCTCTGCCCATTTGAGGGCTTCGGTCAGCGCTACCAACTCCGCCACTTGGGCGGACACTGTTCCTTCCAGTGCCCCTCGCAGGAGGGTGACACCATCCTGATCTACCACGCCCCACCCGGTGCGGAATCTTCCGTCGACATATCGTCGGGACCCATCAACGTAAAGGGTTAAATCGGGGTCCCTCAGAGGTTCGTCGGCTATTCCCCCTTCTGTTCCTTCGTCTATCTCAGTCTTGCAGCTATGGGGTTCACCTTCGGTTACTATTCCCTCCGCGGGATTAAAGCCTATATCTCTAATTATTTGTATGGACTGATCTTTGGGTAATAGTACTGCCTCCCAGGTAGCTCGTCGCGCATCTGACACTGTTTTTAACCTCCCGGTATTTAGCAATTCCACTATGGTGTGCTTCGTGTGTAAAATTATCTGCCCCGACATTGTGACTGGTTCGCATATCCTGGCAGCCCAAGCGGCACAATCGAGGGCAGCCACACACCGATGGAGTCCCTTCACTACCGGGGACTCTTGTGTTGAGTAATACGCTACTGGTCTCATTACCCCCCCTTTCTCCTGGGTTATGATGGCGCTATAAAAACCTCCATCGAGATCGTAATGTACATGGAACGGCTTTGTCATATCCGGTAGCTTCAGCGCTGGGGCTGCCACCAATTCGGCTTTTAATTTCCCATCGGCTTCCTCTTGCTCCGATCCCCAGTCTACCTGCTCTGTTCCTGGTTTTCCTCCCTTCACTAGTCGCTGAATGGGTTCGGCTATGTTCGCAAATTGAGGAATGAAATTCCTGCAATAGTTGAACAAACCCATCACCCGCCGCACTGCCCGGACTGTAGTTGGTCGGGGCATATCAACGATGGCTGTCTTTCGGTCTGTCGGAAGAGTCTTTTTTTTTTCCTGACTGATATCGTGTCCCAGATGTCGAACCGTGGCTTGTCCGATCTGCGCCATTTTTTTGGATTTATTTTAAACCCTGCCTTATCTAGAGTCCTTAGGACCATGGCTACGGCCCCTAAATGCTCTCGGTCACTTGATGAGGCTATTAGGATGTCGTCCACGTACTGAAGGATTGTACTATTATACGGGGTTAGGTTACATGATTCCAAAGCGTTACTCATGACTCGGTGGAAAATGTTCGGGCTGTTATGGAATCCCTGAGGGAGTCGGGTCCATGTGTATTGTCTATCTCTGGATGTAAATGCGAATCTCTCCTGAGACTCCGGGTCCAGCGGGATTGACCAAAATCCGTTAGCGATATCTAAGACGGTGAAAATCCTATGTTCCGGATTCAGACCGTTGAAGATAGTCGCTGGGCTGGCCACAATCGGGTGTTCCCTGGATGTAACTTTATTCAGGGCTGTGTAATCTATCGTTAGTCGGTAGCTTTCATCCGGCTTTTTAACTGGCCACATCGGGGAGTTTGTGACTGACACGGTCTGTCGTAGTATGCCCTGTTCTACCAGGGCTTGTATTATCCCCTCAGTGGCCCGCATGGCCTCTGGTTTAATAGGGTACTGCTTGTGGGGAGGGTGTACCGGTCCCGTGACCTTATTCCGGTGTCATGTCCACAAGTCCGCAGTCCTGTTTGCTTTTTGCCCAAACTCCCGGGATAGCCTGACACAGTAATCCCAACATCCCGTCCTTAGACCAGTCTCTCTTCAGAGTATCCGTTTTACCTAATGTGGCTATGTTCTTTACCAGTGCCCATTTCCTGGCCACTTTATCCTTATACCCTTTCGTACCTTTCCAGGTTACCCGTTTTCGCTGCGCATCCACTATTGTTCCTAATTCGCGGAGTAGGTCCATCCCTAGTATAGTTCCCTCTGAGTTTTTTTTCTATTAAGAAATCCAAATTAATAATGTTCAGTATAAAACGGCTGTCAATGGAAAGGGTTAACTCCTTTCCAGGTTTGTAAGAAGACCTGATGTCATTACGTGACTTCACGTAATCATCTGAGAAAAAAAGTCTTTGTGCCTTCAAAACTGGCTTCGAAATTAGAAATCCGTTAAAAACAGCATAAATCATTAGAGTAAATTCCAATGTTTTCTTAACTTCTAATTCAAGTACTTGCCAAAGAATTTTTATTTTTTTTTTAATTGTTTTAAAACAAGACCACACATACAATAGCGATTTTGTTTACTGAAATTCAATTCTGTTTTTTTTTTATTTCTCTCTTTCTCCTCGTTATCTTCAAAACCCTCCTGCTTGTTTAGACTGTTCGGGACATTTTTGATAAACACTGTCCATTTTAGAAATCTTTTCAAACTGCATTGAAACTTTTGAAAATTCGAATCCATGTAGAGTGTTTTTTACTTATTCCAATTATTTTTTTTTTCCTCTTCTAATTAAACCAATATCTTTTTCACAGCAAACATCAACTAGTATCTTTATTTAAAACTTTTTTTTTAGAAGCTCTTTTTTTTTAAAGCATTCTTTATCTCATTCCGAGACTAAATTTATGTCTTTCAACCCAATCAATCATTGCATGTTTTCTTTCGGCAAGTAAGTGAGCATGTCAAATAAATATTTTGCTCAACAAACCTATTCTTTATTTGTTTATTCTCCTAGCTCCGTAACTTATCATCCGAATAAATCCACACCTGCGTTTCTAACTTAAATGTCTTAAAACTTCCCACATACAGGACAACATTACAAAGGGTTTAAAAAAAAAGACTTTCACTCTGTTTCTAAAATAAACAGACACTTGCATTCCTCTTCCAACCAGGCTTTCGGAACATGAAAACATAAAACAAAAATTCATTCTGCAGTCAAAAATCACACAGACACTTCTCACTCAACGATCAGACATTTACAACAGTCTCTCTTCTTGTTTTGGCCGGCTCTATTTTTGGATCCATGACCTTTCAGGGAATTCGTAGTTTTATCTAAATAATTCCTCACATAACTAATTCCTGAGGATTCCACCCTGCTTTAATCATTTTTTCAATTAGCTTCTTTTGTTTTTCCGCCAGGTGGCGGGTAAGCGACCCTTCTGGTCCCCACTCGAGTTTACTTGTTTTCATGGCCATTCCTGGGTAGGACTGGTATCGTTAGGAATCTACTCTCAGCGGTCCGCTTTCTTTCTAGCGCGACTTGTAGTAAACTGTCTCTTGGCTACTGTCAGGTCACAAGTTCTGCTGTTACACAAACTTATACAATTCTTAAAAACGCGTTTAAGCAATTCCCGCAGTGCTCTCCGTATCCTTAACGACTACCGACCACCGCTCAGCCCGTTGGTCCGACCCTGTTCACAGGTTTGGATTCCGTTAGCCGCTGTACACTGCTTGGTTCTATCCCGGGGTATTTCAAATTACACTACTGGGTCCGGAAGATGTCTCTCGGTATCACGATCCCACGGTCTAAGTGTGTTCCCTACGCCTACTTGGTTCCTGGCCGTCACGTGGGACAAAAGTCCTCTTAATTCAGGCTCAGGCTAGGCGTTTGAGATATTAGACCGTCTCCTCATGTCGATCAACCAGCTTCCACCTTCCGCACCCTTTATACTTGTTTTTTATACTCACCCGGGTTTTTTTTCCAAGGGCGTCCAGCGACTCCGGGAAATCCCGTCGACTACGCCATTGTTAGCGTTAGTGTTTTCTTAGAAGAATCACTCAACACTCAGGGTCGGTTCCAATGCTGAAGCAGCTTTTATTACGCTCAGCGGGAAGGAAAAACTCAGGACCGTATCCAGGTTTCTCTTCACAGAACAAAGAGTTACATGTACCTTTATATGTTTTACAACAGTTACAAAACAGCTTACTGCAGTTACACAGCTCATCACGGCTGGACACAAGCCAATTACAACGATTATAGATTACATATAGGTTCTTTAATCCAATAGAATTCTCCTAGTAACCAGGGAACCATTGTCAATTTGGGTTGATCGATGACTTTATATGTTCTCTCCCTAGTTCTTTCATCTGGGAGAAATAATTGGTTTGTAGCCTGGTTTACAGCAAATGGTTTCCCTCTTATCTTTCTTCCTGGGGAATTAATTGGTTTATGGCCTTGTTCACAGGAGATGGCTTCCTTCTTATCTCTGCCTTCCCAGGCATTCCTACAGTGGGCCTCACAGGGTTATTGCTCGGTCAGTGAACGTTCAACAGTTCACAGCTTGACTACCTGGTTTCCCATCATGCCTGGGCAGCCATTTTATGTGTGTGTCCATTTAAGCTTATGTGAGTTTTAAATATCCAGCAGGTGCCTAATGCCTAAGTCTATATATATATCTACTCTCTACAACAATTCCACACATAATTCCACACATTATTCCAAACATCATTCCACACCTCATTCCACATATCATTCCACGCATCATTCCACACATCATTCCACACATCATTCCACACATCATTCCACATATCATTCCACATATCATTCCACACATCAGTCCATCCCTCATTCCACAGCTCATTCCAGACCTCATTCCACACCTCATTCCACACATCATTGCATGCATCATTGCACATATCATTCCACACATCATTCCACACGCCATTCCACACCTCATTCCACGGATCATTCCACAACATTCAACACATAATTCCACACATCAATCCAAACTTCATTCCATTCCTCATTTCACACCTCCTTGAAAACCTCATTACACACATCATTCCACGCATCATTCCACACCCCATTCCACACCTCATTCCACAAATCTTTCCACAACATTCAACACATCATTCCACACATCAATCCGCACATCATTCCATCCCTCATTCCACACGTCATTGAACAACTCATTCCACACATCATGCCACACATCATGCCACACACCATTCCACACATCAGTCCATCACTTATTCCACACGTCACTGAACAACTCATTCCACACATCATTCCACACATCATTCCACATATCATTCCACACATCATGCCACACATCATTCCACACATCAGTCCATACCTCATTCCAAACCACATTCCACACCTCATTCCACACCTCATTCCACACATCATTCCACACATCATTCCACACATCATTCCACACATCTTTCCAATTTTCATTCTACATCACATTCCACATAACATTCCACGCATCATTCCACACATCATTCCAAACATCATTCCACACATCATTCCATATATCATTCCAAATGTCATTCGAAACATCATTCCACACATCTTTCCACACTTCATTCCACACATCATTCCTCACCTCATTCCACACATCATTCAATACATCATTCCATATATCATTCCACACATCATTCCACAAATCATTCCACACAACATTCCACACATCATTGCACACATCATTCCACACCTCATTCAACACATCATTCAAAACATCATTCCACACAACATTCCAAATATCATCCACTCCTCATTCCACATATCATTCCACGCATCTTTCCAAATCTCATTCCACACAGCATTTCACACATCAGTCCAAATATCATTCCACACCTCATTCCACATATCATTCCACACATCATTCCACACCTCATTCCACACCTCATTCCACACCTCATTCCACACCTCATTCCACACATCATTCCACGCATCATTCCACAACATTCCACACTTCATTCCACACATCAGTCCATAACTCCTTCTTCACCTCATTCCACACATCATTCCACACATCATTCCAACATCATTCCACATATCATTTACACATCATTCCACACCTCATTCCACACATCATTCCATAACATTCCACACATCATTACACACATCATTCCACACATCATTGACACATCATTCCATACCTCATTCCAAACATCATTCCACACATCATTCCACACATCATTCCACACATTATTCCACACCTCATTCCATACATCATTTAACACATCATTCCACACATCATTGACACATCATTGCATACCTCATTCCACACCTCATTCCACATATCATTCCACGCATCATTCCACATCTAAATCCAAACATCATTCCACACATCATTCCGCACGTCATTCCATACATCATTCCACACATCATTCCACACAGCATTCCACACATCATTCCACACAGCATTCCACACATCATTGCACACAACATTCCACACATCATTCCACACATCATTCCACACATCATTCCACACAACATTCCACGCATCATTGCACACATCATTCCACACATCATTCCACACCTCATTCCACATCTCATTGCACACGACATTCCACATATCATTCCACGCATCATTCCACACATCATTCCACACATCATTCCACACATCATTTCACACCTCATTGCACACATCATTCCACAACATTTCACACGTCATTCCACACATCAATCCACACATCATTCCACACATCATTCCACACATCATTCCACACCTCATTCCACACATCATTCCACACATCATTCAACACATCATTCCACACATCATTCCACACAGCATTCCAAATATCATTCCACACAGCATTCCACACCTCATTCCACACATCATTCCACACGTAATTCCACGCGTCATTCCACACAGCATTACACACATCATTCTTCACATCAATTCATACTTCATTCCACACCTCATTCCACACCTCATTCCACACATCATTCCACACATCATTGCACACATCATTCCACAACTCATTCAACACGTCATTTAAACACCTCATTCCACTCATCATTCCACGCATCATTCCACACCTCATTCCACAACTCATTCAACACATCATTCCACACATCATTCCACACATCATTCCACACATCATTCCACACATTATTCCAAACATCATTCCACACCTCATTCCACATATCATTCCACGCATCATTCCACACATCATTCCACACATCATTCCACACATCATTCCACGTATCATTCCACATATCATTCCACACATCAGTCCATCCCTCATTCCACAGCTCATTCCAGACCTCATTCCACACCTCATTCCACACATCATTGCATACATCATTGCACATATCATTCCACACATCATTCCACACGCCATTCCACACCTCATTCCACGTATCATTCCACAACATTCAACACATAATTCCACACATCAATCCAAACTTCATTCCATTCCTCATTTCTCACCTCCTTGAAAACCTCATTACACACATCATTCCACGCATCATTCCACACCCCATTCCACACCTCATTCCACAAATCTTTCCACAACATTCAACACATCATTCCACACATCAATCCACACATCATTCCATCCCTCATTCCACACGTCATTGAACAACTCATTCCACACATCATTCCACACATCATTCCACATATCATTCCACACATCATGCCACACATCATTCCACACATCAGTCCATACCTCATTCCAAACCACATTCCACACCTCATTCCACACCTCATTCCACACATCATTCCACACACCATTCCACACATCATTCCACACATCATTCCAATTTTCATTCTACATCACATTCCACATAACATTCCACGCATCATTCCACACATCATTCCAAACATCATTCCACACATCATTCCATATATCATTCCAAATGTCATTCGACACATCATTCCACACATCATTCCTCACCTCATTCCACACATCATTCAATACATCATTCCACATATCATTCCACACATCATTCCACAAATCATTCCACACAACATTCCACACATCATTGCACACATCATTCCACACCTCATTCAACACATCATTCAAAACATCATTCCACACAACATTCCAAATATCATCCACTCCTCATTCCACATATCATTCCACGCATCTTTCCAAATCTCATTCCACACAGCATTTCACACATCAGTCCAAATATCACTCCACACCTCATTCCACATATCATTCCACACATCATTCCACACCTCATTCCACACCTCATTCCACACCTCATTCCACACCTCATTCCACACATCATTCCACACATCATTCCACAACATTCCACACTTCATTCCACACATCAGTCCACACCTCCTCCTTCAACTCATTCCACACATCATTCCACACATTATTCCAACATCATTCCACATATCATTTACACATCATTCCACACCTCATTCCACACATCATTCCATAACATTCCACACATCATTACACACATCATTCCACACATCATTGACACATCATTCCATACCTCATTCCAAACATCTTCTACACATCATTCCACACCTCATTCCACATATCATTCCACGCATCATTCCACATCTAATTCCAAACATCATTCCACACATCATTCCGCACGTCATTCCATACATCATTCCACACATCATTCCATACAGCATTCCACACATCATTCCACACAGCATTCCACACATCATTGCACACAACATTCCACACATCATTCCACACATCATTGACACATCATTGCATACCTCATTCCACACATCATTCCATAACATTCCACTCAACATTCCACACATTATTCCACACATCATTTCACACCTCATTGCACACATCATTCCACAACATTTCACACGTCATTCCACACATCAATCCACACATCATTCCACACATCATTCCACACATCATTCCACACCTCATTCCACACATCATTCCACACATCATTCAACACATCATTCCACATGTCATTCCAAACATCATTCCACACATCATTCCACACAGCATTCCACACAGCATTCCACACATCATTGCACACATCATTCCACACCTCATTCCACACCTCATTCCACACATCATTCCACACAGCATTCCACACATCATTCCACACAACATTCCAAATATCTTCCAATCCTCATTCTTCATATCATTCCACGCATCATTCCACATCTCATTCCACACATCATTCCACACATCATTCCACACCTAATTCCACACGTCATTCCACACATCATTCCACACATCATTCCACAAAGGATTCCAAATATCATTCCACACCTCATTCCAAATCTCATTCCACACATCGTTCCACACGTAATTCCACGCGTCATTCCACACAGCATTACACACATCATTCTTCACATCAATTCACACCTCATTCCACACTTCATTCCACACCTCATTCCACACATCATTCCACACATCATTGCACACATCATTCCAAACATCATTCCATACATCATTCCACACATCATTCCACACATCATTCCACACATCATTCCACACATCATTCCAATTTTCATTCTACATCACATTCCACATAACATTCCACGCATCATTCAACACATCATCCCAAACATCATTCGACACATCATTCCACACATCTTTCCACACTTCATTCCACACATCATTCCTCACCTCATTCCACACATCATTCAATACATCATTCCACATATCATTCCACACATCATTCCACAAATCATTCCACACAACATTCCACACATCATTGCACACATCATTCCACACCTCATTCAACACATCATTCAAAACATCATTCCACACAACATTCCAAATATCATCCACTCAGCATTTCACACATCAGTCCAAATATCATTCCACACCTCATTCCACACATCATTCCACACATCATTCCACAACATTCCACACTTCATTCCACACATCAGTCCATACCGCATTCTTCACCTCATTCCACACATCATTCCAACATCATTCCGCATATCATTTTCACATCATTCCACACCTCATTCCACACATCATTCCATAACATTCCACATATCATTACACACATCATTCCACACATCCTTGACACATCATTCCATACCTCATTGCAAACATCATTCCACACATCATTTCACACATCATTCCACGCATTATTCCACACCTCATTCCATACATCATTTAACACATCATTCCACACATCATTGACACATCATTGCATACCTCATTCCACACCTCATTCCACATATCATTCCACGCATCATTCCACATCTAATTCCAAACATCATTCCACACATCATTCCGCACGTCATTCCATACATCATTCCACACATCATTCCACACAGCATTCCACACATCATTCCACACAGCATTCCACACATCTTTGCACACAACATTCCACACATCATTCCACACATCATTGACACATCATTGCAGACCTCATTCCACACATCATTCCACACATCATTCCACAACATTCCACACTTCATTCCACACATCAGTCCATACCTCATTCCACACATCATTCCACACAGCATTCCACACATCATTCCACACAACATTCCAAATATCATCCAATCCTCATTCCTCATATCATTCCACACATCATTGACACATCATTCCATACCTCATTCCAAACATCATTCCACACATCATTCCACACATCATTCCACACATTATTGCACACGTCATTCCATACATCATTCAACACATCATTCCACACATCATTGACATTTCATTGCATACCTCATTCCACACATCATTCCATAACATTCCACTCAACATTCCACACATTATTCCACACATCATTGAGACATCATTCCAGACAACATTCCACACATCATTCCACACATCATTTCACACCTCATTGCACACATCATTCCACGACATTTCACACATCATTCCACACATCAATCCACACATCATTCCACACATCATTCCACACATCATTCCACACCTCATTCCACACATCATTCCACACATCATTCAATACATCATTCCACATATCATTCCACACATCATTCCACACATCATTCCACACAGCATTCCACACAGCATTCCACACATCATTGCACACATCATTCCACACCTCATTCCACACCTCATTCCACACATCATTCCACACAGCATTCCACACATCATTCCACACATTATTCAACACCTCATTCCATACATCATTCAACACATCATTCCACACATCATTGACACATCATTGCATACCTCATTCCACACCTCATTCCACATATCATTCCACGCATCATTCCGCATCTAATTCCACACATCATTCCACACATCATTCCGCACGTCATTCCACACATCATTCCACACATCATTCCACACAACATTCCACACATCATTCCACACAGTATTCCACACATCATTCCACACAACATTCCAAATATCATCCAATCCTCATTCCTCATATCATTCCACGCATCATTCCACATCTCATTCCACACATCATTCCACACATCATTCCGCACCTCATTCCACACGACATTCCACACATCATTCCACACATCATTCCACACAGCATTCCAAATATCATTCCACACCTCATTCCACACCTCATTCCACACATCATTCCACACGTAATTCCACGCGTCATTCCACACAGCATTACACACATCATTCTTCACACCAATTCAAACCTCATTCCACACCTCATTCCACACCTCTTTCCACACATCATTCCACACATCATTGCACACATCATTCCAAACATCATTCCATACATCATTCCATAAATCATTCCACACGTCATTTAAACACCTCATTCCACTCATCATTCCACGCATCATTCCACACCTCATTGCACAACTCATTCAACACATCATTCCACACATCATTCCACACATCATTCCACACATGATTCCACACATTATTCCAAACATCATTCCACACATGATTCCACATATCATTTCAAGCATCATTCCACACATCATTCCACACATCATTCCACACATCATTCCACATATCATTCCACATATCATTCCACACATCAGTCCATCCCTCATTCCACACCTCATTCCAGACCTCATTCCACACCTCATTGCATACATCATTGCATACATCATTGCACATATCATTCCACACATCATTCCACATGCCATTCCACACCTCATTCCACGTATCATTCCACAACATTCAACACATAATTCCACACATCAATCCAAACTTCATTCCATCCCTCATTTCACACCTCCTTGAAAACCTCATTACACACATCATTCCACACATCATTCCACACCCCATTCCACATCTCATTCCACAAATCATTCCACAACATTCAACACATCATTCCACACATCAATCCACACATCATTCCATCCCTCATTCCACACGTCATTGAACAACTCATTCCACACATCATGCCACACATCATGCCACACACCATTCCAAACATCAGTCCAACCCTTATTCCACACGTCATTGAACAACTCATTCCACACATCATTCCACACATCATTCCACACATCATTCCACACATCATTCCACACATCAGTCCATACCTCATTCCAAACAACATTCCACACCTCATTCCACACCTCATTCCACACATCATTTCACACATCATTCCACACATCATTCCACACATCATTCCAATTTTCATTCTACATCACATTCCACTTAACATTCCACGCATCATTCCACACATCATTCCAAACATCATTCCACACATCATTCCATATATCATTCCAAATGTCATTCGACACATCATTCCACACATCTTTCCACACTTCATTCCACACATCATTCCACACCTCATTCCACACATCATTCAATACATCATTCCACATATCATTCCACACATCATTTAACACATCATTCCACACAACATTCCACACATCATTGCACACATCAGTCCACACCTCATTCCACACATCATTCAACACATCATTCCACACAACATTCCAAATATCATCCACTCCTCATTCCACATATCATTCCACACCTAATTCCACATATCATTCCACATCACATTCCACGCATCATTCCACACATCATTCCACACATCATTCCACACCTCATTCCACACCTTATTCCACACCTCATTCTACACTTCATTCCACACATCATTCCAAACATCATTCCACAACATTCCACACTTCATTCCACACATCAGCCCATACCTCATTCTTCACCTCTTTCCACACATCATTCCACACATCATTCCAAACATCATTCCACATATCATTTACACATCATTCCACACCTCATTCCACACATTATTCCACAACATTCCACACATCATTACACACATCATTCCACACATCATTGACACCTCATTCTATACCTCATTCCAAACATCATTCCACACATCATTCCACACATCATTCCACACATTATTCCACACCTCATTCCATACATCATTCAACACATCATTCCACACATCATTGACACATCATTGCATACCTCATTCCACATATCATTCCACGCATCATTCCGCATCTAATTCCACACATCATTCCACACATCATTCCGCACGTCATTCCACACATCATTCCACACATCATTCCACACAACATTCCACACATCATTCCACACAGTATTCCACACATCATTGCACACAACATTCCACACATCATTCCACACCTCATTCCACATTTCTTTTACACATCATTCCACACCTCATTCCACACATCATTCCATAACATTCCACACATCATTACACACATCATTACACACATCATTGACACATTATTCCATACCTCATTCCAAACATCATTCCACATCATTCCACACATCATTCCACACATTATTCCACACATCATTCCATACATCATTCAACACATCATTCCACACATCATTGTCACATCATTGCATACCTCATTCCACACATCATTCCACAACATTCCACTCAACATTCCACACATTATTCTACACATCATTGAGACATCATTCCACACATCATTCCACACATCATTTCACACCTCATACCACACATCATTCCACAACATTTCACATATCATTCCACACATCAATCCACACATCATTCCACACATCATTGACACATCATTGCATACCTCATTCCACACCTCATTCCACATATCATTCCACGCATCATTCCACATCTAATTCCAAACATCATTCCACACATCATTCCGCACGTCATTCCATACATCATTCCACACATCATTCCACACAGCATTCCACACATCATTCCACACAGCATTCCACACATCTTTGCACACAACATTCCACACATCATTCCACACATCATTGACACATCATTGCAGACCTCATTCCACACATCATTCCACACATCATTCCACAACATTCCACACTTCATTCCACACATCAGTCCATACCTCATTCCACACATCATTCCACACAGCATTCCACACATCATTCCACATAACATTCCAAATATCATCCAATCCTCATTCCTCATATCATTCCACACATCATTGACACATCATTCCATACCTCATTCCAAACATCATTCCACACATCATTCCACACATCATTCCACACATTATTGCACACGTCATTCCATACATCATTCAACACATCATTCCACACATCATTGACATTTCATTGCATACCTCATTCCACACATCATTCCATAACATTCCACTCAACATTCCACACATTATTCCACACATCATTGAGACATCATTCCAGACAACATTCCACACATCATTCCACACATCATTTCACACCTCATTGCACACATCATTCCACGACATTTCACACATCATTCCACACATCAATCCACACATCATTCCACACATCATTCCACACATCATTCCACACCTCATTCCACACATCATTCCACACATCATTCAATACATCATTCCACATATCATTCCACACATCATTCCACACATCATTGCACACAGCATTCCACACAGCATTCCACACATCATTGCACACATCATTCCACACCTCATTCCACACCTCATTCCACACATCATTCCACACAGCATTCCACACATCATTCCACACATTATTCAACACCTCATTCCATACATCATTCAACACATCATTCCACACATCATTGACACATCATTGCATACCTCATTCCACACCTCATTCCACATATCATTCCACGCATCATTCCGCATCTAATTCCACACATCATTCCACACATCATTCCGCACGTCATTCCACACATCATTCCACACATCATTCCACACAACATTCCACACATCATTCCACACAGTATTCCACACATCATTCCACACAACATTCCAAATATCATCCAATCCTCATTCCTCATATCATTCCACGCATCATTCCACATCTCATTCCACACATCATTCCACACATCATTCCGCACCTCATTCCACACGACATTCCACACATCATTCCACACATCATTCCACACAGCATTCCAAATATCATTCCACACCTCATTCCACACCACATTCCACACATCATTCCACACGTAATTCCACGCGTCATTCCACACAGCATTACACACATCATTCTTCACACCAATTCAAACCTCATTCCACACCTCATTCCACACCTCTTTCCACACATCATTCCACACATCATTGCACACATCATTCCAAACATCATTCCATACATCATTCCACACATCATTCCACACCTCATTCCACAACTCATTCAACAAATCATTCCAGACATCATTGCACACATCATTCCACACATCATTCCACACATTATTCCAAACAACATTCCACACCTCATTCCACTCATCATTCCACGCATCATTCCACACCTCATTCCACAACTCATTCAACACATCATTCCACACATCATTCCACACATAATTCCACACATCATTCCACACCTCATTCCAGACCTCATTCCACACCACATTCCACACATCATTCAATACATCATTCCACACATAATTCCACACAGCATTCCACACATCATTGCACACATCATTCCACACCTCATTCCACACCTCATTCCACACATCATTCCACACATCATTCCACACATTATTCCACACATCATTCCATACATCAATCAACTCATCATTCCACACATCATTCCAAACATCATTCCATACATCATTCCACACATCATTCCACACCTCATTCCACAACTCATTCAACAAATCATTCCAGACATCATTGCACACATCATTCCACACATCATTCCACACATTATTCCAAACAACATTCCACACCTCATTCCACTCATCATTCCACGCATCATTCCACACCTCATTCCACAACTCATTCAACACATCATTCCACACATCATTCCACACATCATTTCACACATCATTCCACACATCATTCCACACATCATTCCAATTTTCATTCTACATCACATTCCACTTAACATTCCACGCATCATTCCACACATCATTCCAAACATCATTCCACACATCATTCCATATATCATTCCAAATGTCATTCGACACATCATTCCACACATCTTTCCACACTTCATTCCACACATCATTCCACACCTCATTCCACACATCATTCAATACATCATTCCACATATCATTCCACACATCATTTAACACATCATTCCACACAACATTCCACACATCATTGCACACATCAGTCCACACCTCATTCCACACATCATTCAACACATCATTCCACACAACATTCCAAATATCATCCACTCCTCATTCCACATATCATTCCACACCTAATTCCACATATCATTCCACATCACATTCCATGCATCATTCCACACATCATTCCACACATCATTCCACACCTCATTCCACACCTTATTCCACACCTCATTCTACACTTCATTCCACACATCATTCCAAACATCATTCCACAACATTCCACACTTCATTCCACACATCAGCCCATACCTCATTCTTCACCTCTTTCCACACATCATTCCACACATCATTCCAAACATCATTCCACATATCATTTACACATCATTCCACACCTCATTCCACACATTATTCCACAACATTCCACACATCATTACACACATCATTCCACACATCATTGACACCTCATTCTATACCTCATTCCAAACATCATTCCACACATCATTCCACACATCATTCCACACATTATTCCACACCTCATTCCATACATCATTCAACACATCATTCCACACATCATTGACACATCATTGCATACCTCATTCCACATATCATTCCACGCATCATTCCGCATCTAATTCCACACATCATTCCACACATCATTCCGCACGTCATTCCACACATCATTCCACACATCATTCCACACAACATTCCAGACATCATTCCACACAGTATTCCACACATCATTGCACACAACATTCCACACATCATTCCACACCTCATTCCACATTTCTTTTACACATCATTCCACACCTCATTCCACACATCATTCCATAACATTCCACACATCATTACACACATCATTACACACATCATTGACACATTATTCCATACCTCATTCCAAACATCATTCCACATCATTCCACACATCATTCCACACATTATTCCACACATCATTCCATACATCATTCAACACATCATTCCACACATCATTGTCACATCATTGCATACCTCATTCCACACATCATTCCACAACATTCCACTCAACATTCCACACATTATTCTACACATCATTGAGACATCATTCCACACATCATTCCACACATCATTTCACACCTCATACCACACATCATTCCACAACATTTCACATATCATTCCACACATCAATCCACACATCATTCCACACATCATTCCACACCTCATTCCACACATCATTCCACACGTCATTCAATACATCATTCCACATATCATTCCACACATCATTGCACACATCATTCCATACATAATTCCACACAGCATTCCACACATCATTGCACACATCATTCCACACAACATTCCAAATATCATCCAATCCTCCTTCCTCATATCATTCCACGCATCATTCCACATCTCATTCCACACATCATTCCACACATCATTCCACACCTCATTCCACACGTCATTCCACACATCATTCCACACATCATTCCACACAGTATTCCAAATATCATTCCACACCTCATTCCACACAGCATTACACACATCATTCTTCACATCAATTCACACCTCATTCCACACCTCATTCCACACCTCATTCCACACATCATTCCACACATCATTGCACACATCTTTCCAAACATCATTCCATACATCATTCCATAATCATTCCACACGTCATTTAAACACCTCATTCCACTCATCATTCCACGCATCATTCCACACCTCATTCCACAACTCATTCAACACATCATTCCACACATCATTCCACACATCATTCCACACATCATTCCACACATTATTCCAAACATCATTCCACACCTCATTCCACATATCATTCCACGCATCATTCCACACATCATTGCACACATCATTCCAAACATCATTCCATACATCATTCCATAATCATTCCATACGTCATTTAAGCACCTCATTCCACTCATCATTCCACGCATCATTCCACACCTCATTCCACAACACATTTAACACATTATTCCACACATCATTCCACACAACATTCCAAATATCATCCACTCCTCACTCCACATATCATTCCACGCATCATTCCAAATCTCATTCCACACAGCATTTCACACATCAGTCCACACATCATTCCACACCTCATTCCACATCTCATTCCGCACATCATTCCACACCTCATTCCACACCTCATTCCACACCTCATTCCACACCTCATTCCACACCTCATTCCACACATATTTCCACACATCATTCCACAACATTCCACACTTCATTCCACACATCAGTCCATACCTCATTCTTCAGCTCATTCCACAAATCATTCCACACATCATTCCACACGTCATTCCATACATCATTCCACACATCATTCCACACAGCATTCCACACATCATTCCACACAGCATTCCACACAGCATTCCACACAGCATTCCACACAACATTGCACACATCAGTCCACACCTCATTCCACACCTCATTCCACACATCATTCCACACAGCATTCCACACATCATTCCACACAACATTCCAAATATCATCCAATCCTCATTCCTCATATCATTCCACGCATCATTCCACATCTCATTCCACACATAATTCCAAACATCATTCCACACCTCATTCCACACGTCATTCCACACATCATTCCACACATCATTCCACACAGCTTTCCAAATATCATTCCACACCTCATTCCACACCTCATTCCACACATCATTGCATACATCATTGCACATATCATTCCACACATCATTCCACACGCCATTATACACCTCATTCCACGTATCATTAAACAAAATTCAAAACATAATTCCACACATCAATCCAAACTTCATTCCATCCCTCATTCCACACCTCCTTGAAAACCTCATTACACACATCATTCCACACATCATTCCACACCACATTCCACACCTCATTCCACAAATCATGCCACAACATTCAACACATCATTCCACACATCAATCCACACGTCATTCCATCCCTCATTCCACACGTCATTGAACAACTCATTCCACACATCATGCCACACATCATGCCACACGTCATTCCACACATCAGTCCATCCCTTATTCCACACGTCATTGAACAACTCATTCCACACATCATTCCACACATCATTCCACATATCATTCCACACATCATTCCACACATCATTCCACACATCAGTCCATACCTCATTCCAAACCTCATTGCACACCTCATTCCACACCTCATTCCACACATCATTCCACACATCATTCCACACATCATTCCACACATCATTCCAATTTTCATTCTACATCACATTCCACATAACATTCCACGCATCATTCCACACATCATTCCAAACATCATTCGACACATCATTCCACACATCTTTCCACACTTCATTCCACACATCATTCCTCACCTCATTCCACACATCATTCAATACATCATTCCACATATCATTCCACACTTCATTCCACAAATCATTCCACACAACATTCCACACATCATTGCACACATCATTCCACACCTAATTCAACACATCATTCAAAACATCATTCCACACAACATTCCAAATATCATCCACTCCTCATTCCACATATCATTCCACGCATCTTTCCAAATCTCATTCCACACAGCATTTCACACATCAGTCCAAATATCATTCCACACCTCATTCCACATATCATTCCACACATCATTCCACACCTCATTCCACACCTCATTCCACACCTCATTCCACACCTCATTCCACACATCATTCCACAACATTCCACACTTCATTCCACACATCAGTCCATACCTCATTCTTCACCTCATTCCACACATCATTCCACACATCATTCCAACATCATTCCACACATCATTTTCACATCATTCCACACGTCATTCCACACATCATTCCATAACATTCCACATATCATTACACACATCATTCCATATCTCATTGCAAACTTCATTCCACACATCATTCCACACATCATTCCACACATTATTCCACACCTCATTCCATACATCATTTAACACATCATTCCACACATCATTGACACATCATTGCATACCTCATTCCACACCTCATTCCACATATCATTCCACGCATCATTCCACATCTAATTCCAAACATCATTCCACACATCATTCCGCACGTCATTCCATACATTATTCCACACATCATTCCACACAGCATTCCACACATCATTCCACACAGCATTCCACACATCATTGCACACAACATTCCACACATAATTCCACACATCATTGACACATCATTGCAGACCTCATTCCACACATCATTCCATAACATTCCACTCAACATTCCACACATTATTCCACACATCATTGAGACATCATTCCACACATCATTCCACACATCATTCCACACATCATTTCACACCTTATTGCAAACATCATTCCACAACATTTCACACATCATTCCACATATCAATCCACACATCATTCCACACATCATTCCACACATCATTCCACACCTCATTCCACACATCATTCCCCACATCATTCAATACATCATTCCACATGTCATTCCAAACATCATTCCACACATCATTCCACACAGCATTCCACGCAGCATTCCACACATCATTGCACACATCATTCCACACCTCATTCCACACGCCATTCCACACATCATTCCACACATCATTCCACACAGCATTCCAAACATCATTCCACACGTCATTCCACACGTCATTCCACACATCATTCCACACATCATTCCACACAGCATTCCAAATATCATTCCACACCTCATTCCACACCTCATTCCACACATCATTCCACACGTAATTCCACGCGTCATTCCACACAGCATTACACACATCATTCTTCACATCAATTCATACCTCATTCCACACCTCATTCCACACCTCATTCCACACATCATTCCACACATCATTCCATACATCATTCCACAAATCATTCCACACGTCATTTAAACACCTCATTCCACTCATCATTCCACGCATCATTCCACACCTCATTCCACAACTCATTCAACACATCATTCCACACTTCATTCCACACATCATTCCACACATCATTCCACACATTATTCCAAACATCATTCCACACCTCATTCCACATATCATTCCACGCATCATTCCACACATCATTCCACACATCATTCCACACATCATTCCACATATCATTCCACATATCATTCCACACATCAGTCCATCCCTCATTCCACAGCTCATTCCAGACCTCATTCCACACCTCATTCCACACATCATTGCATACATCATTGCACATATCATTCCACACATCATTCCACACGCCATTCCACACCTCATTCCACGTATCATTCCACAACATTCAACACATAATTCCACACATCAATCCAAACTTCATTCCATTCCTCATTTCACACCTCCTTGAAAACCTCATTACACACATCATTCCACGCATCATTCCACACCCTATTCCACACCTCATTCCACAAATCTTTCCACAACATTCAACACATCATTCCACACATCAATCCACACCTCATTCCATCCCTCATTCCACACGTCATTGAACAACTCATTCCACACATCATGCCACACATCATGCCACACACCATTCCACACATCAGTCCATCACTTATTCCACACGTCATTGAACAACTCATTCCACACATCATTCCACACATCATTTCAAATATCATTCCACACATCATGCCACACATCATTGCACACATCAGTCCATACCTCATTCCAAACCACATTCCACACCTCATTCCACACCTCATTCCACACATCATTCCACACATCATTCCACACATCATTCCACACATCATTCCAATTTTCATTCTACATCACATTCCACATAACATTCCACGCATCATTCCACACATCATTCCAAACATCATTCCACACATCATTTCATATATCATTCCAAATGTCATTCGACACATCATTCCACACATCTTTCCACACTTCATTCCACACATCATTCCTCACCTCATTCCACACATCATTCAATACATCATTCCACATATCATTCCACACATCATTCGACAAATCATTCCACACAACATTCCACACATCATTGCACACATCATTCCACACCTCATTCAACACATCATTCAAAACATCATTCCACACAACATTCCAAATATCATCCACTCCTCATTCCACATATCATTCCACGCATCTTTCCAAATCTCATTCCACACAGCATTTCACACATCAGTCCAAATATCATTCCACACCTCATTCCACATATCATTCCACACATCATTCCACACCTCATTCCACACCTCATTCCACACCTCATTCCACACCTCATTCCACACATCATTCCACACATCATTCCACAACATTCCACACTTCATTCCACACATCAGTCCATACCTCCTTCTTCACCTCATTCCACACATCATTGCACACATCATTCCAACATCATTCCACATATCATTTACACATCATTCCACACCTCATTCCACACATCATTCCATAACATTCCAAACATCATTCTACACATCATTCCACACATCATTCCACACATCATTCCACATATCATTCCACACATCATGCCACACATCATTCCACACATCAGTCCATACCTCATTCCAAACCACATTCCACACCTCATTCCACACCTCATTCCACACATCATTCCACACACCATTCCACACATCATTCCACACATCATTCCAATTTTCATTCTACATCACATTCCACATAACATTCCACGCATCATTCCACACATCATTCCAAACATCATTCCACACATCATTCCATATATCATTCCAAATGTCATTCGACACATCATTCCACACATCATTCCTCACCTCATTCCACACATCATTCAATACATCATTCCACATATCATTCCACACATCATTCCACAAATCATTCCACACAACATTCCACACATCATTGCACACATCATTCCACACCTCATTCAACACATCATTCAAAACATCATTCCACACAACATTCCAAATATCATCCACTCCTCATTCCACATATCATTCCACGCATCTTTCCAAATCTCATTCCACACAGCATTTCACACATCAGTCCAAATATCACTCCACACCTCATTCCACATATCATTCCACACATCATTCCACACCTCATTCCACACCTCATTCCACACCTCATTCCACACCTCATTTCACACATCATTCCACACATCATTCCACAACATTCCACACTTCATTCCACACATCAGTCCACACCTCCTTCTTCAACTCATTCCACACATCATTCCACACATTATTCCAACATCATTCCACATATCATTTACACATCATTCCACACCTCATTCCACACATCATTCCATAACATTCCACACATCATTACACACATCATTCCACACATCATTGACACATCATTCCATACCTCATTCCAAACATCATTCTACACATCATTCCACACATCATTCCACACATTATTCCACACCTCATTCCATACATCATTTAACACATCATTCCACACATCATTGACACATCATTGCATACCTCATTCCACACCTCATTCCACATATCATTCCACGCATCATTCCACATCTAATTCCAAACATCATTCAACACATCATTCCGCACGTCATTCCATACATCATTCCACACATCATTCCATACAGCATTCCACACATCATTCCACACAGCATTCCACACATCATTGCACACAACATTCCACACATCATTCCACACATCATTGACACATCATTGCATACCTCATTCCACACATCATTCCATAACATTCCACTCAACATTCCACACATTATTCCACACATCATTTCACACCTCATTGCACACATCATTCCACAACATTTCACACGTCATTCCACACATCAATCCACACATCATTCCACACATCATTCCACACATCATTCCACACCTCATTCCACACATCATTCCACACATCATTCAACACATCATTCCACATGTCATTCCAAACATCATTCCAAACATCATTCCACACAGCATTCCACACAGCATTCCACACATCATTGCACACATCATTCCACACCTCATTCCAC
This sequence comes from Pristiophorus japonicus, assembly GCF_044704955.1. Lineage (NCBI taxonomy): Eukaryota > Metazoa > Chordata > Chondrichthyes > Pristiophoridae > Pristiophorus > Pristiophorus japonicus. Next base: position 8,476,743 of record NC_092005.1, on the reverse strand, counting down.
ACCTCATTCCACACATCATTCCACACAGCATTCCACACATCATTCCACACAACATTCCAAATATCTTCCAATCCTCATTCCTCATATCATTCCACGCATCATTCCACATCTCATTCCACACATCATTCCACACATTATTCCACACCTAATTCCACACATCATTCCACACATTATTCCACACCTCATTCCATACATCATTTAACACATCATTCCACACATCATTGACACATCATTGCATACCTCATTCCACACCTCATTCCACATATCATTCCACGCATCATTCCACATCTAATTCCAAACATCATTCCACACATCATTCCGCACGTCATTCCATACATCATTCCACACATCATTCCACACAGCATTCCACACATCATTCCACACAGCATTCCACACATCATTGCACACAACATTCCATACATCATTCCACACATCATTGACACATCATTGCAGACCTCATTCCACACATCATTCCATAACATTCCACTCAACATTCCACACGTTATTCCACACATCATTGAGACATCATTCCACACATCATTCCACACATCATTCCACACATCATTTCACACGTTATTGCGCACATCATTCCACAACATTTCACACATCATTCCACATATCAATCCACACATCATTCCACACATCATTCCACACATCATTCCACACCTCATTCCACACATCATTCCCCACATCATTCAATACATCATTCCACATGTCATTATAAACATCATTCCACACATCATTCCACACAGCATTCCACACAGCATTCCACACATCATTGCACACATCATTCCACACCTCATTCCACACGTCATTCCACACATCATTCCACACATCATTCCACACAGCATTCCAAACATCGTTCCACACCTCATTCCACACGTCATTCCACACATCATTCCACACATCATTCCACACAGCATTCAAATATCATTCCACACCTCATTCCACACCTCATTCCACACATCATTCCACACGTAATTCCACGCGTCATTCCATACAGCATTACACACATCATTCTTCACATCAATTCATACCTTATTCCACACCTCATTCCACACCTCATTCCACACATCATTCCACACATCATTGCACACATCATTCCAAACATCATTCCATACATCATTCCACAAATCATTCCACACGTTATTTAAACACCTCATTCCAGTCATCATTCCACGCATCATTCCACACCTCATTCCACAACTCATTCAACACATCATTCCACACATCATTCCACACATCATTCCACATATCATTCCACACATTATTCCAAACATCATTCCACACCTCATTCCACATATCATTCCACGCATCATTCCACACATCATTCCACACATCATTCCACACATCATTCCACATATCATTCCACATATCATTCCACACATCAGTCCATCCCTCATTCCACAGCTCATTCCAGACCTCATTCCACACCTCATTCCACACATCATTGCATACATCATTGCACATATCATTCCACACATCATTCCACACGCCATTCCACACCTCATTCCACGTATCATTCCACAACATTCAACACATAATTCCACACATCAATCCAAACTTCATTCCATTCCTCATTTCACACCTCCTTGAAAACCTCATTACACACATCATTCCACGCATCATTCCACACCCCATTCCACACCTCATTCCACAAATCTTTCCACAACATTCAACACATCATTCCACACATCAATCCACACATCATTCCATCCCTCATTCCACACGTCATTGAACAACTCATTCCACACATCATTCCACACATCATTCCACACATTATTCCACACCTCATTCCATACATCATTTAACACATCATTCCACACATCATTGACACATCATTGCATACCTCATTCCACACCTCATTCCACATATCATTCCACGCATCATTCCACATCTAAATCCAAACATCATTCCACACATCATTCCGCACGTCATTCCATACATCATTCCACACATCATTCCACACAGCATTCCACACATCATTCCACACAGCATTCCACACCTCATTGCACACAACATTCCACACATCATTCCACACATCATTCCACACATCATTCCACACAACATTCCACGCATCATTGCACACATCATTCCACACATCATTCCAACCTCATTCCACATCTCATTGCACACGTCATTCCACATATCATTCCACGCATCATTCCACACATCATTCCACACATCATTCCACACATCATTTCACACCTCATTGCACACATCATTCCACAACATTTCACACGTCATTCCACACATCAATCCACACATCATTCCACACATCATTCCACACATCATTCCACACCTCATTCCACACATCATTCCACACATCATTCAACACATCATTCCACACATCATTCCACACAGCATTCCAAATATCATTCCACACTGCATTCCACACCTCATTCCACACATCATTCCACACGTAATTCCACGCGTCATTCCACACAGCATTACACACATCATTCTTCACATCAATTCATACTTCATTCCACACCTCATTCCACACCTCATTCCACACATCATTCCACACATCATTGCACACATCATTCCAAACATCATTCCATATATCATTCCACAAATCATTCCACACGTCATTTAAACACCTCAATCCACTCATCATTCCACGCATCATTCCACACCTCATTCCACAACTCATTCAACACATCATTCCACACATCATTCCACACATCATTCCACACATCATTCCACACATTATTCCAAACATCATTCCACACCTCATTCCACATATCATTCCACGCATCATTCCACACATCATTCCACACATCATTCCACACATCATTCCACGTATCATTCCACATATCATTCCACACATCAGTCCATCCCTCATTCCACAGCTCATTCCAGACCTCATTCCACACCTCATTCCACACATCATTGCATACATCATTGCACATATCATTCCACACATCATTCCACACGCCATTCCACACCTCATTCCACGTATCATTCCACAACATTCAACACATAATTCCACACATCAATCCAAACTTCATTCCATTCCTCATTTCACACGTCCTTGAAAACCTCATTACACACATCATTCCACGCATCATTCCACACCCCATTCCACACCTCATTCCACAAATCTTTCCACAACATTCAACACATCATTCCACACATCAATCCACACATCATTCCATCCCTCATTCCACACGTCATTGAACAACTCATTCCACACATCATTCCACACATCATTCCACATATCATTCCACACATCATGCCACACATCATTCCACACATCAGTCCATACCTCATTCCAAACCACATTCCACACCTCATTCCACACCTCATTCCACACATCATTCCACACACCATTCCACACATCATTCCACACATCATTCCAATTTTCATTCTACATCACATTCCACATAACATTCCACGCATCATTCCACACATCATTCCAAACATCATTCCACACATCATTCCATATATCATTCCAAATGTCATTCGACACATCATTCCACACATCATTCCTCACCTCATTCCACACATCATTCAATACATCATTCCACATATCATTCCACACATCATTCCACAAATCATTCCACACAACATTCCACACATCATTGCACACATCATTCCACACCTCATTCAACACATCATTCAAAACATCATTCCACACAACATTCCAAATATCATCCACTCCTCATTCCACATATCATTCCACGCATCTTTCCAAATCTCATTCCACACAGCATTTCACACATCAGTCCAAATATCACTCCACACCTCATTCCACATATCATTCCACACATCATTCCACACCTCATTCCACACCTCATTCCACACCTCATTCCACACCTCATTCCACACATCATTCCACACATCATTCCACAACATTCCACACTTCATTCCACACATCAGTCCACACCTCCTTCTTCAACTCATTCCACACATCATTCCACACATCATTCCAACATCATTCCACATATCATTTACACATCATTCCACACCTCATTCCACACATCATTCCATAACATTCCACACATCATTACACACATCATTCCATACATCATTGACACATCATTCCATACCTCATTCCAAACATCATTCTACACATCATTCCACACATCATTCCACACATTATTCCACACCTCATTCCATACATCATTTAACACATCATTCCACACATCATTGACACATCATTGCATACCTCATTCCACACCTCATTCCACATAACATTCCACGCATCATTCCACACATCATTCCAAACATCATTCCACACATCATTCCATATATCATTCCAAATGTCATTCGACACATCATTCCACACATCATTCCTCACCTCATTCCACACATCATTCAATACATCATTCCACATATCATTCCACACATCATTCCACAAATCATTCCACACAACATTCCACACATCATTGCACACATCATTCCACACCTCATTCAACACATCATTCAAAACATCATTCCACACAACATTCCAAATATCATCCACTCCTCATTCCACATATCATTCCACGCATCTTTCCAAATCTCATTCCACACAGCATTTCACACATCAGTCCAAATATCACTCCACACCTCATTCCACATATCATTCCACACATCATTCCACACCTCATTCCACACCTCATTCCACACCTCATTCCACACCTCATTCCACACATCATTCCACACATCATTCCACACCTCATTCCACACATCATTCCACACATCATTCAACACATCATTCCACATGTCATTCCAAACATCATTCCACACATCATTCCACACAGCATTCCACACAGCATTCCACACATCATTGCACACATCATTCCACACCTCATTCCACACCTCATTCCACACATCATTCCACACAGCATTCCACACATCATTCCACACAACATTCCAAATATCTTCCAATCCTCATTCCTCATATCATTCCACGCATCATTCCACATCTCATTCCACACATCATTCCACACATTATTCCACACCTAATTCCACACATCATTCCACACATTATTCCACACCTCATTCCATACATCATTTAACACATCATTCCACACATCATTGACACATCATTGCATACCTCATTCCACACCTCATTCCACATATCATTCCACGCATCATTCCACATCTAATTCCAAACATCATTCCACACATCATTCCGCACGTCATTCCATACATCATTCCACACATCATTCCACACAGCATTCCACACATCATTGCACACAGCATTCCACACATCATTGCACACAACATTCCACACATCATTCCACACATCATTGACACATCATTGCAGACCTCATTCCACACATCATTCCATAACATTCCACTCAACATTCCACACGTTATTCCACACATCATTGAGACATCATTCCACACATCATTCCACACATCATTCCACACATCATTTCACACGTTATTGCGCACATCATTCCACAACATTTCACACATCATTCCACATATCAATCCACACATCATTCCACACATCATTCCACACATCATTCCACACCTCATTCCACACATCATTCCCCACATCATTCAATACATCATTCCACATGTCATTATAAACATCATTCCACACATCATTCCACACAGCATTCCACACAGCATTCCACACATCATTGCACACATCATTCCACACCTCATTCCACACGTCATTCCACACATCATTCCACACATCATTCCACACAGCATTCCAAACATCGTTCCACACCTCATTCCACACGTCATTCCACACATCATTCCACACATCATTCCACACAGCATTCAAATATCATTCCACACCTCATTCCACACCTCATTCCACACATCATTCCACACGTAATTCCACGCGTCATTCCACACAGCATTACACACATCATTCTTCACATCAATTCATACCTTATTCCACACCTCATTCCACACCTCATTCCACACATCATTCCACACATCATTGCACACATCATTCCAAACATCATTCCATACATCATTCCACAAATCATTCCACACGTCATTTAAACACCTCATTCCAGTCATCATTCCACGCATCATTCCACACCTCATTCCACAACTCATTCAACACATCATTCCACACATCATTCCACACATCATTCCACATATCATTCCACACATTATTCCAAACATCATTCCACACCTCATTCCACATATCATTCCACGCATCATTCCACACATCATTCCACACATCATTCCACACATCATTCCACATATCATTCCACATATCATTCCACACATCAGTCCATCCCTCATTCCACAGCTCATTCCAGACCTCATTCCACACCTCATTCCACACATCATTGCATACATCATTGCACATATCATTCCACACATCATTCCACACGCCATTCCACACCTCATTCCACGTATCATTCCACAACATTCAACACATAATTCCACACATCAATCCAAACTTCATTCCATTCCTCATTTCACACCTCCTTGAAAACCTCATTACACACATCATTCCACGCATCATTCCACACCCCATTCCACACCTCATTCCACAAATCTTTCCACAACATTCAACACATCATTCCACACATCAATCCACACATCATTCCATCCCTCATTCCACACGTCATTGAACAACTCATTCCACACATCATTCCACACATCATTCCACACATTATTCCACACCTCATTCCATACATCATTTAACACATCATTCCACACATCATTGACACATCATTGCATACCTCATTCCACACCTCATTCCACATATCATTCCACGCATCATTCCACATCTAAATCCAAACATCATTCCACACATCATTCCGCACGTCATTCCATACATCATTCCACACATCATTCCACACAGCATTCCACACATCATTCCACACAGCATTCCACACCTCATTGCACACAACATTCCACACATCATTCCACACATCATTCCACACATCATTCCACACAACATTCCACGCATCATTGCACACATCATTCCACACATCATTCCAACCTCATTCCACATCTCATTGCACACGTCATTCCACATATCATTCCACGCATCATTCCACACATCATTCCACACATCATTCCACACATCATTTCACACCTCATTGCACACATCATTCCACAACATTTCACACGTCATTCCACACATCAATCCACACATCATTCCACACATCATTCCACACATCATTCCACACCTCATTCCACACATCATTCCACACATCATTCAACACATCATTCCACACATCATTCCACACAGCATTCCAAATATCATTCCACACTGCATTCCACACCTCATTCCACACATCATTCCACACGTAATTCCACGCGTCATTCCACACAGCATTACACACATCATTCTTCACATCAATTCATACTTCATTCCACACCTCATTCCACACCTCATTCCACACATCATTCCACACATCATTGCACACATCATTCCAAACATCATTCCATATATCATTCCACAAATCATTCCACACGTCATTTAAACACCTCAATCCACTCATCATTCCACGCATCATTCCACACCTCATTCCACAACTCATTCAACACATCATTCCACACATCATTCCACACATCATTCCACACATCATTCCACACATTATTCCAAACATCATTCCACACCTCATTCCACATATCATTCCACGCATCATTCCACACATCATTCCACACATCATTCCACACATCATTCCACGTATCATTCCACATATCATTCCACACATCAGTCCATCCCTCATTCCACAGCTCATTCCAGACCTCATTCCACACCTCATTCCACACATCATTGCATACATCATTGCACATATCATTCCACACATCATTCCACACGCCATTCCACACCTCATTCCACGTATCATTCCACAACATTCAACACATAATTCCACACATCAATCCAAACTTCATTCCATTCCTCATTTCACACGTCCTTGAAAACCTCATTACACACATCATTCCACGCATCATTCCACACCCCATTCCACACCTCATTCCACAAATCTTTCCACAACATTCAACACATCATTCCACACATCAATCCACACATCATTCCATCCCTCATTCCACACGTCATTGAACAACTCATTCCACACATCATTCCACACATCATTCCACATATCATTCCACACATCATGCCACACATCATTCCACACATCAGTCCATACCTCATTCCAAACCACATTCCACACCTCATTCCACACCTCATTCCACACATCATTCCACACACCATTCCACACATCATTCCACACATCATTCCAATTTTCATTCTACATCACATTCCACATAACATTCCACGCATCATTCCACACATCATTCCAAACATCATTCCACACATCATTCCATATATCATTCCAAATGTCATTCGACACATCATTCCACACATCATTCCTCACCTCATTCCACACATCATTCAATACATCATTCCACATATCATTCCACACATCATTCCACAAATCATTCCACACAACATTCCACACATCATTGCACACATCATTCCACACCTCATTCAACACATCATTCAAAACATCATTCCACACAACATTCCAAATATCATCCACTCCTCATTCCACATATCATTCCACGCATCTTTCCAAATCTCATTCCACACAGCATTTCACACATCAGTCCAAATATCACTCCACACCTCATTCCACATATCATTCCACACATCATTCCACACCTCATTCCACACCTCATTCCACACCTCATTCCACACCTCATTCCACACATCATTCCACACATCATTCCACAACATTCCACACTTCATTCCACACATCAGTCCACACCTCCTTCTTCAACTCATTCCACACATCATTCCACACATCATTCCAACATCATTCCACATATCATTTACACATCATTCCACACCTCATTCCACACATCATTCCATAACATTCCACACATCATTACACACATCATTCCATACATCATTGACACATCATTCCATACCTCATTCCAAACATCATTCTACACATCATTCCACACATCATTCCACACATTATTCCACACCTCATTCCATACATCATTTAACACATCATTCCACACATCATTGACACATCATTGCATACCTCATTCCACACCTCATTCCACATAACATTCCACGCATCATTCCACACATCATTCCAAACATCATTCCACACATCATTCCATATATCATTCCAAATGTCATTCGACACATCATTCCACACATCATTCCTCACCTCATTCCACACATCATTCAATACATCATTCCACATATCATTCCACACATCATTCCACAAATCATTCCACACAACATTCCACACATCATTGCACACATCATTCCACACCTCATTCAACACATCATTCAAAACATCATTCCACACAACATTCCAAATATCATCCACTCCTCATTCCACATATCATTCCACGCATCTTTCCAAATCTCATTCCACACAGCATTTCACACATCAGTCCAAATATCACTCCACACCTCATTCCACATATCATTCCACACATCATTCCACACCTCATTCCACACCTCATTCCACACCTCATTCCACACCTCATTCCACACATCATTCCACACATCATTCCACAACATTCCACACTTCATTCCACACATCAGTCCACACTTCCTTCTTCAACTCATTCCACACATCATTCCACACATTATTCCAACATCATTCCACATATCATTTACACATCATTCCACACCTCATTCCACACATCATTCCATAACATTCCACACATCATTACACACGTCATTCCACACATCATTGACACATCATTCCATACCTCATTCCAAACATCATTCTACACATCATTCCACACATCATTCCACACATTATTCCACACCTCATTCCATACATCATTTAACACATCATTCCACACATCATTGACACATCATTGCATACCTCATTCCACACCTCATTCCACATATCATTCCACGCATCATTCCACATCTAATTCCAAACATCATTCAACACATCATTCCGCACGTCATTCCATACATCATTCCACACATCATTCCATACAGCATTCCTCACATCATTCCACACAGCATTCCACACATCATTGCACACAACATTCCACACATCATTCCACACATCATTGACACATCATTGCATACCTCATTCCACACATCATTCCATAACATTCCACTCAACATTCCACACATTATTCCACACATCATTTCACACCTCATTGCACACATCATTCCACAACATTTCACACGTCATTCCACACATCAATCCACACATCATTCCACACTTCATTCCACACATCATTCCACACCTCATTCCACACATCATTCCACACATCATTCAACACATCATTCCACATGTCATTCCAAACATCATTCCACACATCATTCCACACAGCATTCCACACAGCATTCCACACATCATTGCACACATCATTCCACACCTCATTCCACACCTCATTCCACACATCATTCCACACAGCATTCCACACATCATTCCACACAACATTCCAAATATCTTCCAATCCTCATTCCTCATATCATTCCACGCATCATTCCACATCTCATTCCACACATCATTCCACACATTATTCCACACCTAATTCCACACATCATTCCACACATTATTCCACACCTCATTCCATACATCATTTAACACATCATTCCACACATCATTGACACATCATTGCATACCTCATTCCACACCTCATTCCACATATCATTCCACGCATCATTCCACATCTAATTCCAAACATCATTCCACACATCATTCCGCACGTCATTCCATACATCATTCCACACATCATTCCACACAGCATTCCACACATCATTCCACACAGCATTCCACACATCATTGCACACAACATTCCACACATCATTCCACACATCATTGACACATCATTGCAGACCTCATTCCACACATCATTCCATAACATTCCACTCAACATTCCACACGTTATTCCACACATCATTGAGACATCATTCCACACATCATTCCACACATCATTCCACACATCATTTCACACCTTATTGCGCACATCATTCCACAACATTTCACACATCATTCCACATATCAATCCACACATCATTCCACACATCATTCCACACATCATTCCACACCTCATTCCACACATCATTCCCCACATCATTCAATACATCATTCCACATGTCATTATAAACATCATTCCACACATCATTCCACACAGCATTCCACACAGCATTCCACACATCATTGCACACATCATTCCACACCTCATTCCACACGTCATTCCACACATCATTCCACACATCATTCCACACAGCATTCCAAACATCGTTCCACACCTCATTCCACACGTCATTCCACACATCATTCCACACATCATTCCACACAGCATTCAAATATCATTCCACACCTCATTCCACACCTCATTCCACACATCATTCCACACGTAATTCCACGCGTCATTCCATACAGCATTACACACATCATTCTTCACATCAATTCATACCTTATTCCACACCTCATTCCACACCTCATTCCACACATCATTCCACACATCATTGCACACATCATTCCAAACATCATTCCATACATCATTCCACAAATCATTCCACACGTCATTTAAACACCTCATTCCAGTCATCATTCCACGCATCATTCCACACCTCATTCCACAACTCATTCAACACATCATTCCACACATCATTCCACACATCATTCCACATATCATTCCACACATTATTCCAAACATCATTCCACACCTCATTCCACATATCATTCCACGCATCATTCCACACATCATTCCACACATCATTCCACACATCATTCCACATATCATTCCACATATCATTCCACACATCGGTCCATCCCTCATTCCACAGCTCATTCCAGACCTCATTCCACACCTCATTCCACACATCATTGCATACATCATTGCACATATCATTCCACACATCATTCCACACGCCATTCCACACCTCATTCCACGTATCATTCCACAACATTCAACACATAATTCCACACATCAATCCAAACTTCATTCCATTCCTCATTTCACACCTCCTTGAAAACCTCATTACACACATCATTCCACGCATCATTCCACACCCCATTCCACACCTCATTCCACAAATCTTTCCACAACATTCAACACATCATTCCACACATCAATCCACACATCATTCCATCCCTCATTCCACACGTCATTGAACAACTCATTCCACACATCATTCCACACATCATTCCACACATTATTCCACACCTCATTCCATACATCATTTAACACATCATTCCACACATCATTGACACATCATTGCATACCTCATTCCACACCTCATTCCACATATCATTCCACGCATCATTCCACATCTAAATCCAAACATCATTCCACACATCATTCCGCACGTCATTCCATACATCATTCCATACATCATTCCACACAGCATTCCACACATCATTCCACACAGCATTCCACACCTCATTGCACACAACATTCCACACATCATTCCACACATCATTCCACACATCATTCCACACAACATTCCACGCATCATTGCACACATCATTCCACACATCATTCGAACCTCATTCCACATCTCATTGCACACGTCATTCCACATATCATTCCACGCATCATTCCACACATCATTCCACACATCATTCCACACATCATTTCACACCTCATTGCACACATCATTCCACAACATTTCACACGTCATTCCACACATCAATCCACACATCATTCCACACATCATTCCACACATCATTCCACACCTCATTCCACACATCATTCCACACATCATTCAACACATCATTCCACACATCATTCCACACAGCATTCCAAATATCATTCCACACAGCATTCCACACCTCATTCCACACATCATTCCACACGTAATTCCACGCGTCATTCCACACAGCATTACACACATCATTCTTCACATCAATTCATACTTCATTCCACACCTCATTCCACACCTCATTCCACACATCATTCCACACATCATTGCACACATCATTCCAAACATCATTCCATATATCATTCCACAAATCATTCCACACGTCATTTAAACACCTCAATCCACTCATCATTCCACGCATCATTCCACACCTCATTCCACAACTCATTCAACACATCATTCCACACATCATTCCACACATCATTCCACACATCATTCCACACATTATTCCAAACATCATTCCACACCTCATTCCACATATCATTCCACGCATCATTCCACACATCATTCCACACATCATTCCACACATCATTCCACGTATCATTCCACATATCATTCCACACATCAGTCCATCCCTCATTCCACAGCTCATTCCAGACCTCATTCCACACCTCATTCCACACATCATTGCATACATCATTGCACATATCATTCCACACATCATTCCACACGCCATTCCACACCTCATTCCACGTATCATTCCACAACATTCAACACATAATTCCACACATCAATCCAAACTTCATTCCATTCCTCATTTCACACGTCCTTGAAAACCTCATTACACACATCATTCCACGCATCATTCCACACCCCATTCCACACCTCATTCCACAAATCTTTCCACAACATTCAACACATCATTCCACACATCAATCCACACATCATTCCATCCCTCATTCCACACGTCATTGAACAACTCATTCCACACATCATTCCACACATCATTCCACATATCATTCCACACATCATGCCACACATCATTCCACACATCAGTCCATACCTCATTCCAAACCACATTCCACACCTCATTCCACACCTCATTCCACACATCATTCCACACACCATTCCACACATCATTCCACACATCATTCCAATTTTCATTCTACATCACATTCCACATAACATTCCACGCATCATTCCACACATCATTCCAAACATCATTCCACACATCATTCCATATATCATTCCAAATGTCATTCGACACATCATTCCACACATCATTCCTCACCTCATTCCACACATCATTCAATACATCATTCCACATATCATTCCACACATCATTCCACAAATCATTCCACACAACATTCCACACATCATTGCACACATCATTCCACACCTCATTCAACACATCATTCAAAACATCATTCCACACAACATTCCAAATATCATCCACTCCTCATTCCACATATCATTCCACGCATCTTTCCAAATCTCATTCCACACAGCATTTCACACATCAGTCCAAATATCACTCCACACCTCATTCCACATATCATTCCACACATCATTCCACACCTCATTCCACACCTCATTCCACACCTCATTCCACACCTCATTCCACACATCATTCCACACATCATTCCACAACATTCCACACTTCATTCCACACATCAGTCCACACCTCCTTCTTCAACTCATTCCACACATCATTCCACACATCATTCCAACATCATTCCACATATCATTTACACATCATTCCACACCTCATTCCACACATCATTCCATAACATTCCACACATCATTACACACATCATTCCATACATCATTGACACATCATTCCATACCTCATTCCAAACATCATTCTACACATCATTCCACACATCATTCCACACATTATTCCACACCTCATTCCATACATCATTTAACACATCATTCCACACATCATTGACACATCATTGCATACCTCATTCCACACCTCATTCCACATAACATTCCACGCATCATTCCACACATCATTCCAAACATCATTCCACACATCATTCCATATATCATTCCAAATGTCATTCGACACATCATTCCACACATCATTCCTCACCTCATTCCACACATCATTCAATACATCATTCCACATATCATTCCACACATCATTCCACAAATCATTCCACACAACATTCCACACATCATTGCACACATCATTCCACACCTCATTCAACACATCATTCAAAACATCATTCCACACAACATTCCAAATATCATCCACTCCTCATTCCACATATCATTCCACGCATCTTTCCAAATCTCATTCCACACAGCATTTCACACATCAGTCCAAATATCACTCCACACCTCATTCCACATATCATTCCACACATCATTCCACACCTCATTCCACACCTCATTCCACACCTCATTCCACACCTCATTCCACACATCATTCCACACATCATTCCACAACATTCCACACTTCATTCCACACATCAGTCCACACTTCCTTCTTCAACTCATTCCACACATCATTCCACACATTATTCCAACATCATTCCACATATCATTTACACATCATTCCACACCTCATTCCACACATCATTCCATAACATTCCACACATCATTACACACGTCATTCCACACATCATTGACACATCATTCCATACCTCATTCCAAACATCATTCTACACATCATTCCACACATCATTCCACACATTATTCCACACCTCATTCCATACATCATTTAACACATCATTCCACACATCATTGACACATCATTGCATACCTCATTCCACACCTCATTCCACATATCATTCCACGCATCATTCCACATCTAATTCCAAACATCATTCAACACATCATTCCGCACGTCATTCCATACATCATTCCACACATCATTCCATACAGCATTCCACACATCATTCCACACAGCATTCCACACATCATTGCACACAACATTCCACACATCATTCCACACATCATTGACACATCATTGCATACCTCATTCCACACATCATTCCATAACATTCCACTCAACATTCCACACATTATTCCACACATCATTTCACACCTCATTGCACACATCATTCCACAACATTTCACACGTCATTCCACACATCAATCCACACATCATTCCACACTTCATTCCACACATCATTCCACACCTCATTCCACACATCATTCCACACATCATTCAACACATCATTCCACATGTCATTCCAAACATCATTCCACACATCATTCCACACAGCATTCCACACAGCATTCCACACATCATTGCACACATCATTCCACACCTCATTCCACACCTCATTCCACACATCATTCCACACAGCATTCCACACATCATTCCACACAACATTCCAAATATCTTCCAATCCTCATTCCTCATATCATTCCACGCATCATTCCACATCTCATTCCACACATCATTCCACACATTATTCCACACCTAATTCCACACATCATTCCACACATTATTCCACACCTCATTCCATACATCATTTAACACATCATTCCACACATCATTGACACATCATTGCATACCTCATTCCACACCTCATTCCACATATCATTCCACGCATCATTCCACATCTAATTCCAAACATCATTCCACACATCATTCCGCACGTCATTCCATACATCATTCCACACATCATTCCACACAGCATTCCACACATCATTCCACACAGCATTCCACACATCATTGCACACAACATTCCACACATCATTCCACACATCATTGACACATCATTGCAGACCTCATTCCACACATCATTCCATAACATTCCACTCAACATTCCACACGTTATTCCACACATCATTGAGACATCATTCCACACATCATTCCACACATCATTCCACACATCATTTCACACCTTATTGCGCACATCATTCCACAACATTTCACACATCATTCCACATATCAATCCACACATCATTCCACACATCATTCCACACATCATTCCACACCTCATTCCACACATCATTCCCCACATCATTCAATACATCATTCCACATGTCATTATAAACATCATTCCACACATCATTCCACACAGCATTCCACACAGCATTCCACACATCATTGCACACATCATTCCACACCTCATTCCACACGTCATTCCACACATCATTCCACACATCATTCCACACAGCATTCCAAACATCGTTCCACACCTCATTCCACACGTCATTCCACACATCATTCCACACATCATTCCACACAGCATTCAAATATCATTCCACACCTCATTCCACACCTCATTCCACACATCATTCCACACGTAATTCCACGCGTCATTCCATACAGCATTACACACATCATTCTTCACATCAATTCATACCTTATTCCACACCTCATTCCACACCTCATTCCACACATCATTCCACACATCATTGCACACATCATTCCAAACATCATTCCATACATCATTCCACAAATCATTCCACACGTTATTTAAACACCTCATTCCAGTCATCATTCCACGCATCATTCCACACCTCATTCCACAACTCATTCAACACATCATTCCACACATCATTCCACACATCATTCCACATATCATTCCACACATTATTCCAAACATCATTCCACACCTCATTCCACATATCATTCCACGCATCATTCCACACATCATTCCACACATCATTCCACACATCATTCCACATATCATTCCACATATCATTCCACACATCACCCCATCCCTCATTCCACAGCTCATTCCAGACCTCATTCCACACCTCATTCCACACATCATTGCATACATCATTGCACATATCATTCCACACATCATTCCACACGCCATTCCACACCTCATTCCACGTATCATTCCACAACATTCAACACATAATTCCACACATCAATCCAAACTTCATTCCATTCCTCATTTCACACCTCCTTGAAAACCTCATTACACACATCATTCCACGCATCATTCCACACCCCATTCCACACCTCATTCCACAAATCTTTCCACAACATTCAACACATCATTCCACACATCAATCCACACATCATTCCATCCCTCATTCCACACGTCATTGAACAACTCATTCCACACATCATTCCACACATTATTCCACACCTCATTCCATACATCATTTAACACATCATTCCACACATCATTGACACATCATTGCATACCTCATTCCACACCTCATTCCACATATCATTCCACGCATCATTCCACATCTAATTCCAAACATCATTCCACACATCATTCCGCACGTCATTCCATACATCATTCCACACATCATTCCACACAGCATTCCACACATCATTCCACACAGCATTCCACACATCATTGCACACAACATTCCACACATCATTCCACACATCATTGACACATCATTGCAGACCTCATTCCACACATCATTCCATAACATTCCACTCAACATTCCACACGTTATTCCACACATCATTGAGACATCATTCCACACATCATTCCACACATCATTCCACACATCATTTCACACCTTATTGCGCACATCATTCCACAACATTTCACACATCATTCCACATATCAATCCACACATCATTCCACACATCATTCCACACATCATTCCACACCTCATTCCACACATCATTCCCCACATCATTCAATACATCATTCCACATGTCATTATAAACATCATTCCACACATCATTCCACATAGCATTCCACACAGCATTCCACACATCATTGCACACATCATTCCACACCTCATTCCACACGTCATTCCACACATCATTCCACACATCATTCCACACAGCATTCCAAACATCGTTCCACACCTCATTCCACACGTCATTCCACACATCATTCCACACATCATTCCACACAGCATTCAAATATCATTCCACACCTCATTCCACACCTCATTCCACACATCATTCCACACGTAATTCCACGCGTCATTCCATACAGCATTACACACATCATTCTTCACATCAATTCATACCTTATTCCACACCTCATTCCACACCTCATTCCACACATCATTCCACACATCATTGCACACATCATTCCAAACATCATTCCATACATCATTCCACAAATCATTCCACACGTCATTTAAACACCTCATTCCAGTCATCATTCCACGCATCATTCCACACCTCATTCCACAACTCATTCAACACATCATTCCACACATCATTCCACACATCATTCCACATATCATTCCACACATTATTCCAAACATCATTCCACACCTCATTCCACATATCATTCCACGCATCATTCCACACATCATTCCACACATCATTCCACACATCATTCCACATATCATTCCACATATCATTCCACACATCAGTCCATCCCTCATTCCACAGCTCATTCCAGACCTCATTCCACACCTCATTCCACACATCATTGCATACATCATTGCACATATCATTCCACACATCATTCCACACGCCATTCCACACCTCATTCCACGTATCATTCCACA
Organism: Pristiophorus japonicus; assembly: GCF_044704955.1. NCBI lineage: Eukaryota > Metazoa > Chordata > Chondrichthyes > Pristiophoridae > Pristiophorus > Pristiophorus japonicus. The sequence continues at coordinate 8,457,806 of NC_092005.1, read as the reverse complement.
ACATTCAACACATAATTCCACACATCAATCCAAACTTCATTCCATTCCTCATTTCACACCTCCTTGAAAACCTCATTACACACATCATTCCACGCATCATTCCACACCCCATTCCACACCTCATTCCACAAATCTTTCCACAACATTCAACACATCATTCCACACATCAATCCACACATCATTCCATCCCTCATTCCACACGTCATTGAACAACTCATTCCACACATCATTCCACACATCATTCCACACATTATTCCACACCTCATTCCATACATCATTTAACACATCATTCCACACATCATTGACACATCATTGCATACCTCATTCCACACCTCATTCCACATATCATTCCACGCATCATTCCACATCTAAATCCAAACATCATTCCACACATCATTCCGCACGTCATTCCATACATCATTCCACACATCATTCCACACAGCATTCCACACATCATTCCACACAGCATTCCACACCTCATTGCACACAACATTCCACACATCATTCCACACATCATTCCACACATCATTCCACACAACATTCCACGCATCATTGCACACATCATTCCACACATCATTCGAACCTCATTCCACATCTCATTGCACACGTCATTCCACATATCATTCCACGCATCATTCCACACATCATTCCACACATCATTCCACACATCATTTCACACCTCATTGCACACATCATTCCACAACATTTCACACGTCATTCCACACATCAATCCACACATCATTCCACACATCATTCCACACATCATTCCACACCTCATTCCACACATCATTCCACACATCATTCAACACATCATTCCACACATCATTCCACACAGCATTCCAAATATCATTCCACACAGCATTCCACACCTCATTCCACACATCATTCCACACGTAATTCCACGCGTCATTCCACACAGCATTACACACATCATTCTTCACATCAATTCATACTTCATTCCACACCTCATTCCACACCTCATTCCACACATCATTCCACACATCATTGCACACATCATTCCAAACATCATTCCATATATCATTCCACAAATCATTCCACACGTCATTTAAACACCTCAATCCACTCATCATTCCACGCATCATTCCACACCTCATTCCACAACTCATTCAACACATCATTCCACACATCATTCCACACATCATTCCACACATCATTCCACACATTATTCCAAACATCATTCCACACCTCATTCCACATATCATTCCACGCATCATTCCACACATCATTCCACACATCATTCCACACATCATTCCACGTATCATTCCACATATCATTCCACACATCAGTCCATCCCTCATTCCACAGCTCATTCCAGACCTCATTCCACACCTCATTCCACACATCATTGCATACATCATTGCACATATCATTCCACACATCATTCCACACGCCATTCCACACCTCATTCCACGTATCATTCCACAACATTCAACACATAATTCCACACATCAATCCAAACTTCATTCCATTCCTCATTTCACACGTCCTTGAAAACCTCATTACACACATCATTCCACGCATCATTCCACACCCCATTCCACACCTCATTCCACAAATCTTTCCACAACATTCAACACATCATTCCACACATCAATCCACACATCATTCCATCCCTCATTCCACACGTCATTGAACAACTCATTCCACACATCATTCCACACATCATTCCACATATCATTCCACACATCATGCCACACATCATTCCACACATCAGTCCATACCTCATTCCAAACCACATTCCACACCTCATTCCACACCTCATTCCACACATCATTCCACACACCATTCCACACATCATTCCACACATCATTCCAATTTTCATTCTACATCACATTCCACATAACATTCCACGCATCATTCCACACATCATTCCAAACATCATTCCACACATCATTCCATATATCATTCCAAATGTCATTCGACACATCATTCCACACATCATTCCTCACCTCATTCCACACATCATTCAATACATCATTCCACATATCATTCCACACATCATTCCACAAATCATTCCACACAACATTCCACACATCATTGCACACATCATTCCACACCTCATTCAACACATCATTCAAAACATCATTCCACACAACATTCCAAATATCATCCACTCCTCATTCCACATATCATTCCACGCATCTTTCCAAATCTCATTCCACACAGCATTTCACACATCAGTCCAAATATCACTCCACACCTCATTCCACATATCATTCCACACATCATTCCACACCTCATTCCACACCTCATTCCACACCTCATTCCACACCTCATTCCACACATCATTCCACACATCATTCCACAACATTCCACACTTCATTCCACACATCAGTCCACACCTCCTTCTTCAACTCATTCCACACATCATTCCACACATCATTCCAACATCATTCCACATATCATTTACACATCATTCCACACCTCATTCCACACATCATTCCATAACATTCCACACATCATTACACACATCATTCCATACATCATTGACACATCATTCCATACCTCATTCCAAACATCATTCTACACATCATTCCACACATCATTCCACACATTATTCCACACCTCATTCCATACATCATTTAACACATCATTCCACACTTCATTGACACATCATTGCATACCTCATTCCACACCTCATTCCACATATCATTCCACGCATCATTCCACATCTAATTCCAAACATCATTCCACACATCATTCCGCACGTCATTCCATACATCATTCCACACATCATTCCATACAGCATTCCACACATCATTCCACACAGCATTCCACACATCATTGCACACAACATTCCACACATCATTCCACACATCATTGACACATCATTGCATACCTCATTCCACACATCATTCCATAACATTCCACTCAACATTCCACACATTATTCCACACATCATTTCACACCTCATTGCACACATCATTCCACAACATTTCACACGTCATTCCACACATCAATCCACACATCATTCCACACATCATTCCACACATCATTCCACACCTCATTCCACACATCATTCCACACATCATTCAACACATCATTCCACATGTCATTCCAAACATCATTCCACACATCATTCCACACAGCATTCCACACAGCATTCCACACATCATTGCACACATCATTCCACACCTCATTCCACACCTCATTCCACACATCATTCCACACAGCATTCCACACATCATTCCACACAACATTCCAAATATCTTCCAATCCTCATTCCTCATATCATTCCACGCATCATTCCACATCTCATTCCACACATCATTCCACACATCATTCCACACCTAATTCCACACGTCATTCCACACATCATTCCACACATCATTCCACAAAGGATTCCAAATATCATTCCACACCTCATTCCAAATCTCATTCCACACATCGTTCCACACGTAATTCCACGCGTCATTCCACACAGCATTACACACATCATTCTTCACATCAATTCACACCTCATTCCACACTTCATTCCACACCTCATTCCACACATCATTCCACACATCATTGCACACATCATTCCAAACATCATTCCATACATCATTCCACACATCATTCCACACATCATTCCACACATCATTCCACACATCATTCCAATTTTCATTCTACATCACATTCCACGTAACATTCCACGCATCATTCCACACATCATCGCAAACATCATTCGACACATCATTCCACACATCTTTCCACACTTCATTCCACACATCATTCCTCACCTCATTCCACACATCATTCCACAAATCATTCCACACATCATTCCACAAATCATTCCACACAACATTCCACACATCATTGCACACATCATTCCACACCTCATTCAACACATCATTCAAAACATCATTCCACACAACATTCCAAATATCATCCACTCCTCATTCCACATATCATTCCACGCATCTTTCCAAATCTCATTCCACACAGCATTTCACACATCAGTCCAAATATCATTCCACACCTCATTCCCATATCATTCCACACATCATTCCACACCTCATTCCACACCTCATTCCACACCTCATTCCACACCTCATTCCACACCTCATTCCACACATCATTCCACACATCATTCCACAACATTCCACACTTCATTCCACACATCAGTCCATACCTCCTTCTTCACCTCATTCCACACATCATTCCACACATCATTCCAACTTCATTCCACATATCATTTACACATCATTCCACACCTCATTCCACACATCATTCCATAACATTCCACACATCATTACATACATCATTCCACACATCATTGAAACATCATTCCATACCTCATTCCAAACATCATTCCACACATCATTCCACACATTATTCCACACCTCGTTCCATACATCATTTAACACATCATTCCACACATCATTGACACATCATTGCATACCTCATTCCACACCTCATTCCACATATCATTCCACGCATCATTCCACATCTAATTCCAAACATCATTCCACACATCATTCCGCACGTCATTCCATACATCATTCCACACATCATTCCACACAGCATTCCACACATCATTCCACACAGCATTACACACATCATTGCACGCAACATTCCACACATCATTCCACACATCATTGATACATCATTGCATACCTCATTCCACACATCATTCCATAACATTCCACTCAACATTCCACACATTATTCCACACATCATTGAGACATCATTCCACACAGCATTCCACACATCATTCCACACATCATTTCACACCTCATTGCACACATCATTCCACAACATTTCACACGTCATTCCACACATCAATCCACATATCATTCCACACATCATTCCACACATCATTCCACACCTCATTCCACACATCATTCCACACATCATTCAACACATCATTCCACATGTCATTCCATACCTCATTCCAAACATCATTCCACACATCATTCCACACATCATTCCACACATTATTCCACACCTCATTCCATACATCATTTAACACATCATTCCACACATCATTGACACATCATTGCATACCTCATTCCACACCTCATTCCACATATCATTCCACGCATCATTCCACATCTAATTCCAAACATCATTCCACACATCATTCCGCACGTCATTCCATACATCATTCCACACATCATTCCACAAAGCATTCCACACATCATTCCACACATCATTGATACATCATTGCATACCTCATTCCACACATCATTCCATAACATTCCACTCAACATTCCACACATTATTCCACACATCATTGAGACATCATTCCACACATCATTACACACATCATTCCACACATCATTTCACACCTAATTGCACACATCATTCCACAACATTTCACACGTCATTCCACACATCAATCAACACATCATTCCACACATCATTCCACACATCATTCCACACCTCATTCCACACATCATTCCACACATCATTCAACACATCATTCCACATGTCATTCCAAACATCATTCCACACATCATTCCACACAGCATTCCACACAGCATTCCACACATCATTGCACACATCATTCCACACCTACTTCCACACCTCATTCCACACATCATTCCACACAGCATTCCACACATCATTCCACACAACATTCCAAATATCTTCCAATCCTCATTCCTCATATCATTCCACGCATCATTCCACATCTCATTCCACACATCATTCCACACATCATTCCACACCTAATTCCACACGTCATTCCACACATCATTCCACACATCATTCCACACAGGATTCCAAATATCATTCCACACCTCATTCCACACCTCATTCCACACATCATTCCACACGTAATTCCACGCGTCATTCCATACAGCATTACACACATCATTCTTCACATCAATTCACACCTCATTCCACACCTCATTCCACACCTCATTCCACACATCATTCCAGACATCATTGCACACATCATTCCAAACATCATTCCATTCATCATTCCACAAATCAATCCACACGTCATTTAAACACCTCATTCCACTCTTCATTCCACGCAACATTCCACACCTCATTCCACAACTCATTCAACACATCATTCCACACATCATTCCACACATCATTCCACACATCATTCCACACATTATTCCAAACATCATTCCACACCTCATTCCACATATCATTCCACGCATCATTCCACACATCATTCCACACATCATTCCACACATCATTCCACATATCATTCCACATATCATTCCACACATCAGTCCATCCCTCATTCCACAGCTCATTCCAGACCTCATTCCACACCTCATTCCACACCTCATTCCACACATCATTCCACACATCATTCCACACATCATTCCACACATCATTCCACACATCATTGCACACATCATTCCACACGCCATTTCACACCTCATTCCACGCATCATTCCACAACATTCAACACATAATTCCACACATCAATCCAAACTTCATTCCATTCCTCATTTCACACCTCCTTGAAAACCTCATAACACACATCATTCCACGCATCATTCCGCAGCCCATTCCACACCTCATTCCACAAATCTTTCCACAACATTCAACACATCATTCCACACATCAATCCACACATCATTCCATCCCTCATTCCACACGTCATTGAACAACTCATTCCAAACATCATGCCACACATCATGCCACACACCATTCCACACATCAGTCCATCACATATTCCACACGTCATTGAACAACTCATTCCACACATCATTCCACACATCATTCCACACATCATTCCACACATCATGCCACACATCATTCCACACATCAGTCCATACCTCATTCCAAACCACATTCCACACCTCATTCCACACCTCATTCCACACATCATTCCACACATCATTCCACACATCATTCCACACATCATTCCAATTTTCTTTCTACATCACATTCCACATAACATTCCACGCATCATTCCACACATCATTCCAAACATCATTCCACACATCATTCCATATATCATTCCAAATGTCATTCGACACATCATTCCACACATCTTTCCACACTTCATTCCACATATCATTCCACGCATCATTCCAAATCTCATTCCACATATCATTCCACACCTCATTCCACGCATCATTCCACACATCATTCCACACATCATTCCACACCTCATTCCACAACTCATTCCACACCTCATTCCACACCTCATTCCACACCTCATTCCACACATTATTCCACACATCATTCCACAACATTCCACACTTCATTCCACACATCAGTCCATACCTCATTCTTCACCTCATTACACACATCATTCCACACATCATGCCAAATATCATTCCACATATCATTTACACATCATTCCACACCTCATTCCACTCATCATTCCATACCATTCCACACATCATTACACACATCATTCCACACATCATTGACACATCATTCCATACCTCATTCCAAACATCATTCCACACATCATTCCACACATCATTCCACACATTATTCCACACCTCATTCCATACATCATTCCAAACATCATTCCACACATCATTGACACATCATTGCATACGTCATTGCGCACCTCATTCCACATTTCATTCCATGCATCATTCCACATCTAATTCCACACATCATTCCACACAACATTCCACACATCATTGCAAACAACATTCCACACATCATTCCACACAACATTCCACACATCATTCCACACCTCATTCCACGCATCATTCCACACATCATTCAATACATCATTCCACATATCATTCCACACATCATTCCACACATCATTCCACACATAATTCCACACAGCATTCCACACATCATTGCACACATCATTCCACACCTCATTCCACACCTCATTCCACACATCATTCCACACAGCATTCCACGCATCATTCCACACAACATTCCAAATATCATCCAATCCTCATTCCTCATATCATTCCAAGCATCATTCCACATCTCATTCCACACATCATTCCACACATCATTCCACACCTCATTCCACACCTCATTCCACACATCATTCCAGACATCATTGCACACATCATTCCAAACATCATTCCATACATCATTCCACAAATCAATCCACACGTCATTTAAACACCTCATTCCACTCTTCATTCCACGCAACATTCCACACCTCATTCCACAACTCATTCAACACATCATTCCACACATCATTCCACACATCATTCCACACATCATTCCACACATTATTCCAAACATCATTCCACACCTCATTCCACATATCATTCCACGCATCATTCCACACATCATTCCACACATCATTCCACACATCATTCCACATATCATTCCACATATCATTCCACACATCAGTCCATCCCTCATTCCACAGCTCATTCCAGACCTCATTCCACACCTCATTCCACACATCATTGCATACATCATTGCACATATCATTCCACACATCATTCCACACGCCATTTCACACCTCATTCCACGTATCATTCCACAACATTCAACACATAATTCCACACATCAATCCAAACTTCATTCCATTCCTCATTTCACACCTCCTTGAAAACCTCATAACACACATCATTCCACGCATCATTCCGCAGCCCATTCCACACCTCATTCCACAAATCTTTCCACAACATTCAACACATCATTCCACACATCAATCCACACATCATTCCATCCCTCATTCCACACGTCATTGAACAACTCATTCCAAACATCATGCCACACATCATGCCACACACCATTCCACACATCAGTCCATCACATATTCCACACGTCATTGAACAACTCATTCCACACATCATTCCACACATCATTCCACACATCATTCCACACATCATGCCACACATCATTCCACACATCAGTCCATACCTGATTCCAAACCACATTCCACAGCTCATTCCACACCTCATTCCACACATCATTCCACACATCATTCCACACATCATTCCACACATCATTCCAATTTTCTTTCTACATCACATTCCACATAACATTCCACGCATCATTCCACACATCATTCCAAACATCATTCCACACATCATTCCATATATCATTCCAAATGTCATTCGACACATCATTCCACACATCTTTCCACACTTCATTCCACACATCATTCCTCACCTCATTCCACACATCATTCAATACATCATTCCACATATCATTCAACACATCATTCAAAACATTATTCCACACAACATTCCAAATATCATCCACTCCTCATTCCACATATCATTCCACGCATCATTCCAAATCTCATTCCACACAGCATTTCACACATCAGTCCACACATCATTCCACACCTCATTCCACATATCATTCCACACCTCATTCCACGCATCATTCCACACATCATTCCACACATCATTCCACACCTCATTCCACAACTCATTCCACACCTCATTCCACACCTCATTCCACACCTCATTCCACACATCATTCCACAACATTCCACACTTCATTCCACACATCAGTCCATACCTCATTCTTCACCTCATTACACACATCATTCCACACATCATGCCAAATATCATTCCACATATCATTTACACATCATTCCACACCTCATTCCACTCATCATTCCATACCATTCCACACATCATTACACACATCATTCCACACATCATTGACACATCATTCCATACCTCATTCCAAACATCATTCCACACATCATTCCACACATCATTCCACACATTATTCCACACCTCATTCCATACATCATTCCAAACATCATTCCACACATCATTGACACATCATTGAATACGTCATTCCGCACCTGATTCCACATTTCATTCCATGCATCATTCCACATCTAATTCCACACATCATTCCACACATCATTCCGCACGTCATTCCATACATCATTCCACACATCATTCCACACAGCATTCCACACATCATTCCACACAACATTCCACACATCATTGCAAACAACATTCCACACATCATTCCACACAACATTCCACACATCATTCCACACCTCATTCCACGCATCATTCCACACATCATTTAATACATCATTCCACATATCATTCCACACATCATTCCACACATCATTCCACACATAATTCTACACAGCATTCCACACATCATTGCACACATCATTCCACACCTCATTCCACACCTCATTCCACACATCATTCCACACAGCATTCCACGCATCATTCCACACAACATTCCAAATATCATCCAATCCTCATTCCTCATATCATTCCAAGCATCATTCCACATCTCATTCCACACATCATTCCACACATCATTCCACACCTCATTCCACACGTCATTCCACACATCATTCCACACATCATTCCACACAGCATTCCAAATATCATTCCACACCTCATTCCACACCTCATTCCACACATCATTCCACACGTAATTCCACGCGTCATTCCACACAGCATTACACACATCATTCTTCACATCAATTCACACCTCATTCCACACCTCATTCCACACCTCATTCCACACATCTTTCCACACCTCATTCCACACATCATTGCATACATCATTGCACATATCATTCCACACATCATTCCACACGCCATTCCACACCTCATTCCACGTATCATTCCACAACATTGAACACATAATTCCACACATCAATCCAAACTTCATTCCATCCCTCATTCCACACCTCATTGAAAACCTCATTACACACATCATTCCACTCCTCATTCCACACCTCATTCCACACCTCATTCCACAAATCATTCCACAACATTCAACACATCATTCCACACATCAATCCACACGTCATTCCATCCCTCATTCCTCACGTCATTGAACAACTCATTCCACAGATCATTCCACACATCAATCCACACATCATTCCATCCCTCATTCCACACGTCATTGAACAACTCATTCCAAACATCATGCCACACATCATGCCACACACCATTCCACACATCAGTCCATCACATATTCCACACGTCATTGAACAACTCATTCCACACATCATTCCACACATCATTCCACACATCATTCCACACATCATGCCACACATCATTCCACACATCAGTCCATACCTCATTCCAAACCACATTCCACACCTCATTCCACACCTCATTCCACACATCATTCCACACATCATTCCACACATCATTCCACACATCATTCCAATTTTCTTTCTACATCACATTCCACATAACATTCCACGCATCATTCCACACATGATTCCAAACATCATTCCACACATCATTCCATATATCATTCCAAATGTCATTCGACACATCATTCCACACATCTTTCCACACTTCATTCCACACATCATTCCTCACCTCATTCCACACATCATTCAATACATCATTCCACATACCATTCCACACATCATTCCACACATCATTCCACACAACATTCCGCACATCATTGCACACATCATTGTACACCTCATTCAACACATCATTCAAAACTATATTCCACACAACATTCCAAATATCATCCAGTCCTCATTCCACATATCATTCCACGCATCATTCCAAATCTCATTCCACACAGCATTTCACACATCAGTCCACACATCATTCCACACCTCATTCCACATATCATTCCACACCTCATTCCACGCATCATTCCACACATCATTCCACACATCATTCCACACCTCATTCCACAACTCATTCCACACCTCATTCCACACCTCATTCCACACCTCATTCCACACATCATTCCACACATCATTCCACAACATTCCACACTTCATTCCACACATCAGTCCATACCTCATTCTTCACCTCATTACACACATCATTCCACACATCATGCCAAATATCATTCCACATATCATTTACACATCATTCCACACCTCATTCCACTCATCATTCCATACCATTCCACACATCATTACACACATCATTCCACACATCATTGACACATCATTCCATACCTCATTCCAAACATCATTCCACACATCATTCCACACATCATTCCACACATTATTCCTCACCTCATTCCACACATCATTCAATACATCATTCCACATACCATTCCACACATCATTCCACACATCATTCCACACAACATTCCACACATCATTGCACACATCATTCCACACCTCATTCCACACATCATTCAACACGTCATTCCACACAACTTTCCAAATATCATCCACTCCCCATTCCACATATCATTCCATGCATCATTCCAAATCTCATTCCACACAGCATTTCACACATCAGTCCAAATATCATTCCACACCTCATTCCACATATCATTCTACACCTCATTCCACGCATCATTCCACACATCATTCCACACATCATTCCACACCTCATTCCACACCTCATTACACACCTCATTCCACACAGCATTCCACACATCATTCCACACAACATTCCAAATATCATCCAAACCTTATTCATCATATCATTCCACGCATCAATCCACATCTCATTCCACACATCATTCCACACATCATTCCACACCTCATTCCACACGCCATTCCACACATCATTCCACACATCATTCCACACAGCATTCCAAATAACATTCCACACCTCATTCCACACATCATTCCACACATCATTCCACACGTAATTCCACGCGTCATTCCACACAGCATTACACACATCATTCTTCACATCAATTCACAACTCATTCCACACCTCATTCCACACCTCATTCCACACATCATTCCACACATCATTGCACACATCATTCCAAACATCATTCCATACATCATTCCACAAATCATTCCACACATCATTTAAACACCTCATTCCACTCATCATTCCACACATCATTCCATACATCATTCCACACATCATTCCACACATTATTCCAAACATCATTCCACACCTCATTCCACATATCATTCCACGCATCATTCCACACATCATTCCACACATCATTCCACACATCATTCCACATATCATTCCACATATCATTCCGCACATCAGTCCATCCCTCATTCCACAGCTCATTCCAGACCTCATTCCACACCTCATTCCACACATCATTGCATACATCATTGCACATATCATTCCACACATCATTCCACACGCCATTCCACACCTCATTCCACGTATCATTCCACAACATTCAACACATACTTCCACACATAAATCCAATCTGCATTCCATCCCTCATTTCACACCTCCTTGAAAACCTCATTACATACATCATTCCACACATCATTCCACACCAAATTCCACACCTCATTCCACAAATCTTTCCACAACATTCAACACATCATTCCACACTTCAATCCACACATCATTCCATCCCTCATTCCACACGTCATTAAACAACTCATTCCACACATCATGCCACACATCATGCCACACACCATTCCACACATCAGTCCATCACTTATTCCACACGTCATTGAACAACTCATTCCACACCTCATTCCACACCTCATTCCAAACATCATTCCAAACATCTTTCCACACATCATTCCACACATCATTCCAATTTTCATTCTACATCACATTCCACATAACATTCCACGCATCATTCCACACATCATTCCAAACATCATTCCAGACATCATTCCATATATCATTCCAAATGTCATTCGACACATCATTCCACACATCTTTCCACACTTCATTCCACACATCATTCCTCACCTCATTCCACACATCATTCAATACATCATTCCACATACCATTCCACGCATCATTCCAAATCTCATTCCACACAGCATTTCACACATCAGTCCACACATCATTCCACACCTCATTCCACATATCATTCCACACCTCATTCCACGCAACATTCCAAATATCATCCACTCCTCATTCCACACCTTATTCCACAACTCATTCCACGCCTCATTCCACACCTCATTCCACACCTCATTCCACACATCATTCCACACATCATTCCACAACATTCCGCACTTCATTCCACACATCAGTCCACACATCATTCCAAACATCATTCCACATATCATTTACACATCATTCCACACCTCATTCCACACATCATTCCATAACATTCCACACATCATTACACACATCATTCCACACATCATTGACACATCATTCCATACCTCATTTCAAACATAATTCCACACATCATTCCACACATCATTCCACATATTATTCCACACCTCATTCCATACATCATTCAACACATCATTCCACACATCATTGACACATCATTGCATACGTCATTCCGCACCTCATTCCACATATCATTCCACGCATCATTCCACATCTAATTCCACACATCATTCCACACATCATTCCGCACGTCATTCCATACATCATTCCACACATCATTCCACATAGCATTCCACACATCATTCCACACAACATTCCACACATCATTGCACACAACATTCCACACATCATTCCACACCTCATTCCACATTTCATTTACACATCATTCCACACTTCATTCCACACATCATTCCATAACATTCCACACATCATTAAACACATCATTCCACACATCATTGACACATCATTCCATACCTCATTCCAAACATCATTTCACACATCATTCCACACATCATTCCACACATTATTCCACACCTCATTTCAGACATCATTCAACACATCATTCCACACATCATTGACACATCATTGCATACCTCATTCCATACCTCATTCGACATATCATTCCACGCATCATTCCACATCTAATTCCACACATCATTCCACACATCATTCCGCACGTCATTCCATACATCATTCCACACATCATTCCACACAGCATTCCACACATCATTCCACACAGCATTCCACACATCATTGCACACAACATTCCACACATCATTCCACACCTCATTCCACATTTCATTTACACATCATTCCACACCTCATTCCACACATCATTCCATAACATTCCACACATCATTACACACATCATTCCACACATCATTGAGACATCATTCCATACCTCATTCCAAACATCATTCCACACATCATTCCACACATCATTCCACACATTATGCCACACGTCATTCCATACATCATTCAAGACATCATTCCACACATCATTGACACATCATTGCATACCTCATTCCACACATCATTCCTTAACATTCCACTCAACATTCCACACGTTATTCCACACATCATTGAGACATCATTCCACACATCATTACACACATAATTTCACACGTCATTTCACACCTCATTCCACACATAATTCCACAACATTTCACACATCATTCCACACATCAATCCACACATCATTCCACACATCATTCCACACATCATTCCACACCTCATTCCACACATCATTCCACACATCATTCAATACATCATTCCACATATCATTCCACACATCATTCCACACATCATTCCACACAACATTCTACACAGCATTCCAAACATGATTGCACACATCATTCCACACCTCATTCCACACCTCATTCCACACATCATTCCACACAGCATTCCACACATCATTCCACACAACATTCCAAATATCATCCAATCATCATTCCTCATATCATTCCACGCATCATTCCACATCTCATTCCAGACATCATTCCACACATCATTCCACACCTCATTCCACACGTCATTCCACACATCATTCCACACATCAGTCCACACGGCATTCCAAATATCATTCCACACCTCATTCCACACCTCATTCCACACATCATTCCTCACGTAATTCCACGCGTCATTCCACACAGCATTACACACATCATTCTTCACATCAATTCACACCTCATTCCACACCTCATTCCACACCTCATTCCACACATCATTCCACACATCATTGCACACATCATTCCAAACATCATTCCATACATCATTCCACAATCATTCCACACGTCATTTAAACACCTCATTCCACTCATCATTCCACGCATCATTCCACACCTCATTCCACAACTCATTCAACACATCATTCCACACATCATTCCACACGTCACTCCACACATCATTCCACACATTATTCCAAACATCATTCCACACCTCATTCCACTCATCATTCCACGCATCATTCCACACCTCATTCCACAACTCATTCAACACATCATTCCACACATCATTCCACACATCATTCCACACATCATTCCACACCTCATTCCAGACCTCATTCCAGACCTCATTCCACACATCATTGCATACATCATTGCACATATCATTCCACACAACATTCCACGTATCATTCCACAACATTCAACACATAATTCCACACATCAATCCAAACTTCATTCCATCCCTCATTCCACACCTCCTTGAAAACCTCATTACACACATCATTCCATACCTCATTCCACACCCCATTCCACACCTCATTCCACAAATCATTCCACAACATTCAACACATCATTCCACACATCAATCCACACATCATTCCATCCCTCATTCCACACGTCATTGAACAACTCATTCCACACATCATTCCACACATCATTCCACACATCATTTAAATTTTCATTCTACATCACATTCCACATAACATTCCACGCAACATTCCACACATCATTCCACACATCATTCCATATATCATTCCAAATGTCATTCGACACATCATTCCACACATCTTTCCACACTTCATTCCACACATCATTCCTCACTTCATTCCACACATCATTCCAATTTTCTTTCTACATCACATTCCACATAACATTCCACGCATCATTCCACACATCATTCCAAACATCATTCCACACATCATTCCATATATCATTCCAAATGTCATTCGACACATCATTCCACACATCTTTCCACACTTCATTCCACACATCATTCCACACATCTTTCCACACATCATTCAATACATCATTCCACATATCATTCCACACATCATACCACACATCATTCCACACAACATTCCACACATCAATGCACACATCATTCCACACCTCATTGCACACATCATTCAACACATCATTCCACACAACATTCCAAATATCATCCACTCCTCATTCCACATATCATTCCACGCATCATTCCAAATCTCATTCCACACAGCATTTCACACATCAGTCCACACATAATTCCACACCTCAATCCACATATCATTCCACACCTCATTCCACGCATCATTCCACACATCATTCCACACATCATTCCACACCTCATTCCACACCTCATTCCATACCTCACTCCACACCTCATTCCACACCTCATTCCACACATCATTCCACACGTCACTCCACAACATTCCACACTTCATTCCACACATCAGTCCATACCTCATTCTTCACCTCATTCCACACATCATTCCACACATTATTGCAAACATCATTCCACACACCATTGACACATCATTCCGTACCTCATTCCAAACATCATTCCACACATCATTCCACACATCATTCCACACATTATTCCACACCTCATTCCATACATCATTCAACACATCATTCCACACATCATTGACACATCATGGCATACCTCATTCCACACCTCATTCCACATATCATTCCACGCATCATTCCACATATCATTCCACGCATCATTCCACATCTAATTCCACACATCATTCCACACATCATTCCGCACGTCATTCCATACATCATTACACACATCATTCCACATAGCATTCCACACATCATTCCACACAACATTCCACACATCATTGCACACAACATTCCACACATCATTCCACACATCATTCCACATTTCATTTACACATCATTCTGTTAGCGTTAGTGTTTTCTTAGAAGAATCACTCAACACTCAGGGTCGGTTCCAATGCTGAAGCAACTTTTATTACGCTCAGCGGGAAGGAAAAACTCAGGACCGTATCCAGGTTTCTCTTCACAGAACAAAGAGTTACATGTACCTTTATATGTTTTCCAACAGTTACAAAACGGTTTCCTACAGTTACACAGCCCATCACGGCTGGACACAAGCCAATCATAACGATTATAGATTACATATAGGTTCTTTTAATCCAATAGAATTCTCCTAGTAACCAGGGAACCATTGTCAATTTGGGCTGATTGATGACTTTATATGTTCTCTCCCTAGTTCTTTCATCTGGGAGAAATAATTGGTTTGTAGCCTTGTTTACAGCAAATGGTTTCCCTCTTATCTTTCTTCCTGGGGAATTAATTGGTTTATGGCCTTGTTCACAGGAGATGGTTTCCTTCTTATCTCTGTCTTCCCAGGCATTCCTACAGTGGGCCTCACAGGGTTATTGCTCGGTCAGTGAACGTTCAACAGTTCACAGCTTGACTACCTGGTTTCCCATCATGCCTGGGCAGCCATTTTATGTGTGTGTCCATTTAAGCTTATGTGAGTTTTAAATATCCAGCAGGTGCCTAATGCCTAAGTCTATATATATCTACTCTCTACAACAATTCCCCCCTTTCGGTAAAGAGACTAGTCCTAGTCCCCTTTTAACCGACCGTACTGCCTTTATCTGATATTTGTGCACGGCCCGGTATTCCTTGCCTCAACGTGCTGGCCAGTCACGCGGTTTCAGGAGTCCCGGTTGCTTAGATCAAATTAACAAAGGCTAGCTCCTCCCGTCCCCTTATCAAACAGGCTTGTTTAATATCCAGGGAACGGTGATTGGTCCGTTTCCGCCGTTTGGGGCGCCTGCATACTTGGCAGGCCATCACGCCCCATGTTATTGCTAAGATTAATTGTATTCCGACCAGTGTGTGTGAAATAATTCGGATCCATGGGTGGATGTTCACATTTATTCCCCAGTCCCAGACTTTTCTCCACCAACTCTGACTTTGTAAGTCTACCTCGGTATCTTCTTCCAGTTCTTTAATTTTAGTTTGTATCTGGTGATAGAGTTTTACGGATTGCCCCACTCTGAGCCTTAACTCCCGTAATACCTCGGTTAGATGTGGGATAGGGACTTGCTCTGGCTCGTCATAATCCTGCCAATGATCATGGAGCTGATCAGTTACTTCAATAACTTCGGACTTCCGGCGCCTAACCTGGGTGATATGCGCTTGCCCGATCGCGGCAGGTCGTAGTGGTGTAAAGCAAATGTTTGGCTGCGGTATAGGGCACTGTAGGTCATTGTACTGGTATGAACGCTCTGTGGTAGAGACGCAGTATCTTCCCCTCCCTCCGTAGCCTGCCCTCGCGAAGTGCATGTGTGCGGGCACTATTTCTAGTACACACCCATTGGTTCGGTTAAACCCGCACTCGTCTAGTTCGCCTCGGCCCACCGGGTGAGGGCATACTGTGATTTCCCCCCTTTGCTTGCAATCTGCTAGGGAAATCCCGGTAAGTATGTTGTTTCGACGAACGGCAGAGGTGGTGGTTAGGTAGTAGCGTATGGAGACATTTTCCCGTATTACTCCGATATTCTCTAGTTGGTATAAGGGGAACGGCCCTGAGTCCGGCGTTGCTATAGGGATCAACAGGACTATCCCTATCCCGGTAGTCCTACCCATCTGGCAATCTAGAATTGCGGGGTATACTCGGGTCAGTCCCTTCAGAGTACAATTATCCAGTGTCCCCCTTTGGTTCGCCAACTGAGCTAAATGTGAACTGTCTATCCAATCGGGTACTTCCCCGCGTTGGATCTGGTCGAGGTTGTGGCGGATCTGTCCCACCATCCACAGACCATAAGCATGACAGAGTTGCCCCTGTCTTTGCTTTATTGTATCTTCTTGTTCTCTATCAATGAGGTGATTGATGGTTTTAGCGTGAGCTTCCAGGACTGAGATGCCATCCAGCTGGATTTCGACACCCTCCTTTCCTAGGATGGCCTGGTCTTCCTGGTTTTGCTCCACCCTCTCCAATAACCCCTTCATCACCCCTTTAAGCTGTTCTACCCTCTCATTTAGCCCTTGTATGTCTATCGAGTTCACTACGGAGGTTCCTGTATTGAAAACGGTAGCAACATCATTTACTATTTCCCTCTTCATCCTGGGGGCTAACCCCTGTCCCCGGAACTTACTGGCACCCATTGCATCGGCAGCCTGCTGCATTACGACTTTACTTAATACATTGTACATCTTCCTTGACTGTTCGGTACAATATTCCGGCATCTAGATGCCTGAAATATTGATCAGAACAGGCACAATTTCATGTTTAACATTATCATACAACAGTTCCCCCTCGCTGTACATTACAATCCCATTCTCTGGTCCCTTCGTAGTTATGGGGCAAGGCAGTTCCTCGGGCAATGTAGTGATTCTTATGGGGCGCGGTGTCGGAGGGGGTGAGAAACATACATACAATGATATTGCAGCCGCCCCCGCCTCCTCGTAATACCCACACAGCCCCATTCCCTTCTTGCGGATGACTGATTGCTGGGATTGTCCCGGAGGAGCACAAATTATGCCGAAAGTACATTCATCAGGCCCTTTGACATCCCTCCGTTTAATGCATCTGCTCCTTATACCCGTGGAGCACTGTACACATACCCTTATTCTTATTAGGGTTCACTTGTAACCATGCATTAAAATAAGTCCTGTCCTTGCTCCAGTCCTTGGCTGCTGGAATGCACATTCCGTCCGTTAAATTAAACAAGACTCCATAGTTCATATAGTTGTTTATTTCCAGCGTGCTCTGCTGTCCGTCGGTGTTGCCCAGGGTACGTGCATGTCGCAGGGCTATCCATATTACGAGTAGCGCCGTTCGTATTCCCATTCCGGTAAGTATTATCTGTAATTTTAAACAGACGGCCTGGTCGTCACCAGGGGTTAAGTTTTTTTGCTCTACGAGTGTCCCTGTCACCCTGCAAAATCAGAAGCACAAGGTTATAATCGAACCATTTCGAGCTGAATCTGTAGGGCGTGCGCCCGTGTCTTTACCCACTTAAATATTACCCAAACTCCTATGACCAAGGCCAAAGCTATTCCTCCAAACATCGCTGTCTGCTTTACCGTTAGGTTGGGTTTGTGGACTACACCTACCCACTGTGGGGTACATTGGCTCTATTGCCAGAGGTGATGGTGCTATGGCTGCGCACTGCACTATCCGTCTAGTCCCGTTATCTCTTCCAGCCTGTTTATCTTAGCTTTTAACTCTTCAATTTGTTTTATTGAATATCTATTTCTTTATTGTATCAGGCAAGTATTATTACATAAGCTAGTTCTGTTTTTATTTTTGTTTCCTGTTAGGTGAGTTTTTTTTTTCCTATTAAGAAATCCAAATTAATAATGTTCAGTATAAAACGGCTGTCAATGGAAAGGGTTAACTCCTTTCCAGGTTTGTAAGAAGACCTGATGTCATTACGTGACTTCACGTAATCATCTGAAAAAAAAGTCTTTGTGCCTTCAAAACTGGCTTCGAAATTAGGAATCCGTTAAAAACAGCATAAATCATTAGAGTAAACTCCAATGTTTTCTTAACTTCTAATTCAAGTACTTGCCAAAGAATTTTTTTTTTTAATTGTTTTTAAACAAGACCACACATACAATAGCGATTTTGTTTACTGAAATTCAATTCTGTTTTTTTTTTTTTATTTCTCTCTTTCTCCTCGTTATCTTCAAAACCCTCCTGCTTGTTTAGACTGTTCGGGACATTTTTGATAAACACTGTCCATTTTAGAAATCTTTTCAAACTGCATTGAAACTTTTGAAAATTCGAATCCATGTAGAGTGTTTTTTACTTATTCCAATTATTTTTTTTTCTCTTCTAATTCAACCAATATCTTTTTCACAGCAAACATCAACTAGTATTTAGTAAGTTATGTCTTTTTCCATTTAGTCCGTTACATCTTTTTTTTTTTCTTTCTTCAAATTAGGTTTTGTATTTTACA
Organism: Pristiophorus japonicus; assembly: GCF_044704955.1. Classification (NCBI taxonomy): domain Eukaryota; kingdom Metazoa; phylum Chordata; class Chondrichthyes; family Pristiophoridae; genus Pristiophorus; species Pristiophorus japonicus. Next base: position 8,436,287 of record NC_092005.1, on the reverse strand, counting down.
CGGAGGGTTCGTAACTCCATAAAGTTGTTAATTTGTTTACTTTCAAAGTGGCGTCTTTATCTTTTTCTTTTTCTCCATAACTGGAATGGAGACCAGCTTTGAGAGTTTGAGTGCTGCCTTTCGTTATCTCAAAATGCTCCAGTTTCAAAGCCGTTACTAAAGCTTGCTGTTTTTTAACATTTTCCAAAAGTTCCTTTTACACCTTCGCAGATAGCTCGCCACTTGCCCAGGAGTTTGACCTGATCAGATTTAATTTAATCTTTTTTTTTAAATCCACCTCAGTATTTCCTGTGCCTTCTCTGAATATCTCAAAATCCCAATTCAAACTTTGTAATTTCAATCTTTATTTAAAACTTTTTTTTTTAGAAGCTCTTTTTTTTTAAAGCATTCTTTATCTCATTCCGAGACTAAATTTATGTCTTTCAACCCAATTAATCATTGCATGTTTTCTTTCGGCAAGTAAGTGAGCATGTCAAATAAATATTTTGCTCAACAAACCTATTCTTTATTTGTTTATTCTCCTAGCTCCGTAACTTATCATCCGAATAAATCCACACCTGCGTTTCTAACTTAAATGTCTTAAAACTTCCCACATACAGGACAACATTACAAAGGGTTTAAAAAAAAGACTTTCACTCTGTTTCTAAAATAAACAGACACTTGCATTCCTCTTCCAACCAGGCTTTCGGAACATGAAAACATAAAACAAAAATTCATTCTGCAGTCAAAAATCACACAGACACTTCTCACTCAACGATCAGACATTTACAACAGTCTCTCTTCTTGTTTTGGCCGGCTCTATTTTTGGATCCATGACCTTTCAGGGAATTCGTAGTTTTATCTAAATAATTCCTCACATAACTAATTCCTGAGGATTCCACCCTGCTTTAATCATTTTTTCAATTAGCTTCTTTTGTTTTTCCGCCAGGTGGCGGGTAAGCGACCCTTCTGGTCCCCACTCGAGTTTACTTGTTTTCATGGCCATTCCTGGGTAGGACTGGTATCGTTAGGAATCTACTCTCAGCGGTCCGCTTTCTTTCTAGCGCGACTTGTAGTAAACTGTCTCTTGGCTACTGTCAGGTCACAAGTTCTGCTGTTACACAAACTTATACAATTCTTAAAAACGCGTTTAAGCAATTCCCGCAGTGCTCTACGTATCCTTAACGACTACCTACCACCGCTGTTTTGGATTCACAGGTTTGGATTCCGTTAGCCGCTGTACACCGCATGGTTCTATCCCGGGGTATTTCAAATTACACTACTGGGTCCGGAAGATGTCTCTCGGTATCACGATCCCACGGTCTAAGTGTGTTCCCTACGCCTACTTGGTTCCTGGCCGTCACGTGGGACAAAAGTCCTCTTAATTCAGGCTCAGGCTAGGCGTTTGAGATATGAGACCGTCTCCTCATGTCGATCAACCAGCTTCCACCTTCCGCACCCTTTATACTTGTTTTTTATACTCACCCGGGTTTTTTTCCAAGGGCGTCCAGCGACTCCGGGAAATCCCGTCGACTACGCCATTGTTAGCGTTAGTGTTTTCTTAGAAGAATCACTCAACACTCAGGGTCGGTTCCAATGCTGAAGCAGCTTTTATTACGCTCAGCGGGAAGGAAAAACTCAGGACCGTATCCAGGTTTCTCTTCACAGAACAAAGAGTTACATGTACCTTTATATGTTTTCCAACAGTTACAAAACGGTTTCCTACAGTTACACAGCCCATCACGGCTGGACACAAGCCAATCATAACGATTATAGATTACATATAGGTTCTTTTAATCCAATAGAATTCTCCTAGTAACCAGGGAACCATTGTCAATTTGGGCTGATTGATGACTTTATATGTTCTCTCCCTAGTTCTTTCATCTGGGAGAAATAATTGGTTTGTAGCCTTGTTTACAGCAAATGGTTTCCCTCTTATCTTTCTTCCTGGGGAATTAATTGGTTTATGGCCTTGTTCACAGGAGATGGTTTCCTTCTTATCTCTGTCTTCCCAGGCATTCCTACAGTGGGCCTCACAGGGTTATTGCTCGGTCAGTGAACGTTCAACAGTTCACAGCTTGACTACCTGGTTTCCCATCATGCCTGGGCAGCCATTTTATGTGTGTGTCCATTTAAGCTTATGTGAGTTTTAAATATCCAGCAGGTGCCTAATGCCTAAGTCTATATATATCTACTCTCTACAACAATTCCACACTTCATTCCACACATCATTCCATAACATTCCACACATCATTAAACACATCATTCCACACATCATTGACACATCATTCCATACCTCATTCCAAACATCATTCCACACATCATTCCACACATCATTCCACACATTATTCCACACCTCATTTCATACATCATTCAACACATCATTCCACACATCATTGACACATCATTGCATACCTCATTCCATACCTCATTCCACATATCATTCCACGCATCATTCCACATCAAATTCCACACATCATTCCACACTTCATTTCGCACGTCATTCCATACATCATTCCACACATCATTCCACACAGCATTCCACACATCATTCCACACAGCATTCCACACATCATTGCACGCAACATGCCACACATCATTCCACACCTCATTCCACATTTCATTTACACATCATTCCACACCTCATTCCACACATCATTCCATAACATTCCACACATCATTACACACATCATTCCACACATCATTGACACATCATTGCATACCTCATTCCAAACATCATTCCACACATCATTCCACACATCATTCCACACATTATTCCACACGTCATTCCATACATCATTCAACACATCTTTCCACACATCATTGACACATCATTGCCTACCTCATTCCACACATCATTCCTTAACATTCCACTCAACATTCCACACGTTATTCCACACATCATTGAGACATCATTCCACACATCATTACACACATCATTCCACACATCATTTCACACCTCATTCCACACATAATTCCACAACATTTCACACATCATTCCACACATCAATCCTCACATCATTCCACACATCATTCCACACATCATTCCACACCTCATTCCACACATCATTCCACACATCATTCAATACATCATTCGACATATCATTCCACACATCATTCCACACATCATTCCACACAACATTCTACACAGCATTCCACACATCATTGCACACATCATTCCACACCTCATTCCACACCTCATTCCACACATCATTCCACACAGCATTCCACACATCATTCCACACAACATTCCAAATATCATCCAATCATCATTCCTCATATCATTCCACGCATAATTCCACATCTCATTCCAGACATCATTCCACACATCATTCCACACCTCATTCCACACGTCATTCCACACATCATTCCACACATCAGTCCACACGGCATTCCAAATATCATTCCACACCTCATTCCACACCTCATTCCACACATCATTCCTCACGTAATTCCACGCGTCATTCCACACAGCATTACACACATCATTCTTCACATCAATTCACACCTCATTCCACACCTCATTCCACACCTCATTCCACACATCATTCCACACATCATTGCACACATCATTCCAAACATCATTCCATACATCATTCCACAAATCATTCCACACATCATTTAAACACCTCATTCCACTCATCATTCCACGCATCATTCCACACCTCATTCCACAACTCATTCAACACATCATTCCACACATCATTCCATACGTCACTCCACACATCATTCCACACATTATTCCAAACATCATTCCACACCTCATTCCACTCATCATTCCACGCATCATTCCACACCTCATTCCACAACTCATTCAACACATCATTCCACACATCATTCCACACATCATTCCACACATCATTCCACACCTCATTCCAGACCTCATTCCACACCTCATTCCACACATCATTGCATACATCATTGCACATATCATTCCACACAACATTCCACGTATCATTCCACAACATTCAACACATAATTCCACACATCAATCCAAACTTCATTCCATCCCTCATTCCACACCTCCTTGAAAACCTCATTACACACATCATTCCATACATCATTCCACACCCCATTCCACACCTCATTCCACAAATCATTCCACAACATTCAACACATCATTCCACACATCAATCCACACATCATTCCATCCCTCATTCCACACGTCATTGAACAACTCATTCCACACATCATTCCACACATCATTCCACACATCATTTAAATTTTCATTCAACATCACATTCCACATAACATTCCACGCAACATTCCACACATCATTCCACACATCATTCCATATATCATTCCAAATGTCATTCGACACATCATTCCACACATCTTTCCACACTTCATTCCACACATCATTCCTCACCTCATTCCACACATCATTCAATACATCATTCCACATACCATTCCACACATCATTCCACACATCATTCCACACAACATTCCACACATCATTGCACACATCATTCCACACCTCATTCCACACATCATTCAACACATCATTCCACACAACATTCCAAATATCATCCACTCCTCATTCCACATATCATTCCACGCATCATTCCAAATCTCATTCCACACATCATTCCACACATCATTCCACACGTCATTCCACACGTCATTCCACACATCATTCCACACATCATTCCACACAGCATTCCAAATATCATTCCACACCTCATTCCACAAATCATTACACATCATTCCACACGTAATTCCACGCGTCATTCCACACAGCATTAAACACATCATACTTCACATCAATTCACACCTCATTCCAGACCTCATTCCACACCTCATTCCACACATCATTCCACACATCATTTCAAACATCATTCCAAACATCATTGCAGACATCATTCCAAACATCATTCCATACATCATTCCACAAATCATTCTACACGTCATTTAAACACCTCATTCCACACATCATTCCACGCATCATTCCACACCTCATTCCACAACTCATTCAACACATCATTCCACACATCATTCCACACATCATTCCACGCATCATTCCAAATCTCATTCCACACAGCATTTCACACATCAATCCACACATAATTCCACACCTCATTCCACATATCATTCCACACCTCATTCCACGCATCATTCCACACATCATTCCACATGTCATTCCACTCCTCATTCCACACCTCATTCCACACCTCATTCCACACCTCATTCCACACCTCATTCCACACATCATTCCACACATCATTTCACAACATTCCACACTTCATTCCACACATCAGTCCATACCTCATTCTTCACCTCATTCCACACATCATTCCACACATCATTCCAAACATTATTCCACATATCATTTACACATCATTCCACAGCTCATTCCACACATCATTCCATAACATTCCACACATCATTACACACATCATTCCATATATCATTCCAAATGTCATTCGACACATCTTTCCACACATCTTTCCACACTTCATTCCACACATCATTCCTCACCTCATTCCACACATCATTCAATACATCATTCCACATAGCATTCCACACATCATTCCACACATCATTCCACACAACATTCCACACATCATTGCACACATCATTCCACACCTCATTCCACACTTCATTCAACACATCATTCCATACAACATTCCAAATATCATCCACTCCTCATTCCACATATCATTCCACGCATCATTCCAAATCTCATTCCACACAGCATTTCACACATCAGTCCACACATAATTCCACACCTCATTACACATATCATTCCACACCTCATTCCACGCATCATTCCACACATCATTCCACACATCATTCCACACCTCATTCCACACCTCATTCCACACCTCATTCCACACTTCATTCCACACCTCATTCCACACATCATTCCACACATCATTCCACAACATTCCACACTTCATTCCACACATCAGTCCATACCTCATTCTTCACATCATTCCACACATCATTCCACACATTATTCCACACGTCATTCCATACATCATTCAACACATCATTCCACACATCATTGACACATCATTGCATACCTCATTCCACACATCATTCCTTAACATTCCACTCAACATTCCACACATTATTCCACACATCATTGAGACATCATTCCACACATCATTCCACACATCATTCCATACATCATTTCACACCTCATTGCACACATCATTCCACAACATTTCACACATCATTCCACACATCAATCCACACATCATTCCACACATCATTCCACACATCATTCCACACCTCATTCCACACATCATTCCACACATCATTCAATGCATCATTCCACATATCATTCCACACTTCATTCCACACATCATTCCACACAGCATTCCACACAGCATTCAACACATCATTGCACACAACATTCCACACCTCATTCCACACCTCATTCCACACGTCATTCCACACATCATTCCACACATCATTCCACACAGCATTCCAAATATCATTCCACACCTCATTCCACACCTCATTCCACACATCCTTCCACACGTAATTCCACGCGTCATTCCACACAGCATTACACACATCATTCTTCACATCAATTCACACCTCATTCCACACCTCATTCCACACCTCATTCCACACATCATTCCACACATCATTGCACACATCATTCCAAACATCATTCCATACATCATTCCACAAAACATTCCACACGTCATTTAAACACCTCATTCCACTCATCATTCCACGCATCATTCCACACCTCATTCCACAACTCATTCAACACATCATTCCAGACATCATTCCACACATCATTCCACACATCATTCCACACATTATTCCAAACAACATTCCACACCTCATTCCACTCATCATTCCACGCATCATTCCACACCTCATTCCACAACTCATTCAACACATCATTCCACACATCATTCAACACATAATTCCACACATAATCCAAACTTCATTCCATCCCTCATTCCACACTTGCTTGAAAACCTCATTACACATATCATTCCACACACCTCATTCCACAAATCATTCCACAACATTCAACACATCATTCCACACATCAATCCACACATCATTCCATCCCTCATTCCACACGTCATTGAAAAACTCATTCCACACATCATTCCACACATCATTCCACATATCATTCCAATTTTCATTCTAAATCACATTCCAAATAACATTCCACGCAACATTCCATACATCATTCCACACATCATTCCATATATCATTCCAAATGTCATTCGACACATCATTCCACACATTTTCCACACTTCATTCCACACATCATTTCTCACCTCATTCCACACATCATTCAATACATCATTCCACACATCATTGACACATCATTCCATAACTCATTCCAAACAACATTCCACACATCATTCCACACATCATTGACACATTATTCCATAACTCATTCCAAACATCATTCCACACATCATTCCACACATCATTCCACACATTATTCCACACATCATTCCATACATCATTCAACTCATCATTCCACACATCATTCCATCACATTCCACTCAACATTCCACACATTATTCCACACATCATAGAGACATCATTCCACACATCATTCCACAACTTTTCATACATCATTCCACACATCAATCCACGCATCATTCCACACATCAGTCCACACATCATTCCACACCTCATTCCACACATCATTCCACACATCATTCAATACATCATTCCACATATCATTCCACACATCATTCCAAACATCATTCCACACATAATTCCACACAGCATTCCACACATCATTGCACACATCATTCCACACCTCATTCCACACCTCATTCCACACATCATTCCACACATCATTCCACACATTATTCCACACATCATTCCATACATCAATCAACTCATCATTCCACACATCATTCCATCACATTCCACTCAACATTCCACACATTATTCCACACATAATAGAGACATCATTCCACACATCATTACACAACTTTTCATGCAACATTCCACACATCAATCCACGCATCATTTTACACATCATTCCACACCTCATTCCACACCTCATTCCACACCTCATTCCATACATCATTCCACACATCATTGCACACATCATTCCAAACATCATTCCATACATAATTCCACAAATCATTCCACACATCATTTAAACACCTCATTCCACACATCATTCCACACATCATTCCACACATCATTCCACACATTATTCCAAACAACATTCCACACCTCATTCCACATATCATTCCACGCATCATTCCACACATCATTCCATACATCATTCCACACATCATTCCACATATCATTCCACATATCATTCCACACATCAGTCCATCCCTCATTCCACAGCTCATTCCAGACCTCATTCCACACCTCATTCCACACATCATTGCATACATCATTGCACATATCATTCCACACATCATTCCACACGCCATTCCACACCTCATTCCACGTATCATTCCACAACATTCAACACATAATTCCACACATCAATCCAAACTTCATTCCATCCCTCATTCCACACCTCCTGGAAACCTCATTACACACATCATTCCAGACATCATTCCACGCCTCATTCCACACCTCATTACACAAATCATTCCACAACATTCAACACATCATTCCACACATCAATCCACACATCATTCCAACATCATCCACATATCATTTACACATCATTCCACACCTCATTCCACAAATCATTCCATAACATTCCACACGTCATTACACACATCATTCCACACATCATTGACACATCATTCCATACTTCATTCCAAACTTCATTCCACACATCATTCCACACATCATTCCACATATTATTCCACACCTCATTTCATACATCATTCAACACATAATTCCACACATCATTGACACATCATTGCATACCTCATTCCATACCTCATTCCACACTTCATTCCACACATCAGTCCATACCTCATTCTTCACCTCATTCCACACATAATTCCACACATCATTCCAAACATCATTACACATATCATTTACACATCATTCCACACCTCATTCCACACATCATTCCATAACATTCCACACATCATGACACACATCATTCCACACATCATTCCACACATTATTCCACACCTCATTCCATACATCATTCAACACATCATTCCACACATCATTGACACATCATTTCGTAACTCATTCCACACCTCATTCCACTTATCATTCCACGCATCATTCCACATCTAATTCCACACATCATTCCACACATCATTCCGCACGTCATTCCATACATCATTCCACACATCATTCCACACAGCATTCCACATATCATTCCACACAGCATTCCACACATCATTGCACACAACATTCCACACATCATTCCACACATCATTCCATAACATTCCACAAATCATTACACACATCATTCCACACATCATTGACACATCATTCCATACCTCATTAAAAACATCATTCCACACATCATTCCACACATCATTGCACACATTATTCCACACATCATTCCATACATCATTCAACACATCATTCCACACATCATTGACACATCATTGCAGACCTCATTCCACACATCATTCCATCACATTCCACTCAACATTCCACACATTATTCCACACATCATAGAGACATCATTCCACACATCATTCCACACATCATTCCACAACATTTCATACATCATTCCACACATCTTTCCACACATCATTCCACACCTCATTCCACACATCATTCCACACATCATTCAATACATCATTCCACAAATCATTCCACACCTCATTCCACACATCATTCCACACAGCATTCCACACATCATTCCACACAACATTCAAAATATCATCCAATCCTCATTCCTCATATCATTCCACGCATCATTCCACATCTCATTCCACACATCATTCCACACATCATTCCACACAGCATTCCACACAGCATTCAACACATCATTGCACACATCATTCCACACCTCATTCCACACCTCATTCCACACATCATTCCACACAGCATTCCACACATCATTCCACACAACATTCCAAATATCATCCAATCATCATTCCTCATATCATTCCACGCATCATTCCACATCTCATTCCAGACATCATTCCACACATCATTCCACACCTCATTCCACACGTCATTCCACACATCATTCCACGCATCATTCCACACAGCATTCCAAATATCATTCCACACCTCATTCCACACCTCATTCCACACATCATTCCACACGTAATTCCACGCGTCATTCCACACAGCATTGCACACATCATTCTTCACATCATTTCACACCTCATTCCACACCTCATTCCACACCTCATTCCACACATCATTCCACACATCATTGCACACATCATTCCAAACATCATTCCATACATCATTCCACAGATCATTCCACACCTCATTCCACAACTCATTCAACAAATCATTCCAGACATCATTGCACACATCATTCCACACATCATTCCACACATTATTCCAAACAACATTCCACACCTCATTCCACTCATCATTCCACGCATCATTCCACACCTCATTCCACAACTCATTCAACACATCATTCCACACATCATTCCACACATAATTCCACACATCATTCCACACCTCATTCCAGACCTCATTCCACACCACATTCCACACATCATTGCATACATCATTGCACATATCATTCCACACATCATTCCACACGCCATTCCACACATCATTGCACATATCATTCCACAACATTCAACACATAATTCCACACATAATCCAAACTTCATTCCATCCCTCATTCCACACTTCCTTGAAAACCTCATTACACACATCATTCCACACACATCATTCCACACCCCATTCCACACCTCATTCCACAAATCATTCCACAACATTCAATACATCATTCCACACATCAATTCACACATCATTCCATCCCTCATTCCACACGTCATTGAAGAACTCATTCCACACATCATTCCACACATCATACCACACATCATTCCAATTTTCATTCTACATCACATTCCACATAACATTCCATGCAACATTCCACACATCATTCCACACGTCATTCCATATATCATTCCAAATGTCATTCGACACATCATTCCACTCATCATTCCACGCATCATTCCACACATCATTCCACAACTCATTCAACACATCATTCCAGACATCATTCCACACATCATTCCACACATTATTCCAAACAACATTCCACACCTCATTCCACTCATCATTCCACGCATCATTCCACACCTCATTCCACAACTCATTCAACACATCATTCCACACATCATTCCACACATAATCCACACATCATTCCACACCTCATTCCAGACTTCATTCCACACCACATTCCACACATCATTGCATACATCATTGCACATATCATTCCACACATCATTCCACACGCCATTCCACACATCATTCCACGTATCATTCCACAACATTCAACACATAATTCCACACATAATCCAAACTTCATTCCATCCCTCATTCCACACTTCCTTGAAAACCTCATTACACACATCATTCCACACACCTCATTCCACAAATCATTCCACAACATTCAACACATCATTCCACACATCAATCCACACATCATTCCATCCCTCATTCCACACGTCATTGAAGAACTCATTCCACACATCATTCCACACATCATTCCACATATCATTCCAATTTTCATTCTAAATCACATTCCACATAACATTCCACGCAACATTCCATACATCATTCCACACATCATTCCATATATCATTCCAAATGTCATTCGACACATCATTCCACACATCTTTCCACACTTCATTCCACACATCATTCCTCACCTCATTCCACACATCATTCAATACATCATTCCACATAGCATTCCACACATCATTCCACACATCATTCCACACAACATTCCACACATCATTGCACACATCATTCCACACCTCATTCCACACTTCATTCAACACATCATTCCATACAACATTCCAAATATCATCCACTCCTCATTCCACATATCATTCCACGCATCATTCCAAATCTCATTCCACACAGCATTTCACACATCAGTCCACACATAATTCCACACCTCATTCCACATATGATTCCACACCTCATTCCACGCATCATTCCACACATCATTCCACACATCATTCCACACCTCATTCCACACCTCATTCCACACCTCATTCCACACCTCATTCCACACCTCATTCCACACATCATTCCACAACATTCCACACTTCATTCCACACATCAGTCCATACCTCATTCTTCACCTCATTCCACACATCATTCCACACATCATTCCAAACATCATTCCACATATCATTTACACATCATTCCACACCTCATTCCACACATCATTCCATAACATTCCACACATCATTACACACATCATTCCGCACATCAATGACACATCATTCCATACCTCACTCCAAACATCATTCCACACATCATTCCACACATCATTCCACACATCATTCCATACCTCATTCCAAACATCATTCCACACATCATTCCACACATCATTCCACACATCATTCCACACAGCATTCCACACATCATTGCACACAACATTCCACACATCATTCCACATCTCATTCCACATTTCATTTACACATCATTCCACACCTCATTCCACACATCATTCCATAACATTCCACACATCATTACACACGTCATTCCACACATCATTGACACATCATTCCATACCTCATTCCACAAATCATTCCACAACATTCAACACATCATTCCACACATCAATCCACACATCATTCCATCCCTCATTCCACACGTCATTGAAGAACTCATTCCACACATCATTCCACACATCATTCCACATATCATTCCAATTTTCATTCTAAATCACATTCCACATAACATTCCACGCAACATTCCATACATCATTCCACACATCATTCCATATATCATTCCAAATGTCATTCGACACATCATTCCACACATCTTTCCACACTTCATTCCACACATCATTCCTCACCTCATTCCACACATCATTCAATACATCATTCCACATAGCATTCCACACATCATTCCACACATCATTCCACACAACATTCCACACATCATTGCACACATCATTCCACACCTCATTCCACACTTCATTCAACACATCATTCCATACAACATTCCAAATATCATCCACTCCTCATTCCACACATCATTCCACACATCATTCCACACATTATTACACACATCATTCCATACATCATTCAACTCATCATTCCACACATCATTCCATCACATTCCACTCAACATTCCACACATTATTCCACACATAATAGAGACATCATTCCACACATCATTCCACAACTTTTCATACATCATTCCACACATCAATCCACGCATCATTATACACATCATTCCACACATCATTCCACACCTCATTCCACACCTCATTCCACACATCATTCAATACATCATTCCACACATCATTCCACACAGCATTCCACACATCATTGCACACAACATTCCACACATCATTCCACACCTCATTCCACATTTCATATACACATCATTCCACACCTCATTCCAAACATCATTCCATAACATTCCACACATCATTACACACGTCATTCCACACATCATTGACACATCATTCCATACCTCATTCAAACATCATTCCACACATCATTCCACACATCATTCCACACATTATTCCACACATCATTCCATACATCATTCAATTCATCATTCCACACATCATTCCATCACATTCCACTCAACATTCCACACTTTATTCCACACATAATAGAGACATCATTCCACACATCATTCCACAACTTTTCATACATCATTCCACACATCAATCCACGCATCATTCCACACATCATTCCACACATCATTCCACGCATAATTCCACACAGCATTCCAAACATCATTGCACACATCATACCACACCTCATTCCACACCTCATTCCACACATCATTCCACACAGCATTCCACACATCATTCCACACAACATTCAAAAAACATCCAATCCTCATTCCTCATATCATTCCACGCATCATTCCACATCTCATTCCACACATCATTCCACACATCATTCCACACCTCATTCCTCACGTCATTCCACACATCATTCCACACATCATTCCACACAGCATTCCAAATATCATTCCACACCTCATTCCACACCTCATTCCACACATCATTCCACACTTAATTCCACGTGTCATTCCACACAGCATTACACACATCATTCTTCACATCAATTCACATCTCATTCCACACCTCATTCCACACCTCATTCCACACATCATTCCACACATCATTGCACACATCATTCCAAACATCATTCCATACATCATTCCACAAATCATTCCACACGTCATTTAAACACCTCATTCCACTCATCATTCCACGCATCATTCCACACCTCATTCCACAACTCATTCAACACATCATTCCACAGATAATTCCACACATCATTCCACACATCATTCCAAACATTATTCCACACCTCATTCCATACATCATTCAACACATCATTCCACACATCATTGACACATCATTGCATACCTCATTCCACACCTCATTCCACATATCATTCCACGCATCATTCCACATCTAATTCCACACATCATTCCACACATCATTCCGCACGTCATTCCATACATCATTCCACACATCATTCCACACATCATTGCATACCTCATTCCACACCTCATTCCACATATCATTCCACGCATCATTCCACATCTAATTCCACACATCATTCCACACATCATTCCGCACGTCATTCCATACATCATTCCACACATCATTCCACACATCATTCCAGACATCATTCCACACATCATTCCACACATCATTCCACACATTATTCCAAACAACATTCCACACCTCATTCCACTCATCATTCCACGCATCATTCCACACCTCATTCCACAACTCATTCAACACATCATTCCACACATCATTCCACACATAATCCACACATCATTCCACACCTCATTCCAGACTTCATTCCACACCACATTCCACACATCATTGCATACATCATTGCACATATCATTCCACACATCATTCCACACGCCATTCCACACATCATTCCACGTATCATTCCACAACATTCAACACATAATTCCACACATAATCCAAACTTCATTCCATCCCTCATTCCACACTTCCTTGAAAACCTCATTACACACATCATTCCACACACCTCATTCCACAAATCATTCCACAACATTCAACACATCATTCCACACATCAATCCACACATCATTCCATCCCTCATTCCACACGTCATTGAAGAACTCATTCCACACATCATTCCACACATCATTCCACATATCATTCCACACCTCATTCCACAAATCATTCCACAACATTCAACACATCATTCCACACATCAATTCACACATCATTCCATCCCTCATTCCACACGTCATTGAAGAACTCATTCCACACATCATTCCACACATCATACCACACATCATTCCAATTTTCATTCTGCATCACATTCCACATAACATTCCATGCAACATTCCACACATCATTCCACACGTCATTCCATATATCATTCCAAATGTCATTCGACACATCATTCCACTCATCATTCCACGCATCATTCCACACATCATTCCACAACTCATTCAACACATCATTCCAGACATCATTCCACACATCATTCCACACATTATTCCAAACAACATTCCACACCTCATTCCACTCATCATTCCACGCATCATTCCACACCTCATTCCACAACTCATTCAACACATCATTCCACACATCATTCCACACATAATCCACACATCATTCCACACCTCATTCCAGACTTCATTCCACACCACATTCCACACATCATTGCATACATCATTGCACATATCATTCCACACATCATTCCACACGCCATTCCACACATCATTCCACGTATCATTCCACAACATTCAACACATAATTCCACACATAATCCAAACTTCATTCCATCCCTCATTCCACACTTCCTTGAAAACCTCATTACACACATCATTCCACACACCTCATTCCACAAATCATTCCACAACATTCAACACATCATTCCACACATCAATCCACACGTCATTCCATCCCTCATTCCACACGTCATTGAAGAACTCATTCCACACATCATTCCACACATCATTCCACATATCATTCCAATTTTCATTCTAAATCACATTCCACATAACATTCCACGCAACATTCCATACATCATTCCACACATCATTCCATATATCATTCCAAATGTCATTCGACACATCATTCCACACATCTTTCCACACTTCATTCCACACATCATTCCTCACCTCATTCCACACATCATTCAATACATCATTCCACATAGCATTCCACACATCATTCCACACATCATTCCACACAACATTCCACACATCATTGCACACATCATTCCACACCTCATTCCACACTTCATTCAACACATCATTCCATACAACATTCCAAATATCATCCACTCCTCATTCCACACCTCATTCCACACTTCATTCAACACATCATTCCATACAACATTCCAAATATCATCCACTCCTCATTCCACATATCATTCCACGCATCATTCCAAATCTCATTCCACACAGCATTTCACACATCAGTCCACACATAATTCCACACCTCATTCCACATATGATTCCACACCTCATTCCACGCATCATTCCACACATCATTCCACACATCATTCCACAACTCATTCCACACCTCATTCCACACCTCATTCCACACCTCATTCCACACCTCATTCCACACATCATTCCACACATCATTCCACAACATTCCACACTTCATTCCACACATCAGTCCATACCTCATTCTTCACCTCATTCCACACATCATTCCACACATCATTCCAAACATCATTCCACATATCATTTACACATCATTCCACACCTCATTCCACACATCATTCCATAACATTCCACACATCATTACACACATCATTCCGCACATCAATGACACATCATTCCATACCTCACTCCAAACATAATTCCACACATCATTCCACACATCATTCCACACATCATTCCATACCTCATTCCAAACATCATTCCACACATCATTCCACAAATCATTCCACACATCATTCCACACAGCATTCCACACATCATTGCACACAACATTCCACACATCATTCCACATCTCATTCCACATTTCATTTACACATCATTCCACACCTCATTCCACACATCATTCCATAACATTCCACACATCATTACACACGTCATTCCACACATCATTGACACATCATTCCATACCTCATTCCAAACATCATTCCACACATCATTCCACACATCATTCCACACATTATTACACACATCATTCCATACATCATTCAACTCATCATTCCACACATCATTCCATCACATTCGACTCAACATTCCACACATTATTCCACACTTCATTCAACACATCATTCCATACAACATTCCAAATATCATCCACTCCTCATTCCACACCTCATTCCACACTTCATTCAACACATCATTCCATACAACATTCCAAATATCATCCACTCCTCATTCCACATATCATTCCATGCATCATTCCAAATCTCATTCCACACAGCATTTCACACATCAGTCCACACATAATTCCACACCTCATTCCACATATGATTCCACACCTCATTCCACGCATCATTCCACACATCATTCCACACATCATTCCACACCTCATTCCACACCTCATTCCACACCTCATTCCACACCTCATTCCACACCTCATTCCACACATCATTCCACACATCATGCCACAACATTCCACACTTCATTCCACACATCAGTCCATACCTCATTCTTCACCTCATTCCACACATCATTCCACACATCATTCCAAACATCATTCCACATATCATTTACACATCATTCCACACCTCATTCCACACATCATTCCATAACATTCCACACATCATTACACACATCATTCCGCACATCAATGACACATCATTCCATACCTCACTCCAAACATCATTCCACACATCATTCCACACATCATTCCACACATCATTCCATACCTCATTCCAAACATCATTCCACACATCATTCCACACATCATTCCACACATCATTCCACACAGCATTCCACACATCATTGCATACAACATTCCACACATCATTCCACATCTCATTCCACATTTAATTTACACATCATTCCACACCTCATTCCACACATCATTCCACACATTATTACACACATCATTCCATACATCATTCAACTCATCATTCCACACATCATTCCATCACATTCCACTCAACATTCCACACATTATTCCACACATAATAGAGACATCATTCCACACATCATTCCACAACTTTTCATACATCATTCCACACATCAATCCACGCATCATTATACACATCATTCCACACATCATTCCACACCTCATTCCACACCTCATTCCACACATCATTCAATACATCATTCCACACATCATTCCACACAGCATTCCACACATCATTGCACACAACATTCCACACATCATTCCACACCTCATTCCACATTTCATATAAACATCATTCCACACCTCATTCCAAACATCATTCCATAACATTCCACACATCATTACACACGTCATTCCACACATCATTGACACATCATTCCATACCTCATTCAAACATCATTCCACACATCATTCCACACATCATTCCACACATTATTCCACACATCATTCCATACATCATTCAACTCATCATTCCACACATCATTCCATCACATTCCACTCAACATTCCACACTTTATTCCACACATAATAGAGACATCATTCCACACATCATTCCACAACTTTTCATACATCATTCCACACATCAATCCACGCATCATTCCACACATCATTCCACACATCATTCCACACATAATTCCACACAGCATTCCAAACATCATTGCACACATCATACCACACCTCATTCCACACCTCATTCCACACATCATTCCACACAGCATTCCACACATCATTCCACACAACATTCAAAATAGCATCCAATCCTCATTCCTCATATCATTCCACACATCATTCCACACATCATTCCACACCTCATTCCTCACGTCATTCCACACATCATTCCACACATCATTCCACACAGCATTCCAAATATCATTCCACACCTCATTCCACACCTCATTCCACACATCATTCCACACTTAATTCCACGTGTCATTCCACACAGCATTACACACATCATTCTTCACATCAATTCACATCTCATTCCACACCTCATTCCACACCTCATTCCACACATCATTCCACACATCATTGACACATCATTGCATACCTCATTCCACACCTCATTCCACATATCATTCCACGCATCATTCCAAACATTATTCCACACCTCATTCCATACATCATTCAACACATCATTCCACACATCATTGACACATCATTGCATACCTCATTCCACACCTCATTCCACATATCATTCCACGCATCATTCCACATCTAATTCCACACATCATTCCACACATCATTCCGCACGTCATTCCATACATCATTCCACACATCATTCCACACATCATTCCAGACATCATTCCACACATCATTCCACACATCATTCCACACATTATTCCAAACAACATTCCACACCTCATTCCACTCATCATTCCACGCATCATTCCACACCTCATTCCACAACTCATTCAACACATCATTCCACACATCATTCCACACATAATCCACACATCATTCCACACCTCATTCCAGACTTCATTCCACACCACATTCCACATTTCATTGCATACATCATTGCACATATCATTCCACACATCATTCCACACGCCATTCCACACATCATTCCACGTATCATTCCACAACATTCAACACATAATTCCACACATAATCCAAACTTCATTCCATCCCTCATTCCACACTTCCTTGAAAACCTCATTACACACATCATTCCACACACCTCATTCCACAAATCATTCCACAACATTCAACACATCATTCCACACATCAATCCACACATCATTCCATCCCTCATTCCACACGTCATTGAAGAAATCATTCCACACATCATTCCACACATCATTCCACATATCATTCCAATTTTCATTCTAAATCACATTCCACATAACATTCCACGCAACATTCCATACATCATTCCACACATCATTCCATATATCATTCCAAATGTCATTCGACACATCATTCCACACATCTTTCCACACTTCATTCCACACATCATTCCTCACCTCATTCCACACATCATTCAATACATCATTCCACATAGCATTCCACACATCATTTCACACATCATTCCACACAACATTCCACACATCATTGCACACATCATTCCACACCTCATTCCACACTTCATTCAACACATCATTCCATACAACATTCCAAATATCATCCACTCCTCATTCCACACCTCATTCCACACTTCATTCAACACATCATTCCATACAACATTCCAAATATCATCCACTCCTCATTCCACATATCATTCCACGCATCATTCCAAATCTCATTCCACACAGCATTTCACACATCAGTCCACACATAATTCCACACCTCATTCCACATATGATTCCACACCTCATTCCACGCATCATTCCACACATCATTCCACACATCATTCCACACCTCATTCCACACCTCATTCCACACCTCATTCCACACCTCATTCCACACCTCATTCCACACATCATTCCACACATCATTCCACAACATTCCACACTTCATTCCACACATCAGTCCATACCTCATTCTTCACCTCATTCCACACATCATTCCACACATCATTCCAAACATCATTCCACATATCATTTACACATCATTCCACACCTGATTCCACACATCATTCCATAACATTCCACACATCATTACACACATCATTCCGCACATCAATGACACATCATTCCATACCTCACTCCAAACATCATTCCACACATCATTGCACACATCATTCCACACATCATTCCATACCTCATTCCAAACATCATTCCACACATCATTCCACACATCATTCCACACAGCATTCCACACATCATTGCACACATCATTCCACACATCATTCCAAACATTATTCCACACCTCATTCCATACATCATTCAACACATCATTCCACACATCATTGACACATCATTGCATACCTCATTCCACACCTCATTCCACATATCATTCCACGCATCATTCCACATCTAATTCCACACATCATTCCACACATCATTCCGCACGTCATTCCATACATCATTCCACACATCATTCCACACAGCATTCCATAAATCATTCCACACAGCATTCCACACATCATTGCACACAACATTCCACACATCATTCCACACCTCATTCCACATTTCATTTACACATCATTCCACACCTCATTCCACACATCATTCCATAACATTCCACACATCATTACACACATCATTCCACACATCATTGACACATCATTCCATACCTCATTCCAAACATCATTCCACACATCATTCCACATATCATTCCACACATCATTCAACACATCATTCCACACAACATTGATACAGCATTGCATACCTCATTCCACACATCATTCCATCACATTCCACTCAACATTCCACACATTATTCCACACATCATAGAGACATCATTCCACACATTATTCCACAACATTTCCTACATCATTCCACACATGAATCCACACATCATTCCACACATCATTCCACACCTCATTCCACACATCATTCCACACATCATTTAATACATCATTCCACATATCATTCCACACATCATTCCACACATCATTCCACACATAATTCCACTCAGCATTCCACACATCATTGCACACATCATTCCACACCTCATTCCACACCTCAGTCCACACATCATTCCACACAGCATTCCACACATCATTCCACACAACATTCAAAATATCATCCAATCCTCATTCCTCATATCATTCCACGCATCATTCCACATCTCATTCCACACATCATTCCACAGATCATTCCACACCTCATTCCTCACGTCATTGCACACATCATTCCACACATCATTCCACACAGCATTCCAAGTATCATTCCACACCTCATTCCACACCTCATTCCACACATCATTCCACACGTAATTCCACGTGTCATTCCACACAGCATTACACACAACATTCTTCACATCAATTCACACCTCATTCCACACCTCATTCCACACCTCATTCCATACATCATTCCACACATCATTGCACACATCATTCCAAACATCATTCCATACATAATTCCACAAATCATTCCAGACGTCATTTAAACACCTCATTCCACTCATCATTCCACGCATCATTCCACACCTCATTCCACAACTCATTCAACACATCATTCCACACATCATTCCACACATCATTCCACACATCATTCCACACATTATTCCAAACATCATTCCACACCTCATTCCACATATCATTCCACGCATCATTCCACACATCATTCCACACATCATTCCACACATCATTCCACATATCATTCCACATATCATTCCACACATCAGTCCATCCCTCATTCCACAGCTCATTCCAGACCTCATTCCACACCTCATTCCACACATCATCGCATACATCATTGCACATATCATTCCACACATCATTCCACACGCCATTCCACACCTCATTCCACGTATCATTCCACAACATTCAACACATAATTCCACACATCAATCCAAACTTCATTCCATCCCTCATTCCACACCTCCTGGATAACCTCATTACACACATCATTCCACACATCATTCCACGCCCCATTCCACACCTCATTCCACAAATCATTCCACAACATTCAACACATCATTCCACACATCAATCCACACATCATTGACACATCATTCCATACTTCATTCCAAACATCATTCCACACATAATTCCACACATCATTCCACACATTATTCCACACCTCATTTCATGCATCATTCAACACATAATTCCACACATCATTGACACATCATTGCATACCTCATTCCATACCTCATTCCACACTTCATTCCACACATCAGTCCATACCTCATTCTTCACCTCATTCCACACATAATTCCACACATCATTCCAAACATCATTCCACATATCATTTACACATCATTCCACACCTAATTCCACACATCATTCCATAACATTCCACACATCATGACACACATCATTCCACACATCATTGACACATCATTCCATACCTCATTCCAAACACATTCCATACCTCATTCCAAACATCATTCCACACATCATTCCACGCATCATTCCACACCTCATTCCACAACTCATTCAACACATCATTCCACAGATAATTCCACACATCATTCCACACATCATTCCAAACATTATTCCACACCTCATTCCATACATCATTCAACACATCATTCCACACATCATTGACACATCATTGCATACCTCATTCCACACCTCATTCCACTTAGCATTCCACACATCATTGCACACAACATTCCACACATCATTCCACACATAATTCCATAACATTCCACACATCATTACACTCATCATTCCACACTTCATTGACACATAATTCCATACCTCATTAAAAACTTCATTCCACACATCATTCCACACATCATTGCACACATTATTCCACACATCATTCCATACATCATTCAACACATCATTCCACACATCATTGACACATCATTGCAGACCTCATTCCACACATCATTCCATCACATTCCACTCAACAATCCACACATTATTCCACACGTCATTGAAGAACTCATTCCACACATCATTCCACACATCATTCCACACATCATTCCAATTTTCATTCTACATCACATTCCACATAACATTCCACGCAACATTCCACACATCATTCCACACATCATTCCATATATCATTCCAAATGTCATTCGACACATCATTCCACACATCTTTCCACACTTCATTCCACACATCATTCCTCACCTCATTCCACACATCATTCAATACATCATTCCACATAGCATTCCACACATCATTCCACACATCATTCCACACAACATTCCACACGTCATTGCACACATCATTCCACACCTCATTCCACACATAATTCAACACATCATTCCATACAACATTCCAAATATCATCCACTCCTCATTCCACATATCATTCCACGCATCATTCCAAATCTCATTCCACACAGCATTTCACACATCAGTCCACACATAATTCCACACCTCATTCCACATATCATTCCACACCTCATTCCACGCATCATTCCACACATCATTCCACACATCATTCCACACCTCATTCCACACCTCATTCCACACCTCATTCCACACCTCATTCCACACCTCATTCCATACATCATTCCACACATCATTCCACAACATTGCACACTTCATTCCACACATCAGTCCATACCTCATAATTCACCTCATTCCACACATCATTCCACACATCATTCCAAACATCATTCCACATATCATTTACACATCATTCCACACCACATTCTACACATCATTCCATAACATTCCACACATCATTACACACGTCATTCCACACATCATTGACACATCATTCCATAACTCATTCCAAACATCATTCCACACATCATTCCACACATCATTCCACACATTATTCCACACCTGATTCCATACATCATTCAACACATCATTCCACACATCATTGACACATCATTGCATACCTCATTCCACACGTCATTCCACATATCATTCCACACATCATTCCGTACGACATTCCATACATCATTCCACACATCATTCCACACATCATTCCACACATCATTCCACACAGCATTCCACACATCATTGCACACAACATTCCACACATCATTCCACACCTCATTCCACATTTCATTTACACATCATTCCACACCTCATTCCACATATCATTCCATAACATTCCACACATCATTACACACATCATTCCACACATCATTGACACATCATTCCATACCTCATTCCAAACATCATTCCACACATCATTCCACACATCATTCCACACATTATTCCACACATCATTCCATACATCATTCAACACATCATTCCACACATCATTGACACATCATTGCATACCTCATTCCACACATCATTCCATCACATTCCACTCAACATTCCACACATTATTCCACACATCATAGAGACATCATTCCACACATCATTCCACAACTTTTCATACATCATTCCACACATCAATCCACGCATCATTCCACACATCATTCCACACATCATTCCACACCTCATTCCACACATCATTCCACATATCATTCCACACATCATTCCACACATCATTCCACACAGCATTCCACACATCATTCCACACAACATTCAAAATAGCATCCAATCCTCATTCCTCATATCATTCCACGCATCATTCCACATCTCATTCCACACATCATTCCACACATCATTCCACACCTCATTCCTCACATCATTCCACACATCATTCCATACATCATTCCACACATCATTCCACACAGCATTCCACACATCATTCCACACAGCATTCCACACATCATTGCACACAACATTCCACACATCATTCCACACATAATTCCATAACATTCCACACATCATTACACTCATCATTCCACACATCATTGACACATAATTCCATACCTCATTAAAAACATCATTCCACACATCATTCCACACATCATTGCACACATTATTCCACACATCATTCCATACATCATTCAACACATCATTCCACACATCATTGACACATCATTGCAGACCTCATTCCACACATCATTCCATCACATTCCACTCAACAATCCACACATTATTCCACACATCATAGAGACATCATTCCACACATCATTCCACACATCATTCCACAACATTTCATACATCATTCCTCACATCAATCCACACATCATTCCACACATCTTTCCACACGTCAGTCCACACTTCATTCCACAAATCATTCCACACATCATTCAATACATCATTCCACAAATCATTCCACACATCATTCCACACATCATTCCACACATAATTCCACACAGCATTCCACACATCATTGCACACATCATTCCACACCTCATTCCACACCTCATTCCACACATTATTCCACACAGCATTCCACACATCATTCCACACAACATTCAAAATATCATCCAATCCTCATTCCTCATATCATTCCACGCATCATTCCACATCTCATTCCACACATCATTCCACACATCATTCCACACCTCATTCCTCACATCATTCCACACATCATTCCATACATCATTCCACACATCATTCCACACCTCATTCCACACATCATTCCACACAGCATTCCACACATCATTCCACACAACATTCCAAATATCATCCAATCATCATTCCTCATATCATTCCACGCATCATTCCACATCTCATTCCAGACATCATTCCACACATCATTCCACACCTCATTCCACACGTCATTCCACACATCATTCCACACATCATTCCACACAGCATTCCAAATATCATTCCACACCTCATTCCACACCTCATTCCACACATCATTCCACACGTAATTCCACGCGTCATTCCACACAGCATTGCACACATCATTCTTCACATCAATTCACACCTCATTCCACACCTCATTCCACACCTCATTCCACACATCATTCCACACATCATTGCACACATCATTCCAAACATCATTCCACACATCATTCCACAAATCATTCCACACGTCATTTAAACACCACATTCCACTCATCAATCCACGCATCATTCCACACCTCATTCCACAACTCATTCAACACATCATTCCAGACATCATTCCACACATCATTCCACACATCATTCCACACATTATTCCAAACAACATTCCACACCTCATTCCACTCATCATTCCACGCATCATTCCACACCTCTTTCCACAACTCATTCAACACATCATTCCACACATCATTCCATACATAATTCCACACATCATTCCACACCTCATTCCAGTCCTCATTCCACACCACATTCCACACATCATTGCATACATCATTGCACATATCATTCCACACATCATTCCACACGCCATTCCACACATCATTCCACGTATCATTCCACAACATTCAACACATAATTCCACACATAATCCAAACTTCATTCCATCCCTCATTCCACACTTCCTTGAAAACCTCATTACACACATCATTCCACACACATCATTCCACACCCCATTCCACACCTCATTCCACAAATCATTCCAGAACATTCAACACATCATTCCACACATCAATTCACACATCATTCCATCCCTCATTCCACACGTCATTGAAGAACTCATTCCACACATCATTCCACACATCATTGCACACATTATTCCACACATCATTCCATACATCATTCAACACATCATTCCACACATCATTGACACATCATTGCAGACCTCATTCCACACATCATTCCATCACATTCCACTCAACAATCCACACATTATTCCACACATCATAGAGACATCATTCCACACATCATTCCACACATCATTCCACAACATTTCATACATCATTCCTCACATCAATCCACACATCATTCCACACATCTTTCCACACGTCAGTCCACACTTCATTCCACACATCATTCCACACATCATTCAATACATCATTCCACAAATCATTCCACACATCATTCCACACATCATTCCACACATAATTCCACACAGCATTCCACACATCATTGCACACATCATTCCACACCTCATTCCACACCTCATTCCACACATTATTCCACACAGCATTCCACACATCATTCCACACAACATTCAAAATATCATCCAATCCTCATTCCTCATATCATTCCACGCATCATTCCACATCTCATTCCACACATCATTCCACACATCATTCCACACAGCATTCCACACAGCATTCAACACATCATTGCACACATCATTCCACACCTCATTCCACACCTCATTCCACACATCATTCCACACAGCATTCCACACATCATTCCACACAACATTCCAAATATCATCCAATCATCATTCCTCATATCATTCCACGCATCATTCCACATCTCATTCCAGACATCATTCCACACATCATTCCACACCTCATTCCACACGTCATTCCACACATCATTCCACACATCATTCCACACAGCATTCCAAATATCATTCCACACCTCATTCCACACCTCATTCCACACATCATTCCACACGTAATTCCACGCGTCATTCCACACAGCATTGCACACATCATTCTTCACATCAATTCACACCTCATTCCACACCTCATTCCACACCTCATTCCACACATCATTCCACACATCATTGCACACATCATTCCAAACATCATTCCATACATCATTCCACAAATCATTCCACACGTCATTTAAACACCACATTCCACTCATCATTCCACGCATCATTCCACACCTCATTCCACAACTCATTCAACACATCATTCCAGACATCATTCCACACATCATTCCACACATCATTCCACACATTATTCCAAACAACATTCCACACCTCATTCCACTCATCATTCCACGCATCATTCCACACCTCATTCCACAGCTCATTCAACACATCATTCCACACATCATTCCACACATAATTCCACACATCATTCCACACCTCATTCCAGACCTCATTCCACACCACATTCCACACATCATTGCATACATCATTGCACATATCATTCCACACATCATTCCACACGCCATTCCACACATCATTCCACGTATCATTCCACAACATTCAACACATAATTCCACACATAATCCAAACTTCATTCCATCCCTCATTCCACACTTCCTTGAAAACCTCATTACACACATCATTCCACACACATCATTCCACACCCCATTCCACACCTCATTCCACAAATCATTCCAGAACATTCAACACATCATTCCACACATCAATTCACACATCATTCCATCCCTCATTCCACACGTCATTGAAGAACTCATTCCACACATCATTCCACACATCATTCCAATTTTCATTCTACATCACATTCCACATAACATTCCACGCAACATTCCACACTTCATTCCACACATCATTCCATATATCATTCCAAATGTCATTCGACACATCATTCCACACATCTTTCCACACTTCATTCCACACATCATTCCTCACCTCATTCCACACATCATTCAATACATCATTCCACATAGCATTCCACACATCATTCCACACATCATTCCACACAACATTCCACACATCATTGCACACATCATTCCACACCTCATTCCACACATAATTCAACACATCACTCCATACAACATTCCAAATATCATCCACTCCTCATTCCACATATCATTCCACGCATCATTCCAAATCTCATTCCACACAGCATTTCACACATCAGTCCACACATAATTCCACACCTCATTCCACATATCATTCCACACCTCATTCCACGCATCATTCCACACATCATTCCACACATCATTCCACACCTCATTCCACACCTCATTCCACACCTCTTTCCACACCTCATTCCACACCTCATTCCATACATCATTCCACACATCATTCCACAACATTCCACACTTCATTCCACACATCAGTCCATACCTCATAATTCACCTCATTCCACACATCATTCCACACATCATTCCAAACATCATTCCACATATCATTTACACATCATTCCACACCTCATTCCACACATCATTCCATAACATTCCACACATCATTACACACATCATTCCACACATCATTGACACATCATTCCATAACTCATTCCAAACATCATTCCACACATCATTCCACACATCATTCCACACATTATTCCACACCTGATTCCATACATCATTCAACACATCATTCCACACTTCATTGACACACCATTGCATACCTCATTCCACACCTCATTCCACATATCATTCCACACATCATTCCGCACGACATTCCATACATCATTCCACACATCATTCCACACATCATTCCACACATCATTCCACACAGCATTCCACACATCATTACACACAACATTCCACACATCATTCCACACCTCATTCCACATTTCATTTACACATCATTCCACACCTCATTCCACACATCATTCCATAACATTCCACACATCATTACACACATCATTCCACACATCATTGACACATCATTCCATACCTCATTCCAAACATCATTCCACACATCATTCCACACATCATTCCACACATTATTCCACACATCATTCCATACATCATTCAACACATCATTCCACACATCATTGACACTTCATTGCATACCTCTTTCCACACATCATTCCATCACATTCCACTCAACATTCCACACATTATTCCACACATCATAGAGACATCATTCCACACATCATTCCACAACTTTTCATACATCATTCCACACATCAATCCACGCATCATTCCACACATCATTCCACACATCATTCCACACCTCAGTCCACACATCATTCCACATATCATTCCACACATCATTCCACACATCATTCCACACATAATTCCTCACAGCATTCCACACATCATTGCACACATCATTCCACACCTCATTCCACACATCATTCCACACCTCATTCCACACATCATTCCACACAACATTCAAAATAGCATCCAATCCTCATTCCTCATATCATTCCACGCATCATTCCACATCTCATTCCACACATCATTCCACACATCATTCCACACCTCATTCCTCACATCATTCCACACATCATTCCATACATCATTCCACACATCATTCCACACAGCATTCCACACATCATTCCACACAGCATTCCACACATCATTGCACACAACATTCCACACATCATTCCACACATAATTCCATAACATTCCACACATCATTACACTCATCATTCCACACATCATTGACACATAATTCCATACCTCATTAAAAACATCATTCCACACATCATTCCACACATCATTGCACACATTATTCCACACATCATTCCATACATCATTCAACACATCATTCCACACATCATTGACACATCATTGCAGACCTCATTCCACACATCATTCCATCACATTCCACTCAACAATCCACACATTATTCCACACATCATAGAGACATCATTCCACACATCATTCCACACATCATTCCACAACATTTCATACATCATTCCTCACATCAATCCACACATCATTCCACACATCTTTCCACACGTCAGTCCACACTTCATTCCACACATCATTCCACACATCATTCAATACATCATTCCACAAATCATTCCGCACATCATTCCTCACCTCATTCCACACATCATTCAATACATCATTCCACATAGCATTCCACACATCATTCCACACATCATTCCACACAACATTCCACACGTCATTGCACACATCATTCCACACCTCATTCCACACATAATTCAACACATCATTCCATACAACATTCCAAATATCATCCACTCCTCATTCCACATATCATTCCACGCATCATTCCAAATCTCATTCCACACAGCATTTCACACATCAGTCCACACATAATTCCACACCTCATTCCACATATCATTCCACACCTCATTCCACGCATCATTCCACACATCATTCCACACATCATTCCACACCTCATTCCACACCTCATTCCACACCTCATTCCATACATCATTCCACACATCATTCCACAACATTGCACACTTCATTCCACACATCAGTCCATACCTCATAATTCACCTCATTCCACACATCATTCCACACATCATTCCAAACATCATTCCAAATATCATTTACACATCATTCCACACCACATTCCACACATCATTCCATAACATTCCACACATCATTACACACATCATTCCACACATCATTGACACATCATTCCATAACTCATTCCAAACATCATTCCACACATCATTCCACACATCATTCCACACATTATTCCACACCTGATTCCATACATCATTCAACACATCATTCCACACATCATTGACACATCATTGCATACCTCATTCCACACCTCATTCCACATATCATTCCACACATCATTCCGCACGACATTCCATACATCATTCCACACATTATTCCACACATCATTCCACACATCATTCCACACAGCATTCCACACATCATTGCACACAACATTCCACACATCATTCCACACCTCATTCCACATTTCATTTACACATCATTCCACACCTCATTCCACACATCATTCCATAACATTCCACACATCATTACACACATCATTCGACACATCATTGACACATCATTCCATACCTCATTCCAAACATCATTCCACACATCATTCCACACATCATTCCACACATTATTCCACACATCATTCCATACATCATTCAACACATCATTCCACACATCATTGACACATCATTGCATACCTCATTCCACACATCATTCCATCACATTCCACTCAACATTCCACACATTATTCCACACATCATAGAGACATCATTCCACGCATCATTCCACAACTTTTCATACATCATTCCACACATCAATCCACGCATCATTCCACACATCATTCCACACAACATTCCACACCTCATTCCACACATCATTCCACATATCATTCCACACATCATTCCACACATCATTCCACACATAATTCCTCACAGCATTCCACACATCATTGCACACATCATTCCACACCTCATTCCACACATCATTCCACACAGCATTCCACACATCATTCCACACAACATTCAAAATAGCATCCAATCCTCATTCCTCATATCATTCCACGCATCATTCCACATCTCATTCCACACATCATTCCACACATCATTCCACACCTCATTCCTCACATCATTCCACACATCATTCCATACATCATTCCACACATCATTCCACACAGCATTCCACACATCATTCCACACAGCATTCCACACATCATTGCACACAACATTCCACACATCATTCCACACATAATTCCATAACATTCCACACATCATTACACTCATCATTCCACACATCATTGACACATAATTCCATACCTCATTAAAAACATCATTCCACACATCATTCCACACATCATTGCACACATTATTCCACACATCATTCGTACATCATTCAACACATCATTCCACACATCATTGACACATCATTGCAGACCTCATTCCACACATCATTCCATCACATTCCACTCAACAATCCACACATTATTCCACACATCATAGAGACATCATTCCACACATCATTCCACACATCATTCCACAACATTTCATACATCATTCCTCACATCAATCCACACATCATTCCACACATCTTTCCACACGTCAGTCCACACTTCATTCCACACATCATTCCACACATCATTCAATACATCATTCCACAAATCATTCCACACATCATTCCACACATCATTCCACACATAATTCCACACAGCATTCCAAACATCATTGCACACATCATTCCACACCTCATTCCACACCTCATTCCACACATTATTCCACACAGCATTCCACACATCATTCCACACAACATTCAAAATATCATCCAATCCTCATTCCTCATATCATTCCACGCATCATTCCACATCTCATTCCACACATCATTCCACACATCATTCCACACAGCATTCCACACAGCATTCAACACATCATTGCACACATCATTCCACACCTCATTCCACACCTCATTCCACACATCATTCCACACAGCATTCCACACATCATTCCACACAACATTCCAAATATCATCCAATCATCATTCCTCATATCATTCCACGCATCATTCCACATCTCATTCCAGACATCATTCCACACATCATTCCACACCTCATTCCACACGTCATTCCACACATCATTCCACACATCATTCCACACAGCATTCCAAATATCATTCCACACCTCATTCCACACCTCATTCCACACATCATTCCACACGTAATTCCACGTGTCATTCCACACAGCATTGCACACATCATTCTTCACATCAATTCACACCTCATTCCACACCTCATTCCACACCTCATTTCACACATCATTCCACACATCATTGCACACATCATTCCAAACATCATTCCATACATCATTCCACAAATCATTCACCACGTCATTTAAACACCACATTCCACTCATCATTCCACGCATCATTCCACACCTCATTCCACAACTCATTCAACACATCATTCCAGACATCATTCCACACATCATTCCACACATCATTCCACACATTATTCCAACCAACATTCCACACCTCATTCCACTCATCATTCCACGCATCATTCCACACCTCATTCCACAACTCATTCAACACATCATTCCACACATCATTCCACACATAATTCCACACATCATTCCACACCTCATTCCAGACCTCATTCCACACCACATTCCACACATCATTGCATACATCATTGCACATATCATTCCACACATCATTCCACACGCCATTCCACACATCATTCCACGTATCATTCCACAACATTCAACACATAATTCCACACATAATCCAAACTTCATTCCATCCCTCATTCCACACTTCCTTGAAAACCTCATTACACACATCATTCCACACACATCATTCCACACCCCATTCCACACCTCATTCCACAAATCATTCCACAACATTCAACACATCATTCCACACATCAATTCACACATCATTCCATCCCTCATTCCACACGTCATTGAAGAACTCATTCCACACATCATTCCACACATCATTCCACACATCATTCCAATTTTCATTCCACATCACATTCCACATAACATTCCACGCAACATTCCACACTTCATTCCACACATCATTCCATATATCATTCCAAATGTCATTCGACACATCATTCCACACATCTTTCCACACTTCATTCCACACATCATTCCTCACCTCATTCCACACATCATTCAATACATCATTCCACATAGCATTCCACACATCATTCCACACATCATTCCACACAACATTCCACACATCATTGCACACATCATTCCACACCTCATTCCACACATATTTCAACACATCATTCCATACAACATTCCAAATATCATCCACTCCTCATTCCACATATCATTCCACGCATCATTCCAAATCTCATTCCACACAGCATTTCACACATCAGTCCACACATAATTCCACACCTCATTCCACATATCATTCCACACCTCATTCCACGCATCATTCCACACATCATTCCACACATCATTCCACACCTCATTCCACACCTCATTCCACACCTCATTCCACACCTCATTCCACACCTCATTCCATACATCATTCCACACATCATTCCACAACATTCCACACTTCATTCCACACATCAGTCCATACCTCATAATTCACCTCATTCCACACATCATTCCACACATCACTCCAAACATCATTCCACATATCATTTACACATCATTCCACACCTCATTCCACACATCATTCCATAACATTCCACACATCATTACACACATCATTCCACACATCATTGACACATCATTCCATAACTCATTCCAAACATCATTCCACACCTCATTCCACACATCATTCCACACATTATTCCACACCTGATTCCATACATCATTCAACACATCATTCCACACTTCATTGACACATCATTGCATACCTCATTCCACACCTCATTCCACATATCATTCCTCACATCATTCCGCACGACATTCCATACATCATTCCACACATCATTCCACACATCATTCCACACATCATTCCACACAGCATTCCACACATCATTGCATACAACATTCCACAGATCATTCCACACCTCATTCCACATTTCATTTACACATCATTCCACACCTCATTCCACACATCATTCCATAACATTCCACACATCATTACACACATCATTCCACACATCATTGACACATCATTCCATACCTCATTCCAAACATCATTCCACACATCATTCCACACATTATTCCACACATCATTCCATACATCATTCAACACATCATTCCACACATCATTGACACATCATTGCATACCTCATTCCACACATCATTCCATCACATTCCACTCAACATTCCACACATTATTCCACACATCATAGAGACATCATTCCACACATCATTCCACAACTTTTCATACATCATTCCACACATCAATCCACGCATCATTCCACACATCATTCCACACATCATTCCACATCTCATTCCACACATCATTCCACATATCATTCCACACATCATTCCACACATCATTCCACACATAATTCCTCACAGCATTCCACACATCATTGCACACATCATTCCACACCTCATTCCACACATCATTCCACACAGCATTCCACACATCATTCCACACAACATTCAAAATAGCATCCAATCCTCATTCCTCATATCATTCCACGCTTCATTCCACATCTCATTCCACACATCATTCCACACATCATTCCACACCTCATTCCTCACATCATTCCACACATCATTCCATACATCATTCCACACATCATTCCACACAGCATTCCACACATCATTCCACACAGCATTCCACACATCATTGCACACAACATTCCACACATCATTCCACACATAATTCCATAACATTCCACACATCATTACACTCATCATTCCACACATCATTGACACATAATTCCATACCTCATTAAAAACATCATTCCACACATCATTCCACACATCATTGCACACGTTATTCCACACATCATTCCATACATCATTCAACACATCATTCCACACATCATTGACACATCATTGCAGACCTCATTCCACACATCATTCCATCACATTCCACTCAACAATCCACACATTATTCCACACATCATAGAGACATCATTCCACACATCATTCCACACATCATTCCACAACATTTCATACATCATTCCTCACATCAATCCACACATCATTCCACACATCTTTCCACACGTCAGTCCACACTTCATTCCACACATCATTCCACACATCATTCAATACATCATTCCACAAATCATTCCACACATCATTCCACACATCATTCCACACATAATTCCACACAGCATTCCAAACATCATTGCACACATCATTCCACACCTCATTCCACACCTCATTCCACACATTATTCCACACAGCATTCCACACATCATTCCACACAACATTCAAAATATCATCCAATCCTCATTCCTCATATCATTCCACGCATCATTCCACATCTCATTCCACACATCATTCCACACATCATTCCACACAGCATTCCACACAGCATTCAACACATCATTGCACACATCATTCCACACCTCATTCCACACCTCATTCCACACATCATTCCACACAGCATTCCACACATCATTCCACACAACATTCCAAATATCATCCAATCATCATTCCTCATATCATTCCACGCATCATTCCACATCTCATTCCAGACATCATTCCACACATCATTCCACACCTCATTCCACACGTCATTCCACACATCATTCCACACATCATTCCACACAGCATTCCAAATATCATTCCACACCTCATTCCACACCTCATTCCACACATCATTCCACACGTAATTCCACGCGTCATTCCACACAGCATTGCACACATCATTCTTCACATCAATTCACACCTCATTCCACACCTCATTCCACACCTCATTTCACACATCATTCCACACATCATTGCACACATCATTCCAAACATCATTCCATACATCATTCCACAAATCATTCACCACGTCATTTAAACACCACATTCCACTCATCATTCCACGCATCATTCCACACCTCATTCCACAACTCATTCAACACATCATTCCAGACATCATTCCACACATCATTCCACACATCATTCCACACATTATTCCAACCAACATTCCACACCTCATTCCACTCATCATTCCACGCATCATTCCACACCTCATTCCACAACTCCTTCAACACATCATTCCACACATCATTCCACACATAATTCCACACATCATTCCACACCTCATTCCAGACCTCATTCCACACCACATTCCACACATCATTGCATACATCATTGCACATATCATTCCACACATCATTCCACACGCCATTCCACACATCATTCCACGTATCATTCCACAACATTCAACACATAATTCCACACATAATCCAAACTTCATTCCATCCCTCATTCCACACTTCCTTGAAAACCTCATTACACACATCATTCCACACACATCATTCCACACCCCATTCCACACCTCATTCCACAAATCATTCCACAACATTCAACACATCATTCCACACATCAATTCACACATCATTCCATCCCTCATTCCACACGTCATTGAAGAACTCATTCCACACATCATTCCACACATCATTCCACACATCATTCCAATTTTCATTCCACATCACATTCCACATAACATTCCACGCAACATTCCACACTTCATTCCACACATCATTCCATATATCATTCCAAATGTCATTCGACACATCATTCCACACATCTTTCCACACTTCATTCCACACATCATTCCTCACCTCATTCCACACATCATTCAATACATCATTCCACATAGCATTCCACACATCATTCCACACATCATTCCACACAACATTCCACACATCATTGCACACATCATTCCACACCTCATTCCACACATATTTCAACACATCATTCCATACAACATTCCAAATATCATCCACTCCTCATTCCACATATCATTCCACGCATCATTCCAAATCTCATTCCACACAGCATTTCACACATCAGTCCACACATAATTCCACACCTCATTCCACATATCATTCCACACCTCATTCCACGCATCATTCCACACATCATTCCACACATCATTCCACACCTCATTCCACACCTCATTCCACACCTCATTCCACACCTCATTCCACACCTCATTCCATACATCATTCCACACATCATTCCACAACATTCCACACTTCATTCCACACATCAGTCCATACCTCATAATTCACCTCATTCCACACATCATTCCACACATCATTCCAAACATCATTCCACATATCATTTACACATCATTCCACACCTCATTCCACACATCATTCCATAACATTCCACACATCATTACACACATCATTCCACACATCATTGACACATCATTCCATAACTCATTCCAAACATCATTCCACACCTCATTCCACACATCATTCCACACATTATTCCACACCTGATTCCATACATCATTCAACACATCATTCCACACTTCATTGACACATCATTGCATACCTCATTCCACACCTCATTCCACATATCATTCCTCACATCATGCCGCACGACATTCCATACATCATTCCACACATCATTCCACACATCATTCCACACATCATTCCACACCTCATTCCACATTTCATTTACACATCATTCCACACCTCATTGCACACATCATTCCATAACATTCCACACATCATTACACACATCATTCCACACATCATTGACACATCATTCCATACCTCATTCCAAACATCATTCCACACATCATTCCACACATCATTCCACACATTATTCCACACATCATTCCATACATCATTCAACACATCATTCCACACATCATTGACACATCATTGCATACCTCATTCCACACATCATTCCATCACATTCCACTCAACATTCCACACATTATTCCACACATCATAGAGACATCATTCCACACATCATTCCACAACTTTTCATACATCATTCCACACATCAATCCACGCATCATTCCACACATCATTCCACACATCATTCCACATCTCATTCCACACATCATTCCACATATCATTCCACACATCATTCCACACATCATTCCACACATAATTCCTCACAGCATTCCACACATCATTGCACACATCATTCCAAACCTCATTCCACACATCATTCCACACAGCATTCCACACATCATTCCACACAACATTCAAAATAGCATCCAATCCTCATTCCTCATATCATTCCACGCATCATTCCACATCTCATTCCACACATCATTCCACACATCATTCCACACCTCATTCCTCACATCATTCCACACATCATTCCATACATCATTCCACACATCATTCCACACAGCATTCCACACATCATTCCACACAGCATTCCACACATCATTGCACACAACATTCCACACATCATTCCACACATAATTCCATAACATTCCACACATCATTACACTCATCATTCCACACATCATTGACACATAATTCCATACCTCATTAAAAACATCATTCCACACATCATTCCACACATCATTGCACACATTATTCCACACATCATTCCATACATCATTCAACACATCATTCCACACATCATTGACACATCATTGCAGACCTCATTCCACACATCATTCCATCACATTCCACTCAACAATCCACACATTATTCCACACATCATAGAGACATCATTCCACACATCATTCCACACATCATTCCACAACATTTCATACATCATTCCTCACATCAATCCACACATCATTCCACACATCTTTCCACACGTCAGTCCACACTTCATTCCACACATCATTCCACACATCATTCAATACATCATTCCACAAATCATTCCACACATCATTCCACACATCATTCCACACAGCATTCCACACATCATTCCACACAACATTCAAAATAGCATCCAATCCTCATTCCTCATATCATTCCACGCATCATTCCACATCTCATTCCACACATCATTCCACACATCATTCCACACCTCATTCCTCACATCATTCCACACATCATTCCATACATCATTCCACACATCATTCCACACAGCATTCCACACATCATTCCACACAGCATTCCACACATCATTGCACACAACATTCCACACATCATTCCACACATAATTCCATAACATTCCACACATCATTACACTCATCATTCCACACATCATTGACACATAATTCCATACCTCATTAAAAACATCATTCCACACATCATTCCACACATCATTGCACACATTATTCCACACATCATTCCATACATCATTCAACACATCATTCCACACATCATTGACACATCATTGCAGACCTCATTCCACACATCATTCCATCACATTCCACTCAACAATCCACACATTATTCCACACATCATAGAGACATCATTCCACACATCATTCCACACATCATTCCACAACATTTCATACATCATTCCTCACATCAATCCACACATCATTCCACACATCTTTCCACACGTCAGTCCACACTTCATTCCACACATCATTCCACACATCATTCAATACATCATTCCACAAATCATTCCACACATCATTCCACACATCATTCCACACATAATTCCACACAGCATTCCACACATCATTGCACACATCATTCCACACCTCATTCCACACCTCATTCCAGACATTATTCCACACAGCATTCCACACATCATTCCACACCACATTCAAAATATCATCCAATCCTCATTCCTCATATCATTCCACGCATCATTCCACATCTCATTCCACACATCATTCCACACATCATTCCACACAGCATTCCACACAGCATTCAACACATCATTGCACACATCATTCCACACCTCATTCCACACCTCATTCCACACATCATTCCACACAGCATTCCACACATCATTCCACGCAACATTCCAAATATCATCCAATCATCATTCCTCATATCATTCCACGCATCATTCCACATCTCATTCCAGACATCATTCCACACATCATTCCACACCTCATTCCACACGTCATTCCACACATCATTCCACACATCATTCCACACAGCATTCCAAATAACATTCCACACCTCATTCCACACCTCATTCCACACATCATTCCACACGTAATTCCACGCGTCATTCCACACAGCATTGCACACATCATTCTTCACACCAATTCACACCTCATTCCACACCTCATTCCACACCTCATTCCACACATCATTCCACACATCATTGCACACATCATTCCAAACATCATTCCATACATCATTCCACAAATCATTCCACACGTCATTTAAACACCTCATTCCACTCATCATTCCACGCATCATTCCACACCTCATTCCACAACTCATTCAACACATCATTCCAGACATCATTCCACACATCATTCCACACATCATTCCACACATTATTCCAAACAACATTCCACACCCCATTCCACTCATCATTCCACGCATCATTCCACACCTCATTCCACAACTCATTCCACACATCATTCCACATATCATTCCACACATCATTCCACACATCATTCCACACATAATTCCTCACAGCATTCCACACATCATTGCACACATCATTCCGCACCTCATTCCACACATCATTCCACACAGCATTCCACACATCATTCCACACAACATTCAAAATAGCATCCAATCCTCATTCCTCATATCATTCCACGCATCATTCCACATCTCATTCCACACATCATTCCACACATCATTCCACACCTCATTCCTCACATCATTCCACACATCATTCCACATATCATTCCACACAGCATTCCAAATATCATTCCACACCTCATTCCACACCTCATTCCACACACCATTCCACACGTAATTCCACGTGTCATTCCACACAGCATTACACACATCATTCTTCACATCAATTCACACCTCATTCCACACCTCATTCCACACCTCATTCCACACATCATTTCACACATCATTGCACACATCATTCCAAACATCATTCCATACATCATTCCACAAATCATTCCACACTTCATTTAAAAACCTCATTCCACTCATCATTCCACGCATCATTCCACACCTCATTCCACAACTCATTCAACACATCATTCCACAGATCATTCCACACATCATTCCACACATCATTCCTCACATTATTCCACACCTCATTCCATACATCATTCAACACATCATTCCACACATCATTGACACATCATTGCATACCTCATTCCACACCTCATTCCACATATCATTCCACGCATCATTCCACATCTAATTCCACACATCATTCCACACATCATTCCGCACGTCATTCCATACATCATTCCACACATCATTCCACACAGCATTCCACACATCATTCCACACAGCATTCCACACATCATTGCACACAACATTCCACACATCATTCCAAACCTCATTCCACATTTCATTTACACATCATTCCACACCTCATTCCACACATCATTCCATAACATTCCACACATCATTACACACATCATTCCACACATCATTGACACATCATTCCATACCTCATTCCAAACATCATTCCACACATCATTCAACACAGCATTCCACACATCATTGACACAGCATTGCATACCTCATTCCACACATCATTCCATCACATTCCACTCAACATTCCACACATTATTCCACACATCATAGAGACATCATTCCACACATTATTCCACAACATTTCATACATCATTCCACACATCAATCCACACATCATTCCACACATCATTCCACACATCATTCCACACCTCATTCCACACATCATTCCACACATCATTCAATACATCATTCCACATATCATTCCACACATCATTCCACACATCATTCCACACATAATTCCGCACAGCATTCCACACATCATTGCAAACATCATTCCACACCTCATTCCACACCTCATTCCACACATCATTCCACACAGCATTCCACACATCATTCCACACAACATTCAAAATATCATCCAATCCTCATTCCTCATATCATTCCACGCATCATTCCACATCTCATTCCACACATCATTCCACACATCATTCCACACCTCATTCCTCACGTCATTCCACACATCATTCCACACATCATTCCACACAGCATTCCAAATATCATTCCACACCTCATTCCACACCTCATTCCACACATCATTCCACACGTAATTCCACGTGTCATTCCACACAGCATTACACACATCATTCTTCACATCAATTCACACCTCATTCCACACCTCATTCCACAACTCATTCCATACATCATTCCACACATCATTGCACATATCATTCCACACATCATTCCATACATCATTACACAAATAATTCCACACGTCATTTAAACACCTCATTCCACTCATCATTCCACGCATCATTCCACACCTCATTCCACAACTCATTCAACACAGCATTCCACACATCATTCCACACATCATTCCACACATCATTCCACACATTATTCCAAAAATCATTCCACACCTCATTCCACATATCATTCCACGCATCATTCCACACATCATTCCACACATCATTCCACACATCATTCCACATATCATTCCACATATCATTCCACACATCAGTCCATCCCTCATTCCACAGCTCATTCCAGACCTCATTCCACACCTCATTCCGCACATCATTCCACACCTCATTCCACGTATCATTCCAAAACATTCAACACATAATTCCACACATCAATCCAAACTTCATTCCATCCCTCATTCCACACCTCCTTGAAAACCTCATTACACACATCATTCCACACATCATTCCACACCCCATTCCACACCTCATTCCACGAATCATTCCACAACATTCAACACATCATTCCACACATCAATTCACGCATCATTCCATCCCTCATTCCACACGTCATTGAACAACTCATTCCACACATCATGCCACACATCATGCCACACATCATTCCACACATCAGTCCATCCCTTATTCCACACGTCATTGAACAACTCATTCCACACATCATTCCACACATCATTCCACACATCATTCCACACATCATTCCACACCTCATTCCACACATCAGCCCTACCTCATTCCAAACCTCATTCCACACATCATTCCACACATCATTCCACATATCATTCCACACATCATTCCAATTTTCATTCTACATCACATTCCACATAACATTCCACGCATCATTCCACACATCTTTCCAAACATCATTCCACACATCATTCCATATATCATTCCAAATGTCAGTCGACACATCATTCCACACATCTTTCCACACTTCATTCCACACATCATTCCTCACCTCATTCGACACATCATTCAATACATCATTCCACATACCATTCCACACATCATTCCACACATAATTCCACACAACATTCCACACATCATTGCACACATCATTCCACACCTCATTCCACACATCATTCCATAACATTCCACACATCATTACACACATCATTCCACACATCATTGACACATCATTCCATACCTCATTCCAAACATCATTCCACACATCATTCCACACATCATTCCACACATTATTCCACACCTCATTTCATACATCAATCAACACATAATTCCACACATCATTGACACATCATTGCATACCTCATTCCATCCCTCATTCCACACATCATTCCACGCATCATTCCACATCTAATTCCACACATCATTCCA
This sequence comes from Pristiophorus japonicus, assembly GCF_044704955.1. Classification (NCBI taxonomy): domain Eukaryota; kingdom Metazoa; phylum Chordata; class Chondrichthyes; family Pristiophoridae; genus Pristiophorus; species Pristiophorus japonicus. Next base: position 8,391,461 of record NC_092005.1, on the reverse strand, counting down.
CACATCATTCCGCACGTCATTCCACACATCATTCCATACGTCATTCCACACATCATTCCACACATCATTCCACACAGCATTTCAAATATCATTCCACACCTCATTCCACACAGCATTACACACATCATTCTTCACATCAATTCACACCTCATTCCACACTCTCATTCCACACCTCATTCCACACATCATTCCACACATCATTGCACACATCATTCCAAACATCATTCCATACATCATTCCACAAATCATTCCACACGTCATTTAAACACCTCATTCCACTCATCATTCCACGCATCATTCCACACCTCATTCCACAACTCATTCAACACATCATTCCACACATCATTCCACACATCATTCCACACATCATTCCACACATTATTCCAAACATCATTCCACACCTCATTCCACATATCATTCCACGCATCATTCCACACATCATTCCACACATCATTCCACACATCATTCCACATATCATTCCACATATCATTCCACACATCAGTCCATCCCTCATTCCACACCTCATTCCAGACCTCATTCCACACCTCATTCCACACATCATTGCATATATCATTGCACACATATTTCCACACATCAATCCAAACTTCATTCCATCCCTCATTCCACACCTCCTTGAAAACCTCATTACACACATCATTCCACACATCATTCCACACGCTATTCCACACCTCATTCCACAAATCATTCCACAACATTCAACACATCATTCCACACATCAATCCACACGTCATTCCATCCCTCATTCCACACGTCATTGAACAACTCATTCCACACATCATGCCACACCTCATTCCACACATCAGTCCATCGCTTATTCCACACGTCATTGAACAACTCATTCCAAACATCATTCCACACATCATTCCACATATCATTCCACACATCATTCCACACAGCATTCCACACATCATTCCACACAACATTGCAGACATCATTCCACACCTCATTCCACACCTCATTCCACACATCATTCCACACAGCATTCCACACATCATTCCACACAACATTCCAAATATCATCCAATCCTCATTCCTCATATCATTCCACGCATCATTCCACATCTCATTCCACACATCATTCCACACATCATACCACACCTCATTCGAAACGACATTCCACACATCATTCCACACATCATTCCACACAGCATTCCAAATATCATTCCACACCTCATTCCACACCTCATTCCACACATCATTCCACACGTAATTCCACGCGTCATTCCACACAGCATTGCACACATCATTCTTCACTTCAATTCACTCCTCATTCCACACCTCATTCCACATCTCTTTCCACACATCATTCCACACATCATTCCACACCTCATTCCACACATCATTCAATGCATCATTCCACATACCATTTCACACATCATTCCACACATCATTCCACACAACATTCCACACATCATTGCACACATCAGTCCACACCTCATTCCACACATCATTCAACACATCATTCCACACAACATTCCAAATATCATCCACTCCTCATTCCACATATCATTCCACGCATCATTTCAAATCTCATTCCACACAGCATTTCACACATCAGTCCAGACATCATTCCACACCTCATTCCACATATCATTCCACATCTCATTCCACGCATCATTCCATACATCATTCCACACATCATTCCACACCTCATTCCGCACCTCATTCCACACCTCATTCCACACCTCATTCCACACATCATTCCAAACATCATTCCACAACATTCCACACTTCATTCCACACATCAGTCCATACCTCATTCTTCACCTCTTTCCACACATCATTCCACACATCATTCCAAACATCATTCCACATATCATTTACACATCATTCCACACCTCATTCCACACATTATTCCACAACATTCCACACATCATTACACACATCACTCCACACATCATTGACACATCATTCCATACTTCATTCCAAACATCATTCCACACATCATTCCACACATCATTCCACACATTAATCCACACATCATTCCATATATCATTCAACACATTATTCCACACATCATTGACACATAATTGCATACCTCATTCCACACCTCATTCCACGCATCATTCCACATCTAATTCCACACATCATTCCACACACCATTCCGCACGTCATTCCATACATCATTCCACACATCATTCCACACAACATTCCACACATCATTCCACACAGTATTCCACACATCATTGCACACAACATTCCACACATCGTTCCACACCTCATTCCACATTTCTTTTACACATCATTCCACACCTCATTCCACATATCATTCCATAACATTCCACACATCATTACACACATCATTCCTCACATCATTGACACATCATTCCAAACCTCATTCCAAACAACATTCTACACATCATTCCACACATCATTCCACACATTATTCCACACATCATTCCATACATCATTCAACACATCATTCCACACATCATTGACACATCATTGCATACCTCATTCCACACATCATTCCACAACATTCCACTCAACATTCCACACATCATTCCACACATCATTTCACACCTCATACCACACATCATTCCACAACATTTCACACATCATTCCACACATCAATCCACACATCATTCCACACATCATTCCACACATCATTCCAAACCTCATTCCACACGTCAATCAATACATCATTCCACATATCATTCCACACATCATTCCACACATCATTCCACACATAATTCCACACAGCATTCCACACATCATTGCACACATCATTCCACATCTCATTCCACACCTCATTCAACACATCATTCCACACAGCATTCCACACATCATTCCACACAACATTCCAAATATCATCCAATCCTCATTCCTCATCTCATTCCACGCATCATTCCACATCTCATTCCACACATCATTCCACACATCATTCCACACCTCATTCCACATGTCATTCCACACATCATTCCATACATCATTCCACACAGCATTCCAAATATCATTCCACACCTCATTCCACACAGCATTACACACATCATTCTTCACATCAATTCACACCTCATTGCACACCTCATTCCACACCTCATTCCACACATCATTCCACACATCATTGCACACATCATTCCAAACATCATTCCATACATCATTCCACAAATCTTTCCACACATCATTTAAACACCTCATTTCACTCATCATTCCACGCATCATTCCACACCTCATTCCACAACTCATTCAACAGATCATTCCACACATCATTCCACACATCATTCCACATATCATTCCACACATTATTCCAAACATCATTCCACACCTCATTCCACATATCATTCCACGCATCATTCCACACATCATTCCACACATCATTCCACACATCATTCCATCATATCATTCCACATATCATTCCACACATCAGTCCATCCCTCATTCCACACCTCATTCCAGACCTCATTCCACACCTCATTCCACACATCATTGCATGTATCATTGTACACATAATTCCACACATCAATCCAAACTTCATTCCATCCCTCATTCCACACCTCCTTGAAAACCTCATTACACACATCATTCCACACATCATTCCACACCCCATTCCATACCTCATTCCACAAATCATTCCACATCATTCAACACATCATTCCACACATCAATCCACACGTCATTCCATCCCTCATTCCACACGTCATTGAACAACTCATTACACACATCATGCCACACATCATGCCACACCTCATTCCACACATCAGTCCATCCCTTATTCCACACGTCATTGAACAACTCATTCCACACATCATTCCACACATCATTCCACACATCATTCCACACATCATTCCACACATCAGTCCATACCTCATCCGGCAACTCATTCCACACCTCATTCCACACCTCATTCCACACATCATTCCGCACATCATTCCACACATCATTCCAATTTGCATTCTTCATCACATTCCACATAACATTCCACGCATCATTCCACACATCATTCCAAACATCATTCGACACATCATTCCATATATCATTCCAAATGTCATTCGACACATTATTCCACATATCTTTCCACACTTCATTCCACACATCTTTCCATAACATTCCACTCAACATTCCACACATTATTCCACACATCATTGAGACATCTTTCCACACATCATTCCACACATCATTCCACACATCATTTCACACCTCATTGCACACATCATTCCACGACATTTCACACATCATTCCACACATCAATCCACACATCATTCCACACATCATTCCACACATCATTCCACACCTCATTCCACACATCATTCCACACATCATTCAATACATCATTCCACATGTCATTCCAAACATCATTCCACACATCATTCCACACATCAGTCCACACAGCATTCCACACATCATCCACACAACATTCCAAATATCATCCAATCCTCATTCCTCATATCATTCCACGCATCATTCCACATCTCATTCCACACATCATTCCACACATCATTCCACACCTCATTCCACACGTCATTCCACACATCATTCCACACATCATTCCACACAGCATTCCACATCTAATTCCAAACATCATTCCACACATCATTCCGCACGTCATTCCATACATCATTCCACACATCATTCCACACAGCATTCCAAACATCATTCCACACAGCATTCCACACATCATTGCACACAACATTCCACACATCATTTCACACCTCATTCCACATTTCATTTACACATCATTCCACACCTCATTCCACACATCATTCCATAACATTCCACACATCATTACACACATCATTCCACACATCATTGACACATCATTCCATACCTCATTCCAAACATCATTCAACACATCATTCCACACATCATTCCACACATTATTCCACACATCATTCCATACATCATTCAACACATCATTCCACACATCATTGACATAATCATTGCATACCTCATTCCACACATCATTCCATAACATTCCACTCAACATTCCACACATTATTCCACACATCATTGAGACATCATTCCGCACATCATTCCACACCTCATTCCACGCATCATTCCATACCTCATTCCACACCTCATTCCACACCTCATTCCACACATCATTCCACACATCATTCCACAACATTCCACACTTCATTCCACACATCAGTCCATACCTCATTCTTCACCTCATTCCACACATCATTCCACACATCATTCCAACATCATTCCACATATCATTTACACATCATTCCACACCTCATTCCACACATCATTCCATAACATTCCACACATCATTACACACATCATTCCACACATCATTGACACATCATTCCATACCTCATTCCAAACATCATTCCACACATCATTCCACACATCATTCCACACCTCATTCCACACCTCATTCCATACATCATTCAACACATCATTCCACATGTCATTCCAAACATCATTCCACACATCATTCCACACATCATTCCACACAGCATTCCACACATCATCCACACAACATTCCAAATATCATCCAATCCTCATTCCTCATATCATTCCACGCATCATTCCACATCTCACTCCACACATCATCCACACATCATTCCACACCTCATTCCACACGTCATTCCACACATCATTCCACACATCATTCCACACAGCATTCCAAATATCATTCCACACCTCATTCCACACCTCATTCCACACATCATTCCACACGTAATTCCACGCGTCATTCCACACAGCATTACACACATCATTCTTCACATCAATTCACACCTCATTCCACACCTCATTCCACGCCTCATTCCACACATCATTCCACACATCATTCAACACATCATTCCACATCTAATTCGAAACATCATTCCACACATCATTCCGCACGTCATTCCATACATCATTCCACACATCATTCCACACAGCATTCCACACATCATTCCACACAGCATTCCACACATCATTGCACACAACATTGCACACATCATTTCACACCTCATTCCACATTTCATTTACACATCATTCCACACCTCATTCCACACATCATTCCATAACATTCCACACATCATTACACACATCATTCCACACATCATTGACACATCATTCCATACCTCATTCCAAACATCATTCAACACATCATTCCACTCAACATTCCACACATTATTCCACACATCATTGAGACATCATTCCACACATCATTCCACACATCATTCCACACATCATTTCACACCTCATTGCACACATCATTCCACGACATTTCACACATCATTCCACACATCAATCCACACATCATTCCATACATCATTCCACACATCATTCCACACCTCATTCCACACATCATTCCACACATCATTCAATACATCATTCCACATGTCATTCCAAACATCATTCCACACCTCATTCCACACATCATTCCACACAGCATTCCACACATCATACACACAACATTCCAAATATCATCCAATCCTCATTCCTCATATCATTCCACGCATCATTCCACATCTCATTCCACACATCATTCCACACATCATTCCTCACCTCATTCCACACGTCATTCCACACATCATTCCACACATCATTCCACACAGCATTCCAAATATCATTCCACACCTCATTCCACACCTCATTCCACACATCATTCCACACGTAATTCCACGCGTCATTCCACACAGCATTACACACATCATTCTTCACATCAATTCACACCTCATTCCACACCTCATTCCACGCCTCATTCCACACATCATTCCACACATCATTGCACACATCATTCCAAACATCATTCCATACATCATTCCACAAATCATTCCACACGTCATTTAAACACCTCATTTCACTCATCATTCCACGCATCATTCCACACCTCATTCCACAACTCATTCAACAGATCATTCCACACATCATTCCACACATCATTCCACATATCATTCCACACATTATTCCAAACATCATTCCACACCTCATTCCACATATCATTCCACGCATCATTCCACACATCATTCCACACATCATTCCACACATCATTCCATCATATCATTCCACATATCATTCCACACATCAGTCCATCCCTCATTCCACACCTCATTCCAGACCTCATTCCACACCTCATTCCACACATCATTGCATATATAATTGTACACATAATTCCACACATCAATCCAAACTTCATTCCATCCCTCATTCCACACCTCCTTGAAAACCTCATTACACACATCATTCCACACATCATTCCACACCCCATTCCATACCTCATTCCACAAATCATTCCACATCATTCAACACATCATTCCACACATCAATCCACACGTCATTCCATCCCTCATTCCACACGTCATTGAACAACTCATTACACACATCATGCCACACGTCATGCCACACCTCATTCCACACATCAGTCCATCCCTTATTCCACACGTCATTGAACAACTCATTCCACACATCATTCCACACATCATTCCACACATCATTCCACACATCATTCCACACATCATTCCACACATCAGTCCATACCTCATCCGGCAAATCATTCCACACCTCATTCCACACCTCATTCCACACATCATTCCGCACATCATTCCACACATCATTCCAATTTGCATTCTTCATCACATTCCACATAACATTCCACGCATCATTCCACACATCATTCCAAACATCATTCGACACATCATTCCATATATCATTCCAAATGTCATTCGACACATTATTCCACATATCTTTCCACACTTCATTCCACACATCATTCCATAACATTCCACTCAACATTCCACACATTATTCCACACATCATTGAGACATCTTTCCACACATCATTCCACACATCATTCCACACATCATTTCACACCTCATTGCACACATCATTCCACGACATTTCACACATCATTCCACACATCAATCCACACATCATTCCACACATCATTCCAAACATCATTCCACACCTCATTCCACACATCATTCCACACATCATTCAATACATCATTCCACATGTCATTCCAAACATCATTCCACACATCATTCCACACATCATTCCACACAGCATTCCACACATCATCCACACAACATTCCAAATATCATCCAATCCTCATTCCTCATATCATTCCACGCATCATTCCACATCTCATTCCACACATCATTCCACACATCATTCCACACCTCATTCCACACGTCATTCCACACATCATTCCACACATCATTCCACACAGCATTCCACATCTAATTCCAAACATCATTCCACACATCATTCCGCACGTCATTCCATACATCATTCCACACATCATTCCACACAGCATTCCAAACATCATTCCACACAGCATTCCACACATCATTGCACACAACATTCCACACATCATTTCACACCTCATTCCACATTTCATTTACACATCATTCCACACCTCATTCCACACATCATTCCATAACATTCCACACATCATTACACACATCATTCCACACATCATTGACACATCATTCCATACCTCATTCCAAACATCATTCAACACATCATTCCACACATCATTCCACACATTATTCCACACATCATTCCATACATCATTCAACACATCATTCCACACATCATTGACACATCATTGCATACCTCATTCCACACATCATTCCATAACATTCCACTCAACATTCCACACATTATTCCACACATCATTGAGACATCATTCCGCACATCATTCCACACCTCATTCCACGCATCATTCCATACCTCATTCCACACATCATTCCACACATCATTCCAACATCATTCCACATATCATTTACACATCATTCCACACCTCATTCCACACATCATTCCATAACATTCCACACATCATTACACACATCATTCCACACATCATTGACACATCATTCCATACCTCATTCCAAACATCATTCCACACATCATTCCACACATCATTCCACACCTCATTCCACACCTCATTCCATACATCATTCAACACATCATTCCACATGTCATTCCAAACATCATTCCACACATCATTCCACACATCATTCCACACAGCATTCCACACATCATCCACACAACATTCCAAATATCATCCAATCCTCATTCCTCATATCATTCCACGCATCATTCCACATCTCATTCCACACATCATTCCACACATCATTCCACACCTCATTCCACACGTCATTCCACACATCATTCCACACATCATTCCACACAGCATTCCAAATATCATTCCACACCTCATTCCACACCTCATTCCACACATCATTCCACACGTAATTCCACGCGTCATTCCACACAGCATTACACACATCATTCTTCACATCAATTCACACCTCATTCCACACCTCATTCCACGCCTCATTCCACACATCATTCCACACATCATTCAACACATCATTCCACATCTAATTCCAAACATCATTCCACACATCATTCCGCACGTCATTCCATACATCATTCCACACATCATTCCACACAGCATTCCACACATCATTCCACACAGCATTCCACACATCATTGCACACAACATTGCACACATCATTTCACACCTCATTCCACATTTCATTTAAACATCATTCCACACCTCATTCCACACATCATTCCATAACATTCCACACATCATTACACACATCATTCCACACATCATTGACACATCATTCCATACCTCATTCCAAACATCATTCAACACATCATTCCACTCAACATTCCACACATTATTCCACACATCATTGAGACATCATTCCACACATCATTCCACACATCATTCCACACATCATTTCACACCTCATTGCACACATCATTCCACGACATTTCACACATCATTCCACACATCAATCCACACATCATTCCACACATCATTCCACACATCATTCCACACCTCATTCCACACATCATTCCACACATCATTCAATACATCATTCCACATGTCATTCCAAACATCATTCCACACCTCATTCCACACATCATTCCACACAGCATTCCACACATCATCCACACAACATTCCAAATATCATCCAATCCTCATTCCTCATATCATTCCACGCATCATTCCACATCTCATTCCACACATCATTCCACACATCATTCCACACCTCATTCCACACGTCATTCCACACATCATTCCACACATCATTCCACACAGCATTCCAAATATCATTCCACACCTCATTCCACACCTCATTCCACACATCATTCCACACGTAATTCCACGCGTCATTCCACACAGCATTACACACATCATTCTTCACATCAATTCACACCTCATTCCACACCTCATTCCACGCCTCATTCCACACATCATTCCACACATCATTGCACACATCATTCCAATCATCATTCCATACATCATTCCACAAATCATTCCACACGTCATTTAAACACCTCATTCCACTCATCATTCCATGCATCATTCCACACCTCATTCCACAACTCATTCAACACATCATTCCACACATCATTCCACACATCATTCCACACATCATTCCACACATTATTCCAAACATCATTCCACACCTCATTCCACATATCATTCCACGCATCATTCCACACATCATTCCACACATCATTCCACACATCATTCCACATATCATTCCACATATCATTCCACACATCAGTCCATCCCTCATTCCACACCTCATTCCACACATCATTGCATACATCATTGCACATATCATTCCACACATCATTCCACACGCCATTCCACACCTCATTCCACGGATCATTCCACAACATTCAACACATAATTCCACACATCAATCCAAACTTCATTCCATTCCTCATTTCATACCACCTTCAAAACCTCATTACACACATCATTCCACGCATCATTCCACACCCCATTCCACACCTCATTCCACAAATCTTTCCACAACATTCAACACATCATTCCACACATCAATCCACACATCATTCCATCCCTCATTCCACACGTCATTGAACAACTCATTCCACACATCATGCCACACATCATGCCACACACCATTCCACACATCAGTCCATCACTTATTCCACACGTCATTGAACAACTCATTCCACACATCATTCCACACATCATTCCACACATCATACCACACATCATTCAACATCATTCCACACATCAGTGCATACCTCATTCCAAACCACATTCCACACCTCATTCCACACCTCATTCCACACATCATTCCACACATCATTCCACACTTCATTCCACACATCATTCCAATTTTCATTCTACATCACATTCCACATAACATTCCACGCATCATTTCACACATCATTCCAAACATCATTCCACACATCATTCCATATATCATTCCAAATGTCATTCGAGACATCATTCCACACATCTTTCCACACTTCATTCCACACATCATTCCTCACCTCATTCCACACATCATTCAATACATCATTCCACATACCATTCCACACATCATTCCACACATCATTCCACACAACATTCCACACATCATTGCACACATCATTCCGCACCTCATTCAACACATCATTCAAAACATCATTCCACACAACATTCCAAATATCATCCACTCCTCATTCCACATATCATTCCACGCATCATTCCAAATCTCATTCCACACAGCATTTCACACATCAGTCCACACATAATTCCACACCTCATTCCACATATCATTCCACACCTCATTCCACGCATCATTCCACACATCATTCCACACATCATTCCACACATCATTCCACACATCATTCCACAACATTCCACACTTCATTCCACACATCAGTCCATACGTCATTTGTCACCTCATTCCACACATCATTCCACACATCATCCCAAACATCATTTCACATATCATTTACACATCATTCCACACCTCATTCCACACATCATTCCATAACATTCCACACATCATTACACACATCATTCCACACATCATTGACACATCATTCCATACCTCATTCCAAACATCATTCCACACATTATTCCACACATCATTCCACACATTATTCCACACCTCATTCCATACATCATTCAACACATCATTCCACACATCATTGACACATCATTGCATACGTCATTCCGCACCTCATTCCATTATCATTCCACGCATCATTCCACATCTAATTCCACACATCATTCCACACATCATTCCGCACGTCATTCCATACATCATTCCACACATCATTCCAAACATCATTCCACACATCATTCCACACAACATTCCACACATAATTGCACACAACATTCCACACATCATTCCACACCTCATTCCACATTTCATTTACACATCATTCCACACTTCATTCCACACATCATTCTATAACATTCCACACATCATTAAACACATCATTCCACACATCATTGACACATCATTCCATACATCATTCCAAACATCATTCCACACATCATTCCACACATTATTCCACACCTCATTCCATATATCATTCAACACATCATTCCACACATCAATGACACATCATTGCATATCTCATTCCACACATCATTCCATCACATTCCACTCAACATTCCACACATTATTCCACACATCATAGAGACATCATTCCACACATCATTCCACACATCATTCCACACATCATTCCACACATCATTTCACACCTCATACCACACATCATTCCACAACATTTCACACCTCATTCCACACATCAATCCACATATCATTCCACACATCATTCCACACATCATTCCACACCTCATTCCACGCATCATTCCACACATCATTCAATACTTCATTCCACATATCATTCCACACCTCATTCCACGCATCATTCCACACATCATTCCACACATCATTCCACACCTCCTTCCATAACTCATTCCACACCTCATTCCACACCTCATTCCACACCTCATTCCACACATCATTCCACACATCATTCCACAACATTCCACACTTCATTCCACACATCAGTCCATACCTCATTCTTCACCTCATTCCACACATCATTCCACACATCTTTCCAAACATCATTCCACCTATCATTTACACATCATTCCACACCTCATTCCACACATCATTCCATAACATTCCACACATCATTACACACATCATTCCACACATCATTGACACATCATTCCATAGCTCATTCCAAACATCATTCCGCACATCATTCCACACATCATTCCACACATTATTCCACACCTCATTCCATACATCATTCAACACATCATTCCACACATCATTGACACATCATTGCATACGTCATTCCGCACCTCATTCCACATCTCATTCCACGCATCATTCCACATCTAATTCCACACATCATTCCACACAACATTCCGCACGTCATTCCATACATCATTCCACACATCATTCCACACAGCATTCCGCACATCATTCCACACAACATTCCACACATCATTGCACACAACATTCCACACATCATTCCACACCTCATTCCACATTTCATTTACACATCATTCCACACTTCATTCCACACATCATTCCATAACATTCCACACATCATTAAACACATCATTCCACACATCATTGACACATCATTCCATACTTCATTCCAAACATCATTCCACACATCATTCCAGACATCATTCCACACATTATTCCACACCTCATTCCATACATTATTCAACACATCATTCCAAACATCATTGACACATCCTTGCATACCTCATTCCACACATCATTCCATCACATTCCACTCAACATTCCACACATTATTTCACACATCATAGAGACATCATTCCACACATCATTCCACACATCATTTCTCACATAATTTCACACCTCATACCACACATCATTCCACAACATTTCACACATCATTCCACACATTAATCCACACATCAATCCACACATCATTCCACACATCATTCCACACCTCATTTCACGCATCATTCCACACATCATTCAATACTTCATTCCACATATCATTCCACACATCATTCCACACATCATTCCACACATAATTCCACACAGCATTCCACACATCATTGCACACATCATTCCACACCTCATTCCACACCTCATTCCACACATCATTCCACACAGCATTCCACACATCATTTCACACGACATTCCAAATATCATCCAATCCTCATTCCTCATATCATTCCACGCATCATTCCACATCTCATTCCACACATTATTCCACACATCATTCCACACCTCATTCCACACGTCATTCTACACATCATTCCACACATCATTCCACACAGCATTCCAAATATCATTCCACACCTTATTCCACACCTCATTCCACACATCATTCCACACGAAATTCCACGCGTCATTCCACACAGCATTACACACATCATTCTTCACATCAATTCACACCTCATTCCACACCTCATTCCACACCTCATTCCACACATCTTTCCACACCTCATTCCACACATCATTGCATACATCATTGCACATATCATTCCACACATCATTCCACACGCCATTCCACACCTCATTCCACGTATCATTCCACAACATTCAACACATAATTCCACACATCAATCCACACTTCATTCCATCCCTCATTCCACACCTCCTTGAAAACCTCATTACACACATCATTCCACACATCATTCCACACCCCATTCCACACCTCATTCCACAAATCATTCCACAACATTCAACACATCATTCCACACATCAATCCACACGTCATTCCATCCCTCATTCCACACGTCATTGAACAACACATTCCACAGATCATGCCACATATCATGCCACACATCATTCCACACATCAGTCCATCCCTTATTCCACACGTCATTGAACAACTCATTCCACACATCATTCCACACATCATTCCACACATCATTCCACACATCAGTCCATACCTCATTCCAAACCTCATTGCAAACCTCATTCCACACCTCATTCCACATATCATTCCACACATCATTCCACACATCATTCCACACATCATTCCAATTTTCATTCTACATCACATTCCACATAACATTCCACGCATCATTCCACACATCATTCCAAACATCATTCGACACATCATTCCATATATCATTCCAAATGTCATTCGAGACAACATTCCACACATCTTTCCACACTTCATTCCACACATCATTCCTCACCTCATTCCACACATCATTCAATACATCATTCCACATACCATTCCACACATCATTCCACACATCATTCCACACAACATTCCACACATCATTGCACACATCATTCCACATCTCATTCCACACATCATTCAACACGTCATTCCACACAACATTCCAAATATCATCCACTCCTCATTCCACATATCATTCCACGCATCATTCCAAATCTCATTCCACACAGCATTTCATACATCAGTCCAAATATCATTCCACACCTCATTCCACATATCATTCCACACCTCATTCCACGCATCATTCCACACATCATTCCACACATCATTCCACACCTCAATCCACACCTCATTCCACACCTCATTCCGCACAGCATTCCACACATCATTCCACACAACATTCCAAATATCATCCAATCCTCATTCATCATATCATTCCACGCATCATTCCACATCTCATTCCACACATCATTCCACACATCATTCCACACCTCATTCCACACGTCATTCCACACATCATTCCACACATCATTCCACACAGCATTCCAAATATCATTCCACACCTCATTCCACACATCATTCCACACATCATTCCACACGTAATACCACGCGTCATTCCACACAGCATTACACACATCATTCTTCACATCAATTCACACCTCATTCCACACCTCATTCCACACCTCATTCCACACATCATTCCACACCTCATTGCACACATCATTCCAAACATCATTCCATACATCATTCCACAAATCATTCCACACGTCATTTAAACACCTCATTCCAGTCATCATTCCACGCATCATTCCACACCTCATTCCACAACTCATTCAACACATCATTCCACACATCATTCCATACATCATTCCACACATCATTCCACACATTATTCCAAACATCATTCCACACCTCATTCCACATATCATTCCACGCATCATTCCACACATCATTCCACACATCATTCCACACATCATTCCACATATCATTCCACATATCATTCCAGACATCAGTCCATCCATCATTCCACAGCTCATTCCAGACCTCATTCCACACCTCTTTCCACACATCATTGCATACATCATTGCACATATCATTCCACACATCATTCCACACGCCATTCCACACCTCATTCCACGTGTCATTCCACAACATTCAAGACATAATTCCACACATCAATCCAAACTTCATTCCATCCCTCATTTCACACCTCCTTGAAAACCTCATTACACACATCATTCCACGCATCATTCCACACCCCATTCCACACCTCATTACACAAATCTTTCCACAACATTCAACACATCATTCCACACATCAATCCACACATCATTCCATCCCTCATTCCACATGTCATTGAACAACTCATTCCACACATCATGCCACACATCATGCCACACACCATTCCACACATCAGTCCCTCACTTATTCCACACGTCATTGAACAACTCATTCCACACATCATTCCACACATCATTCCACACATCATTCCACTCATCATTCCACACATCATTCCGCACATCAGTCCATACCTCATTCCAAACCACATTCCACACCTCATTCCACACCTCATTCCACACATTATTCCACACATCTTTCCACACATCATTCCACACATCATTCCAATTTTCATTCTACATCACATTCCACATAACATTCCACGCATCATTCCACACATCATTCCAAACATCATTCCAAACATCATTCCTCACCTCATTCCACACATCATTCAATACATCATTCCACATACCATTCCACGCATCATTCCAAATCTCATTCCACACAGCATTTCACACATCAGTCCACACATCATTCCACACCTCATTCCACATATCATTCCACACCATTCCACGCAACATTCCAAATATAATCCACTCCTCATTCCACACCTCATTCCACATTTCATTTACACATCATTCCACACTTCATTCCACACATCATTCCATAACATTCCACACATTATTAAACACATCATTCCACACATCATTGACACATCATTCCATACCTCATTCCAAACATCATTCCACACATCATTCCAGACATCATTCCACACATTATTCCACACCTCATTCCATACATCATTCAACACATCATTCCACACATCATTGACACATCATTGCATACCTCATTCCACACAACATTCCATTACATTCCACTCAACATTCCACACATTATTCCACACATCATAGAGACATCATTCCACACATCATTCCACACATCATTCCACACATCATTTCACACCTCATACCACACATCATTCCACAACATTTCACACATCATTCCACACATTAATCCACACATCAATCCACACATCATTCCATACATTATTCCACACCCCATTTCACGCATCATTCCACACATCATTCAATACTTCATTCCACATATCATTCCACACATCATTCCACACATCATTCCACACATAATTCCACACAGCATTCCACACATCATTGCACACATCATTCCACACCTCATTCCACACCTCATTCCACACATCATTCCACACAGCATTCCACACATCATTTCACACGACATTCCAAATATCATCCAATCCTCATTCCTCATATCATTCCACGCATCATTCCACATCTCATTCCACACATTATTCCACACATCATTCCACATCTCATTCCACACGTCATTCCACACATCATTCCACACATCATTCCACACAGCATTCCAAATATCATTCCACACCTCATTCCACACCTCATTCCACACATCATTCCACACGAAATTCCACGCGTCATTCCACACAGCATTACACACATCATTCTTCACATCAATTCACACCTCATTCCACACCTCATTCCACACCTCATTCCACATATCTTTCCACACCTCATTCCACACATCATTGCATACATCATTGCACATATCATTCCACACATCATTCCACACGCCATTCCACACCTCATTCCACGTATCATTCCACAACATTCAACACATAATTCCACACATCAATCCAAACTTTATTCCATCCCTCATTCCACACCTCCTTGAAAACCTCATTACACACATCATTCCACACATCATTCCACACCCCATTCCACACCTCATTCCACAAATCATTCCACAACATTCAACACATCATTCCACACATCAATCCACACGTCATTCCATCCCTCATTCCACACCTCATTGAACAACACATTCCACAGATCATGCCACATATCATGCCACACATCATTCCACACATCAGTCCATCCCTTATTCCACACGTCATTGAACAACTCATTCCACACATCATTCCACACATCATTCCACACATCACTCCACACATCAGTCCATACCTCATTCCAAACCTCATTGCAAACCTCATTCCACACCTCATTCCACATATCATTCCACACATCATTCCACACATCATTCCACACATCATTCCAATTTTCATTCTACATCACATTCCACATAACATTCCACGCATCATTCCACACATCATTCCAAACATCATTCGACACATCATTCCATATATCATTCCAAATGTCATTCCACACATCATTCCACACATCTTTCCACACTTCATTCCACACATCATTCCTCACCTCATTCCACACATCATTCAATACATCATTCCACATACCATTCCACACATCATTCCACACATCATTCCACACAACATTTCACACATCATTGCACACATCATTCCACACCTCATTCCACACATCATTCAACACATCATTCCACACAACATTCCAAATATCATCCACTCCTCATTCCACATATCATTCCACGCATCATTCCAAATCTCATTCCACACAGCATTTCACACATCAGTCCAAATATCATTCCACACCTCATTCCACATATCATTCCACACCTCATTCCACGCATCATTCCACACATCATTCCACACATCATTCCACACCTCATTCCACACCTCATTCCACACCTCATTCCACACAGCATTCCACACATCATTCCACACAACATTCCAAATATCATCCAATCCTCATTCATCATATCATTTCACGCATCATTCCACATCTCATTCCACACATCATTCCACACATCATTCCACACCTCATTCCACACGTCATTCCACACATCATTCCACACATCATTCCACACAGCATTCCAAATATCATTCCACACCTCATTCCACACATCATTCCACACATCATTCCACACGTAATTCCAGCGTCATTCCACACAGCATTACACACATCATTCTTCACATCAATTCACACCTCATTCCACACCTCATTCCACACCTCATTCCACACATCATTCCACACATCATTGCACACATAATTCCAAACATCATTCCATACATCATTCCACAAATCATTCCACACGTCATTTAAACACCTCATTCCAGTCATCATTCCACGCATCATTCCACACCTCATTCCACAACTCATTCAACACATCATTCCACACATCATTCCATACATCATTCCACACATCATTCCACACATTATTCCAAACATCATTCCACACCTCATTCCACATATCATTCCACGCATCATTCCACACATCATTCCACACATCATTCCACACATCATTCCACATATCATTCCACATATCATTCCACACATCAGTCCATCCCTCATTCCACAGCTCATTCCAGACCTCATTCCACACCTCTTTCCACACATCATTGCATACATCATTGCACATATCATTCCACACATCATTCCACACGCCATTCCACACATCATTCCACGTATCATTCCACAACATTCAACACATAATTCCACACATCAATCCAAACTTCATTCCATCCCTCATTTCACACCTCCTTGAAAACCTCATTACACACATCATTCCACGCATCATTCCACACCCCATTCCACACCTCATTACACAAATCTTTCCACAACATTCAACACATCATTCCACACATCAATCCACACATCATTCCATCCCTCATTCCACATGTCATTGAACAACTCATTCCACACATCATGCCACACATCATGCCACACACCACTCCACACATCAGTCCCTCACTTATTCCACACGTCATTGAACAACTCATTCCACACATCATTCCACACATCATTCCACACGTCATTCCACACATCATTCCACACATCATTCCGCACATCAGTCCATACCTCATTCCAAACCACATTCCACACCTCATTCCACACCTCATTCCATACATGATTCCACACATCATTCCACACATCATTCCAATTTTCATTCTACATCACATTCCACATAACATTCCACGCATCATTCCACACATCATTCCAAACATCATTCCACACATCATTCCATATATCATTCCAAATATCATTCGACACATCATTCCACACATCTTTCCACACTTCATTCCAAACATCATTCCTCACCTCATTCCACACATCATTCAATACATCATTCCACCTACCATTCCACGCATCATTCCAAATCTCATTCCACACAGCATTTCACACATCAGTACACACATCATTCCACACCTCATTCCACATATCATTCCACATATCATTCCACACCATTCCACGCAACATTCCAAATATAATCCACTCCTCATTCCACACCTCATTCCACAACTCATTCCACACCTCATTCCACACCTCATTCCACACCTCATTCCACACATCATTCCACAACTTCATTCCACATATCATTTACACATCATTACACACATCATTCCACACATCATTCCATAACATTCCACACATCATTACACACATCATTCCACACATCATTGACACATCATTCCATACCTCATTCCAAACATCATTCCACACATCATTCCACTCATCATTCCACAAATTATTCCACACCTCATTCCATACATCATTCAACACATCATTCCACACATCATTGACACATCATTGCATACGTCATTCCGCACCTCATTCCAAATATCATTCCACGCATCATTCCACATCTAATTCCACACGTCATTCCACACATCATTCCGCACGTCATTCCATACATCATTCCACACATCATTCCACACAGCATTCCACACATCATTCCACTCAACATTCCACACATCATTGCACACAACATTCCACACATCATTCCACACCTCATTTCACATTTCATTTACACATCATTCCACACTTCATTCCACACATCATTCCATAACATTCCACACATCATTAAACACATCATTTCACACCTCATACCACACATCATTCCACAACATTTCACACATCATTCCACACATCAATCCACACATCATTCCACACATCATTCCACGCATCATTCCACACATCATTCAATACATCATTCCACATATCATTCCACACATCATTCCACACATCATTCCACACATAATTCCACACAGCATTCCACACATCATTGCACACATCATTCCACACCTCATTCCACACCTCATTCCACGCATCATTCCACACAGCATTCCACACATCATTCCACACAACATTCCAAATATCATCCAATCCTCATTCCTCATATCATTCCACGCATCATTCCACATCTCATTCCACACATCATTCCACACATCATTCCACACCTCATTCCACACGTCATTCCACACATCATTCCACACATCATTCCACACAGCATTCCAAATATCATTCCACACCTCATTCCACACCTCATTCCACACATCATTCGACACGTAATTCCACGCGTCATTCCACACAGCATTACACACATCATTCTTCATATCAATTCACACCTCATTCCACATGTCATTCCACACCTCATTCCACACATCTTTCCACACCTCATTCCACACATCATTGCATACATCATTGCACATATCATTCCACACATCATTCCACACGCCATTCCACACCTCATTCCACGTATCATTCCACAACATTCAACACATAATTCCACACATCAATCCAAAGTTCATTCCATCCCTGATTCCACACCTCCTTGAAAACCTCATTACACACATCATTCCACACATCATTCCACACCCCATTCCACACCTCATTCCACAAATCATTCCACAACATTCAACACATCATTCCACACATCAATCCACACGTCATTCCATGCCTAATTCCACACGTCATTGAGCAACTCATTCCACAGATCATGCCACACATCATGCTACACATCATTCCACACATCAGTCCATCCCTTATTCCACACGTCATTGAACAACTCATTCCACACATCATTCCACACATCATTCCACACATCATTCCACACATCATTCCACACATCAGTCCATACCTCATTCCAAACCTCATTCGAAACCTCATTCCATACCTCATTCCACACATTATTCCACACATCATTCCACACATCATTCCACACATCATTCCAATATTCATTCTACATATCATTCCAAATGTCATTCGGCACATCATTCCACACATCTTTCCACACTTCATTCCACACATCATTCCTCACCTCATTCCACACATCATTCAATACATCATTCCACATACCATTCCACACATCATTCCACACATCATTCCACACAACATTCCACACATCATTGCAGACATCATTCCACACCACATTCCACACATCATTCAACACATCATTCCAAACAACATTACAAATATCATCCACTCCTCATTCCACATATCATTCCATGCATCTTTCCAAATGTCATTCCACACAGCATTTCACACATCAGTCCAAATATCATTCCACACCTCATTCCACATATCATTCCACACAACATTCCGCACCTCATTCCACACCTCATTCCGCACCTCATTCCACACCTCTTTCCACACCTCATTCCACACATCATTCCACACATCATTCCACAACATTCCACACTTCATTCCACACGTCAGTCCATACTTCATTCTTCATCTCATTCCACACATCATTCCACACATCATTTCAACATAATTCCACATATCATTTACACATCATTCCACACCTCATTCCACACATCATTCCATAACATTCCACACATCATTACACACATCATTCCACACATCATTGACACATCATTCCACACATCATTCCAAACATCATTCCACACATCATTCCACACCTCATTCCATACATCATTCAACACATCATTCCACACATCATTGACACATCATTGCATACAGCATTTCACACCTCATTCCACATATCATTCCACGCATCATTCCACATCTAATTCCAAACATCATTCCACACATCATTCCGCACGTCATTCCAATTCCACCCCCCATACCACAAATCATTCCACAACATTCAACACATCATTCCACACATCAATCCACACGTCATTCCATCCCTCATTCCACACGTCATTGAACAACTCATTCCACACATCATTCCACACATCAGTCCATACCTCATTCCAAACCTCATTCCACACCTCATTCCACACCTCATTCCACACATCATTCCACACATCATTCCACACATTATTCCAATTTTCATTCCACATCACATTCCACATAACATTCCACGCATCATTCCACACATCATTCCAATCATCATTCCACACATCATTCCATATATCATTCCAAATGTCAGTCGACACATCATTCCACACATCTTTCCACACTTCATTCCACACATCATTCCACACATCATTCCACACATCAGTCCATACCTCATTCCAAACCTCATTCCACACCTCATTCCACACCTCATTCCACACATCATTCCACACATCATTCCACACATCATTCCAATTTTCATTCCACATATCATTCCACGCATCATTCCAAATCTCATTCCACACAGCATTTCACACATCAATCCACACATCATTCCATATATCATTCCAAATGTCATTCGACACATCGTTCCACGCATCATTCCACACATCATTCCAAACATCATTCCACACCTCATTCCACACCTCATTCCACACCTCATTCCACACCTCATTCCACACCTCATTCCACACATCATTCCACACATCATTCCACAACATTCCACACTTCATTCCACACATCAGTCCATACTCATTCTTCACCTCATTCCACACCTCATTCCACACATCATTCCGTAACATTCCACACATCATTACGCACATCATTCCACACATCATTGACACATCATTCCATCCCTCATTCCAAACATCATTCCACACATCATTCCCCACATCATTCCACACATTATTCCACACCTCATTTCATACATCATTCAACACATCATTCCACACATCATTGAGACATCATTGCATACCTCATTCCATACCTCATTCCACATCTCATTCCACGCATCATTCCACATCTAATTCCACACTTCATTCCATACTTCATTCCGCACGTCATTCCATTCATCATTCCACACATCATTCCACACAGCATTCCAAACATCATTCCACAGAGCATTCCACACATCATTGCACACAACATTCCACACATCATTCCACACCTCATTCCACATTTCATTTACACATCATTCCACACCTCATTCCACACATCATTCCACACATCATTGACACATCATTCCATACCTCATTCCAAACATCATTCCACACATCATTCCACACATCATTCCACACATTATTCCACACGTCATTCCATACATCATTCAAAACATCATTCCACACATCATTGATACATCATTGCATACCTCATTCCACACATCATTCCTTAACATTCCACTCAACATTCCACACGTTATTCCACACATCATTGAGACATCATTCCACACATCATTACACACATCATTCCACACATCATTTCACACCTCATTGCACACATCATTCCACAACATTTCACACATCATTCCACACATCAATCCACACATCATTCCACACATCATTCCACACATCATTCCACACCTCATTCCACACATCATTCCACACATCATTCAATACATCATTCCACATATCATTCCACACATCATTCCACACATCATTCCACACAGCATCCTACACAGCATTCCACACATCATTGAACACATCATTCCACACCTCATTCCACACCTCATTCCACACATCATTCCACACAGCATTCCACACATCATTCCATACAACATTCCAAATATCATCCAATCATCATTCCTCATATCATTCCACGCATCATTCCACATCTCATTCCAGACATCAGTCCACACATCATTCCACACCTCATTCCACACGTCATTCCACACATCATTCCACACATCATTCCACACGGCATTACAAATATCATTCCACACCTCATTCCACACCTCATTCCACACATCATTCCTCACGTAATTCCACGCGTCATTCCACACAGCATTACACACATCATTCTTCACATCAATACACACCTCATTCCACACCTCATTCCACACCTCATTCCACACATCATTCCACACATCATTGCACACATCATTCCAAACATCATTCCATACATGATTCCACAAATCATTCCACACGTCATTTAAACACCTCATTCCACTCATCATTCCACGCATCATTCCAGACCTCATTCCACAACTCATTCAACACATCATTCCACACATCATTCCACACGTCACTCCACACATCATTCCACACATTATTCCAAACATCATTCCACACCTCATTCCACTCATCATTCCACGCATCATCCCACACTTCATTCCACAACTCATTCAACAGATCATTCCACATATCATTCCACAACATTCAACACATCATTCCACACATCAATCCACACATCATTCCATCCCTCATTCCACACGTCATTGAACAACTCATTCCACACATCATTCCACACATCATTCCAAACATCATTCCAATTTTCATTCTACATCACATTCCACATAACATTCCACGCAACATTCCACACATCTTTCCACACATCATTCCATATATCATTCCAAATGTCATTCGACACATCATTCCACACATCTTTCCACACATCATTCCACACATCATTCCTCACCTCATTCCACACATCATTCAATACATCATTCCACATACCATTCCACACATCATTCCACACATCATTCCACACAACATTCCACACATCATTGCACACATCATTCCACACGAAATTCCACGCGTCATTCCACACAGCATTACACACATCATTCTTCACATCAATTCACACCTCATTCCACACCTCATTCCACACCTCATTCCACACATCTTTCCACACCTCATTCCACACATCATTGCATACATCATTGCACATATCATTCCACACATCATTCCACACGCCATTCCACACCTCATTCCACGTATCATTCCACAACATTCAACACATAATTCCACACATCAATCCACACTTCATTCCATCCCTCATTCCACACCTCCTTGAAAACCTCATTACACACATCATTCCACACATCATTCCACACCCCATTCCACACCTCATTCCACAAATCATTCCACAACATTCAACACATCATTCCACACATCAATCCACACGTCATTCCATCCCTCATTCCACACGTCATTGAACAACACATTCCACAGATCATGCCACATATCATGCCACACATCATTCCACACATCAGTCCATCCCTTATTCCACACGTCATTGAACAACTCATTCCACACATCATTCCACACATCATTCCACACATCATTCCACACATCAGTCCATACCTCATTCCAAACCTCATTGCAAACCTCATTCCACACCTCATTCCACATATCATTCCACACATCATTCCACACATCATTCCACACATCATTCCAATTTTCATTCTACATCACATTCCACATAACATTCCACGCATCATTCCACACATCATTCCAAACATCATTCGACACATCATTCCATATATCATTCCAAATGTCATTCGAGACAACATTCCACACATCTTTCCACACTTCATTCCACACATCATTCCTCACCTCATTCCACACATCATTCAATACATCATTCCACATACCATTCCACACATCATTCCACACATCATTCCACACAACATTCCACACATCATTGCACACATCATTCCACACCTCATTCCACACATCATTCAACACGTCATTCCACACAACATTCCAAATATCATCCACTCCTCATTCCACATATCATTCCACGCATCATTCCAAATCTCATTCCACACAGCATTTCATACATCAGTCCAAATATCATTCCACACCTCATTCCACATATCATTCCACACCTCATTCCACGCATCATTCCACACATCATTCCACACATCATTCCACACCTCAATCCACACCTCATTCCACACCTCATTCCGCACAGCATTCCACACATCATTCCACACAACATTCCAAATATCATCCAATCCTCATTCATCATATCATTCCACGCATCATTCCACATCTCATTCCACACATCATTCCACACATCATTCCACACCTCATTCCACACGTCATTCCACACATCATTCCACACATCATTCCACACAGCATTCCAAATATCATTCCACACCTCATTCCACACATCATTCCACACATCATTCCACACGTAATACCACGCGTCATTCCACACAGCATTACACACATCATTCTTCACATCAATTCACACCTCATTCCACACCTCATTCCACACCTCATTCCACACATCATTCCACACCTCATTGCACACATCATTCCAAACATCATTCCATACATCATTCCACAAATCATTCCACACGTCATTTAAACACCTCATTCCAGTCATCATTCCACGCATCATTCCACACCTCATTCCACAACTCATTCAACACATCATTCCACACATCATTCCATACATCATTCCACACATCATTCCACACATTATTCCAAACATCATTCCACACCTCATTCCACATATCATTCCACGCATCATTCCACACATCATTCCACACATCATTCCACACATCATTCCACATATCATTCCACATATCATTCCAGACATCAGTCCATCCATCATTCCACAGCTCATTCCAGACCTCATTCCACACCTCTTTCCACACATCATTGCATACATCATTGCACATATCATTCCACACATCATTCCACACGCCATTCCACACCTCATTCCACGTGTCATTCCACAACATTCAAGACATAATTCCACACATCAATCCAAACTTCATTCCATCCCTCATTTCACACCTCCTTGAAAACCTCATTACACACATCATTCCACGCATCATTCCACACCCCATTCCACACCTCATTACACAAATCTTTCCACAACATTCAACACATCATTCCACACATCAATCCACACATCATTCCATCCCTCATTCCACATGTCATTGAACAACTCATTCCACACATCATGCCACACATCATGCCACACACCATTCCACACATCAGTCCCTCACTTATTCCACACGTCATTGAACAACTCATTCCACACATCATTCCACACATCATTCCACACATCATTCCACTCATCATTCCACACATCATTCCGCACATCAGTCCATACCTCATTCCAAACCACATTCCACACCTCATTCCACACCTCATTCCACACATTATTCCACACATCTTTCCACACATCATTCCACACATCATTCCAATTTTCATTCTACATCACATTCCACATAACATTCCACGCATCATTCCACACATCATTCCAAACATCATTCCAAACATCATTCCTCACCTCATTCCACACATCATTCAATACATCATTCCACATACCATTCCACGCATCATTCCAAATCTCATTCCACACAGCATTTCACACATCAGTCCACACATCATTCCACACCTCATTCCACATATCATTCCACACCATTCCACGCAACATTCCAAATATAATCCACTCCTCATTCCACACCTCATTCCACATTTCATTTACACATCATTCCACACTTCATTCCACACATCATTCCATAACATTCCACACATTATTAAACACATCATTCCACACATCATTGACACATCATTCCATACCTCATTCCAAACATCATTCCACACATCATTCCAGACATCATTCCACACATTATTCCACACCTCATTCCATACATCATTCAACACATCATTCCACACATCATTGACACATCATTGCATACCTCATTCCACACAACATTCCATTACATTCCACTCAACATTCCACACATTATTCCACACATCATAGAGACATCATTCCACACATCATTCCACACATCATTCCACACATCATTTCACACCTCATACCACACATCATTCCACAACATTTCACACATCATTCCACACATTAATCCACACATCAATCCACACATCATTCCATACATTATTCCACACCCCATTTCACGCATCATTCCACACATCATTCAATACTTCATTCCACATATCATTCCACACATCATTCCACACATCATTCCACACATAATTCCACACAGCATTCCACACATCATTGCACACATCATTCCACACCTCATTCCACACCTCATTCCACACATCATTCCACACAGCATTCCACACATCATTTCACACGACATTCCAAATATCATCCAATCCTCATTCCTCATATCATTCCACGCATCATTCCACATCTCATTCCACACATTATTCCACACATCATTCCACATCTCATTCCACACGTCATTCCACACATCATTCCACACATCATTCCACACAGCATTCCAAATATCATTCCACACCTCATTCCACACCTCATTCCACACATCATTCCACACGAAATTCCACGCGTCATTCCACACAGCATTACACACATCATTCTTCACATCAATTCACACCTCATTCCACACCTCATTCCACACCTCATTCCACATATCTTTCCACACCTCATTCCACACATCATTGCATACATCATTGCACATATCATTCCACACATCATTCCACACGCCATTCCACACCTCATTCCACGTATCATTCCACAACATTCAACACATAATTCCACACATCAATCCAAACTTTATTCCATCCCTCATTCCACACCTCCTTGAAAACCTCATTACACACATCATTCCACACATCATTCCACACCCCATTCCACACCTCATTCCACAAATCATTCCACAACATTCAACACATCATTCCACACATCAATCCACACGTCATTCCATCCCTCATTCCACACCTCATTGAACAACACATTCCACAGATCATGCCACATATCATGCCACACATCATTCCACACATCAGTCCATCCCTTATTCCACACGTCATTGAACAACTCATTCCACACATCATTCCACACATCATTCCACACATCACTCCACACATCAGTCCATACCTCATTCCAAACCTCATTGCAAACCTCATTCCACACCTCATTCCACATATCATTCCACACATCATTCCACACATCATTCCACACATCATTCCAATTTTCATTCTACATCACATTCCACATAACATTCCACGCATCATTCCACACATCATTCCAAACATCATTCGACACATCATTCCATATATCATTCCAAATGTCATTCCACACATCATTCCACACATCTTTCCACACTTCATTCCACACATCATTCCTCACCTCATTCCACACATCATTCAATACATCATTCCACATACCATTCCACACATCATTCCACACATCATTCCACACAACATTTCACACATCATTGCACACATCATTCCACACCTCATTCCACACATCATTCAACACATCATTCCACACAACATTCCAAATATCATCCACTCCTCATTCCACATATCATTCCACGCATCATTCCAAATCTCATTCCACACAGCATTTCACACATCAGTCCAAATATCATTCCACACCTCATTCCACATATCATTCCACACCTCATTCCACGCATCATTCCACACATCATTCCACACATCATTCCACACCTCATTCCACACCTCATTCCACACCTCATTCCACACAGCATTCCACACATCATTCCACACAACATTCCAAATATCATCCAATCCTCATTCATCATATCATTTCACGCATCATTCCACATCTCATTCCACACATCATTCCACACATCATTCCACACCTCATTCCACACGTCATTCCACACATCATTCCACACATCATTCCACACAGCATTCCAAATATCATTCCACACCTCATTCCACACATCATTCCACACATCATTCCACACGTAATTCCAGCGTCATTCCACACAGCATTACACACATCATTCTTCACATCAATTCACACCTCATTCCACACCTCATTCCACACCTCATTCCACACATCATTCCACACATCATTGCACACATAATTCCAAACATCATTCCATACATCATTCCACAAATCATTCCACACGTCATTTAAACACCTCATTCCAGTCATCATTCCACGCATCATTCCACACCTCATTCCACAACTCATTCAACACATCATTCCACACATCATTCCATACATCATTCCACACATCATTCCACACATTATTCCAAACATCATTCCACACCTCATTCCACATATCATTCCACGCATCATTCCACACATCATTCCACACATCATTCCACACATCATTCCACATATCATTCCACATATCATTCCACACATCAGTCCATCCCTCATTCCACAGCTCATTCCAGACCTCATTCCACACCTCTTTCCACACATCATTGCATACATCATTGCACATATCATTCCACACATCATTCCACACGCCATTCCACACATCATTCCACGTATCATTCCACAACATTCAACACATAATTCCACACATCAATCCAAACTTCATTCCATCCCTCATTTCACACCTCCTTGAAAACCTCATTACACACATCATTCCACGCATCATTCCACACCCCATTCCACACCTCATTACACAAATCTTTCCACAACATTCAACACATCATTCCACACATCAATCCACACATCATTCCATCCCTCATTCCACATGTCATTGAACAACTCATTCCACACATCATGCCACACATCATGCCACACACCACTCCACACATCAGTCCCTCACTTATTCCACACGTCATTGAACAACTCATTCCACACATCATTCCACACATCATTCCACACGTCATTCCACACATCATTCCACACATCATTCCGCACATCAGTCCATACCTCATTCCAAACCACATTCCACACCTCATTCCACACCTCATTCCATACATGATTCCACACATCATTCCACACATCATTCCAATTTTCATTCTACATCACATTCCACATAACATTCCACGCATCATTCCACACATCATTCCAAACATCATTCCACACATCATTCCATATATCATTCCAAATATCATTCGACACATCATTCCACACATCTTTCCACACTTCATTCCAAACATCATTCCTCACCTCATTCCACACATCATTCAATACATCATTCCACCTACCATTCCACGCATCATTCCAAATCTCATTCCACACAGCATTTCACACATCAGTACACACATCATTCCACACCTCATTCCACATATCATTCCACATATCATTCCACACCATTCCACGCAACATTCCAAATATAATCCACTCCTCATTCCACACCTCATTCCACAACTCATTCCACACCTCATTCCACACCTCATTCCACACCTCATTCCACACATCATTCCACAACTTCATTCCACATATCATTTACACATCATTACACACATCATTCCACACATCATTCCATAACATTCCACACATCATTACACACATCATTCCACACATCATTGACACATCATTCCATACCTCATTCCAAACATCATTCCACACATCATTCCACTCATCATTCCACAAATTATTCCACACCTCATTCCATACATCATTCAACACATCATTCCACACATCATTGACACATCATTGCATACGTCATTCCGCACCTCATTCCAAATATCATTCCACGCATCATTCCACATCTAATTCCACACGTCATTCCACACATCATTCCGCACGTCATTCCATACATCATTCCACACATCATTCCACACAGCATTCCACACATCATTCCACTCAACATTCCACACATCATTGCACACAACATTCCACACATCATTCCACACCTCATTTCACATTTCATTTACACATCATTCCACACTTCATTCCACACATCATTCCATAACATTCCACACATCATTAAACACATCATTTCACACCTCATACCACACATCATTCCACAACATTTCACACATCATTCCACACATCAATCCACACATCATTCCACACATCATTCCACGCATCATTCCACACATCATTCAATACATCATTCCACATATCATTCCACACATCATTCCACACATCATTCCACACATAATTCCACACAGCATTCCACACATCATTGCACACATCATTCCACACCTCATTCCACACCTCATTCCACGCATCATTCCACACAGCATTCCACACATCATTCCACACAACATTCCAAATATCATCCAATCCTCATTCCTCATATCATTCCACGCATCATTCCACATCTCATTCCACACATCATTCCACACATCATTCCACACCTCATTCCACACGTCATTCCACACATCATTCCACACATCATTCCACACAGCATTCCAAATATCATTCCACACCTCATTCCACACCTCATTCCACACATCATTCGACACGTAATTCCACGCGTCATTCCACACAGCATTACACACATCATTCTTCATATCAATTCACACCTCATTCCACATGTCATTCCACACCTCATTCCACACATCTTTCCACACCTCATTCCACACATCATTGCATACATCATTGCACATATCATTCCACACATCATTCCACACGCCATTCCACACCTCATTCCACGTATCATTCCACAACATTCAACACATAATTCCACACATCAATCCAAAGTTCATTCCATCCCTGATTCCACACCTCCTTGAAAACCTCATTACACACATCATTCCACACATCATTCCACACCCCATTCCACACCTCATTCCACAAATCATTCCACAACATTCAACACATCATTCCACACATCAATCCACACGTCATTCCATGCCTAATTCCACACGTCATTGAGCAACTCATTCCACAGATCATGCCACACATCATGCTACACATCATTCCACACATCAGTCCATCCCTTATTCCACACGTCATTGAACAACTCATTCCACACATCATTCCACACATCATTCCACACATCATTCCACACATCATTCCACACATCAGTCCATACCTCATTCCAAACCTCATTCGAAACCTCATTCCATACCTCATTCCACACATTATTCCACACATCATTCCACACATCATTCCACACATCATTCCAATATTCATTCTACATATCATTCCAAATGTCATTCGGCACATCATTCCACACATCTTTCCACACTTCATTCCACACATCATTCCTCACCTCATTCCACACATCATTCAATACATCATTCCACATACCATTCCACACATCATTCCACACATCATTCCACACAACATTCCACACATCATTGCAGACATCATTCCACACCACATTCCACACATCATTCAACACATCATTCCAAACAACATTACAAATATCATCCACTCCTCATTCCACATATCATTCCATGCATCTTTCCAAATGTCATTCCACACAGCATTTCACACATCAGTCCAAATATCATTCCACACCTCATTCCACATATCATTCCACACAACATTCCGCACCTCATTCCACACCTCATTCCGCACCTCATTCCACACCTCTTTCCACACCTCATTCCACACATCATTCCACACATCATTCCACAACATTCCACACTTCATTCCACACGTCAGTCCATACTTCATTCTTCATCTCATTCCACACATCATTCCACACATCATTTCAACATAATTCCACATATCATTTACACATCATTCCACACCTCATTCCACACATCATTCCATAACATTCCACACATCATTACACACATCATTCCACACATCATTGACACATCATTCCACACATCATTCCAAACATCATTCCACACATCATTCCACACCTCATTCCATACATCATTCAACACATCATTCCACACATCATTGACACATCATTGCATACAGCATTTCACACCTCATTCCACATATCATTCCACGCATCATTCCACATCTAATTCCAAACATCATTCCACACATCATTCCGCACGTCATTCCAATTCCACCCCCCATACCACAAATCATTCCACAACATTCAACACATCATTCCACACATCAATCCACACGTCATTCCATCCCTCATTCCACACGTCATTGAACAACTCATTCCACACATCATTCCACACATCAGTCCATACCTCATTCCAAACCTCATTCCACACCTCATTCCACACCTCATTCCACACATCATTCCACACATCATTCCACACATTATTCCAATTTTCATTCCACATCACATTCCACATAACATTCCACGCATCATTCCACACATCATTCCAATCATCATTCCACACATCATTCCATATATCATTCCAAATGTCAGTCGACACATCATTCCACACATCTTTCCACACTTCATTCCACACATCATTCCACACATCATTCCACACATCAGTCCATACCTCATTCCAAACCTCATTCCACACCTCATTCCACACCTCATTCCACACATCATTCCACACATCATTCCACACATCATTCCAATTTTCATTCCACATATCATTCCACGCATCATTCCAAATCTCATTCCACACAGCATTTCACACATCAATCCACACATCATTCCATATATCATTCCAAATGT
Source organism: Pristiophorus japonicus (assembly GCF_044704955.1). Taxonomy (NCBI): domain Eukaryota; kingdom Metazoa; phylum Chordata; class Chondrichthyes; family Pristiophoridae; genus Pristiophorus; species Pristiophorus japonicus. The sequence continues at coordinate 8,356,332 of NC_092005.1, read as the reverse complement.
CATTCGACACATCGTTCCACGCATCATTCCACACATCATTCCAAACATCATTCCACACCTCATTCCACACCTCATTCCACACCTCATTCCACACCTCATTCCACACCTCATTCCACACATCATTCCACACATCATTCCACAACATTCCACACTTCATTCCACACATCAGTCCATACTCATTCTTCACCTCATTCCACACCTCATTCCACACATCATTCCGTAACATTCCACACATCATTACGCACATCATTCCACACATCATTGACACATCATTCCATCCCTCATTCCAAACATCATTCCACACATCATTCCCCACATCATTCCACACATTATTCCACACCTCATTTCATACATCATTCAACACATCATTCCACACATCATTGAGACATCATTGCATACCTCATTCCATACCTCATTCCACATCTCATTCCACGCATCATTCCACATCTAATTCCACACTTCATTCCATACTTCATTCCGCACGTCATTCCATTCATCATTCCACACATCATTCCACACAGCATTCCAAACATCATTCCACAGAGCATTCCACACATCATTGCACACAACATTCCACACATCATTCCACACCTCATTCCACATTTCATTTACACATCATTCCACACCTCATTCCACACATCATTCCACACATCATTGACACATCATTCCATACCTCATTCCAAACATCATTCCACACATCATTCCACACATCATTCCACACATTATTCCACACGTCATTCCATACATCATTCAAAACATCATTCCACACATCATTGATACATCATTGCATACCTCATTCCACACATCATTCCTTAACATTCCACTCAACATTCCACACGTTATTCCACACATCATTGAGACATCATTCCACACATCATTACACACATCATTCCACACATCATTTCACACCTCATTGCACACATCATTCCACAACATTTCACACATCATTCCACACATCAATCCACACATCATTCCACACATCATTCCACACATCATTCCACACCTCATTCCACACATCATTCCACACATCATTCAATACATCATTCCACATATCATTCCACACATCATTCCACACATCATTCCACACAGCATCCTACACAGCATTCCACACATCATTGAACACATCATTCCACACCTCATTCCACACCTCATTCCACACATCATTCCACACAGCATTCCACACATCATTCCATACAACATTCCAAATATCATCCAATCATCATTCCTCATATCATTCCACGCATCATTCCACATCTCATTCCAGACATCAGTCCACACATCATTCCACACCTCATTCCACACGTCATTCCACACATCATTCCACACATCATTCCACACGGCATTACAAATATCATTCCACACCTCATTCCACACCTCATTCCACACATCATTCCTCACGTAATTCCACGCGTCATTCCACACAGCATTACACACATCATTCTTCACATCAATACACACCTCATTCCACACCTCATTCCACACCTCATTCCACACATCATTCCACACATCATTGCACACATCATTCCAAACATCATTCCATACATGATTCCACAAATCATTCCACACGTCATTTAAACACCTCATTCCACTCATCATTCCACGCATCATTCCAGACCTCATTCCACAACTCATTCAACACATCATTCCACACATCATTCCACACGTCACTCCACACATCATTCCACACATTATTCCAAACATCATTCCACACCTCATTCCACTCATCATTCCACGCATCATCCCACACTTCATTCCACAACTCATTCAACAGATCATTCCACATATCATTCCACAACATTCAACACATCATTCCACACATCAATCCACACATCATTCCATCCCTCATTCCACACGTCATTGAACAACTCATTCCACACATCATTCCACACATCATTCCAAACATCATTCCAATTTTCATTCTACATCACATTCCACATAACATTCCACGCAACATTCCACACATCTTTCCACACATCATTCCATATATCATTCCAAATGTCATTCGACACATCATTCCACACATCTTTCCACACATCATTCCACACATCATTCCTCACCTCATTCCACACATCATTCAATACATCATTCCACATACCATTCCACACATCATTCCACACATCATTCCACACAACATTCCACACATCATTGCACACATCATTCCACACCTCATTCCACACATCATTCAACACATCATTCCACACAACATTCGAAATATCATCCACTCCTCATTCCACATATCATTCCACGCATCATTCCAAATCTCATTCCACACAGCATTTCACACATCAGTCCACACATAATTCCACACCTCATTCCACATATCATTCCAAACATCATTCCACACATCATTCCACACATCATTCCACATATCATTCCACATATCATTCCACACATCAGTCCATCCCTCATTCCACAGCTCATTCCAGACCTCATTCCACACCTCATTCCACACATCATTGCATACATCATTGCACATATCATTCCACACATCATTCCACACGCCATTCCACACCTCATTCCACGTATCATTCCACAACATTCAACACATAATTCCACACATCAATCCAAACTTCATTCCACCCCTCATTCCACACCTCCTTGAAAACGTCATTACAATCATCATTCCACACATCATTCCACACCCCATTCCACACGTCATTGAACAACTCATTCCACACATCATTCCACACATCATTCCACACATCATTCCACACCTCATTCCACACATCATTCCACACGTCATTCAATACATCATTCCACATATCATTCCACACATCATTCCACACATCATTCCACACATAATTCCACACAGCATTCCGCACATCATTGCAAACATCATTCCACACCTCATTCCACACCTCATTCCACACATCATTCCACAGAGCATTCCACACATCATTCCATACAACATTCCAAATATCATCCAATCCTCTTTCCTCATATCATTTCACGCATCATTCCACATCTCATACCACAAATCATTCCACACATCATTCCACACCTCATTCCACACGTCATTAAACACATCATTCCACACATCATTCCACACATCATTCCAAATATCATTCCACACATCATTCCACACATCATTCCACACATCATTCCACACATTATTCCAAACATCATTCCACACCTCATTCCACATATCATTCCACGCATCATTCCACACATCATTCCACACATCATTCCACACATCATTCCACATATCATTCCACATATCATTCCACACATCAGTCCATCCCTCATTCCACACCTCATTCCAGACCACATTCCACACCTCATTCCACACATCATTGCATACATCATTGCACATATCATTCCACACATCATTCCACACGCCATTCCACACCTCATTCCACGGATCATTCCACAACAGTCAACACATAATTCCACACATCAATCCAAACTTCATTCCATCCCTCATTCCACACCTCCTTGAAAACCTCATTACACACATCATTCCACACATCATTCCACACCCAATTCCACACCTCATACCACAAATCATTCCACAACATTCAACACATCATTCCACACATCAATCCACACGTCATTCCATCCCTCATTCCACACGTCATTGAACAACTCATTCCACACATCATGCCACACATCATTCCACACATCAGTCCATCCCTTATTCCACACGTCATTGAACAACTCATTCCACACATCATTCCACACATCATTCCACACATCATTCCACACATCATTCCACACATCAGTCCATACCTCATTCCAAACCTCATTCCACACCTCATTCCACACCTCATTCCACACATCATTCCACACATCATTCCACACATCATTCCAATTTTCATTCCACATCACATTCCACATAACATTCCACGCATCATTCCATACATCATTCCAATCATCATTCCACACATCATTCCATATATCATTCCAAATGTCAGTCGACACATCATTCCACACATCATTCCACACATCATTCCAATTTTCATTCCACATATCATTCCACGCATCATTCCAAATCTCATTCCACACAGCATTTCACACATCAATCCACACATCATTCCATATATCATTCCAAATGTCATTCGACACATCATTCCACGCATCATTCCACACATCATTCCAAACATCATTCCACACCTCATTCCACACCTCATTCCACACCTCATTCCACACCTCATTCCACGCCTCATTCCACACATCAGTCCACACATAATTCCACACCTCATTCCACATATCATTCCACACATCATTCCACACATCATTCCACACATCATTCCACATATCATTCCACATATCATTCCACACATCAGTCCATCCCTCATTCCACAGCTCATTCCAGACCTCATTCCACACCTCATTCCACACATCATTGCATGCATCATTGCACATATCATTCCACACATCATTCCACACGCCATTCCACACCTCATTCCACGTATCATTCCACAACATTCAACACATAATTCCACACATCAATCCAAACTTCATTCCATCCCTCATTCCACACCTCCTTGAAAACCTCATTGCACACATCATTCCACACATCATTCCACACCCCATTCCACACGTCATTGAACAACTCATTCCACACATCATTCCACACATCATTCCACACATCATTCCACACCTCATTCCACACATCATTCCACACGTCATTCAATACATCATTCCACATATCATTCCACACATCATTCCACACATCATTCCACACATAATTCCACACAGCATTCCGCACATCATTGCAAACATCATTCCACACCTCATTCCACACCTCATTCCACACATCATTCCACACAGCATTCCACACATCATTCCATACAACATTCCAAATATCATCCAATCCTCATTCCTCATATCATTTCACGCATCATTCCACATCTCATACCACACATCATTCCACACATCATTCCACACCTCATTCCACACGTCATTCCACACATCATTCCACACATAATTCCACACATCAATCCAAATATCATTCCACACATCATTCCACACATCATTCCACACATCATTCCACACATTATTCCAAACATCATTCCACACCTCATTCCACATATCATTCCACGCATCATTCCACACATCATTCCACACATCATTCCACACATCATTCCACATATCATTCCACATATCATTCCACACATCTGTCCATCCCTCATTCCACACCTCATTCCAGACCTCATTCCACACCTCATTCCACAGATCATTGCATACATCATTGCACATATCATTCCACACATCATTCCACACGCCATTCCACACCTCATTCCACGGATCATTCCACAACAGTCAACACATAATTCCACACATCAATCCAAACTTCATTCCATCCCTCATTCCACACCTCCTTGAAAACCTCATTGCACACATCATTCCACACATCATTCCACACCCCATTCCACACGTCATTGAACAACTCATTCCACACATCATTCCACACATCATTCCACACATCATTCCACACCTCATTCCACACATCATTCCACACGTCATTCAATACATCATTCCACATATCATTCCACACATCATTCCACACATCATTCCACACATAATTCCACACAGCATTCCGCACATCATTGCAAACATCATTCCACACCTCATTCCACACCTCATTCCACACATCATTCCACACAGCATTCCACACATCATTCCATACAACATTCCAAATATCATCCAATCCTCTTTCCTCATATCATTTCACGCATCATTCCACATCTCATACCACACATCATTCCACACATCATTCCACACCTCATTCCACACGTCATTCCACACATCATTCCACACATCATTCCACACATCATTCCAAATATCATTCCACACATCATTCCACACATCATTCCACACATCATTCCACACATTATTCCAAACATCATTCCACACCTCATTCCACATATCATTCCACGCATCATTCCACACATCATTCCACACATCATTCCACACATCATTCCACATATCATTCCACATATCATTCCACACATCAGTCCATCCCTCATTCCACACCTCATTCCAGACCACATTCCACACCTCATTCCACACATCATTGCATACATCATTGCACATATCATTCCACACATCATTCCACACGCCATTCCACACCTCATTCCACGGATCATTCCACAACAGTCAACACATAATTCCACACATCAATCCAAACTTCATTCCATCCCTCATTCCACACCTCCTTGAAAACCTCATTACACACATCATTCCACACATCATTCCACACCCAATTCCACACCTCATACCACAAATCATTCCACAACATTCAACACATCATTCCACACATCAATCCACACGTCATTCCATCCCTCATTCCACACGTCATTGAACAACTCATTCCACACATCATGCCACACATCATTCCACACATCAGTCCATCCCTTATTCCACACGTCATTGAACAACTCATTCCATACATCATTCCACACATCATTCCACACATCATTCCACACATCATTCCACACATCAGTCCATACCTCATTCCAAACCTCATTCCACACCTCATTCCACACCTCATTCCACACATCATTCCACACATCATTCCACACATCATTCCAATTTTCATTCCACATCACATTCCACATAACATTCCACGCATCATTCCACACATCATTCCAATCATCATTCCACACATCATTCCATATATCATTCCAAATGTCAGTCGACACATCATTCCACACATCATTCCACACATCATTCCAATTTTCATTCCACATATCATTCCACGCATCATTCCAAATCTCATTCCACACAGCATTTCACACATCAATCCACACATCATTCCATATATCATTCCAAATGTCATTCGACACATCATTCCACGCATCATTCCACACATCATTCCAAACATCATTCCACACCTCATTCCACACCTCATTCCACACCTCATTCCACACCTCATTCCACGCCTCATTCCACACATCAGTCCACACATAATTCCACACCTCATTCCACATATCATTCCACACATCATTCCACACATCATTCCACACATCATTCCACATATCATTCCACATATCATTCCACACATCAGTCCATCCCTCATTCCACAGCTCATTCCAGACCTCATTCCACACCTCATTCCACACATCATTGCATGCATCATTGCACATATCATTCCACACATCATTCCACACGCCATTCCACACCTCATTCCACGTATCATTCCACAACATTCAACACATAATTCCACACATCAATCCAAACTTCATTCCATCCCTCATTCCACACCTCCTTGAAAACCTCATAGCACACATCATTCCACACATCATTCCACACCCCATTCCACACGTCATTGAACAACTCATTCCACACATCATTCCACACATCATTCCACACATCATTCCACACCTCATTCCACACATCATTCCACACGTCATTCAATACATCATTCCACATATCATTCCACACATCATTCCACACATCATTCCACACATAATTCCACACAGCATTCCGCACATCATTGCAAACATCATTCCACACCTCATTCCACACCTCATTCCACACATCATTCCACACAGCATTCCACACATCATTCCATACAACATTCCAAATATCATCCAATCCTCATTCCTCATATCATTTCACGCATCATTCCACATCTCATACCACACATCATTCCACACATCATTCCACACCTCATTCCACACGTCATTCCACACATCATTCCACACATCATTCCACACATCAATCCAAATATCATTCCACACATCATTCCACACATCATTCCACACATCATTCCACACATTATTCCAAACATCATTCCACACCTCATTCCACATATCATTCCACGCATCATTCCACACATCATTCCACACATCATTCCACACATCATTCCACATATCATTCCACATATCATTCCACACATCTGTCCATCCCTCATTCCACACCTCATTCCAGACCTCATTCCACACCTCATTCCACAGATCATTGCATACATCATTGCACATATCATTCCACACATCATTCCACACGCCATTCCACACCTCATTCCACGGATCATTCCACAACAGTCAACACATAATTCCACACATCAATCCAAACTTCATTCCATCCCTCATTCCACACCTCCTTAAAAACCTCATTACACACATCATTCCACACATCATTCCACACCCAATTCCACACCTCATACCACAAATCATTCCACAACATTCAACACATCATTCCACACATCAATCCACACGTCATTCCATCCCTCATTCCACACGTCATTGAACAACTCATTCCACACATCATGCCACACATCATTCCACACATCAGTCCATCCCTTATTCCACACGTCATTGAACAACTCATTCCACACATCATTCCACACATCATTCCACACATCATTCCACACATCATTCCACACATCAGTCCATACCTCATTCCAAACCTCATTCCACACCTCATTCCACACCTCATTCCACACATCATTCCACACATCATTCCACACATCATTCCAATTTTCATTCCACATCACATTCCACATAACATTCCACGCATCATTCCACACATCATTCCAATCATCATTCCACACATCATTCCATATATCATTCCAAATGTCAGTCGACACATCATTCCACACATCATTCCACACATCATTCCAATTTTCATTCCACATATCATTCCACGCATCATTCCAAATCTCATTCCACACAGCATTTCACACATCAATCCACACATCATTCCATATATCATTCCAAATGTCATTCGACACATCATTCCACGCATCATTCCACACATCATTCCAAACATCATTCCACACCTCATTCCACACCTCATTCCACACCTCATTCCACACATCATTCCACACATCATTCCACAACATTCCACACTTCATTCCACACATCAGTCCATACTCATTCGTCACCTCATTCCACACCTCATTCCACACATCATTCCATAACATTCCACACATCATTGACACATCATTCCATACCTCATTCCAAACATCATTCCACACATCATTCCCCACATCATTCCACACATTATTCCACACCTCATTTCATACATCATTCAACACATCATTCCACACATCATTGACACTTCATTGCATACCTCATTCCATACCTCATTCCACATCTCATTCCACGCATCATTCCACATCTAATTCCACACATCATTCCACACTTCATTCCGCACGTCATTCCATACATCATTCCACACATCATTCCACACAGCATTCCACACATCATTCCACACAGCATTCCACACATCATTGCACACAACATTCCACACATCATTCCACACCTCATTCCACATTTCATTTACACATCATTCCACACCTCATTCCACACATCATTCCATAACATTCCACACATCATTGCACACATCATTCCACACATCATTGACACATCATTCCATACATCATTCCAAACATCATTCCACACGTCATTCCACACATCATTCCACACATTATTCCACACGTCATTCCATACATCATTCAAAACATCATTCCACACATCATTGATACATCATTGCATACCTCATTCCACACATCATTCCTTAACATTCCACTCAACATTCCACATGTTATTCCACACATCATTGAGACATCATTCCACACATCATTACACACATCATTCCACACATCATTTCACACCTCATTGCACACATCATTCCACAACATTTCACACATCATTCCACACATCAATCCACACATCATTCAACACATCATTCCACACATCATTCCACACTTCATTCCACACATCATTCCACACATCATTCAATACATCATTCCACATATCATTCCACACATCATTCCACACATCATTCCACACAGCATTCTACACAGCATTCCACACATCATTGAACACATCATTCCACACCTCATTCCACACCTCATTCCACACATCATTCCACACAGCATTCCACACATCATTCCATACAACATTCCAAATATCATCCAATCATCATTCCTCATATCATTCCACGCATCATTCCACATCGCATTCCAGACATCAGTCCACACATCATTCCACACATCATTCCACACGGCATTCCAAATATCATTCCACACCTCATTCCACACCTCATTCCACACATCATTCCTCACGTAATTCCACGCGTCATTCCACACAGCATTACACACATCATTCTTCACATCAATACACACCTCATTCCACACCTCATTCCACACCTCATTCCACACATCATTCCACACATCATTGCACACATCATTCCAAACATCATTCCATACATCATTCCACAAATCATTCCACACGTCATTTAAACACCTCATTCCACTCATCATTCCACGCATCATTCCAGACCTCATTCCACAACTCATTCAACACATCATTCCACACATCATTCCACACGTCCCTCCACACATCATTCCACACATTATTCCAAACATCATTCCACACCTCATTCCACTCATCATTCCACGCATCATTCCACACCTCATTCCACAACTCATTCAACACATCATTCCACATATCATTCCACACATCATTCCACACATCATTCCACACCTCATTCCAGACCTCATTCCACACCTCATTCCACACATCATTGCACACATCATTGCACATATCATTCCACACATCATTCCACACGCCATTCCACACATCATTCCACGTATCATTCCACAACATTCAACACATAATTCCACACATCAATCCAAACTTCATTCCATCCCTCATTCCACACCTCCTTGAAAACCTAATTACACACATCATTCCATACATCATTCCACACCCCATTCCACACCTCATTCCACAAATCATTCCACAACATTCAACACATCATTCGACACATCAATCCACACATCATTCCATCCCTCATTCCACACGTCATTGAACAACTCATTCCACACATCATTCCACACATCATTCCACACATCATTCCAAACATCATTCCAATTTTCATTCTACATCACATTCCACATAACATTCCACGCAACATTCCACACATCATTCCACACATCATTCCATATATCATTCCAAATGTCATTCGACACATCATTCCACACATCTTTCCACACATCATTCCACACATCATTCCTCACCTCATTCCACACATCATTCAATACATCATTCCACATACCATTCCACACATCATTCCACACATCATTCCACACAACATTCCACACATCATTGCACACATCATTCCACACCTCATTCCACACATCATTCAACACATCATTCCACACAACATTCCAAATATCATCCACTCCTCATTCCACATATCATTCCACGCATCATTCCAAATCTCATTCCACACAGCATTTCACACATCAGTCCACACATAATTCCACACCTCATTCCACATATCATTCCACACCTCATTCCACGCATCATTCCACACATCATTCCACACATAATTCCACACCTCATTCCACACCTCATTCCACACCTCATTCCACACCTCATTCCACACATCATTCCACACATCATTCCACAACATTCCACATTCATTCCACACATCAGTCCACACCTCATTCGTCACCTCATTCCACACCTCATTCCACACATCATTCCAAACATCATTCCACATATCATTTACACATCATTCCACACATCATTGACACATCATTGCATACCTCATTCCACACCTCATTCCACATATCATTCCACGCATCATTCCAAATCTAATTCCACACATCATTCCACACATCATTCCGCACGTCATTCCATACATCATTCCACACATAATTCCACACATCATTCCATAACATTCCACACATCATTCCACACATCATTCCACACATCATTGACACATCATTCCATACCTCATTCCAAACATCATTCCACACATCATTCCACACATCATTCCACACATTATTCCACACATCATTCCATACATCATTCAACACATCATTCCACACATCATTGACACATCATTGCATTCCTCATTCCACACATCATTCCATCACATTCCACTCAACATTCCACACATCATTCCACACATCATTCCACACATCATTGACACATCATTGCATACCTCATTCCACACCTCATTCCACATATCATTCCACGCATCATTCCACATCTAATTCCACACATCATTCCACACATCATTCCGCACGTCATTCCATACATCATTCCACACATAATTCCACACATCATTCCATAACATTCCACACATCATTACACACATCATTCCACACATCATTGACACATCATTCCATCCCTCATTCCACACATCATTGAACAACTCATTCCACACATCATTCCACACATCATTCCACACATCATTCCACACAACAGTCCATCCCTTATTCCACACGTCATTGAACAACTCATTCCACACATCATTCCACACATCATTCCACACCTCATTCCACACATCATTCCACACATCATTCAATACATCATTCCACATATCATTCCACACATCATTCCAAACATCATTCCACACATAATTCCACACAGCATTCCACACATCATTGCACACATCATTCCACACCTCATTCCACACCTCATTCCACACATCATTCCACACATCATTCCACACATCATTCCACACAACTTTCCAAATATCATCCAATCCTCATTCCTCATATCATTCCACGCATCATTCCACATCTCATACCACACATCATTCCACACATCATTCCACACCTCATTCCACACGTCATTCCACACATCATTCCACACATCATTCCACACAGCATTCCAAATATCATTCCACACCTCATTCCACACCTCATTCCACACATCATTCCACATGTAATTCCACGCGTCGTTCCACACAGCATTACACACATCATTCTTCACATCAATTCACACCTCATTCCACACCTCATTCCACACATCATTCCACACATCATTCCACACATCATTGCACACATCATTCCAAACATCATTCCATACTTCATTCCACAAATCATTCCACACGTCATTTAAACACCTCATTCCACTCATCATTCTACGCATCATTCCACACCTCATTCCACAACTCATTCAACACATCATTCCACACATCATTCCACACATCATTCCACACCTCATTCCACATATCATTCCACATATCATTCCACACATCAGTCCATCCCTCATTCCAAACCTCATTCCAGACTTCATTCCACACGTCATTCCACACATCATTGCATACATCATTGCACATATCATTCCACACATCATTAAACGCGCCATTCCACGTATCATTCCACAACATTCAACACATAATTCCACACATCAATCCAAACTTCATTCCATCCCTCATTCCACACCTCCTTGAAAACCTCATTACACACATCATTACACACATCATTCCACACCCCATTCCACACCTCATTCCACAAATCATTCCACAACATTCAACACATCATTCCACACATCAATCCACACGTCATTCCATTCCTCATTCCACACGTCATTGAACAACTCATTCCACACATCATGCCACACATCATGCCACACATCATTCCACACATCAGTCCATCCCTTATTCCACACGTCATTGAACAACTCATTCCACACATCATTCCACACATCATTCCACACATCATTCCACACATCATTCCACACATCAGTCCATACCTCATTCCAAACCTCATTCCACACCTCATTCCACACCTCATTCCACACATCATTCCAATTTTCAGTCTACATCACATTCCACATAACATTCCACGCATCATTCCACACATCATTCCACTCATCATTCCACACATCATTCCATATATAATTCCAAATGTCAGTCGACACATCATTCCACACATCTTTCCACACTTCATTCCACACATCATTCCTCACCTCATTCCACACATCATTCAATACATCATTCCACATACGATTCCACACATTATTCCACACATCATTCCACACAACATTCCACACATCATTGCACACATCATTCCACACCTCATTCCACACATCATTCAACACATCATTCCACACAACATTCCAAATATCATCCACTCCTCATTCCACATATCATTCCACGCATCATTCCAAATCTCATTCCACACAGCATTTCACACATCAATCCACACATCATTCCACACCTCATTCCACATATCATTCCACACCTCATTCCACGCATCATTCCACACATCATACCAAACCTCATTCCACACCTCATTCCACACCTCATTCCACACATCGTTCCACACATCATTCCACAACATTCCACACTTCATTCCACACATCAGTCCATACCTCATTCTTCACCACATTCCACACCTCATTCCACACATCATTCCATAACATTCCACACATCATTACACACATCAATCCACACATCATTGACACATCATTCCATACCAGATTCCAAACATCATTCCACACATCATTCCACACATCATTCCACACATTATTCCACACCTCATTTCATACATCATTCAACACATCATTCCACACATCATTGACACATCATTGCATACCTCATTCCATACCTCATTCCACATATCATTCCACGCATCATTCCACATCTAATTCCACACATCATTCCACACTTCATTCCGCACGTCATTCCATACATCATTCCACACATCATTCCACACAGCATTCCACACATCATTCCACACAGCATTCCACACATCATTGCACACAACATGCCTCACATCATTCCACACCTCATTCCACATTTCATTTACACATCATTCCACACCTCATTCCAAACATCATTCCATAACATTCCACACATCATTACACACATCATTCCACACATCATTGACACATCATTCCATACCTCATTCCAAACATCATTCCACACTTCATTCCACACATCATTCAACACATCATTCCACACATCATTGACACATCATTGCATACCTCATTCCATACATCATTCCTTAACATTCCACTCAACATTCCACACATTATTCCACACATCATTGAGACATCATTCCAAACATCATTGCACACATCATTCCACTCATCATTTCACACCTCATTGCACACATCATTCCACAACATTTCACACTTCATTCCACACATCAATCCACACATCATTCCACACATCATTCCACACATCATTCCACACCTCATTCCACACATCATTCCACACATCATTCAATACATCGTTCCAAATATCATTCCACACATCATTCCACACATCATTCCACACAGCATTCTACACAGCATTCCACACATCATTGCACATATCATTCCACACCTCATTCCACACCTCATTCCACACATCATTCCACACAGCACTCCACACATCATTCCACACAACATTCCAAATATCATCCAATCATCATTCCTCATATCATTCCACGCATCATTCCACATCTCATTCCAGACATCAATCCACACATCATTCCACACCTCATTCCACACGTCATTCCACACATCATTCCACACATCATTCCACACGGCATTCCAAATATCTTTCCACACCTCATTCCACACCTCATTCCACACATCATTCCTCACGTAATTCCACGCGTCATTCCACACAGCATTACACACATCATTCTTCACATCAATTCACACCTCATTCCACACCTCATTCCACACCTCATTCCACACATCATTCCACACATCATTGCACACATCATTCCAAACATCATTCCATACATCATTCCACAAATCATTCCACACGTCATTTAAACACCTCATTCCACTCATCATTCCGCGCATCATTCCACACCTCATTCCACAACTCATTCAACACATCATTCCACACATCATTCCACACGTCACTCCACACATCATTCCACACATTATTCCAAACATCAATCCACACCTCATTCCACTCATCATTCCACGCATCATTCCACACCTCATTCCACAACTCATTCAACACATCATTCCACACATCATTCCACACATCATTCCACACATCATTCCACCCCTCATTTCAGACCTCATTCCACACCTCATTCCACACATCATTGCATGCATCATTGCACATATCATTCCACACATCATTCCACACGCCATTCCACACATCATTCCACGTAACATTCCACAACATTCAACACATAATTCCACACATCAATCCAAACTTCATTCCATCCCTCATTCCACACCTCCTTGAAAACCTCATTACTCACATCATTCCACACATCATTCCACAAATCATTCCACAACATTCAACACATCATTCCACACATCAATCCACACATCATTCCATCCCTCATTCCACACCTCATTGAACAACTCATTCCACACATCATTCCACACATCATTTAAATTTTCATTCTACATCACATTCCACATAACATTCCACGCAACATTCCACACATCATTCCACACATCTTTCCACACTTCATTCCACACATCATTCCTCACCTCATTCCACACATCATTCAATACATCATTCCACATGCCATTCCACACAACATTCCACACATCATTCCACACATCATTCAATACATCATTCCACACAACATTCCACACATCATTCCACACATCATTCAATACATCATTCCACATACCATTCCACATATCATTCCTCACATCATTCCACACAACATTCCACACATCATTGCACACATCATTCTACACCTCATTCCACACATCATTCAACACATCATTCCACACATCATTCCAAATATCATCCACTCCACATTCCACATATCATTCCACGCATCATTCCAAATCTCATTTCACACAGCATTTCACACATCAGTCCACACATAATTCCACACCTCATTCCACATATCATTCCACACCTCATTCCACGCATCATTCCACATATCATTCCACACTTCATTCCTCACCTCATTCCACACCTCATTCCACACCTCATTCCACACCTCATTCCACACCTCATTCCACACAACATTCCACACATCATTCCACAGCATTCCACACTTCATTCCACACATCAGTCCATACCTCATTCTTCACCTCATTCCACACATCATTCCACACATCATTCCAAACATCATTCCACACATCATTTACACACCATTCCACACCTCATTCCACAAATCATTCCATAACATTCCACACATCATTACACACATCTTTCCACACACCATTGACACATCATTCCAGAGCTCATTCCAAACATCATTCCACACATCATTCCACACATGATTCCACACATTATTCCACACCTCATTCCATACATCATTCAACACATCATTCCACACATCATTGACACATCATTGCATACCTCATTCCACACCTCATTCCACATATCATTCCACGCATCATTCCACATCTAATTCCACACATCATTCCACACATCATTCCGCACGTCATTCCAGACATCATTCCACACATCATTCCACAAAGAATTCCACAAATCATTCCACACAACATTCCAGACATCATTCCACACCTCAATCCACATTTCATTTACACATCATTCCACACCTCATTCCACACATCATTCCATAACATTCCAGACATCATTACACACATCATTCCACACATCATTGACACATCATTCCATACCTCATTCCAAACATCATTCCACACATCATTCCACACATCATTCCACACATTATTCCACACATCATTCCATACATCATTCAACACATCGTTCCACACATCATTGACACATCATTCCACACCTCATTCCACTTTTCATTTACAAATCATTCCACACCTCATTCCACATTTCATTTACACATCATTCCACACCTCATTCCACACATCATTCCTTAACATTCCACACATCATTACACACATCATTCCACACATCATTGACACATCATTCCATACCTCATTCCAAACATCATTTCACACTTCATTCCACACATCATTCCACACATTATTCCACACGTCATTCCTTACATCATTCCACACATCATTTCACACCTCATTGCACACATCATTCCACAACATTTCACACTTCATTCCACACATCAATCCACACATCATTCCACACCTCATTCCACACCTCATTCCACACCTCATTCCACACCTCATTCCACACGTCATTCCACACATCATTCCTCATGTAATTCCACGCGTCATTCCACACAGCATTACACACATCATTCTTCACATCAATTCACACCTCATTCCACACCTCATTCCACACCTCATTCCACACATCATTCCACACATCATTGCACACATCATTCCAAACATCATTCCATACATCATTCCACAAATCATTCCACACGTCATTTAAACACCTCATTCCACTCATCATTCCACGCATCATTCCACACCTCATTCCACAACTCATTCAACACATCATTCCACACATCATTCCACACGTCACTCCACACATCATTCCACACATTATTCCAAACATCATTCCAAACCTCATTCCACATATCATTCCACGCATCATTCCAAATCTCATTCCACACAGCATTTCACACATCAGTCCACACATAATTCCACACCTCATTCCACATATCATTCCACACCTCATTCCACGCATCATTCCACACCTCATTCTACACCTCATTCCACACCTCATTCCACACATCATTCCATACATCATTCCACACGGCATTCCACACCTCATTCCACACATCATTCCACACATCATTCCACACGGCATTCCAAATATCATTCCACACCTCATTCCACAACTCATTCCACACATCATTCCTCACGTAATTCCACGCGTCATTCCACACAGCATTACACACATCATTCTTCACATCAATTCACACCTCATTCCACACCTCATTCCACACCTCATTCCACACATCATTCCACACATCATTGCACACATCATTCCAAACATCATTCCATACATCATTCCACAAATAATTCCACACGTCATTTAAACACCTCATTCCACTCATCATTCCACGCATCATTCCACACCTCATTCCACAACTCATTCAACACATCATTCCACACATCATTCCACACGTCACTCCACACATCATTCCACACATTATTCCAAACATCATTCCACACCTCATTCCACTCATCATTCCACGCATCATTCCACACCTCATTCCACAACTCATTCAACACATCATTCCACACATCATTCCACACATCATTCCACACATCATTGCACACCTCATTTCAGTCCTCATTCCACACCTCATTCCACACATCATTGCATACATCATTGCACATATCATTCCACACATCATTCCACACGCCATTCCACACATCATTCCACGTATCATTCCACAACATTCAACACATAATTCCACACATCAATCCAAACTTCATTCCATCCGTCATTCCACACCTCCTTGAAAACCTCATTACACACATCATTCCACACATCATTCCACAAATCATTTCACAACATTCAACACATCATTCCACACATCAATCCACACATCATTCCATCCCTCATTCCACACGTCATTGAACAACTCATTCCACACATCATTCCACACATCATTCCACACATAATTTAAATTTTCATTCTACATCACATTCCACATAACATTCCACGCAACATTCCACACATCATTCCACACATCATTCCATATATCATTCCAAATGTCATTCGACACATCATTCCACACATCTTTCCACACTTCATTCCACACATCATTCAATACATCATTCCACATACCATTCCACATATCATTCCACACATCATTCCACACAACATTCCACACATCATTGCACACATCATTCTACACCTCATTCCACACATCATTCAACACATCATTCCACACAACATTCCAAATATCATCCACTCCACATTCCACATATCATTCCACGCATCATTCCAAATCTCATTCCACACAGCATTTCACACATCAGTCCACACATAATTCCACACCTCATACCACATATCATTCCACACCTCATTCCACGCATCATTCCACACATCATTCCACACATCATTCCACACCTCATTCCACACCTCATTCCACACCTCATTCCACACCTCATTCCACACCTCATTCCACACATCATTCCACACATCATTCCGCAGCATTCCACACTTCATTCCACACATCAGTCCATACCTCATTCTTCACCTCATTCCACACATCATTCCACACATCATTCCAAACATCATTCCACACATCATTTACACATCATTCCACACAGCATTCCACAAATCATTCCATAACATTCCACACATCATTACACACATCATTCCACACACCATTGACACATCATTCCATAGCTCATTCCAAACATCATTCCACACATCATTCCGCACATCATTCCACACATTATTCCACACCTCATTCCATACATCATTCAACACATCATTCCACACATCATTGACACATCATTGCATACCTCATTCCACACCTCATTCCACATATCATTCCACGCATCATTCCACATCTAATTCCACACATCATTCCACACATCATTCCGCACGTCATTCCATACATCATTCCACACATCATTCCACACAGCATTCCACAAATCATTCCACACAACATTCCAGATAACATTCCACACCTCATTCCACATTTCATTTACACATCATTCCACACCTCATTCCACACATCATTCCATAACATTCCACACATCATTACACACATCATTCCACACATCATTGACACATCATTCCATACCTCATTCCAAACATCATTCCACACATCATTCCACACATCATTCCACACATCATTCCACACAGCATTCCATACATCATTCAACACAACATTCGAAATATCATCCAATCCTCATTCCTCATATCATTCCACGCATCATTCCACATCTCATTCCACACATCATTCTACACATTATTCCTAACGTCATTCCTCACGTCATTCCACACATCATTCCACACATCATTCCACACAGCATTCCAAATATCATTCCACACCTCATTCCACACCTCATTCCACACATCATTCCACACATCATTCCACACGTAATTCCACGCGTCATTCCACACAGCATTACACACATCATACTTCACATCAATTCACACCTCATTCCACACCTCATTCCACACCTCATTCCACACATCATTCCACACATCATTGCACACATCATTCCAAACATCATTCCATACATCATTCCACAAATCATTCCACACGTCATTTAAACACCTCATTCCACTCATCATTCTACGCATCGTTCCACACCTCATTCCACAGCTCATTCAACACATCATTCCACGCATCATTCCACACATCATTCCATACATCATTCCACACATTATTCCAAACATCATTCCACACCTCATTCCACATATCATTCCACGCATCATTCCACACATCATTCCACACATTATTCCACACATCATTCCAAATATCATTCCACATATCATTCCACACATCAGTCCATCCCTCATTCCACAGCTCATTCCAGACCTCATTCCACACCTCATAACACACATCATTGCATACAACATTGCACATATCATTCCACACATCATTCCACACGCCATTCCATACCTCATTCCACGTATCATTCCAAAACATTCAACACATCATTCCACACATCAATCCACACGTCATTCCATCCCTCATTCCACACGTCATTGAACAATTCATTCCACACATCATGCCACACATCATGCCACACATCATTCCACACATCAGTCCATCCCTTATTCCACACGTCATTGAACAACTCATTCCACACATCATTCCACACATCATTCCACACATCATTCCACACATCATTCCACACATCATTCCACACATCAGTCCATACCTCATTCCAAACCTCATTCCACACCTCATTCCACACCTCATTCCACACATCATTCCACACATCATTCCACACACCATTCCAATTTTCATTCTACATCACATTCCACATAATATTCCACGCATCATTCCAAACATCATTCCAAACATCATTCCACACATCATTCCATATATCATTCCAAATGTCAGTCGACACATCATTCCACACATCTTTCCACACTTCATTCCACACATCATTCCTCACCTCATTCCACACATCATTCAATACATCATTCCACATACCATTCCACACATCATTCCACACCTCATTCCACACCTCATTCCACACATCATTCCACACAGCTTTCCACACCTCATTCCACACAACATTCCAAATATCATCCAATCATCATTCCTCATATCATTCCACGCATCATTCCACATCTCATTTCAGACATCATTCCACACATCATTCCACACCTCATTCCACACGTCATTCCACACATCATTCCACATATCATTCCACACAGCATTCCAAATATCATTCCACACCTCATTCCACACCTCATTCCACACATCATTCCACACGTAATTCCACGTGTCATTCCACACAGCATTACACACATCATTCTTCACATCAATTCACACCTCATTCCACACCTCATTCCACACCTCATTCCACACATCATTCCTCACATCATTGCACACATCATTCCAAACATCATTCCATACATCATGCCACAAATCATGCCACACGTCATTTAAACACCTCATGCCACTCATCATTCCAAGCATCATTCCACACCTCATTCCACAACTCATTCAACACATCATTCCACACATCATTCCACACATCATTCCACACATCATTCCACACATTATTCCAAACATCATTCCACACCTCATTCCACTCATCATTCCACGCATCATTCCACACCTCATTCCACAACTCATTCAACACATCATTCCACACATCATTTCACACATCATTCCACACATCATTCCACACCTCATTCCAGACCTCATTCCACACCTCATTCCACTCATCATTCCACGCATCATTCCACACCTCATTCCAAAACTCATTCAACACTTAATTCCACACATCAATACAAACTTCATTCCATCCCTCATACCACAACTCCTTGAAAACCTCATTAAACACATCATTCCACACACATCATTCCATTCCCCATTCCACACCTCATTCCACAAATCATTCCACAACATTCAACACATAATTCCACACATCAATCCACACATCATTCCATCCCTCATTCCACACGTCATTGAACAACTCATTCCAGGCAACATTCCACACATCATTCCACACATCATTCCATATATCATTCCAAATGTCATTCGCCACATCATTCCACACATCATTCCTCACCTCATTCCACACATCATTCAATACATCATTCCACATACTATTCCACACATCATTCCACACATCATTCCACACAACATTCCACACATCATTGCACACATCATTCCACACCTCATTACGCACATCATTCAACACATCATTCCATACAACATTCCAAATATCATCCACTCCTCATTCCACATATCATTCCACGCATCATTCCAAATCTCGTTCCACACAGCATTTCACACATCAGTCCACACATAATTCCACACCTCATTCCACATATCATTCCACACCTCATTCCACGCATCATTCCACACATCATTCCACACATCATTCCACACCTCATTCCACACCTCATTCCACACCTCATTCCACACCTCATTCCACATATCATTCCACACCTCATTCCACGCATCATTCCACACATCATTCCACACATCATTCCACACCTCATTCCACACCTCATTCCACACCTCATTCCACACCTCATTCCACACCTCATTCCACACATCATTCCACACATCATTCCACACATCATTCCACACATCATTCCAATTTTCATTCTACATCACATTCCACATAATATTCCACGCATCATTCCACACATCATTCCTAACATCATTCCACACATCATTCCACACCTCATTCCACACCTCATTCCACACCTCATTCCACACCTCATTCCACATATCATTCCACACCTCATTCCACGCATCATTCCACACATCATTCCACACATCATTCCACACCTCATTCCACACCTCATTCCACACCTCATTCCACACCTCATTCCACACCTCATTCCACACATCATTCCACACATCATTCCACACATCATTCCAATTTTCATTCTACGTCACATTCCACATAATATTCCACGCATCATTCCACACATCATTCCTAACATCATTCCACACATCATTCCATATATCATTCCAAATGTCAGTCGACACATCAATTCACACCTCATTCCACACGTCATTCCAAACCTCATTCCACACATCATTCCTCACATCATTGCACACATCATTCCAAACATCATTCCATACATCATGCCACAAATCATGCCACACGTCATTTAAACACCTCATTCCACTCATCATTCCACGCATCATTCCACACCTCATTCCACAACTCATTCAACACATCATTCCACACATCATTCCACACATCATTCCACACATCATTCCACACATTATTCCAAACATCATTCCACACCTCATTCCACAACTCATTCAACACATAATTCCACACATCAATCCAAACGTCATTCCACACATCATTCCACACATCATTCAATACATCATGCCACATATCATTCCACACATCATTCCACACATCATTCCACACATAATTCCACACAGCATTCCAGACATCATTGCACACATCATTCCACACCTCATTCCACACCTCATTCCACACCTCATTCCACACACCATTCTACACATCATTCCACAACATTCCACACTTCATTCCACACATCAATCCATACCTCATTCTTCACCTCATTCCACACATCATTCCACACATCATTCCAACATCATCCACATATCATTTACACATTATTCCACACCTCATTCCACACATCATTCCATAACATTCCACATATCATTACACACATCATTCCACACATCATTCCATAACATTCCACACATCATTCCAAACATCATTCCACACATCATTTCACACATCATTCCACACATTATTCCACACCTCATTTCATACATCATTCAACACATAATTCCACACATCATTGACACATCATTGCATACCTCATTCCATACCTCATTCCATATATCATTCCACGCATCATTCCACATCTAATTCCACACATCATTCCACACTTCATTCCGCACGTCATTCCAAACATCATTCCACACATCATTGCACACAGCATTCCACACATCATTCCACACAGCATTCCACACATCATTGCACACAACATTCCACACATCATTCCACACCTCATTCCACATTTCATTTACACATCATTCCAAACTTCATTCCACACATCATTCCATAACATTCCACACATCATTACACACAGCATTCCACACATCATTGACACATAATTCCATACCTCATTCCAAACATCATTCCACACATCATTCCACACATCATTCCACACATTATTCCACACGTCATTCCTTAACAGTCCACTCAACATTCCACACATTATTCCACACATCATTGAGACATCATTCCACACATCATTCCACACATCATTCCACAAATCATTTCACACCTCATTGCACACCTCATTCCACACATCATTCCACACATCATTCAATGCATCATTCCACACATCATTCCACACTTCATTCCACACATCATTCCACACAGCATTCCACACAGCATTCAACACATCATTGCACACAACATTCCACACCTCATTCCACACCTCATATTCCACACATCATTCCACACAGCATTCCACACATCATTCCACACAACATAGAAACATAGAAACATAGAAAATAGGTGCAGGAGAAGGCCATTCAGCCCTTCTAGCCTGCACCGCCATTCAACGAGTTCATGGCTGAACATGAAACTTCAGTACCCACTTCCTGCTTTCACGCCATACCCCTTGATCCCCCGAGTAGTAAGGACTTCATCTAACTCCCTTTTGAATATATTTAGTGAATTGGCCTCAACTACTTCCTGTGGTAGAGAATTCCACAGGTTCACCACTCTCTGGGTGAAGAAGTTTCTCCTTATCTCGGTCCTAAATGGCTTACCCCTTATCCTTAGACTGTGACCCCTGGTTCTGGACTTCCCCAACATTGGGAACATTCTTCCTGCATCCAACCTGTCCAAACCCGTCAGAATTTTAAACGTTTCTATGAGGTCCCCACTCACTCTTCTGAACTCCAGTGAATACAAGCCCAGTTGATTCAGTCTTTCTTGATAGGTCAGTCCCACCATCCCGGGAATCAGTCTGGTGAAACTTCGCTGCACTCCCTCAACAGCAAGTATGTCCTTCCTCAAGTTAGGAGACCAAAACTGTATACAATACTCCAGGTGTGGCCTCCCCAAGGCCCTGTACAACTGTAGCAACACCTCCCTGCCCCTGTACTCAAATCCCCTCGCTATGAAGGCCAACATGCCATTTGCTTTCTTAACCGCCTGCTGCACCTGCATGCCAACCTTCAATGACTGATGTACCATGACACCCATGTCTCGTTGCACCTTCCCTTTTCCTAATCTGTCACCATTCAGATAATAGTCTGTCTCTCTGTTTTTACCACCAAAGTGGATAACCTCACATTTATCCACATTATACTTCATCTGCCACGCATTTGCCCACTCACCTAACCTATCCAAGTCACTCTGTAGCCTCATAGCATCCTCCTCGCAGCTCACACTGCCACCCAACTTAGTGTCATCCGCAAATTTGGAGATACTACATTTAATCCCCTCGTCTAAATCATTAATGTACAATGTAAACAGCTGGGGCCCCAGCACAGAACCCTGCGGTACCCCACTAGTCACTGCCTGCCATTCCGAAAAGTACCCATTTACTCCTACTCTTTGCTTCCTGTCTGACAACCAGTTCTCAATCCACGTCAGCACACTACCCCCAATCCCATGTGCTTTAACTTTGCACATTAATCTCCTGTGTGGGACCTTGTCGAAAGCCTTCTGAAAGTCCAAATATACCACATCAACTGGTACTCCTTTGTCCACTTTATTGGAAACATCCTCAAAAAATTCCAGAAGATTTGTCAAGCATGATCTCCCTTTTACAAATCCATGCTGACTTGGACCTATCATGTCACCATTTTCCAAATGCGCTGCTATGACATCCTTAATAATTGATTCCATCATTTTACCCACTACTGAGGTCAGGCTGACCGGTCTATAATTCCCTGCTTTCTCTCTCCCACCTTTTTTAAAAAGTGGGGTTACATTGGCTACCCTCCACTCGATAGGAACTGATCCAGAGTCAACGGAATGTTGGAAAATGACTGTCAATGCATCCGCTATTTCCAAGGCCACCTCCTTAAGTACTCTGGGATGCAGTCCATCAGGCCCTGGGGATTTATCGGTCTTCAATCCCATCAATTTCCCCAACACAATTTCCCGACTAATAAAGATTTCCCTCAGTTCCTCCTCCTTAATAGACCCTCTGACCACTTTTATATCCGGAAGGTTGTTTGTGTCCTCCTTAGTGAATACTGAACCAAAGTACTTGTTCAATTGGTCTGCCATTTCTTTGTTCCCCGTTATGACTTCCCCTGATTCTGACTGCAGGGGACCTACGTTTGTCTTTACTAACCTCTTTCTCTTTACATACCTATATAAACTTTTGCAATCCGCCTTAATGTTCCCTGCAAGCTTCTTCTCGTACTCCATTTTCCCTACCCTAATCAAACCCTTTGTCCTCCTCTGCTGAGTTCTAAATTTCTCCCAGTCCCCAGGTTCGCTGCTATTTCTGGCCAATTTGTATGCCACTTCCTTGGCTTTAATACTATCCCTGATTTCCCTAGATAGCCACGGTTGAGCCACCTTCCCTTTTTTATTTTTACGCCAGACAGGAATGTACAATTGTTGTAATTCATCCATGCGTTCTCTAAATGTCTGCCATTGCCCATCCACAGTCAACCCCTTAAGTATCATTAGCCAATCTATCTTAGCCAATTCATGCCTCATACCTTCAAAGTTACCCTTCTTTAAGTTCTGGACCATGGTCTCTGAATTAACTGTTTCATTCTCCATCCTAATGCAGAATTCCACCATATTATGGTCACTCTTCCCCAAGGGGCCTCGCACAATGAGATTGCTAATTAATCCTCTCTCATTACACAACACCCAGTCTAAGATGGCCTCCCCCCTAGTTGGTTCCTCGACATATTGGTCTAGAAAACCATCCCTTATGCATTCCAGGAAATCCTCCTCCACCGTATTGCTTCCAGTTTGGCTAGCCCAATCTATGTGCATATTAAAGTCACCCATTATAACTGCTGCACCTTTATTGCATGCACTCCTAATTTCCTGTTTGATGCCCTCCCCAACATCACTACTACTGTTTGGAGGTCTGTACACAACTCCCACTAACGATTTTTGCCCTTTAGTGTTCTGCAGCTCTACCCATATAGATTCCACATCATCCAAGCTAATGTCTTTCCTAACTATTGCATTAATCTCCTCTTTAACCAGCAATGCTACCCCACCTCCTTTTCCTTTTATTCTATCCTTCCTGAATGTTGAATACCCCTGGATGTTGAGTTCCCAGCCCTGATCATCCTGGAGCCACGTCTCCGTAATCCCAATCACATCATATTTGTTAACATCTATTTGCACAATTAATTCATCCACCTTATTGCGGATACTCCTTGCATTAAGACACAAAGCCTTCAGGCTTGCTTTTTTAACACCCTTTGTCCTTTTAGAATTTTGCTGTACAGTGGCCCTTTTTGTTCTTTGCCTTGGGTTTCTCTGCCCTCCACTTTTCCTCATCTCCTTTCTGTCTTTTGCTTTTGCCTCCTTTTTGTCTCCCTCTGTCTCCCTGTATAGGTTCCCATCCCCCTGCAATATTAGTTTAACTCCTCCCCAACAGCACTAGCAAACACTCCCCCTAGGACATTGGTTCCGGACCTGCCCAGGTGCAGACCGTCCGGTTTGTACTGGTCCCACCTCCCCCAGAACCGGTTCCAATGCCCCAAGAATTTGAATCCCTCCCTGCTGCACCACTGCTCAAGCCATGTATTCATCTGCGCTATCCTGCGATTCCTACTCTGACTAGCACGTGGCACTGGTAGCAATCCCGAGATTACTACTTTTGAGGTCCTACTTTTTAATTTAGCTCCTAGCTCCTTAAATTCTTTTCGTAGGACCTCATCCCTTTTTTTACCGATGTCGTTGGTACCAATGTGCACCACGACAACTGGCTGTTCTCCCTCCCATTTCAGAATGTCCTGCACCCGCTCCGAGACATCCTTGACCCTTGCACCAGGGAGGCAACATACCATCCTGGAGTCTCGGTTGCGTCCGCAGAAACGCCTATCTATTCCCCTCACCATCGAATCCCCTATCACTATCGCGCTCCCACTCTTTTGCCTGCCCTCCTTTGCAGCAGAGCCACCTACGGTGCCATGAACTTGGCTGCTGCTGCCCTCCCCTGATGAGTCATCCTCCCCAACAGTACTCAAAGCAGTGTATCTGTTTTGCAGGGGGATGACCACAGGGGACTCCTGCACTATCTTTCTTGCACTGCTCTTCCTGTTGGTCTTCCATTCCCTATCTGGCTGTGGACCCTTCTCCTGCGGTAAGACCAACTCACTACACGTGATACTCACGTCATTCTCAGCATCGTGGATGCTCCAGAGTGAATCCACCTTCAGCTCCAATTCCGCAACGCGGACCGTCAAGAGCTCGAGGCGGATACACTTCCCACACACGTAGTCGTCAGGGACACCGGAAGTGTCCCCGAGTTCCCACATGGTACAGGAGGAGCATATCACATGACCGAGCTCTCCTGCCATGTCTTAACCTTAGATACCCTTAAATTGGTAATAACAATGTTATAGTTCACTTACTGATATAAAAAATAAAAGAAAAGCTACTCACCAATCACCAGCCAATCACTTACCCCATTGGCTGTGACGTCACTTTTTGATTACTTTCTACTTCTATTTTGCTTTCTCTCCCGCTGTAGCTGCACCGGTACGCTTTTGACAGGTCGCTCCCCTCTCACCAACTGCCGCTGGCTCTCGATCTCCCGCTGGGCTTTTGACAGGTCGCTCCCCTCTCACCAACTGCCGCTGGCTCTCGATCTCCCGCTGGGCTTTTGACAGGTCGCTCCCCTCTCACCAACTGCCGCTGGCTCTCGATCTCCCGCTGGGCTTTTGACAGGTCGCTCCCCTCTCACCAACTGCCGCTGGCTCTCGATCTCCCGCTGGGCTTTTGACAGGTCGCTCCCCTCTCACCAACTGCCGCTGGCTCTCGATCTCCCGCTGGGCTTTTGACATTCCAAATATCATCCAATCCTCATTCCTCATATCATTCCACGCATCATTCCACATCTCATTCCAGACATCATTCCACACATCATTCCACACCTCATTCCACACGTCATTCCACACATCATTCCACACATCATTCCACACAGCATTCCAAATATCATTCCACACCTCATTCCACACCTCATTCCACACATCATTCCACACGTAATTCCACGCGTCATTCCACACAGCATTACACACATCATTCTTTACATCAATTCACACCTCATTCCACACCTCATTCCACACCTCATTCCACACAGCATTCCACACATCATTGCACACATCATTCCACACCTCATTCCACACCTCATTCCACACATCATTCCACACAGCATTCCACACATCATTCCACACAACATTCGAAATATCATCCACTCCTCATTCCACATATCATTCCACGCATCATTCCAAATCTAATTCCACACAGCATTTCACACATCAATCCAAACATCATTCCACAACTCATTCCACATATCATTCCACACCTCATAACACGTATCATTCCACACATCATTCCACACATCATTCCACACCTCATTCCACACCTCATTCCACACCTCATTCCACACCTCATTCCACACCTCATTCCACACATCATTCTACACATCATTCCACAACATTCCACACATCATTCCACACATCAGTCCATACCTCATTCTTCACCTCATTCCACACATCATTCCAACATCATCCACATATCATTTACACATCATTCCACACCTCATTCCACACATCATTCCATAACATTCCACACATCATTACACACATCATTCCACACATCATTGACACATCATTCCATACCTCATTCCAAACATCATTCCACACATCATTCCACACATCATTCCACACATTATTCCACACCTCATTTCATACATAATTCAACACATAATTCCACACATCATTGACACATCATTGCATACCTCATTCCATACATCATTCCACATATCATTCCACGCATCATTCCACATCTAATTCCACACATCATTCCACACTTCATTCCGCACGTCATTCCAAACAACATTCCACACATCATTCCACACAGCATTCCACACATCATTCCACACAGCATTCCACACATCATTGCACACAACATTCCACACATCATTCCACACCTCATTCCACATTTCATTTACACATCATTCCACACCTCATTCCACACATCATTCCATAACATTCCACACATCATTACACACAGCATTCCACACATCATTGACACATCATTCCATACCTCATTCCAAACATCATTCCACACATCATTCCACACATCATTCCACACATTATTCCACACGTCATTCCATACATCATTCAACACATCATTCCACACATCATTGACACATCATTGCATACCTCATTCCACACATCATTCCTTAACATTCCACTCAACATTCCAAACATTATTCCACACATCATTGAGACATCATTCCACACATCATTCCACACATCATTCCACACATCATTTCACACCTCATTGCACACATCATTCCACGACATTTCACACATCATTACACACATCAATCCACACATCATTCCACACATCATTCCACACATCATTCCACACCTCATTCCACACAGCATTCCACACAGCATTCAACACATCATTGCACACAACATTCCACACCTCATTCCACACCACATTCCACACATCATTCCACACAGTATTCCACACATCATTCCACACAACATTCCAAATATCATCCAATCATCATTCCTCATATCATTCCACACATCATTCCACACCTCATTCCACACGTCATTCCACACAGCATTCCACACATCATTCCACACAGCATTCCAAATATCATTCCACACCTCATTCCACACCTCATTCCACACATCATTCCACACGTAATTCCACGCGTCATTCCACACAGCATTACACACATCATTCTTTACATCAATTCACACCTCATTCCACACCTCATTCCACACCTCATTCCACACATCATTCCACACATCATTGCACACATCATTCCAAACATCATTCCATACATCATTCCACAAATCATTCCACACGTCATTTAAACACCTCATTCCACTCATCATTCCACGCATCATTCCACACCTCATTCCACAACTCATTCAACACATCATTCCACAAATCATTCCACACATCATTCCACACATCATACCACGCATTATTCCAAACATGATTCCACACATCAGTCCACTCATCATTCCACGCATCATTCCACACCTCATTCCACAACTCATTCAACACATCATTCCACACATCATTCCACACATCATTCCACACATCATTCCACACCTCATTCCAGACCTCAGTCCACACCACATTCCACACATCATTGCATACATCATTGCACATATCATTCCACACATCATTCCACACGCCATTCCACACATCATTCCACCTATCATTCCACAACATTCAACACATAATTCCACACATCAATCCAAACTTCATTCCATCCCTCATTCCTTGAAAACCTCATTACACACATCATTCCACACACATCATTCCACACCCCATTCCACACCTCATTCCACAAATCATTCCACAACATTCAACACATCATTCCACACATCAATCCACACATCATTCCACACATCATTCCACACACCATTCCAATTTTCATTCTACATCACATTCCACGTAACATTCCACGCAACATTCCAGACATCATTCCATATATCATTCTAAATGTCATTCGACACATTATTCCACACATCTTTCCACACTTCATTCCACACATCATTCCTCACCTCATTCCACACATCATTCAATACATCATTCCACATACCATTCCACACATCATTCCACACATCATTCCACACAACATTCCACACCTCATTCCACATATCATTCCACACCTCATTATACGCATCATTCCACACATCATTCCACACCTCATTCCACACCTCATTCCGCACCTCATTCCACACCTCATTCCACACCTCATTCCACACATCATTCCACACATCATTCCACAACATTCCACACTTCATTCCACACATCAGTCCATACCTCATTCTTCACGTCATTCCACACATCATTCCACACATCATTCCACACATTATTCCACACCTCATTCCATACATCATTCAACACATCATTCCACACATCATTGACACATCATTGCATACCTCATTCCACACCTCATTCCACTTATCATTGCACGCATCATTCCACATCTAATTCCACACATCATTCCACACAGCATTCCACACATCATTCCACACAGCATTCCACACATCATTGCACACAACATTCCACACATCATTCCACACATCATTCCATAACATTCCACACATCATTACACACTTCATTCCACACATCATTGACACATCATTCCATACCTCATTCCAAACATCATTCCACACATCATTCCACACATCATTCAACACATCATTCCACACATCATTGACACATCATTGCTGACCTCATTCCACACATCATTCCATCACATTCCACTCAACATTCCACACATTATTCCACACATCATAGAGACATCATTCCACACATCATTCCACACATCATTCCACAACATTTCATACATCATTCCACACATCAATCCACACATCATTCCACACATCTTTCCACACATCATTCCACACCTCATTCCACACATCATTCCACACATCATTCAATACATCATTCCACATATCATTCCACACATAATTCCACACATCAATCCACACATAATTCCACACAGCATTCCACACATCATTGCACACATCATTCCACACCTCATTCCACACCTCATTCCACACATCATTCCACACAGCATTCCACACATCATTCCACACAACATTCAAAATATCATCCAATCCTCATTCCTCATATCATTCCACGCATCATTCCACATCTCATTCCACACATCATTCCACACATCATTCCACACAGCATTCCACACAGCATTCAACACATCATTGCACACATCATTCCACACCTCATTCCACACCTCATTCCACACATCATTCCACACAGCATTCCACACATCATTCCTCACAACATTCAAAATAGCATCCAATCATCATTCCTCATATCATTCCACGCATCATTCCACATCTCATTCCAGACATCATTCAACACATCATTCCACACCTCATTCCACACGTCATTCCACACATCATTCCACACATCATTCCACACAGCATTCCAAATATCATTCCACGCCTCATTCCACACCTCATTCCACACATCATTCCACAAGTAATTCCACGCGTCATTCCACACAGCATTACACACATCATTCTTCACATCAATTCACACCTCATTCCACACCTCATTCCACACCTCATTCCACACATCATTCCACACATCATTGCACACATCATTCCAAACAGCATTCCATACATCATTCCACAAATCATTCCACACGTCATTTAAAAACCTCATTCCACTCATCATTCCACGCATCATTCCACACCTCATTCCACAACTCATTCAACACATCATTCCAGACATCATTCCACACATCATTCCACACATCATTCCACACATTATTCCAAACAACATTCCACACCTCATTCCACTCATCATTCCACGCATCATTCCACACCTCATTCCACAACTCATTCAACACATCATTCCACACATCATTCCACACATCATTCCACACATCATTCCACACCTCATTCCAGACCTCATTCCACACCACATTCCACACATCATTGCATACATCATTGCACATATCATTCCACACATGATTCCACACGCCATTCCACACATCATTCCACGTATCATTCCACAACATTCAACACATAATTCCACACATAATCCAAACTTCATTCCATCCCTCATTCCACACTTCCTTGAAAACCTCATTACACACATCATTCCACACACATCATTCCACACCGCATTCCACACCTCATTCCACAAATCATTCCATAACATTCAACACATCATTCCACACATCAATCCACACATCATTCCATCCCTCATTCCACACGTCATTGAACAACTCATTCCACACATCATTCCACGCATCATTCCACACATCATTCCACACATCATTCCACACATCATTCCACATATCATTCCACATATCATTCCACACATCAGTCCATCCCTCATTCCACAGCTCATTCCAGACCTCATTCCACACTCATTCCACACATCATTGCATACATCATTGCACATATCATTCCACACATCATTCCACACGCCATTCCACACCTCATTCCACGTATCATTCCACAACATTCAACACATAATTCCACACATCAATCCAAACTTCATTCCATCCCTCATTCCACACCTCCTTGAAAACCTCATTACACACATCATTCCACACATCATTCCACACATCATTCCACACCTCATTCCACAAATCATTCCACAACATTCAACACATCATTCCACACATCAATCCACACTTCATTCCATTCCTCATTCCACACGTCATTGAACAACTCATTCCACACATCATGCCACACATCATGCCACACATCATTCCACACATCAGTCCGTCCCTTATTCCACACGTCATTAAACAACTCATTCCACACATCATTCCACACATCATTCCACACATCATTCCACAGATCATTCCACACATCATTCCACACATCAGTCCTACCTCATTCCAAACCTCATTCCACACATCATTCCACACATCATTCCAATTTTCATTCTACATCACATTCGACATAACATTCCACGCATCATTCCACACATCATTCCAAACATCATTCCACACATCATTCCATATATCATTCCAAATGTCAGTCGACAGATCATTCCACACATCTTTCCACACTTCATTCCACACATCATTCCTCACCTCATTCCACACATCATTCAATACATCATTCCACATACCATTCCACACATCATTCCACACATAATTCCACACAACATTCCACACATCATTGCACACATCATTCCACACCTCATTCCACACATCATTCAACACATCATTCCACACAACATCCAAATATCATCCACTCCTCATTCCACATATCATTCCACGCATCATTCCAAATCTCATTCCACACAGCATTTCACACATCAATCCACACATCATTCCACACCTCATTCCACATATCATTCCACACCTCATTCCACGCATCATTCCACACGTCAGTCCATACCTCATTCTTCACCTCATTCCACACATCATTCCACACATCATTCCAACATCCTCCACATATCATTTACACATCATTCCACACCTCATTCCACACATCATTCCATAACATTCCACACATCATTACACACGTCATTCCACACATCATTGACACATCATTCCATACCTCATTCCAAACATCATTCCACACATCATTCCACACATCATTCCACACATTAGAAACATAGAAACATAGAAAATAAGTGCAGGAGCAGGCCATTCAGCCCTTCTAGCCTGCACCGCCATTCAATGAGTTCATGGCTGAACATGAAACTTCAGTACCCCCTTCCTGCTTTCTCGCCATAACCCTTGATCCCCCGAGTAGTAAGGACTTCATCTAACTCCCTTTTGAATATATTTAGTGAATTGGCCTCAACTACTTTCTGTGGTAGAGAATTCCACAGGTTCACCACTCTCTGGGTGAAGAAGTTTCTCCTCATCTCGGTCCTAAATGGCTTACCCCTTATCCTCAGACTGTGACCCCTGGTTCTGGACTTCCCCAACATTGGGAACATTCTTTCTGCATCTAACCTGTCTAAACCCGTCAGAATTTTAAACGTTTCTATGAGGTCCCCTCTCATTCTTCTGAACTCCAGTGAATACAAGCCCAATTGATCCAATCTTTCTTGATAGGTCAGTCCCGCCATCCCGGGAATCAGTCTGGTGAACCTTCGCTGCACTCCCTCAATAGCAAGAATGTCCTTCCTCAAGTTAGGAGACCAAAACTGTACACAATACTCCAGGTGTGGCCTCACCAAGGCCCTGTACAACTGTAGCAACACCTCCCTGCCCCTGTATTCAAATCCCCTCGCTATGAAGGCCAACATGCCATTTGCTTTCTTAACCGCCTGCTGTACCTGCATGCCAACCTTCAATGACTGATGTACCATGACACCCAGGTCTCGTTGCACCTTCCCTTTTCCTAATCTGTCACCATTCAGATAATAGTCTGTCTCTCTGTTTTTACCACCAAAGTGGATAACCTCACATTTATCCACATTATACTTCATCTGCCATGCATTTGCCCACTCACCTAACCTATCCAAGTCACTCTGCAGCCTAATAGCATCCTCCTCGCAGCTCACACTGCCACCCAACTTAGTATCATCCGCAAATTTGGAGATACTGCATTTAATCCCCTCGTCTAAATCATTAATGTACAATGTAAACAGCTGGGGCCCCAGCACAGAACCTTGCGGCACTCCACTAGTCACTGCCTGCCATTCTGAAAAGTACCCGTTTACTCCTACTCTTTGCTTCCTGTCTGACAACCAGTTCTCAATCCACGTCAGCACACTACCCCCAATCCCATGTGCTTTAACTTTGCACATTAATCTCTTGTGTGGGACCTTGTCGAAAGCCTTCTGAAAGTCCAAATATACCACATCAACTGGTTCTCCCTTGTCCACTTTACTGGAAACATCCTCAAAAAATTCCAGAAGATTTGTCAAGCATGATTTCCCTTTCACAAATCCATGCTGACTTGGACCTATCATGTCACCATTTTCCAGATGCATTGCTATGACATTCTTAATAATTGATTCCATCACTTTACCCACTACTGAGGTCAGGCTGACCGGTCTATAATTCCCTGTTTTCTCTCTCCCTCCTTTTTTAAAAAGTGGGGTTACATTGGCTACCCTCCACTCCATAGGAACTGATCCAGAGTCAATGGAATGTTGGAAAATGACTGTCAATGCATCCGCTATTTCCAAGGCCACCTCCTTAAGTACTCTAGGATGCAGTCCATCAGGCCCTGGGGATTTATCGGCCTTCAATCCCATCAATTTCCCCAACACAATTTCCCGACTAATAAAGATTTCCCTCAGTTCCTCTTCCTTACTAGACCCTCTGACCCCTTTTATATCCGGAAGGTTGTTTGTATCCTCCTTAGTGAATACCGAACCAAAGTACTTGTTCAATTGATCCGCCATTTCTTTGCTCCCCGTTATGACTTCCCCTGATTCTGACTGCAGGGGACCTACGTTTGTCTTCACCAACCTTTTTCTCTTTACATACCTATAGAAACTTTTGCAATCCGCCTTAATGTTCCCTGCAAGCTTCTTCTCGTACTCCATTTTCCCTGTCCTAATCAAACCCTTTGTCCTCCTCTGCTGAGTTCTAAATTTCTCTCAGTCCCCAGGTTCGCTACTATTTCTGGCCAATTTGTATGCCACTTCCTTGGCTTTAATACTATCCCTGATTTCCCTAGATAGCCACGGTTGAGCCACCTTCCCCTTTTTATTTTTACGCCAGACAGGAATGTACAATTGTTGTACTTCATCCATGCGGTCTCTAAATGTCTGCCATTGCCCATCCACAGTCAACCCCCTAAGTATCATTCGCCAATCTATCCTAGCCAATTCACGCCTCATACCTTCAAAGTTACCCTTCTTTAAGTTCTGGACCATGGTCTCTGAAATTACTGTTTCATTCTCCATCCTAATGCAGAATTCCACCATATTATGGTCACTCTTCCCCAAGGGGCCTCGCACAATGAGATTGCTAATTAATCCTCTCTCATTACACAACACCCAGTCTAAGATGGCCTCCCCCCTAGTTGGTTCCTCAACATATTGGTCTAGAAAACCATCCCTTATGCACTCCAGGAAATCCTCCTCCACCGTATTGCTTCCAGTTTGGCTAGCCCAATCTATGTGCATATTAAAGTCACCCATTATAACTGCTGCACCTTTATTGCATGCACCCCTAATTTCCTGTTTGATGCCCTCTCCAACATCCCTATTACTGTTTGGAGGTCTGTACACAACTCCTACTAACGTTTTTTGCCCGTTGGTGTTCTGCAGCTCTACCCATATAGATTCCACATCATCCAAGCTAATGTCTTTCCTAACTATTGCATTAATCTCCTCTTTAACCAGCAATGCCACCCCACCTCCGTTTCCTTTTATTCTATCCTTCCTGAATGTTGAATACCCCTGAATGTTGAGTTCCCAGCCCTGATCATCCTGGAGCCACGTCTCCGTAATCCCAATCACATCATATTTGTTAACATCTATTTGCACAATTAATTCATCCACCTTATTGCGGATACTCCTTGCATTAAGACACAAAGCCTTCAGGCTTGTTTTATTAACACCCTTTGTCCTTTTAGAATTTTGCTGTACAGTGGCCCTTTTTGTTCTTTGCCTTGGGTTTCTCTGCCCTCCACTTTTCCTCATCTCCTTTCTGTCTTTTGCTTTTGGCTCCTTTTTGTTTCCCTCTGTCTCCCTGCATTGGTTCCCAACCCCCTGCCATATTAGTTTAAATCCTCCCCAACAGCACTAGCAAACACTCCCCCTAGGACATTGGTTCCAGTCCTGCCCAGGTGCAGACCGTCCGGTTTGTACTGGTCCCACCTCCCCCAGAACCGGTCCCAATGCCCCAGGAATTTGAATCCCTCCCTGCTGCACCACTGCTCAAGCCACGTATTCATCTGCGCTATCCTGCGATTCCTACTCTGACTATCACGTGGCACTGGTAGCAATCCCGAGATTACTACTTTTGAGGTCCTACTTTTTAATTTAGCTCCTAGCTCCTTAAATTCGTTTCGTAGGACCTCATCCCTTTTTTTGCCTATGTCGTTGGTACCAATGTGCACCACGACAACTGGCTGTTCTCCCTCCCATTTCAGAATGTCCTGCACCCGCTCCGAGACATCCTTGACCCTTGCACCAGGGAGGCAACATACCATCCTGGACTCTCGGTTGCGGCCGCAGAAACGCCTATCTATTCCCCTCACAATTGATAGGCGTTTCACACCTCATTTCATACATCATTCAACACATAATTCCACACATCATTGACACATCATTGCATACCTCATTCCATACCTCATTCCACATATCATTCCACGCATCATTCCACATCTAATTCCACACATCATTCCACACTTCATTCCACACGTCATTCCAAACATCATTCCACACATCATTCCACACAGCATTCCACACATCATTCCACACAGCATTCCACACATCATAGCACACAACATTCCACACATCATTCCACACCTCATTCCACATTTCATTTACACATCATTCCACACCTCATTCCACACATCATTCCATAACATTCCACACATCATTACACACAGCATTCCACACATCATTCCACACATCATTCCACACATCATTCCACACGTCATTCCATACATCATTCAACACATCATTCCACACATCATTGACACATCATTGCATACCTCATTCCACGCAACATTCCTTAACATTCCACTCAACATTCCACACGTTATTCCACA
This sequence comes from Pristiophorus japonicus, assembly GCF_044704955.1. NCBI lineage: Eukaryota > Metazoa > Chordata > Chondrichthyes > Pristiophoridae > Pristiophorus > Pristiophorus japonicus. Next base: position 8,316,236 of record NC_092005.1, on the reverse strand, counting down.
CATCATTGAGACATCATTCCACATATCATTCCACACATCATTCCACACATCATTTCACACCTCATTGCACAAATCATTCCACAACATTTCACACATCATTCCACACATCAATCCACACATCATTCCACACATCATTCCACACATCATTCCACACCTCATTCCACACATCATTCCACACATCATTCAATACATCATTCCACATATCATTCCAAACATCATTCCATACATCATTCCACACAGCATTCCACACAGCATTCCACACATCGTTGCACACATCATTCCACACCTCATTCCACACCTCATTCCACACATCATTCCACACATCATTCCACACAACATTCCAAATATCATCCAATCATCATTCCTCATATCATTCCACGCATCATTCCACATCTCATTCCACACAGCATTCCAAATATCATTCCACACCTCATTCCACACCTCATTCCACACATCATTCCACACTTCATTGCACACATCATTCCAAACATCATTCCATACATCATTCCACAAATCATTCCACACGTCATTTAAACACCTCATTCCACTCATCGTTCCACGCATCATTCCACACCTCATTCCACAACTCATTCAACACATCATTCCACACATCATTCCACACATCATTCCACACATCATTCCACACATTATTCCAAACATCATTCCACACCTCATTCCACTCATCATTCCACGCATCATTCCACACCTCATTCCACAACTCATTCAACACATCATTCCACACATCATTCCACACATCATTCCACACATCATTCCACACCTCAATCCAGACCTCATTCCACACCTCATTCCACACATCATTGCATACATCATTGCACATATCATTCCACACATCATTCCACACGCCATTCCACACATCATTCCACGTATCACTCCACAACATTCAACACATAATTCCACACATCAATCCAAACTTCATTCTATCCCTCATTCCACACCTCCTTCAAAACCTCATTAAACACATCATTCCACACACATGATTCCACGCCCCATTCCACACCTCATTCCACAAATCATTCCACAACATTCAACACATCATTCCACACATCAATCCACACATCATTCCATTCCTCATTCCACACGTCATTGAACAACTCATTCCACACATCATTCCACACATCATTCCACACATCATTCCAATTTTCATTCTACATCACATTCCACATAACATTACACGCAACATTCCACACATCATTCCACACATCATTCCATATATCATTCCAAATGTCATTCGACACATCATTCCACACATCTTTCCACACTTCATCCCACACATCATTCCTCACCTCATTCCACACATCATTCAATACAACATTCCACATACCTTTCCACACATCATTCCACACATCATTCCACACAACATTCCACATCATTTCACACATCATTCCACACATCATTCAACACATCATTCCATACAACATTCCAAATATCATCCACTCCTCATTCCACATATCATTCCACGCATCATTCCAAATCTCATTCCACACAGCATTTCACACATCAGTCCACACATAATTCCACACCTCATTCCACATATCATTCCACACCTCATTCCACGCATCATTCCACACATCATTCCACACATCATTCCACACCTCATTCCACACCTCATTCCACACCTCATTCCACACCTCATTCCACACATCATTCCACACATCATTCCACATCATTCCACACCTCATTCCACACCACATTCCACACATCAATCCACACCTCATTCCACACATCATTCCACACATCATTCCACAACATTCCACACTTCATTCCACACATCAGTCCATACCTCATTATTCACCTCATTCCACACATCATTCCACACATCATTCCAAACATCATTCCACATATCATTTACACATCATTCCACACCTCATTCCACACAACATTCCATAACATTCCACACATCATTACACACATCATTCCACACATCATTGACACATCATTCCATACCTCATTCCAAACATCATTCCACACATCATTCCACACATCATTCCACACATTATTCCACACCTCATTCCATACATCATTCAACACATCATTCCACACATCATTGACACATCATTGCATACCTCATTCCACACCTCATTCCACATATCATTCCACGCATCATCCACATCTAATTCCACACATCATTCCACACATCATTCCGCATGTCATTCCATACATCATTCCACACATCATTCCACGCAGCATTCCACACATCATTCCACACAGCATTCCACACATCATTGCACACAACATTCCACACATCATTCCACACCTCATTCCACATTTCATTTACACATAATTCCACACCTCATTCCACACATCATTCCATAACATTCCACACATCATTACACACATCATTCCACACATCATTGACACATCATTCCATACCTCATTCCAAACATCATTCCACACATCATTCCATACATCATTCAACACATCATTCCACACATCATTGACACATCATTGCATTCCTCATTCCACACATCATTCCATCACATTCCACTCAACATTCCACACATTATTCCACACATCATAGAGACATCATTCCACACATCATTCCACACATCATTCCACAACATTTCATACATCATTCCACACATCAATCCACACATCATTCCACACATCATTCCACACACCATTGCATTCCTCATTCCACACATCATTCCATCACATTACACTCAACATTCCACACATTATTCCACACATCATAGAGACATCATTCCACACATCATTCCACACATCATTCCACAACATTTCATACATCATTCCACACATCAATCCACACATCATTCCACACATCATTGCACACATCATTCCACACCTCATTCCACACCTCATTCCACACATCATTCCACACAGCATTCCGCACATCATTCCACATAACATTCAAAATATCATCCAATCCTCATTCCTCATATCATTCCACGCTTCATTCCACATCTCATTCCAAACATCATTCCACACATCATTCCACACCTCATTCCTCACGTCATTCCACACATCATTCCACACATCATAACACACAGCATTCCAAATATTATTCCACACCTCATTCCACACCTCATTCCACACATCATTCCACACAGCATTCCAAACATCATTCCACACCTCATTCCACATATCATTCCACGCATCATTCCACACATCATTCCACACATCATTCCACACATCATTCCACATATCATTCCACATATCATTCCACACATCAGTCCATCCCTCATTCCACAGCAAATTCAGACCTCATTCCACACCTCATTCCACACATCATTGCATACATCATTGCATTTATCATTCCACACATCATTCCACACGCCATTCCACACCTCATTCCACGTATCATTCCCCAACTTTCAACACATAATTCCACAAATCAATCCAAACTTCATTCCATCCCTCATTCCACACCTCCTTGAAAACCTCATGACACACATCATTCCACACATCATTCCACACGTAATTCCACGCGTCATTCCACACAGCATTACACACATCATTCTTCACATCAATTCACACCTCATTCCACACCTCATTCCACACCTCATTCCACACATCATTCCACACTTCATTGCACACATCATTCCAAACATCATTCCATACATCATTCCACAAATCATTCCACACGTCATTTAAACACGTCATTCCACTCATCGTTCCACGCATCATTCCACACCTCATTCCACAACTCATTCAACACATCATTCCACACATCATTCCACACATCATTCCACACATCATTCCACACATTATTCCAAACATCATTCCACACCTCATTCCACTCATCATTCCACGCATCATTCCACACCTCATTCCACAACTCATTCAACACATCATTCCACATATCATTCCACACATCATTCCACACATCATTCCACACCTCAATCCAGACCTCATTCCACACCTCATTCCACACATCATTGCATACATCATTGCACATATCATTCCACACATCATTCCACACGCCATTCCACACATCATTCCACGTATCACTCCACAACATTCAACACATAATTCCACACATCAATCCAAACTTCATTCCATCCCTCATTCCACACCTCCTTGAAAACCTCATTACACACATCATTCCACACACATCATTCCACACCCCATTCCACACCTCATTCCACACATCATTCCACAACATTCAACACATCATTCCACACATCAATCCACACATCATTCCATCCCTCATTCCACACGTCATTGAACAACTCATTCCACACATCATTCCACACATCATTCCACACATCATTCCAATTTTCATTCTACATCACATTCCACATAACATTCCACGCAACATTCCAAACATCATTCCACACATCATTCCATATATCATTCCAAATGTCATTCCACACATCATTCCACACATCTTTCCACACTTCATTCCACACATCATTCCTCACCTCATTCCACACATAATTCAATACAACATTCCACATACCTTTCCACACATCATTCCACACATCATTCCACACAACATTCCACATCATTTCACACATCATTCCACACATCATTCAACACATCATTCCATACAACATTCCAAATATCATCCACTCCTCATTCCACATATCATTCCACGCATCATTCCAAATCTCATTCCACACAGCATTTCACACATCAGTCCACACATAATTCCACACGTCATTCCACACATCATTCCACACATCATTGACACATCATTCCATACCTCATTCCAAACATCATTCCACACATCATTCCACACATCATTCCACACATTATTCCACACATCATTCCATACATCATTCAACACATCATTCCACACATCATTGACACATCATTGCATTCCTCATTCCACACATCATTCCATCACATTCCACTCAACATTCCACACATTATTCCACACATCATGGAGACATCATTCCACACATCATTCCACACATCATTCCACAACATTTCATACATCATTCCACACATCAATCCACACATCATTCCACACATCATTCCACACATCATTGCATTCCTCATTCCACACATCATTCCATCACATTCCACTCAACATTCCACACATTATTCCACACATCATAGAGACATCATTCCACACATCATTCCACACATCATTCCACAACATTTCATACATCATTCCACACATCAATCCACACATCATTCCACACATCATTGCACACATCATTCCACACCTCATTCCACACCTCATTCCACACATCATTCCACACAGCATTCCACACACCATTCCACATAACATTCAAAATATCATCCAATCCTCTTTCCTCATATCATTCCACGCTTCATTCCACATCTCATTCCACACATCATTCCACACATCATTCCACACCTCATTCCTCACGTCATTCCACACATCATTCCACACAGCATTCCAAATATCATTCCACACCTCATTCCACACCTCATTCCACACATCATTCCACACAGCATTCCAAACATCATTCCACACCTCATTCCACATATCATTCCACGCATCATGCCACACATCATTCCACACATCATTCCACACATCATTCCACATATCATTCCACATATCATTCCACACATCAGTCCATCACTCATTCCACAGCTAATTCAGACCTCATTCCACACCTCATTCCACACATCATTGCATACATCATTGCATTTATCATTCCACACATCATTCCACACGCCATTCCACACCTCATTCCACGTATCATTCCACAACATTCAACACATAATTCCACACATCAATCCAAACTTCATTCCATCCCTCATTCCACACCTCCTTGAAAACCTCATGACACACATCATTCCACAAATCATTCCACACCCCATTCCACACCTCATTCCACAAATCATTCCACAACATTCAACACATCATTCCACACATCAATCCACACATCATTCCATCCCTCATTCCACACGTCATTGAACAACTCATTCCACACATCATGCCACACATCATGCCACACATCATTCCACACATCAGTCCATCCCTTATTCCACACGTCATTGAACAACTCATTCCACACATTATTCCACACATCATTCCACACATCATTCCACACATCATTCCACACATCAGTCCTACCTCATTCCAAACCTCATTCCACACCTCAGTCCACACCTCATTCCACACATCATTCCACACATCATCCAACACATCATTCCACACATCATTCCAATTTTCATTCTACATCACATTCCACATAACATTCCACGCATCATTCCACACATCATTCCAAACATCATTCCAGACATCATTCCATATATCATTCCAAATGTCATTCGACACATCATTCCACACATCTTTCCACACTTCATTCCACACATCATTCCTCACCTCATTCCACACATCATTCAATACATCATTCCACACATCATTCCACGCATCATTCCACACAACATTCCACACATCATTGCACACATCATTCCACACCTCATTCTACATATCATTCAAAACATCATTCCACACATCATTGACACATCATTCCATAACTCATTCCAAACATCATTCCACACATCATTTCACACATCATTCCACACATTATTCCACATATCATTCCATACATCATTCAACACATCATTCCACACATCATTGACACATCATTGCATACCTCATTCCACACATCATTCCATAACATTCCACTCAACATTCCACACATTATTGCACACATCATTGAGACATCATTCCACACATCATGCCGCACATCATTCCACACATCATTTCACACCTCATTACACAAATCATCCCAAAACCTTTCACACGTCATTCCACACATCAATCCACATATCATTCCACACATCATTCCACACATCATTCAGACATCATTCCATACATCATTCCGCACATCATTCCACACATCATTTCACACCTCATTACACAAATCATCCCACAACATTTCACACATCATTCCACACATCAATCCACATATCATTCCACACATCATTCCACACATCATACCACACCTCATTCCACACATCATTCCACACATCATTCAATACATCATTCCACACATCATTCCACACAGCATTCCACACATCATTCCACACAACATTCCAAATATCATCCAATCCTCATTCCTCATATCATTCCACGCATCATTCCACATCTCATTCCACACATCATTCCACGCATCATTCCACACCTTATTCCACACGTCATTCCACACATCATTCCACACATCATTCCACACAGCATTCCAAATATCATTCCACACATCATTCCAAACATCATTCCACACCCCATTCCACACCTCATTCCACAAATCATTCCACACATCATTCCAAACATCATTCCACATTACATTCCACATCATTCCACCCCATATTCCACGCATCATTCCACACATCATTCCAAACATCATTACATCCATCATTCCACACATCATTCCACACATCATTCCACACCTCATTCCACGCCTCATTCCACACCTCAATCCACATATCATTCCACGCATCATTCCACACATCATTCCACACATCATGCCAAACATCATTCCACACATCATTCCACACCTCATTCCACCCATCATTCCACACTTCATTCCAGTCATCATTCCACAACATTCCTCAACATTCCACACATCATTCCACACATTATTCCACACATCATTCCACACATCAGTCCACACCTCATTCCACACATCATTCCACACATCATTCCACACATCAGTCCTACCTCATTCCAAACCTCATTCCACACCTCAGTCCACACCTCATTCCACACATCATTCCACACATCATCCAACACATCATTCCACACATCATTCCAATTTTCATTCTACATCACATTCCACATAACATTCCACGCATCATTCCACACATCATTCCAAACATCATTCCAGACATCATTCCATATATCATTCCAAATGTCATTCGACACATCATTCCACACATCTTTCCACACTTCATTCCACACATCATTCCTCACCTCATTCCACACATCATTCAATACATCATTCCACACATCATTCCACGCATCATTCCACACAACATTCCACACATCATTGCACACATCATTCCACACCTCATTCTACATATCATTCAAAACATCATTCCACACATCATTGACACATCATTCCATAACTCATTCCAAACATCATTCCACACATCATTTCACACATCATTCCACACATTATTCCACATATCATTCCATACATCATTCAACACATCATTCCACACATCATTGACACATCATTGCATACCTCATTCCACACATCATTCCATAACATTCCACTCAACATTCCACACATTATTGCACACATCATTGAGACATCATTCCACACATCATGCCGCACATCATTCCACACATCATTTCACACCTCATTACACAAATCATCCCAAAACCTTTCACACGTCATTCCACACATCAATCCACATATCATTCCACACATCATTCCACACATCATTCAGACATCATTCCATACATCATTCCGCACATCATTCCACACATCATTTCACACCTCATTACACAAATCATCCCACAACATTTCACACATCATTCCACACATCAATCCACATATCATTCCACACATCATTCCACACATCATACCACACCTCATTCCACACATCATTCCACACATCATTCAATACATCATTCCACACATCATTCCACACAGCATTCCACACATCATTCCACACAACATTCCAAATATCATCCAATCCTCATTCCTCATATCATTCCACGCATCATTCCACATCTCATTCCACACATCATTCCACGCATCATTCCACACCTTATTCCACACGTCATTCCACACATCATTCCACACATCATTCCACACAGCATTCCAAATATCATTCCACACATCATTCCAAACATCATTCCACACCCCATTCCACACCTCATTCCACAAATCATTCCACACATCATTCCAAACATCATTCCACATTACATTCCACATCATTCCACCCCATATTCCACGCATCATTCCACACATCATTCCAAACATCATTACATCCATCATTCCACACATCATTCCACACATCATTCCACACCTCATTCCACGCCTCATTCCACACCTCAATCCACATATCATTCCACGCATCATTCCACACATCATTCCACACATCATGCCAAACATCATTCCACACATCATTCCACACCTCATTCCACCCATCATTCCACACTTCATTCCAGTCATCATTCCACAACATTCCTCAACATTCCACACATCATTCCACACATTATTCCACACATCATTCCACACATCAGTCCACACCTCATTCCACACATCATTCCAGACATCATTCCACACATCATTCCAAACTTCATTCCAAATATCATTCCACACCTCATTCCACATAAGATTCCACACATCATTCCACACATCATTCCACACTTCATTTCACACACCATTTCTCACCTCATTCCACACATCATTCCACACATCATTCAATACATCATTCCACATATCATTCCACACATCATTCCACACATCATTCCACAAGCATTCCACACAGCATTGCACACATTATTCCACAGATCATTCCACACCGCATTTCACACATCATTCCACACATCATTGCACACATCATTCCACACAGCATTCCAAATATCTTTCCACACCTCATTCCAGATATCATTCCACGCATCATTCCACATCTCATTCCACACATCATTTCACACATCAGTCCGCACGTCATTTCATACATCATTCCACACATCATTCCACACAGCATTCCACACATCATTCCACACAGCATTCCACACATCATTGCACACAACATTCCACACATCATTCCACACTTCCTTCCACACATCATTCAACATCTCTTTCCACACCTAATTCCACACCTCATTCCACACATCAATCCACACATCATTCCATTCCTCAATCCACACATCATTGAACAACTCATTCCACACATCATGCCACACATCATGCCACACTTCATTCCACACATCAGTCCATCCCTCATTCCACACGTCATTGAACAATTCATTCCACACATCATTACACACATCATTCCACACATCATTCCAAACCTCATTCCACACCTCATTCCACACATCATTCCACACTTCATTCCACACATCATTCCACACATCATTCCAATTTTCATTCTACATCACATTCCACATAACATTCCACACATCATTCCACACATCATTCCAAACATCATTCCGCACATCATTCCTCACCTCATTCCACACATCATTCAATATATCATTCCACATACCATTCCACACATCATTCCACACATCATTCCACACAACATTCCACACATCATTGCACACATCATTCCACACCTCATTCCACACATCATTCAAAACATCATTCCACACAACATTCCAAATATCATCCACTCCTCATTCCACGCATTATTCCAAATCTCATTCCACACAGCATTTCACACATCAGTCCACACATCATTCCACACCTCATTCCACATATCATTCCACACCTCATTCCACGCATCATTCCACACATCATTCCACACATCATTCCACACCTCATTCCACACTTCCTTCCACACCTCATTCCACACCTCATTCCACACCTCATTCCAAACATCATTCCACACATCATTCCACAACATTGCACACTTCATTCCACACATCAGTCCATACCTCATTCTTCACATCATTCCACACATCATTCCACACATCATTCCAAACATCATTCCACATTACATTCCACATCATTCCACACCATATTCCACGCATCATTCCACATATCATTCCAAACATCATTACATCCATCATTCCACACATTATTCCACACATCATTCCACACCTCATTCCACGCCTCATTCCACACCTCAATCCACATATCATTCCATGCATCATTCCACACGTCATTCCACACATCATGCCAAACATCATTCCACACATGAATCCACACATCATTCCACACATCATTCCACACATCATTCCACACCTCATTCCACACATCATTCCACACATCATTCAATACATCATTCCACATATCATTCCACACATCATTCCACACATCATTCCACACATAATTCCACACAGCATTCCACACATCATTGCACACAACATTCCACACCTCATTCCACACCTCATTCCACACATCATTCCACACAGCATTCCAAACATCATTCCACACAACATTCCAAATATCATCCAATCCTCATTCCTCATATCATTCCACGCATCATTCCACATCTCATTCCACAACTCATTCAACACATCATTCCGCACATCATTCCACACATCATTCCACACATCATTCCACACATTATTCCAAACACCATTCCACACCTCATTCCACATAACATTCCACGCATCATTCCACACATCATTCCACACATCATTCCACACATCATTCCACATATCATTCCACACATCAGTCCATCCCTCATTCCACACCTCATTCCAGACCTCATTCCACACCTCATTCCACACATCATTGCATACATCATTGCACATATCATTCGAAACATCATTCCACACGCCATTCCACACCTCATTCCACGTATCATTCCACAACATTCAACACATAATTCCACACATCAATCCAAACTTCATTCCACCCCTCATTCCACACCTCCTTGAAAACCTCATTACACACATCATTCCACACATCATTCCACACCCCATTCCACACCTCATTCCACAAATCATTCCACACATCTTTCAAACATCATTACACATTACATTCCACATCATTCCACACCATATTCCACGCATCATTCCATACATCATTCCAAACATCATTACATCCTTCATTCCACACATAATTCCACACATCATTCCACACCTCATTCCACGCCTCATTCCACACCTCAATCCACATATCATTCCACGCATCATTCCACACATCATTCCACACATCATGCCAAACATCATTCCAAACACCATTCCACACCTCATTCCACATATCATTCCACGCATCATTCCACACATCATTCCACACATCATTCCACACATCATTCCACATATCATTCCACATATCATTCCACACATCAGTCCATCCCTCATTCCACACCTCATTCCAGACCTCATTCCACACCTCATTCCACACATCATTGCATACATCATTGCACATATCATTCCACACATCATTCCACACGCCATTCCACACCTCATTCCACGTATCATTCCACAACATTCAACACATAATTCCACACATCAATCCAAACTTCATTCCACCCCTCATTCCACACCTCCTTGAAAACGTCATTACAATCATCATTCCACACATCATTCCACACCCCATTCCACACCTCATTCCACAAATCATTCCACACATCATTCCAAACATCATTACACATTACATTCCACATCATTCCACATCATATTCCAAGCATCATTCCACACATCATTCCAAACATCATTACATCATTCATTCCACACATAATTCCACACATCATTCCACACCTCATTCCACGCCTCATTCCACACCTCAATCCACATATCATTCCACGCATCATTCCACACATCATTCCACACATCATGCCAAACATCATTCCACACATCATTCCACACCTCATTCCACCCATCATTCCACACTTCATTCCAGTCATCATTCCACAACATTCCTCAACATTCCACACATCATTCCACACATTATTCCACTCATCATTCCACACATCAGTCCACACCTCATTCCACACATCATTCCACACATCATTCTCACATCATTCCAAACTTCATTCCAAATATCATTCCACACCTCATTCCACATAACATTCCACACATCATTCCACACATAATTCCACACTTCATTTCACACACCATTCCTCACCTCATTCCACACATCATTCCACACATCATTCAATACATCATTCCACATATCATTCCACACATCATTTCACACACCATTCCACAAGCATTCCACACAGCATTCCACACATCATTGCACACAGCATTCCACACATCATTCCACACCTCATTCCACACATCATTCCACATCTCTTTCCACACATAATTCCACACCTCATTCCACACATCAATCCACACATCATTCCATCCCTCATTCCACACATCATTGAACAACTCATTCCACACATCATGCCACACATCATTCCACACATCATTCCACACATCATTCCAAACCTCATTCCACACCTCATTCCACACCTCATTCCACACATCATTCCACACATCATTCCACACATCATTCCACACATCATTCCAATTTTCATTCTACATCACATTCCACATAACATTTCACGCATCATTCCACACATCATTCCAAACATCATTCCACACATCATTCCATATATCATTCCAAATGTCATTCGACACATCATTCCACACATCTTTCCACAATTCATTCCACACATCATTCCTCACCTCATTCCACACATCATTCAATACATCATTCCATACAACATTCCAAATATCATCCACTCCTCATTCCACATATCATTCCACGCATCATTCCAAATCTCATTCCACACAGCATTTCACACATCAGTCCACACATAATTCCACACCTCATTCCACATATCATTCCACTCCTCATTCCACGCATCATTCCACACATCATTCCACACATCATTCCACACCTCATTCCACACCTCATTCCACACCTCATTCCACACCTCATTCCACACCTCATTCCACACATCATTCCACACATCATTCCACAACATTCCAGAATTCATTCCACACATCAGTCCATACCTCATTCTTCACCTCATTCCACACATCATTCCACACATCATAGAAACATAGACATAGAAAATAGGTGCAGGAGTAGGCCATTCGGCCCTTCTAGCCTGCACCGCCATTCAATGAGTTCATGGCTGAACATTCAACTTCAGTACCCCATTCCTGCTTTCTCGCCATACCCCTTGATCCCCTAGCAGTAAGGACCTCATCTAACTCCTTTTTGAATATATTTAGTGAATTGGCCTCAACAACTTTCTGTGGTAGAGAATTCCACAGGTTCACCACTCTCTGGGTGAAGAAGTTCCTCCGCATCTCGGTCCTAAATGGCTTACCCCTTATCCTTAGACTGTGACCCCTGGTTCTGGACTTCCCCAACATTGGGAACATTCTTCCTGCATCTAACCTGTCTAACCCCGTCAGAATTTTATATGTTTCTATGAGGTCCCCTCTCATTCTTCTGAACTCCAGTGAATACAAGCCCAGTTGATCCAGTCTTTCTTGATAGGTCAGTCCCGCCATCCCGGGAATCAGTATGGTGAACCTTCGCTGCACTCCCTCAATAGCAAGAATGTCCTTCCTCAGGTTAGGAGACCAAAACTGTACACAATACTCCAGGTGTGGCCTCACCAATGCCCTGTACAACTGTAGCAACACCTCCCTGCCCCTGTACTCAAATCCCCTTGCTATGAAGGCCAACATGCCATTTGCTTTCTTAACCGCCTGCTGCACCTGCATGCCAACCTTCAATGACTGATGTACCATGACACCCAGGTCTCTTTGCACCTCCCCTTTTCCTAATCTGTCACCATTCAGATAATAGTCTGTCTCTCTGTTTTTACCACCAAAGTGGATAACCTCACATTTATCCACATTATACTTCATCTGCCATGCATTTGCCCACTCACCTAACCTATCCAAGTCGCTCTGCAGCCTCACAGCATCCTCCTCGCAGCTCACACTGCCACTCAACTTAGTGTCATCCGCAAATTTGGAGATACTACATTTAATCCCCTCATCTAAATCATTAATGTACAGTGTAAACAGCTGGGGCCCCAGCACAGAACCTTGCGGTACCCCACTAGTCACTGCCTGCCATTCTGAAAAGTACCCATTTACTCCTACTCTTTGCTTCCTGTCTGACAACCAGTTCTCAATCCATGTCAGTACACTACCTCCAATCCCATGTGCTCTAACTTTGCGCATCAATCTCTTGTGTGGGACCTTGTCGAACGCCTTCTGAAAGTCCAAATATACCACATCAACTGGTTCTCCCTTATCCACTCTACTGGAAACATCCTCAAAAAATTCCAGAAGATTTGTCAAGCATGATTTCCCTTTCACAAATCCATGCTGACTTGGACCTATCATGTCACCTCTTTCCAAATGCACTGCTATGACATCCTTAATAATTGATTCCATCATTTTACCCACTACCGATGTCAGGCTGACCGGTCTATAATTCCCTGTTTTCTCTCTCCCTCCTTTTTTAAAAAGTGGGGTTACATTGGCTACCCTCCACTTCATAGGAACTGATCCAGAGTCAAGGGAATGTTGGAAAATGACTGTCAACGCATCCACTATTTCCAAGGCCACCTCCTTAAGTACTCTGGGATGCAGTCCATCAGGCCCTGGGGATTTATCTGCCTTCAATCCCATCAATTTCCCCAACACAATTTCCCGGCTAATAAGGATTTCCCTCAGTTCCTCCTCCTTACTAGACCCCCCGACCCCTTTTATAACCGGAAGGTTGTTCGTGTCCTCCTTCGTGAATACCGAACCAAAGTACTTGTTCAATTGGTCCGCCATTTCTTTGTTCCCCGTTATGACTTCCCCTGATTCTGACTGCAGGGGACCTACATTTGTCTTTACTAACCTTTTTCTCTTTACATATCTATAGAAACTTTTGCAATCCGTCTTAATGTTCCCTGCAAGCTTCTTCTCATACTCCATTTTCCCTGCCCTAATCAAACCCTTTGTCCTCCTCTGCTGAGTTCTAAATTTCTCCCAGTCCCCAGGTTCGCTGCTATTTCTGGCCAATTTGTATGCCACTTCCTTGGCTTTAATACTATCCCTGATTTCCCTTGATAGCCACGGTTGAGCCACCTTCCCTTTTTTATTTCTATGCCAGACAGGAATGTACAATTGTTGTAGTTCATCCATGCGGTCTCTAAATGTCTGCCATTGCCCATCCACAGTCAACCCCTTAAGTATCATTCGCCAATCCATCTCAGCCAATTCACGCCTCATACCTTCAAAGTTAGCCTTCTTTAAGTTCTGGACCATGGTCTCTGAATTAACTGTTTCATTCTCCATCCTAATGCAGAATTCCACCATATTATGGTCACTCTTCCCCAAGGGGCCTCGCACAACGAGATTGCTAATTAATCCTTTCTCATTACATAACACCCAGTCTAAGATGGCCTCCCCCCTAGTTGGTTCCTCGACATATTGGTCTAAAAAACCATCCCTTATGCACTCCAGAAAATCCTCCTCCACCGTATTGCTTCCAGTTTGGTTAGCCCAATCTATGTGCATATTAAAGTCACCCATTATAACTGCTGTACCTTTATTGCACGCACCCCTAATTTCCTGTTTGATGCCCTCCCCAACATCACTACTACTGTTTGGAGGTCTATACACAACTCCCACTAACGTTTTTTGCCCTTTGGTGTTCTGCAGCTCTACCCATATAGATTCCACATCATCCAAGCTAATGTCCTTCCTAACTATTGCCTTAATCTCCTCCTTAACCAGCAATGCTACCCCACCTCCTTTTCCTTTTATTCTATCCTTCCTGAATGTTGAATACCCCTGGATGTTGAGTTCCCAGCCCTGCTCATCCTGGAGCCACGTCTCCGTAATCCCAATCACATCATATTTGTTAACATCTATTTGCACAGTTAATTCATCCACCTTATTGCGGATACTCCTTGCATTAAGACACAAAGCCTTTAGGCTTGTTTTTTTAACACCCTCTGTCCTTTTAGAATTTTGCTGTACAATGGCCCTTTTTGTTCTTTGCCTTGGGTTTCTCTGCCCTCCACTTTTCCTCATCTCCTTTCTGTCTTTTGTTTTTGCCTCCTTTTTGTTTCCCTCTATCTCCCTGCATTGGTTCCCATCCCCCTGCCATATTAGTTTAACTCCTCCCCAACAGCACTAGCAAACACTCCCCCGAGGACATTGGTTCCGATTCTGCCCAGGTGCAGACCGTCCGGATTGTACTGGTCCCACCTCCCCCAGAACCGGTTCCAATGCCCCAGGAATTTGAATCCCTCCCTGCTGCACCATTGCTCAAGCCACGTATTCATCTGAGCTATCCTGCGATTCCTACTCTGACTAGCACGTGGCACTGGTAGCAATCCCGAGATTACTACTTTTGAGGTCCTACTTTTTAATTTAGCTCCTAGCTCCTTAAATTCATTTCGTAGGAACTCATCCCTTTTTTTACCTATGTCGTTGGTACCAACGTGCACCACGACAACTGGCTGTTCTCCCTCCCATTTCAGAATGTCCTGCACCCGCTCCGAGACATCCTTGACTCTTGCATCAGGGAGGCAACATACCATCCTGGAGTCTCGGTTGCGGCCGCAGAAACGCCTATCTATTCCCCTTACAATTGAATCCCCTATCACTATCGCTCGCCCACTCTTTTTCCTGCCCTCCTGTGCAACAGAGCCAGCCATGGTGCCATGAACTTGGCTGCTGCTGCCCACTCCTGATGAGTCATCCCCCTCAACAGCACTCAAAGCAGTGTATCTGTTTTGCAGTGGGATGACCACAGGGGACCCCTGCACTACCTTCCTTGCACTGCTCTTCCTGCTGGTCTTCCATTCCCTATCTGGCTGTGGACCCTTCTCCTGCGGTAAGACCAACTCGCTACACGTGATACTCACGTCATTCTCAGCATCGTGGATGCTCCAGAGTGAATCCACCTTCAGCTCCAACTCCGCAACACGGACCGTCAGTAGCCGGAGGTGGACACACTTCTCGCACATGTAGTCGTCAGGGACACTAGTGTTGTCCCCGTGTTCCCACATGGTACAGGAGGAGCATATCACGTGACCGAGCTGTCCTGCCATGACATAACCCTTAGATACACTTAAATTGCCGACAACAATGTTAAAAGTTACTGACTAATAAAGAAAAAGAAAAACTACTCACCAATCAGCAGCCAATCACTTACCACGTTGGCTGTGACGTCACCTTTTGATTTCTTTCTACTTCTTTTTTGCCTTCTCTCCCAGCTGGAGCTGCACAGGTACGTGTCTCAACTCCCGCCTCTCTCGACGCTCCCCGGACTGCTGAGCCTTTTATAGGCCGCTGCCTCTCTCGACTCCCCGGACTGCTGAGCCTTTTATAGGCCGCTGCCTCTCTCGACTCCCGCGTCTCTCGACTCCCCGGACCGCTGAGCCTTTTATAGGCCGCTGCCTCTCTGGACTCCCGCCTCTCTCGACGCTCCCCGGACTGCTGAGCCTTTTATAGGCCGCTGCCTCTCTCGACTCCCGCCTCTCTCGACTCCCCGGACTGCTGAGCCTTTTATAGGCCGCTGCCTCTCTCGACTCCCGCCTCTCCAAACATTCCAAACATCATTCCACATATCATTTACACATCATTCCACACCTCATTCCACACAACAGTCCATAACATTCCACACATCATTACACACATCATTCCACACATCATTGACACATCATTCCATACCTCATTCCAAACATCATTCCACACATCATTCCACACATCATTCCACACATTATTCCACACCTCATTCCATACATCATTCAACACATCATTCCACACATCATTGACACATCATTGCATACCTCATTCCACACCTCATTCCACATATCATTCCACGCATCATTCCACATCTAATTCCACACATCATTCCACACATCATTCCGCACGTCATTCCATACATCATTCCACACATCATTCCACACAGCATTCCACACATCATTCCACACCGCATTCCACACATCATTGCACACAACATTCCACACATCATTCCACACCTCATTCCACATTTCATTTACACATCATTCCACACCTCATTCCACACGTCATTCCATAACATTCCACACATCATTACACACGTCATTCCACACATCATTGACACATCATTCCATACCTCATTCCAAACATCATTCCACACATCATTCCACACATCATTCCACACATTATTCCACACATCATTCCATACATCATTCAACAATATCATTCCACACATCATTGACACATCATTGCATTCCTCATTCCACACATCATTCCATCACATTCCACTCAACATTACACACATTATTCCACACATCATAGAGACATCATTCCACACATCATTCCACACATCATTCCACAACATTTCATACATCATTCCACACATCAATCCACACGTCATTCCACACATCATTCCACACATCATTCCACACCTGATTCCACACATCATTCCACACATCATTCAATACATCATTCCACACCTCATTCCACACCTCATTCCACACATCATTCCACACAGCATTACACACATCATTCCACACAACATTCAAATATCATCCAATCCTCATTCCTCAAATCATTCCACCCATTATTCCACATCTCATTCCACACATCATTCCACACATCATTCCACACCTCATTCCTCACGTCATTCCACACATCATTCCACACATCATTCCATTCAGCATTCCAAATATCATTCCACACCTCATTCCACACCTCATTCCACACATCATTCCACACAGCATTCCAAACATCATTCCACACCTCATTCTACATATCAT
The DNA here is from genome assembly GCF_044704955.1 of Pristiophorus japonicus. Classification (NCBI taxonomy): domain Eukaryota; kingdom Metazoa; phylum Chordata; class Chondrichthyes; family Pristiophoridae; genus Pristiophorus; species Pristiophorus japonicus. Next base: position 8,296,925 of record NC_092005.1, on the reverse strand, counting down.
TCCACGCATCATTCCACACATCATTCCACACATCATTCCACACATCATTCCACATATCATTCCACATATCATTCCACACATCAGTCCATCCCTCATTCCACACCTCATTCCAGACCTCATTCCACACCTCATTGCACACATCATTGCATACATCATTGCACATATCATTCCACACATCATTCCACACGCCATTCCACACCTCATTCCACGTATCATTCCACAACATTCAACACATAATTCCACACATCAATCCAAACTTCATTCCATCCCTCATTCCACAGCTCCTTGAAAACCTCATTACAAACATCATTCCACAAATCATTCCACACCCCATTCCACACCTCATTCCACAAATCATTCCACAACATTTAACACATCATTCCACACATCAATCCACACATCATTCCATCCCTCATTCCACACGTCATTGAACAACTCATTCCACACATCATGCCACACATCATTCCACACATCAGTCCATCCCTTATTCCACACGTCATTGAACAACTCATACCACACATCATTCCACACATCATTCCACACATCATTCCACACATCATTCCACACATCATTCCACACATCAGTCCTACCTCATTCCAAACCTCATTCCACACCTCATTCCACACCTCATTCCACACATCATTCCACACATCATTCCATACATCTTTCCACACATCATTCCAATTTTCATTCTACGTCACATTCCACATAACATTCCACGCATCATTCCACACATCATTCCAAACATCATTCCAGACATCATTCCATATATCATTTCAAATGTCATTCGACACATCATTCCACACATCTTTCCACACTTCATTCCACACATCATTACTCACCTCATTCCACACATCATTCAATACATCATTCCACATACCATTCCACACAACATTCCACACATCATTCCACACATCATTCAATACATCATTCCACATACCATTCCACACATCATTCCACACATCATTCCACACAACATTCCACACATCATTACATCCATCATTCCACACATCATTCCACACATCATTCCACACCTCATTTCACGCCTCATTCCACACCTCAATCCACATATCATTCCACGCATCATTCCACACATCGTTCCACACATCATGCCAAACATCATTCCACACATCATTCCACACCTCATTCCACCCATCATTCCACACTTCATTCCAGTCATCATTCCACAACATTCCTCAACATTCCACACATCATTCCACACATTATTCCACACATCATTCCATACATCAGTCCATACCTCATTCCACACATCATTCCAGACATCATTCCACACATCATTCCAAACTTCATTCCAAATATCATTCCACACCTCATTCCACATAACATTCCACACATCATTCCAGACATCATTCCACACTTCATTTCACACACCATTCCTCACCTCATTCCACACATCATTCCACACATCATTCAATACATCATTCCACATATCATTCCACACATCATTCCACACAGCATTGCACACATTATTCCACAGATCATTCCACACCGCATTTCACACATCATTCCACACATCATTGCACACATCATTCCACACAGCATTCCAAATATTTTTCCACACCTCATTCCAGATATCATTCCACGCATCATTCCACATCTCATTCCACACATCATTCCACACATCAGTCTGCACGTCATTCCATACATCATTCCACACATCATTCCACACAGCATTCCACACATCATTCCACACAGCATTCCACACATCATTGCACACAACATTCCACACATCATTCCACATCTCTTTCCACACATAATTCCACACCTCATACCACACATCAATCCACACATCATTCCATCACTCATTCCACACATCATTGAACAACTCATTCCACACATCATTCCACACATCATGCCAAACATCATTCCACACATCACTCCACACCTCATTCCACCCATCATTCCACACTTCATTCCAGTCATCATTCCACAACATTCCTCAACATTCCACACATCATTCCACACATTATTCCACACATCATTCCACACATCAGTCCACACCTCATTCCACACATCGTTCCAGACATCATTCCACACATCATTCCAAACTTCATTCCAAATATCATTCCACACCTCATTCCACATAACATTTCACACATCATTCCACACTTCATTTCACACACCATTCCTCACCTCATTCCACACATCATTCCACACATCATTCAATACATCATTCCACATATCATTCCACACATCATTCCACACATCATTCCACAAGCATTCCACACAGCATTGCACACATTATTCCACAGATAATTCCACACCGCATTTCACACATCATTCCACACATCATTGCACACATCATTCCACACAGCATTCCAAATATCTTACCACACCTCATTCCAGATATCATTCCACGCATCATTCCACATCTCATTCCACACATCATTCCACACATCAGTCCGCACGTCATTCCTTACATCATTCCACACATCATTCCACACAGCATTCCACACACCATTCCACACAGCATTCCACACATCATTGCACACAACATTCCACACATCATTCCACACCTCATTCCACACATCATTCCACATCTCTTTCCACACATAATTCCACACCTCATTGCACACATCAATCCACACATCATTCCATCCCTCATTCCAAACATCATTGAGCAACTCATTCCACACATCATGCCACACATCATGCCACACTTCATTCCACACATCAGTCCATCCCTCATTCCACACGTCATTGAACAACTCATTCCACACATCATTCCACACATCATTCCACACATCATTCCAAACCTCATTCCACACCTCATTCCACACATCATTCCACACATCATTCCACACATCAATCCAATTTTCATTCTACGTCACATTCCACATAACATTCCACGCATCATTCCACACATCATTCCAAACATCATTCCACACATCATTCCATATATCATTCCAAATGTCATTCGACACATCATTCCACACATCTATCCACACTTCATTCCACACATCATTCCTCACCTCATTCCACACATCATTCAATATATCATTCCACATACCATTCCACACATCATTCCACACATCATTCCACACAACATTCCACACATCATTGCACACAGCATTCCATACCTCATTCCACACATCATTCAACACATCATTCCACACAACATTCCAAATAACATCCACTCCTCATTCCACATATCATTCCACGCATCATTCCAAATCTCATTCCACGCATCATTCCACACTATCATTCAACACATCATTCCACACCTCATTCCACCCTTCATTCCACACCTCATTCCACACCTCATTCCAAACCTCATTCCAAACATCATTCCACACATCATTCCACAACATTGCACACTTCATTCCACACATCAGTCCATACCTCATTCTTCACATCATTCCACACATCATTCCACACATCATTCCAAACATCATTCCACATTACATTCCACATCATTCCACACCATATTCCACGCCTCATTCCACACATCATTCCAAACATCATTACATCCATCATTCCACACATCATTCCACACGTCATTCCACACCTCATTCCACGCTTCATTCCACACCTCAATCCACATATAATTCGACGCATCATTCCACACATCATTCCACACATCATGCCAAACATCATTCCACACATGATCCACACATCATTCCACACATCATTCCACACATCATTCCACACCTCATTGCACACATCATTCCACACATCATTCAATACATCATTCCACATATCATTCCACACATCATTCGACACATCATTCCACACATAATTCCACACAGCATTCCACACATAATTGCACACATCATTCCACATCTCATTCCACACCTCATTCCACACATCATTCCACACAGCATTCCAAACATCATTCCACACAACATTCCAAATATCATCCAATCCTCATTCCTCATATCATTCCACGCATCATTCCACATCTCATTCCACACATCATTCCACGCATCATTCCACACCTCATTCCACACGTCATTCCACACATCATTCCATACATCATTCCACACAGCATTCCAAATATCATTCCACACCTCATTCCACACCTCATTCCACACATCATTCCACACGTAATTCCACGCGTCATTCCACACAGCATTACATACATCATTCTTCACATCAATTCACACCACATTCCACACCTCATTCCACACCTCATTCCACACCTCATTCCACACATCATTCCACACATCATTGCACACATCATTCCAAACATCATTCCATACATCATTCCACAAATCATTCCACACGTCATTTAAACACCTCATTCTACTCAGCATTCCACGCATCGTTCCACACCTCATTCCACAACTCTTTCAACACATCATTCCGCACATCATTCCAAACATCATTCCACACATCATTCCACACATTATTCCAAACACCATTCCACACATCATTCCACATATCATTCCACGCATCATTCCACACATCATTGCACACATCATTCCACACATCATTCCACATATCATTCCACATATCATTCCACACATCAGTCCATCCCTCATTCCACACCTCATTCCAGACATCATTCCACACCTCATTCCACACATCATTGCATACATCATTGCACATATCATTCCACACATCATTCCACACGCCATTCCACACCTCATTCCACGTCTCATTCCACAACATTCAACACATAATTCCACACATCAATCCAAACTTCATTCCACCCCTCATTCCACACCTCCTTGAAAACCTCATTACACACATCATTCCACACATCATTCCACACCCCATTTCACACCTCATTCCACAAATCATTCCACACATCATTCCAAACATCATTACACATTACATTCCACATCATTCCACACCATATTCCACGCATCATTCCACACATCATTCCAAACATCATTACATCCTTCATTCCACACATCATTCCATATATCATTCCAAATGTCATTCGACACAACATTCCACACATCTTTCCACACTTCATTCCACACATCATTCCTCACCTCATTCCACACATCATTCAATATATCATTCCACATACCATTCCACACATCATTCCACACATCATTCCACACAACATTCCACACATCATTGCACACAGCATTCCATACCTCATTCCACACATCATTCAACACATCATTCCACACAACATTCCAAATAACATCCACTCCTCATTCCACATATCATTCCACGCATCATTCCAAATCTCATTCCACGCATCATTCCACACTATCATTCCACACATCATTCCACACCTCATTCCACCCTTCATTCCACACCTCATTCCACACCTCATTCCACACCTCATTCCAAACATCATTCCACACATCATTCCACAACATTGCACACTTCATTCCACACATCAGTCCATACCTCATTCTTCACATCATTCCACACATCATTCCACACATCATTCCAAACATCATTCCACATTTCATTCCACATCATTCCACACCATATTCCACGCATCATTCCGCACATCATTCCAAACATCATTACATCCATCATTCCACACATCATTCCACACGTCATTCCACACCTCATTCCACGCTTCATTCCACACCTCAATCCACATATAATTCGACGCATCATTCCACACATCATTCCACACATCATGCCAAACATCATTCCACACATGATCCACACATCATTCCACACATCATTCCACACATCATCCCACACCTCATTGCACACATCATTCCACACATCATTCAATACATCATTCCACATATCATTCCACACATCATTCCACACATCATTCCACACATAATTCCACACAGCATTCCACACATCATTGCACACATCATTCCACATCTCATTCCACACCTCATTCCACACATCATTCCACACAGCATTCCAAACATCATTCCACACAACATTCCAAATATCATCCAATCCTCATTCCTCATATCATTCCACGCATCATTCCACATCTCATTCCACACATCATCCCACACCTCATTGCACACATCATTCCACACATCATTCAATACATCATTCCACATATCATTCCACACATCATTCCACACATCATTCCACACATAATTCCACACAGCATTCCACACATCATTGCACACATCATTCCACATCTCATTCCACACCTCATTCCACACATCATTCCACACAGCATTCCAAACATCATTCCACACAACATTCCAAATATCATCCAATCCTCATTCCTCATATCATTCCACGCATCATTCCACATCTCATTCCACACATCATTCCATACATCATTCCACACAGCATTCCAAATATCATTCCACACCTCATTCCACACCTCATTCCACACATCATTCCACACGTAATTCCACGCGTCATTCCACACAGCATTACACACATCATTCTTCACATCAATTCACACCACATTCCACACCTTATTCCACACCTCATTCCACACCTCATTCCACACATCATTCCACACATCATTGCACACATCATTCCAAACATCATTCCATACATCATTCCACAAATCATTCCACACGTCATTTAAACACCTCATTCTACTCAGCATTCCACGCATCGTTCCACACCTCATTCCGCAACTCATTCAACACATCATTCCGCACATCATTCCAAACATCATTCCACACATCATTCCACACATTATTCCAAACACCATTCCACAGATCATTCCACATATCATTCCACGCATCATTCCACACATCATTGCACACATCATTCCACACATCATTCCACATATCATTCCACATATCATTCCACACATCAGTCCATCCCTCATTCCACACCTCATTCCAGACATCATTCCACACCTCATTCCACACATCATTGCATACATCATTGAACATATCATTCCATACATCATTCCACACGCCATTCCACACCTCATTCCACGTCTCATTCCACAACATTCAACACATAATTCCACACATCAATCCAAACTTCATTCCATCCCTCATTCCACACCTCCTTGAAAACCTCATTACACACATCATTCCACACATCATTCCACACCCCATTTCACACCTCATTCCACAAATCATTCCACACATCATTCCAAACATCATTACACATTACATTCCACATCATTCCACACCATATTCCACGCATCATTCCACACATCATTCCAAACATCATTGCATCCTTCATTCCACACATCATTCCACACATCATTCGACACCTCATTCCACGCCTCATTCCACACCTCAATCCAGATATCATTCCACGCATTATTCCACACATCATTCCACACATCATGCCAAACATCATACCACACATCATTCCACACCTCATTCCACCCATCATTCCACACTTCATTCCAGTCATAATTCCACAACATTCCTCAACATTCCACACATCATTCCACACATCAGTCCACACCTCATTCCACACATCATTCCACACATCATTCCACACATCATTCCAAACTTCATTCCAAATATCATTCCACACCTCATTCCACATAACATTCCACACATCATTCCACACTTCATTTCACACATCATTCCTCACCTCATTCCACACATTATTCCACACATCATTCAATACATCATTCCACATATCATTCCACACATCATTCCACACACCATTCCACAAGCATTCCACACAGCATTGCACACATCATTCCACACATCATTCCACACCGCATTTCACACATCATTCCACACATCATTGCACACATCATTCCACACAGCATTCCAAATATCTTTCCACACCTCATTCCACATATCATTCCACGCATCATTCCACATCTCATTCCACACATCATTCCACACAGCATTCCACACATCATTCCACACAGCATTCCACACATCATTGCACACAACATTCCACACATCATTCCACACCTCATTCCACACATCATTCCACATCTCTTTCCACACATAATTCCACACCTCATTCCACACATCAATCCACACATCATTCCATCCCTCATTCCACACATCATTGAACAACTCATTCCACACATCATGCCACACATCATTCCACACATCATTCCACACATCATTCCAAACCTCATTCCACACCTCATTCCACACCTCATTCCACACATCATTCCACACATCTTTCCACACATCATTCCACACATCATTCCAATTTTCATTCTACATCACGTTCCACATAACATTCCACGCATCATTCCACACATCATTCCAAACATCATTCCAGACATCATTCCATATATCATTCCAAATGTCATTCGACACTTCATTCCACACATCATTCCTCACCTCATTCCACACATCATTCAATACATCATTCCACATGCCATTCCACACAACATTCCACACATCATTCCACACATCATTCAATACATCATTCCACATACCATTCCACACATCATTCCACACATCATTCCACACAATATTCCACACATCATTGCACACATCATTCCACACCTCATTCCACATATCATTCAACACATCATTCCACACATCATTGACACATCATTCCATAACTCATTCCAAACATCATTCCACACATCATTCCACACATCATTCCACACATTATTCCACATATCATTCCATACATCATTCAACACATCATTCCACACATCATTCAATACATCATTCCACATATCATTCCACACATCATTCCACACATCATTCCACACATAATTCCACACAGCATTCCACACATCATTGCACACATCATTCCACATCTCATTCCACACCTCATTCCACACATCATTCCACACAGCATTCCAAACATCATTCCACACAACATTCCAAATATCATCCAATCCTCATTCCTCATATCATTCCACGCATCATTCCACATCTCATTCCACACATCATTCCACGCATCATTCCACACCTCATTCCACACGTCATTCCACACATCATTCCATACATCATTCCACACAGCATTCCAAATATCATTCCACACCTCATTCCACACCTCATTCCACACATCATTCCACACGTAATTCCACGCGTCATTCCACACAGCATTACACACATCATTCTTCACATCAATTCACACCACATTCCACACCTCATTCCACACCTCATTCCACGCCTCATTCCACACATCATTCCACACATCATTGCACACATCATTCCAAACATCATTCCATACATCATTCCACAAATCATTCCACACGTCATTTAAACACCTCATTCTACTCAGCATTCCACGCATCGTTCCACACCTCATTCCACAACTCATTCAACACATCATTCCGCACATCATTCCAAACATCATTCCACACATCATTCCACACATTATTCCAAACACCATTCCACACATCATTCCACATATCATTCCACGCATCATTCCACACATCATTGCACACATCATTCCACACATCATTCCACATATCATTCCACATATCATTCCACACATCAGTCCATCCCTCATTCCACACCTCATTCCAGACATCATTCCACACCTCATTCCACACATCATTGCATACATCATTGCACATATCATTCCACACATCATTCCACACGCCATTCCACACCTCATTCCACGTCTCATTCCACAACATTCAACACATAATTCCACACATCAATCCAAACTTCATTCCACCCCTCATTCCACACCTCCTTGAAAACCTCATTACACACATCATTCCACACATCATTCCACACCCCATTTCACACCTCATTCCACAAATCATTCCACACATCATTCCAAACATCATTACACATTACATTCCACATCATTCCACACCATATTCCACGCATCATTCCACACATCATTCCAAACATCATTACATCCTTCATTCCACACATCATTCCATATATCATTCCAAATGTCATTCGACACAACATTCCACACATCTTTCCACACTTCATTCCAGACATCATTCCTCACCTCATTCCACACATCATTCAATATATCATTCCACATACCATTCCACACATCATTCCACACATCATTCCACACAACATTCCACACATCATTGCACACAGCATTCCATACCTCATTCCACACATCATTCAACACATCATTCCACACAACATTCCAAATAACATCCACTCCTCATTCCACATATCATTCCACGCATCATTCCAAATCTCATTCCACGCATCATTCCACACTATCATTCCACACATCATTCCACACCTCATTCCACCCTTCATTCCACACCTCATTCCACACCTCATTCCACACCTCATTCCAAACATCATTCCACACATCATTCCACAACATTGCACACTTCATTCCACACATCAGTGAATACCTCATTCTTCACATCATTCCACACATCATTCCACACATCATTCCAAACATCATTCCACATTACATTCCACATCATTCCACACCATATTCCACGCATCATTCCGCACATCATTCCAAACATCATTACATCCATCATTCCACACATCATTCCACACGTCATTCCACACCTCATTCCACGCTTCATTCCACACCTCAATCCACATATAATTCGACGCATCATTCCACACATCATTCCACACATCATGCCAAACATCATTCCACACATGATCCACACATCATTTCACACATCATTCCACACATCATTCCACACCTCATTGCACACATCATTCCACACATCATTCAATACATCATTCCACATATCATTCCACACATCATTCCACACATCATTCCACACATAATTCCACACAGCATTCCACACATCATTGCACACATCATTCCACATCTCATTCCACACCTCATTCCACACATCATTCCACACAGCATTCCAAACATCATTCCACACAACATTCCAAATATCATCCAATCCTCATTCCTCATATCATTCCACGCATCATTCCACATCTCATTCCACACATCATTCCACGCATCATTCCACACCTCATTCCACACGTCATTCCACACATCATTCCATACATCATTCCACACAGCATTCCAAATATCATTCCACACCTCATTCCACACCTCATTCCACACATCATTCCACACGTAATTCCACGCGTCATTCCACACAGCATTACACACATCATTCTTCACATCAATTCACACCACATTCCACACCTTATTCCACACCTCATTCCACACCTCATTCCACACATCATTCCACACATCATTGCACACATCATTCCAAACATCATTCCATACATCATTCCACAAATCATTCCACACGTCATTTAAACACCTCATTCTACTCAGCATTCCACGCATCGTTCCACACCTCATTCCACAACTCATTCAACACATCATTCCGCACATCATTCCAAACATCATTCCACACATCATTCCACACATTATTCCAAACACCATTCCACAGATCATTCCACATATCATTCCACGCATCATTCCACACATCATTGCACACATCATTCCACACATCATTCCACATATCATTCCACATATCATTCCACAAATCAGTCCATCCCTCATTCCACACCTCATTCCAGACATCATTCCACACCTCATTCCACACATCATTGCATACATCATTGAACATATCATTCCACACATCATTCCACACGCCATTCCACACCTCATTCCACGTCTCATTCCACAACATTCAACACATAATTCCACACATCAATCCAAACTTCATTCCATCCCTCATTCCACACCTCCTTGAAAACCTCATTACACACATCATTCCACACATCATTCCACACCCCATTTCACACCTCATTCCACAAATCATTCCACACATCATTCCAAACATCATTACACATTACATTCCACATCATTCCACACCATATTCCACGCATCATTCCACACATCATTCCAAACATCATTACATCCTTCATTCCACACATCATTCCACACATCATTCGACACCTCATTCCACGCCTCATTCCACACCTCAATCCAGATATCATTCCTCGCATTATTCCACACATCATTCCACACATCATGCCAAACATCATACCACACATCATTCCACACCTCATTCCACCCATCATTCCACACTTCATTCCAGTCATAATTCCACAACATTCCTCAACATTCCACACATCATTCCACACATCAGTCCACACCTCATTCCACACATCATTCCACACATCATTCCACACATCATTCCAAACTTCATTCCAAATATCATTCCACACCTCATTCCACATAACATTCCACAAGCATTCCACACAGCATTGCACACATCATTCCACACATCATTCCACACCGCATTTCACACATCATTCCACACATCATTGCACACATCATTCCACACAGCATTCCAAATATCTTTCCACACCTCATTCCACATATCATTCCACGCATCATTCCACATCTCATTCCACACATCATTCCACACAGCATTCCACACATCATTCCACACAGCATTCCACACATCATTGCACACAACATTCCACACATCATTCCACACCTCATTCCACACATCATTCCACATCTCTTTCCACACATAATTCCACACCTCATTCCACACATCAATCCACACATCATTCCATCCCTCATTCCACACATCATTGAACAACTCATTCCACACATCATGCCACACATCATTCCACACATCATTCCACACATCATTCCAAACCTCATTCCACACCTCATTCCACACCTCATTCCACACATCATTCCACACATCATTCCACACATCATTCCACACATCATTCCAATTTTCATTCTACATCACATTCCACATAACATTCCACGCATCATTCCACACATCATTCCAAACATCATTCCAGACATCATTCCATATATCATTCCAAATGTCATTCGACACATCATTCCACACATCTTTCCACACTTCATTCCACACATCATTCCACACATCATTCCAAACCTCATTCCACACCTCATTCCACACCTCATTCCACACATCATTCCACACATCATTCCACACATCATTCCACACATCATTCCAATTTTCATTCTACATCACATTCCACATAACATTCCACGCATCATTCCACACATTATTCCAAACATCATTCCAGACAACATTCCATATATCATTCCAAATGTCATTCGACACATCATTCCACACATCTTTCCACACTTCATTCCACACATCATTCCTCACCTCATTCCACACATCATTCAATACATCATTCCACATGCCATTCCACACAACATTCCACACATCATTCCACACATCATTCAATACATCATTCCACATACCATTCCACACATCATTCCACACATCATTCCACACAATATTCCACACATCATTGCACACATCATTCCACACCTCATTCCACATATCATTCAACACATCATTCCACACATCATTGACACATCATTCCATAACTCATTCCAAACATCATTCCACACATCATTCCACACATCATTCCACACATTATTCCACATATCATTCCATACATCATTCAACACATCATGCCACACATCATTGACACATCATTGCATACCTCATTCCACACATCATTCCATAACATTCCACTCAACAATCCACACATCATTCCACACATCATTCAATACATCATTCCACATACCATTCCACACATCATTCCACACATCATTCCACACAACATTCCACACATCATTGCACACATCATTACAGACCTCATTCCACATATCATTCAACACATCATTCCACACATCATTGACACATCATTCCATAACTCATTCCAACCATCATTCCACACATCATTCCACACATCATTCCACACATTATTCCACATATCATTCCATACATCATTCAACACATCATTCCACACATCATTGAGACATCATTCCACACATCATTCCGCACATCATTCCACACATCATTTCACACCTCATTACAAAAATCATCCCACAACATTTCACACATCATTCCACACATCAATCCACATATCATTCCACACATCATTGAGACATCATTCCACACATCATTCCGCACATCATTCCACACATCATTTCACACCTCATTACACAAATCATCCCACAACATTTCACACATCATTCCACACATCAATCCACATATCATTCCACACATCATTCCACACCTCATTCCACACATCATTCCACACATCATTCAATACATCATTCCACACATCATTCCACACAGCATTCCACACATCATTCCACACAACATTCCAAGTATCATCCAATCCTCATTCCTCATATCATTCCACGCATCATTCCACATCTCATTCCACACATCATTCCACGCATCATTCCACACCTCATTCCACACGTTATTCCACACATCATTCCACACATCATTCCACACAGCATTCCAAATATCATTCCACACATCATTCCAAACATCATTCCACACCCCAATCCACACCTCATTCCACAAATCATTCCACACATAATTCCAAACATCATTGCACATTACATTCCACATCATTCCACACCATATTCCACGCATCATTCCACAAATCATTCCAAACATCATTACATCCATCATTCCACACATCATTCCACACATCATTCCACACCTCATTCCACGCCTCATTCCACACCTCAATCCACATATCATTGCACGCATCATTCCACACATCATTCCACACATCATGCCAAATATCATTCCACACCTCATTCCACCCATCATTCCACACTTCATTCCAGTCATCATTCCACAACATTCCTCAACATTCCACAAATCATTCCACACATTATTCCACACATCATTCCACACCATCAGTCCACTCCTCATTCCACACATCATTCCACGCATCATTCCACAAATCATTCCAAACTTCATTCCAAATATCATTCCACACCTCATTCCACATAACATTCCACACATCATTCCACACATCATTCCACACATCATTGACACATCATTGCATTCCTCATTCCACACATCATTCCATCACATTCCACTCAACATTCCACACGTTATTCCACACATCATAGAGAGATCATTCCACACATCATTCCACACATCATTCCACAACATTTCATTCATCATTCCACACGTCAATCCACACATCATTCCACACATCATTCCACACATCATTCCACCCATCATTCAATACATCATTCCACATATCATTCCACACATCAGTCCACACATCATTCCACACATAATTCCACACAGCATTCCACACATCATTGCACACATCATTCCACACCTCATTCCACACCTCATTCCACACATCATTCCACACAGCATTCCACACATCATTCCACACAACATTCAAAATATCATCCAATCCTCATTCCTCATATCATTCCACGCATCATTCCACATCTCATTCCACACATCATTCCACACATCATTTCACACCTCATTCCTCACGTCATTCCACACATCATTCCACACATCATTCCACACAGCATTCCAAATATCATTCCACACCTCATGCCACACCTCATTCCACACATCATTCCACACAGCATTCCAAACATCATTCCACACCTCATTCCACATATCATTCCACGCATCATTCCACACATCATTCCACACATCATTCCACACATCATTCCACATATCATTCCACATATCATTCCACACATCAGTCCATCCCTCATTCCACAGCTCATTCCAGACCTCATTCCACACATCATTGCATACCTCATTCTAAACATCATTCCACACAGCATTCCAAATATCATTCCACACCTCATTCCACATATCATTCCACGCATCATTCCACACGCCATTCCACACCTCATTCCACGTATCATTCCACAATATTCAACACATAATTCCACACATCATTCCACACATCAATCCACACATCATTGACACATCATTGCATTCCTCATTCCACACATCATTCCATCACATTCCACTCAACATTCCACACATTATTCCACACATCATAGAGACATCATTCCACACATCATTCCACATATCATTCCACAACATTTCATGCATCATTCCACACGTCAATCCACACATCATTCCACACAGCACTCCAAATATCATTCCACACCTCATTCCACACGTCATTCCACACATCATTCCACACAGTATTCCAAACATCATTCCACACCTCATTCCACATATCATTCCACGCATCATTCCACACATCATTCCACACATCATTCCACACATCATTCCGCATATCATTCCACATATCATTCCACACATCAGTCCATCCCTCATTCCACAGCTCATTCCAGACCTCATTCCACACCTCATTCCACACATCATTGCATACCTCATTCCACACATCATTCCACACAGCATTCCAAACATCATTCCACACCTCATTCCACATATCATTCCAAACATCATTCCACACATCATTCCACACATCATTCCACACATTATTCCACATATCATTCCGTACATCATTCAACACATCATTCCACACATCATTGACACATCATTGCATACCTCATTCCACACATCATTCCATAACATTCCACTCAACATTCCACACATCATTCCACACATCATTCAATACATCATTCCACATACCATTCCACACATCATTCCACACATCATTCCACACAACATTCCACACATCATTGCACACATCATTCCACACCTCATTCCACATATCATTCAACACATCATTCCACACATCATTGACACATCATTCCACAACTCATTCCAAACATCATTCCACACATCATTCCACACATCATTCCACACATTATTCCACATATCATTCCATACATCATTCAACACATCATTCCACACATCATTGAGACATCATTCCACACATCATTCCGCACATCATTCCACACATCATTTCACACCTCATTACAAAAATCATCCTACAACATTTCACACATCATTCCACATATCAATCCACATATCTTTCCACACATCATTGAGACATCATTCCACACATCATTCCGCACATCATTCCACACATCATTTCACACCTCATTACACAAATCATCCCACAACATTTCACACATCATTCCACACATCAATCCACATATCATTCCACACATCATTCCACACATCATTCCACACCTCATTCCGCACATCATTCCACACATCATTCAATACATCATTCCACACATCATTCCACACAGCATTCCACACATCATTCCACACAACATTCCAAATATCATCCAATCCTCATTCCTCATATCATTACACGCATCATTCCACATCTCATTCCACACATCATTCTACGCATCATTCCA
The DNA here is from genome assembly GCF_044704955.1 of Pristiophorus japonicus. Taxonomy (NCBI): domain Eukaryota; kingdom Metazoa; phylum Chordata; class Chondrichthyes; family Pristiophoridae; genus Pristiophorus; species Pristiophorus japonicus. The sequence goes on along the minus strand of NC_092005.1, from coordinate 8,280,077 downwards.
CACCTCATTCCACACGTCATTCCACACATCATTCCACACATCATTCCACACAGCATTCCAAATATCATTCCACACATCATTCCAAACATCATTCCACAACATTCCTCAACATTCCACACATCATTCCACAAATTATTCCACACATCATTCCACACATCAGTCCACACCTCATTCCACACATCATTCCACGCATCATTCCACACATCATTCCAAACTTCATCCCAAATATCATTCCACACCTCATTCCACATAACATTCCACACATCATTCCACACATCATTCCACACATCATTGATACATCATTGCATTCCTCATTCCACACATCATTCCATCACATTCCACTCAACATTCCACACATTATTCCACACATCATAGAGACATCATTCCACACATCATTCCACACATCATTCCACAACATTTCATACATCATTCCACACGTCAATCCACACATCATTCCACACATCATTCCACACATCATTCCACACATCATTCAATACATCATTCCACATATCATTCCACACATCATTCCACACATCATTCCACACATAATTCCACACAGCATTCCACACATCATTGCACACATCATTCCACACCTCATTCCACACCTCATTCCACACATCATTCCACACAGCATTCCACACATCATTCCACACAACATTCAAAATATCATCCAATCCTCATTCCTCATATCATTCCACGCATCATTCCACATCTCATTCCACACATCATTCCACACATCATTCCACACCTCATTCCTCACGTCATTCCACACATCATCCACACATCATTCCACACAGCATTCCAAATATCATTCCACACCTCATTCCACACCTCATTCCACACATCATTCCACACAGCATTCCAAACATCATTCCACACCTCATTCCACATATCATTCCACGCATCATTCCACACATCATTTAACACATCATTCCACATATCATTCCACATATCATTCCACATATCATTCCACACATCAGTCCATCCCTCATTCCACAGCTCATTCCAGACCTCATTCCACACCTCATTCCACACATCATTGCATACCTCATTCCACACATCATTCCACACAGCATTCCAAACATCATTCCACACCTCATTCCACATATCATTCCACGCATCATTCCACACGCCATTCCACACCTCATTCCACGTATCATTCCACAACATTCAACACATAATTCCACACATCAATCCAAACTTCATTCCATCCCTCATTCCACACCTACTTGAAAACCTCATTACACACATCATTTCACAAATCATTCCACACCCCATTCCACACCTCATTCCACAAATCATTCCACAACATTCAACACATCATTCCACACATCAATCCACACATCATTCCATCCCTCATTTCACACGTCATTGAACAACTCATTCCACACATCATGCCACACATCATGCCACACATTATTCCACACATCAGTCCATCCCTTATTCCACACGTCATTGAACAACTCATTCCACACATCATTCCACACATCATTCCACACATCATTCCACACATCATTCCACATATCAGTCCTACCTCATTCCAAACCTCATTCCACACCTCATTCCACACCTCATTCCACACATCATTCCACACATCATTCCACACATCATTCCACACATCATTCCAATTTTCATTCTACATCACATTCCACTTAACATTCCACGCATCATTCCACACATCATTCCAAACATCATTCCAGATATCATTCCAGATATCATTCCAAATGTCATTCGACACATCATTCCACACATCTTTCCACACTTCATTCCACACATCATTCCTCACCACATTCCACACATCATTCAATACAACATTCCACATACCATTCCACACATTATTCCACATATCATTCCATACATCATTCAACACATCATTCCAAACATCATTGACACATCATTGCATACCACATTCCACACATCATTCCATAACATTCCACTCAACATTCCACACATTATTCCACACATCATTGAGACATCATTCCACACATCATTCCGCACATCATTCCACACATCATTCCACACAACATTCCACACATCATTGCACACATCATTCCACACCTCATTCCACATATCATTCAACACATCATTCCACACATCATTGACACATCATTCCATACCTCATTCCAAACATCATTCCACACATCATTCCACACATCATTCCACGCATTATTCCACATATCATTCCATACATCATTCAACACATCATTCCACACATCATTGACACATCATTGCATACCTCATTCCACACATCATTCCATAACATTCCACTCAACATTCCACACATTATTCCACACATCATTGAGACATCATTCCATACATCATTCCACACATCATTCCACAGATCATTTCACACCTCATTACACAAATCATCCCACAACATTTCACACATCATTCCACACATCAATCCACATATCATTCCACACATCATTCCACACATCATTTCACACCTCATTACACAAATCATCGCACAACATTTCACACATCATTCCATACATCAATCCACATATCATTCCACACATCATTCCACACATCATTCCACACCTCATTCCACACGTCATTCCACACATCATTCAATACATCATTCCACACATCATTACACACAGCATTCCACACATCATTCCACACAACATTCCAAATATCATACAATCCTCATTCCTCATATCATTCCACGCATCATTCCACATCTCATTCCACACATCATTCCACGCATCATTCCACACCTCATTCCACACGTCATTCCACACATCATTCCACACATCATTCCACACAGCATTCCAAATATCATTCCACACATCATTCCAAACATCATTCCACACCCCATTTCACACCTCATTCCACAAATCATTCCACACAACATTCCACACCTCATTCCACGCCTCATTCCACACCTCAATCCACATATCATTCCACGCATCATTCCACACATCATTCCAAACTTCATTCCACATATCATTCCACACCTCATTCCACATAACATTCCACACATCATTCCACACATCATTCCACACTTCATTTCACACACCATTCCTCACCTCATTCCACACATCATTCCACACATCATTCAATACATCATTCCACATATCATTCCACACATCATTCCACACATCATTCCACAAGCATTCCACACAGCATTGCACACATTATTCCACAGATCATTCCACACCGCATTTCACACATCATTCCACAAATCATTGCACACATCATTCCACACAGCATTCCAAATATCTTTCCACACCTCATTCACATATCATTCCACGCATCATTCCACATCTCATTCCATACATCATTCCACACATCAGTCCGCACGTCATTGACACATCATTGCATACCACATTCCACACATCATTCCATAACATTCCACTCAACATTCCACACGTTATTCCACACATCATTGAGACATCATTCCACACATCATTCCGCACATCATTCCACACATCATTCCGCACATCATTCCACACATCATTCCACACAACATTCCACACATCATTGCACACATCATTCCACATCTCATTCCACATATCATTCACCACATCATTCCACACATCATTGACACATCATTCCATACCTCATTCCAAACATCATTCCACACATCATTCCACACATCATTCCACGCATTATTCCACATATCATTCCATACATCATTCAACACATCATTCCACACATCATTGACACATCATTGCATACCTCATTCCACACATCATTCCATAACATTCCACTCAACATTCCACACATTATTCCACACATCATTGAGACATCATTCCACACATCATTCCACACATCATTCCACAGATCATTTCACACCTCATTACACAAATCATCCCACAACATTTCACACATCATTCCACACATCAATCCACATATCATTCCTCACATCATTCCACACATCATTTCACACCTCATTACACAAATCATCCCACAACATTTCACACATCATTCCACACATCAATCCACATATCATTCCACACATCATTCCACACATCATTCCACACCTCATTCCACACGTCATTCCACACATCATTCAATACATCATTCCACACATCATTAAACACAGCATTCCACACATCATTCCACACAACATTCCAAATATCATACAATCCTCATTCCTCATATCATTCCACGCATCATTCCACATCTCATTCCACACATCATTCCACGCATCATTCCACACCTCATTCCACACGTCATTCCACACATCATTCCACACATCATTCCACACTGCATTCCAAATATCATTCCACACATCATTCCAAACATCATTCCACACCTCATTTCACACCTCATTCCACAAATCATTCCACACAACATTCCACACCTCATTCCACGCCTCATTCCACACCTCAATCCACATATCATTCCACGCATCATTCCACACATCATTCCAAACTGCATTCCAAATATCATTCCACACCTCATTCCACATAACATTCCACACATCATTCCACACATCATTCCACACTTCATTTCACAAACCATTCCTCACCTCATTCCACACATCATTCCACACATCATTCAATACATCATTCCACATATCATTCCACACATCATTCCACACATCATTCCACAAGCATTCCACACAGCATTGCACACATTATTGCACAAATCATTCCACACCGCATTTCACACATCATTCCACAAATCATTGCACACATCATTCCACACAGCATTCCAAATATCTTGCCACACCTCATTCACATATCATTCCACGCATCATTCCACATCTCATTCCATACATCATTCCACACATCAGTCCGCACGTCATTCCATACATCATTCCACACATCATTCCACACAGCATTCCACACATTATTCCACACAGCATTCCACACATCATTGCACACAACATTCCACACATCATTCCACACCTCATTCCACACATCATTCCACATCTCTTTCCACACATAATTCCACACCTCATTCCACACATCAATCCACACATCATTCCATCCCTCAGTCCACACATCATTGAACAACTCATTCCACACATCATGCCAAACATCATGACAAACTTCATTCCACACATCAGTCCATCCTTCATTCCACACGTCATTGAACAACTCATTCCACACATCATTCCACACATCATTCCACACATCATTCCAAACCTCATTCCACACCTCATTCCACACATCATTCCACACATCATTCCACACATCATTCCACACATCATTCCAATTTTCATTCTACATCACATTCCACATAACATTCCACGCATCATTCCACACATCATTCCAAACATCATTCCACACATCATTCCATATATCATTCGAAATGTCATTCGACACATCATTCCACACATCTTTCCACACTTCATTCCACACATCATTCCTCACCTCATTCCACACATCATTCAATATATCATTCCACATAACATTCCACACATCATTCCACACATCATTCCACACAACATTCCACACATCATTGCACACATCATTCCACACCTCATTCCACACATCATTCAACACATCATTCCACACAACATTCCAAATATCATCCACTCCTCATTCCACATATCATTCCACGCATCATTCCAAATCTCATTCCACACAGCATTTCACACATCAGTCCACACATCATTCCACACCTCATTCCACATATCATTCCACACCTCATTCCACGCATCATTCCACACATCATTCCACACATCATTCCACACCTCATTCCACACTTCATTCCACACCTCATTCCACACCTCATTCCACACCTCATTCCAAACATCATTCCACACATCATTCCACAACATTGCACACTTCATTCCACACTTCAACCCATACCTCATTATTCACATCATTCCACACATCATTCCACACATCATTCCAAACATCATTCCACATTACATTCCACATCATTCCACACCATATTCCACGCATCATTCCACACATCATTCCAAACATCATTACATCCATCATTCCACACATCCTTCCACACATCATTCCACAACTCATTCCACGCCTCATTCCTCACCTCAATCCACATATCATTCCACGCATCATTCCACACATCATTCCACACATCATGCCAAACATCATTCCACACATGAATCCACACATCATTCCACACATCATTCCACACATCATTCCACACCTCATTCCACACATCATTCCACACATCATTCAATACATCATTCCACATATCATTCCACACATCATTCCACACATCATTCCACACATAATTCCACACAGCATTCCACACATCATTGCACACATCATTCCACACTTCATTCCACACCTCATTCCACACATCATTCCACACAGCATTCCAAACATCATTCTACACAACATTCCAAATATCATCCAATCCTCATTCCTCATAGCATTCCACGCATCATTCCACATCTCATTCCACACATCATTCCACGCGTCATTCCACACAGCATTACACACATCATTCTTCACATCAATTCACACCACATTCCACACCTCATTCCACACCTCATTCCACAACACATTCAACACATCATTCCGCACATCATTTCACACATCATTCCACACATCATTCCACACATTATTCCAAACACCATTCCACACCTCATTCCACATATCATTCCACGCATCATTCCACACATCATTCCACACATCATTCCACACCTCATTCCACATATCATTCCACATATCATTCCACACATCAGTCCATCCCTCATTCCACACCTCATTCCAGACCTCATTCCACACTTCATTCCACACATCATTGCATACATCATTGCACATATCATTCCACACATCATTCCACACGCCATTCCACACCTCATTCCACGTATCATTCCACACATCATTCTACATCTTATTCCACACCTCATTCCACAAATCATTCCACAAATCATTCCACACATCATTCCACAAATCATTCCACACATCATTGATACATGATTCCACACCTCATTCCACACATTATTCTATAACATTCCACACATCATTACACACATCATTCCACACATCATTGACACATCATTCATACCTTATTCCAGACATCATTCCATAACAATTCACACATCATTACACACATCAATCCACACATCATTCCACACAGCATTCCACACATCATTCCAAACATCATGCCACACATCATTCCACACATCATTCAATACTTCATTCCAGACATCATTCCACACATCATTCCAAACATCATTCCACACATCATTCCACAAATCATTCAATTCACCATTCCACATATCATTCCACACATCATTACACACATCAATCCACAAGCATTCCACACAGCATTGCTCACTCACATGCCTCACATCATTCCACACATCATTGCACACATCATTCCACACCTCATTCCACACATCATTCAACACATCATTCCAAACAACATTCCAAATATCATCCACTCCTCATTCCACATATCATTCCACGCATCATTCCAAATCTCATTCCACACAGCATTTCACACATCAGTCGACACATCATTCCACACCTCATTCCACATATCATTCCACACCTCATTCCACGCATCATTCCACACATCATTCCACACATCATTCCACACCTCATTCCACACCTCATTCCACACCTCATTCCACACCTCATTCCACAAATCATTCCACACATCATTCCACAACATTCCACACTTCATTCCACACATCAGTCCATACCTCATTCTTCACCTCATTCCACACATCATTCCACACCTCATTCCACACATCATTCCATCACATTCCACACATCATTACACACATCATTCCACACATCATTCCACACATTATTCCACACATCATTCCATACATCATTCAACACATCATTCTACACTTCATTGACACATCATTGCATACCTCATTCAACACATCATTCCATAACATTCCACTCAACATTCCACATTATTCCACACATCATTGAGACATCATTCCACACATCATTCCACACATCATTCCACACATCATTTCACACCTCATTCCACACATCATCCCACAACATTTCACACATCATTCCACACATCAATCCACATATCATTCCACACATCATTCCACACATCATTCCACACCTCTTTCCACACATCATTCCTCACATCATTCAATACATAATTCACACATCATTCCACACATCATTCCATAACATTCCACACATCATTACACACAACATTCCAAATATAATCCAATCCTCATTCCTCATATCATTCCACGCATCATTCCACATCTCATTCCACACATCATTCCACACATCATTCCACACCTCATTCCACACGTCATTCCACACATCATTCCACACATCATTCCACACAGCATTCCAAATATCATTCCACACCTCATTCCAGACCTCATTCCACACATCATTCCACACGTAATTCCACGCGTCATTCCACGCAGCATTACACACATCATTCTTCAAATCAATTCACACCTCATTCCACACCTCATTCCACACCTCATTCCACACATCATTCCACACATCATTGCACACATCATTCCAAACATCATTCCATACATCATTCCACAAATCATTCCACACGTCATTTAAAACCTCATTCCACTCATCATTCCACGAATCATTCCACACCTCATTCCACAACTCATTCAACACATCATTCCACACATCAGTCCACACATCATTCCACACATCATTCCACACATTATTCCAAACATCATTCCACACCTCATTCCACATACCATTCCACGCATCATTCCACACATCATTCCACACATCATTCCACACATCATTCCACATATCATTCCACATATCATTCCACACATCAGTCCATCCCTCATCCCACACCTCATTCCATACCTCATTCCACACCTCATTCCATACATCATTGCATACATCATTGCACATATCATTCCACACATCATTCCACACGCCATTCCACACCTCATTCCACATATCATTCCACAACATTCAACACATAATTCCACACATCAATCCAAACTTCATTCCACCCCTCATTCCACACCTCCTTGAAAACCTCATTACACACATCATTCCACACATCATTCCACACCCGATTCCACACCTCATTCCACAAATCATTCCACAACATTCAACACATGATTCCACACATCAATCCACACATCATTCCATCCATCATTCCACACGTCATGAACAACTCATTCCACACATCATGCCACACATCATGCCACACATCATTCCACACATCAGTCCATCCCTCATTCCACACGTCATTGAACAACTCATTCCACTCATCATTCCACACATCATTCCAAAGCTCATTCCACACCTCATTCCACACCTCATTCCACACGTCATTCCACACATCATTCCACTCATCATTCCACACATCATTCCAATTTTCATTCTACATCACATTCCACATAACATTCCACGCATCATTCCACACATCATTCCAAACATCATTCCACACATCATTCCATATATCATTCGAAATGTCATTCGACACATCATTCCACACATCTTTCCACACTTCATTCCACACATCATTCCTCACCTCATTCCACACATCATTCAATACATCATTCCACATACCATTCCACACATCATTCCACACATCATTCCACACAACATTCCACACATCATTGCACACATCATTCCACACCTCGTTCCACAAGCATTCCACACAGCATTGCACACATCATTCCACACAGCATTCCACACCGCATTTCACACATCATTCCACACATCATTGCACACATCATTCCACACAGCATTCCAAATATCTTTCCACACCTCATTCCACATATCATTCCACGCATCATTCCACATCTCATTCCACACATCATTCCACACATCAGTCCGCACGTCATTCCATACATCATTCCACACATCATTCCACACAGCATTCCACACATCATTCCACACAGCATTCCACACATCATTCAATACATCATTCCACATATCATTCCACACATCATTCCACACATCATTCCACATGCATTCCACACAGCATTGCACACATCATTCCACACAGCATTCCACACCGCATTTCACACATCATTCCACACATCATTGCACACATCATTCCACACAGCATTCCAAATATCTTTCCACACCTCAATCCACATATCATTCCACGCATCATTCCACATCTCATTCCACACATCATTCCACACATCAGTCCGCACGTCATTCCATACATCATTCCACACATCATTCCACACAGCATTCCACACATCATTCCACACAGCATTCCACACATCATTCCACACCTCATTCCACACATCATTCCACATCTCTTTCCACACATAATTCCACACCTCATTCCACACATCAATCCACACATCATTCCATCCCTCATTCCACACATCATTGAACAACTCATTCCACACATCATGCCACACATCATTCCACACATCATTCCACACATCATTCCAATTTTCATTCTACATCACATTCCACATAACATTTCACGCATCATTCCACACATAATTCCAAACATCATTCCACACATCATTCCATATATCATTCCAAATGTCATTCGACACATCATTCGACACATCTTTCCACAATTCATTCGACACATCATTCCGCACCTCATTCCACACATCATTCAATACATCATTCCACATACCATTCCACACATCATTCCACACATCATTCCACACAACATTCCACACATCATCCCACACATCATTCCACACCTCATTCCACACATCATTCAACACATCGTTCCACACAACATTCCAAATATCATCCACTCCTCATTCCACATATCATTCCACGCATCATTCCAAATCTCATTCCACACAGCATTTCACACATCAGTCCACAAATCATTCCACACCTCATTCCACATATCATTCCACACCTCATTCCACGCATCATTCCACACATCATTCCACACATCATTCCACACCTCATTCCACACCTCATTCCACACATCATTCCACACATCATTCCACAACATTCCACACTTCATTGCACACATCAGTCCATACCTCATTCTTCACCTCATTCCACACATCATTTCACACATCATTCCAAACATCATTCCACATTACAATCCACATCATTCCACACCATATTCCACGCATCATTCCGCAAATCATTCCAAACATCATTACATCCATCATTCCACACATCATTCCACACATCATTCCACACCTCATTCCACGCCTCATTCCACACCTCATTCCACCCATCATTCCACACTTCATTCCACACATCATGCCAAACATCATTCCACACATCATTCCACACCTCATTCCACCCATCATTCCACACTTCATTCCAGTCATCATTCCACAACATTCCTCAACATTCCACACATCATTCCACACATCAGTCCACACCTCATTCCACACATCATTCCACACATCATTCCAAACTTCATTCCAAATATCATTCCACACCTCATTCCACATAACATTCCACACATCATTCCACACATCATTCCACACTTCATTTCACACACCATTCCTCACCTCATTCCACACATCATTCCAAACATCATTCAATACATCATTCCACATATCATTCCACACATCATTCCACACATCATTCCACAAGCATTCCACACAGCATTGCACACATCGTTCCACACATCATTCCACACCGCATTTCACACATCATTCCACACATCATTGCACACATCATTCCACACAGCATTCCAAAAAGCTTTCCACACCTCATTCCACATATCATTCCACGCATCATTCCACATCTCATTCCACACATCATTCCACACATCATTCCGCACGTCATTCCATACATCATTCCACACATCATTCCACACAGCATTCCACACATCATTCCATACCTTATTCCAGACATCATTCCATAACAATTCACACATCATTACACACATCAATCCACACATCATTCCACACAGCATTCCACACATCATTCCAAACATCATGCCACACATCATTCCACACATCATTCAATACTTCATTCCAGACATCATTCCACACATCATTCCAAACATCATTCCACACATCATTCCACAAATCATTCAATTCACCATTCCACATATCATTCCACACATCATTACAAACATCAATCCACAAGCATTCCACACAGCATTGCTCACACACATGCCTCACATCATTCCACACATCATTGCACACATCATTCCACACCTCATTCCACACATCATTCAACTCATCATTCCAAACAACATTCCAAATATCATCCACTCCTCATTCCACATATCATTCCACGCATCATTCCAAATCTCATTCCACACAGCATTTCACACATCAGTCGACACATCATTCCACACCTCATTCCACATATCATTCCACACCTCATTCCACGCATCATTCCACACATCATTCCACACATCATTCCACACATCATTCCACACCTAATTCCACACCTCATTCCACACCTCATTCCACAAATCATTCCACACAACATTCCACAACATTCCACACTTCATTCCACACATCAGTCCATACCTCATTCTTCACCTCATTCCACACATCATTCCACACCTCATTCCACACATCATTCCATCACATTCCACACATCATTACACACATCATTCTACACATCATTGACTCATCATTCCATACCTCATTCCAAACATCATTCCACACATCATGCCACACATCATTCCACACATCATTGACACATCATTGCATACCTCATTCAACACATCATTCCATAACATTCCACTCAACATTCCACATTATTCCACACATCATTGAGACATCATTCCACACATCATTCCACACATCATTCCACACATCATTTCACACCTCATTCCACACATCATCCCACAACATTTCACACATCATTCCACACATCAATCCACATATCATTCCACACATCATTCCACACATCATTCCACACCTCTTTCCACACATCATTCCTCACATCATTCAATACATAATTCACACATCATTCCACACATCATTCCATAACATTCCACACAGCATTACACACAACATTCCAAATATCATCCAATCCTCATTCCTCATATCATTCCACGCATCATTCCACATCTCATTCCACACATCATTCCACACATCATTCCACACCTCATTCCACACGTCATTCCACACATCATTCCACACATCATTCCACACAGCATTCCAAATATCATTCCACACCTCATTCCACACCTCATTCCACACATCATTCCACACGTAATTCCACGCGTCATTCCACGCAGCATTACACACACCATTCTTCACATCAATTCACACCTCATTCCACACCTCATTCCACACCTCATTCCACACATCATTCCACACATCATTGCACACATCATTCCAAACATCATTCCATACATCATTCCACAAATCATTCCACACGTCATTTAAAACCTCATTCCACTCATCATTCCACGAATCATTCCACACCTCATTCCACAACTCATTCAACACATCATTCCACACATCAGTCCACACATCATTCCACACATCATTCCACACATTATTCCAAACATCATTCCACACCTCATTCCACATATCATTCCACGCATCATTCCACACATCATTCCACACATCATTCCACACATCATTCCACATATCATTCCACATATCATTCCACACATCAGTCCATCCCTCATCCCACACCTCATTCCATACCTCATTCCACACCTCATTCCATACATCATTGCATACATCATTGCACATATCATTCCACACATCATTCCACACGCCATTCCACACCTCATTCCACGTATCATTCCACAACATTCAACACATAATTCCACACATCAATCCAAACTTCATTCCACCCCTCATTCCACACCTCCTTGAAAACCTCATTACACACATCATTCCACACATCATTCCACACCCGATTCCACACCTCATTCCACAAATCATTCCACAACATTCAACACATCATTCCACACATCAATCCACACATCATTCCATCCCTCATTCCACACGTCATTGAACAACTCATTCCACTCATCATTCCACACATCATTCCAAAGCTCATTCCACACCTCATTCCACACCTCATTCCACACGTCATTCCACACATCATTCCACTCATCATTCCACACATCATTCCAATTTTCATTCTACATCACATTCCACATAACATTCCACGCATCATTCCACACATCATTCCAAACATCATTCCACACATCATTCCATATATCATTCGAAATGTCATTCGACACACCATTCCACACATCTTTCCACACTTCATTCCACACATCATTCCTCACCTCATTCCACACATCATTCAATACATCATTCCACATACCATTCCACACATCATTCCACACATCATTCCACACAACATTCCACACATCATTGCACACATCATTCCACACCTCGTTCCACACATCATTCAACACATCATTCCACACAACATTCCAAATATCATCCACTCCTCATTCCACATATCATTCCACGCATCATTGCATATCTCATTCCACACAGCATTTCACACATCAGTCCACACATCATTCCACACCTCATTCCACATATCATTCCACACCTCATTCCACGCATCATTCCACACATCATTCCACACATCATTCCACACCTCATTCCACACCTCATTCCACACCTCATTCCACACCTCATTCCACACCTCATTCCAAACATCATTCCACACATCATTCCACAACATTGCACACTTCATTCACACATCAGTCCATACCTCATTCTTCACATCATTGCACACATCATTCCACACCTCATTCCAAGCCTCATTCCACACCTCAATCCACATATCATTCCACGCATCATTCCACACATCATTCCACACAACATGCCAAACAACATTCCACACATCAATCCACACATCATTCCACACATCATTCCACGCATCATTCCACACCTCATTCCACACATCATTCCACACATCATTCAATACATCATTCCACATATCATTCCACACATCATTCCACACATCATTCCACACATAATTCCACACAGCATTCCACACATCATTGCACACATCATTCCACACCTCATTCCACACCTCATTCCACCCATCATTCCACACAGCATTCCACACATCATTCAACACAACATTCCAAATAGCATCCAATCCTCATTCCTCATATCATTCCACGCATCATTCCACATCTCATTCCACACATCATTCCACGCATCATTCCACACCTCATTCCACACGTCATTCCACACATCATTCCACACATCATTCCACACGTAATTCCACGCGTCATTCCACACAGCATTACACACACCATTCTTCACATCAATTCACACCTCATTCCACACCTCATTCCACAACTCATTCCACACATCATTCCACACATCATTGCACACATCATTCCAAACATCATTCCATGCATCATTCCACAAATCATTCCACACGTCATTTAAAACCTCATTCCACTCATCATTCCACGAATCATTCCACACCTCATTCCACAACTCATTCAACACATCATTCCACACATCAGTCCACACATCATTCCACACATCATTCCACACATTATTCCAAACATCATTCCACATATCATTCCACATATCATTCCACACATCAGTCCATCCCTCATTCCACACCTCATTCCAGACCTCATTCCACACCTCATTCCATACATCATTGCATACATCATTGCACATATCATTCCACACATCATTCCACACGCCATTCCACACCTCATTCCACGTATCATTCCACAACATTCAACACATAATTCCACACATCAATCCAAACTTCATTCCACCCCTCATTCCACACCTCCTTGAAAACCTCATTACACACATCATTCCACGCATCATTCCACACCCGATTCCACACCTCATTCCACAAATCAATCCACAACATTCAACACATCATTCCACACATCAATCCACACATCATTCCATCCCTCATTCCACACGTCATTGAACAACTCATTCCACACATCATGCCACACATCATGGCACACATCATTCCACACATCAGTCCATCCCTCATTCTACACGTCATTGAACAACTCATTCCACTCATCATTCCACACATCATTCCAAAGCTCATTCCACACCTCATTCCACACCTCATTCCACACGTCATTCCACACATCATTCCACACATCATTCCACAACATTGCACACTTCATTCACACATCAGTCCATAACTCATTCTTCACATCATTCCACACATCATTCCACACATCATTCCAAACATCATTCCACATTACATTCCACATCAATCCACACCATATTCCACGCATCATTCCACACATCATTCCAAACATCATTACATCCATCAGTCCACACATCATTGCACACATCATTCCACACCTCATTCCAAGCCTCATTCCACACCTCAATCCACACATCATTCCACACCTCATTCCACCCATCATTCCACACTTCATTCCAGTCATCATTCCACAACATTCCTCAACATTCCACACATCATTCCACACATCAGTCCACACCTCATTCCACACATCATTCCACACATCATTCCACACATCATTCCAAACTTCATTCCAAATATCATTCCACACCTCATTCCACATAACATTCCACACATCATTCCACACATCATTCCACACTTCATTTCACACACCATTCCTCACCTCATTCCACACATCATTCCACACATCATTCAATACATCATCCCACATATCATTCCACACATCATTCCACACATCATTCCACAAGCATTCCACACAGCATTGCACACATTGTTCCACACATCATTCCACACCGCATTTCACACATCATTCCACACATCATTGCACACATCATTCCACACAGCATTCCAAATATCTTTCCACACCTCATTCCACATATCATTCCACGCATCATTCCACATCTCATTCCACACATCATTCCACACATCATTGCGCACGTCATTCTATACATCATTCCACACATCATTCCACACAGCATTCCACACATCATTCCACACAGCATTCCACACATCATTCCACACGTCATTCTACATCTCTTTCCACACATAATTCCACACCTCATTCCACACATCATTCCACACATCATTCCACACCTCATTCCACAAATCATTCCACAAATCATTCCACACATCATTCCACAAATCATTCCACACATCATTGATACATCATTCCACACCTCATTCCACACATTACTCCATAACATTCCACACATCATTGACACATCATTCCATACCTTATTCCAGACATCATTCCATAACAATTCACACATCATTACACACATCAATCCACACATCATTCCACACAGCATTCCACACATCATTCCAAACATCATGCCACACATCATTCCACACATCATTCAATACATCATTCCAGACATCATTCCACACATCATTCCAAACATCATTCCACACATCATTCTACAAATCATTCAATTCACCATTCCACATATCATTCCACACATCATTACACACATCAATCCACAAGCATTCCACACAGCATTGCTCACATCATGCCTCACATCATTCCACACATCATTGCACACATCATTCCACACCTCATTCCACACATAATTCAACACATCATTCCAAACAACATTCCAAATATCATCCACTCCTCATTCCACATAGCATTCCACGCATCATTCCAAATCTCATTCCACACAGCATTTCACACATCAGTCGACACATCATTCCACACCTCATTCCACATATCATTCCACACCTCATTCCACGCATCATTCCACACATCATTCCACACATCATTCCACACCTCATTCCACACCTCATTCCACACCACATTCCACACCTCATTCCACAAATCATTCCACACATCATTCCACAACATTCCACACTTCATTCCACACATCAGTCCATACCTCATTCTTCACCTCATTCCACACATCATTCCACACCTCATTCCACACATCATTCCATCACATTCCACACATCATTACACACATCATTCCACACATCATTGACTCATCATTCCATACCTCATTCCAAACATCATTCCACACATCATGCCACACATCATTCCACACATTATTCCACACATCATTCCATACATCATTCAACACATCATTCCACACATCATTGACACATCATTGCATACCTCATTCCACACATCATTCCATAACATTCCACTCAACATTCCACATTATTCCACACATCATTGAGACATCATTCCACACATCATTCCACACATCATTCCACACATCATTTCACACCTCATTCCACACATCATCCCACAACATTTCACACATCATTCCACACTTCAATCCACACATCATTCCACACATCATTCCACACATTTTTCCACACATCATTCCTCACATCATTCAATACATAATTCACATATCATTCCACACATCATTCCACGCATCATTCCACACATAATTCCACACAGCATTCCACACATTATTGCACACATCATTCCACACCTCATTCCACACCTCATTCCACACATCATTCCACACATCATTCCACACCTCATTCCACACATCATTCCATAACATTCCACACATCATTACACACAACATTCCAAATATCATTCAATCCTCATTCCTCATATCATTCCACGCATCATTCCACATCTCATTCCACACATCATTCCACACATCATTCCACACCTCATTCCACACGTCATTCCACACATCATTCCACACATCATTACACACAGCATTCCAAATATCATTCCACACCTCATTCCACACCTCATTCCACACGTAATTCCAGGCGTCATTCCACACAGCATTACACACATCATTCTTCACATCAATTCA
Organism: Pristiophorus japonicus; assembly: GCF_044704955.1. Classification (NCBI taxonomy): domain Eukaryota; kingdom Metazoa; phylum Chordata; class Chondrichthyes; family Pristiophoridae; genus Pristiophorus; species Pristiophorus japonicus. The sequence continues at coordinate 8,261,593 of NC_092005.1, read as the reverse complement.
CACCTCATTCCACACCTCATTCCACACCTCATTCCACACATCATTCCACACATCATTGCACACATCATTCCAAACATCATTCCATACATCATTCCACAAATCATTCCACACGTCATTTAAAACCTCAGACCACTCATCATTCCACGAATCATTCCACACCTCATTCCACAACTCATTCAACGCATCATTCCACACATCAGTCCACACATCATTCCACACATCATTCCACACATTATTCCAAACATCATTCCACACCTCATTCCACATATCATTCCACGCATTATTCCACACATCATTCCACACATCATTCCACACATCATTCCACATATCATTCCACATATCATTCCACACATCAGTCCATCCCTTATTCCACACCTCATTCCATACCTCATTCCACACCTCATTCCATACATCATTGCATACATCATTGCACATATCATTCCACACATCAGTCCACACGCCATTCCACACCTCATTCCACGTATCATTCCACAACATTCAACACATAATTCCACACATCAATCCAAACTTCATTCCACCCCTCATTCCACACCTCCTTGAAAACCTCATTACACACATCATTCCACACATCATTCCACACCGGATTCCACACCTCATTCCACAAATCATTCCACAACATTCAACACATCATTCCACACATAAATCCACACATCATTCCATCCCTCATTCCACACGTCATTGAACAACTCATTCCACACATCATGCCACACATCATGCCACACATCATTCCACACATCAGTCCATCCCTCATTCCACACGTCATTGAACAACTCATTCCACTCATCATTCCACACATCATTCCAAAGCTCATTCCACACCTCATTCCACACCTCATTCCACACGTCATTCCACACATCATTCCACTCATCATTCCACACATTATTCCAATTTTCATTCTACATCACATTCCACATAACATTCCACGCATCATTCCACACATCATTCCAAACATCATTCCACACATCATTCCATATATCATTCCAAATGTCATTCGACACATCATTCCACAAATCTTTCCACACTTCATTCCACACATCATTCCTCACCTCATTCCACACATCATTCAATACATCATTCCACACACCATTCCACACATCATTCCACACATCATTCCACACAACATTCCACACATCATTGCACACATCATTCCACACCTCGTTCCACACATCATTCAACACATCATTCCACACAACATTCCAAATATCATCCACTCCTCATTCCACAGATCATTCCACGCATCATTGCAAATCTCATTCCACACAGCATTTCACACATCAGTCGACACATCATTCCACACCTCATTCCACATATCATTCCATACCTCATTCCACGCATCATTCCAAACATCTTTCCACACATCATTCCACACCTCATTCCACACCTCATTCCACACCTCATTCCACACCTCATTCCACACCTCATTCCACAACATTGCACACTTCATTCACACATCAGTCCATACCTCATTCTTCACATCATTCCACACATCATTCCACACATCATTCCAAACATCATTCCACATTACATTCCACATCATTCCACACCATATTCCACGCATCATTCCACACATCATTCCAAACATCATTACATCCATCATTCCACACATCATTGCACACATCATTCCACGCCTCATTCCAAGCCTCATTCCACACCTCAATCCATATATCATTCCACGCATCATTCCACACATCATTCCACACATCATGCCAAACATCATTCCACACATCAATCCACACATCATTCCACACATCATTCCACGCATCATTCCACACCTCATTCCACACATCATTCCACACATCATTCAATACATCATTCCACATATCATTCCACACATCATTCCACACATCATTCCACACATAATTCCACACAGCATTCCACACATCATTGCACACATCATTCCACACCTCATTCCACACCTCATTCCACCCATCATTCCATACAGCATTCCACACATCATTCCACACAACATTGCAAATATCATCCAATCCTCATTCCTAATATCATTCCACGCATCATTCCACATCTCATTCCACACATCATTCCACACGTAATTCCACGCGTCATTCCACACAGCATTATACACATAATTCTTCACATCAATTCACACCTCATTCCACACCTCATTCCAGACCTTATTCCACACCTCATTCCATACATCATTGCATACATCATTGCACATATCATTCCACACATCATTCCACACCCGATTCCACACCTCATTCCACAAATCATTCCACAACATTCAACATATCATTCCACACATGAATCCACACATCATTCTATCCCTCATTCCACACGTCATTGAACAACTCATTCCACACATCATGCCACACATCATGTCACACATCATTCCACACATCAGTCCATCCCTCATTCCACACGTCATTGAACAACTCATTCCACTCATCATTCCACTCATCATTCCAAAGCTCATTCCACACCTCATTCCACACCTCATTCCACACGTCATTCCACACATCATTCCACTCATCATTCCACACATCATTCCAATTTTCATTCTCCATCACATTCCACATAACATTCCACGCATCATTCCACACATCATTCCAAACATCATTCCACACATCATTCCATATATCATTCCAAATGTCATTCGACACATCATTCCACACATCTTTCCACACTTCATTCCACACATCATTCCTCACCTCATTCCACACATCATTCAATACATCATTCCACATACCATTCCATACATCATTCCACACATCATTCCACACAACATTCCACACATCATTGCACACATCATTCCACACCTCATTCCACACATCATTCAACACATCATTCCACACAACATTCCAAATATCATCCACTCCTCATTCCACATATCATTCCACGCATCATTCCACACATCATTCCACACATCATTCCACACCTCATTCCACACCTCATTCCACACCTCATTCCACACCTCATTCCACACCTCATTCCAAACATCATTCCACACATCATTCCACAACATTGCACACTTCATTCACACATCAGTCCATAACTCATTCTTCACATCATTCCACACATCATTCCACACATCATTCCAAACATCATTCCACATTACATTCCACATCATTCCACACCATATTCCACGCATCATTCCAGACATCATTCCAAACATCATTACATCCATCATTCCACACATCATTGCACACATCATTCCACGCATCATTCCAAGCCTCATTCCACACCTCAATCCATATATCATTCCACGCATCATTCCACACATCATTCCACACATCATGCCAAACATCATTCCACACATCAATCCACACATCATTCCACACATCATTCCACGCATCATTCCACACCTCATTCCACACATCATTCCACACATCATTCAATACATCATTCCACATATCATTCCACACATCATTCCACACATCATTCCACACATAATTCCACACAGCATTCCACACATCATTGCACACATCATTCCACACCTCATTCCACACCTCATTCCACCCATCATTCCATACAGCATTCCACACATCATTCCACACAACATTGCAAATATCATCCAATCCTCATTCCTAATATCATTCCACGCATCATTCCACATCTCATTCCACACATCATTCCACACGTAATTCCACGCGTCATTCCACACAGCATTATACACATAATTCTTCACATCAATTCACACCTCATTCCACACCTCATTCCAGACCTCATTCCACACCTCATTCCATACATCATTGCATACATCATTGCACATATCATTCCACACATCATTCCACACCCGATTCCACACCTCATTCCACAAATCATTCCACAACATTCAACATATCATTCCACACATGAATCCACACATCATTCTATCCCTCATTCCACACGTCATTGAACAACTCATTCCACACATCATGCCACACATCATGTCACACATCATTCCACACATCAGTCCATCCCTCATTCCACACGTCATTGAACAACTCATTCCACTCATCATTCCACTCATCATTCCAAAGCTCATTCCACACCTCATTCCACACCTCATTCCACACGTCATTCCACACATCATTCCACTCATCATTCCACACATCATTCCAATTTTCATTCTCCATCACATTCCACATAACATTCCACGCATCATTCCACACATCATTCCAAACATCATTCCACACATCATTCCATATATCATTCCAAATGTCATTCGACACATCATTCCACACATCTTTCCACACTTCATTCCATAAATCATTCCTCACCTCATTCCACACATCATTCAATACATCATTCCACATACCATTCCATACATCATTCCACACATCATTCCACACAACATTCCACACATCATTGCACACATCATTCCACACCTCATTCCACACATCATTCAACACATCATTCCACACAACATTCCAAATATCATCCACTCCTCATTCCACATATCATTCCACGCATCATTCCACACATCATTCCACACATCATTCCACACCTCATTCCACACCTCATTCCACACCTCATTCCACACCTCATTCCACACCTCATTCCAAACATCATTCCACACATCATTCCACAACATTGCACACTTCATTCACACATCAGTCCATAACTCATTCTTCACATCATTCCACACATCATTCCACACAACATTCCAAACATCATTCCACATTACATTCCACATCATTCCACACCATATTCCACGCATCATTCCACACATCATTCCAAACATCATTATATCCATCATTCCACACATCATTGCACACATCATTCCACACCTCATTCCAAGCCTCATTCCACACCTCAATCCACATATCATTCCACGCATCATTCCACACATCATTCCACACATCATTCAAACATCATTCCACACATCAATCCACACATCATTCCACACAACATTCCACGCATCATTCCACACCTCATTCCACACATCATTCCACACATCATTCAATACATCATTCCACATATCATTCCACACATCATTCCACACATCATTCCACACATAATTCCACACAGCATTCCACACATCATCGCACACATCATTCCACACCTCATTCCACACCTCATTCCACCCATCATTCCACACAGCATTCCACACATCATTCCACACAACATTCCAAATATCATCCAATCCTCATTCCTCATATCATTCCACGCATCTTTCCGCACAGCATTACACACATCATTCTTCACATCAATTCGTACCTCATTACACACCTCATTCCACACCTCATTCCACACATCATTCCACACATCATTGCACACATCATTCCAAACATCATTCCATACATCATTCCACAAATCATTCCACACGTCATTTAAACACCTCATTCCACTCATCATTCCACGCATCATTCCACACCTCATTCCACAACTCATTCAACACATCATTCCGCACATCATTCCACACATCATTCCACACATCATTCGACACATTATTCCAAACACCATTCCACACCTCATTCCACATATCATTCCACGCATCATTCCACACATCATTCCACACATCATTCCGCACATCATTCCACATATCATTCCACATGTCATTCCACACATCAGTCCATCCCTCATTCCACACCTCATTCCAGACCTCATTCCACACCTCATTCCACACATCATTGCATACATCATTGCACATATCATTCCATATATCATTCCACACGCCATTCCACACCTCATTCCACGTATCATTCCACAACATTCAACACATAATTCCACACATCAATCCAAACTTCATTCCACCCCTCATTCCACACCTCCTTGAAAACCTCATTACACACATCATTCCACACATCATTCCACACCCCATTCCACACCTCATTCCACGCATCATTCCACACATCATTCCAAACATCATTACACATAACATTCCACATCATTCCTCACCATATTCCACGCATCATTCCACACATCATTGCACACATCATTCCACACCTCATTCCACACCTCATTCCACCCATCATTCCATACAGCATTCCACACATCATTCCACACAACATTGCAAATATCATCCAATCCTCATTCCTAATATCATTCCACGCATCATTCCACATCTCATTCCACACATCATTCCACACGTAATTCCACGCGTCATTCCACACAGCATTATACACATAATTCTTCACATCAATTCACACCTCATTCCACACCTCATTCCAGACCTTATTCCACACCTCATTCCATACATCATTGCATACATCATTGCACATATCATTCCACACATCATTCCACACCCGATTCCACACCTCATTCCACAAATCATTCCACAACATTCAACATATCATTCCACACATGAATCCACACATCATTCTATCCCTCATTCCACACGTCATTGAACAACTCATTCCACACATCATGCCACACATCATGTCACACATCATTCCACACATCAGTCCATCCCTCATTCCACACGTCATTGAACAACTCATTCCACTCATCATTCCACTCATCATTCCAAAGCTCATTCCACACCTCATTCCACACCTCATTCCACACGTCATTCCACACATCATTCCACTCATCATTCCACACATCATTCCAATTTTCATTCTCCATCACATTCCACATAACATTCCACGCATCATTCCACACATCATTCCAAACATCATTCCACACATCATTCCATATATCATTCCAAATGTCATTCGACACATCATTCCACACATCTTTCCACACTTCATTCCACACATCATTCCTCACCTCATTCCACACATCATTCAATACATCATTCCACATACCATTCCATACATCATTCCACACATCATTCCACACAACATTCCACACATCATTGCACACATCATTCCACACCTCATTCCACACATCATTCAACACATCATTCCACACAACATTCCAAATATCATCCACTCCTCATTCCACATATCATTCCACGCATCATTCCACACATCATTCCACACATCATTCCACACCTCATTCCACACCTCATTCCACACCTCATTCCACACCTCATTCCACACCTCATTCCAAACATCATTCCACACATCATTCCACAACATTGCACACTTCATTCACACATCAGTCCATAACTCATTCTTCACATCATTCCACACATCATTCCACACATCATTCCAAACATCATTCCACATTACATTCCACATCATTCCACACCATATTCCACGCATCATTCCAGACATCATTCCAAACATCATTACATCCATCATTCCACACATCATTGCACACATCATTCCACGCCTCATTCCAAGCCTCATTCCACACCTCAATCCATATATCATTCCACGCATCATTCCACACATCATTCCACACATCATGCCAAACATCATTCCACACATCAATCCACACATCATTCCACACATCATTCCACGCATCATTCCACACCTCATTCCACACATCATTCCACACATCATTCAATACATCATTCCACATATCATTCCACACATCATTCCACACATCATTCCACACATAATTCCACACAGCATTCCACACATCATTGCACACATCATTCCACACCTCATTCCACACCTCATTCCACCCATCATTCCATACAGCATTCCACACATCATTCCACACAACATTGCAAATATCATCCAATCCTCATTCCTAATATCATTCCACGCATCATTCCACATCTCATTCCACACATCATTCCACACGTAATTCCACGCGTCATTCCACACAGCATTATACACATAATTCTTCACATCAATTCACACCTCATTCCACACCTCATTCCAGACCTCATTCCACACCTCATTCCATACATCATTGCATACATCATTGCACATATCATTCCACACATCATTCCACACCCGATTCCACACCTCATTCCACAAATCATTCCACAACATTCAACATATCATTCCACACATGAATCCACACATCATTCTATCCCTCATTCCACACGTCATTGAACAACTCATTCCACACATCATGCCACACATCATGTCACACATCATTCCACACATCAGTCCATCCCTCATTCCACACGTCATTGAACAACTCATTCCACTCATCATTCCACTCATCATTCCAAAGCTCATTCCACACCTCATTCCACACCTCATTCCACACGTCATTCCACACATCATTCCACTCATCATTCCACACATCATTCCAATTTTCATTCTCCATCACATTCCACATAACATTCCACGCATCATTCCACACATCATTCCAAACATCATTCCACACATCATTCCATATATCATTCCAAATGTCATTCGACACATCATTCCACACATCTTTCCACACTTCATTCCACACATCATTCCTCACCTCATTCCACACATCATTCAATACATCATTCCACATACCATTCCATACATCATTCCACACATCATTCCACACAACATTCCACACATCATTGCACACATCATTCCACACCTCATTCCACACATCATTCAACACATCATTCCACACAACATTCCAAATATCATCCACTCCTCATTCCACATATCATTCCACGCATCATTCCACACATCATTCCACACATCATTCCACACCTCATTCCACACCTCATTCCACACCTCATTCCACACCTCATTCCACACCTCATTCCAAACATCATTCCACACATCATTCCACAACATTGCACACTTCATTCACACATCAGTCCATAACTCATTCTTCACATCATTCCACACATCATTCCACACAACATTCCAAACATCATTCCACATTACATTCCACATCATTCCACACCATATTCCACGCATCATTCCACACATCATTCCAAACATCATTATATCCATCATTCCACACATCATTGCACACATCATTCCACACCTCATTCCAAGCCTCATTCCACACCTCAATCCACATATCATTCCACGCATCATTCCACACATCATTCCACACATCATTCAAACATCATTCCACACATCAATCCACACATCATTCCACACAACATTCCACGCATCATTCCACACCTCATTCCACACATCATTCCACACATCATTCAATACATCATTCCACATATCATTCCACACATCATTCCACACATCATTCCACACATAATTCCACACAGCATTCCACACATCATCGCACACATCATTCCACACCTCATTCCACACCTCATTCCACCCATCATTCCACACAGCATTCCACACATCATTCCACACAACATTCCAAATATCATCCAATCCTCATTCCTCATATCATTCCACGCATCTTTCCGCACAGCATTACACACATCATTCTTCACATCAATTCGTACCTCATTACACACCTCATTCCACACCTCATTCCACACATCATTCCACACATCATTGCACACATCATTCCAAACATCATTCCATACATCATTCCACAAATCATTCCACACGTCATTTAAACACCTCATTCCACTCATCATTCCACGCATCATTCCACACCTCATTCCACAACTCATTCAACACATCATTCCGCACATCATTCCACACATCATTCCACACATCATTCGACACATTATTCCAAACACCATTCCACACCTCATTCCACATATCATTCCACGCATCATTCCACACATCATTCCACACATCATTCCGCACATCATTCCACATATCATTCCACATGTCATTCCACACATCAGTCCATCCCTCATTCCACACCTCATTCCAGACCTCATTCCACACCTCATTCCACACATCATTGCATACATCATTGCACATATCATTCCATATATCATTCCACACGCCATTCCACACCTCATTCCACGTATCATTCCACAACATTCAACACATAATTCCACACATCAATCCAAACTTCATTCCACCCCTCATTCCACACCTCCTTGAAAACCTCATTACACACATCATTCCACACATCATTCCACACCCCATTCCACACCTCATTCCACGCATCATTCCACACATCATTCCAAACATCATTACACATAACATTCCACATCATTCCTCACCATATTCCACGCATCATTCCACACATCATTCCAAACATCATTACATCCATCATTCCACACATCATTCCACACATCATTCCACACCTCATTTCTCGCCTCATTCCACACCTCAATCCACATATCATTCCACGCATCATTCCACACATCATTCCAAACATCATGCCAAACATCATTCCACACATCATTCCACACCTCATTCCACCCATCATTCCACACTTCATTCCAGTCATCATTCCACAACATTCCTCAACATTCCACACATCATTCCACACATTATTCCACACATCATTCCACACATCAGTCCACACATCATTCCACACATCATTCCACACATCATTCCACACATCATTCCACTCCTCATTCCACATATTATTCCACGCATCATTCCAAATCTCATTCCACACAGCATTCCAAACATCAGTCCACACATCATTCCACATATCATTCCAAATGTCATTCCACACATCATTCCACACATCTTTCCACAATTCATTCCACACATCATTCCACACCTCATTCCACACATCATTCCACACATCATTCCACACATCTTTCCACAATTCATTCCACACATCATTCCACACCTCATTCCACACATCATTCCACACATCATTCCACACATCATTCCACAACATTCCACACTTCATTCCACACATCAGTCCATACCTCATTCTTCACCACATTCCACACATCATTCCACACATCATTCCAAACATCATTCCACATTACATTCCACATCATTCCACACCATATTCCACGCATCATTCCACACATCATTCCAAACATCATTACACCCATCATTCCACACATCATTCCACACATCATTCCACACCTCATTCCACGCCTCATTCCACACCTCAATCCACATATCATTCCACGCATCATTCCACACATCATTCCACACATCATGCCAAACATCATTCCACATATAATTCCACACCTCATTCCACCCATCATTCCACACTTCATTCCAGTCATCATTCCACAACATTCCTCAACACTCCACACATCATTCCACACATTATTCCACACATCATTCCACACATCAGTCCACACCTCATTCCACACATCATTCCACACATCATTCCACACATCATTCCAAACTTCATTCCAAATATCATTCCACACCTCATTCCACATAACATTCCACACATCATTCCACACATCATTCCACACTTCATTTCACACACCATTCCTCACCTCATTCCACACATCGTTCCACACATCATTCACTACATCATTCCACATATCATTCCACACATCATTGCACACATCATTCCACACAGCATTCCAAATATCGTTCCACACCTCATTCCACATATCATTCCACGCATCATTCCACATCTCATTCCACACATCATTCCACACATCATTTTGCACGTCATTCCATACATCATTCCACACTTCATTCCACACAACATTCCACACATCATTCCACACCTCATACAACACATCATTCTACATCTCTTTCCACACATAATTCCACACCTCATTCCACACATCATTCCACACATCATTCCACACCTCATTCCACAAATCATTCCACAAATCATTCCACACATCATTCCACAAATCATTTCACACATCATTGACACATCATTCCACACCTCATTCCACACATTATTCCATAACATTCCACACATCATTGACACATCATTCCATACCTCATTCCAGACATCATTCCATAACATCTCACACATCATTACACACATCAATCCACACATCGTTCCACACAGCATTCCACACATCATTCCAAACATCATGCCACACATCATTCCACACATCATTCAATACTTCATTCCAGACATCATTCCACACATCATTCCAAACATCATTCCACACATCATTCCACAAATCATTCAATTCGCCATTCCACATATCATTCCACACTTCATTACATACATCAATCCACAAGAATTACACAGCATTGCTCACATCATGCCTCACATCATTCCACACATCATTGCACACATCATTCCACACCTCAATCCACACATCATTCAACACATCATTCCACACATCATTGACACATCATTGCATACCTCATTCCACACATCATTCCACAACATTCCACTCAACATTCCACACATTATTCCACACATCATTGAGACATCATTCCACACATCATTCCACACATCATTCCCACATCATTTCACACCTCATTCCACACATCATCCCACAACATTTCACACATCATTCCACACATCAATCCACACATCATTCCACAGATCATTCCACACATCATTCCACACCTCTTTCCACACATCATTCCTCACATCATTCAATACATCATTCCACATATCATTCCACACATCATTCCACGCATCATTCCACACATAATTCCACACAGCATTCCACACATTATTGCACACATCATTCCAAATCTCATTCCACACCTCATTCCACACATCATTCCACACAGCATTCCACACATCATTCCACACAACATTTCAAATATCATCCAATCCTCATTCCTCATATCATTCCACGCATCATTCCACATCTCATTCCACACATCATTCCACACATCATTCTACACAGCATTCCAAATATCATTCCACACCTCATTCCACACCTCATTCCACACATCATTCCACACGTAATTCCGCGCGTCATTCCACACAGCATTACACACATCATTCTACACATCAATTCACACCTCATTCCACACCTCATTCCACACCTCATTCCACACATCATTCCACACATCATTGCACACATCATTCCAAACATCATTCCATACATCATTCCACAAATCATTCCACACATCATTTAAAACCTCATTCCACTCATCATTCCACGAATCATTCCACATCTGATTCCACAACTCATTCAACACATCATTCCACACATCATTCCACACATCATTCCGCACGTCATTCCACACATTATTCCAAACATCATTCCACACCTCATTCCACATATCATTCCACGCATCATTCCACACATCATTCCACACATCATTCCACACGTCATTCCACATGTCATTCCACATATCATTCCACACATCAGTCCATCCCTCATTCCACACCTCATTCCAGACCTCATTCCACACCTCATTCCATACATCATTGCATACATCATTGCACATATCATTCCACAAATCATTCCACACGCCATTCCACACCTCATTCCACGTATCATTCCACAACATTCAACACATAATTCCACACATCAATCCAAAGTTCATTCCACCCCTCATTCCACACCTCCTTGAAAACCTCATTACACACATCATTCCACACATCATTCCACACCCCATTCCACACCTCATTCCACAAGTCATTCCACAACATTCAACACATCATTCCACACATCAATCCAAACATCATTCCATCCCTCATTCCACACGTCATTGAACAACTCATTCCACACATCATGCCACACATCATGCCACACATCATCCCGCTCATCAGTCCATCCCTCATTCCACACGTCATTGAACATCTCATTCCACACATCATTCCACACATCATTCCACACATCATTCAAAAGCTCATTCCACACCTCATTCCACACCTCATTCCACACGTCATTCCACACATCATTCCACTCATCATTCCACACATCATTCCAATTTTCATTCTACATCACATTCCACATAACATTCCACGCATCATTCCACACATCATTCCAAACATCATTCCACACATCATTCCATATATCATTCCAAATGTCATTCGACACATCATTCCACACATCTTTCCACACTTCATTCCACACATCATTCCTCACCTCATTCCACACATCATTCAATACATCATTCCACATACCATTCCACACATCATTTTACATATCATTCCACACAACATTCCACACATCATTGCACACATCATTCCACACCTCATTCCACACATCATTCAACATATCATTCCACACAAAATTCCAAATATCATCCACTCCTCATTCCACACATCATTCCAAACATCATTACATCCATCATTACACACATCATTCCACACATCATTCCAAACCTCATTCCACGCCTCATTCCACACCACAATCCACACATCATTCCACGCATCATTACACGCATCATTCCACACATCATGCCAAACATCATTCCACACATCATTCCACACCTCATTCCACCCATCATTCCACACTCCATTCCAGTCATCATTCCACAACATTCCTCAACATTCCACACATCATTCCACACATTATTCCACACATCATTCCACACATCAGTCCACACCTCATTCCACACATCATTCCACACATCATTCCACACATCATTCCAAATTTCATTCCAAATATCATTCTAAACCTCATTCCACATAACATTCCACACATCATTCCACACATAATTCCACACTTCATTTCACACATCATTCCTCACCTCATTCCACACATCATTCCACACATCATTCAATATATCATTCCACATATCATTCCACACATCATTCCACACATCATTCCACAAGCATTCCACACAGCATTGCACATATCATTCCACACATCATTCCACACCGCATTTCACACATCATTCCAAACATCATGGCACACATCACTCCACACAGCATTCCAAATATATTCACACACCTCATTCCACATATCATTCCACGCATCATTCCACATCTCATTCCACATATCATTCCACACATCATTCCGCACGTCATTCCATACATCATTCCACACATCATTCCACACAGCATTCCACACATCATTCCACACATCATTCCACACATCATTGCACAAAACATTCCACACATTATTCCACACCTCATTCCACACATAATTCGACACCTCATTCCACACATCATTCCACACATCATTCCAAACCTCATTCCACAAATCATTCCACAAATCATTCCACACATCATTCCACAAATCATTCCACACATCATTGACACATCATTCCATACCTCATTCCAGACATCATTCCATAACAATTCACACATCATTCCACACCTCATTCCAAACTTCATTCCACACGTCATTCCACACCTCATTCCACAAATCATTTCACAAATCATTCCACACATCATACCACGAATCATTCCACACATCATTCCATAACATTCCACACATCATTACACACATCATTCCACACATCATTGACACATCATTCCATACCTCATTCCAGACATCATTCCAAACACCATGCCACACATCATTCCACACATCATTCCACACATCATTCCAGGTTTCATTCGAAACATATTCCACAGATCATTCAATACATCATTCCACACATCATTCCACACATAATTCCAAACATCATTCCACACCTCATTCCACACCTCATTCCACACCTCATTCCACCCATCATTCCACACATCATTCGACACATCATTTCACAACATTCCACAACATTGCACACATCATTCCACACAGCAGTCCATACCTCATTCCACACCTCATTCCACATCTCATTTCACACCTCATTCCTCACATCATTTCACACATCATTCCTCACCTCATTCCACACATCATTCCACACATCATTCAATACATCATTCAATACATCATTCCACATATCATTCCACACATCATTCCACACATTATTCCACACATCATTCCACACAGCATTCCACACCTCATTCCATACATCATTCCACACCGCATTCCACACATCAATCCACACATCATTGCACACATCATTCCAAACAGCATTCCAAATATAATTCCACAGCTCATTCCACATATCATTCCACGCATCATTCCACATCTCATTCCACACATCATTCCACACATCATTCCACACAGCATTCCACACAACATTGCACACAAAATTCCACACATTATTCCACACCTCATTACACACATCATTCCATAACATTCCACACATCATTACACACATTAATCCACACATCATTCCACACATCATTCCACACATCATTCCACACATCATTCCACAAATCATTCCACACATCGTTCCACACATCTTTGACACATCATTCCATACCTCACTCCACACATCATTCCACAAATCATTCCACACATCATTGACACATCATTCCATACCTCATTCCAGACATCATTCCATAACAATTCACACATCATTCCACACCTCATTCCAAACTTCATTCCACACGTCATTCCACACCTCATTCCACAAATCATTTCACAAATCATTCCACACATCATACCACGAATCATTCCACACATCATTCCATAACATTCCACACATCATTACACACATCATTCCACACATCATTGACACATCATTCCATACCTCATTCCAGACATCATTCCAAACACCATGCCACACATCATTCCACACATCATTCCGCACATCATTCCAAGTTTAATTCGAAACATATTCCACAGATCATTCAATACATCATTCCACACATCATTCCACACATAATTCCAAACATCATTCCACACCTCATTCCACACCTCATTCCACACCTCATTCCACCCATCATTCCACACATCATTCGACACATCATTTCACAACATTCCACAACATTGCACACATCATTCCACACAGCAGTCCATACCTCATTCCACACCTCATTCCACATCTCATTTCACACCTCATTCCTCACATCATTTCACACATCATTCCTCACCTCATTCCACACATCATTCCACACATCATTCAATACATCATTCAATACATCATTCCACATATCATTCCACACATCATTCCACACATTATTCCACACATCATTCCACACAGCATTCCACACCTCATTCCATACATCATTCCACACCGCATTCCACACATCAATCCACACATCATTGCACACATCATTCCAAACAGCATTCCAAATATAATTCCACAGCTCATTCCACATATCATTCCACGCATCATTCCACATCTCATTCCACACATCATTCCACACATCATTCCACACAGCATTCCACACAACATTGCACACAAAATTCCACACATTATTCCACACCTCATTACACACATCATTCCATAACATTCCACACATCATTACACACATTAATCCACACATCATTCCACACATCATTCCACACATCATTCCACACATCATTCCACAAATCATTCCACACATCGTTCCACACATCTTTGACACATCATTCCATACCTCACTCCACACATCATTCCATAACATTCCACACATCATTACACACATCAATCCACACATCATTCCACACATCATTCCACACATTATTCCACACATCATTCCACAAATCATTCCACACATCGTTCCACACATCTTTGACACATTATTCCATACCTCATTCCACACATCATTCCATAACATTCCACACATCATTACACACATCAATCCACACATCATTCCACACATCATTCCACGCATCATTCAATACATCATTCCACACATCATTCCACACATCATTCCACGCATAATTCCACATTTCATTCCACACATCATTCCACACGTCATTCCACACCTCATTCCACACCTCGTTCCACACATCATTCCACACATCTTTCCACACAACATTCCACACATCATTCCACACATCATTCCACACAGCTTTGCAAACTTCATTCCACACATCATTTCACACAGCATTCCATACACCATTCCACATTTCAATCCACTCGTCATTCCATACATCATTCCACACATCATTCCTCACATCATTCCACACATCATTCCACACATCATCCCACACATCATTCCACTCCTCATTCCACATTTCATTCCACACATCATTCCACACATCATTCCACTCCTCATTCCACATCTCATTCCACACATCATTCCACACATCATTCCACACATCATTCCACACAGCATTCCACACATCATTCCACATCTCATTCCAAAAATCAAACCACAACATTCCACACATCATTCCACACATCATTCCACACATCAGTCCATACCTCATTCCACACCTCATTCTACACATCATTCCACACATCATTTTACACATCATTCCACACATCATTTCACACATCATTCCACACATCATTCCAAACATCATTCCACACCTCATTCCACATAACATTCCACGCATCATTCTACACATCATTCCACACATCATTCCAAACATCATTCCACACATTATTCCACACATCATTCCAGATATCATTCGACACATCATTGCACACATCATTCCACACTTCATTCCACACATCATTCATCACCTCATTCCACACATCAATCCACACATCATTCAATAAATCATTCCACATATCATTCCACACATCATTCCACGCATCATTCCACACATCATTCCACACATCATTCCACACGGCATGCCACACATCATTGCACACATCATTCCACACATCAATCCACGCCTCATTCCACACATCATTCCACACATCATTCCACACAGCATTCCAAATATCATTCCACACCTCATTCCACATCTCATTCCACACATCATTCCACACCTCATTCCACACCTCATTCCACACATCATTCCAGACAACATTCCACACGTAATTCCACACATCATTCCGCAACTCATTGCACACATCATTTCACACATCATTCCACACGTCATTCCACACTTCATTTCACACATCATTTGAACATCATTCCACACAACATTCCAAATATCATCCAATCTCATTCTACTATCATTCGACACATCATTCCAGACCTCATTCCACACCTCATTCCACACCTCATTCCACACCTCATTCAACATATCATTCCACGCATCATTCCAAACATCATTCCACACGTCATTCCACACAACATTCCACACATCATTCCACAAATCATTCCACACATCATTCTACAACTCATTCCACACATCATTCCAAATCTCATTCCACAACTCATTCCACACATCATTCCACACAACATTCAACATATCATTCCACAAATCATTCTACACTTCATTCCACATGTCATTCCACACCTTATTCCAAACATCATTACACACATCATTCCAAACCTCATTCCAAACATCATTCCACATATCATTCCACGCATCATTCCAAACATCATTCCACACGTCATTCCAAACGACATTCCACACATGATTCCACAACTCTTTCCACACCTCATTCCACACCTCATTCCACATATCATTCCAAACATCATTCCACACCATATACCACACCTCATTTCACACATAATTCCAAACATCATTACATACATCATTCCACACATCATTCCACACATCATTCCACACCTCATTCCACACATCATTCCACAACTCATTCCACACATCATTCCACACATCATTCCACACAGCTTTCCACACATCATTCCACACATCATTCCACACTTCATTCCACACATCATTCCACACATCATTCCACACATCATTCCACACATCATTCCACACATCATTCCACACATCATTCCATACCGCATTCCACACTTCATTCCACACATCATTCCACACATCATTCCACACATCATTCCAAACATAATTCCACCGAACATTCCATACATTATTCCAGATATCATTCGACACATCATTCCACACATCATTCCACAACATTCCACACATCATTCCGCACATTATTCCTCACATCAGTCCATACCTCATTCCACATAACATTCCACACTTCATTCCACACCTCATTCCACAACACATTCCACACTTCATTCCACACATCATTCAACACATCATTCCAGACAAAATTCCAAATATCATCCACTCCTCATTCCACATATCATTCCACGCATCATTCCAAATCTCATTCCACACATCATTCCACACATCATTCCAAACATCATTCCACATTACATTCCACATCATTCCACACCATATTCCATGCATCATTCCACACATCATTCCAAACATCATTACATCCATCATTACACACATCATTCCACACATCATTCCAAACCTCATTCCACGCCTCATTCCACACCACAATCCACACATCATTCCACGCATCATTACACGCATCATTCCACACATCATGCCAAACATCATTCCACACATCATTCCACACCTCATTCCACCCATCATTCCACACTTAATTCCAGTCATCATTCCACAACATTCCTCAACATTCCACACATCATTCCACACATTATTCCACACATCATTCCACACATCAGTCCACACCTCATTCCACACATCATTCCACACATCATTCCACACATCATTCCAAACTTCATTCCAAATATCATTCCACACCTCATTCCACATAACATTCCACACATCATTCCACACATAATTCCACACTTCATTTCACACATCATTCCTCACCTCATTCCACACATCATTCCACACATCATTCAATATATCATTCCACATATCATTCCACACATCATTCCACACATCATTCCACAAGCATTCCACACAGCATTGCACATATCATTCCACACATCATTCCACACCGCATTTCACACATCATTCCAAACATCATGGCACACATCATTCCAAACAGCATTCCAAATATAATTCCACAGCTCATTCCACATATCATTCCACGCATCATTCCACATCTCATTCCACACATCATTCCACACATCATTCCACACAGCATTCCACACAACATTGCACACAAAATTCCACACATTATTCCACACCTCATTACACACATCATTCCATAACATTCCACACATCATTACACACATTAATCCACACATCATTCCACACATCATTCCACACATCATTCCACACATCATTCCACAAATCATTCCACACATCGTTCCACACATCTTTGACACATCATTCCATACCTCACTCCACACATCATTCCATAACATTCCACACATCATTACACACATCAATCCACACATCATTCCACACATCATTCCACACATTATTCCACACATCATTCCACAAATCATTCCACACATCGTTCCACACATCTTTGACACATTATTCCATACCTCATTCCACACATCATTCCATAACATTCCACACATCATTACACACATCAATCCACACATCATTCCACACATCATTCCACGCATCATTCAATACATCATTCCACACATCATTCCACACATCATTCCACGCATAATTCCACATTTCATTCCACACATCATTCCACACGTCATTCCACACCTCATTCCACACCTCGTTCCACACATCATTCCACACATCTTTCCACACAACATTCCACACATCATTCCACACATCATTCCACACAGCTTTGCAAACTTCATTCCACACATCATTTCACACAGCATTCCATACACCATTCCACATTTCAATCCACTCGTCATTCCATACATCATTCCACACATCATTCCTCACATCATTCCACACATCATTCCACACATCATCCCACACATCATTCCACTCCTCATTCCACATTTCATTCCACACATCATTCCACACATCATTCCACTCCTCATTCCACATCTCATTCCACACATCATTCCACACATCATTCCACACATCATTCCACACAGCATTCCACACATCATTCCACATCTCATTCCAAAAATCAAACCACAACATTCCACACATCATTCCACACATCATTCCACACATCAGTCCATACCTCATTCCACACCTCATTCTACACATCATTCCACACATCATTTTACACATCATTCCACACATCATTTCACACATCATTCCACACATCATTCCAAACATCATTCCACACCTCATTCCACATAACATTCCACGCATCATTCTACACATCATTCCACACATCATTCCAAACATCATTCCACACATTATTCCACACATCATTCCAGATATCATTCGACACATCATTGCACACATCATTCCACACTTCATTCCACACATCATTCATCACCTCATTCCACACATCAATCCACACATCATTCAATAAATCATTCCACATATCATTCCACACATCATTCCACGCATCATTCCACACATCATTCCACACATCATTCCACACGGCATGCCACACATCATTGCACACATCATTCCACACATCAATCCACGCCTCATTCCACACATCATTCCACACATCATTCCACACAGCATTCCAAATATCATTCCACACCTCATTCCACATCTCATTCCACACATCATTCCACACCTCATTCCACACCTCATTCCACACATCATTCCAGACAACATTCCACACGTAATTCCACACATCATTCCGCAACTCATTGCACACATCATTTCACACATCATTCCACACGTCATTCCACACTTCATTTCACACATCATTTGAACATCATTCCACACAACATTCCAAATATCATCCAATCTCATTCTACTATCATTCGACACATCATTCCAGACCTCATTCCACACCTCATTCCACACCTCATTCCACACCTCATTCAACATATCATTCCACGCATCATTCCAAACATCATTCCACACGTCATTCCACACAACATTCCACACATCATTCCACAAATCATTCCACACATCATTCTACAACTCATTCCACACATCATTCCAAATCTCATTCCACAACTCATTCCACACATCATTCCACACAACATTCAACATATCATTCCACAAATCATTCTACACTTCATTCCACATGTCATTCCACACCTTATTCCAAACATCATTACACACATCATTCCAAACCTCATTCCAAACATCATTCCACATATCATTCCACGCATCATTCCAAACATCATTCCACACGTCATTCCAAACGACATTCCACACATGATTCCACAACTCTTTCCACACCTCATTCCACACCTCATTCCACATATCATTCCAAACATCATTCCACACCATATACCACACCTCATTTCACACATAATTCCAAACATCATTACATACATCATTCCACACATCATTCCACACATCATTCCACACCTCATTCCACACATCATTCCACAACTCATTCCACACATCATTCCACACATCATTCCACACAGCTTTCCACACATCATTCCACACATCATTCCACACTTCATTCCACACATCATTCCACACATCATTCCACACATCATTCCACACATCATTCCACACATCATTCCACACATCATTCCATACCGCATTCCACACTTCATTCCACACATCATTCCACACATCATTCCACACATCATTCCAAACATAATTCCACCGAACATTCCATACATTATTCCAGATATCATTCGACACATCATTCCACACATCATTCCACAACATTCCACACATCATTCCGCACATTATTCCTCACATCAGTCCATACCTCATTCCACATAACATTCCACACTTCATTCCACACCTCATTCCACAACACATTCCACACTTCATTCCACACATCATTCAACACATCATTCCAGACAAAATTCCAAATATCATCCACTCCTCATTCCACATATCATTCCACGCATCATTCCAAATCTCATTCCACACATCATTCCACACATCATTCCAAACATCATTCCACATTACATTCCACATCATTCCACACCATATTCCATGCATCATTCCACACATCATTCCAAACATCATTACATCCATCATTACACACATCATTCCACACATCATTCCAAACCTCATTCCACGCCTCATTCCACACCACAATCCACACATCATTCCACGCATCATTACACGCATCATTCCACACATCATGCCAAACATCATTCCACACATCATTCCACACCTCATTCCACCCATCATTCCACACTTAATTCCAGTCATCATTCCACAACATTCCTCAACATTCCACACATCATTCCACACATTATTCCACACATCATTCCACACATCAGTCCACACCTCATTCCACACATCATTCCACACATCATTCCACACATCATTCCAAACTTCATTCCAAATATCATTCCACACCTCATTCCACATAACATTCCACACATCATTCCACACATAATTCCACACTTCATTTCACACATCATTCCTCACCTCATTCCACACATCATTCCACACATCATTCAATATATCATTCCACATATCATTCCACACATCATTCCACACATCATTCCACAAGCATTCCACACAGCATTGCACATATCATTCCACACATCATTCCACACCGCATTTCACACATCATTCCAAACATCATGGCACACATCACTCCACACAGCATTCCAAATATATTCACACACCTCATTCCACATATCATTCCACGCATCATTCCACATCTCATTCCACACAACATTCCACACATCATTCCGCACGTCATTCCATATATCATTCCACACATCATTCCACACAGCATTCCACACATCATTCCACACATTATTCCACACCTCATTCCACACATAATTCCACACCTCATTCCACACATCATTCCACACATCATCCCAAACCTCATTCCACAAATCATTCCACAAATCATTCCACACATCATTCCACAAATCATTCCACACATCATTGACACATCATTCCATACCTCATTCCAGACATCATTCCATAACAATTCACACATCATTCCACACCTCATTCCAAACTACATTCCACACATCATTCCACACCTCATTCCACAAATCATTCCACAAATCATTCCACACATCATACCACGAATCATTCCACACATTATTCCATAACATTCCACACATCATTACACACATCATTCCACACATCATTGACACATCATTCCATACCTCATTCCAGACATCATTCCACAACATTCCACACATTATTACACACATATATCCGCACATCATTCCACACATCATTCCACACATAATTCCAAACATCATTCCACACCTTATTCCACACCTCATTCCATACCTTATTCCACCCATCATTCCACACATCATTCGACACATCATTTGACAACATTCCACAACATTGCACACTTCATTCCACATATCAGTCCATACCTCATTCCACACCTCATTCCACATCTCATTTCACACCTCATTCCTCACATCATTCCACACATCATTCCACACATCATTCAATACATCATTCAATACATCATTCCACATATCATTCCACACATCATTCCACACATCATTCCACACATCATTCCACACAGCATTCCACACCTCATTCCACACATCATTCCACACCGCATTCCACACATCATTCCACACATCATTGCACACATCATTCCAAACAGCATTCCAAATATAATTCCACAGCTCATTCCACATATCATTCCACGCATCATTCCACATCTCATTCCACCATCATTCCACACATCATTCCACACAGCATTCCACACATCATTGCACACAAAATTCCACACATCATTCCACACCTCATTACACACATCATTCCATAACATTCCACACATCATTACACACATTAATCCACACATCATTCCACACATCATTCCACACATCATTCCAAACATCATTCCACACATCATTCCACACATTATTCCAAACATCATTCCACAAATCATTCCACACATCGTTCCACACATCTTTGACACATCATTCCATACCTCATTTCACACATCATTCCATAACATTCCACACATCATTACACACATCAATCCAAACATCATTCCACACATCATTCCACGCATCATTCAATACATCATTCCACACATCATTCCACGCATAATTCCACGCATAATTCCACATTTCATTCCACACATCATTCCACACGTCATTCCACACCTCATTCCACACCTCGTTCCACACATCATTCCACACATCTTTCCACACAACATTCCACACATCATTCCACACATCATTCCACACATCTTTGCAAACCTCATTCCACACATCATTTCACACAGCATTCCATACACCATTCCACATTTCAATCCACTCGTCATTCCATACATCATTCCACACATCATTCCTCACATCATTCCACACAACATTACACACATCATCCCACACATCATTCCACTCCTCATTCCACATCTCATTCCACACATCATTCCACACATCATTCCACTCCTCATTCCACATCTCATTCCACACATCATTCCACACATCATTCCACACATCATTCCACAAGCATTCCACACAGCATTGCACATATCTTTCCACACATCATTCCACAACGCATTTCACACATAATTCCAAACATCATGGCACACATCACTCCACACAGCATTCCAAATATATTCACACACCTCATTCCACATATCATTCCACGCATCATTCCACATCTCATTCCACACATCATTCCACACATCATTCCGCACGTCATTCCATATATCATTCCACACATCATTCCACACAGCATTCCACACATCATTCCACACAGCATTCCACACATCATTGCACAAAACATTCCACACATTATTCCACACCTCATTCCACACATAATTCCACACCTCATTCCACACATCATTCCACACATCATTCCAAACCTCATTCCACAAATCATTCCACAAATCATTCCACACATCATTCCACAAATCATTCCACACATCATTGACACATCATTCCATACCTCATTCCAGACATCATTCCATAACAATTCACACATCATTCCACACCTCGTTCCAAACTTCATTCCACACATCATTCCACACCTCATTCCACAAATCATTCCACAAATCATTCCACACATCATACCACGAATCATTCCACACATCATTCCATAACATTCCACACATCATTACACACATCATTCCACACATCATTGACACATCATTCCATACCTCATTCCAGACATCATTCCACAACATTCCACACATTATTACACACATATATCCGCACATCAATCCACACATCATTCCACACATCATTCCAAACATCATGCCACACATCATTCCACACATCATTCCACACATCATTCCAGGTTTCATTCGGCACATATTCCACAGATCATTCAATACATCATTCCACACATCATTCCACACATAATTCCAAACATCATTCCACACCTCATTCCACACCTCATTCCGCACCTCATTCCACCCATCATTCCACACATCATTCGACACATCATTTCACAACATTCCACAACATTCCACACATCATTCCACACATCAGTCCATACCTCATTCCACACCTCATTCCACATCTCATTTCACACCTCATTCCTCACATCATTTCACACATCATTCCTCACCTCATTCCACACATCATTCCACACATCATTCAATACATCATTCAATACATCATTCCACATATCATTCCACGCATCATTCCAGACATCATTCCACACATCATTCCACACAGCATTCCACACCTCATTCCACACATCATTCCACACCGCATTCCACACATCACTCCACACATCATTGCACACATCATTCCAAACAGCATTCCAAATATAATTCCACAGCTCATTCCACATATCATTCCACGCATCATTCCACATCTCATTCCACACATCATTCCACACATCATTCCACACAGCATTCCACACATCATTGCACACAAAATTCCACACATCATTCCACACCTCATTACACACATCATTCCATAACATTCCACACATCATTACACACATGAATCCACACATCATTCCACACATCATTCCACACATCATTCCAAACATCATTCCACACATCATTCCACACATTATTCCACACATCATTCCACAAATCATTCCACACATCGTTCCACACATCTTTGACACATCATTCTATACCTCATTCCACACATCATTCCATAACATTCCACACATCATTACACACATCAATCCACACATCATTCCACACATCATTCCACGCATCATTCAATACATCATTCCACACATCATTCCACACATCATTCCACGCATAATTCCACATTTCATTGCACACATCATTCCACACGTCATTCCACACCTCATTCCACACATCGTTCCACACATCATTCCACACATCTTTGCAAACTTCATTCCGCACTTCATTTCAGACAGCATTCCATACACCATTCCACATTTCAATCCACTCGTCATTCCATACATCATTCCACACATTATTCCTCACATCATTCCACACAACATTCCACACATCATCCCACACATCATTCCACTCCTCATTCCACATCTCATTCCACACATCATTCCACACATCATTCCACTCCTCATTCCACATCTCATTCCACACATCATTCCACACATCATTCCACACATCATTCCACACAGCATTCCACACATCATTCCACACATCTTTGCAAACTTCATTCCGCACATCATTTCACACGGCAGTTGGCGAGAGGGGAGCGACCTGTCAAAAGCGTACCGGTGCAGCTACAGTGGGAGAGAAAGCAAAATAGAAGTAGAAAGTAATCAAAAAGTGACGTCACAGCCAATGGGGTAAGTGATTGGCTGGTGTTTGGTGAGTAGCTTTTCTTTTATTTTTTATATCAGTAAGTGAACTATAACATTGTTATTACCAATTTAAGGGTATCTAAGGTTAAGACATGGCAGGAGAGCTCAGTCATGTGATATGCTCCTCCTGTACCATGTGGGAACTCGGGGACACTTCCGGTGTCCCTGACGACTACGTGTGTGGGAAGTGTATCCGCCTCGAGCTCTTGACGGTCCGCGTTGCGGAATTGGAGCTGAAGGTGGATTCACTCTGGAGCATCCACGATGCTGAGAATGACGTGAGTATCACGTGTAGTGAGTTGGTCTTACCGCAGGAGAAGGGTCCACAGCCAGATAGGGAATGGAAGACCAACAGGAAGAGCAGTGCAAGAAAGATAGTGCAGGAGTCCCCTGTGGTCATCCCCCTGCAAAACAGATACACTGCTTTGAGTACTGTTGGGGAGGATGACTCATCAGGGGAGTGCAGCAGCAGCCAAGTTCATGGCACCGTAGGTGGCTCTGCTGCAAAGGAGGGCAGGAAAAAGAGTGGGAGCGCGATAGTGATAGGGGATTCGATGGTGAGGGGAATAGATAGGCGTTTCTGCGGACGCAACCGAGACTCCAGGATGGTATGTTTCCTCCCTGGTGCAAGGGTCAAGGATGTCTCGGAGCGGGTGCAGGACATTCTGAAATGGGAGGGAGAACAGCCAGTTGTCGTGGTGCACATTGGTACCAACGACATAGGTAAAAAAAGGGATGAGGTCCTACGAAAAGAATTTAAGGAGCTAGGAGCTAAATTAAAAAGTAGGACCTCAAAAGTAGTAATCTCGGGATTGCTACCAGTGCCACGTGCTAGTCAGAGTAGGAATCGCAGGATAGCGCAGATGAATACATGGCTTGAGCAGTGGTGCAGCAGGGAGGGATTCAAATTCTTGGGGCATTGGAACCGGTTCTGGGGGAGGTGGGACCAGTACAAACCGGACGGTCTGCACCTGGGCAGGTCCGGAACCAATGTCCTAGGGGGAGTGTTTGCTAGTGCTGTTGGGGAGGAGTTAAACTAATATTGCAGGGGGATGGGAACCTATACAGGGAGACAGAGGGAGACAAAAAGGAGGCAAAAGCAAAAGACAGAAAGGAGATGAGGAAAAGTGGAGGGCAGAGAAACCCAAGGCAAAGAACAAAAAGGGCCACTGTACAGCAAAATTCTAAAAGGACAAAGGGTGTTAAAAAAACAAGCCTGAAGGCTTTGTGTCTTAATGCAAGGAGTATCCGCAATAAGGTGGATGAATTAATTGTGCAAATAGATGTTAACAAATATGATGTGATTGGGATTACGGAGACGTGGCTCCAGGATGATCAGGGCTGGGAACTCAACATGCAGGGGTATTCAACATTCAGGAAGGATAGAATAAAAGGAAAAGGAGGTGGGGTAGCATTACTGGTTAAAGAGGAGATTAATGCAATAGTTAGGAAAGACATTAGCTTGGATGATGTGGAATCTATATGGGTGGAGCTGCAGAACACTAAAGGGCAAAAATCGTTAGTGGGAGTTGTGTACAGACCTCCAAACAGTAGTAGTGATGTTGGGGAGGGCATCAAACAGGAAATTAGGAGTGCATGCAATAAAGGTGCAGCAGTTATAATGGGTGACATTAATATGCACATAGATTGGGCCAGCCAAACTGGAAGCAATACGGTGGAGGAGGATTTCCTGGAATGCATAAGGGATGGTTTTCTAGACCAATATGTCGAGGAACCAACTAGGGGGGAGGCCATCTTAGACTGGGTGTTGTGTAATGAGAGAGGATTAATTAGCAATCTCATTGTGCGAGGCCCCTTGGGGAAGAGTGACCATAATATGGTGGAATTCTGCATTAGGATGGAGAATGAAACAGTTAATTCAGAGACCATGGTCCAGAACTTAAAGAAGGGTAACTTTGAAGGTATTAGGCATGAATTGGCTAAGATAGATTGGCTAATGATACTTAAGGGGTTGACTGTGGATGGGCAATGGCAGACATTTAGAGAACGCATGGATGAATTACAACAATTGTACATTCCTGTCTGGCGTAAAAATAAAAAAGGGAAGGTGGCTCAACCGTGGCTATCTAGGGAAATCAGGGATAGTATTAAAGCCAAGGAAGTGGCATACAAATTGGCCAGAAATAGCAGCGAACCTGAGGACTGGGAGAAATTTAGAACTCAGCAGAGGAGGACAAAGGGTTTGATTAGGGCAGGGAAAATGGAGTACGAGAAGAAGCTTGCAGGGAACATTAAGGCGGATTGCAAAAGTTTCTATAGGTATGTAAAGAGAAAGAGGTTAGTAAAGACAAACGTAGGTCCCCTGCAGTCAGAATCAGGGGAAGTCATAACGGGGAACAAAGAAATGGCAGACCAATTGAACAAGTACTTTGGTTCAGTATTCACTAAGGAGGACACAAACAACCTTCCGGATATAAAAGGGGTCGGGGGGTCTAGTAAGGAGGAGGAACTGAGGGAAATCTTTATTAGTCGGGAAATTGTGTTGGGGAAATTGATGGGATTGAAGGCCGATAAATCCCCAGGGCCTGATGGACTGCATCCCAGAGTACTTAAGGAGGTGGCCTTGGAAATAGCGGATGCATTGACAGTCATTTTCCAACATTCCATTGATTCTGGATCAGTTCCTATCGAGTGGAGGGTAGCCAATGTAACCCCACTTTTTAAAAAAGGAGGGAGAGAGAAAGCAGGGAATTATAGACCGGTCAGCCTGACCTCAGTAGTGGGTAAAATGATGGAATCAATTATTAAGGATGTCATAGCAGCGCATTTGGAAAATGGTGACATGATAGGTCCAAGTCAGCATGGATTTGTAAAAGGGAGATCATGCTTGACAAATCTTCTGGAATTTTTTGAGGATGTTTCCAATAAAGTGGACAAAGGAGTACCAGTTGATGTGGTATATTTGGACTTTCAGAAGGCTTTCGACAAGGTCCCACACAGGAGATTAATGTGCAAAGTTAAAGCACATGGGATTGGGGGTAGTGTGCTGACGTGGATTGAGAACTGGTTGTCAGACAGGAAGCAAAGAGTAGGAGTAAATGGGTACTTTTCGGAATGGCAGGCAGTGACTAGTGGGGTACCGCAGGGTTCTGTGCTGGGGCCCCAGCTGTTTACATTATACATTAATGATTTAGACGAAGGGATTAAATGTAGTATCTCCAAATTTGCGGATGACACTAAGTTGGGTGGCAGCGTGAGCTGCGAGGAGGATGCTATGAGGCTACAGAGTGACTTGGATAGGTTAGGTGAGTGGGCAAATGCGTGGCAGATGAAGTATAATGTGGATAAATGTGAGGTTATCCACTTTGGTGGTAAAAACAGAGAGACAGACTATTATCTGAATGGTGACAGATTAGGAAAAGGGAAGGTGCAACGAGACATGGGTGTCATGGTACATCAGTCATTGAAGGTTGGCATGCAGGTACAGCAGGCGGTTAAGAAAGCAAATGGCATGTTGGCCTTCATAGCGAGGGGATTTGAGTACAGGGGCAGGGAGGTGTTGCTACAGTTGTACAGGGCCTTGGTGAGGCCACACCTGGAGTATTGTGTACAGTTTTGGTCTCCTAACTTGAGGAAGGACATACTTGCTGTTGAGGGAGTGCAGCGAAGATTCACCAGACTGATTCCCGGGATGGTGGGACTGACCTATCAAGAAAGACTGAATCAACTGGGCTTGTATTCACTGGAGTTCAGAAGAGTGAGAGGGGACCTCATAGAAACGTTTAAAATTCTGACGGGTTTGGACAGGTTGGATGCAGGAAGAATGTTCCCAATGTTGGGGAAGTCCAGAACCAGGGGTCACAGTCTAAGGATAAGGGGTAAGCCATTTAGGACCGAGATAAGGAGAAACTTCTTCACCCAGAGAGTGGTGAACCTGTGGAATTCTCTACCACAGGAAGTAGTTGAGGCCAATTCACTAAATATATTCAAAAGGGAGTTAGATGAAGTCCTTAGTACTCGGGGGATCAAGGGGTATGGCGTGAAAGCAGGAAGTGGGTACTGAAGTTTCATGTTCAGCCATGAACTCGTTGAATGGCGGTGCAGGCTAGAAGGGCTGAATGGCCTGTTCCTGCACCTATTTTCTATGTTTCTATGTTTCTATTCCATACACCATTCCACATTTCAATCCACTCGTCATTCCATACATCATTCCACACATCATTCCTCACATCATTCCACACAACATTCCACACATCATTCCACACATCATTCCACACATCAGTCCATACCTCATTCCACACCTCATTCCACACATCATTCCACACATCATTTTACACATCATTCCACACATCATTTCACACATCATTCCACACATCATTCCAAACATCATTCCACACCTCATTCCACGGAACATTCCACGCATCATTCTACACATCATTCCACACATCATTCCAAACATCATTCCACACATTATTCCACACATCATTCCAGATATCATTCGACACATCATTGCACACATCATTCCACACTTCATTCCACACATCATTCCTCACCTCATTCCACACATCAATCCACACATCATTCAATAAATCATTCCACATATCATTCCACACATCATTCCACGCATCATTCCACACATCATTCCACACATCATTCCACACAGCATGCCACACATCATTGCACACATCATTCCACACATCAATCCACACCTCATTCCACACATCATTCCACACATCATTCCACACAGCATTCCAAATATCATTCCACACCTCATTCCACATCTCATTCCACACATCATTCCACACCTCATTCCACACCTCATTCCAAACATCATTCCAGACAACGTTCCACACGTAATTCCACACATCATTCCGCAACTCATTGCACACATCATTTCACACATCATTCCACACGTCATTCCACACTTCATTTCACACATCATTTGAACATCATTCCACACAACATTCCAAATATCATCCAAACCTCATTCTACTATCATTCGGCACATCATTCCAGACCTCATTCCACACCTCATTCCACACCTCATTCGACACCTCATTCCACATATCATTCCACGCATCATTCCAAACATCATTCCACACGTCATTCCACACAACATTCCACACATCATTCCACAAATCATTCCACACATCATTCCACAACTCATTCCACACATCATTCCAAACCTCATTCCACAACTCATTCCACACATCATTCCACACAACATTCAACATATCATTCCACAAATCATTCTACACTTCATTCCACATGTGATTCCACACCTCATTCCAAACATCATTCCACACATCATTCCAAACCTCATTCCAAACATCATTCCACATATCATTCCACGCATCATTCCAAACATCATTCCACACGTCATTCCACACGACATTCTACACATCATTCCACACATGATTCCACAACTCTTTTCGCACCTCATTCCACACCTCATTCCACATATCATTCCAAACATCATTCCACACCATATACCACAGCTCATTGCACACATAATTCCAAACATCTTTACATACATCATTCCACACATCATTCCACACAGTTTTCCACACATCATTCCACACATCATTCCACACTTCATTCCACACATCATTCCACACATCATTCCACACATCATTCCACACATCATTCCACACATCATTCCATACCGCATTCCACACCTCATTCCACACATCATTCCACACATCATTCCAAACATCATTCCACACATCATTCCACAACATTCCACACATCATTCCACACATTATTCCTCACATCAGTCCATACCTCATTCCACATAACATTCCACACATCATTCCACACCTCATTCCACAACACATTCCACACTTCATTCCACACATCATTCCACACATCATTCCACAACTCATTCCACACATCATTCCACACATCATTCCACATCATTCCACAACATTCCACACATCATTCCACACATCATTCCTCACATCAGTCCAAACCTCATTCCACACATCATTCCACACATCATTTCACACGTCATTCCACACATCATTGACACATCATTCCACACCTCATTCCACACATCATTCCACACGTCATTCTACACATCATTCCACAAATGATTCCACAAATCATTCCACACATCATTCCACACATCATTCTACACATCATTCCACACATCATTCCACACATCATTCCAAACATTATTCCATACATCATTCGACACTTCATTCAATACATCATTCCACATATCATTCCACACAACATGCCACGCATCATTCCACACCTCATTCCACGCATCATTCCATAACATTCCACACATCATTCCTCACATCAATCCACACATCATGTCACACATTATTCCACACATCATTCCAAACATCATTCCACACCTCATTCCACACCTCATTCCACACCTCATTCCACGCATCATTCCTCACCTCATTCCACAACATTCCACACTTCATTCCACACATCAGTACATACCTCATTCTTCACCTCATTCCACACATCATTCCACACATCATTCCAAACATCATTCCACATTACATTCCTCATCATTCCACACCATATTCCACGCATCATTCCAAACATCATTCCAAACATCATTACATCCATCATTCCACACATCATTCCACACATCATTCCACACCTCATTCCACGCCTCATTCCACACCTCAATTCACACATCATTCCACGCATCATTCCACGCATCATTCCACACATCATGCCAAACATCATTCCACACATCATTCCACACCTCATTCCACCCATCATTCCACACTTCATTCCAGTCATCATTCCACAACATTCCTCAACATTCCACACATCATTCCACACGTTATTCCACATATCATTCCACACATCAGTCCACACCTCATTCCACACATCATTCCACACATCATTCCACACATCATTCAAAACTTCATTCCAAATATCATTCCACACCTCATTCCACATAACATTCCTCACCTCATTCCACACATCATTCCACACATCATTCAATATATCATTCCACATATCATTCCACACATCATTCCACACATCATTCCACACATCATTCCACACGTCATTCCACACATCATTCCAAACATCATTCCACCGAACATTCCACACATTATTCCAGATATCATTTGACACAGCATTCCACACATCATTCCACACATCATTCCACACATAATTCCACACATCATTCCACACATTATTCCTCACATCAGTCCATACCTCATTCCAAAGTGTGGAATGAGGGGGTGGGCCCAGTGAGATCAGACAGTGTGTAACCCGGGGGTGGGCCCAGTGAGATCAGACATTGTGTAACCCGGGGGTGTGCCCAGTGAGATCAGACAGTGTGTAACCGTGGGTGGGCCCAGTGAGATCAGACAGTGTGCAACCCGGGTGTGGGCCCAGTGAGATCAGACAGTGTGTAACCCGGTGGTGGGCCCAGTGAGGTCAGAGAGTGTGTAACCCGGGGGTGGGCCCAGTGAGATCAGACCGTGTGTAACACGTGGGTGGGCCCAGTGAGATCAGAAAGTGTGTAACACGGGGGTGGGCCCAGTGAGATCAGACAGTGTGTAACCCGGGGGTGGGCCCAGTGAGATCAGACAATGTGTAACCCGGGGGTGGGCCCAGTGAGATCAGACAGTGTGAACCCGGGGGTGGGCCCAGTGAGATCCGACCGTGTGTAACACGTGGGTGGGCCCAGTGAGATCAGAAAGTGTGTAACACGGGGGTGGGCCCAGTGAGATCAGACAGTGTGTAACCCGGGGGTGGGCCCAGTGAGATCAGACAGTGTGTAACCCGGGGGTGGGCCCAGTGAGAATAGACAGTGTGAACCCGGGGGTGGGCCCAGTGAGATCAGACTGTGTGTCACCCGGGGGTGGGTCCAGTGAGATCAAACAGTGTGTAACCCGGGGGTGGGCCCAGTGAGATCAGACAGTGTGTAACCCGGGGATGAGCCCAGTGAGATCAGACAGTGTGTAACCCGGTGCCCAGGGAGATCAGACAGTGTGTAACCCGGGGGTGGGCCCAGTCAGAACAGACAGTGTGTAACCCGGGGGCCCAGTGAGATCAGACAGCGTGTAACCCGGGGGCCCAGTGAGGTCAGACAGTGTGTAACCCATGCCCAGTGAGATCACACAGTGTGTAACTTGGGGGTGGGCCCAGTGAGATCAGACAGTGTGTCACCCGGGAGTGGGTGCAGTGAGATCAAACAGAGTGTAACCCGGGGGTGGGCCCAGTGAGATCAGACAGTGTGTAACCCGGGGGTGGGCCCAGTGATATCAGACAGTGTGTAACCCGGTGGTGGGCCCAGTGAGATCAGACATTGTATAACCCGGGGGTGGGCCCAGTGAGATCAGACAGTGTGTAACCCGGTGCCCAGTGAGATCAGACAGTGCGTAACCCGGGGATGGACCAAGTGAGATCAGACAGTGTGTAACCCGGCGGTGGGCCCAGTGAGATCAGAGAGTGTGTAACCCGGGGGTGGGCCCAGTGAGATCAGACAGTGTGTAACCCGGGGGTGGGCCCAGTGAGTTCAGACAGTGTGTAAACGTGGGTGGGCTCAGTGAGATCAGACAGTGTGTAACCCTGGGGTGGGCCCAGTGACATCAGACAGTGTGTAACCCGGGGCTGGCCAAGTGAGATCAGACAGTGTGTAACCCGGGTTTGGGCCAAGTGAGATCACACAGTGTGTAACCCGGGGATGGGCCCAGTGAGATCAGACAGTGTGTCACCCGGGGGTGGGTCCAGTGAGATCAAACAGTGTGTAACCCGGGGGTGTGCCCAGTGAGATCAGACAGTGTGTAACCCGGGGGTGGGCACAGTGAGATCAGACAGTATTTAACCCTGGGGTGGGTCCAGTGAGATCAGACAGTGTGTAACCCTGGGGTGGGCCCAGTGAGATTAGACAGTGTGTAACTCGGGTGCCCAGTGAGATCAGACAGTGTGCAACCCGGGGGCCCAGTGAGATCAGACAGTGTGTAACCCTGGGGTGGGCCCAGTGAGATCAGACAGTGTGTAACCCGGGTGCCCAGTGAGATCAGACAGTGTGCAACCCGAGGGTGGGCCCAGTGAGATCAGACAGTGTGTAACCCGGTGGTGGGCGCAGTGATATCAGACAGTGTGTAACCCGGGGGTGGGCCCAGTGAGATCAGACATGTGTAACCCGGGGGTGGGCCCAGTGAAATCAGACAGTGTGTAACCCGGGGGTGGGCCCAGTGAGATCAGACAGTGTGTAACCCGGTGCCCAGTGAGATCAGACAGTGTGTAACCCGGGGGACCAGTGAGATCATACAGTGTGTAACCCGGTGCCCAGTGAGATCACACAGTCTGTAACCCGGGGGTGGGCCCAGTGAGATCAGACAGTGTGTAACCCGGGGGTGGGCCCAGTGAGATCAGAAAGTGTGTAACCCGGTGGTGGGCCCAGTGAGATCAGACATTGTATAACCCGGGGGTGGGCCCAGTGAGATCAGACAGTGTGTAACCCGGTGCCCAGTGAGATCAGACAGTGTGTAACCCGGTGGTGGGCCCAGTGAGATCAGACAGTGTGTAACCCGGCGGTGGGCCCAGTGAGATCAGAGAGTGTGTAACCCGGGGGTGGGCCCAGTGAGATCAGACAGTGTGTAACCCGGGGGTGGGCCCAGTGAGTTCAGACAGTGTGTAACCGTGGGTGGGCTCAGTGAGATCAGACAGTGTGTAACCCTGGGGTGGGCCCAGTGACATCAGACAGTGTGTAACCCGGGGCTGGCCAAGTGAGATCAGACAGTGTGTAACCCGGGGTTGGGCCAAGTGAGATCACACAGTGTGTAACCCTGGGGTGGGCCCAGTGACATCAGACAGTGTGTAACCCGGGGCTGGCCAAGTGAGATCAGACAGTGTGTAACCCGGGTTTGGGCCAAGTGAGATCACACAGTGTGTAACCCGGGGATGGGCCCAGTGAGATCAGACAGTGTGTCACCCGGGGGTGGGTCCAGTGAGATCAAACAGTGTGTAACCCGGGGGTGTGCCCAGTGAGATCAGACAGTGTGTAACCCGGGGGTGGGCACAGTGAGATCAGACAGTATTTAACCCTGGGGTGGGTCCAGTGAGATCAGACAGTGTGTAACCCTGGGGTGGGCCCAGTGAGATTAGACAGTGTGTAACTCGGGTGCCCAGTGAGATCAGACAGTGTGCAACCCGGGGGCCCAGTGAGATCAGACAGTGTGTAACCCTGGGGTGGGCCCAGTGAGATCAGACAGTGTGTAACCCGGGTGCCCAGTGAGATCAGACAGTGTGCAACCCGAGGGTGGGCCCAGTGAGATCAGACAGTGTGTAACCCGGTGGTGGGCGCAGTGATATCAGACAGTGTGTAACCCGGGGGTGGGCCCAGTGAGATCAGACATGTGTAACCCGGGGGTGGGCCCAGTGAAATCAGACAGTGTGTAACCCGGGGGTGGGCCCAGTGAGATCAGACAGTGTGTAACCCGGTGCCCAGTGAGATCAGACAGTGTGTAACCCGGGGGACCAGTGAGATCATACAGTGTGTAACCCGGTGCCCAGTGAGATCACACAGTCTGTAACCCGGGGGTGGGCCCAGTGAGATCAGACAGTGTGTAACCCGGGGGTGGGCCCAGTGAGATCAGAAAGTGTGTAACCCGTTGGTGGGCCCAGTGAGATCAGACATTGTATAACCCGGGGGTGGGCCCAGTGAGATCAGACAGTGTGTAACCCGGTGCCCAGTGAGATCAGACAGTGTGTAACCCGGTGGTGGGCCCAGTGAGATCAGACAGTGTGTAACCCGGCGGTGGGCCCAGTGAGATCAGAGAGTGTGTAACCCGGGGGTGGGCCCAGTGAGATCAGACAGTGTGTAACCCGGGGGTGGGCCCAGTGAGTTCAGACAGTGTGTAACCGTGGGTGGGCTCAGTGAGATCAGACAGTGTGTAACCCTGGGGTGGGCCCAGTGACATCAGACAGTGTGTAACCCGGGGCTGGCCAAGTGAGATCAGACAGTGTGTAACCCGGGGTTGGGCCAAGTGAGATCACACAGTGTGTAACCCGGGGGTGGGCCCAGTGAGATCAGACAGTGTGTCACCCGGGGGTGGGTCCAGTGAGATCAAACAGTGTGTAACCCGGGGGTGTGCCCAGTGAGATCAGACAGTATGTAACCCGGGGGTGGGCACAGTGAGATCAGACAGTATGTAACCCTGGGGTGGGTCCAGTGAGATCAGACAGTGTGTAACCCGGCGGTGTGCCCAGTGAGATCAGACAGTGTGTAACCCGGGGGCCCAGTGAGATCAGACAGTGTGTAACGCTGGGGTGGGCCCAGTGAGATTAGACAGTGTGTAACTCGGGTGCCCAGTGAGATCAGACAGTGTGCAACCCGGGGGCCCAGTGAGATCAGACAGTGTGTAACCCTGGGGTGGGCCCAGTGAGATCAGACAGTGTGTAACCCGGGTGCCCAGTGAAATCAGACAGTGTGCAACCCGAGGGTGGGCCCAGTGAGATCAGACAGTGTGTAACCCGGTGGTGGGCGCAGTGATATCAGACAGTGTGTAACCCGGGGGTGGGCCCAGTGAGATCAGACATGTGTAACCCGGGGGTGGGCCCAGTGAAATCAGACAGTGTGTAACCCGGGGGTGGGCCCAGTGAGATCAGACAGTGTGTAACCCGGTGCCCAGTGAGATCAGACAGTGTGTAACCCGGGGGTGGGCCCAGTGAGATCAGACAGTGTGTAACCCGGGGTTGGGCCCAGTGAGATCAGACAGTGTGTAACCCGGGCGTGGGCCCAGTGAGATCAGACAGTGTGTAACCCGGGGGCCCAGTGTGATCAGACAGTGTGTAACCCGGGGGACCAGTGAGATCATACAGTGTGTAACCCGGTGCCCAGTGAGATCACACAGTCTGCAACCCGGGGCCGGGCCCAGTGAGATTAGACAGTGTGTAACCCGGGTGTGGGCCCAATGAGATCAGACAGTGTGTAACCCGGGGTTGGGTCCAGTGAGATCAGACAGTGTGTAACACGGGGTTGGGCCCGGTGAGATCAGACAGTGTGTAACCTGGGGGCTCAGTGAGATCAGATAGTGCGTAACCCGGTGGCCCAGTGAGATCAGACAGTGTGTAACCCGGGGGTGGGCCCAGTGAGATCAGACAGTGTGTTACCCTGGGGTGGGCCCAGTGAGATCAGTGTGTGTCACCCGGGGGTGGGTCCAGTGAGATCAAACAGTGTGTAACCCGGGGGTGGGCCCAGTGAGATCAGACAGTGTGTAACCCGGGGGTGGGCCCAGTGAGATCAGACAGTGTGTAACCCGGGGGTGAGTCCAGTGAGATCAGACAGTGTGTAACCCGGGGGTGTGCCCAGTGAGATCAGACAGTGTGTAACCCGGGGGCTCAGTGAGATCAGACAGTGTGTAACCCGGGGGTGGGCCCAGTGAGATCAGATAGTGTGTAACCCGAGGGTGGGCCCAGTGAGATCAGACAGTGTGTAACCGGGGGTGGGCCCAGTGTGAATAGACAGTGTGTAACCCGCGGGTGGGCCCAGTGTGATCACACAGTATGTAAACCGAGGGTGGGCCCAGTGAGATCAGACAGTATGTCACTCGGGGGTGGATCCAGTGAGATCAAACAGTGTGTAACCCGGGGGTGGGCCCAGTGAGTTCAGACAGTGTGTAACCCGAGGGTGGGCCCAGTGAGATCAGACAGTGTGTAACCTGGGGGTGGGCCCAGTGAGATCAGACAGTTTGTAACCCGGGAGTGGGCCCAGTGAGATCAGACAGTGCTTAACCCGGGGCTGGCCCAGTGAGATCAGACAGTGTGTAACCCGGGGTGGGCCAAGTGAGATCACACAGTGTGTAACCCGGGGGTGGGCCCAGTGGGCTCAGACAGTGTGTCGCCCGGGGGTGTGCGAAGTGAGATCAGACAGTGATAAACCCGGTGGCCCAGTGAGATTAGACACTGTGTAACCCGGGGGCCCAGTAAGATCAGACAGTATGTTACCCGGGGGCCCAGTGAGATAAGACAGTGTGTAACCCGGGGGTGGGCCCAGTGAGATCAGACAGTGTGCAACCCGTGGGTGGGCCCAGTGAGATCAGACAGTGTATAACCCGGGGGTCGGCCCAGTGAGATCAGACAGTGTGTAACCCGGGGGTGGGCCCAGTGAGATCAGACAGTGTGTAAACGCGGGGTTGGGCCCAGTGAGATCAGACAGTGTGTAACCCGGGAGTGGGCCCAGTGAGATCAGACAGTGTGTAACCCGGGGGCCCACTGATATCAGGCAGTGTGTAACCCGGGGGCCCAGAGAGATCAGAGAGTGTGTAACCCGGTGCCCAGTGAGATCACACAGTGTGTAACCCGGGGGTGGGCCCAGTGAGATCAGACAGTTTGTAACCCGGGGGTGGGCCCAGTGAGATCAGACAGTGCGTAACCCGGGGTTGTGTCCAATGAGATCAGACAGTGTGTAACCCGGGGGTGTGCCCAGTGAGATCAGACAGTGTGTAACCCGGGGCTCAGTGAGATCAGACAGTGTGTAACCCGGGGGCCCAGTGAGATCAGACAGTGTGTAACCCGGGGGTGGGCCCAGTGAGATCAGACAGTATGTAACCCGGGGGTGGGCTCAGTGAGATCAGACAGTGTGTAACCCGGGTGCCCAGTGAGATCAGACAGTGTGTCACCCGGGGGTGGGCCCAGTGAGATCAGACAGTGTGCAACCCGGGGGTGGGCCCAGTGAGATCAGACAGTGTGTAACCCGGGGGTGGGCCCAGTGAGATCAGACAGTGTGTAACCCGGGGGTGGGCCCAGTGAGATCAGACAGTGTGTAACCCGGGGGTGGGCCCAGTGAGATCAGACTGTGTGTCACCCGGGGGTGGGTCCAGTGAGATCAAACAGTGTGTAACCCGGGGGTGGGCCCAATGAGATCAGACAGTGTGTAACCCGGGGGTGGGCCCAGTGAGATCAGACAGTGTGTAACCCGGGGGTGAGTCCAGTGAGATCAGACAGTGTGTAACCCGGGGGTGTGCCCAGTGAGATCAGACAGTGTGTAACCCGGGGGCTCAGTGAGATCAGACAGTGTGTAACCCGGGGGTGGGCCCAGTGAGATCAGATAGTGTGTAACCCGAGGGTGGGCCCAGTGAGATCAGACAGTGTGTAACCGGGGGTGGGCCCAGTGTGAATAGACAGTGTGTAACCCGCGGGTGGGCCCAGTGAGATCACACAGTGTGTAACCCGAGGGTGGGCCCAGTGAGATCAGACAGTGTGTCACTCGGGGGTGGATCCAGTGAGATCAAACAGTGTGTAACCCGAGGGTGGGCCCAGTGAGTTCAGACTGTGTGTAACCCGGGGGTGGGCCCAGTGAGATCAGACAGTGTGTAACCTGGGGGTGGGCCCAGTGAGATCAGACTGTGTGTAACCCGGGAGTGGGCCCAGTGAGATCAGACAGTGCTTAACCCGGGGGTGGGTTCAGTGAGATCAGGCAGTGTGTAACACGGGGTTGGGCCCAGTGAGATCAGACAGTGTGTAACCTGGGGGCTCAGTGAGATCAGACAGTGTGTAACCCGGGGGCTCAGTGAGATCAGACAGTGTGTAACCCGGGGGTGGGCCCAGTGCGATCAGATAGTGTGTAACCCGAGGGTGGGCCCAGTGAGATCAGACAGTGTGTAACCGGGGGTGGGCCCAGTGTGAATAGACAGTGTGTAACCCGCGGATGGGCCCAGTGAGATCACACAGCGTGTAACCCGAGGGTGGGCCCAGTGAGACCAGACAGTGTGTCACTCGGGGGTGGATCCAGTGAGATCAAACAGTGTGTAAGCCGGGGGTGGGCCCAGTGAGTTCAGACAGTGTGTAACCCGTGGGTGGGCCCAGTGAGATCAGACAGTGTGTAACCTGGGGGTGGGCCCAGTGAGATCAGACAGTGTGTAACCCGGGAGTGGGCCCAGTGAGATCAGACAGTGCTTAACCCGGGGCTGGCCCAGTGAGATCAGACAGTGTGTAACCCGGGGGTGGGCCAAGTGAGATCACACAGTTTGTAACCCGGGGGTGGGCCCAGTGGGATCAGACAGTGTGTCGCCCGGGGGTGTGCCCAGTGAGATCAGACAGTGTGTAACCCGGTGGCCCAGTCAGATTAGACACTGTGTAACCCGGGGGCCCAGTAAGATCAGACAGTATGTTACCCGGGTGCCCAGTGAGATAAGACAGTGTGCAACCCGGGGGTGGGCCCAGTGAGATCAGACAGTGTGCAACCCGGGGGTGGGCCCAGTGAGATCAGACAGTGTGTAACCAGGGGGTCGGCCCAGTGAGATCAGACAGTGTGTAACCCGGGGGTGGGCCCAGTGAGATCAGACAGTGTGTAAACCCGGGGTTGGGCCCAATGAGATCAGACAGTGTGTAACCCGGGAGTGGGCCCAGTGAGATCAGACAGTGTGTAACCCGGGGGCCCACTGATATTAGGCAGTGTGTAACCCGGGGGCCCAGAGAGATCAGAGAGTGTGTAACCC
The DNA here is from genome assembly GCF_044704955.1 of Pristiophorus japonicus. Classification (NCBI taxonomy): domain Eukaryota; kingdom Metazoa; phylum Chordata; class Chondrichthyes; family Pristiophoridae; genus Pristiophorus; species Pristiophorus japonicus. The sequence goes on along the minus strand of NC_092005.1, from coordinate 8,218,432 downwards.
GGTGCCCAGTGAGATCACACAGTGTGTCACCCGGGGGTGGGCCCATTGAGATCAGACAGTTTGTAACCCGGGGGTGGGCCCAGTGAGATCAGACAGTGTGTAACCCGGGGTTGTGTCCAATGAGATCAGACAGTGTGTAACCCGTGGGTGTGCCCAGTGAGATCAGACAGTGTGTAACCCGGGGGCTCAGTGAGATCAGACAGTGTGTAACCCGATGCCTAGTGAGATCAGACAGTGTGTAACCCGGGGGTGGGCCCAGTGAGATCAGACAGTATGTAACCCGGGGGTGGGCTCAGTGAGATCAGACAGTGTGTAACCCGGGGGCCCAGTGAGATCAGACAGTGTGTAACCCGGGGGTGGGCCCAGTGAGATCAGACAGTGTGCAACCCGGGGGTGGGCCCAGTGAGATCAGAGAGTGTGTAACCCGGGGGTGGGCCCAGTGAATCAGACAGTGTGTAACCCGGGGGTGGGCCCAGTGAGAACAGACAGTGTGTAACCCGGTGCCCAGTGAGATCAGACAGTGTGTAACCCGGTGGTGGGCCCAGTGAGATCAGACAGTGTGTAAGCCGGGCGTGGGGCCAGTGAGATCAGACAGTGTGTAACCCGGGGGTGGGCCCAGTGAGATCAGCCAGTGTGTAACCCAGGTGCCCAATGAGATCAGACAGTGTGTAACCCGGGGGCCCAGTGAGATCAGACAGTGTGTAACCCGGTGCCCAGTAGGATCACACAGTGTGTAACCCGGGTGTGGGCCCAGTGAGATCAGACAGTGTGTAACCCGGGAGTGGGCCCAGTGAGATCAGACAGTGTGTAACCCGGTGGCCCACTGATATCAGGCAGTGTGTAACCCGGGGGCCCAGAGAGATCAGGGAGTGTGTAACCCGGTGCCCAGTGAGATCACACAGTGTGTAACCCGGGGGTGGGCCCAGTGAGATCAGACAGTTTGTAACCCGGGGGTGGGCCCAGTGAGATCAGACAGTGTGTAACCCGGGGTTGTGTCCAATGAGATCAGACAGTGTGTAACCCGGGGGTGTGCCCAGTGAGATCAGACAGTGTGTAACCCGGGGGCTCAGTGAGATCAGACAGTGTGTAACCCGATGCCTAGTGAGATCAGACAGTGTGTAACCCGGGGGTGGGCCTAGTGAGATCAGACAGTATGTAACCCGGGGGTGGGCTCAGTGAGATCAGACAGTGTGTAACCCGGGGGCCCAGTGAGATCAGACAGTGTGTAACCCGGGGGTGGGCCCAGTGAGATCAGACAGTGTGCAACCCGGGGGTGGGCCCAGTGAGATCAGACAGTGAGTAACCCGGGGGTGGGCCCAGTGAGATCAGACAGTGTGTAACCCGGGGGTGGGCCCAGTGAGATCAGCCAGTGTGTAACCCAGGTGCCCAATGAGATCAGACAGTGTGTAACCCGGGGGCCCAGTGAGATCAGACAGTGTGTAACCCGGTGCCCAGTAGGATCACACAGTGTGTAACCCGGGTGTGGGCCCAGTGAGATCAGACAGTGTGTCACCCGGGGGTGGGTCCAGTGAGATCAAACAGTGTGTAACCCAGGTGTGGGCCCAGTGAGATCAGACAGTGTGTAACCCGGGGGGGGGCCCAGTGAGATCAGACAGTGTGTAACCCGGGGGTTGGCGCAGTGAGATCAGACATTGTGTAACCCGGAGGTGGGCCCAGTGAGATCAGACAGTGTGTAACCCGGGGGCCCAGTGTGATCAGACAGTGTGTAACCCGGGGGCCCAGTGAGATCAGACAGTGTGTAACCCGCTGCCCAGTGAGATCACACAGTCTGTAACCCGGGGGTGGGCCCAGTGAGATCAGACAGTGTGTAACCCGGGGGTGGGTCCAGTGAGATCAGACAGTGTGTAACCCGGGGGTGGGTCCAGTGAGAACAGACAGTGTGTAACCCGGGGGTGGGCCCATTGAGATCAGACTGTGTGTAACCCGGGGGTGGGCCCAGTGAGATCAGACAGTGTGTAACCCGGGGGTGGGCCCATTGAGATCAGACTGTGTATAACCCGGGGGCTCAGTGAGATCAGACAGTGTGTAACCCGGGGGCCCAGTGAGATCAGACAGTGTGTAACCCGGGGGTGGGCCCAGTGAGCTCAGACAGTATGTAACCCGGGGGTGGGCCCAGTGAGATCAGAATGTGTGTCACCCGGGGGTGGGTCCAGTGAGATCAAACAGTGTGTAACCCGGGGGTGTGCCCAGTGAGATCAGACAGTGTGTAACCCACTGGGTGGGCCCAGTGAGATCAGACAGTGTGTAACCCGGGCGTGGGGCCAGTGAGATCAGACAGTGTGTAACCTGGGGGCTCAGTGAGATCAGACAGTGCGTAACCCGGTGGCCCAGTGAGATCAGACAGTGTGTAACCCGGGGGTGGGCCCAGTGAGATCAGACAGTGTGTTACCCTGGGGTGGGCCCAGTGAGATCAGTGTGTGTCACCCGGGGGTGGGTCCAGTGAGATCAAACAGTGTGTAACCCGGGGGTGGGCCCAGTGAGATCAGACAGTGTGTAACCCGGGGGTGGGCCCAGTGAGATCAGTCAGTGTGTAACCCGGGGGCTCAGTGAGATCAGACAGTGTGTAACCCGGGGGTGGGCCCAGTGAGATCAGATAGTGTGTAACCCGAGGGTGGGCCCAGTGAGATCAGACAGTGTGTAACCGGGGGTGGGCCCAGTGTGAATAGACAGTGTGTAACCCGCGGGTGGGCCCAGTGAGATCACACAGTATGTAACCCGAGGGTGGGCCCAGTGAGATCAGACAGTATGTCACTCGGGGGTGGATCCAGTGAGATCAAACAGTGTGTAACCCGGGGGTGGGCCCAGTGAGTTCAGACAGTGTGTAACCCGAGGGTGGGCCCAGTGAGATCAGACAGTGTGTAACCTGGGGGTGGGCCCAGTGAGATCAGACAGTTTGTAACCCGGGAGTGGGCCCAGTGAGATCAGACAGTGCTTAACCCGGGGCTGGCCCAGTGAGATCAGACAGTGTGTAACCCGGGGTGGGCCAAGTGAGATCACACAGTGTGTAACCCGGGGGTGGGCCCAGTGGGCTCAGACAGTGTGTCGCCCGGGGGTGTGCCCAGTGAGATCAGACAGTTATAAACCCGGTGGCCCAGTGAGATTAGACACTGTGTAACCCGGGGGCCCAGTAAGATCAGACAGTATGTTACCCGGGGGCCCAGTGAGATAAGACAGTGTGTAACCCGGGGGTGGGCCCAGTGAAATCAGACAGTGTGCAACCCGTGGGTGGGCCCAGTGAGATCAGACAGTGTGTAACCCGGGGGTCGGCCCAGTGAGATCAGACAGTGTGCAACCCGGGGGTGGGCCCAGTGAGATCAGAGAGTGTGTAACCCGGGGGTGGGCCCAGTGAATCAGACAGTGTGTAACCCGGGGGTGGGCCCAGTGAGAACAGACAGTGTGTAACCCGGTGCCCAGTGAGATCAGACAGTGTGTAACCCGGTGGTGGGCCCAGTGAGATCAGACAGTGTGTAAGCCGGGCGTGGGGCCAGTGAGATCAGACAGTGTGTAACCCGGGGGTGGGCCCAGTGAGATCAGCCAGTGTGTAACCCAGGTGCCCAATGAGATCAGACAGTGTGTAACCCGGGGGCCCAGTGAGATCAGACAGTGTGTAACCCGGTGCCCAGTAGGATCACACAGTGTGTAACCCGGGTGTGGGCCCAGTGAGATCAGACAGTGTGTAACCCGGGAGTGGGCCCAGTGAGATCAGACAGTGTGTAACCCGGTGGCCCACTGATATCAGGCAGTGTGTAACCCGGGGGCCCAGAGAGATCAGAGAGTGTGTAACCCGGTGCCCAGTGAGATCACACAGTGTGTAACCCGGGGGTGGGCCCAGTGAGATCAGACAGTTTGTAACCCGGGGGTGGGCCCAGTGAGATCAGACAGTGTGTAACCCGGGGTTGTGTCCAATGAGATCAGACAGTGTGTAACCCGGGGGTGTGCCCAGTGAGATCAGACAGTGTGTAACCCGGGGGCTCAGTGAGATCAGACAGTGTGTAACCCGATGCCTAGTGAGATCAGACAGTGTGTAACCCGGGGGTGGGCCTAGTGAGATCAGACAGTATGTAACCCGGGGGTGGGCTCAGTGAGATCAGACAGTGTGTAACCCGGGGGCCCAGTGAGATCAGACAGTGTGTAACCCGGGGGTGGGCCCAGTGAGATCAGACAGTGTGCAACCCGGGGGTGGGCCCAGTGAGATCAGACAGTGAGTAACCCGGGGGTGGGCCCAGTGAGATCAGACAGTGTGTAACCCGGGGGTGGGCCCAGTGAGATCAGCCAGTGTGTAACCCAGGTGCCCAATGAGATCAGACAGTGTGTAACCCGGGGGCCCAGTGAGATCAGACAGTGTGTAACCCGGTGCCCAGTAGGATCACACAGTGTGTAACCCGGGTGTGGGCCCAGTGAGATCAGACAGTGTGTCACCCGGGGGTGGGTCCAGTGAGATCAAACAGTGTGTAACCCAGGTGTGGGCCCAGTGAGATCAGACAGTGTGTAACCCGGGGGGGGGCCCAGTGAGATCAGACAGTGTGTAACCCGGGGGTTGGCGCAGTGAGATCAGACATTGTGTAACCCGGAGGTGGGCCCAGTGAGATCAGACAGTGTGTAACCCGGGGGCCCAGTGTGATCAGACAGTGTGTAACCCGGGGGCCCAGTGAGATCAGACAGTGTGTAACCCGCTGCCCAGTGAGATCACACAGTCTGTAACCCGGGGGTGGGCCCAGTGAGATCAGACAGTGTGTAACCCGGGGGTGGGTCCAGTGAGATCAGACAGTGTGTAACCCGGGGGTGGGTCCAGTGAGAACAGACAGTGTGTAACCCGGGGGTGGGCCCATTGAGATCAGACTGTGTGTAACCCGGGGGTGGGCCCAGTGAGATCAGACAGTGTGTAACCCGGGGGTGGGCCCATTGAGATCAGACTGTGTGTAACCCGGGGGCTCAGTGAGATCAGACAGTGTGTAACCCGGGGGCCCAGTGAGATCAGACAGTGTGTAACCCGGGGGTGGGCCCAGTGAGCTCAGACAGTATGTAACCCGGGGGTGGGCCCAGTGAGATCAGAATGTGTGTCACCCGGGGGTGGGTCCAGTGAGATCAAACAGTGTGTAACCCGGGGGTGTGCCCAGTGAGATCAGACAGTGTGTAACCCACTGGGTGGGCCCAGTGAGATCAGACAGTGTGTAACCCGGGCGTGGGGCCAGTGAGATCAGACAGTGTGTAACCTGGGGGCTCAGTGAGATCAGACAGTGCGTAACCCGGTGGCCCAGTGAGATCAGACAGTGTGTAACCCGGGGGTGGGCCCAGTGAGATCAGACAGTGTGTTACCCTGGGGTGGGCCCAGTGAGATCAGTGTGTGTCACCCGGGGGTGGGTCCAGTGAGATCAAACAGTGTGTAACCCGGGGGTGGGCCCAGTGAGATCAGACAGTGTGTAACCCGGGGGTGTGCCCAGTGAGATCAGACAGTGTGTAACCCGGGGGTGAGTCCAGTGAGATCAGACAGTGTGTAACCCGGGGGTGTGCCCAGTGAGATCAGACAGTGTGTAACCCGGGGGCTCAGTGAGATCAGACAGTGTGTAACCCGGGGGTGGGCCCAGTGAGATCAGATAGTGTGTAACCCGAGGGTGGGCCCAGTGAGATCAGACAGTGTGTAACCGGGGTTGGGCCCAGTGTGAATAGACAGTGTGTAACCCGCGGGTGGGCCCAGTGAGATCACACAGTATGTAACCCGAGGGTGGGCCCAGTGAGATCAGACAGTATGTCACTCGGGGGTGGATCCAGTGAGATCAAACAGTGTGTAACCCGGGGGTGGGCCCAGTGAGTTCAGACAGTGTGTAACCCGAGGGTGGGCCCAGTGAGATCAGACAGTGTGTAACCTGGGGGTGGGCCCAGTGAGATCAGACAGTTTGTAACCCGGGAGTGGGCCCAGTGAGATCAGACAGTGCTTAACCCGGGGCTGGCCCAGTGAGATCAGACAGTGTGTAACCCGGGGTGGGCCAAGTGAGATCACACAGTGTGTAACCCGGGGGTGGGCCCAGTGGGCTCAGACAGTGTGTCGCCCGGGGGTGTGCCCAGTGAGATCAGACAGTTATAAACCCGGTGGCCCAGTGAGATTAGACACTGTGTAACCCGGGGGCCCAGTAAGATCAGACAGTATGTTACCCGGGGGCCCAGTGAGATAAGACAGTGTGTAACCCGGGGGTGGGCCCAGTGAAATCAGACAGTGTGCAACCCGTGGGTGGGCCCAGTGAGATCAGACAGTGTGTAACCCGGGGGTCGGCCCAGTGAGATCAGACAGTGTGTAACCCGGGGGTGGGCCCAGTGAGATCAGACAGTGTGTAAACGCGGGGTTGGGCCCAGTGAGATCAGACAGTGTGTAACCCGGGAGTGGGCCCAGTGAGATCAGACAGTGTGTAACCCGGGGGCCCACTGATATCAGGCAGTGTGTAACCCGGGGGCCCAGAGAGATCAGAGAGTGTGTAACCCGGTGCCCAGTGAGATCACACAGTGTGTAACCCAGGGGTGGGCCCAGTGAGATCAGACAGTTTGTAACCCGGGGGTGGGCCCAGTGAGATCAGACAGTGTGTAACCCGGGGTTGTGTCCAATGAGATCAGACAGTGTGTAACCCGGGGGTGTGCCCAGTGAGATCAGACAGTGTGTAACCCGGGGCTCAGTGAGATCAGACAGTGTGTAACCCGGGGGCCCAGTGAGATCAGACAGTGTGTAACCCGGGGGTGGGCCCAGTGAGATCAGACAGTATGTAACCCGGGGGTGGGCTCAGTGAGATCAGACAGTGTGTAACCCGGGGGCCCAGTGAGATCAGACAGTGTGTCACCCGGGGGTGGGCCAAGTGAGATCAGACAGTGTGCAACCCGGGGGTGGGCCCAGTGAGATCAGACAGTGTGTAACCCGGGGGTGGGCCCAGTGAGATCAAACAGTGTGTAACCCGGGGTTGGGCCCAGTGAGATCAGACAGTGTGTAACCCGGGGGTGGGCCCAGTGAGATCAGACTGTGTGTCACCCGGGGGTGGGTCCAGTGAGATCAAACAGTGTGTAACCCGGGGGTGGGCCCAATGAGATCAGACAGTGTGTAACCCGGGGGTGGGCCCAGTGAGATCAGACAGTGTGTAACCCGGGGGTGAGTCCAGTGAGATCAGACAGTGTGTAACCCGGGGGTGTGCCCAGTGAGATCAGACAGTGTGCAACCCGGGGGCCCAGTGAGATCAGACAGTGTGTAACCCGGGGGTGGGCCCAGTGAGCTCAGACAGTATGTAACCCGGGGGTGGGCCCAGTGAGATCAGAATGTGTGTCACCCGGGGGTGGGTCCAGTGAGATCAAACAGTGTGTAACCCGGGGGTGTGCCCAGTGAGATCAGACAGTGTGTAACCCACAGGGTGGGCCCAGTGAGATCAGACAGTGTGTAACCCGGGCGTGGGGCCAGTGAGATCAGACAGTGTGTAACCTGGGGGCTCAGTGAGATCAGACAGTGCGTAACCCGGTGGCCCAGTGAGATCAGACAGTGTGTAACCCGGGGGTGGGCAGAGTGAGATCAGACAGTGTGTTACCCTGGGGTGGACCCAGTGAGATCAGTGTGTGTCACCCGGGGGTGGGTCCATTGAGATCAAACAGTGTGTAACCCGGGGGTGGGCCCAGTGAGATCAGACAGTGTGTAACCCGGGGGTGGGCCCAGTGAGATCAGACAGTGTGTAACCCGGGGGTGAGTCCAGTGAGATCAGACAGTGTGTAACCCGGGGGTGTGCCCAGTGAGATCAGACAGTGTGTAACCCGGGGGCTCAGTGAGATCAGACAGTGTGTAACCCGGGGGTGGGCCCAGTGAGATCAGATAGTGTGTAACCCGAGGGTGGGCCCAGTGAGATCAGACAGTGTGTAACCGGGGGTGGGCCCAGTGTGAATAGACAGTGTGTAACCCGCGGGTGGGCCCAGTGAGATCACACAGTATGTAACCCGAGGGTGGGCCCAGTGAGATCAGACAGTATGTCACACGGGGGTGGATCCAGTGAGATCAAACAGTGTGTAACCCGGGGGTGGGCCCAGTGAGTTCAGACAGTGTGTAACCCGAGGGTGGGCCCAGTGAGATCAGACAGTGTGTAACCTGGGGGTGGGCCCAGTGAGATCAGACAGTTTGTAACCCGGGAGTGGGCCCAGTGAGATCAGACAGTGCTTAACCCGGGGCTGGCCCAGTGAGATCAGACAGTGTGTAACCCGGGGTGGGCCAAGTGAGATCACACAGTGTGTAACCCGGGGGTGGGCCCAGTGGGCTCAGACAGTGTGTCGCCCGGGGGTGTGCCCAGTGAGATCAGACAGTGATAAACCCGGTGGCCCAGTGAGATTAGACACTGTGTAACCCGGGGGCCCAGTAAGATCAGACAGTATGTTACCCGGGGGCCCAGTGAGATAAGACAGTGTGTAACCCGGGGGTGGGCCCAGTGAGATCAGCCAGTGTGTAACCCAGGTGCCCAATGAGATCAGACAGTGTGTAACCCGGGGGCCCAGTGAGATCAGACAGTGTGTAACCCGGTGCCCAGTAGGATCACACAGTGTGTAACCCGGGTGTGGGCCCAGTGAGATCAGACAGTGTGTCACCCGGGGGTGGGTCCAGTGAGATCAAACAGTGTGTAACCCAGGTGTGGGCCCAGTGAGATCAGACAGTGTGTAACCCGGGGGGGGGCCCAGTGAGATCAGACAGTGTGTAACCCGGGGGTTGGCGCAGTGAGATCAGACATTGTGTAACCCGGAGGTGGGCCCAGTGAGATCAGACAGTGTGTAACCCGGGGGCCCAGTGTGATCAGACAGTGTGTAACCCGGGGGCCCAGTGAGATCAGACAGTGTGTAACCCGCTGCCCAGTGAGATCACACAGTCTGTAACCCGGGGGTGGGCCCAGTGAGATCAGACAGTGTGTAACCCGGGGGTGGGTCCAGTGAGATCAGACAGTGTGTAACCCGGGGGTGGGTCCAGTGAGAACAGACAGTGTGTAACCCGGGGGTGGGCCCATTGAGATCAGACTGTGTGTAACCCGGGAGTGGGCCCAGTGAGATCAGACAGTGTGTAACCCGGGGGTGGGCCCATTGAGATCAGACTGTGTGTAACCCGGGGGCTCAGTGAGATCAGACAGTGTGTAACCCGGGGGCCCAGTGAGATCAGACAGTGTGTAACCCGGGGGTGGGCCCAGTGAGCTCAGACAGTATGTAACCCGGGGGTGGGCCCAGTGAGATCAGAATGTGTGTCACCCGGGGGTGGGTCCAGTGAGATCAAACAGTGTGTAACCCGGGGGTGTGCCCAGTGAGATCAGTCAGTGTGTAACCCACTGGGTGGGCCCAGTGAGATCAGACAGTGTGTAACCCGGGCGTGGGGCCAGTGAGATCAGACAGTGTGTAACCTGGGGGCTCAGTGAGATCAGACAGTGCGTAACCCGGTGGCCCAGTGAGATCAGACAGTGTGTAACCCGGGGGTGGGCCCAGTGAGATCAGACAGTGTGTTACCCTGGGGTGGGCCCAGTGAGATCAGTGTGTGTCACCCGGGGGTGGGTCCAGTGAGATCAAACAGTGTGAAATCAGGGGGTGGGCCCAGTGAGATCAGACAGTGTGTAACCCGGGGGTGGGCCCAGTGAGATCAGACAGTGTGTAACCCGGGGGTGAGTCCAGTGAGATCAGACAGTGTGTAACCCGGGGGTGTGCCCAGTGAGATCAGACAGTGTGTAACCCGGGGGCTCAGTGAGATCAGACAGTGTGTAACCCGGGGGTGGGCCCAGTGAGATCAGATAGTGTGTAACCCGAGGGTGGGCCCAGTGAGATCAGACAGTGTGTAACCGGGGGTGGGCCCAGTGTGAATAGACAGTGTGTAACCCGCGGGTGGGCCCAGTGAGATCACACAGTATGTAACCCGAGGGTGGGCCCAGTGAGATCAGACAGTATGTCACTCGGGGGTGGATCCAGTGAGATCAAACAGTGTGTAACCCGGGGGTGGGCCCAGTGAGTTCAGACAGTGTGTAACCCGAGGGTGGGCCCAGTGAGATCAGACAGTGTGTAACCTGGGGGTGGGCCCAGTGAGATCAGACAGTTTGTAACCCGGGAGTGGGCCCAGTGAGATCAGACAGTGCTTAACCCGGGGCTGGCCCAGTGAGATCAGACAGTGTGTAACCCGGGGTGGGCCAAGTGAGATCACACAGTGTGTAACCCGGGGGTGGGCCCAGTGGGCTCAGACAGTGTGTCGCCCGGGGGTGTGCCCAGTGAGATCAGACAGTGATAAACCCGGTGGCCCAGTGAGATTAGACACTGTGTAACCCGGGGGCCCAGTAAGATCAGACAGTATGTTACCCGGGGGCCCAGTGAGATAAGACAGTGTGTAACCCGGGGGTGGGCCCAGTGAAATCAGACAGTGTGCAACCCGTGGGTGGGCCCAGTTAGATCAGACAGTGTGTAACCCGGGGGTCGGCCCAGTGAGATCAGACAGTGTGTAACCCGGGGGTGGGCCCAGTGAGATCAGACAGTGTGTAAACGCGGGGTTGGGCCCAGTGAGATCAGACAGTGTGTAACCCGGGAGTGGGCCCAGTGAGATCAGACAGTGTGTAACCCGGGGGCCCACTGATATCAGGCAGTGTGTAACCCGGGGGCCCAGAGAGATCAGAGAGTGTGTAACCCGGTGCCCAGTGAGATCACACAGTGTGTAACCCAGGGGTGGGCCCAGTGAGATCAGACAGTTTGTAACCCGGGGGTGGGCCCAGTGAGATCAGACAGTGTGTAACCCGGGGTTGTGTCCAATGAGATCAGACAGTGTGTAACCCGGGGGTGTGCCCAGTGAGATCAGACAGTGTGTAACCCGGGGCTCAGTGAGATCAGACAGTGTGTAACCCGGGGGCCCAGTGAGATCAGACAGTGTGTAACCCGGGGGTGGGCCCAGTGAGATCAGACAGTATGTAACCCGGGGGTGGGCTCAGTGAGATCAGACAGTGTGTAACCCGGGGGCCCAGTGAGATCAGACAGTGTGTCACCCGGGGGTGGGCCCAGTGAGATCAGACAGTGTGCAACCCGGGGGTGGGCCCAGTGAGATCAGACAGTGTGTAACCCGGGGGTGGGCCCAGTGAGATCAGACAGTGTGTAACCCGGGGGTGGGCCCAGTGAGATCAGACAGTTTGTAACCCGGGGGTGGGCCCAGTGAGATCAGACTGTGTGTCACCCGGGGGTGGGTCCAGTGAGATCAAACAGTGTGTAACCCGGGGGTGGGCCCAATGAGATCAGACAGTGTGTAACCCGGGGGTGGGCCCAGTGAGATCAGACAGTGTGTAACCCGGGGGTGAGTCCAGTGAGATCAGACAGTGTGTAACCCGGGGGTGTGCCCAGAGAGATCAGACAGTGTGCAACCCGGGGGCCCAGTGAGATCAGACAGTGTGTAACCCGGGGGTGGGCCCAGTGAGCTCAGACAGTATGTAACCCGGGGGTGGGCCCAGTGAGATCAGAATGTGTGTCACCCGGGGGTGGGTCCAGTGAGATCAAACAGTGTGTAACCCGGGGGTGTGCCCAGTGAGATCAGACAGTGTGTAACCCACTGGGTGGGCCCAGTGAGATCAGACAGTGTGTAACCCGGGCGTGGGGCCAGTGAGATCAGACAGTGTGTAACCTGGGGGCTCAGTGAGATCAGACAGTGCGTAACCCGGTGGCCCAGTGAGATCAGACAGTGTGTAACCCGGGGGTGGGCCCAGTGAGATCAGACAGTGTGTTACCCTGGGGTGGGCCCAGTGAGATCAGTGTGTGTCACCCGGGGTTGGGTCCAGTGAGATCAAACAGTCTGTAACCCGGGGGTGGGCCCAGTGAGATCAGACAGTGTGTAACCCGGGGGTGGGCCCAGTGAGATCAGACAGTGTGTAACCCGGGGGTGAGTCCAGTGAGATCAGACAGTGTGTAACCCGGGGGTGTGCCCAGTGAGATCAGACAGTGTGTAACCCGGGGGCTCAGTGAGATCAGACAGTGTGTAACCCGGGGGTGGGCCCAGTGAGATCAGATAGTGTGTAACCCGAGGGTGGGCCCAGTGAGATCAGACAGTGTGTAACCGGGGGTGGGCCCAGTGTGAATAGACAGTGTGTAACCCGCGGGTGGGCCCAGTGAGATCACACAGTATGTAACCCGAGGGTGGGCCCAGTGAGATCAGACAGTATGTCACTCGGGGGTGGATCCAGTGAGATCAAACAGTGTGTAACCCGGGGGTGGGCCCAGTGAGTTCAGACAGTGTGTAACCCGAGGGTGGGCCCAGTGAGATCAGACAGTGTGTAACCTGGGGGTGGGCCCAGTGAGATCAGACAGTTTGTAACCCGGGAGTGGGCCAAGTGAGATCACACAGTGTGTAACCCGGGGGTGGGCCCAGTGGGCTCAGACAGTGTGTCGCCCGGGGGTGTGCCCAGTGAGATCAGACAGTGATAAACCCGGTGGCCCAGTGAGATTAGACACTGTGTAACCCGGGGGCCCAGTAAGATCAGACAGTATGTTACCCGGGGGCCCAGTGAGATAAGACAGTGTGTAACCCGGGGGTGGGCCCAGTGAAATCAGACAGTGTGCAACCCGTGGGTGGGCCCAGTGAGATCAGACAGTGTGTAACCCGGGGGTCGGCCCAGTGAGATCAGACAGTGTGTAACCCGGGGGTGGGCCCAGTGAGATCAGACAGTGTGTAAACGCGGGGTTGGGCCCAGTGAGATCAGACAGTGTGTAACCCGGGAGTGGGCCCAGTGAGATCAGACAGTGTGTAACCCGGGGGCCCACTGATATCAGGCAGTGTGTAACCCGGGGGCCCAGAGAGATCAGAGAGTGTGTAACCCGGTGCCCAGTGAGATCACACAGTGTGTAACCCGGGGGTGGGCCCAGTGAGATCAGACAGTTTGTAACCCGGGGGTGGGCCCAGTGAGATCAGACAGTGTGTAACCCGGGGTTGTGTCCAATGAGATCAGACAGTGTGTAACCCGGGGGTGGGCCCAGTGAGATCAGACAGTGTGTAACCCGGGGGTGGGCCCAGTGAGATCAGACTGTGTGTCACCCGGGGGTGGGTCCAGTGAGATCAAACAGTGCGTAACCCGGGGGTGGGCCCAATGAGATCAGACAGTGTGTAACCCGGGGGTGGGCCCAGTGAGATCAGACAGTGTGTAACCCGGGGGTGAGTCCAGTGAGATCAGACAGTGTGTAACCCGGGGGTGTGCCCAGTGAGATCAGACAGTGTGTAACCCGGGGGCCCAGTGAGATCAGACAGTGTGTAACCCGGGGGTGGGCCCAGTGAGCTCAGACAGTATGTAACCCGGGGGTGGGCCCAGTGAGATCAGAATGTGTGTCACCCGGGGGTGGGTCCAGTGAGATCAAACAGTGTGTAACCCGGGGGTGTGCCCAGTGAGATCAGACAGTGTGTAACCCACTGGGTGGGCCCAGTGAGATCATACAGTGTGTAACCCGGGCGTGGGGCCAGTGAGATCAGACAGTGTGTAACCTGGGGGCTCAGTGAGATCAGACAGTGCGTAACCCGGTGGCCCAGTGAGATCAGACAGTGTGTAACCCGGGGGTGGGCCCAGTGAGATCAGACAGTGTGTTACCCTGGGGTGGGCCCAGTGAGATCAGTGTGTGTCACCCGGGGTTGGGTCCAGTGAGATCAAACAGTGTGTAACCCGGGGGTGGGCCCAGTGAGATCAGACAGTGTGTAACCCGGGGGTGGGACCAGTGAGATCAGACAGTGTGTAACCCGGGGGTGAGTCCAGTGAGATCAGACAGTGTGTAACCCGGGGGTGTGCCCAGTGAGATCAGACAGTGTGTAACCCGGGGGCTCAGTGAGATCAGACAGTGTGTAACCCGGGGGTGGGCCCAGTGAGATCAGATAGTGTGTAACCCGAGGGTGGGCCCAGTGAGATCAGACAGTGTGTAACCGGGGGTGGGCCCAGTGTGAATAGACAGTGTGTAACCCGCGGGTGGGCCCAGTGAGATCACACAGTATGTAACCCGAGGGTGGGCCCAGTGAGATCAGACAGTATGTCACTCGGGGGTGGATCCAGTGAGATCAAACAGTGTGTAACCCGGGGGTGGGCACAGTGAGTTCAGACAGTGTGTAACCCGAGGGTGGGCCCAGTGAGATCAGACAGTGTGTAACCTGGGGGTGGGCCCAGTGAGATCAGACAGTTTGTAACCCGGGAGTGGGCCCAGTGAGATCAGACAGTGCTTAACCCGGGGCTGGCCCAGTGAGATCAGACAGTGTGTAACCCGGGGTGGGCCAAGTGAGATCACACAGTGTGTAACCCGGGGGTGGGCCCAGTGGGCTCAGACAGTGTGTCGCCCGGGGGTGTGCCCAGTGAGATCAGACAGTGATAAACCCGGTGGCCCAGTGAGATTAGACACTGTGTAACCCGGGGGCCCAGTAAGATCAGACAGTATGTTACCCGGGGGCCCAGTGAGATAAGACAGTGTGTAACCCGGGGGTGGGCCCATTGAAATCAGACAGTGTGCAACCCGTGGGTGGGCCCAGTGAGATCAGACAGTGTGTAACCCGGGGGTCGGCCCAGTGAGATCAGACAGTGTGTAACCCGGGGGTGGGGCCAGTGAAATCAGACAGTGTGTAAACGCGGGGTTGGGCCCAGTGAGATCAGACAGTGTGTAACCCGGGAGTGGGCCCAGTGAGATCAGACAGTGTGTAACCCGGGGGCCCACTGATATCAGGCAGTGTGTAACCCGGGGGCCCAGAGAGATCAGAGAGTGTGTAACCCGGTGCCCAGTGAGATCACACAGTGTGTAACCCGGGGGTGGGCCCAGTGAGATCAGACAGTTTGTAACCCGGGGGTGGGCCCAGTGAGATCAGACAGTGTGTAACCCGGGGTTGTGTCCAATGAGATCAGACAGTGTGTAACCCGGGGGTGTGCCCAGTGAGATCAGACAGTGTGTAACCCGGGGCTCAGTGAGATCAGACAGTGTGTAACCCGGGGGCCCAGTGAGATCAGACAGTGTGTAACCCGGGGGTGGGCCCAGTGAGATCAGACAGTATGTAACCCGGGGGTGGGCTCAGTGAGATCAGACAGTGTGTAACCCGGGGGCCCAGTGAGATCAGACAGTGTGTCACCCGGGGGTGGGCCCAGTGAGATCAGACAGTGTGCAACCCGGGGGTGGGCCCAGTGAGATCAGACAGTGTGTAACCCGGGGGTGGGCCCAGTGAGATCAGACAGTGTGTAACCCGGGGGTGGGCCCAGTGAGATCAGACAGTGTGTAACCCGGGGGTGGGCCCAGTGAGATCAGACTGTGTGTCACCCGGGGGTGGGTCCAGTGAGATCAAACAGTGTGTAACCCGGGGGTGGGCCCAATGAGATCAGACAGTGTGTAACCCGGGGGTGGGCCCAGTGAGATCGGACAGTGTGTAACCCGGGGGTGAGTCCAGTGAGATCAGACAGTGTGTAACCCGGGGGTGTGCCCAGTGAGATCAGACAGTGTGTAACCCGGGGGCTCAGTGAGATCAGACAGTGTGTAACCTGGGGGTGGGCCCAGTGAGATCAGATAGTGTGTAACCCGAGGGTGGGCCCAGTGAGATCAGACAGTGTGTAACCGGGGGTGGGCCCAGTGTGAATAGACAGTGTGCAACCCGCGGGTGGGCCCAGTGAGATCACACAATGTGTAACCCGAGGGTGGTCCCAGTGAGATCAGACAGTGTGTCACTCGGGGGTGGATCCAGTGAGATCAAACAGTGTGTAACCCGAGGGTGGGCCCAGTGAGTTCAGACTGTGTGTAACCCGGGGGTGGGCCCAGTGAGATCAGACAGTGTGTAACCTGGGGGTGGGCCCAGTGAGATCAGACTGTGTGTAACCCGGGAGTGGGCCCAGTGAGATCAGACAGTGCTTTACCCGGGGGTGGGTTCAGTGAGATCAGGCAGTGTGTAACACGGGGTTGGGCCCAGTGAGATCAGACAGTGTGTAACATGGGGGCTCAGTGAGATCAGACAGTGTGTAACCCGGGGGCTCAGTGAGATCAGACTGTGTGTAACCCGGGGGTGGGCCCAGTGCGATCAGATAGTGTGTAACTCGAGGGTGGGCCCAGTGAGATCAGACAGTGTGTAACCGGGGGTGGGCCCAGTGTGAATAGACAGTGTGTAACCCGCGGATGGGCCCAGTGAGATCACACAGCGTGTAACCCGAGGGTGGGCCCAGTGAGACCATACAGTGTGTCACTCGGGTGTGGATCCAGTGAGATCAAACAGTGTGTAACCCGGGGGTGGGCCCAGTGAGTTCAGACAGTGTGTAACCCGTGGGTGGGCCCAGTGAGATCAGACAGTGTGTAACCTGGGGGTGGGCCCAGTGAGATCAGACAGTGTGTAACCCGGGAGTGGGCCCAGTGAGATCAGACAGTGCTTAACCCGGGGCTGGCCCAGTGAGATCAGACAGTGTGTAACCCGGGGGTGGGCCAAGTGAGATCACACAGTTTGTAACCCGGGGGTGGGCCCAGTGGGATCAGACAGTGTGTCGCCCGGGGGTGTGCCCAGTGAGATCAGACAGTGTGTAACCCGGTGGCTCAGTCAGATTAGACACTGTGTAACCCGGGGACCCAGTAAGATCAGACAGTATGTTACCCGGGGGCCCAGTGAGATAAGACAGTGTGCAACCCGGGGGTGGGCCCAGTGAGATCAGACAGTGTGCAACCCGGGGGTGGGCCCAGTGAGATCAGACAGTGTGTAACCAGGGGGTCGGCCCAGTGAGATCAGACAGTGTGTAACCCGGGGGTGGGCCCAGTGAGATCAGACAGTGTGTAAACCCGGGGTTGGGCCCAATGAGATCAGACAGTGTGTAACCCGGGAGTGGGCCCAGTGAGATCAGACAGTGTGTAACCCGGGGGCCCACTGATATCAGGCAGTGTGTAACCCGGGGGCCCAGAGAGATCAGAGAGTGTGTAACCCGGTGCCCAGTGAGATCACACAGTGTGTCACCCGGGGGTGGGCCCAGTGAGATCAGACAGTTTGTAACCCGGGGGTGGGCCCAGTGAGATCAGACAGTGTGTAACCCGGGGTTGTGTCCAATAAGATCAGACAGTGTGTAACCCGGGGTTGTGCCCAGTGAGATCAGACAGTGTGTAACCCGGGGGCTCAGTGAGATCAGACAGTGTGTAACCCGATGCCTAGTGAGATCAGACAGTGTGTAACCCGGGGGTGGGCCCAGTGAGATCAGACAGTATGTAACCCGGGGGTGGGCTCAGTGAGATCAGACACTGTGTAACCCGGGGGCCCAGTGAGATCAGACAGTGTGTAACCCGGGGGTGGGCCCAGTGAGATCAGACAGTGTGTAACCCGGGGGTGGGCCCAGTGAGATCAGACAGTGTGTAACCCGGGGGTGGGCCCAGTGAATCAGACAGTGTGTAACCCGGGTGTGGGCCCAGTGAGAACAGACAGTGTGTAACCCGGTGCCCAGTGAGATCAGACAGTGTGTAACCCGGTGGTGGGCCCAGTGAGATCAGACAGTGTGTAACCCGGGCATGGGGCCAGTGAGATCAGACAGTGTGTAACCCGGGGGTGGGCCCAGTGAGATCAGCCAGTGTGTAACCCAGGTGCCCAATGAGATCAGACAGTGTGTAACCCGGGGGCCCAGTGAGATCAGACAGTGTGTAACCCGGTGCCCAGTAGGATCACACAGTGTGTAACCCGGGTGTGGGCCCAGTGAGATCAGACAGTGTGTAACCCGGGAGTGGGCCCAGTGAGATCAGACAGTGTGTAACCCGGTGGCCCACTGATATCAGGCAGTGTGTAACCCGGGGGCCCAGAGAGATCAGAGAGTGTGTAACCCGGTGCCCAGTGAGATCACACAGTGTGTAACCCGGGGGTGGGCCCAGTGAGATCAGATAGTTTGTAACCCGGGGGTGGGCCCAGTGAGATCAGACAGTGTGTAACCCGGGGTTGTGTCCAATGAGATCAGACAGTGTGTAACCCGGGGGTGTGCCCAGTGAGATCAGACAGTGTGTAACCCGATGCCTAGTGAGATCAGACAGTGTGTAACCCGGGGGTGGGCCCAGTGAGATCAGACAGTATGTAACCCGGGGGTGGGCTCAGTGAGATCAGACAGTGTGTAACCCGGGGGCCCAGTGAGATCAGACAGTGTGTAACCCGGGGGTGGGCCCAGTGAGATCAGACAGTGTGCAACCCGGGGGTGGGCCCAGTGAGATCAGACAGTGTGTAACCCGGGGGTGGGCCCAGTGAGATCAGACAGTGTGTAACCCGGGGGTGGGCCCAGTGAGATCAGCCAGTGTGTAACCCAGGTGCCCAATGAGATCAGACAGTGTGTAAACCGGGGGCCCAGTGAGATCAGACAGTGTGTAACCCGGTGCCCAGTAGGATCACACAGTGTGTAACCCGGGTGTGGGCCCACTGAGATCAGACAGTGTGTCACCCGGGGGTGGGTCCAGTCAGATCAAACAGTGTGTAACCCAGGGGTGGGCCCAGTGAGATCAGACAGTGTTTAACCCGGGGGGGGGCCCAGTGAGATCAGACAGTGTGTAACCCGGGGGTGGGCCCAGTGAGATCAGACATTGTGTAACCCGGAGGTGGGCCCAGTGAGATCAGACAGTGTGTAACCCGGGGGCCCAGTGTGATCAGACAGTGTGTAACCCGGGGGCCCAGTGAGATCAGACAGTGTGTAACCCGCTGCCCAGTGAGATCACACAGTCTGTAACCCGGGGGTGGGCCCAGTGAGATCAGACAGTGTGTAACCCGGGGGTGGGTCCAGTGAGATCAGACAGTGTGTAACCCGGGGGTGGGTCCAGTGAGATCAGACAGTGTGTAACCCGGGGGTGGGCCCATTGAGATCAGACTGTGTGTAAACCGGGGGTGGGCCCAGTGAGATCAGACAGTGTGTAACCCGGGGGTGGGCCCATTGAGATCAGACTGTGTGTAACCCGGGGGCTCAGTGAGATCAGACAGTGTGTAAACCGGGGGCCCAGTGAGATCAGACAGTGTGTAACCCGGGGGTGGGCCCAGTGAGCTCAGACAGTATGTAACCCGGGGGTGGGCCCAGTGAGATCAGAATGTGTGTCACCCGGGGGTGGGTCCAGTGAGATCAAACAGTGTGTAACCCGGGGGTGTGCCCAGTGAGATCAGACAGTGTGTAACCCACTGGGTGGGCCCAGTGAGATCAGACAGTGTGTAACCCGGGCGTGGGGCCAGTGAGATCAGACAGTGTGTAACCCGGGGGTGGGCCCAGTGAGATCAGCCAGTGTGTAACCCAGGTGCCCAATGAGATCAGACAGTGTGTAACCCGGGGGCCCAGTGAGATCAGACAGTGTGTAACCCGGTGCCCAGTAGGATCACACAGTGTGTAACCCGGGTGTGGGCCCAGTGAGATCAGACAGTGTGTAACCCGGGAGTGGGCCCAGTGAGATCAGACAGTGTGTAACCCGGTGGCCCACTGATATCAGGCAGTGTGTAACCCGGGGGCCCAGAGAGATCAGAGAGTGTGTAACCCGGTGCCCAGTGAGATCACACAGTGTGTAACCCGGGGGTGGGCCCAGTGAGATCAGACAGTTTGTAACCCGGGGGTGGGCCCAGTGAGATCAGACAGTGTGTAAACCGGGGTTGTGTCCAATGAGATCAGACAGTGTGTAACCCGGGGGTGTGCCCAGTGAGATCAGACAGTGTGTAACCCGGGGGCTCAGTGAGATCAGACAGTGTGTAACCCGATGCCTAGTGAGATCAGACAGTGTGTAACCCGGGGGTGGGCCCAGTGAGATCAAACAGTATGTAACCCGGGGGTGGGCTCAGTGAGATCAGACAGTGTGTAACCCGGGGGCCCAGTGAGATCAGACAGTGTGTAACCCGGGGGTGGGCCCAGTGAGATCAGACAGTGTGCAACCCGGGGGTGGGCCCAGTGAGATCAGACAGTGTGTAACCCGGGGGTGGGCCCAGTGAGATCAGACAGTGTGTAACCCGGGGGTGGGCCCAGTGAGATCAGCCAGTGTGTAACCCAGGTGCCCAATGAGATCAGACAGTGTGTAACCCGGGGGCCCAGTGAGATCAGACAGTGTGTAACCCGGTGCCCAGTAGGATCACACAGTGTGTAACACGGGTGTGCGCCCAGTGAGATCAGACAGTGTGTCACCCGGGGGTGGGTCCAGTGAGATCAAACAGTGTGTAACCCAGGGGTGGGCCCAGTGAGATCAGACAGTGTGTAACCCGGGGGGGGGCCCAGTGAGATCAGACAGTGTGTAACCCCGGGGGTGGGCCCAGTGAGATCAGACATTGTGTAACCCGGAGGTGGACCCAGTGAGATCAGACAGTGTGTAACCCGGGGGCCCAGTGTGATCAGACAGTGTGTAACTCGGGGGCCCAGTGAGATCAGACAGTTTGTAAACCGCTGCCCAGTGAGCTCAGACAGTATGTAACCCGGGGGTGGGCCCAGTGAGATCAGAATGTGTGTCACCCGGGGGTGGGTCCAGTGAGATCAAACAGTGTGTAACCCGGGGGTGTGCCCAGTGAGATCAGACAGTGAGTAACCCTCTGGGTGGGCCCAGTGAGATCAGACAGTGTGTAACCCGGGGGCGGGACCAGTGAGATCAGACAGAGTGTAACCCTGGGGTGTGCCCAGTGAGATCAGACAGTGTGTAACCCGGGGGCTCAGTGAGATCAGACAGTGTGTAACCCGGGGGCCCAGTGAGATCTGACAGTGTGTAAGCCGGTGCCCAGTGAGATCACACACTGTGTATCCCGGGTGTGGGCCCAGTGAGATCAGACAGTGTGTCACTTGGGGTGGGTCCAGTGAGATCAAACAGTGTGTAACCCGGGGGTGGGCCCAGTGAGATCAGACAGTGTGTAACCCGGGGGTGGGCCCAGTGAGATCAGACAGTGTGTAGCCCGGGGGTGTGCCCAGTGAGATAAGACAGTGTGTAACCCGGGGACTCAGTGAGATCAGACAGTGTGTAACCCGGGGGCCCAGTGAGATCAGACAGTGTGTAACCCGGGGGCCCAGTGAGATCAGACAGTGTGTAACCCGGTGCCCAGTGAGATCACACAGTGTGTAACCCGGGTGTGGGCGCAGTGAGATCAGACAGTGTGTCACCCGGGGGTGGGTCCAGTGAGATCAAACAGTGTGTAACCCGGGGCTCGGCCCAGTGAGATCAGACAGTGTGCAACCCGGGGGTGGGCCCAGTGAGATCAGACAGTGTGTAACCCGGTGGTGGGCCCAGTGAGATCAGACAGTGTGTAACCCGGGGGTGGGCGCAGTGAGATCAGACAGTGTGTAACCCGGGGGTGGGCCCAGTGAAATCAGACAGTGTGTAACCCGGGGGTCGGCCCAGTGAGATCAGACAGTGTGTAACCCGGTGCCCAGTGAGATCAGACAGTGTGTAACCCGGGCGTGGTCCCAGTGAGATCAGACAGTGTGTTACCCGGGGTTGGGCCCAGTGAGATCAGACAGTGTGTAACCCGGGGGTGGGCCCAGTGAGATCAGACAGTGTGTAACCCGGGGGCCCAGTTTGATCAGACAGTGTGTAACCCGGGGGCCCAGTGAGATCAGACAGTGTGTAACCCGGTGCCCAGTGAGATCACACAGTCTGTAACCCGGGGGGGGGGGTCCAGTGAGATCAGACAGTGTGTAACCCGGGGTTGGGCCCAGTGAGATCAGACAGTGTGTAACCTGGGGGCTCAGTGAGATCAGACTGTGTGTCACCCGGGGGTGGGTCCAGTGAGATCAAACAGTGTGTAACCCGGGGGTGGGCCCAGTGAGATCAGACATGGTGTAACCCGGGGGTGGGCCCAGTGAGATCAGACAGTGTGTAACCCGGGGGTGGGTCCAGTGAGATCAGACAGTGTGTAACCCGGGGGTGTGCCCAGTGAGATCAGACAGTGTGTAACCCGGGGGTGGGCCCAGTGAGATCAGACAGTGTGTAGCCCGGGGGTGTGCCCAGTGAGATAAGACAGTGTGTAACCCGGGGGCTCAGTGAGATCAGACAGTGTGTAACCCGGGGGCCCAGTGAGATCAGACAGTGTGTAACCCGGGGGCCCAGTGAGATCAGACAGTGTGTAACCCGGTGCCCAGTGAGATCACACAGTGTGTAACCCGGGTGTGGGCGCAGTGAGATCAGACAGTGTGTCACCCGGGGGTGGGTCCAGTGAGATCAAACAGTGTGTAACCCGGGGCTCGGCCCAGTGAGATCAGACAGTGTGCAACCCGGGGGTGGGCCCAGTGAGATCAGACAGTGTGTAACCCGGTGGTGGGCCCAGTGAGATCAGACAGTGTGTAACCCGGGGGTGGGCGCAGTGAGATCAGACAGTGTGTAACCCGGGGGTGGGCCCAGTGAAATCAGACAGTGTGTAACCCGGGGGTCGGCCCAGTGAGATCAGACAGTGTGTAACCCGGTGCCCAGTGAGATCAGACAGTGTGTAACCCGGGCGTGGTCCCAGTGAGATCAGACAGTGTGTTACCCGGGGTTGGGCCCAGTGAGATCAGACAGTGTGTAACCCGGGGGTGGGCCCAGTGAGATCAGACAGTGTGTAACCCGGGGGCCCAGTTTGATCAGACAGTGTGTAACCCGGGGGCCCAGTGAGATCAGACAGTGTGTAACCCGGTGCCCAGTGAGATCACACAGTCTGTAACCCGCGGGGGGGGGGTCCAGTGAGATCAGACAGTGTGTAACCCGGGGTTGGGCCCAGTGAGATCAGACAGTGTGTAACCTGGGGGCTCAGTGAGATCAGACTGTGTGTCACCCGGGGGTGGGTCCAGTGAGATCAAACAGTGTGTAACCCGGGGGTGGGCCCAGTGAGATCAGACATGGTGTAACCCGGGGGTGGGCCCAGTGAGATCAGACAGTGTGTAACCCGGGGGTGGGTCCAGTGAGATCAGACAGTGTGTAACCCGGGGGTGTGCCCAGTGAGATCAGACAGTGTGTAACCCGGGGGCTCAGTGAGATCAGACAGTGTGTAACCCGGGGGTGGGCCCAGTGAGATCAGATAGTGTGTAACCCGAGGGTGGGCCCAGTGAGATCAGACAGTGTGCAACCGGGGGTGAGCCCAGTGTGATCAGACAGTGTGTAACTCGCGGGTGGGCCCAGTGAGATCACACAATGTGTAACCCGAGGGTGGGCCCAGTGAGATCAGACAGTGTGTCACTCGGGGGTGGATCCAGTGAGATCAAACAGTGTGTAACCCGGGGGTGGGCCCAGTGAGATCAGACAGTGTGTAACCCGGGGGTGGGCCCAGTGAGATCAGACAGTGTGTAACCTGGGGGTGGGCCCAGTGAGATCAGACAGTGTGTAACCCGGGAGTGGGCCCAGTGAGATCAGACAGTGCTTCACCCGGGGCTGGCCCAGTGAGATCAGACAGTGTGTAACCCGGGGGTGGGCCAAGTGAGATCACACAGTGTGTAACCCGGGGGTGGGTCCAGTGAGATCAGACAGTGTGTCACCCGGGGGTGGGTCCAGTGAGATCAGACAGTGTGTAACCCGGGGGTGTGCCCAGTGAGATCACACAGTGTGTAACCCGGTGGCCCAGTGAGATTAGACACTGTGTAACCCGGGGGCCCAGTGAGATCAGACAGTGTGTTACCCGGGGGCCCAGGGAGATAAGACAGTGTGTAACCCGGGGGTGGGCCCAGTGAGATCAGACAGTGTGCAACCCGGGGGTGGGCCCAGTGAGATCAGACAGTGTGTAACCCGGGGGTGGGCCCAGTGAGATCAGACAGTGTTTAACCCGGGAGTGGGCCCAGTGAGATCCGACAGTGTGTAACCCGGGTTTGGGCCCAGTGAGATCAGACAGTGTGTAACCCGGGGGTGGGCCCAGTGAGATCAGAGAGTGTGTAACCCGGGGGTGGGCCCAGTGAGATCAGACAGTGTGTAACCCGGGGGCCCAGTTTGATCAGACAGTGTGTAACCCGGGGGCCCAGTGAGATCAGACAGTGTGTAACCCGGTGCCCAGTGAGATCACACAGTCTGTAACCCGGGGGTGGGCCCAGTGAGATCAGACAGTGTGTAACCCGGGGGTGGGCCCAATTAGATCAGACAGTGTGTAACACGGGGGTGGGTCCAGTGAGATCAGGCAGTGTGTAACCCGGGGTTGGGCCCAGTGAGATCAGACAGTGTGTAACCTGGGGGCTCAGTGAGATCAGACAGTGCGTTACCCGGTGGCCCAGTGAGATCAGACAGTGTGTAACCCGGAGGTGGGCCCAGTGAGATCAGACAGTGTGTAACCCGGGGGCCCAGTGTGATCAGACAGTGTGTAACCCGGGGGCCCAGTGAGATCAGACAGTGTGTAACCCGGGGGCTCAGTGAGACCAGACAGTGTGTAACCCGGGGATGGGCCCAGTGAGATCAGATAGTGTGTAACCCGAGGGTGGGCCCAGTGAGATCAGACAGTGTGTAACCGGGGGTGGGCCCAGTGTGAATAGACAGTGTGCAACCCGCGGGTGGGCCCAGTGAGATCACACAGTGTATAACCCGAGGGTGGTCCCAGTGAGATCAGACAGTGTGTCACTCGGGGGTGGATCCAGTGAGATCAAACAGTGTGTAACCCGAGGGTGGGCCCAGTGAGTTCAGACTGTGTGTAACCCGGGGGTGGGCCCAGTGAGATCAGACAGTGTGTAACCTGGGGGTGGGCCCAGTGAGATCAGACTGTGTGTAACCCTGGAGTGGGCCCAGTGAGATCAGACAGTGCTTAACCCGGGGGTGGATTCAGTGAGATCAGGCAGTGTGTAACACGGGGTTGGGCCCAGTGAGATCAGACAGTGTGTAACCTGGGGGCTCAGTGAGATCAGACAGTGTGTAACCCGGGGGCTCAGTGAGATCAGACAGTGTGTAACCCGGGGGTGGGCCCAGTGCGATCACATAGTGTGTAACCCGAGGGTGGGCCCAGTGAGATCAGACATTGTGTAACCGGGGGTGGGCCCAGTGTGTATAGACAGTGTGTAACCCGCGGATGGGCCCAGTGAGATCACACAGCGTGTAACCCGAGGGTGGGCCCAGTGAGACCATGCAGTGTGTCACTCGGGGGTGGATCCAGTGAGATCAAACAGTGTGTAACCCGGGGGTGGGCCCAGTGAGTTCAGACAGTGTGTAACCCGTGGGTGGGCCCAGTGAGATCAGACAGTGTGTAACCTGGGGGTGGGCCCAGTGAGATCAGACAGTGTGTAACCCGGGAGTGGGCCCAGTGAGATCAGACAGTGCTTAACCCGGGGCTGGCCCAGTGAGATCAGACAGTGTGTAACCCGGGGGTGGGCCAAGTGAGATCACACAGTTTGTAACCCGGGGGTGGGCCCAGTGGGATCAGACAGTGTGTCGCCCGGGGGTGTGCCCAGTGAGATCAGACAGTGTGTAACCCGGTGGCCCAGTCAGATTAGACACTGTGTAACCCGGGGGCCCAGTAAGATCAGACAGTATGTTACCCGGGGGCCCAGTGAGATAAGACAGTGTGCAACCCGGGGGTGGGCCCAGTGAGATCAGACAGTGTGCAACCGGGGGTGGGCCCAGTGAGATCAGACAGTGTGTAACCAGGGGGTCGGCCCAGTGAGATCAGACAGTGTGTAACCCGGGGGTGGGCCCAGTGAGATCAGACAGTGTGTAAACCCGGGGTTGGGCCCAATGAGATCAGACAGTGTGTAACCCGGGAGTGGGCCCAGTGAGATCAGACAGTGTGTAACCCGGGGGCCCACTGATATCAGGCAGTGTGTAACCCGGGGGCCCAGAGAGATCAGAGAGCGTGTAACCCGGTGCCCAGTGAGATCACACAGTGTGTCACCCGGGGGTGGGCCCAGTGAGATCAGACAGTGTGTAACCCGGGGTTGTGTCCAATGAGATCAGACAGTGTGTAACCCGGGGGTGTGCCCAGTGAGATCAGACAGTGTGTAACCCGGGGGCTCAGTGAGATCAGACAGTGTGTAACCCGATGCCTAGTGAGATCAGACAGTGTGTAACCCGGGGGTGGGCCCAGTGAGATCAGACAGTATGTAACCCGGGGGTGGGCTCAGTGAGATCAGACACTGTGTAACCCGGGGGCCCAGTGAGATCAGACAGTGTGTAACCCGGGGGTGGGCCCAGTGAGATCAGACAGTGTGCAACCCGGGGGTGGGCCCAGTGAGATCAGACAATGTGTAACCCGGGGATGGGCCCAGTGAATCAGACAGTGTGTAACCCGGGGGTGGGCCCAGTGAGAACAGACAGTGTGTAACCCGGTGCCCAGTGAGATCAGACAGTGTGTAACCCGGTGGTGGGCCCAGTGAGATCAGACAGTGTGTAACCCGGGCGTGGGGCCAGTGAGATCAGACAGTGTGTAACCCGGGGGTGGGCCCAGTGAGATCAGCCAGTGTGTAACCCAGGTGCCCAATGAGATCAGGCAGTGTGTAACCCGGGGGCCCAGAGAGATCAGAGAGTGTGTAACCCGGTGCCCAGTGAGATCACACAGTTTGTAACCCGGGTGTGGGCCCAGTGAGAACAGACAGTGTGTAACCCGGGGGCCCAGTGAGATCAGACAGTGTGTAACCCGGTGCCCAGTAGGATCACACAGTGTGTAACCCGGGTGTGGGCCCAGTGAGATCAGACAGTGTGTAACCCGGGAGTGGGCCCAGTGAGATCAGACAGTGTGTAACCCGGTGGCCCACTGATATCAGGCAGTGTGTAACCCGGGGGCCCAGAGAGATCAGAGAGTGTGTAACCCGGTGCCCAGTGAGATCACACAGTGTGTAACCCGGGGGTGGGCCCAGTGAGATCAGATAGTTTGTAACCCGGGGGTGGGCCCAGTGAGATCAGACAGTGTGTAACTCGGGGTTGTGTCCAATGAGATCAGACAGTGTGTAACCCGGGGGTGTGCCCAGTGAGATCAGACAGTGTGTAACCCGATGCCTAGTGAGATCAGACAGTGTGTAACCCGGGGGTGGGCCCAGTGAGATCAGACAGTATGTAACCCGGGGGTGGGCTCAGTGAGATCAGACAGTGTGTAACCCGGGGGCCCAGTGAGATCAGACAGTGTGTAACCCGGGGGTGGGCCCAGTGAGATCAGACAGTGTGCAACCCGGGGGTGGGCCCAGTGAGATCAGACAGTGTGTAACCCGGGGGTGGGCCCAGTGAGATCAGACAGTGTGTAACCCGGGGGTGGGCCCAGTGAGATCAGCCAGTGTGTAACCCAGGTGCCCAATGAGATCAGACAGTGTGTAACCCGGGGGCCCAGTGAGATCAGACAGTGTGTAACCCGGTGCCCAGTAGGATCACACAGTGTGTAACCCGGGTGTGGGCCCAG
The DNA here is from genome assembly GCF_044704955.1 of Pristiophorus japonicus. Classification (NCBI taxonomy): domain Eukaryota; kingdom Metazoa; phylum Chordata; class Chondrichthyes; family Pristiophoridae; genus Pristiophorus; species Pristiophorus japonicus. Next base: position 8,191,212 of record NC_092005.1, on the reverse strand, counting down.
TGAGATCAGACAGTGTGTAACCCGGGGGTGGGCCCAGTGAGATCAGCCAGTGTGTAACCCAGGTGCCCAATGAGATCAGACAGTGTGTAACCCGGGGGCCCAGTGAGATCAGACAGTGTGTAACCCGGTGCCCAGTAGGATCACACAGTGTGTAACCCGGGTGTGGGCCCAGTGAGATCAGACAGTGTGTCACCCGGGGGTGGGTCCAGTGAGATCAAACAGTGTGTAACCCAGGGGTGGGCCCAGTGAGATCAGACAGTGTGTAACCCGGGGGGGAGCCCAGTGAGATCAGACAGTGTGTAACCCGGGGGTGGGCCCAGTGAGATCAGACATTGTGTAACCAGGAGGTGGGCCCAGTGAGATCAGACAGTGTGTAACCCGGGGGCCCAGTGTGATCAGACAGTGTGTAACCCGGGGGCCCAGTGAGATCAGACAGTGTGTAACCCGCTGCCCAGTGAGATCACACAGTCTGTAACCCAGGGGTGGGCCCAGTGAGATCAGACAGTGTGTAACCCGGAGGTGGGTCCAGTGAGATCAGACAGTGTGTAACCCGGGGGTGGGTCCAGTGAGATCAGACAGTGTGTAACCCGGGGGTGGGCCCATTGAGATCAGACTGTGTGTAACCCGGGGGTGGGCCCAGTGAGATCAGACAGTGTGTAACCCGGGGGTGGGCCCATTGAGATCAGACTGTGTGTAACCCGGGGGCTCAGTGAGATCAGACATTGTGTAACCCGGGGGTGGGCCCAGTGAGCTCAGACAGTATGTAACCCGGGGGTGGGCCCAGTGAGATCAGAATGTGTGTCACCCGGGGGTGGGTCCAGTGAGATCAAACAGTGTGTAACCCGGGGGTGTGCCCAGTGAGATCAGACAGTGTGTAACCCGGGGGTGGGCCCAGTGAGATCAGCCAGTGTGTAACCCAGGTGCCCAATGAGATCAGACAGTGTGTAACCCGGGGCCCCAGTGAGATCAGACAGTGTGTAACCCGGTGCCCAGTAGGATCACACAGTGTGTAACCCGGGTGTGGGCCCAGTGAGATCAGACAGTGTGTAACCCGGGAGTGGGCCCAGTGAGATCAGACAGTGTGTAACCCGGTGGCCCACTGATATCAGGCAGTGTGTAACCCGGGGGCCCAGAGAGATCAGAGAGTGTGTAACCCGGTGCCCAGTGAGATCACACAGTGTGTAACCCGGGGGTGGGCCCAGTGAGATCAGACAGTGTGTAACCCGGGGTTGTGTCCAATGAGATCAGACAGTGTGTAACCCGGGGGTGTGCCCAGTGAGATCAGACAGTGTGTAACCCGGGGGCTCAGTGAGATCAGACAGTGTCTAACCCGATGCCTAGTGAGATCAGACAGTGTGTAACCCGGGGGTGGGCCCAGTGAGATCAAACAGTATGTAACCCGGGGGTGGGCTCAGTGAGATCAGACAGTGTGTAACCCGGGGGCCCAGTGAGATCAGACAGTGTGTAACCCGGGGGTGGGCCCAGTGAGTTCAGACAGTGTGCAACCCGGGGGTGGGCCCAGTGAGATCAGACAGTGTGTAACCCGGGGGTGGGCCCAGTGAGATCAGACAGTGTGTAACCCGGGGATGGGCCCAGTGAGATCAGCCAGTGTGTAACCCAGGTGCCCAATGAGATCAGACAGTGTGTAACCCGGGGGCCCAGTGAGATCAGACAGTTTGTAACCCGGTGCCCAGTAGGATCACACAGTGTGTAACCCGGGTGTGGGCCCAGTGAGATCAGACAGTGTGTCACCCGGGGGTGGGTCCAGTGAGATCAAACAGTGTGTAACCCAGGGGTGGGCCCAGTGAGATCAGACAGTGTGTAACCCGGGGGGGGGCCCAGTGAGATCAGACAGTGTGTAACCCCGGGGGTGGGCCCAGTGAGATCAGACATTGTGTAACCCGGAGGTGGACCCAGTGAGATCAGACAGTGTGTAACCCGGGGGCCCAGTGTGATCAGACAGTGTGTAACCCGGGGGCCCAGTGAGATCAGACAGTGTTTAACCCGCTGCCCAGTGAGCTCAGACAGTATGTAACCCGGGGGTGGGCCCAGTGAGATCAGAATGTGTGTCACCCGGGGGTGGGTCCAGTGAGATCAAACAGTGTGTAACCCGGGGGTGTGCCCAGTGAGATCAGACAGTGAGTAACCCTCTGGGTGGGCCCAGTGAGATCAGACAGTGTGTAACCCGGGGGCGGGACCAGTGAGATCAGACAGAGTGTAACCCTGGGGTGTGCCCAGTGAGATCAGACAGTGTGTAACCCGGGGGCTCAGTGAGATCAGACAGTGTGTAACCCGGGGGCCCAGTGAGATCTGACAGTGTGTAAGCCGGTGCCCAGTGAGATCACACAGTGTGTATCCCGGGTGTGGGCCCAGTGAGATCAGACAGTGTGTCACTTGGGGTGGGTCCAGTGAGATCAAACAGTGTGTAACCCGGGGGTGGGCCCAGTGAGATCAGACAGTGTGTAACCCGGGGGTGGGCCCAGTGAGATCAGACAGTGTGTAGCCCGGGGGTGTGCCCAGTGAGATAAGACAGTGTGTAACCCGGGGGCTCAGTGAGATCAGACAGTGTGTAACCCGGGGGCCCAGTGAGATCAGACAGTGTGTAACCCGGGGGCCCAGTGAGATCAGACAGTGTGTAACCCGGTGCCCAGTGAGATCACACAGTGTGTAACCCGGGTGTGGGCCCAGTGAGATCAGACAGTGTGTCACCCGGGGGTGGGTCCAGTGAGATCAAACAGTGTGTAACCCGGGGCTGGGCCCAGTGAGATCAGACAGTGTGTAACCCGGGGGTGGGCGCAGTGAGATCAGACAGTGTGTAACCCGGGGGTGGGCCCAGTGAAATCAGACAGTGTGTAACCCGGGGGTCGGCCCAGTGAGATCAGACAGTGTGTAACCCGGTGCCCAGTGAGATCAGACAGTGTGTAAACCGGGCGTGGTCCCAGTGAGATCAGACAGTGTGTTACCCGGGGTTGGGCCCAGTGAGATCAGACAGTGTGTAACCCGGGGGTGGGCCCAGTGAGATCAGACAGTGTGTATCCCCGGGGGCCCAGTTTGATCAGACAGTGTGTAACACGGGGGCCCAGTGAGATCAGACAGTGTGTAACCCGGTGCCCAGTGAGATCACACAGTCTGTAACCCGGGGGGGGGGGGGTCCAGTGAGATCAGACAGTGTGTAACCCGGGGTTGGGCCCAGTGAGATCAGACAGTGTGTAACCTGGGGGCTCAGTGAGATCAGACTGTGTGTCACCCGGGGGTGGGTCCAGTGAGATCAAACAGTGTGTAACCCGGGGGTGGGCCCAGTGAGATCAGACATGGTGTAACCCGGGGGTGGGCCCAGTGAGATCAGACAGTGTGTAACCCGGGGGTGGGTCCAGTGAGATCAGACAGTGTGTAACCCGGGGGTGTGCCCAGTGAGATCAGACAGTGCGTAACCCGGGGGCTCAGTGAGATCAGACAGTGTGTAACCCGGGGGTGGGCCCAGTGAGATCAGATAGTGTGTAACCCGAGGGTGGGCCCAGTGAGATCAGACAGTGTGTAACCCGGGGGTGGGCCCAGTGAGATCAGACAGTGTGTAACCCGGGGGTGGGCCCAGTGAGATCAGACAGTGTGTAACCTGGGGGTGGGCCCAGTGAGATCAGACAGTGTGTAACCCGGGAGTGGGCCCAGTGAGATCAGACAGTGCTTCACCCGGGGCTGGCCCAGTGAGATCAGACAGTGTGTAACCCGGGGGTGGGCCAAGTGAGATCACACAGTGTGTAACCCGGGGGTGGGTCCAGTGAGATCAGACAGTGTGTCACCCGGGGGTGGGTCCAGTGAGATCAGACAGTGTGTAACCCGGGGGTGTGCCCAGTGAGATCAGACAGTGTGTAACCCGGTGGCCCAGTGAGATTAGACACTGTGTATCCCGGGGGCCCAGTGAGATCAGACAGTGTGTTACCCGGGGGCCCAGGGAGATAAGACAGTGTGTAACCCGGGGGTGGGCCCAGTGAGATCAGACAGTGTGCAACCCGGGGGTGGGCCCAGTGAGATCAGACAGTGTGTAACCCGGGGGTGGGCCCAGTGAGATCAGACAGTGTTTAACCCGGGAGTGGGCCCAGTGAGATCCGACAGTGTGTAACCCGGGGTTGGGCCCAGTGAGATCAGACAGTGTGTAACCCGGGGGTGGGCCCAGTGAGATCAGAGAGTGTGTAACCCGGGGGTGGGCCCAGTGAGATCAGACAGTGTGTAACCCGGGGGCCCAGTTTGATCAGACAGTGTGTAACCCGGGGGCCCAGTGAGATCAGACAGTGTGTAACCCGGTGCCCAGTGAGATCACACAGTCTGTAACCCGGGGGTGGGCCCAGTGAGATCAGACAGTGTGTAACCCGGGGGTGGGCCCAATGAGATCAGACAGTGTGTAACACGGGGGTGGGTCCAGTGAGATCAGGCAGTGTGTAACCCGGGGTTGGGCCCAGTGAGATCAGACAGTGTGTAACCTGGGGGCTCAGTGAGATCAGACAGTGCGTAACCCGGTGGCCCAGTGATATCAGACAGTGTGTAACCCGGAGGTGGGCACAGTGAGATCAGACAGTGTGTAACCCGGGGGCCCAGTGTGATCAGACAGTGTGTAACCCGGGGGACCAGTGAGATCAGACAGTGTGTAACCCGCTGCCCAGTGAGATCACACAGTCTGTAACCCGGGGTTGGGCCCAGTGAGATCAGACAGTGTGTAACCCGGGGATGGGCCCAGTGAGATCAGACACTGTGTAACCCGGGGGTGGGTCCAGTGAGATCAGACAGTGTGTAACCCGGGGGTGGGTCCAGTGAGATCAGACAGTGTGTAACCCGGGGGTGGGCCCATTGAGATCAGACTGTGTGTAACCCGGGGGTGGGCCCAGTGAGATCAGACAGTGTGTAACCTGGGGGTGGGCCCATTGAGATCAGACTGTGTGTAACCCGGGGGCTCAGTGAGATCAGACAGTGTGTAATCCGGGGGCCCAGTGAGATCAGACAGTGTGTAACCCGGGGGTGGGCCCAGTGAGCTCAGACAGTATGTAACCCGGGGGTGGGCCCAGTGAGATCAGAATGTGTGTCACCCGGGGGTGGGTCCAGTGAGATCAAACAGTGTGTAACCCGGGGGTGTGCCCAGTGAGATCAGACAGTGTGTAACCCACTGGGTGGGCCCAGTGAGATCAGACAGTGTGTAACCCGGGCGTGGGGCCAGTGAGATCAGACAGTGTGTAACCCGGGGGTGGGCCCAGTGAGATCAGCCAGTGTGTAACCCAGGTGCCCAATGAGATCAGACAGTGTGTAACCCGGGGGCCCAGTGAGATCAGACAGTGTGTAACCCGGTGCCCAGTAGGATCACACAGTGTGTAACCCGGGTGTGGGCCCAGTGAGATCAGACAGTGTGTAACCCGGGAGTGGGCCCAGTGAGATCAGACAGTGTGTAACCCGGTGGCCCACTGATATCAGGCAGTGTGTAACCCGGGGGCCCAGAGAGATCAGAGAGTGTGTAACCCGGTGTCCAGTGAGATCACACAGTGTGTAACTCGGGGGTGGATCCAGTGAGATCAAACAGTGTGTAACCCGGGGGTGGGCCCAGTGAGATCAGACAGTGTGTAACCCGGGAGTGGGCCCAGTGAGATCAGACAGTGCTTCACCCGGGGCTGGCCCAGTGAGATCAGACAGTGTGTAACCCGGAGGTGGGCCAAGTGAGATCACACAGTGTGTAACCCGGGGGTGGGTCCAGTGAGATCAGATAGTGTGCAACCGGGGGTGAGCCCAGTGTGATCAGACAGTGTGTAACTCGCGGGTGGGCCCAGTGAGATCACACAATGTGTAACCCGAGGGTGGGCCCAGTGAGATCAGACAGTGTGTCACTCGGGGGTGGATCCAGTGAGATCAAACAGTGTGTAACCCGGGCGTGGGGCCAGTGAGATCAGACAGTGTGTAACCCGGGGGTGGGCCCAGTGAGATCAGCCAGTGTGTAACCCAGGTGCCCAATGAGATCAGACAGTGTGTAACCCGGGGGCCCAGTGAGATCAGACAGTGTGTAACCCGGTGCCCAGTAGGATCACACAGTGTGTAACCCGGGTGTGGGCCCAGTGAGATTAGACAGTGTGTAACCCGGGAGTGGGCCCAGTGAGATCAGACAGTGTGTAACCCGGTGGCCCACTGATGTCAGGCAGTGTGTAACCCGGGGGCCCAGAGAGATCAGAGAGTGTGTAACCCGGTGCCCAGTGAGATCACACAGTGTGTAACCCGGGGGTGGGCCCAGTGAGATCAGATAGTTTGTAACCCGGGGGTGGGCCCAGTGAGATCAGACAGTGTGTAACTCGGGGTTGTGTCCAATGAGATCAGACAGTGTGTAACCCGGGGGTGTGCCCAGTGAGATCAGACAGTGTGTAACCCGATGCCTAGTGAGATCAGACAGTGTGTAACCCGGGGGTGGGCCCAGTGAGATCAGACAGTATGTAACCCGGGGGTGGGCTCAGTGAGATCAGACAGTGTGTAACCCGGGGGCCCAGTGAGATCAGACAGTGTGTAACCCGGGGGTGGGCCCAGTGAGATCAGACAGTGTGCAACCCGGGGGTGGGCCCAGTGAGGTCAGACAGTGTGTAACCCGGGGGTGGGCCCAGTGAGATCAGACAGTGTGTAACCGGGGGTGGGCCCAGTGAGATCAGCCAGTGTGTAACCAAGGTGCCCAATGAGATCAGACAGTGTGTAACCCGGGGGCCCAGTGAGATCAGACAGTGTGTAACCCGGTGCCCAGTAGGATCACACAGTGTGTAACCCGGGTGTGGGCCCAGTGAGATCAGACAGTGTGTCACCCGGGGGTGGGTCCAGTGAGATCAAACAGTGTGTAACCCAGGGGTGGGCCCAGTGAGATCAGACAGTGTGTAACCCGGGGGGGAGCCCAGTGAGATCAGACAGTGTGTAACCCGGGGTTGGGCCCAGTGAGATCAGACATTGTGTAACCCGGAGGTGGGCCCAGTGAGATCAGACAGTGTGTAACCCGGGGGCCCAGTGTGATCAGACAGTGTGTAACCCGGGGGCCCAGTGAGATCAGACAGTGTGTAACCCGCTGCCCAGTGAGATCACACAGTCTGTAACCCGGGGGTGGGCCCAGTGAGATCAGACAGTGTGTAACCCGGAGGTGGGTCCAGTGAGATCAGAGAGTGTGTAACCCGGGGGTGGGTCCAGTGAGATCAGACAGTGTGTAACCCGGGGGTGGGCCCATTGAGATCAGACTGTGTGTAACCCGGGAGTGGGCCCAGTGAGATCAGACAGTGTGTAACCCGGGGGTGGGCCCATTGAGATCAGACTGTGTGTAACCCGGGGGCTCAGTGAGATCAGACAGTGTGTAACCCGGGGGCCCAGTGAGATCAGACAGTGTGTAACCCGGGGGTGGGCCCAGTGAGCTCAGACAGTATGTAACCCGGGGGTGGGCCCAGTGAGATCAGAATGTGTGTCACCCGGGGGTGGGTCCAGTGAGATCAAACAGTGCGTAACCCGGGGGTGTGCCCAGTGAGATCAGACAGTGTGTAACCCGGGGGTGGGCCCAGTGAGATCAGCCAGTGTGTAACCCAGGTGCCCAATGAGATCAGACAGTGTGTAACCCGGGGCCCCAGTGAGATCAGACAGTGTGTAACCCGGTGCCCAGTAGGATCACACAGTGTGTAACCCGGGTGTGGGCCCAGTGAGATCAGACAGTGTGTAACCCGGGAGTGGGCCCAGTGAGATCAGACAGTGTGTAACCCGGTGGCCCACTGATATCAGGCAGTGTGTAACCCGGGGGCCCAGAGAGATCAGAGAGTGTGTAACCCGGTGCCCAGTGAGATCACACAGTGTGTAACCCGGGGGTGGGCCCAGTGAGTCAGACAGTTTGTAACCCGGGGGTGGGCCCAGTGAGATCAGACAGTGTGTAACCCGGGGTTGTGTCCAATGAGATCAGACAGTGTGTAACCCGGGGGTGTGCCCAGTGAGATCAGACAGTGTGTAACACGGGGGCTCAGTGAGATCAGACAGTGTCTAACCCGATGCCTAGTGAGATCAGACAGTGTGTAACCCGGGGGTGGGCCCAGTGAGATCAAACAGTATGTAACCCGGGGGTGGGCTCAGTGAGATCAGACAGTGTGTAACCCGGGGGCCCAGTGAGATCAGACAGTGTGTAACCCGGGGGTGGGCCCAGTGAGTTCAGACAGTGTGCAACCCGGGGGTGGGCCCAGTGAGATCAGACAGTGTTTAACCCGGGGGTGGGCCCAGTGAGATCAGACAGTGTGTAACCCGGGGGTGGGCCCAGTGAGATCAGCCAGTGTGTAACCAGGTGCCCAATGAGATCAGACAGTGTGTAACCCGGGGGCCCAGTGAGATCAGACAGTGTGTAACCCGGTGCCCAGTAGGATCACACAGTGTGTAACCCGGGTATGGGCCCAGTGAGATCAGACAGTGTGTCACCCGGGGGTGGGTCCAGTGAGATCAAACAGTGTGTAACCCAGGGGTGGGCCCAGTGAGATCAGACAGTGTGTAACCCGGGGGGGGGCCCATTGAGATCAGACAGTGTGTAACCCCGGGGGTGGGCCCAGTGAGATCAGACATTGTGTAACCCGGAGGTGGACCCAGTGAGATCAGACAGTGTGTAACCCGGGGGCCCAGTGTGATCAGACAGTGTGTAACCCGGGGGCCCAGTGAGATCAGACAGTGTGTAACCCGCTGCCCAGTGAGCTCAGACAGTATGTAACCCGGGGGTGGGCCCAGTGAGATCAGAATGTGTGTCACCCGGGGGTGGGTCCAGTGAGATCAAACAGTGTGTAAACCGGGGGTGTGCCCAGTGAGATCAGACAGTGAGTAACCCTCTGGGTGGGCCCAGTGAGATCAGACAGTGTGTAACCCGGGGGCGGGACCAGTGAGATCAGACAGAGTGTAATCCTGGGGTGTGCCCAGTGAGATCAGACAGTGTGTAACCCGGGGGCTCAGTGAGATCAGACAGTGTGTAACCCGGGGGCCCAGTGAGATCTGACAGTGTGTAAGCCGGTGCCCAGTGAGATCACACAGTGTGTATCCCGGGTGTGGGCCCTGTGAGATCAGACAGTGTGTCACTTGGGGTGGGTCCAGTGAGATCAAACAGTGTGTAACCCGGGGGTGGGCCCAGTGAGATCAGACAGTGTGTAACCCGGGGGTGGGTCCAGTGAGATCAGACAGTGTGTAACCCGGGGGTGTGCCCAGTGAGATCAGACAGTGTGTAACCCGGGGGCTCAGTGAGATCAGACAGTGTGTAACCCGGGGGTGGGCCCAGTGAGATCAGATAGTGTGTAACCCGAGGGTGGGCCCAGTGAGATCAGACAGTGTGTAACCCGGGGGTGGGCCCAGTGAGATCAGACAGTGTGTAACCTGGGGGTGGGCCCAGTGAGATCAGACAGTGTGTAACCCGGGAGTGGGCCCAGTGAGATCAGACAGTGCTTCACCCGGGGCTGGCCCAGTGAGATCAGACAGTGTGTAACCCGGGGGTGGGCCAAGTGAGATCACACAGTGTGTAACCCGGGGGTGGGTCCAGTGAGATCAGACAGTGTGTCACCCGGGGGTGGGTCCAGTGAGATCAGACAGTGTGTAACCCGGGGGTGTGCCCAGTGAGATCAGACAGTGTGTAACCCGGTGGCCCAGTGAGATTAGACACTGTGTAACCCGGGGGCCCAGTGAGATCAGACAGTGTGTTACCCGGGGGCCCAGGGAGATAAGACAGTGTGTAACCCGGGGGTGGGCCCAGTGAGATCAGACAGTGTGCAACCCGGGGGTGGGACCAGTGAGATCAGACACTGTGTAACCCGGGGGTGGGCCCAGTGAGATCAGACAGTGTTTAACCCGGGAGTGGGCCCAGTGAGATCCGACAGTGTGTAACCCGGGGTTGGGCCCAGTGAGATCAGACAGTGTGTAACCCGGGGGTGGGCCCAGTGAGATCAGACAGTGTGTAACCCGGGGGCCCAGTGTGATCAGACAGTGTGTAACCCGGGGGCCCAGTGAGATCAGACAGTGTGTAACCCGCTGCCCAGTGAGATCACACAGTCTGTAACCCGGGGGTGGGCCAAGTGAGATCACACAGTGTGTAACCCGGGGGTGGGCCCAGTGAGATCAGACAGTGTGTAACCCGGGGGTGGGCCCAGTGAGATCAGACAGTGTGTAACCCGGGGGTGGGCCCAGTGAGATCAGACAGTGTGTAACCCGGGGGTGGGCCCAGTGAGATCAGACTGTGTGTCACCCGGGGGTGGGTCCAGTGAGATCAAACAGTGTGTAACCCGGGGGTGGGCCCAATGAGATCAGACAGTGTGTAACCCGGGGGTGGGCCCAGTGAGATCAGACAGTGTGTAACCCGGGGGTGAGTCCAGTGAGATCAGACAGTGTGTAACCCGGGGGTGTGCCCAGTGAGATCAGACAGTGTGTAACCCGGGGGCTCAGTGAGATCAGACAGTGTGTAACCCGGGGGTGGGCCCAGTGAGATCAGATAGTGTGTAACCCGAGGGTGGGCCCAGTGAGATCAGACAGTGTGTAACCGGGGGTGGGCCCAGTGTGAATAGACAGTGTGCAACCCGCGGGTGGGCCCAGTGAGATCACACAGTGTGTAACCCGAGGGTGGTCCCAGTGAGATCAGACAGTGTGTCACTCGGGGGTGGATCCAGTGAGATCAAACAGTGTGTAACCCGAGGGTGGGCCCAGTGAGTTCAGACTGTGTGTAACCCGGGGGTGGGCCCAGTGAGATCAGATAGTGTGTAACCTGGGGGTGGGCCCAGTGAGATCAGACTGTGTGTAACCTGGGAGTGGGCCCAGTGAGATCAGACAGTGCTTAACCCGGGGGTGGGTTCAGTGAGATCAGGCAGTGTGTAACACGGGGTTGGGCCCAGTGAGATCAGACAGTGTGTAACCTGGGTGCTCAGTGAGATCAGACAGTGTGTAACCCGGGGGCTCAGTGAGATCAGACAGTGTGTAACCCGGGGGTGGGCCCAGTGCGATCAGATAGTGTGTAACCCGAGGGTGGGCCCAGTGAGATCAGACAGTGTGTAACCGGGGGTGGGCCCAGTGTGAATAGACAGTGTGTAACCCGCGGATGGGCCCAGTGAGATCACACAGCGTGTAACCCGAGGGTGGGCCCAGTGAGACCATACAGTGTGTCACTCGGGGGTGGATCCAGTGAGATCAAACAGTGTGTAACCCGGGGGTGGGCCCAGTGAGTTCAGACAGTGTGTAACCCGTGGGTGGGCCCAGTGTGATCAGACAGTGTGTAACCTGGGGGTGGGCCCAGTGAGATCAGACAGTGCTTAACCCGGGGCTGGCCCAGTGAGATCAGACAGTGTGTAACCCGGGGGTGGGCCAAGTGAGATCACACAGTTTGTAACCCGGGGGTGGGCCCAGTGGGATCAGACAGTGTGTCGCCCGGGGGTGTGCCCAGTGAGATCAGACAGTGTGTAACCCGGTGGCCCAGTCAGCTTAGACACTGTGTAACCCGGGGGCCCAGTAAGATCAGACAGTATGTTACCCGGGGGCCCAGTGAGATAAGACAGTGTGCAACCCGGGGGTGGGCCCAGTGAGATCAGACAGTGTGCAACCCGGGGGTGGGCCCAGTGAGATCAGACAGTGTGTAACCAGGGGGTCGGCCCAGTGAGATCAGACCGTGTGTAACCCGGGGTGGGCCCAGTGAGATCAGACAGTGTGTAAACCCGGGGTTGGGCCCAATGAGATCAGACAGTGTGTAACCCGGGAGTGGGCCCAGTGAGATCAGACAGTGTGTAACCCGGGGGCCAACTGATATCAGGCAGTGTGTAACCCGGGGGCCCAGAGAGATCAGAGAGTGTGTAACCCGGTGCCCAGTGAGATCACACAGTGTGTCACCCGGGGGTGGGCCCAGTGAGATCAGACAGTTTGTAACCCGGGGGTGGGCCCAGTGAGATCAGACAGTGTGTAACCCGGGGTTGTGTCCAATGAGATCAGACAGTGTGTAACCCGGGGGTGTGCCCAGTGAGCTCAGACAGTGTGTAACCCGGGGGCTCAGTGAGATCAGACAGTGTGTAACCCGATGCCTAGTGAGATCAGACAGTGTGTAACCCGGGGGTGGGCCCAGTGAGATCAGACAGTATGTAACCCGGGGGTGGGCTCAGTGAGATCAGACACTGTGTAACCCGGGGGCCCAGTGAGATCAGACAGTGTGTAACCCGGGGGTGGGCCCAGTGAGATCAGACAGTGTGCAACCCGGGGGTGGGCCCAGTGAGATCAGACAGTGTGTAACCCGGGGATGGGCCCAGTGAATCAGACAGTGTGTAACCCGGGGGTGGGCCCAGTGAGAACAGACAGTGTGTAACCCGGTGCCCAGTGAGATCAGACAGTGTGTAACCCGGTGGTGGGCCCAGTGAGATCAGACAGTGTGTAACCCGGGCGTGGGGCCAGTGAGATCAGACAGTGTGTAACCCGGGGGTGGGCCCAGTGAGATCAGCCAGTGTGTAACCCAGGTGCCCAATGAGATCAGACAGTGTGTAACCCGGGGGCCCAGTGAGATCAGACAGTGTGTAACCCGGTGCCCAGTAGGATCACACAGTGTGTAACCCGGGTGTGGGCCCAGTGAGATCAGACAGTGTGTAACCCGGGAGTGGGCCCAGTGAGATCAGACAGTGTGTAACCCGGTGGCCCACTGATATCAGGCAGTGTGTAACCCGGGGGCCCAGAGAGATCAGAGAGTGTGTAACCCGGTGCCCTGTGAGATCACACAGTGTGTAACCCGGGGGTGGGCCCAGTGAGATCAGATAGTTTGTAACCCGGGGGTGGGCCCAGTGAGATCAGACAGTGTGTAACCCGGGGTTGTGTCCAATGAGGTCAGACAGTGTGTAACCCGGGGGTGTGCCCAGTGAGATCAGACAGTGTGTAACCCGATGCCTAGTGAGATCAGACAGTGTGTAACCCGGGGGTGGGCCCAGTGAGATCAGACAGTATGTAACCCGGGGGTGGGCTCAGTGAGATCAGACAGTGTGTAACCCGGGGGCCCAGTGAGATCAGACAGTGTGTAACCCGGGGGTGGGCCCAGTGAGATCAGACAGTGTGCAACCCGGGGGTGGGCCCAGTGAGATCAGACAGTGTGTAACCCGGGGGTGGGCCCAGTGAGAACAGACAGTTTGTAACCCGGGGGTGGGCCCAGTGAGATCAGCCAGTGTGTAACCCAGGTGCCCAATGAGATCAGACAGTGTGTAACCCGGGGGCCCAGTGAGATCAGACAGTGTGTAACCCGGTGCCCAGTAGGATCACACAGTGTGTAACCCGGGTGTGGTCCCAGTGAGATCAGACAGTGTGTCACCCGGGGGTGGGTCCAGTGAGATCAAACAGTGTGTAACCCAGGGGTGGGCCCAGTGAGATCAGACAGTCTGTAACCCGGGGGGGGGCCAAGTGAGATCAGACAGTGTGTAACCCGGGGATGGGCCCAGTGAGATCAGACATTGTGTAACCCGGAGGTGGGCCCAGTGAGATCAGACAGTGTGTAACCCGGGGGCCCAGTGTGATCAGACAGTGTGTAACCCGGGGGCCCAGTGAGATCAGACAGTGTGTAACCCGCTGACCAGTGAGATCACACAGTCTGTAACACGGGGGTGGGCCCAGTGAGATCAGACAGTGTGTAACCCGGGGGTGGGTCCAGTGAGATCAGACAGTGTGTAACCCGGGGGTGGGTCCAGTGAGATCAGACAGTGTGTAACCCGGGGGTGGGCCCATTGAGATCAGACTGTGTGTAACCCGGGGGTGGGCCCAGTGAGATCAGACAGTGTGTAACCCGGGGGTGGGCCCATTGAGATCAGACTGTGTGTAACCCGGGGGCTCAGTGAGATCAGACAGTGTGTAACCCGGGGGCCCAGTGAGATCAGACAGTGTGTAACCCGGGGGTGGGCCCAGTGAGCTCAGACAGTATGTAACCCGGGGGTGGGCCCAGTGAGATCAGAATGTGTGTCACCCGGGGGTGGGTCCAGTGAGATCAAACAGTGTGTAACCCGGGGGTGTGCCCAGTGAGATCAGACAGTGTGTAACCCGGGGGTGGGCCCAGTGAGATCAGCCAGTGTGTAACCCGGGGGCCCAGTGTGATCAGACAGTGTGTAACCCGGGGGCCCAGTGAGATCAGACAGTGTGTAACCCGCTGCCCAGTGAGATCACACAGTCTGTAACCCGGGGGTGGGCCCAGTGAGATCAGACAGTGTGTAACCCGGAGGTGGGTCCAGTGAGATCAGACAGTGTGTAACCCGGGGGTGGGTCCAGTGAGATCAGACAGTGTGTAACCCGGGGGTGGGCCCATTGAGATCAGACTGTGTGTAACCCGGGAGTGGGCCCAGTGAGATCAGACAGTGTGTAACCCGGGGGTGGGCCCATTGAGATCAGACTGTGTGTAACCCGGGGGCTCAGTGAGATCAGACAGTGTGTAACCCGGGGGCCCAGTGAGATCAGACAGTGTGTAACCCGGGGGTGGGCCCAGTGAGCTCAGACAGTATGTAACCCGGGGGTGGGACCAGTGAGATCAGAATGTGTGTCACCCGGGGGTGGGTCCAGTGAGATCAAACAGTGTGTAACCCGGGGGTGTGCCCAGTGAGATCAGACAGTGTGTAACCCGGGGGTGGGCCCAGTGAGATCAGCCAGTGTGTAACCCAGGTGCCCAATGAGATCAGACAGTGTGTAACCCGGGGCCCCAGTGAGATCAGACAGTGTGTAACCCGGTGCCCAGTAGGATCACACAGTGTGTAACCCGGGTGTGGGCCCAGTGAGATCAGACAGTGTGTAACCCGGGAGTGGGCCCAGTGAGATCAGACAGTGTGTAACCCGGTGGCCCACTGATATCAGGCAGTGTGTAACCCGGGGGCCCAGAGAGATCAGAGAGTGTGTAACCCGGTGCCCAGTGAGATCACACAGTGTGTAACCCGGGGGTGGGCCCAGTGAGATCAGACAGTTTGTAACCCGGGGGTGGGCCCAGTGAGATCAGACAGTGTGTAACCCGGGGTTGTGTCCAATGAGATCAGACAGTGTGTAACCCGGGGGTGTGCCCAGTGAGATCAGACAGTGTGTAACACGGGGGCTCAGTGAGATCAGACAGTGTCTAAGCCGATGCCTAGTGAGATCAGACAGTGTGTAACCCGGGGGTGGGCCCAGTGAGATCAAACAGTATGTAACCCGGGGGTGGGCTCAGTGAGATCAGACAGTGTGTAACCCGGGGGCCCAGTGAGATCAGACAGTGTGTAACCCGGGGGTGGGCCCAGTGAGTTCAGACAGTGTGCAACCCGGGGGTGGGCCCAGTGAGATCAGACAGTGTGTAACCCGGGGGTGGGCCCAGTGAGATCAGACAGTGTGTAACCCGGGGGTGGTACCAGTGAGATCAGCCAGTGTGTAACCCAGGTGCCCAATGAGATCAGACAGTGTGTAACCCGGGGGCCCAGTGAGATCAGACAGTGTGTAACCCGGTGCCCAGTAGGATCACACAGTGTGTAACCCGGGTATGGGCCCAGTGAGATCAGACAGTGTGTCACCCGGGGGTGGGTCCAGTGAGATCAAACAGTGTGTAACCCAGGGGTGGGCCCAGTGAGATCAGACAGTGTGTAACCCGGGGGGGGGCCCAGTGAGATCAGACAGTGTGTAACCCCGGGGGTGGGCCCAGTGAGATCAGACATTGTGTAACCCGGAGGTGGACCCAGTGAGATCAGACAGTGTGTAACCCGGGGGCCCAGTGTGATCAGACAGTGTGTAACCCGGGGGCCCAGTGAGATCAGACAGTGTGTAACCCGCTGCCCAGTGAGCTCAGACAGTATGTAACCCGGGGGTGGGCCCAGTGAGATCAGAATGTGTGTCACCCGGGGGTGGGTCCAGTGAGATCAAACAGCGTGTAACCCGGGGGTGTGCCCAGTGAGATCAGACAGTGAGTAACCCTCTGGGTGGGCCCAGTGAGATCAGACAGTGTGTAACCCGGGGGCGGGACCAGTGAGATCAGACAGAGTGTAATCCTGGGGTGTGCCCAGTGAGATCAGACAGTGTGTAACCCGGGGGCTCAGTGAGATCAGACAGTGTGTAACCCGGGGGCCCAGTGAGATCTGACAGTGTGTAAGCCGGTGCCCAGTGAGATCACACAGTGTGTATCCCGGGTGTGGGCCCAGTGAGATCAGACAGTGTGTCACTTGGGGTGGGTCCAGTGAGATCAAACAGTGTGTAACCCGGGGGTGGGCCCAGTGAGATCAGAAAGTGTGTAACCCGGGGGTGGGCCCAGTGAGATCAGACAGTGTGTAGCCCGGGGGTGTGCCCAGTGAGATAAGACAGTGTGTAACCCGGGGGCTCAGTGAGATCAGACAGTGTGTAACCCGGGGGCCCAGTGAGATCAGACAGTGTGTAACCCGGGGGCCCAGTGAGATCAGACAGTGTGTAACCCGGTGCCCAGTGAGATCACACAGTGTGTAATCCGGGTGTGGGCCCAGTGAGATCAGACAGTGTGTCACCCGGGGGTGGGTCCAGTGAGATCAAACAGTGTGTAACCCGGGGCTGGGCCCAGTGAGATCAGACAGTGTGTAACCCGGGGGTGGGCGCAGTGAGATCAGACAGTGTGTAACCCGGGGGTGGGCCCAGTGAAATCAGACAGTGTGTAACCCGGGGGTCGGCCCAGTGAGATCAGACAGTGTGTAACCCGGTGCCCAGTGAGATCAGACAGTGTGTAACCCGGGCGTGGTCCCAGTGAGATCAGACAGTGTGTTACCCGGGGTTGGGCCCAGTGAGATCAGACAGTGTGTAACCCGGGGGTGGGCCCAGTGAGATCAGACAGTGTGTATCCCCGGGGGCCCAGTTTGATCAGACAGTGTGTAACCCGGGGGCCCAGTGAGATCAGACAGTGTGTAACCCGGTGCCCAGTGAGATCACACAGTCTGTAACCCGGGGGGGGGGGAGTCCAGTGAGATCAGACAGTGTGTAACCCGGGGTTGGGCCCAGTGAGATCAGACAGTGTGTAACCTGGGGGCTCAGTGAGATCAGACTGTGTGTCACCCGGGGGTGGGTCCAGTGAGATCAAACAGTGTGTAACCCGGGGGTGGGCCCAGTGAGATCAGACATGGTGTAACCCGGGGGTGGGCCCAGTGAGATCAGACAGTGTGTAACCCGGGGGTGGGTCCAGTGAGATCAGACAGTGTGTAACCCGGGGGTGTGCCCAGTGAGATCAGACAGTGTGTAACCCGGGGGCTCAGTGAGATCAGACAGTGTGTAACCCGGGGGTGGGCCCAGTGAGATCAGATAGTGTGTAACCCGAGG
The DNA here is from genome assembly GCF_044704955.1 of Pristiophorus japonicus. NCBI lineage: Eukaryota > Metazoa > Chordata > Chondrichthyes > Pristiophoridae > Pristiophorus > Pristiophorus japonicus. The sequence goes on along the minus strand of NC_092005.1, from coordinate 8,173,947 downwards.
GTGGGCCCAGTGAGATCAGACAGTGTGTAACCCGGGGGTGGGCCCAGTGAGATCAGACAGTGTGTAACCTGGGGGTGGGCCCAGTGAGATCAGACAGTGTGTAACCCGGGAGTGGGCCCAGTGAGATCAGACAGTGCTTCACCCGGGGCTGGCCCAGTGAGATCAGACAGTGTGTAACCCGGGGGTGGGCCAAGTGAGATCACACAGTGTGTAACCCGGGGGTGGGTCCAGTGAGATCAGATAGTGTGTCACCCGGGGGTGGGTCCAATGAGATCAGACAGTGTGTAACCCGGGGGTGTGCCCAGTGAGATCAGACAGTGTGTAACCCGGTGGCCCAGTGAGATTAGACACTGTGTAACCCGGGGGACCAGTGAGATCAGACAGCGTGTTACCCGGGGGCCCAGGGAGATAAGACAGTGTGTAACCCGGGGGTGGGCCCAGTGAGATCAGACAGTGTGCAACCCGGGGGTGGGCCCAGTGAGATCAGACACTGTGTAACCCGGGGGTGGGCCCAGTGAGATCAGACAGTGTTTAACCCGGGAGTGGGCCCAGTGAGATCCGACAGTGTGTAACCCGGGGTTGGGCCCAGTGAGATCAGACAGTGTGTAACCCGGGGGTGGGCCCAGTGAGATCAGAGAGTGTGTAACCCGGGGGTGGGCCCAGTGAGATCAGACAGTGTGTAACCCGGGGGCCCAGTTTGATCAGACAGTGTGTAACGCGGGGGCCCAGTGAGATCAGACAGTGTGTAACCCGGTGCCCAGTGAGATCACACAGTCTGTAACCCGGGGGTGGGCCCAGTGAGATCAGACAGTGTGTAACCCGGGGGTGGGCCCAATGAGATCAGACAGTGTGTAACACGGGGGTGGGTCCAGTGAGATCAGGCAGTGTGTAACCCGGGGTTGGGCCCAGTGAGATCAGACAGTGTGTAACCTGGGGGCTCAGTGAGATCAGACAGTGCGTAACCCGGTGGCCCAGTGAGATCAGACAGTGTGTAACCCGGAGGTGGGCCCAGTGAGATCAGACAGTATGTAACCCGGGGGCCCAGTGTGATTAGACAGTGTGTAACCCGGGGGCCCAGTGAGATCAGACAGTGTGTAACCCGCTGCCCAGTGAGATCACACAGTCTGTAACCCGGGGGTGGGCCCAGTGAGATCAGACAGTGTGTAACCCGGGGATGGGCCCAGTGAGATCAGACAGTGTGTAACCCGGGGGTGGGTCCAGTGAGATCAGACAGTGTGTAACCCGGGGGTGGGTCCAGTGAGATCAGACAGTGTGTAACCCGGGGGTGGGCCCATTGAGATCAGACTGTGTGTAACCCGGGGGTGGGCCCAGTGAGATCAGACAGTGTGTAACCCGGGGGTGGGCCCATTGAGATCAGACTGTGTGTAACACGGGGGCTCAGTGAGATCAGACAGTGTGTAATCCGGGGGCCCAGTGAGATCAGACAGTGTGTAACCCGGGGGTGGGCCCAGTGAGCTCAGACAGTATGTAACCCGGGGGTGGGCCCAGTGAGATCAGAATGTGTGTCACCCGGCGGTGGGTCCAGTGAGATCAAACAGTGTGTAACCCGGGGGTGTCCCCAGTGAGATCAGACAGTGTGTAACCCACTGGGTGGGCCCAGTGAGATCAGACAGTGTGTAACCCGGGCGTGGGGCCAGTGAGGTCAGACAGTGTGTAACCCGGGGGTGGGCCCAGTGAGATCAGCCAGTGTGTAACCCAGGTGCCCAATGAGATCAGACAGTGTGTAACCCGGGGGCCCAGTGAGATCAGACAGTGTGTAACCCGGTGCCCAGTAGGATCACACAGTGTGTAACCCGGGTGTGGGCCCAGTGAGATCAGACAGTGTGTAACCCGGGAGTGGGCCCAGTGAGATCAGACAGTGTGTAACCCGGTGGCCCACTGATATCAGGCAGTGTGTAACCCGGGGGCCCAGAGAGATCCGAGAGTGTGTAACCCGGTGCCCAGTGAGATCACACAGTGTGTAACCCGGGGGTGGGCCCAGTGAGATCAGACAGTTTGTAACCCGGGGGTGGGCCCAGTGAGATCAGACAGTGTGTAACCCGGGGTTGTGTCCAATGAGATCAGACAATGTGTAACCCGGGGGTGTGCCCAGTGAGATCAGACAGTGTGTAACCCGGGGGCTCAGTGAGATCAGACAGTGTGTAACCCGATGCCGAGTGAGATCAGACAGTGTGTCACTCGGGGGTGGATCCAGTGAGATCAAACAGTGTGTAACCCGGGGGTGGGCCCAGTGAGATCAGACAGTGTGTAACCCGGGAGTGGGCCCAGTGAGATCAGAAAGTGCTTCACCCGGGGCTGGCCCAGTGAGATCAGACAGTGTGTAACCCGGAGGTGGGCCAAGTGAGATCACACAGTGTGTAACCCGGGGGTGGGTCCAGTGAGATCAGATAGTGTGCAACCGGGGGTGAGCCCAGTGTGATCAGACAGTGTGTAACTCGCGGGTGGGCCCAGTGAGATCACACAATGTGTAACCCGAGGGTGGGCCCAGTGAGATCAGACAGTGTGTCACTCGGGGGTGGATCCAGTGAGATCAAACAGTGTGTAACCCGGGGGTGGGCCCAGTGAGATCAGAAAGTGTGTAACCCGGGGGTGGGCCCAGTGAGATCAGACAGTGTGTAACCTGGGGGTGGGCCCAGTGAGATCAGACAGTGTGTAACCCGGGAGTGGGCCCAGTGAGATCAGACAGTGCTTCACCCGGGGCTGGCCCAGTGAGATCAGACAGTGTGTAACCCGGGGGTGGGCCAAGTGAGATCACACAGTGTGTAACCCGGGGGTGGGTCCAGTGAGATCAGACAGTGTGTCACCCGGGGGTGGGTCCAGTGAGATCAGACAGTGTGTAACCCGGGGGTGTGCCCAGTGAGATCAGACAGTGTGTAACCCGGTGGCCCAGTGAGATTAGACACTGTGTAACCCGGGGGCCCAGTGAGATCAGACAGTGTGTTACCCGGGGGCCCAGGGAGATAAGACAGTGTGTAACCCGGGGGTGGGCCCAGTGAGATCAGACAGTGTGCAACCCGGGGGTGGGCCCAGTGAGATCAGACAGTGTGTCGCCCGGGGGTGTGCCCAGTGAGATCAGACAGTGATAAACCCGGTGGCCCAGTGAGATTAGACACTGTGTAACCCGGGGGCCCAGTAAGATCAGACAGTATGTTACCCGGGGGCCCAGTGAGATAAGACAGTGTGTAACCCGGGGGTGGGCCCAGTGAAATCAGACAGTGTGCAACCCGTGGGTGGGCCCAGTGAGATCAGACAGTGTGTAACCCGGGGGTCGGCCCAGTGAGATCAGACAGTGTGTAACCCGGGGGTGGGCCCAGTGAGATCAGACAGTGTGTAAACGCGGGGTTGGGCCCAGTGAGATCAGACAGTGTGTAACCCGGGAGTGGGCCCAGTGAGATCAGACAGTGTGTAACCCGGAGGTGGGCCAAGTGAGATCACACAGTGTGTAACCCGGGGGTGGGTCCAGTGAGATCAGATAGTGTGCAACCGGGGGTGAGCCCAGTGTGATCAGACAGTGTGTAACTCGCGGGTGGGCCCAGTGAGATCACACAATGTGTAACCCGAGGGTGGGCCCAGTGAGATCAGACAGTGTGTCACTCGGGGGAGGATCCAGTGAGATCAAACAGTGTGTAACCCGGGGGTGGGCCCAGTGAGATCAGAAAGTGTGTAACCCGGGGGTGGGCCCAGTGAGATCAGACAGTGTGTAACCTGGGGGTGGGCCCAGTGAGATGAGACAGTGTGTAACCCGGGAGTGGGCCCAGTGAGATCAGACAGTGCTTCACCCGGGGCTGGCCCAGTGAGATCAGACAGTGTGTAACCCGGGGGTGGGCCAAGTGAGATCACACAGTGTGTAACCCGGGGGTGGGTCCAGTGAGATCAGACAGTGTGTCACCCGGGGGTGGGTCCAGTGAGATCAGACAGTGTGTAACCCGGGGGTGTGCCCAGTGAGATCAGACAGTGTGTAACCCGGTGGCCCAGTGAGATTAGACACTGTGTAACCCGGGGGCCCAGTGAGATCAGACAGTGTGTTACCCGGGGGCCCAGGGAGATAAGACAGTGTGTAACCCGGGGGTGGGCCCAGTGAGATCAGACAGTGTGCAACCCGGGGGTGGGCCCAGTGAGATCAGACAGTGTGTCGCCCGGGGGTGTGCCCAGTGAGATCAGACAGTGATAAACCCGGTGGCCCAGTGAGATTAGACACTGTGTAACCCGGGGGCCCAGTAAGATCAGACAGTATGTTACCCGGGGGCCCAGTGAGATAAGACAGTGTGTAACCCGGGGGTGGGCCCAGTGAAATCAGACAGTGTGCAACCCGTGGGTGGGCCCAGTGAGATCAGACAGTGTGTAACCCGGGGGTCGGCCCAGTGAGATCAGACAGTGTGTAACCCGGGGGTGGGCCCAGTGAGATCAGACAGTGTGTAAACGCGGGGTTGGGCCCAGTGAGATCAGACAGTGTGTAACCCGGGAGTGGGCCCAGTGAGATCAGACAGTGTGTAACCCGGGGGCCCACTGATATCAGGCAGTGTGTAACCCGGGGTGGGCCAAGTGAGATCACACAGTGTGTAACCCGGGGGTGGGCCCAGTGGGCTCAGACAGTGTGTCGCCCGGGGGTGTGCCCAGTGAGATCAGACAGTGATAAACCCGGTGGCCCAGAGAGATCAGAGAGTGTGTAACCCGGTGCCCAGTGAGATCACACAGTGTGTAACCCGGGGGTGGGCCCAGTGAGATCAGACAGTTTGTAACCCGGGGGTGGGCCCAGTGAGATCAGACAGTGTGTAACCCGGGGTTGTGTCCAATGAGATCAGACAGTGTGTAACCCGGGGGTGTGCCCAGTGAGATCAGACAGTGTGTAACCCGGGGCTCAGTGAGATCAGACAGTGTGTAACCCGGGGGCCCAGTGAGATCAGACAGTGTGTAACCCGGGGTTGTGTCCAATGAGATCAGACAGTGTGTAACCCGGGGGCTCAGTGAGATCAGACAGTGTGTAACCCGATGCCGAGTGAGATCAGACAGTGTGTCACTCGGGGGTGGATCCAGTGAGATCAAACAGTGTGTAACCCGGGGGTGGGCCCAGTGAGATCAGACAGTGTGTAACCCGGGAGTGGGCCCAGTGAGATCAGAAAGTGCTTCACCCGGGGCTGGCCCAGTGAGATCAGACAGTGTGTAACCCGGAGGTGGGCCAAGTGAGATCACACAGTGTGTAACCCGGGGGTGGGTCCAGTGAGATCAGATAGTGTGCAACCGGGGGTGAGCCCAGTGTGATCAGACAGTGTGTAACTCGCGGGTGGGCCCAGTGAGATCACACAATGTGTAACCCGAGGGTGGGCCCAGTGAGATCAGACAGTGTGTCACTCGGGGGTGGATCCAGTGAGATCAAACAGTGTGTAACCCGGGGGTGGGCCCAGTGAGATCAGAAAGTGTGTAACCCGGGGGTGGGCCCAGTGAGATCAGACAGTGTGTAACCTGGGGGTGGGCCCAGTGAGATCAGACAGTGTGTAACCCGGGAGTGGGCCCAGTGAGATCAGACAGTGCTTCACCCGGGGCTGGCCCAGTGAGATCAGACAGTGTGTAACCCGGGGGTGGGCCAAGTGAGATCACACAGTGTGTAACCCGGGGGTGGGTCCAGTGAGATCAGACAGTGTGTCACCCGGGGGTGGGTCCAGTGAGATCAGACAGTGTGTAACCCGGGGGTGTGCCCAGTGAGATCAGACAGTGTGTAACCCGGTGGCCCAGTGAGATTAGACACTGTGTAACCCGGGGGCCCAGTGAGATCAGACAGTGTGTTACCCGGGGGCCCAGGGAGATAAGACAGTGTGTAACCCGGGGGTGGGCCCAGTGAGATCAGACAGTGTGCAACCCGGGGGTGGGCCCAGTGAGATCAGACAGTGTGTCGCCCGGGGGTGTGCCCAGTGAGATCAGACAGTGATAAACCCGGTGGCCCAGTGAGATTAGACACTGTGTAACCCGGGGGCCCAGTAAGATCAGACAGTATGTTACCCGGGGGCCCAGTGAGATAAGACAGTGTGTAACCCGGGGGTGGGCCCAGTGAAATCAGACAGTGTGCAACCCGTGGGTGGGCCCAGTGAGATCAGACAGTGTGTAACCCGGGGGTCGGCCCAGTGAGATCAGACAGTGTGTAACCCGGGGGTGGGCCCAGTGAGATCAGACAGTGTGTAAACGCGGGGTTGGGCCCAGTGAGATCAGACAGTGTGTAACCCGGGAGTGGGCCCAGTGAGATCAGACAGTGTGTAACCCGGAGGTGGGCCAAGTGAGATCACACAGTGTGTAACCCGGGGGTGGGTCCAGTGAGATCAGATAGTGTGCAACCGGGGGTGAGCCCAGTGTGATCAGACAGTGTGTAACTCGCGGGTGGGCCCAGTGAGATCACACAATGTGTAACCCGAGGGTGGGCCCAGTGAGATCAGACAGTGTGTCACTCGGGGGAGGATCCAGTGAGATCAAACAGTGTGTAACCCGGGGGTGGGCCCAGTGAGATCAGAAAGTGTGTAACCCGGGGGTGGGCCCAGTGAGATCAGACAGTGTGTAACCTGGGGGTGGGCCCAGTGAGATCAGACAGTGTGTAACCCGGGAGTGGGCCCAGTGAGATCAGACAGTGCTTCACCCGGGGCTGGCCCAGTGAGATCAGACAGTGTGTAACCCGGGGGTGGGCCAAGTGAGATCACACAGTGTGTAACCCGGGGGTGGGTCCAGTGAGATCAGACAGTGTGTCACCCGGGGGTGGGTCCAGTGAGATCAGACAGTGTGTAACCCGGGGGTGTGCCCAGTGAGATCAGACAGTGTGTAACCCGGTGGCCCAGTGAGATTAGACACTGTGTAACCCGGGGGCCCAGTGAGATCAGACAGTGTGTTACCCGGGGGCCCAGGGAGATAAGACAGTGTGTAACCCGGGGGTGGGCCCAGTGAGATCAGACAGTGTGCAACCCGGGGGTGGGCCCAGTGAGATCAGACAGTGTGTCGCCCGGGGGTGTGCCCAGTGAGATCAGACAGTGATAAACCCGGTGGCCCAGTGAGATTAGACACTGTGTAACCCGGGGGCCCAGTAAGATCAGACAGTATGTTACCCGGGGGCCCAGTGAGATAAGACAGTGTGTAACCCGGGGGTGGGCCCAGTGAGATCAGACAGTGTGTAACCCGGGGGTGGGCCCAGTGAGATCAGACAGTGTGTAACCCGCGGGTCGGCCCAGTGAGATCAGACAGTGTGTAACCCGGGGGTGGGCCCAGTGAGATCAGACAGTGTGTAAACGCGGGGTTGGGCCCAGTGAGATCAGACAGTGTGTAACCCGGGAGTGGGCCCAGTGAGATCAGACAGTGTGTAACCCGGGGGCCCACTGATATCAGGCAGTGTGTAACCCGGGGTGGGCCAAGTGAGATCACACAGTGTGTAACCCGGGGGTGGGCCCAGTGGGCTCAGACAGTGTGTCGCCCGGGGGTGTGCCCAGTGAGATCAGACAGTGATAAACCCGGTGGCCCAGAGAGATCAGAGAGTGTGTAACCCGGTGCCCAGTGAGATCACACAGTGTGTAACCCGGGGGTGGGCCCAGTGAGATCAGACAGTTTGTAACCCGGGGGTGGGCCCAGTGAGATCAGACAGTGTGTAACCCGGGGTTGTGTCCAATGAGATCAGACAGTGTGTAACCCGGGGGTGTGCCCAGTGAGATCAGACAGTGTGTAACCCGGGGCTCAGTGAGATCAGACAGTGTGTAACCCGGGGGCCCAGTGAGATCAGACAGTGTGTAACCCGGGGGTGGGCCCAGTGAGATCAGACAGTATGTAACCCGGGGAAGGGCTCAGTGAGATCAGACAGTGTGTAACCCGGGGGCCCAGTGAGATCAGACAGTGTGTCACCCGGGGGTGGGCCCAGTGAGATCAGACAGTGTGCAACCCGGGGGTGGGCCCAGTGAGATCAGACAGTGTGTAACCCGGGGGTGGGCCCAGTGAGATCAGACAGTGTGTAACCCGGGGGTGGGCCCAGTGAGATCAGACAGTGTGTAACCCGGGGGTGGGCCCAGTGAGATCAGACTGTGTGTCACCCGGGGGTGGGTCCAGTGAGATCAAACAGTGTGTAACCCGGGGGTGGGCCCAATGAGATCAGACAGTGTGTAACCCGGGGGTGGGCCCAGTGAGATCAGACAGTGTGTAACCCGGGGGTGAGTCCAGTGAGATCAGACAGTGTGTAACCCGGGGGTGTGCCCAGTGAGATCAGACAGTGTGTAACCCGGGGGCTCAGTGAGATCAGACAGTGTGTAACCCGGGGGTGGGCCCAGTGAGATCAGATAGTGTGTAACCCGAGGGTGGGCCCAGTGAGATCAGACAGTGTGTAACCGGGGGTGGGCCCAGTGTGAATAGACAGTGTGCAACCCGCGGGTGGGCCCAGTGAGATCACACAGTGTGTAACCCGAGGGTGGTCCCAGTGAGATCAGACAGTGTGTCACTCGGGGGTGGATCCAGTGAGATCAAACAGTGTGTAACCCGAGGGTGGGCCCAGTGAGTTCAGACTGTGTGTAACCCGGGGGTGGGCCCAGTGAGATCAGATAGTGTGTAACCTGGGGGTGGGCCCAGTGAGATCAGACTGTGTGTAACCCGGGAGTGGGCCCAGTGAGATCAGACAGTGCTTAACCCGGGGGTGGGTTCAGTGAGATCAGGCAGTGTGTAACACGGGGTTGGGCCCAGTGAGATCAGACAGTGTGTAACCTGGGGGCTCAGTGAGATCAGACAGTGTGTAACCCGGGGGCTCAGTGAGATCAGACAGTGTGTAACCCGGGGGTGGGCCCAGTGCGATCAGATAGTGTGTAACCCGAGGGTGGGCCCAGTGAGATCAGACAGTGTGTAACCGGGGGTGGGCCCAGTGTGAATAGACAGTGTGTAACCCGCGGATGGGCCCAGTGAGATCACACAGCGTGTAACCCGAGGGTGGGCCCAGTGAGACCATACAGTGTGTCACTCGGGGGTGGATCCAGTGAGATCAAACAGTGTGTAACCCGGGGGTGGGCCCAGTGAGTTCAGACAGTGTGTAACCCGTGGGTGGGCCCAGTGAGATCAGACAGTGTGTAACCTGGGGGTGGGCCCAGTGAGATCAGACAGTGTGTAACCCGGGAGTGGGCCCAGTGAGATCAGACAGTGCTTAACCCGGGGCTGGCCCAGTGAGATCAGACAGTGTGTAACCCGGGGGTGGGCCAAGTGAGATCACACAGTTTGTAACCCGGGGGTGGGCCCAGTGGGATCAGACAGTGTGTCGCCCGGGGGTGTGCCCAGTGAGATCAGACAGTGTGTAACCCGGTGGCCCAGTCAGCTTAGACACTGTGTAACCCGGGGGCCCAGTATGATCAGACAGTATGTTACCCGGGGGCCCAGTGAGATAAGACAGTGTGCAACCCGGGGGTGGGCCCAGTGAGATCAGACAGTGTGCAACCCGGGGGTGGGCCCAGTGAGATCAGACAGTGTGTAACCAGGGGGTCGGCCCAGTGAGATCAGACCGTGTGTAACCCGGGGGTGGGCCCAGTGAGATCAGACAGTGTGTAAACCCGGGGTTGGGCCCAATGAGATCAGACAGTGTGTAACCCGGGAGTGGGCCCAGTGAGATCAGACAGTGTGTAACCCGGGGGCCAACTGATATCAGGCAGTGTGTAACCCGGGGGCCCAGAGAGATCAGAGAGTGTGTAACCCGGTGCCCAGTGAGATCACACAGTGTGTCACCCGGGGGTGGGCCCAGTGAGATCAGACAGTTTGTAACCCGGGGGTGGGCCCAGTGAGATCAGACAGTGTGTAACCCGGGGTTGTGTCCAATGAGATCAGACAGAGTGTAACCCGGGGGTGTGCCCAGTGAGATCAGACAGTGTGTAACCCGGGGGCTCAGTGAGATCAGACAGTGTGTAACCCGATGCCTAGTGAGATCAGACAGTGTGTAACCCGGGGGTGGGCCCAGTGAGATCAGACAGTATGTAACCCGGGGGTGGGCTCAGTGAGATCAGACACTGTGTAACCCGGGGGCCCAGTGAGATCAGACAGTGTGTAACCCGGGGGTGGGCCCAGTGAGATCAGACAGTGTGTAACCCGGGCGTGGGGCCAGTGAGATCAGACAGTGTGTAACCCGGGGGTGGGCCCAGTGAGATCAGCCAGTGTGTAACCCAGGTGCCCAATGAGATCAGACAGTGTGTAACCCGGGGGCCCAGTGAGATCAGACAGTGTGTAACCCGGTGCCCAGTAGGATCACACAGTGTGTAACCCGGGTGTGGGCCCAGTGAGATCAGACAGTGTGTAACCCGGGAGTGGGCCCAGTGAGATCAGACAGTGTGTAACCCGGTGGCCCACTGATATCAGGCAGTGTGTAACCCGGGGGCCCAGAGAGATCAGAGAGTGTGTAACCCGGTGCCCTGTGAGATCACACAGTGTGTAACCCGGGGGTGGGCCCAGTGAGATCAGATAGTTTGTAACCCGGGGGTGGGCCCAGTGAGATCAGACAGTGTGTAACCCGGGGTTGTGTCCAATGAGATCAGACAGTGTGTAACCCGGGGGTGTGCCCAGTGAGATCAGACAGTGTGTAACCCGATGCCTAGTGAGATCAGACAGTGTGTAACCCGGGGGTGGGCCCAGTGAGATCAGACAGTATGTTACCCGGGGGTGGGCTCAGTGAGATCAGACAGTGTGTAACCCGGGGGCCCAGTGAGATCAGACAGTGTGTAACCCGGGGGTGGGCCCAGTGAGATCAGACAGTGTGCAACCCGGGGGTGGGCCCAGTGAGATCAGACAGTGTGTAACCCGGGGGTGGGCCCAGTGAGAACAGACAGTGTGTAACCCGGGGGTTGGCCCAGTGAGATCAGCCAGTGTGTAACCCAGGTGCCCAATGAGATCAGACAGTGTGTAACCCGGGGGCCCAGTGAGATCAGACAGTGTGTAACCCGGTGCCCAGTAGGATCACACAGTGTGTAACCCGGGTGTGGGCCCAGTGAGATCAGACAGTGTGTCACCCGGGGGTGGGTCCAGTGAGATCAAACAGTGTGTAACCCAGGGGTGGGCCCAGTGAGATCAGACAGTGTGTAACCCGGGGCGGGGGCCAAGTGAGATCAGACAGTGTGTAACCCGGGGATGGGCCCAGTGAGATCAGAAATTGTGTAACCCGGAGGTGGGCCCAGTGAGATCAGACAGTGTGTAACCCGGGGGCCCAGTGTGATCAGACAGTGTGTAACCCGGGGGCCCAGTGAGATCAGACAGTGTGTAACCCGCTGACCAGTGAGATCACACAGTCTGTAACACGGGGGTGGGCCCAGTGAGATCAGACAGTGTGTAACCCGGGGGTGGGTCCAGTGAGATCAGACAGTGTGTAACCCGGGGGTGGGTCCAGTGAGATCAGACAGTGTGTAACCCGGGGGTGTACCATTGAGATCAGACTGTGTGTAACCCGGGGGTGGGCCCAGTGAGATCAGACAGTGTGTAACCCGGGGGTGGGCCCATTGAGATCAGACTGTGTGTAACCCGGGGGCTCAGTGAGATCAGACAGTGTGTAACCCGGGGGCCCAGTGAGATCAGACAGTGTGTAACCCGGGGGTGGGCCCAGTGAGCTCAGACAGTATGTAACCCGGGGGTGGGCCCAGTGAGATCAGAATGTGTGTCACCCGGGGGTGGGTCCAGTGAGATCAAACAGTGTGTAACCCGGGGGTGTGCCCAGTGAGATCAGACAGTGTGTAACCCGGGGGTGGGCCCAGTGAGATCAGCCAGTGTGTAACCCAGGTGCCCAATGAGATCAGACAGTGTGTAACCCGGGGGCCCAGTGAGATCAGACAGTGTGTAACCCGGTGCCCAGTAGGATCACACAATGTGTAACCCGGGTGTGGGCCCAGTGAGATCAGACAATGTGTAACCCGGGAGTGGGCCCAGTGAGATCAGACAGTGTGTAACCCGGTGGCCCACTGATATCAGGCAGTGTGTAACCCGGGGGCCCAGAGAGATCAGAGAGTGTGTAACCCGGTGCCCAGTGAGATCACACAGTGTGTAACCCGGGGGTGGGCCCAGTGAGATCAGACAGTTTGGAACCCGGGGGTGGGCCCAGTGAGATCAGACAGTGTGTAACCCGGGGTTGTGTCCAATGAGATCAGACAGTGTGTAACCCGGGGGTGTGCCCAGTGAGATCAGACAGTGTGTAACCCGGGGGTGGGCCCAGTGAGCTCAGACAGTATGTAACCCGGGGGTGGGCCCAGTGAGATCAGAATGTGTGTCACCCGGCGGTGGGTCCAGTGAGATCAAACAGTGTGTAACCCGGGGGTGTGCCCAGTGAGATCAGACAGTGTGTAACCCACTGGGTGGGCCCAGTGAGATCAGACAGTGTGTAACCCGGGCGTGGGGCCAGTGAGATCAGACAGTGTGTAACCCGGGGGTGGGCCCAGTGAGATCAGCCAGTGTGTAACCCAGGTGCCCAATGAGATCAGACAGTGTGTAACCCGGGGGCCCAGTGAGATCAGACAGTGTGTAACCCGGTGCCCAGTAGGATCACACAGTGTGTAAACCTGGTGTGGGCCCAGTGAGATCAGACAGTGTGTAACCCGGGAGTGGGCCCAGTGAGATCAGACAGTGTGTAACCCGGTGGCCCACTGATATCAGGCAGTGTGTAACCCGGGGGCCCAGAGAGATCAGAGAGTGTGTAACCCGGTGCCCAGTGAGATCACACAGTGTGTAACCCGGGGGTGGGCCCAGTGAGATCAGACAGTTTGTAACCCGGGGGTGGGCCCAGTGAGATCAGACAGTGTGTAACCCGGGGTTGTGTCCAATGAGATCAGACAGTGTGTAACCCGGGGGTGTGCCCAGTGAGATCAGACAGTGTGTAACCCGGGGGCTCAGTGAGATCAGACAGTGTGTAACCCGATGCCGAGTGAGATCAGACAGTGTGTCACTCGGGGGTGGATCCAGTGAGATCAAACAGTGTGTAACCCGGGGGTGGGCCCAGTGAGATCAGACAGTGTGTAACCCGGGAGTGGGCCCAGTGAGATCAGAAAGTGCTTCACCCGGGGCTGGCCCAGTGAGATCAGACAGTGTGTAACCCTGGAGGTGGGCCAAGTGAGATCACACAGTGTGTAACCCGGGGGTGGGTCCAGTGAGATCAGATAGTGTGCAACCGGGGGTGAGCCCAGTGTGATCAGACAGTGTGTAACTCGCGGGTGGGCCCAGTGAGATCAGACAATGTGTAACCCGAGGGTGGGCCCAGTGAGATCAGACAGTGTGTCACTCGGGGGTGGATCCAGTGAGATCAAACAGTGTGTAACCCGGGGGTGGGCCCAGTGAGATCAGAAAGTGTGTAACCCGGGGGTGGGCCCAGTAAGATCAGACAGTGTGTAACCTGGGGGTGGGCCCAGTGAGATCAGACAGTGTGTAACCCGGGAGTGGGCCCAGTGAGATCAGACAGTGCTTCACCCGGGGCTGGCCCAGTGAGATCAGACAGTGTGTAACCCGGGGGTGGGCCAAGTGAGATCACACAGTGTGTAACCCGGGGGTGGGTCCAGTGAGATCAGACAGTGTGTCACCCGGGGGTGGGTCCAGTGAGATCAGACAGTGTGTAACCCGGAGGTGTGCCCAGTGAGATCAGACAGTGTGTAACCCGGTGGCCCAGTGAGATTAGACACTGTGTAACCCGGGGGCCCAGTGAGATCAGACAGTGTGTTACCCGGGGGCCCAGGGAGATAAGACAGTGTGTAACCCGGGGGTGGGCCCAGTGAGATCAGACAGTGTGCAACCCGGGGGTGGGCCCAGTGAGATCAGACAGTGTGTCGCCCGGGGGTGTGCCCAGTGAGATCAGACAGTGATAAACCCGGTGGCCCAGTGAGATTAGACACTGTGTAACCCGGGGGCCCAGTAAGATCAGACAGTATGTTACCCGGGGGCCCAGTGAGATAAGACAGTGTGTAACCCGGGGGTGGGCCCAGTGAAATCAAACAGTGTGCAACCCGTGGGTGGGCCCAGTGAGATCAGACAGTGTGTAACCCGGGGGTCGGCCCAGTGAGATCAGACAGTGTGTAACCCGGGGGTGGGCCCAGTGAGATCAGACAGTGTGTAAACGCGGGGTTGGGCCCAGTGAGATCAGACAGTGTGTAACCCGGGAGTGGGCCCAGTGAGATCAGACAGTGTGTAACCCGGGGGCCCACTGATATCAGGCAGTGTGTAACCCGGGGTGGGCCAAGTGAGATCACACAGTGTGTAACCCGGGGGTGGGCCCAGTGGGCTCAGACAGTGTGTCGCCCGGGGGTGTGCCCAGTGAGATCAGACAGTGATAAACCCGGTGGCCCAGAGAGATCAGAGAGTGTGTAACCCGGTGCCCAGTGAGATCACACAGTGTGTAACCCGGGGGTGGGCCCAGTGAGATCAGACAGTTTGTAACCCGGGGGTGGGCCCAGTGAGATCAGACAGTGTGTAACCCGGGGTTGTGTCCAATGAGATCAGACAGTGTGTAACCCGGGGGTGTGCCCAGTGAGATCAGACAGTGTGTAACCCGGGGCTCAGTGAGATCAGACAGTGTGTAACCCGGGGGCCCAGTGAGATCAGACAGTGTGTAACCCGGGGGTGGGCCCAGTGAGATCAGACAGTATGTAACCCGGGGAAGGGCTCAGTGAGATCAGACAGTGTGTAACCCGGGGGCCCAGTGAGATCAGACAGTGTGTCACCCGGGGGTGGGCCCAGTGAGATCAGACAGTGTGCAACCCGGGGGTGGGCCCAGTGAGATCAGACAGTGTGTAACCCGGGGGTGGGCCCAGTGAGATCAGACAGTGTGTAACCCGGGGGTGGGCCCAGTGAGATCAGACAGTGTGTAACCCGGGGGTGGGCCCAGTGAAATCAGACTGTGTGTCACCCGGGGGTGGGTCCAGTGAGATCAAACAGTGTGTAACCCGGGGGTGGGCCCAATGAGATCAGACAGTGTGTAACCCGGGGGTGGGCCCAGTGAGATCAGACAGTGTGTAACCCGGGGGTGAGTCCAGTGAGATCAGACAGTGTGTAACCCGGGGGTGTGCCCAGTGAGATCAGACAGTGTGTAACCCGGGGGCTCAGTGAGATCAGACAGTGTGTAACCCGGGGGTGGGCCCAGTGAGATCAGATAGTGTGTAACCCGAGGGTGGGCCCAGTGAGATCAGACAGTGTGTAACCGGGGGTGGGCCCAGTGTGAATAGACAGTGTGCAACCCGCGGGTGGGCCCAGTGAGATCACACAGTGTGTAACCCGAGGGTGGTCCCAGTGAGATCAGACAGTGTGTCACTCGGGGGTGGATCCAGTGAGATCAAACAGTGTGTAACCCGAGGGTGGGCCCAGTGAGTTCAGACTGTGTGTAACCCGGGGGTGGGCCCAGTGAGATCAGATAGTGTGTAACCTGGGGGTGGGCCCAGTGAGATCAGACTGTGTGTAACCCGGGAGTGGGCCCAGTGAGATCAGACAGTGCTTAACCCGGGGGTGGGTTCAGTGAGATCAGGCAGTGTGTAACACGGGGTTGGGCCCAGTGAGATCAGACAGTGTGTAACCTGGGGGCTCAGTGAGATCAGACAGTGTGTAACCCGGGGGCTCAGTGAGATCAGACAGTGTGTAACCCGGGGGTGGGCCCAGTGCGATCAGATAGTGTGTAACCCGAGGGTGGGCCCAGTGAGATCAGACAGTGTGTAACCGGGGGTGGGCCCAGTGTGAATAGACAGTGTGTAACCCGCGGATGGGCCCAGTGAGATCACACAGCGTGTAACCCGAGGGTGGGCCCAGTGAGACCATACAGTGTGTCACTCGGGGGTGGATCCAGTGAGATCAAACAGTGTGTAACCCGGGGGTGGGCCCAGTGAGTTCAGACAGTGTGTAACCCGTGGGTGGGCCCAGTGAGATCAGACAGTGTGTAACCTGGGGGTGGGCCCAGTGAGATCAGACAGTGTGTAACCCGGGAGTGGGCCCAGTGAGATCAGACAGTGCTTAACCCGGGGCTGGCCCAGTGAGATCAGACAGTGTGTAACCCGGGGGTGGGCCAAGTGAGATCACACAGTTTGTAACCCGGGGGTGGGCCCAGTGGGATCAGACAGTGTGTCGCCCGGGGGTGTGCCCAGTGAGATCAGACAGTGTGTAACCCGGTGGCCCAGTCAGCTTAGACACTGTGTAACCCGGGGGCCCAGTATGATCAGACAGTATGTTACCCGGGGGCCCAGTGAGATAAGACAGTGTGCAACCCGGGGGTGGGCCCAGTGAGATCAGACAGTGTGCAACCCGGGGGTGGGCCCAGTGAGATCAGACAGTGTGTAACCAGGGGGTCGGCCCAGTGAGATCAGACCGTGTGTAACCCGGGGGTGGGCCCAGTGAGATCAGACAGTGTGTAAACCCGGGGTAGGGCCCAATGAGATCAGACAGTGTGTAACCCGGGAGTGGGCCCAGTGAGATCAGACAGTGTGTAACCCGGGGGCCAACTGATATCAGGCAGTGTGTAACCCGGGGGCCCAGAGAGATCAGACAGTATGTAACCCGGGGGTGGGCTCAGTGAGATCAGACAGTGTGTAACCCGGGGGCCCAGTGAGATCACACAGTGTGTCACCCGGGGGTGGGCCCAGTGAGATCAGACAGTTTGTAACCCGGGGGTGGGCCCAGTGAGATCAGACAGTGTGTAACCCGGGGTTGTGTCCAATGAGATCAGACAGTGTGTAACCCGGGGGTGTGCCCAGTGAGATCAGACAGTGTGTAACCCGGGGGCTCAGTGAGATCAGACAGTGTGTAACCCGATGCCTAGTGAGATCAGACAGTGTGTAACCCGGGGGTGGGCCCAGTGAGATCAGACAGTATGTAACCCGGGGGTGGGCTCAGTGAGATCAGACACTGTGTAACCCGGGGGCCCAGTGAGATCAGACAGTGTGTAACCCGGGGGTGGGCCCAGTGAGATCAGACAGTGTGTAACCCGGGCGTGGGGCCAGTGAGATCAGACAGTGTGTAACCCGGGGGTGGGCCCAGTGAGATCAGCCAGTGTGTAACCCAGGTGCCCAATGAGATCAGACAGTGTGTAACCCGGGGGCCCAGTGAGATCAGACAGTGTGTAACCCGGTGCCCAGTAGGATCACACAGTGTGTAACCCGGGTGTGGGCCCAGTGAGATCAGACAGTGTGTAACCCGGGAGTGGGCCCAGTGAGATCAGACAGTGTGTAACCCGGTGGCCCACTGATATCAGGCAGTGTGTAACCCGGGGGCCCAGAGAGATCAGAGAGTGTGTAACCCGGTGCCCAGTGAGATCACACAGTGTGTAACCCGGGGGTGGGCCCAGTGAGATCAGACAGTTTGGAACCCGGGGGTGGGCCCAGTGAGATCAGACAGTGTGTAACCCGGGGTTGTGTCCAATGAGATCAGACAGTGTGTAACCCGGGGGTGTGCCCAGTGAGATCAGACAGTGTGTAACCCGGGGGCTCAGTGAGATCAGACAGTGTGTAACCCGATGCCTAGTGAGATCAGACAGTGTGTAACCCGGGGGTGGGCCCAGTGAGATCAAACAGTATGTAACCCGGGGGTGGGCTCAGTGAGATCAGACAGTGTGTAACCCGGGGGCCCAGTGAGATCAGACAGTGTGTAACCCGGGGGTGGGCCCAGTGAGTTCAGACAGTGTGCAACCCGGGGGTGGGCCCAGTGAGATCAGACAGTGTGTAACCCGGGGGTGGGCCCAGTGAGATCAGACAGTGTGTAACCCGGGGGTGGGCCCAGTGAGATCAGCCAGTGTGTAACCCAGGTGCCCAATGAGATCAGACAGTGTGTAACCCGGGGGCCCAGTGAGATCAGACAGTGTGTAACCCGGTGCCCAGTAGGATCACACAGTGTGTAACCCGGGTGTGGGCCCAGTGAGATCAGACAGTGTGTCACCCGGGGGTGGGTCCAGTGAGATCAAACAGTGTGTAACCCAGGGGTGGGCCCAGTGAGATCAGACAGTGTGTAACCCGGTGGCCCACTGATATCAGGCAGTGTGTAACCCGGGGGCCCAGAGAGATCAGAGAGTGTGTAACCCGGTGCCCAGTGAGATCACACAGTGTGTAACCCGGGGGTGGGCCCAGTGAGATCAGACAGTTTGGAACCCGGGGGTGGGCCCAGTGAGATCAGACAGTGTGTAACCCGGGGTTGTGTCCAATGAGATCAGACAGTGTGTAACCCGGGGGTGTGCCCAGTGAGATCAGACAGTGTGTAACCCGGGGGCTCAGTGAGATCAGACAGTGTGTAACCCGATGCCTAGTGAGATCAGACAGTGTGTAACCCGGGGGTGGGCCCAGTGAGATCAAACAGTATGTAACCCGGGGGTGGGCTCAGTGAGATCAGACAGTGTGTAACCCGGGGGCCCAGTGAGATCAGACAGTGTGTAACCCGGGGGTGGGCCCAGTGAGTTCAGACAGTGTGCAACCCGGGGGTGGGCCCAGTGAGATCAGACAGTGTGTTACCCGGGGGTGGGCCCAGTGAGATCAGACAGTGTGTAACCCGGGGGTGGGCCCAGTGAGATCAGCCAGTGTGTAACCCAGGTGCCCAATGAGATCAGACAGTGTGTAACCCGGGGGCCCAGTGAGATCAGACAGTGTGTAACCCGGTGCCCAGTAGGATCACACAGTGTGTAACCCGGGTGTGGGCCCAGTGAGATCAGACAGTGTGTCACCCGGGGGTGGGTCCAGTGAGATCAAACAGTGTGTAACCCAGGGGTGGGCCCAGTGAGATCAGACAGTGTGTAACCCGGGGGGGGGGGCCCAGTGAGATCAGACAGTGTGTAACCCCGGGGGTGGGCCCAGTGAGATCAGACATTGTGTAACCCGGAGGTGGACCCAGTGAGATCAGACAGTGTGTAACCCGGGGGCCCAGTGTGATCAGACAGTGTGTAACCCGGGGGCCCAGTGAGATCAGACAGTGTGTAACCCGCTGCCCAGTGAGCTCAGACAGTATGTAACCCGGGGGTGGGCCCAGTGAGATCAGAATGTGTGTCACCCGGGGGTGGGTCCAGTGAGATCAAACAGTGTGTAACCCGGTGGTGTGCCCAGTGAGATCAGACAGTGAGTAACCCTCTGGGTGGGCCCAGTGAGATCAGACAGTGTGTAACCCGGGGGCGGGACCAGTGAGATCAGACAGAGTGTAACCCTGGGGTGTGCCCAGTGAGATCAGACAGTGTGTAACCCGGGGGCTCAGTGAGATCAGACAGTGTGTAACCCGGGGGCCCAGTGAGATCTGACAGTGTGTAAGCCGGTGCCCAGTGAGATCACACAGTGTGTATCCCGGGTGTGGGCCCAGTGAGATCAGACAGTGTGTCACTTGGGGTGGGTCCAGTGAGATCAAACAGTGTGTAACCCGGGGGTGGGCCCAGTGAGATCAGACAGTGTGTAACCCGGGGGTGGGCCCAGTGAGATCAGACAGTGTGTAGCCCGGGGGTGTGCCCAGTGAGATAAGACAGTGTGTAACCCGGGGGCTCAGTGAGATCAGACAGTGTGTAACCCGGGGGCCCAGTGAGATCAGACAGTGTGTAACCCGGGGGCCCAGTGAGATCAGACAGTGTGTAACCCGGTGCCCAGTGAGATCACACAGTGTGTAACCCGGGTGTGGGCCCAGTGAGATCAGACAGTGTGTCACCCGGGGGTGGGTCCAGTGAGATCAAACAGTGTGTAACCCGGGGCTGGGCCCAGTGAGATCAGACAGTGTGCAACCCGGGGGTGGGCCCAGTGAGATCAGACAGTGTGTAACCCGGTGGTGGGCCCAGTGAGATCAGACAGTGTGTAACCCGGGGGTGGGCGCAGTGAGATCAGACAGTGTGTAACCCGGGGGTGGGCCCAGTGAAATCAGACAGTGTGTAACCCGGGGGTCGGCCCAGTGAGATCAGACAGTGTGTAACCCGGTGCCCAGTGAGATCAGACAGTGTGTAACCCGGGCGTGGTCCCAGTGAGATCAGACAGTGTGTTACCCGGGGTTGGGCCCAGTGAGATCAGACAGTGTGTAACCCGGGGGTGGGCCCAGTGAGATCAGACAGTGTGTATCCCCGGGGGCCCAGTTTGATCAGACAGTGTGTAACCCGGGGGCCCAGTGAGATCAGACAGTGTGTAACCCGGTGCCCAGTGAGATCACACAGTCTGTAAACCGGGGGGGGGGGGGTCCAGTGAGATCAGACAGTGTGTAACCCGGGGTTGGGCCCAGTGAGATCAGACAGTGTGTAACCTGGGGGCTCAGTGAGATCAGACTGTGTGTCACCCGGGGGTGGGTCCAGTGAGATCAAACAGTGTGTAACCCGGGGGTGGGCCCAGTGAGATCAGACATGGTGTAACCCGGGGGTGGGCCCAGTGAGACCAGACAGTGTGTAACCCGGGGGTGGGTCCAGTGAGATCAGACAGTGTGTAACCCGGGGGTGTGCCCAGTGAGATCAGAGAGTGTGTAACCCGGGGGCTCAGTGAGATCAGACAGTGTGTAACCCGGGGGTGGGCCCAGTGAGATCAGATAGTGTGTAACCCGATGGTGGGCCCAGTGAGATCAGACAGTGTGTAACCCGGGGGTGGGCCCAGTGAGATCAGACAGTGTGTAACCCGGGGGTGGGCCCAGTGAGATCAGACAGTGTGTAACCTGGGGGTGGGCCCAGTGAGATCAGACAGTGTGTAACCCGGGAGTGGGCCCAGTGAGATCAGACAGTGCTTCACCCGGGGCTGGCCCAGTGAGATCAGACAGTGTGTAACCCGGGGGTGGGCCCAGTGAGATCAGACAGTGTGTAACCCGGGGGCCCAGTGTGATCAGACAGTGTGTAACCCGGGGGCCCAGTGAGATCAGACAGTGTGTAACCCGCTGCCCAGTGAGATCACACAGTCTGTAACCCGGGGGTGGGCCCAGTGAGATCAGACAGTGTGTAACCCGGGGATGGGCCCAGTGAGATCAGACAGTGTGTAACCCGGGGGTGGGTCCAGTGAGATCAGACAGTGTGTAACCCGGGGGTGGGTCCAGTGAGATCAGACAGTGTGTAACCCGGGGGTGGGCCCATTGAGATCAGACTGTGTGTAACCCGGGGGTGGGCCCAGTGAGATCAGACAGTGTGTAACCCGGGGGTGGGCCCATTGAGATCAGACTGTGTGTAACCCGGGGGCTCAGTGAGATCAGACAGTGTGTAATCCGGGGGCCCAGTGAGATCAGACAGTGTGTAACCCGGGGGTGGGCCCAGTGAGCTCAGACAGTATGTAACCCGGGGGTGGGCCCAGTGAGATCAGAATGTGTGTCACCCGGGGGTGGGTCCAGTGAGATCAAACAGTGTGTAACCCGGGGGTGTGCCCAGTGAGATCAGACAGTGTGTAACCCACTGGGTGGGCCCAGTGAGATCAGACAGTGTGTAACCCGGGCGTGGGGCCAGTGAGATCAGACAGTGTGTAACCCGGGGGTGGGCCCAGTGAGATCAGCCAGTGTGTAACCCAGGTGCCCAATGAGATCAGACAGTGTGTAACCCGGGGGCCCAGTGAGATCAGACAGTGTGTAACCCGGTGCCCAGTAGGATCACACAGTGTGTAACCCGGGTGTGGGCCCAGTGAGATCAGACAGTGTGTAACCCGGGAGTGGGCCCAGTGAGATCAGACAGTGTATAACCCGGTGGCCCACTGATATCAGGCAGTGTGTAACCCGGGGGCCCAGAGAGATCAGAGAGTGTGTAACCCGGTGCCCAGTGAGATCACACAGTGTGTAACCCGGGGGTGGGCCCAGTGAGATCAGACAGTTTGTAACCCGGGGGTGGGCCCAGTGAGATCAGACAGTGTGTAACCCGGGGTTGTGTCCAATGAGATCAGACAGTGTGTAACCCGGGGGTGTGCCCAGTGAGATCAGACAGTCTGTAACCCGGGGGCTCAGTGAGATCAGACAGTGTGTAACCCGATGCCTAGTGAGATCAGACAGTGTGTCACTCGGGGGTGGATCCAGTAAGATCAAACAGTGTGTAACCCGGGGGTGGGCCCAGTGAGATCAGACAGTGTGTAACCCGGGGGTGGGCCCAGTGAGATCAGTCAGTGTGTAACCTGGGGGTGGGCCCAGTGAGATCAGACAGTGTGTAACCCGGGAGTGGGCCCAGTGAGATCAGACAGTGCTTCACCCGGGGCTGGCCCAGTGAGATCAGACAGTGTGTAACCCGGAGGTGGGCCAAGTGAGATCACACAATGTGTAATCCGGGGGTGGGTCCAGTGAGATCAGATAGTGTGCAACCGGGGGTCAGCCCAGTGTGATCAGACAGTGTGTAACTCGCGGGTGGGCCCAGTGAGATCACACAATGTGTAACCCGAGGGTGGGCCCAGTGAGATCAGACAGTGTGTCACTCGGGGGTGGATCCAGTGAGATCAAACAGTGTGTAACCCGAGGGTGGGCCCAGTGAGATCAGACAGTGTGTAACCCGGGGGTGGGCCCAGTGAGATCAGACAGTGTGTAACCTGGGGGTGGGCCCAGTGACATCAGACAGTGTGTAACCCGGGAGTGGGCCCAGTGAGATCAGACTGTGCTTCACCCGGGGCTGGCCCAGTGAGATCAGACAGTGTGTAACCCGGGGGTGGGCCAAGTGAGATCACACAGTGTGTAACCCGGGGGTGGGTCCAGTGAGATCAGACAGTGTGTCACCCGGGGGTGGGTCCAGTGAGATCAGACAGTGTGTAACCCGGGGGTGTGCCCAGTGAGATCAGACAGTGTGTAACCCGGTGGCCCAGTGAGATTAGACACTGTGTAACCCGGGGGCCCAGTGAGATCAGACAGTGTGTTACCCGGGGGCCCAGGGAGATAAGACAGTGTGTAACCCGGGGGTGGGCCCAGTGAGATCAGACAGTGTGCAACCCGGGGGTGGGCCCAGTGAGATCAGACAGTGTGTAACCCGGGGGTGGGCCCAGTGAGATCAGACAGTGTTTAACCCGGGAGTGGGCCCAGTGAGATCCGACAGTGTGTAACCCGGGGTTGGGCCCAGTGAGATCAGACAGTGTGTAACCCGGGGGTGGGCCCAGTGAGATCAGAGAGTGTGTAACCCGGGGGTGGGCGCAGTGAGATCAGACAGTGTGTAACCCGGGGGCCCAGTTTGATCATACAGTGTGTAACCCGGGGGCCCAGTGAGATCAGACAGTGTGTAACCCGGTGCCCAGTGAGATCACACAGTCTGTAACCCGGGGGTGGGCCCAGTGAGATCAGACAGTGTGTAACCCGGGGGTGGGCCCAGTGAGATCAGACAGTGTGTAACACGGGGGTGGGTCCAGTGAGATCAGGCAGTGTGTAACCCGGGGTTGGGCCCAGTGAGATCAGACAGTGTGTAACCTGGGGGCTCAGTGAGATCAGACAGTGCGTAACCCGGTGGCCCAGTGAGATCAGACAGTGTGTAACCCGGAGGTGGGCCCAGTGAGATCAGACAGTGTGTAACCCGGGGGCCCAGTGTGATCAGACAGTGTGTAACCCGGGGGCCCAGTGAGATCAGACAGTGTGTAACCCGCTGCCCAGTGAGATCACACAGTCTGTAACCCGGGGGTGGGCCCAGTGAGATCAGACAGTGTGTAACCCGGGGATGGGCCCAGTGAGATCAGACAGTGTGTAACCCGGGGGTGGGTCCAGTGAGATCAGACAGTGTGTAACCCGGGGGTGGGTCCAGTGAGATCAGACAGTGTGTAACCCGGGGGTGGGCCCATTGAGATCAGACTGTGTGTAACCCGGGGGTGGGCCCAGTGAGATCAGACAGTGTGTAACCCGGGGGTGGGCCCATTGAGATCAGACTGTGTGTAACCCGGGGGCTCAGTGAGATCAGACAGTGTGTAACCCGGGGGCCCAGTGAGATCAGACAGTGTGTAACCCGGGGGTGGGCCCAGTGAGCTCAGACAGTATGTAACCCGGGGGTGGGCCCAGTGAGATCAGAATGTGTGTAACCCGGGGGTGTGCCCAGTGAGATCAGACAGTGTGTAACCCACTGGGTGGGCCCAGTGAGATCAGACAGTGTGTAACCCGGGCGTGGGGCCAGTGAGATCAGACAGTGTGTAACCCGGGGGTGGGCCCAGTGAGATCAGCCAGTGTGTAACCCAGGTGCCCAATGAGATCAGACTGTGTGTAACCCGGGGGCCCAGTGAGATCAGACAGTGTGTAACCCGGTGCCCAGTCGGATCACACAGTGTGTAACCCGGGTGTGGGCCCAGTGAGATCAGACAGTGTGTAACCCGGGAGTGGGCCCAGTGAGATCAGACAGTGTGTAACCCGGTGGCCCACTGATATCAGGCAGTGTGTAACCCGGGGGCCCAGAGAGATCAGAGAGTGTGTAACCCGGTGCCCAGTGAGATCACACAGTGTGTAACCCGGGGGTGGGCCCAGTGAGATCAGACAGTTTGTAACCCGGGGGTGGGCCCAGTGAGATCAGACAGTGTGTAACCCGGGGTTGTGTCCAATGAGATCAGACAGTGTGTAACCCGGGGGTGTGCCCAGTGAGATCAGACAGTGTGTAACCCGGGGGCTCAGTGAGATCAGACAGTGTGTAACCCGATGCCTAGTGAGATCAGACAGTGTGTAACCCGGGGGTGGGCCCAGTGAGATCAGACAGTATGTAACCCGGGGGTGGGCTCAGTGAGATCAGACAGTGTGTAACCCGGGGGCCCAGTGAGATCAGACAGAGTGTAACCCGGGGGTGGGTCCAGTGAGATCAGACAGTGTGCAACCCGGGGGTGGGCCCAGTGAGATCAGACAGTGTGTAACCCGGGGGTGGGCCCAGTGAGATCAGACAGTGTGTAACCCGGGGGTGGGCCCAGTGAGATCAGCCAGTGTGTAACCCAGGTGCCCAATGAGATCAGACAGTGTGTAACCCGGGGGCCCAGTGAGATCAGACAGTGTGTAACCCGGTGCCTAGTAGGATCACACAGTGTGTAACCCGGGTGTGGGCCCAGTGAGATCAGACAGTGTGTCACCCGGGGGTGGGTCCAGTGAGATCAAACAGTGTGTAACCCAGGGGTGGGCCCAGTGAGATCAGACAGTGTGTAACCCGGGGGGGGCCCAGTGAGATCAGACAGTGTGTAACCCGGGGGTGGGCCCAGTGAGATCAGACATTGTGTAACCCGGAGGTGTACCCAGTGAGATCAGACAGTGTGTAACCCGGGGGCCCAGTGTGATCAGACAGTGTGTAACCCGGGGCCCAGTGAGATCAGACAGTGTGTAACCCGCTGCCCAGTGAGATCACACAGTCTGTAACCCGGGGGTGGGCCCAGTGAGATCAGACAGTGTGTAACCCGGGGGTGGGCCCAGTGAGATCAGACAGTGTGTAACCCGGGGGTGGGTCCAGTGAGATCAGACAGTGTGTAACCCGGGGGTGGGTCCAGTGAGATCAGACAGTGTGTAACCCGGGGGTGGGCCCATTGAGATCAGACTGTGTGTAACCCGGGGGTGGGCCCAGTGAGATCAGACAGTGTGTAACCCGGGGGTGGGCCCATTGAGATCAGACTGTGTGTAACCCGGGGGCTCAGTGAGATCAGACAGTGTGTAACCCGGGGGCCCAGTGAGATCAGACAGTGTGTAACCCGGGGGTGGGCCCAGTGAGCTCAGACAGTATGTAACCCGGGGGTGGGCCCAGTGAGATCAGAATGTGTGTCACCCGGGGGTGGGTCCAGTGAGATCAAACATTGTGTAACCCGGGGGTGTGCCCAGTGAGATCAGACAGTGTGTAACCCACTGGGTGGGCCCAGTGAGATCAGACAGTGTGTAACCCGGGGGCGGGACCAGTGAGATCAGACAGTGTGTAACCCTGGGGTGTGCCCAGTGAGATCAGACAGTGTGTAACCCGGGGGCTCAGTGAGATCAGACAGTGTGTAACCCGGGGGCCCAGTGAGATCAGACCGTGTGTAAGCCGGTGCCCAGTGAGATCACACAGTGTGTATCCCGGGTGTGGGCCCAGTGAGATCAGACAGTGTGTCACTTGGGGTGGGTCCAGTGAGATCAAACAGTGTGTAACCCGGGGGTGGGCCCAGTGAGATCAGACAGTGTGTAACCCGGGGGTGGGCCCAGTGAGATCAGACAGTGTGTAGCCCGGGGGTGTGCCCAGTGAGATAAGACAGTGTGTAACCCGGGGGCTCAGTGAGATCAGACAGTGTGTAACCCGGGGGCCCAGTGAGATCAGGCAGTGTGTAACCCGGGGGCCCAGTGAGATCAGACAGTGTGTAACCCGGTGCCCAGTGAGATCACACAGTGTGTAACCCGGGTGTGGGCCCAGTGAGATCAGACAGTGTGTCACCCGGGGGTGGGTCCAGTGAGATCAAACAGTGTGTAACCCGGGGCTGGGCCCAGTGAGATCAGACAGTGTGCAACCCGGGGGTGGGCCCAGTGAGATCAGACAGTGTGTAACCCGGTGGTGGGCCCAGTGAGATCAGACAGTGTGTCACCCGGGGGTGGGCGCAGTGAGATCAGACAGTGTGTAACCCGGGGGTGGGCCCAGTGAAATCAGACAGTGTGTAACCCGGGGGTCGGCCCAGTGAGATCAGACAGTGTGTAACCCGGTGCCCAGTGAGATCAGACAATGTGTAACCCGGGCGTTGTCCCAGTGAGATCAGACAGTGTGTTACCCGGGGTTGGGCCCATTGAGATCAGACAGTGTGTAACCCGGGGGTGGGCCCAGTGAGATCAGACAGTGTGTAACCCGGGGGCCCAGTTTGATCAGACAGTGTGTAACCCGGGGGCCCAGTGAGATCAGACAGTGTGTTACCCGGTGCCCAGTGAGATCACACAGTCTGTAACCCGGGGGGGGGGGTCCAGTGAGATCAGACAGTGTGTAACCCGGGGTTGGGCCCAGTGAGATCAGACAGTGTGTTACCTGGGGGCTCAGTGAGTTCAGACTGTGTGTCACCCGGGGGTGGGTCCAGTGAGATCAAACAGTGTGTAACCCGGGGGTGGGCCCAGTGAGATCAGACATGATGTAACCCGGGGGTGGGCCCACTGAGATCAGACAGTGTGTAACCCGGGGGTATGGGTCCAGTGAGATCAGACAGTGTGTAACCCGGGGGTGTGCCCAGTGAGATCAGACAGTGTGTAACCCGGGGGCTCAGTGAGATCAGACAGTGTGTAACCCGGGGGTGGGCCCAGTGAGATCAGATAGTGTGTAACACGAGGGTGGGCCCAGTGAGATCAGACAGTGTGCAACCGGGGGTGAGCCCAGTGTGATCAGACAGTGTGTAACTCGCGGGTGGGCCCAGTGAGATCACACAGTGTGTAACCCGAGGGTGGGCCCAGTGAGATCAGACAGTGTGTCACTCGGGGGTGGATCCAGTGAGTTCAGACAGTGTGTAACCCGTGGGTGGGCTAAGTGAGATCAGACAGTGTGTAACCTGGGGGTGGGCCCACTGAGATCAGACAGTGTGTAACCCGGGGGTGGGCCCAGTGAGATCAGACAGTGTGTAACCTGGGGGTGGGCCCAGTGAGATCAGACAGTGTGTAACCCGGGAGTGGGCCCAGTGAGATCAGACAGTGCTTAACCCGGGGCTGGCCCAGTGAGATCAGACAGTGTGTAACCCGGGGGTGGGCCAAGTGAGATCACACAGTGTGTAACCCGGGGGTGGGTCCAGTGAGATCAGACAGTGTGTCACACGGGGGTGGGTCCAGTGAGATCAGACAGTGTGTAACCCGGGGGTGTGCCCAGTGAGATCAGACAGTGTGTAACCCGGTGGCCCAGTGAGATTAGACACTGTGTAACCCGGGGGCCCAGTGAGATCAGACAGTGTGTTACCCGGGGGCCCAGGGAGATAAGACAGTGTGTAACCCGGGGGTGGGCCCAGTGAGATCAGACAGTGTGCAACCCGGGGGTGGGCCCAGTGAGATCAGACAGTGTGTAACCCGGGGGTGGGCCCAGTGAGATCAGACAGTGTTTAACCCGGGAGTGGGCCCAGTGAGATCCGACAGTGTGTAACCCGGGGTTGGGCCCAGTGAGATCAGACAGTGTGTAACCCGGGGGTGGGACCTGTGAGATCAGAGAGTGTGTAACCCGGGGGTAGGCCCAGTGAGATCAGACAGTGTGTAACCCGGGGGCCCAGTTTGATCAGACAGTGTGTAACCCGGGGGCCCAGTGAGATCAGACAGTGTGTAACCCGGTGCCCAGTGAGATCACACAGTCTGTAACCCGGGGGTGGGCCCAGTGAGATCAGACAGTGTGTAACCCGGGGGTGGGCCCAATGAGATCAGACAGTGTGTAACACGGGGGTGGGTCCAGTGAGATCAGGCAGTGTGTAACCCGGGGTTGGGCCCAGTGAGATCAGACAGTGTGTAACCTGGGGGCTCAGTGAGAGCAGACAGTGTGTAACCCGGGGTTGGGCCCAGTGAGTTCAGACAGTGTGTAACCCGGGATTGGGCCCAGTGAGATCAGACTGTGTGTCACCCGGGGGTGGGTCCAGTGAGATCAAACAGTGTGTAACCCGGGGGTGGGCCCAGTGAGATCAGACAGTGTGTAACCCGGGGGTGGGCCCAGTGAGATCAGAGAGTGTGTAACCCGGGGGTGAGTCCAGTGAGATCAGACAGTGTGTAACCCGGGGGTGTGCCCAGTGAGATCAGACAGTGTGTAACCTGGGGGCTCAGTGAGATCACACAGTCTGTAACCCGGGGGTGGGCCCAGTGAGATTAGACAGTGTGTAACCCGGGGGTGGGCCCAATGAGATCAGACAGTGTGTAACCCGGTGGTGGGCGCAGTGATATCAGACAGTGTGTAACCCGGGGGTGGGCCCAGTGAGATAAGACATGTGTAACCCGGGGGTGGGCCCAGTGAAATCAGACAGTGTGTTACCCGGGGGTGGGCCCAGTGAGATCAGACAGTGTGTAACCCGGTGCCCAGTGAGATCAGACTGTGTGTAACCCGGGGGTGGGCCCAGTGAGATCAGACAGTGTGTAACCCGGGGTTGGGCCCAGTGAGATCAGACAGTGTGTAACCCGGGGTGGGCCCAGTGAGATCAGACAGTGTGTAACCCGGGGGCCCAGTGTGATCAGACAGTGTGCAACCCGGGGGACCAGTGAGATCAGACAGTGTGCAACCCGGTGCCCAGTGAGATCACACAGTCTGTAACCCGGGGGTGGGCCCAGTGAGATTAGACAGTGTGTAACCCGGGGGTGGGCCCAATGAGATCAGACAGTGTGTAACCCGGGGTTGGGTCCAGTGAGATCAGACAGTGTGTAACACGCGGTTGGGCCCAGTGAGATCAGACAGTGTGTAACCTGGGGGCTCAGTGAGATCAGACAGTGCGTAACCCGGTGGCCCAGTGAGATCAGACAGTGTGTAACCCGGGGGTGGGCCCAGTGAGATCAGACAGTGTGTAACCCTAGGGTGGGCCCAGTGAGATCAGTGTGTGTCACCCGGGGGTGGGTCCAGTGAGATCAAACAGTGTGTAACCCGGGGGTGGGCCCAGTGAGATCAGACAGTGTGTAACCCGGGGGTGGGCGCAGTGAGATCAGACAGTGTGTAACCCGGGGGTGAGTCCAGTGAGATCAGACAGTGTGTAACCCGGGGGTGTGCCCAATGAGATCAGACAGTGTGTAACCCGGGGGCTCAGTGAGATCAGACAGTGTGTAACCCGGGGGTGGGCCCAGTGAGATCAGATAGTGTGTAACCCGAGGGTGGGCCCAGTGAGATCAGACAGTCTGTAACCGGGGGTGGGCCCAGTGTGAATAGACAGTGTGTAACCCGCGGGTGGGCCCAGTGAGATCACACAGTGTGTAACCCGAGGGTGGGCCCAGTGAGATCAGACAGTGTGTCACTCGGGGGTGGATCCAGTGAGATCAAACAGTGTGTAACCCGGGGGTGGGCCCAGTGAGTTCAGACAGTGTGTAACCCGAGGGTGGGCCCAGTGAGATCAGACAGTGTGTAACCCGGGGGCCCAGTGAGATCAGACAGTGTGTAACCCGGGGGTGGGCCCAGTGAGATCAGACAGTGTGCAACCCGGGGGTGGGCCCAGTGAGATCAGACTGTGTGTAACCCGGGGGTGGACCCAGTGAGATCAGACAGTGTGTAACCCGGGGGTGGGCCCAGTGAGATCAGACAGTGTGTAACCCGGGGGTGGGCCCATTGAGATCAGACTGTGTGTAACCCGGGGGCTCAGTGAGATCAGACAGTGTGTAACCCGGGGGCCCAGTGAGATCAGACAGTGTGTAACCCGGGGGTGGGCCCAGTGAGCTCAGACAGTATGTAACCCGGGGGTGGGCCCAGTGAGATCAGAATGTGTGTAACCCGGGGGTGTGCCCAGTGAGATCAGACAGTGTGTAACCCACTGGGTGGGCCCAGTGAGATCAGACAGTGTGTAACCCGGGCGTGGGGCCAGTGAGATCAGACAGTGTGTAACCCGGGGGTGGGCCCAGTGAGATCAGCCAGTGTGTAACCCAGGTGCCCAATGAGATCAGACTGTGTGTAACCCGGGGGCCCAGTGAGATCAGACAGTGTGTAACCCGGTGCCCAGTCGGATCACACAGTGTGTAACCCGGGTGTGGGCCCAGTGAGATCAGACAGTGTGTAACCCGGGAGTGGGCCCAGTGAGATCAGACAGTGTGTAACCCGGTGGCCCACTGATATCAGGCAGTGTGTAACCCGGGGGCCCAGAGAGATCAGAGAGTGTGTAACCCGGTGCCCAGTGAGATCACACAGTGTGTAACCCGGGGGTGGGCCCAGTGAGATCAGACAGTTTGTAACCCGGGGGTGGGCCCAGTGAGATCAGACAGTGTGTAACCCGGGGTTGTGTCCAATGAGATCAGACAGTGTGTAACCCGGGGGTGTGCCCAGTGAGATCAGACAGTGTGTAACCCGGGGGCTCAGTGAGATCAGACAGTGTGTAACCCGATGCCTAGTGAGATCAGACAGTGTGTAACCCGGGGGTGGGCCCAGTGAGATCAGACAGTATGTAACCCGGGGGTGGGCTCAGTGAGATCAGACAGTGTGTAACCCGGGGGCCCAGTGAGATCAGACAGAGTGTAACCCGGGGGTGGGTCCAGTGAGATCAGACAGTGTGCAACCCGGGGGTGGGCCCAGTGAGATCAGACAGTGTGTAACCCGGGGGTGGGCCCAGTGAGATCAGACAGTGTGTAACCCGGGGGTGGGCCCAGTGAGATCAGCCAGTGTGTAACCCAGGTGCCCAATGAGATCAGACAGTGTGTAACCCGGGGGCCCAGTGAGATCAGACAGTGTGTAACCCGGTGCCTAGTAGGATCACACAGTGTGTAACCCGGGTGTGGGCCCAGTGAGATCAGACAGTGTGTCACCCGGGGGTGGGTCCAGTGAGATCAAACAGTGTGTAACCCAGGGGTGGGCCCAGTGAGATCAGACAGTGTGTAACCCGGGGGGGGCCCAGTGAGATCAGACAGTGTGTAACCCGGGGGTGGGCCCAGTGAGATCAGACATTGTGTAACCCGGAGGTGTACCCAGTGAGATCAGACAGTGTGTAACCCGGGGGCCCAGTGTGATCAGACAGTGTGTAACCCGGGGGCCCAGTGAGATCAGACAGTGTGTAACCCGCTGCCCAGTGAGATCACACAGTCTGTAACCCGGGGGTGGGCCCAGTGAGATCAGACAGTGTGTAACCCGGGGGTGGGCCCAGTGAGATCAGACAGTGTGTAACCCGGGGGTGGGTCCAGTGAGATCAGACAGTGTGTAACCCGGGGGTGGGTCCAGTGAGATCAGACAGTGTGTAACCCGGGGGTGGGCCCATTGAGATCAGACTGTGTGTAACCCGGGGGTGGGCCCAGTGAGATCAGACAGTGTGTAACCCGGGGGTGGGCCCATTGAGATCAGACTGTGTGTAACCCGGGGGCTCAGTGAGATCAGACAGTGTGTAACCCGGGGGCCCAGTGAGATCAGACAGTGTGTAACCCGGGGGTGGGCCCAGTGAGCTCAGACAGTATGTAACCCGGGGGTGGGCCCAGTGAGATCAGAATGTGTGTCACCCGGGGGTGGGTCCAGTGAGATCAAACATTGTGTAACCCGGGGGTGTGCCCAGTGAGATCAGACAGTGTGTAACCCACTGGGTGGGCCCAGTGAGATCAGACAGTGTGTAACCCGGGGGCGGGACCAGTGAGATCAGACAGTGTGTAACCCTGGGGTGTGCCCAGTGAGATCAGACAGTGTGTAACCCGGGGGCTCAGTGAGATCAGACAGTGTGTAACCCGGGGGCCCAGTGAGATCAGACCGTGTGTAAGCCGGTGCCCAGTGAGATCACACAGTGTGTATCCCGGGTGTGGGCCCAGTGAGATCAGACAGTGTGTCACTTGGGGTGGGTCCAGTGAGATCAAACAGTGTGTAACCCGGGGGTGGGCCCAGTGAGATCAGACAGTGTGTAACCCGGGGGTGGGCCCAGTGAGATCAGACAGTGTGTAGCCCTGGGGTGTGCCCAGTGAGATAAGACAGTGTGTAACCCGGGGGCTCAGTGAGATCAGACAGTGTGTAACCCGGGGGCCCAGTGAGATCAGGCAGTGTGTAACCCGGGGGCCCAGTGAGATCAGACAGTGTGTAACCCGGTGCCCAGTGAGATCACACAGTGTGTAACCCGGGTGTGGGCCCAGTGAGATCAGACAGTGTGTCACCCGGGGGTGGGTCCAGTGAGATCAAACAGTGTGTAACCCGGGGCTGGGCCCAGTGAGATCAGACAGTGTGCAACCCGGGGGTGGGCCCAGTGAGATCAGACAGTGTGTAACCCGGTGGTGGGCCCAGTGAGATCAGACAGTGTGTCACCCGGGGGTGGGCGCAGTGAGATCAGACAGTGTGTAACCCGGGGGTGGGCCCAGTGAAATCAGACAGTGTGTAACCCGGGGGTCGGCCCAGTGAGATCAGACAGTGTGTAACCCGGTGCCCAGTGAGATCAGACAATGTGTAACCCGGGCGTTGTCCCAGTGAGATCAGACAGTGTGTTACCCGGGGTTGGGCCCAGTGAGATCAGACAGTGTGTAACCCGGGGGTGGGCCCAGTGAGATCAGACAGTGTGTAACCCGGGGGCCCAGTTTGATCAGACAGTGTGTAACCCGGGGGCCCAGTGAGATCAGACAGTGTGTTACCCGGTGCCCAGTGAGATCACACAGTCTGTAACCCGGGGGGGGGGGGGTCCAGTGAGATCAGACAGTGTGTAACCCGGGGTTGGGCCCAGTGAGATCAGACAGTGTGTAACCTGGGGGCTCAGTGAGTTCAGACTGTGTGTCACCCGGGGGTGGGTCCAGTGAGATCAAACAGTGTGTAACCCGGGGGTGGGCCCAGTGAGATCAGACATGATGTAACCCGGGGGTGGGCCCACTGAGATCAGACAGTGTGTAACCCGGGGGTATGGGTCCAGTGAGATCAGACAGTGTGTAACCCGGGGGTGTGCCCAGTGAGATCAGACAGTGTGTAACCCGGGGGCTCAGTGAGATCAGACAGTGTGTAACCCGGGGGTGGGCCCAGTGAGATCAGATAGTGTGTAACACGAGGGTGGGCCCAGTGAGATCAGACAGTGTGCAACCGGGGGTGAGCCCAGTGTGATCAGACAGTGTGTAACTCGCGGGTGGGCCCAGTGAGATCACACAGTGTTAACCCGAGGGTGGGCCCAGTGAGATCAGACAGTGTGTCACTCGGGGGTGGATCCAGTGAGTTCAGACAGTGTGTAACCCGTGGGTGGGCTAAGTGAGATCAGACAGTGTGTAACCTGGGGGTGGGCCCACTGAGATCAGACAGTGTGTAACCCGGGGGTGGGCCCAGTGAGATCAGACAGTGTGTAACCTGGGGGTGGGCCCAGTGAGATCAGACAGTGTGTAACCCGGGAGTGGGCCCAGTGAGATCAGACAGTGCTTAACCCGGGGCTGGCCCAGTGAGATCAGACAGTGTGTAACCCGGGGGTGGGCCAAGTGAGATCACACAGTGTGTAACCCGGGGGTGGGTCCAGTGAGATCAGACAGTGTGTCACACGGGGGTGGGTCCAGTGAGATCAGACAGTGTGTAACCCGGGGGTGTGCCCAGTGAGATCAGACAGTGTGTAACCCGGTGGCCCAGTGAGATTAGACACTGTGTAACCCGGGGGCCCAGTGAGATCAGACAGTGTGTTACCCGGGGGCCCAGGGAGATAAGACAGTGTGTAACCCGGGGGTGGGCCCAGTGAGATCAGACAGAGTGCAACCCGGGGGTGGGCCCAGTGAGATCAGACAGTGTGTAACCCGGGGGTGGGCCCAGTGAGATCAGACAGTGTTTAACCCGGGAGTGGGCCCAGTGAGATCCGACAGTGTGTAACCCGGGGTTGGGCCCAGTGAGATCAGACAGTGTGTAACCCGGGGGTGGGCCCAGTGAGATCAGAGAGTGTGTAACCCGGGGGTAGGCCCAGTGAGATCAGACAGTGTGTAACCCGGGGGCCCAGTTTGATCAGACAGTGTGTAACCCGGGGGCCCAGTGAGATCAGACAGTGTGTAACCCGGTGCCCAGTGAGATCACACAGTCTGTAACCCGGGGGTGGGCCCAGTGAGATCAGACAGTGTGTAACCCGGGGGTGGGCCCAATGAGATCAGACAGTGTGTAACACGGGGGTGGGTCCAGTGAGATCAGGCAGTGTGTAACCCGGGGTTGGGCCCAGTGAGATCAGACAGTGTGTAACCTGGGGGCTCAGTGAGATCAGACAGTGCGTAACCCGGTGGCCCAGTGAGAGCAGACAGTGTGTAACCCGGGGTTGGGCCCAGTGAGTTCAGACAGTGTGTAACCCGGGATTGGGCCCAGTGAGATCAGACTGTGTGTCACCCGGGGGTGGGTCCAGTGAGATCAAACAGTGTGTAACCCGGGGGTGGGCCCAGTGAGATCAGACAGTGTGTAACCCGGGGGTGGGCCCAGTGAGATCAGAGAGTGTGTAACCCGGGGGTGAGTCCAGTGAGATCAGACAGTGTGTAACCCGGGGGTGTGCCCAGTGAGATCAGACAGTGTGTAACCTGGGGGCTCAGTGAGATCACACAGTCTGTAACCCGGGGGTGGGCCCAGTGAGATTAGACAGTGTGTAACCCGGGGGTGGGCCCAATGAGATCAGACAGTGTGTAACCCGGTGGTGGGCGCAGTGATATCAGACAGTGTGTAACCCGGGGGTGGGCCCAGTGAGATAAGACATGTGTAACCCGGGGGTGGGCCCAGTGAAATCAGACAGTGTGTTACCCGGGGGTGGGCCCAGTGAGATCAGACAGTGTGTAACCCGGTGCCCAGTGAGATCAGACTGTGTGTAACCCGGGGGTGGGCCCAGTGAGATCAGACAGTGTGTAACCCGGGGTTGGGCCCAGTGAGATCAGACAGTGTGTAACCCGGGGTGGGCCCAGTGAGATCAGACAGTGTGTAACCCGGGGGCCCAGTGTGATCAGACAGTGTGCAACCCGGGGGACCAGTGAGATCAGACAGTGTGCAACCCGGTGCCCAGTGAGATCACACAGTCTGTAACCCGGGGGTGGGCCCAGTGAGATTAGACAGTGTGTAACCCGGGGGTGGGCCCAATGAGATCAGACAGTGTGTAACCCGGGGTTGGGTCCAGTGAGATCAGACAGTGTGTAACACGCGGTTGGGCCCAGTGAGATCAGACAGTGTGTAACCTGGGGGCTCAGTGAGATCAGACAGTGCGTAACCCGGTGGCCCAGTGAGATCAGACAGTGTGTAACCCGGGGGTGGGCCCAGTGAGATCAGACAGTGTGTAACCCTAGGGTGGGCCCAGTGAGATCAGTGTGTGTCACCCGGGGGTGGGTCCAGTGAGATCAAACAGTGTGTAACCCGGGGGTGGGCCCAGTGAGATCAGACAGTGTGTAACCCGGGGGTGGGCGCAGTGAGATCAGACAGTGTGTAACCCGGGGGTGAGTCCAGTGAGATCAGACAGTGTGTAACCCGGGGGTGTGCCCAATGAGATCAGACAGTGTGTAACCCGGGGGCTCAGTGAGATCAGACAGTGTGTAACCCGGGGGTGGGCCCAGTGAGATCAGATAGTGTGTAACCCGAGGGTGGGCCCAGTGAGATCAGACACTGTGTAACCCGGGGGCCCAGTAAGATCAGACAGTATGTTACACGGGGGCCCAGTGAGATAAGACAGTGTGTAACCCGGGGGTGGGCCCAGTGAGATCAGACAGTGTGCAACCCGGGGGTGGGCCCAGTGAGATCAGACAGTGTGTACCCGGGGGTCGGCCCAGTGAGATCAGACAGTGTGTAACCCGGGGGTGGGCCCAGTGAGATCAGACAGTGTGTAAACGCGGGGTTGGGCCCAGTGAGATCAGACAGTGTGTAACCCGGGAGTGGGCCCAGTGAGATCAGACAGTGTGTAACCCGGGGGCCCACTGATATCAGGCAGTGTGTAACCCGGGGGCCCAGAGAGATCAGAGAGTGTGTAACCCGGTGCCCAGTGAGATCACACAGTGTGTAACCCGGGGGTGGGCCCAGTGAGATCAGACAGTGTGTAACCCGGGGGTGGGCTCAGTGAGATCAGACAGTGTGTAACCCGGGGGCCCAGTGAGATGAGACAGTGTGTAACCCGGGGGTGGGCCCAGTGAGATCAGACAGTGTGCAACCCGGGGGTGGGACCAGTGAGATCAGACAGTGTGTAACCCGGGGGTGGGCCCAGTGAGATCAGACAGTGTGTAACCCGGGGGTGGGCCCAGTGAGATCAGACAGTGTGTAACCCGGGGGCTCAGTGAGATCAGACAGTGTGTAACCCGGGGGTGGGCCCAGTGAGATCAGATAATGTGTAACCCGAGGGTGGGCCCAGTGAGATCAGACAGTGTGTAACCGGGGCTGGGCCCAGTGTGAATAGACAGTGTGTAACCCGCGGGTGGGCCAAGTGAGATCACACAGTGTGTAACCCGAGGGTGGGCCCAGTGAGATCAGACAGTGTGTCACTCGGGGGTGGATCCAGTGAGATCAAACAGTGTGTAACCCGGGGGTGGGCCCAGTGAGTTCAGACAGTGTGTAACCCGGGGGTGGGCCCAGTGAGATCAGACAGTGTGTAACCTGGGGGTGGGCCCAGTGAGATCAGACAGTGTGTAACCCGGGAGTGGGCCCAGTGAGATCAGACAGTGCTTAACCCGGGGGTGGGTCCAGTGAGATCAGACAGTGTGTAACACGGGGTTGGGCCCAGTGAGATCAGACAGTGTGTAACCTGGGGGCTCAGTGAGATCAGACAGTGCGTAACCCGGTGGCCCAGTGAGATCAGACAGTGTGTAACCCGGGGGTGGGCCCAGTGAGATCAGACAGTGTGTAAACGCGGGGTTGGGCCCAGTGAGATCAGACAGTGTGTAACCCGGGAGTGGGCCCAGTGAGATCAGACAGTGTGTAACCCGGGGGCCCACTGATATCAGGCAGTGTGTAACCCGGGGGCCCAGAGAGATCAGAGAGTGTGTAACCCGGTGCCCAGTGAGATCACACAGTGTGTAACCCGGGGGTGGGC
Source organism: Pristiophorus japonicus (assembly GCF_044704955.1). Lineage (NCBI taxonomy): Eukaryota > Metazoa > Chordata > Chondrichthyes > Pristiophoridae > Pristiophorus > Pristiophorus japonicus. Next base: position 8,136,604 of record NC_092005.1, on the reverse strand, counting down.
CCAGTGAGATCAGACAGTATGTAACCCGGGGGTGGGCTCAGTGAGATCAGACAGTGTGTAACCCGGGGGCCCAGTGAGATGAGACAGTGTGTAACCCGGGGGTGGGCCCAGTGAGATCAGACAGTGTGCAACCCGGGGGTGGGACCAGTGAGATCAGACAGTGTGTAACCCGGGGGTGGGCCCAGTGAGATCAGACAGTGTGTAACCCGGGGGTGGGCCCAGTGAGATCAGACAGTGTGTAACCCGGGGGCTCAGTGAGATCAGACAGTGTGTAACCCGGGGGTGGGCCCAGTGAGATCAGATAATGTGTAACCCGAGGGTGGGCCCAGTGAGATCAGACAGTGTGTAACCGGGGCTGGGCCCAGTGTGAATAGACAGTGTGTAACCCGCGGGTGGGCCAAGTGAGATCACACAGTGTGTAACCCGAGGGTGGGCCCAGTGAGATCAGACAGTGTGTCACTCGGGGGTGGATCCAGTGAGATCAAACAGTGTGTAACCCGGGGGTGGGCCCAGTGAGTTCAGACAGTGTGTAACCCGGGGGTGGGCCCAGTGAGATCAGACAGTGTGTAACCTGGGGGTGGGCCCAGTGAGATCAGACAGTGTGTAACCCGGGAGTGGGCCCAGTGAGATCAGACAGTGCTTAACCCGGGGGTGGGTCCAGTGAGATCAGACAGTGTGTAACACGGGGTTGGGCCCAGTGAGATCAGACAGTGTGTAACCTGGGGGCTCAGTGAGATCAGACAGTGCGTAACCCGGTGGCCCAGTGAGATCAGACAGTGTGTAACCCGGGGGTGGGCCCAGTGAGATCAGACAGTGTGTAACCCGGGGGTGGGCCCAGTGAGATCAGACTGTGTGTCACCCGGGGGTGGGTCCAGTGAGATCAAACAGTGTGTAACCCGGGGGTGGGCCCAGTGAGATCAGACAGTGTGTAACCCGGGGGTGGGCCCAGTGAGATCAGACAGTGTGTAACCCGGGGGTGAGTCCAGTGAGATCAGACAGTGTGTATCCCGGGGGTGTGCCCAGTGAGATCAGACAGTGTGTAACCCGGGGGCTCAGTGAGATCAGACAGTGTGTAACCCGGGGGTGGGCCCAGTGCGATCAGATAGTGTGTAACCCGAGGGTGGGCCCAGTGAGATCAGACAGTGTGTAACCGGGGGTGGGCCCAGTGTGAATAGACAGTGTGTAACCAGCGGATGGGCCCAGTGAGATCACGCAGTGTGTAACCCGAGGGTGGGCCCAGTGAGACCAGACAGTGTGTCACTCGGGGGTGGATCCAGTGAGATCAAACAGTGTGTAACCCGGGGGTGGGCCCAGTGAGTTCAGACAGTGTGTAACCCGTGGGTGGGCCCAGTGAGATCAGACAGTGTGTAACCTGGGGGTGGGCCCAGTGAGATCAGACAGTGTGTAACCTGGGAGTGGGCCCAGTGAGATCAGACAGTGTGTAACCCGGGGGCCCACTGATATCAGGCAGTGAGTAACCCGGTGGCCCAGAGAGATCAGAGAGTGTGCAACCCGGTGCCCAGTGAGATCACACAGTGTGTAACCCGCGGGTGGGCCCAGTGAGATCAGACAGTTTGTAACCAGGGGGTGGGCCCAGTGAGATTAGACAGTGTGTAACCCTGAGTTGTGTCCAATAAGATCAGACAGTGTGTAACCCGGGGGTGTGCCCAGTGAGATCAGCCAGTGTGTAACCCGGGGGCTCAGTGAGATCAGACAGTGTGTAACCCGATGCCCAGTGAGATCAGACAGTATGTAACCCGGGGGTGGGCCCAGTGAGATCAGACAGTATGTAACCCGGGGGTGGGCTCAGTGAGATCAGACAGTGTGTAACCCGGGGGCCCAGTGAGATCAGACAGTGTGTAACCCGGGGGTGGGCCCAGTGAGATCAGACAGTGTGCAACCCGGGGGTGGGCCCAGTGAGATCAGACTGTGTGTAACCCGGGGGTGGGCCCAGTGAGATCAGACAGTGTGTAACCCGGGGGTGGGCACAGTGAGAACAGACAGTGTGTAACCCGGTGCCCAGTGAGATCAGACAGTGTGTAACCCGGTGGTGGGCCCAGTGAGATCAGACAGTGTGTAACCCGGGCGTGGGGCCAGTGAGATCAGACAGTGTGTAACCCGGGGGTGGGCCCAGTGAGATCAGACAGTGTGTAACCCAGGGGCCCAATGAGATCAGACAGTGTGTAACCCGGGGGCCCAGTGAGATCAGACAGTGTGTAACCCGGTGCCCAGTAGGATCACACAGTGTGTAACCCGGGTGTGGGCCCAGTGAGATCAGACAGTGTGTCACCCGGGGGTGGGTCCAGTGAGATCAAACAGTGTGTAACCCAGGGGTGGGCCCAGTGAGATCAGACAGTGTGTAACCCGGGGGGGGGTCCCAGTGAGATCAGACAGTGTGTAACCCGGGGGTGGGCCCAGTGAGATCAGACATTGTGTAACCCGGAGGTGGGCCCAGTGAGATCAGACAGTGTGTAACCCGGGGGCCCAGTGTGATCAGACAGTGTGTAACCCGGGGGCCCAGTGAGATCAGACAGTGTGTAACCCGGGGGTGGGTCCAGTGAGATCAGACAGTGTGTAACCCGGGGGTGGGTCCAGTGAGATCAGACAGTGTGTAACCCGGGGGTGGGCCCATTGAGATCAGACTGTGTGTAACCCGGGGGTGGGCCCAGTGAGATCAGACAGTGTGTAACCCGGGGGTGGGCCCAATGAGATCAGACTGTGTGTAACCCGGGGGCTCAGTGAGATCAGACAGTGTGTAACCCGGGGGCCCAGTGAGATCAGACAGTGTGTAACCCGGGGGTGGGCCCAGTGAGCTCAGACAGTATGTAACCCGGGGGTGGGCCCAGTGAGATCAAAATGTGTGTCACCCGGGGGTGGGTCCAGTGAGATCAAACAATGTGTAACCCGGGGGTGTGCCCAGTGAGATCAGACAGTGTGTAACCCGGGGGTGGGCCCAGTGAGATCAGATAGTGTGTAACCCGGGGGTGGGACCAGTGAGATCAGACAGTGTGTAACCCTGGGGTGTGCCCAGTGAGATCAGACAGTGTGTAACCCGGGGGCTCAGTGAGATCAGACAGTGTGTAACCCGGGGGCCCAGTGAGATCAGACAGTGTGTAAGCCGGTGCCCAGTGAGATCACACAGTGTGTATCTTGGTGTGGGCCCAGTGAGATCAGACAGTGTCTCAATTGGGGTGGGTCCAGTGAGATCAAACAGTGTGTAACCCGGGGGTGGGCCCAGTGAGATCAGACAGTGTGTAACCCGGGGGTGGGCCCAGTGAGATCAGACAGTGTGTAACCCGGGGGTGTGCCCAGTGAGATAAGACAGTGTGTAACCCGGGGGCTCAGTGAGATCAGACAGTGTGTAACCCGGGGGCCCAGTGAGATCAGACAGTGTGTAACCCGGGGGCCCAGTGAGATCAGACAGTGTGTAACCCGGTGCCCAGTGAGATCACACAGTTTGTAACCCGGGTGTGGGCCCAGTGAGATCAGACAGTGTGTCACCCGGGGGTGGGTCCAGTGAGATCAAACAGTGTGTAACCCGGGGCTGGGCCCAGTGAGATCAGACAGTGTGCAACCCGGGGGTGGGCCCAGTGAGATCAGACAGTGTGTAACCCGGTGGTGGGCCCAGTGAGATCAGACAGTGTGTAACCCGGGGGTGGGCGCAGTGAGATCAGACAGTGTGTAACCCCGGGGGTGGGCCCAGTGAAATCAGACAGTGTGTAACCCGGGGGTCGGCCCAGTGAGATCAGACAGTGTGTAACCCGGTGCCCAGTGAGATCAGACAGTGTGTAACCCGGTGCCCAGTGAGATCACACAGTCTGTAACCCGGGGGTGGGCCCAGTGAGATCAGACAGTGTGTAACCCGGGGGTGGGCCCAATGAGATCAGACAGTGAGTAACCCGGGGGGGCGTCCAGTGAGATCAGACAGTGTGTAACCCGGGGTTGGGCCCAGTGAGATCAGACAGCGTGTAACCTGGGGGCTCAGTGAGATCAGACTGTGTGTCACCCAGGGGTGGGTCCAGTGAGCTCAAACAGTTTGTAACCCGGGGGTGGGCCCAGTGAGATCAGACAGTGTGTAACCCGGGGGTGGGCCCAGTGAGATCAGACAGTGTGTAACCCGGGGGTGGGTCCAGTGAGATCAGACAGTGTGTAACCCGGGGGTGTGCCCAGTGAGATCAGACAGTGTGTAACCCGGGGGCTCAGTGAGATCAGACAGTGTGTAACCCGGGGGTGGGCCCAGTGAGATCAGATAGTGTGTAACCCGAGGGTGGGCCCAGTGAGATCAGACAGTGTGTAACCCGATGCCTCAGTGAGATCAGACAGTGTGTAACCCGATGCCCAGTGAGATCAGACAGTGTGTAACCCGGGGGTGGGCCCAGTGAGATCAGACAGTATGTAACCCGGGGGTGGGCTCAGTGAGATCAGACAGTGTGTAAACCGGGGGCCCAGTGAGATCAGACAGTGTGTAACGCGGGGGTGGGCCCAGTGAGATCAGACAGTGTGCAACCCGGGGGTGGGCCCAGTGAGAACAGACAGTGTGTAACCCGGGGGTGGGCCCAGTGAGATCAGACAGTGTGTAACCCAGGGGCCCAATGAGATCAGACAGTGTGTAACCCGGGGGCCCAGTGAGATCAGACAGTGTGTAACACGGTGCCCAGTAGGATCACACAGTGTGTAACCCGGGTGTGGGCCCAGTGAGATCAGACAGTGTGTCACCCGGGGGTGGGTTCAGTGAGATCAAACAGTGTGTAACCCAGGGGTGGGCCCAGTGAGATCAGACAGTGTGTAACCCGGGGGGGGGGCCAGTGAGATCAGACAGTGTGTAACCCGGGGGTGGGCCCAGTGAGATCAGACATTGTGTAACCCGGAGGTGGGCCCAGTGAGATCAGACAGTGTGTAACCCGGCGGCCCAGTGTGATCAGACAGTGTGTAACCCGGGGGCCCAGTGAGATCAGACAGTGTGTAACCCGCTGCCCAGTGAGATCACACAGTCTGTAACCCGGGGGTGGGCCCAGTGAGATCAGACAGTGTGTAACCCGGGGGTGGGCCCAGTTCGATCAGACAGTGTGTAACCCGGGGGTGGGTCCAGTGAGATCAGACAGTGTGTAACCCGGGGGTGGGTCCAGTGAGATCAGACAGTGTGTAACCTGGGGGTGGGCCCATTGAGATCAGACTGTGTGTAACCCGGGGGTGGGCCCAGTGAGATCAGACAGTGTGTAACCCGGGGGTGGGCCCAATGAGATCAGACTGTGTGTAACCCGGGGGCTCAGTGAGATCAGACAGTGTGTCACTCGGGGGTGGATCCAGTGAGATCAAACAGTGTGTAACCCGGGGGTGGGCCCAGTGAGTTCAGACAGTGTGTAACCCGTGGGTGGGCCCAGTGAGATCAGACAGTGTGTAACCTGGGGGTGGGCCCAGTGAGATCAGACAGTGTGTAACCTGGGAGTGGGCCCAGTGAGATCAGACAGTGTGTAACCCGGGGGCCCACTGATATCAGGCAGTGAGTAACCCGGTGGCCCAGAGAGATCAGAGAGTGTGCAACCCGGTGCCCAGTGAGATCACACAGTGTGTAACCCGCGGGTGGGCCCAGTGAGATCAGACAGTTTGTAACCAGGGGGTGGGCCCAGTGAGATTAGACAGTGTGTAACCCTGAGTTGTGTCCAATAAGATCAGACAGTGTGTAACCCGGGGGTGTGCCCAGTGAGATCAGCCAGTGTGTAACCCGGGGGCTCAGTGAGATCAGACAGTGTGTAACCCGATGCCCAGTGAGATCAGACAGTATGTAACCCGGGGGTGGGCCCAGTGAGATCAGACAGTATGTAACCCGGGGGTGGGCTCAGTGAGATCAGACAGTGTGTAACCCGGGGGCCCAGTGAGATCAGACAGTGTGTAACCCGGGGGTGGGCCCAGTGAGATCAGACAGTGTGCAACCCGGGGGTGGGCCCAGTGAGATCAGACTGTGTGTAACCCGGGGGTGGACCCAGTGAGATCAGACAGTGTGTAACCCGGGGGTGGGCACAGTGAGAACAGACAGTGTGTAACCCGGTGCCCAGTGAGATCAGACAGTGTGTAACCCGGTGGTGGGCCCAGTGAGATCAGACAGTGTGTAACCCGGGCGTGGGGCCAGTGAGATCAGACAGTGTGTAACCCGGGGGTGGGCCCAGTGAGATCAGACAGTGTGTAACCCAGGGGCCCAATGAGATCAGACTGTGTGTAACCCGGGGGCCCAGTGAGATCAGACAGTGTGTAACCCGGTGCCCAGTAGGATCACACAGTGTGTAACCCGGGTGTGGGCCCAGTGAGATCAGACAGTGTGTCACCCGGGGGTGGGTCCAGTGAGATCAAACAGTGTGTAACCCAGGGGTGGGCCCAGTGAGATCAGACAGTGTGTAACCCGGGGGGGGGCCCAGTGAGATCAGACAGTGTGTAACCCGGGGGTGGGCCCAGTGAGATCAGACATTGTGTAACCCGGAGGTGGGCCCAGTGAGATCAGACAGTGTGTAACCCGGGGGCCCAGTGTGATCAGACAGTGTGTAACCCGGGGGCCCAGTGAGATCAGACAGTGTGTAACCCGGGGGTGGGTCCAGTGAGATCAGACAGTGTGTAACCCGGGGGTGGGTCCAGTGAGATCAGACAGTGTGTAACCCGGGGGTGGGCCCATTGAAATCAGACTGTGTGTAACCCGGGGGTGGGCCCAGTGAGATCAGACAGTGTGTAACCCGGGGGTGGGCCCAATGAGATCAGACTGTGTGTAACCCGGGGGCTCAGTGAGATCAGACAGTGTGTAACCCGGGGGCCCAGTGAGATCAGACAGTGTGTAACCCGGGGGTGGGCCCAGTGAGCTCAGACAGTATGTAACCCGGGGGTGGGCCCAGTGAGATCAAAATGTGTGTCACCCGGGGGTGGGTCCAGTGAGATCAAACAATGTGTAACCCGGGGGTGTGCCCAGTGAGATCAGACAGTGTGTAACCCGGGGGTGGGCCCAGTGAGATCAGATAGTGTGTAACCCGGGGGTGGGACCAGTGAGATCAGACAGTGTGTAACCCTGGGGTGTGCCCAGTGAGATCAGACAGTGTGTAACCCGGGGGCTCAGTGAGATCAGACAGTGTGTAACCCGGGGGCCCAGTGTGATCAGACAGTGTGTAAGCCGGTGCCCAGTGAGATCACACAGTGTGTATCTTGGTGTGGGCCCAGTGAGATCAGACAGTGTCTCACTTGGGGTGGGTCCAGTGAGATCAAACAGTGTGTAATCCGGGGGTGGGCCCAGTGAGATCAGACAGTGTGTAACCCGGGGGTGGGCCCAGTGAGATCAGACAGTGTGTAACCCGGGGGTGTGCCCAGTGAGATAAGACAGTGTGTAACCCGGGGGCTCAGTGAGTTCAGACAGTGTGTAACCCGGGGGCCCAGTGAGATCAGACAGTGTGTAACCCGGGGGCCCAGTGAGATCAGACAGTGTGTAACCCGGTGCCCAGTGAGATCACACAGTTTGTAACCCGGGTGTGGGCCCAGTGAGATCAGACAGTGTGTCACCCGGGGGTGGGTCCAGTGAGATCAAACAGTGTGTAACCCGGGGCTGGGCCCAGTGAGATCAGACAGTGTGCAACCCGGGGGTGGGCCCAGTGAGATCAGACAGTGTGTAACCCGGTGGTGGGCCCAGTGAGATCAGACAGTGTGTAACCCGGGGGTGGGCGCAGTGAGATCAGACAGTGTGTAACCCCGGGGGTGGGCCCAGTGAAATCAGACAGTGTGTAACCCGGGGGTCGGCCCAGTGAGATCAGACAGTGTGTAACCCGGTGCCCAGTGAGATCAGACAGTGTGTAACCCGGTGCCCAGTGAGATCACACAGTCTGTAACCCGGGGGTGGGCCCAGTGAGATCAGACAGTGTGTAACCCGGGGGTGGGCCCAATGAGATCAGACAGTGAGTAACCCGGGGGGGCGTCCAGTGAGATCAGACAGTGTGTAACCCGGGGTTGGGCCCAGTGAGATCAGACAGCGTGTAACCTGGGGGCTCAGTGAGATCAGACTGTGTGTCACCCAGGGGTGGGTCCAGTGAGATCAAACAGTGTGTAACCCGGGGGTGGGCCCAGTGAGATCAGACAGTGTGTAACCCGGGGGTGGGCCCAGTGAGATCAGACAGTGTGTAACCCGGGGGTGGGTCCAGTGAGATCAGACAGTGAGTAACCCGGGGGTGTGCCCAGTGAGATCAGACAGTGTGTAACCCGGGGGCTCAGTGAGATCAGACAGTGTGTAACCCGGGGGTGGGCCCAGTGAGATCAGATAGTGTGTAACCCGAGGGTGGGCCCAGTGAGATCAGACAGTGTGTAACCCGATGCCTCAGTGAGATCAGACAGTGTGTAACCCGATGCCCAGTGAGATCAGACAGTGTGTAACCAGGGGGTGGGCCCAGTGAGATCAGACAGTATGTAACCCGGGGGTGGGCTCAGTGACATCAGACAGTGTGTAACCCGGGGGCCCAGTGAGATCAGACAGTGTGTAACGCGGGGGTGGGCCCAGTGAGATCAGACAGTGTGCAACCCGGGGGTGGGCCCAGTGAGATCAGACAGTGTGTAACCCGGGGGTGGGCCCAGTGAGATCAGACAGTGTGTAACCCAGGGGCCCAATGAGATCAGACAGTGTGTAACCCGGGGGCCCAGTGAGATCAGACAGTGTGTAACCCGGTGCCCAGTAGGATCACACAGTGTGTAACCCGGGTGTGGGCCCAGTGAGATCAGACAGTGTGTCACCCGGGGGTGGGTCCAGTGAGATCAAACAGTGTGTAACCCAGGGGTGGGCCCAGTGAGATCAGACAGTGTGTAACCCGGGGGGGGGGGCCAGTGAGATCAGACAGTGTGTAACCCGGGGGTGGGCCCAGTGAGATCAGACATTGTGTAACCCGGAGGTGGGCCCAGTGAGATCAGACAGTGTGTAACCCGGCGGCCCAGTGTGATCAGACAGTGTGTAACCCGGGGGCCCAGTGAGATCAGACAGTGTGTAACCCGCTGCCCAGTGAGATCACACAGTCTGTAACCCGGGGGTGGGCCCAGTGAGATCAGACAGTGTGTAACCCGGGGGTGGGCCCAGTTAGATCAGACAGTGTGTAACCCGGGGGTGGGTCCAGTGAGATCAGACAGTGTGTAACCCGGGGGTGGGTCCAGTGAGATCAGACAGTGTGTAACCCGGGGGTGGGCCCATTGAGATCAGACTGTGTGTAACCCGGGGGTGGGCCTAGTGAGATCAGACAGTGTGTAACCCGGGGGTGGGCCCAATGAGATCAGACTGTGTGTAACCCGGGGGCTCAGTGAGATCAGACAGTGTGTAACCCGGGGGCCCAGTGAGATCAGACAGTGTGTAACCCGGGGGTGGGCCCAGTGAGCTCAGACAGTATGTAACCCGGGGGTGGGCCCAGTGAGATCAAAATGTGTGTCACCCGGGGGTGGGTCCAGTGAGATCAAACAATGTGTAACCCGGGGGTGTGCCCAGTGAGATCAGACAGTGTGTAACCCGGGGGTGGGCCCAGTGAGATCAGATAGTGTGTAACCCGGGGGTGGGACCAGTGAGATCAGACAGTGTGTAACCCTGGGGTGTGCCCAGTGAGATCAGACAGTGTGTAACCCGGGGGCTCAGTGAGATCAGACAGTGTGTAACCCGGGGGCCCAGTGTGATCAGACAGTGTGTAAGCCGGTGCCCAGTGAGATCACACAGTGTGTATCTTGGTGTGGGCCCAGTGAGATCAGACAGTGTCTCACTTGGGGTGGGTCCAGTGAGATCAAACAGTGTGTAATCCGGGGGTGGGCCCAGTGAGATCAGACAGTGTGTAACCCGGGGGTGGGCCCAGTGAGATCAGACAGTGTGTAACCCGGGGGTGTGCCCAGTGAGATAAGACAGTGTGTAACCCGGGGGCTCAGTGAGTTCAGACAGTGTGTAACCCGGGGGCCCAGTGAGATCAGACAGTGTGTAACCCGGGGGCCCAGTGAGATCAGACAGTGTGTAACCCGGTGCCCAGTGAGATCACACAGTTTGTAACCCGGGTGTGGGCCCAGTGAGATCAGACAGTGTGTCACCCGGGGGTGGGTCCAGTGAGATCAAACAGTGTGTAACCCGGGGCTGGGCCCAGTGAGATCAGACAGTGTGCAACCCGGGGGTGGGCCCAGTGAGATCAGACAGTGTGTAACCCGGTGGTGGGCCCAGTGAGATCAGACAGTGTGTAACCCGGGGGTGGGCGCAGTGAGATCAGACAGTGTGTAACCCCGGGGGTGGGCCCAGTGAAATCAGACAGTGTGTAACCCGGGGGTCGGCCCAGTGAGATCAGACAGTGTGTAACCCGGTGCCCAGTGAGATCAGACAGTGTGTAACCCGGTGCCCAGTGAGATCACACAGTCTGTAACCCGGGGGTGGGCCCAGTGAGATCAGACAGTGTGTAACCCGGGGGTGGGCCCAATGAGATCAGACAGTGAGTAACCCGGGGGGGCGTCCAGTGAGATCAGACAGTGTGTAACCCGGGGTTGGGCCCAGTGAGATCAGACAGCGTGTAACCTGGGGGCTCAGTGAGATCAGACTGTGTGTCACCCAGGGGTGGGTCCAGTGAGATCAAACAGTGTGTAACCCGGGGGTGGGCCCAGTGAGATCAGACAGTGTGTAACCCGGGGGTGGGCCCAGTGAGATCAGACAGTGTGTAACCCGGGGGTGGGTCCAGTGAGATCAGACAGTGAGTAACCCGGGGGTGTGCCCAGTGAGATCAGACAGTGTGTAACCCGGGGGCTCAGTGAGATCAGACAGTGTGTAACCCGGGGGTGGGCCCAGTGAGATCAGATAGTGTGTAACCCGAGGGTGGGCCCAGTGAGATCAGACAGTGTGTAACCCGATGCCTCAGTGAGATCAGACAGTGTGTAACCCGATGCCCAGTGAGATCAGACAGTGTGTAACCAGGGGGTGGGCCCAGTGAGATCAGACAGTATGTAACCCGGGGGTGGGCTCAGTGACATCAGACAGTGTGTAACCCGGGGGCCCAGTGAGATCAGACAGTGTGTAACGCGGGGGTGGGCCCAGTGAGATCAGACAGTGTGCAACCCGGGGGTGGGCCCAGTGAGATCAGACAGTGTGTAACCCGGGGGTGGGCCCAGTGAGATCAGACAGTGTGTAACCCAGGGGCCCAATGAGATCAGACAGTGTGTAACCCGGGGGCCCAGTGAGATCAGACAGTGTGTAACCCGGTGCCCAGTAGGATCACACAGTGTGTAACCCGGGTGTGGGCCCAGTGAGATCAGACAGTGTGTCACCCGGGGGTGGGTCCAGTGAGATCAAACAGTGTGTAACCCAGGGGTGGGCCCAGTGAGATCAGACAGTGTGTAACCCGGGGGGGGGGGCCAGTGAGATCAGACAGTGTGTAACCCGGGGGTGGGCCCAGTGAGATCAGACATTGTGTAACCCGGAGGTGGGCCCAGTGAGATCAGACAGTGTGTAACCCGGCGGCCCAGTGTGATCAGACAGTGTGTAACCCGGGGGCCCAGTGAGATCAGACAGTGTGTAACCCGCTGCCCAGTGAGATCACACAGTCTGTAACCCGGGGGTGGGCCCAGTGAGATCAGACAGTGTGTAACCCGGGGGTGGGCCCAGTTAGATCAGACAGTGTGTAACCCGGGGGTGGGTCCAGTGAGATCAGACAGTGTGTAACCCGGGGGTGGGTCCAGTGAGATCAGACAGTGTGTAACCCGGGGGTGGGCCCATTGAGATCAGACTGTGTGTAACCCGGGGGTGGGCCTAGTGAGATCAGACAGTGTGTAACCCGGGGGTGGGCCCAATGAGATCAGACTGTGTGTAACCCGGGGGCTCAGTGAGATCAGACAGTGTGTAACCCGGGGGCCCAGTGAGATCAGACAGTGTGTAACCCGGGGGTGGGCCCAGTGAGCTCAGACAGTATGTAACCCGGGGGTGGGCCCAGTGAGATCAGAATGTGTGTCACCCGGGGGTGGGTCCAGTGAGATCAAACAGTGTGTAACCCGGGGCTGGGCCCAGTGAGATCAGACAGTGTGCAACCCGGGGGTGGGCCCAGTGAGATCAGACAGTGTGTAACCCGGGGGTGGGACCAGTGAGATCAGACAGTGTGTAACCCTGGGGTGTGCCCAGTGAGATCAGACAGTGTGTAACCCGGGGGCTCAGTGAGATCAGACAGTGTGTAACCCGGGGGCCCAGTGAGATCAGACAGTGTGTAAGCCGGTGCCCAGTGAGATCACACAGTGTGTATCTTGGTGTGGGCCCAGTGAGATCAGACAGTGTCTCACTTGGGGTGGGTCCAGTGAGATCAAACAGTGTGTAACCCGGGGGTGGGCCCAGTGAGATCAGACAGTGTGTAACCCGGGGGTGGGCCCAGTGAGATCAGACAGTGTGTAACCCGGGGGTGTGCCCAGTGAGATACGAAAGTGTGTAACCCGGGGGCTCATGAGATCAGACAGTGTGTAACCCGGGGGCCCAGTGAGATCAGACAGTGTGTAACCCGGGGGCCCAGTGAGATCAGACAGTGTGTAACCCGGTGCCCAGTGAGATCACACAGTTTGTAACCCGGGTGTGGGCCCAGTGAGATCAGACAGTGTGTCACCCGGGGGTGGGTCCAGTGAGATCAAACAGTGTGTAACCCGGGGCTGGGCCCAGTGAGATCAGACAGTGTGCAACCCGGGGGTGGGCCCAGTGAGATCAGACATTGTGTAACCCGGTGGTGGGCCCAGTGAGATCAGACAGTGTGTAACCCGGGGGTGGGCGCAGTGAGATCAGACAGTGTGTAACCCGGGGGTGGGCCCAGTGAAATCAGACAGTGTGTAACCCGGGGGTCGGCCCAGTGAGATCAGACAGTGTGTAAACCGGTGCCCAGTGAGATCAGATAGTGTGTAACCCGGGCGTGGTCCCAGTTACATCAGACAGTGTGTTACCCGGGGTTGGGCCCAATGAGATCAGACAGTGTGTAACCCGGGGGTGGGCCCAGTGAGATCAGACAGTGTGTATCCCCGGGGGCCCAGTTTGATCAGACAGTGTGTAACCCGGGGGCCCAGTGAGATCAGACAGTGTGTAACCCGGTGCCCAGTGAGATCACACAGTCTGTAACCCGGAGGTGGGCCCAGTGAGATCAGACAGTGTGTAACCCGGGGGTGGGCCCAATGAGATCAGACAGTGAGTAACCCAGGAGGGGGTCCAGTGAGATCAGACAGTGTGTAACCCGGGGTTGGGCCCAGTGAGATCAGACAGTGTGTAACCTGGGGGCTCAGTGAGATCAGAATGTGTGTCACCCAGGGGTGGGTCCAGTGAGATCAAACAGTGTGTAACCCGGGGGTGGGCCCAGTGAGATCAGACAGTGTGTAACCCGGGGGTGGGCCCAGTGAGATCAGACAGTGTGTAACCCGGGGGTGGGTCCAGTGAGATCAGACAGTGTGTAACCCGGGGGTGTGCCCAGTGAGATCAGACAGTGTGTAACCCGGGGGCCCAGTGAGATAAGACAGTGTGTAACCCGGGGGTGGGCCCAGTGAGATCAGACAGTATGCAACCCGGGGGTGGGCCCAGTGAGATCAGACAGTGTGTAACCCGGGGGTGGGCCCAGTGAGATCAGACAATGTGTAACCCGGGGGTGGGCCCAGTGAGATCAGACAGTGTGTAACCCGGGGTTGGGCCCAGTGAGATCAGACAGTGTGTAACCCGGGGGTGGGCCCAGTGAGATCAGACAGTGTGTAACCCGGGGGTGGGCCCAGTGAGATCAGACAGTGTGTAACCCGGGGGCCCAGTTTGATCAGACAGTGTGTAACCCGGGGGCCCAGTGAGATCAGACAGTGTGTAACCCGGTGCCCAGTGAGGTCACACAGTCTGTAACCCGGGGGTGGGCCCAGTGAGATCAGACAGTATGTAACCCGGGGGTGGGCCCAATGAGATCAGACAGTGTTTAACCCGGGGGTGGGTCCAGTGAGATCAGACAGTGTGTAAACCGGGGTTGGGCCCAGTGAGATCAGACAGTGTGTAACCTGGGGGCTCAGTGAGATCAGACAGTGCGTAACCCGGTGGCCCAGTGAGATCAGACAGTGTGTAACCCGGGGTTGGGCCCAGTGAGTTCAGACAGTGTGTAACCCGGGGTTGGGCCCAGTGAGATCAGACTGTGTGTCACCCGGGGGTGGGTCCAGTGAGATCAAACAGTGTGTAACCCGGGGGTGGGCCCAGTGAGATCAGACAGTGTGTAACCCGGGGGTGGGCCCAGTGAGATCAGACAGTGTGTAACCCGGGGGTGGGTCCAGTAAGATCAGACAGTGTGTAACCCGGGGGTTTGCCCAGTGAGATCAGACAGTGTGTAACCCGGGGGTGGGCCCAGTGAGATCAGATAGTGTGTAACCCGAGGGTGGGCCCAGTGAGATCAGACAGTGTGTAACCGGGGGTGGGCCCAGTGTGAATAGACAGTGTGTAACCCGCGGGTGGGCCCAGTGAGATCATACAGTGTGTAACCCGAGGGTGGGCCCAGTGAGATCAGACAGTGTGTCACTCGGGGGTGGATCCTGTGAGATCAAACAGTGCGTAACCCGGGGGTGGGCCCAGTGAGTTCAGACAGTGTGTAACCCGGGGGTGGGCCCAGTGAGATCAGACAGTGTGTAACCTGGGGGTGGGCCCAGTGAGATCAGACAGTGTGTAACCCGGGAGTGGGCCCAGTGAGATCAGACAGTGCTTAACCCGGGGGTGGGTCCAGTGAGATCAGACAGTGTGTAACACGGGGTTCGGCCCAGTGAGATCAGACAGTGTGTAACCTGGGGGCTCAGTGAGATCAGAGAGTGCGTAACCCGGTGGCCCTGTGAGATCAGACAGTGTGTATCCCGGAGGCCCAGTGAGATTAGACACTGTGTAACCCGGGGGCCCAGTAAGATCAGACAGTATGTTACCCGGGGGCCCAGTGAGATAAGACAGTGTGTAACCCGGGGGTGGGCCCAGTGAGATCAGACAGTGTGCAACCCGGGGGTGGGCCCAGTGAGATCAGACAGTGTGTAACCCGGGGGTCGGCCCAGTGAGATCAGACAGTGTGGAACCCGGGGGTGGGCCCAGTGAGATCAGACAGTGTGTAAACCCGGGGTTGGGCCCAATGAGATCAGACAGTGTGTAACCCGGGAGTGGGCCCAGTGAGATCAGACAGTGTGTAAGCCGGGGGCCCACTGATATCAGGCAGTGTGTAACCTGGGGGCCCAGAGAGATCAGAGAGTGTGTAACCCGGTGCCCAGTGAGATCACACAGTGTGTAACCTGGGGGTGGGCCCAGTGAGATCAGACAGTTTGTAACCCGGGGGTGGGCCCAGTGAGATCAGACAGTGTGTAACCCGGGGTTGTGTCCAATGAGATCAGACAGTGTGTAACCCGGGGGTGTGCCCACTGAGATCAGACAGTGTGTAACCCGGGGGCTCAGTGAGATCAGACAGTGTGTAACCCTGAGGTGGGCCCAGTGACATCAGACAGTGTGTAACCCGGGGGTGGGCCCAGTGAGATCAGACAGTGTGTAACCCGGGGGTGGGACCAGTGAGATCAGACAGTGTGCAACCCGGGGGTGGGCCCAGTGAGATCAGACAGTGTGTAACCCGGGGGTGGGCCCAGTGAGATCAGACAGTGTGTAACCCGGGGGTGGGCCCAGTGAGAACACACAGTGTGTAACCCGGTGCCCAGTGAGATCAGACAGTGTGTAACCCGGGGGTGGGCCCAGTGAGATCAGACAGTGTGTCACCCGGGGGTGGGTCCAGTGAGATCAAACAGTGTGTAACCCAGGGGTGGGCCCAGTGAGATCAGACAGTGTGTAACCCGGGGGTGGGCCCAGTGAGATCAGACAGTGTGTAACCCGGGGGTGGGCCCAGTGAGATCAGACATTGTGTAACCCGGAGGTGGGCCCAGTGAGATCAGACAGTGTGTAACCCGGGGGCCCAGTGAGATCAGACAGTGTGTAACCCGGGGGTGGGTCCAGTAAGATCAGACAGTGTGTAACCCGGGGGTTTGCCCAGTGAGATCAGACAGTGTGTAACCCGGGGGCTCAGTGAGATCAGACAGTGTGTAACCCGGGGGTGGGCCCAGTGAGATCAGATAGTGTGTAACCCGAGGGTGGGCCCAGTGAGATCAGACAGTGTGTAACCGGGGGTGGGCCCAGTGTGAATAGACAGTGTGTAACCCGCGGGTGGGCCCAGTGAGATCATACAGTGTGTAACCCGAGGGTGGGCCCAGTGAGATCAGACAGTGTGTCACTCGGGGGTGGATCCTGTGAGATCAAACAGTGCGTAACCCGGGGGTGGGCCCAGTGAGTTCAGACAGTGTGTAACCCGGGGGTGGGCCCAGTGAGATCAGACAGTGTGTAACCTGGGGGTGGGCCCAGTGAGATCAGACAGTGTGTAACCCGGGAGTGGGCCCAGTGAGATCAGACAGTGCTTAACCCGGGGGTGGGTCCAGTGAGATCAGACAGTGTGTAACACGGGGTTCGGCCCAGTGAGATCAGACAGTGTGTAACCTGGGGGCTCAGTGAGATCAGAGAGTGCGTAACCCGGTGGCCCTGTGAGATCAGACAGTGTGTATCCCGGTGGCCCAGTGAGATTAGACACTGTGTAACCCGGGGGCCCAGTAAGATCAGACAGTATGTTACCCGGGGGCCCAGTGAGATAAGACAGTGTGTAACCCGGGGGTGGGCCCAGTGAGATCAGACAGTGTGCAACCCGGGGGTGGGCCCAGTGAGATCAGACAGTGTGTAACCCGGGGGTCGGCCCAGTGAGATCAGACAGTGTGGAACCCGGGGGTGGGCCCAGTGAGATCAGACAGTGTGTAAACCCGGGGTTGGGCCCAATGAGATCAGACAGTGTGTAACCCGGGAGTGGGCCCAGTGAGATCAGACAGTGTGTAACCCGGGGTTGTGTCCAATGAGATCAGACAGTGTGTAACCCGGGGGTGTGCCCACTGAGATCAGACAGTGTGTAACCCGGGGGCTCAGTGAGATCAGACAGTGTGTAACCCGGGGGCCCAGTGAGATCAGACAGTGTGTAACCCGGGGGTGGGCCCAGTGAGATCAGACAGTGTGCAACCCGGGGGTGGGCCCAGTGAGATCAGACAGTGTGTAACCCGGGGGTCGGCCCAGTGAGATCAGACAGTGTGGAACCCGGGGGTGGGCCCAGTGAGATCAGACAGTGTGTAAACCCGGGGTTGGGCCCAATGAGATCAGACAGTGTGTAACCCGGGAGTGGGCCCAGTGAGATCAGACAGTGTGTAACCCGGGGGCCCACTGATATCAGGCAGTGTGTAACCTGGGGGCCCAGAGAGATCAGAGAGTGTGTAACCCGGTACCCAGTGAGATCACACAGTGTGTAACCTGGGGGTGGGCCCAGTGAGATCAGACAGTTTGTAACCCGGGGGTGGGCCCAGTGAGATCAGACAGTGTGTAACCCGGGGTTGTGTCCAATGAGATCAGACAGTGTGTAACCCGGGGGTGTGCCCACTGAGATCAGACAGTGTGTAACCCGGGGGCTCAGTGAGATCAGACAGTGTGTAACCCGGGGGCCCAGTGAGATCAGACAGTGTGTAACCCGGGGGTGGACCCAGTGAGATCAGACAGTGTGTAACCCGGGGGTGGGACCAGTGAGATCAGACAGTGTGCAACCCGGGGGTGGGCCCAGTGATATCAGACAGTGTGTAACCCGGGGGCCCAGTGAGATCAGACAGTGTGTAACCCGGGGGTGTGACCAGTGAGATCAGACAGTGTGCAACCCGGGGGTGGGCCCAGTGAGATCAGACAGTGTGTAACCCCGGGGTGGGCCCAGTGAGATCAGACAGTGTGTAACCAGGGGGTGGGCCCAGTGAGAACAGACAGTGTGTAACCCGGTGCCCAGTGAGATCAGACAGTGTGTAACCCGGGGGTGGGCCCAGTGAGATCAGACAGTGTGTCACCCGGGGGTGGGTCCAGTGAGATCAAACAGTGTGTAACCCAGGGGTGGGCCCAGTGAGATCAGACAGTGTGTAACCCGGGGGTGGGCCCAGTGAGATCAGACAGTGTGTAACCCGGGGGTGGGCCCAGTGAGATCAGACATTGTGTAACCCGGAGGTGGGCCCAGTGAGATCAGACAGTGTGTAACCCGGGGGCCCAGTGAGATCAGACAGTGTGTAACCCGGGGGTGGGTCCAGTAAGATCAGACAGTGTGTAACCCGGGGGTTTGCCCAGTGAGATCAGACAGTGTGTAACCCGGGGGCTCAGTGAGATCAGACAGTGTGTAACCCGGGGGTGGGCCCAGTGAGATCAGATAGTGTGTAACCCGAGGGTGGGCCCAGTGAGATCAGACAGTGTGTAACCGGGGGTGGGCCCAGTGTGAATAGACAGTGTGTAACCCGCGGGTGGGCCCAGTGAGATCATACAGTGTGTAACCCGAGGGTGGGCCCAGTGAGATCAGACAGTGTGTCACTCGGGGGTGGATCCTGTGAGATCAAACAGTGCGTAACCCGGGGGTGGGCCCAGTGAGTTCAGACAGTGTGTAACCCGGGGGTGGGCCCAGTGAGATCAGACAGTGTGTAACCTGGGGGTGGGCCCAGTGAGATCAGACAGTGTGTAACCCGGGAGTGGGCCCAGTGAGATCAGACAGTGCTTAACCCGGGGGTGGGTCCAGTGAGATCAGACAGTGTGTAACACGGGGTTCGGCCCAGTGAGATCAGACAGTGTGTAACCTGGGGGCTCAGTGAGATCAGAGAGTGCATAACCCGGTGGCCCTGTGAGATCAGACAGTGTGTATCCCGGTGGCCCAGTGAGATTAGACACTGTGTAACCCGGGGGCCCAGTAAGATCAGACAGTATGTTACCCGGGGGCCCAGTGAGATAAGACAGTGTGTAACCCGGGGGTGGGCCCAGTGAGATCAGACAGTGTGCAACCCGGGGGTGGGCCCAGTGAGATCAGACAGTGTGTAACCCGGGGGTCGGCCCAGTGAGATCAGACAGTGTGGAACCCGGGGGTGGGCCCAGTGAGATCAGACAGTGTGTAAACCCGGGGTTGGGCCCAATGAGATCAGACAGTGTGTAACCCGGGAGTGGGCCCAGTGAGATCAGACAGTGTGTTACCCGGGGTTGTGTCCAATGAGATCAGACAGTGTGTAACCCGGGGGTGTGCCCACTGAGATCAGACAGTGTGTAACCCGGGGGCTCAGTGAGATCAGACAGTGTGTAACCCGGGGGCCCAGTGAGATCAGACAGTGTGTAACCCGGGGGTGGGCCCAGTGAGATCAGACAGTATGTAACCCGGGGGTGGGCTCAGTGAGATCAGACAGTGTGTAATCCGGGGGCCCAGTGAGATCAGACAGTGTGTAACCCGGGGGTGGGACCAGTGAGATCAGACAGTGTGCAACCCGGGGGTGGGCCCAGTGAGATCAGACAGTGTGTAACCCGGGGGTAGGCCCAGTGAGATCAGACAGTGTGTAACCCGGGGGTGGGCCCAGTGAGAACAGACAGTGTGTAACCCGGTGCCCAGTGAGATCAGACAGTGTGTAACCCGGGGGTGGGCCCAGTGAGATCAGACAGTGTGTCACCCGGGGGTGGGTCCAGTGAGATCAAACAGTGTGTAACCCAGGGGTGGGCCCAGTGAGATCAGACAGTGTGTAACCCGGGGGTGGGCCCAGTGAGATCAGACAGTGTGTAACCCGGGGGTGGGCCCAGTGAGATCAGACATTGTGTAACCCGGAGGTGGGCCCAGTGAGATCAGACAGTGTGTAACCCGGGGGCCCAGTGAGATCAGACAGTGTGTAACCCGCTGCCCAGTGAGATCACACAGTCTGTAACCCGGGGGTGGGCCCAGTGAGATCAGAGAGTGTGTAACCCGGGGGTGGGCCCAGTGAGATCAGACAGTGTGTAACCCTGGGATGGGTCCAGTGAGATCAGACAGTGTGTAACCCGGGGGTGTGCCCAGTGAGATCAGACAGTGTGTAACCCGGGGGTGGGCCCAGTGAGATCAGACAGTGTGTAACCCGGGGGTGGGACCAGTGAGATCAGAGAGTGTGTAACCCGGGGGCTCAGTGAGATCAGACAGTGTGTAACCCGGGGGCCCAGTGAGATCAGACAGTGTGTAAGCCGGTGCCCAGTGAGATCACACAGTGTGTAACCCGGGTGTGGGCCCAGTGAGATCAGACAGTGTGTCACTTGGGGTGGGTCCAGTGAGATCAAACAGTGTGTAACCCGGGGTTGGGCCCAGTGAGATCAGACAGTGTGTAACCCGGGGGTGGGCCCAGTGAGATCAGACAGTGTGTAACCCGGGGGTGTGCCCAGTGAGAAAGGACAGTGTGTAACCCGGGGGCTCAGTGAGATCAGACAGTGTGTAACCCGGGGGCCCAGTGAGATCAGACAGTGTGTAACCCGGTGGCCCAGTGAGATCAGACAGTGTGTAACCCGGTGCCCTGTGAGATCACACAGTGTGTAACCCGGGTGTGGGCCCAGTGAGATCAGACAGTGTGTCACCCGGGGGTGGGTCCAGTGAGATCAAACAGTGTTTAACGCGGGGCTGGGCCCAGTGAGATCAGACAGTGTGCAACCCGGGGGTGGGCACAGTGAGATCAGACAGTGTGTAACCCGGTGGTGGGCCCAGTGAGATCAGACAGTGTGTAACCGGGGGTGGGCGCAGTGAGATCAGACAGTGTGTAACCCGGGTGTGGGCCCAGTGAAATCAGACAGTGTGTAACCCGAGGGTCGGCCCAGTGAGATCAGACAGTGTGTAACCCGGTGTCCAGTGAGATCAGACAGTGTGTAACCCGGGCGTGGGCCCAGTGAGATCAGGCAGTGTGTTACCCGGGTGTGGGCCCAGTGAGATCAGACAGTGTGCAACCCGGGGGTGGGCCCAGTGAGATCAGACAGTGTGTAACCCGGGCGTGGGCCCAGTGAGATCAGACAGTGTGTAACCCGGGGGTGGGCCCAGTGAGATCAGACAGTGTGTAACCCGGGGTTGGGCCCAGTGAGATCAGACAGTGTGTAACCCGGGGGTGGGCCCAGTGAGATCAGACAGTGTGTAACCCGGGGGTGGGCCCAGTGAGATCAGACAGCGTGTAACCCGGGGGCCCAGCTTGATCAGACAGTGTGTAACCTGGGGGCTCAGTGAGATCAGACAGTGCGTAACCCGGTGCCCAGTGAGATCACACAGTCTGTAACCCGTGGGTGGGCCCAGTGAGATCAGACAATGTGTAACCCGGGGGTGGGCCCAATGAGATCAGACAGTGTGTCACCCGGGGGTGGGTCCAGTGAGATCAAACAGTGTGTAACCCGTGGGTGGGCCCAGTGAGATCAGACAATGTGTAACCCGGGGGTGGGCCCAATGAGATCAGACAGTGTGTAACCCGGGGGTGGGTCCAGTGAGATTGGACAGTGTGTAAACCGGGGGTGTGCCCAGTGAGATCAGACAATGTGTAACCCGGGGGCTCAGTGAGATCAGACAGTGTGTAACCCGGGGGTGGGCCCAGTGAGATCAGACAGTGTGTCACCCGGGGGTGGGTCCAGTGAGATCAAACAGTGTGTAACCCGGGGGTGGGCCCAGTGAGATCAGACAGTGTGTAACCCGGGGGTGGGCCCAGTGAGATCAGACAGTGTGTAACCCGGGGATGAGTCCAGTGAGATCAGACAGTGTGTAACCCGGGGGTGTGCCCAGTGAGATCAGACAGTGTGTAACCCGGGGGCTCAGTGAGATCAGACAGTGTGTAACCCGGGGGTGGGCCCAGTGAGATCAGATAGTGTGTAACCGGGGGTGGGCCCAGTGTGAATAGACAGTGTGTAACCAGCGGGTGGGCCCAGTGAGATCACACAGTGTGTAACCCGAGGGTGGGCCCAGTGAGATGAGACAGTGTGTCACTCGGGGGTGGATCCAGTGAGATCAAACAGTGTGTAACCCGAGGGTGGGCCCAGTGAGTTCAGACAGTGTGTAACCCGTGGGTGGGCCCAGTGAGATCAGACAGTGTGTAACCTGGGGGTGGGCCCAGTGAGATCAGACAGTGTGTAACCCGGGAGTGGGCCCAGTGATATCAGACAGTGCTTAACCCGGGGCTGGCCCAGTGAGATCAGACAGTGTGTAACCCGGGGGTGGGCCCAGTGGGATCAGACAGTGTGTCGCCCGGGGGTGTGCCCAGTGAGATCAGACAGTGTGTAACCCGGTGGCCCAGTGAGATTAGACACTGTGTAACCCGGGGGCCCAGTAAGATCAGGCAGTATGTTACCCGGGGGCCCAGTGAGATAAGACAGTGTGTAACCCGGGGGTGGGCCCAGTGAGATCAGACAGTGTGCAACGCGTGGGTGGGCCCAGTGAGATCAGACAGTGTGTAACCCGGGGGTCGGCCCAGTGAGATCAGACAGTGTGTAACCCGGGGGTGGGCCCAGTGAGATCAGACAGTGTGTAACCCGGGGGTGGGCCCAGTGAGATCAGACAGTGTGTAACCCTGGGATGGGTCCAGTGAGATCAGACAGTGTGTAACCCGGGGGTGTGCCCAGTGAGATCAGACAGTGTGTAACCCGGGGGTGGGCCCAGTGAGATCAGACAGTGTGTAACCCGGGGGTGGTACCAGTGAGATCAGAGAGTGTGTAACCCGGGGGCTCAGTGAGATCAGACAGTGTGTAACCCGGGGGCCCAGTGAGATCAGACAGTGTGTAAGCCGGTGCCCAGTGAGATCACACAGTGTGTAACCCGGGTGTGGGCCCAGTGAGATCAGACAGTGTGTCACTTGGGGTGGGTCCAGTGAGATCAAACAGTGTGTAACCCGGGGTTGGGCCCAGTGAGATCAGACAGTGTGTAACCCGGGGGTGGGCCCAGTGAGATCAGACAGTGTGTAACCCGGGGGTGTGCCCAGTGAGAAAGGACAGTGTGTAACCCGGGGGCTCAGTGAGATCAGACAGTGTGTAACCCGGGGGCCCAGTGAGATCAGACAGTGTGTAACCCGGTGGCCCAGTGAGATCAGACAGTGTGTAACCCGGTGCCCTGTGAGATCACACAGTGTGTAACCCGGGTGTGGGCCCAGTGAGATCAGACAGTGTGTTACCCGGGGGTGGGTCCAGTGAGATCAAACAGTGTTTAACGCGGGGCTGGGCCCAGTGAGATCAGACAGTGTGCAACCCGGGGGTGGGCACAGTGAGATCAGACAGTGTGTAACCCGGTGGTGGGCCCAGTGAGATCAGACAGTGTGTAACCGGGGGTGGGCGCAGTGAGATCAGACAGTGTGTAACCCGGGTGTGGGCCCAGTGAAATCAGACAGTGTGTAACCCGAGGGTCGGCCCAGTGAGATCAGACAGTGTGTAACCCGGTGTCCAGTGAGATCAGACAGTGTGTAACCCGGGCGTGGGCCCAGTGAGATCAGACAGTGTGTTACCCGGGGTTGGGCCCAGTGAGATCAGACAGTGTGTAACCCGGGGGTGGGCCCAGTGAGATCAGACAGTGTGTAACCCGGGGGCCCAGTTTGATCAGACACTGTGTAACCCGGGGGCCCAGTGAGATCAGACAGTGTGTTACCCGGGGGCCCAGTGAGATCAGACAGTGTGTAACCCGGGTGTGGGCCCAGTGAGATCAGACAGTGTGCAACCCGGGGGTGGGCCCAGTGAGATCAGACAGTGTGTAACCCGGGCGTGGGCCCAGTGAGATCAGACAGTGTGTATCCCGGGGGTGGGCCCAGTGAGATCAGACAGTGTGTAACCCGGGGTTGGGCCCAGTGAGATCAGACAGTGTGTAACCCGGGGGTGGGCCCAGTGAGATCAGACAGTGTGTAACCCGGGGGTGGGCCCAGTGAGATCAGACAGCGTGTAACCCGGGGGCCCAGTTTGATCAGACAGTGTGTAACCTGAGGGCTCAGTGAGATCAGACAGTGCGTAACCCGGTGCCCAGTGAGATCACACAGTCTGTAACCCGTGGGTGGGCCCAGTGAGATCAGACAATGTGTAACCCGGGGGTGGGCCCAATGAGATCAGACAGTGTGTCACCCGGGGGTGGGTCCAGTGAGATCAAACAGTGTGTAACCCGTGGGTGGGCCCAGTGAGATCAGACAATGTGTAACCCGGGGGTGGGCCCAATGAGATCAGACAGTGTGTAACCCGGGGGTGGGTCCAGTGAGATTAGACAGTGTGTAAACCGGGGGTGTGCCCAGTGAGATCAGACAATGTGTAACCCGGGGGCTCAGTGAGATCAGACAGTGTGTAACCCGGGGGTGGGCCCAGTGAGATCAGACAGTGTGTCACCCGGGGGTGGGTCCAGTGAGATCAAACAGTGTGTAACCCGGGGGTGGGCCCAGTGAGATCAGACAGTGTGTAACCCGGGGGTGGGCCCAGTGAGATCAGACAGTGTGTAACCCGGGGATGAGTCCAGTGAGATCAGACAGTGTGTAACCCGGGGGTGTGCCCAGTGAGATCAGACAGTGTGTAACCCGGGGGCTCAGTGAGATCAGACAGTGTGTAACCCGAGGGTGGGCCCAGTGAGATCAGATAGTGTGTAACCGGGGGTGGGCCCAGTGTGAATAGACGGTGTGTAACCAGCGGGTGGGCCCAGTGAGATCACACAGTGTGTAACCCGAGGGTGGGCCCAGTGAGATGAGACAGTGTGTCACTCGGGGGTGGATCCAGTGAGATCAAACAGTGTGTAACCCGAGGGTGGGCCCAGTGAGTTCAGACAGTGTGTAACCCGTGGGTGGGCCCAGTGAGATCAGACAGTGTGTAACCTGGGGGTGGGCCCAGTGAGATCAGACAGTGTGTAACCCGGGAGTGGGCCCAGTGATATCAGACAGTGCTTAACCCGGGGCTGGCCCAGTGAGATCAGACAGTGTGTAACCCGGGGGTGGGCCCAGTGGGATCAGACAGTGTGTCGCCCGGGGGTGTGCCCAGTGAGATCAGACAGTGTGTAACCCGGTGGCCCAGTGAGATTAGACACTGTGTAACCCGGGGGCCCAGTAAGATCAGGCAGTATGTTACCCGGGGGCCCAGTGAGATAAGACAGTGTGTAACCCGGGGGTGGGCCCAGTGAGATCAGACAGTGTGCAACCCGTGGGTGGGCCCAGTGAGATCAGACAGTGTGTAACCCGGGGGTCGGCCCAGTGAGATCAGACAGTGTGTAACCCGGGGGTGGGCCCAGTGAGATCAGACAGTGTGTAACCCGGGGGTGGGCCCAGTGAGATCAGACAGTGTGTAACCCTGGGATGGGTCCAGTGAGATCAGACAGTGTGTAACCCGGGGGTGTGCCCAGTGAGATCAGACAGTGTGTAACCCGGGGGTGGGCCCAGTGAGATCAGACAGTGTGTAACCCGGGGGTGGGACCAGTGAGATCAGAGAGTGTGTAACCCGGGGGCTCAGTGAGATCAGACAGTGTGTAACCCGGGGGCCCAGTGAGATCAGACAGTGTGTAAGCCGGTGCCCAGTGAGATCACACAGTGTGTAACCCGGGTGTGGGCCCAGTGAGATCAGACATTGTGTCACTTGGGGTGGGTCCAGTGAGATCAAACAGTGTGTAACCCGGGGTTGGGCCCAGTGAGATCAGACAGTGTGTAACCCGGGGGTGGGCCCAGTGAGATCAGACAGTGTGTAACCCGGGGGTGTGCCCAGTGAGATAAGACAGTGTGTAACCCGGGTTCTCAGTGAGATCAGACAGTGTGTAACCCGGGGGCCCAGTGAGATCAGACAGTGTGTAACCCGGTGGCCCAGTGAGATCAGACAGTGTGTAACCCGGTGCCCTGTGAGATCACACAGTGTGTAACCCGGGTGTGGGCCCAGTGAGATCAGACAGTGTGTCACCCGGGGGTGGGTCCAGTGAGATCAAACAGTGTTTAACGCGGGGCTGGGCCCAGTGAGATCAGACAGTGTGCAACCCGTGGGAGGGCACAGTGAGATCAGACAGTGTGTAACCCGGTGGTGGGCCCAGTGAGATCAGACAGTGTGTAACCGGGGGTGGGCGCAGTGAGATCAGACAGTGTGTAACCCGGGTGTGGGCCCAGTGAAATCAGACAGTGTGTAACCCGAGGGTCGGCGCAGTGAGATCAGACAGTGTGTAACCCGGTGTCCAGTGAGATCAGACAGTGTGTTACCCGGGCGTGGGCCCAGTGAGATCAGACAGTGTGTTACCCGGGGTTGGGCCCAGTGAGATCAGACAGTGTGTAACCCGGGGGTGGGCCCAGTGAGATCAGACAGTGTGTAATCCGGGGGCCCAGTTTGATCAGACACTGTGTAACCCGGGGGCCCAGTGAGATCAGACAGTGTGTTACCCGGGGGCCCAGTGAGATCAGACAGTGTGTAACCCGGGTGTGGGCCCAGTGAGATCAGACAGTGTGCAACCCGGGGGTGGGCCCAGTGAGATCAGACAGTGTGTAACCCGGGCGTGGGCCCAGTGAGATCAGACAGTGTGTAACCCGGGGGTGGGCCCAGTGAGATCAGACAGTGTGTAACCCGGGGTTGGGCCCAGTGAGATCAGACAGTGTGTAACCCGGGGGTGGGCCCAGTGAGATCAGACAGTGTGTAACCCGGGGGTGGGCCCAGTGAGATCAGACAGCGTGTAACCCGGGGGCCCAGCTTGATCAGACAGTGTGTAACCTGGGGGCTCAGTGAGATCAGACAGTGCGTAACCCGGTGCCCAGTGAGATCACACAGTCTGTAACCCGTGGGTGGGCCCAGTGAGATCAGACAATGTGTAACCCGGGGGTGGGCCCAATGAGATCAGACAGTGTGTCACCCGGGGGTGGGTCCAGTGAGATCAAACAGTGTGTAACCCGTGGGTGGGCCCAGTGAGATCAGACAATGTGTAACCCGGGGGTGGGCCCAATGAGATCAGACAGTGTGTAACCCGGGGGTGGGTCCAGTGAGATTAGACAGTGTGTAAACCGGGGGTGTGCCCAGTGAGATCAGACAATGTGTAACCCGGGGGCTCAGTGAGATCAGACAGTGTGTAACCCGGGGGTGGGCCCAGTGAGATCAGACAGTGTGTCACCCGGGGGTGGGTCCAGTGAGATCAAACAGTGCGTAACCCGGGGGTGGGCCCAGTGAGATCAGACAGTGTGTAACCCGGGGGTGGGCCCAGTGAGATCAGACAGTGTGTAACCCGGGGATGAGTCCAGTGAGATCAGACAGTGTGTAACCCGGGGGTGTGCCCAGTGAGATCAGACAGTGTGTAACCCGGGGGCTCAGTGAGATCAGACAGTGTGTAACCCGGGGGTGGGCCCAGTGAGATCAGATAGTGTGTAACCGGGGGTGGGCCCAGTGTGAATAGACAGTGTGTAACCAGCGGGTGGGCCCAGTGAGATCACACAGTGTGTAACCCGAGGGTGGGCCCAGTGAGTGAGACAGTGTGTCACTCGGGGGTGGATCCAGTGAGATCAAACAGTGTGTAACCCGAGGGTGGGCCCAGTGAGTTCAGACAGTGTGTAACCCGTGGGTGGGCCCAGTGAGATCAGACAGTGTGTAACCTGGGGGTGGGCCCAGTGAGATCAGACAGTGTGTAACCCGGGAGTGGGCCCAGTGATATCAGACAGTGCTTAACCCGGGGCTGGCCCAGTGAGATCAGACAGTGTGTAACCCGGGGGTGGGCCCAGTGGGATCAGACAGTGTGTCGCCCGGGGGTGTGCCCAGTGAGATCAGACAGTGTGTAACCCGGTGGCCCAGTGAGATTAGACACTGTGTAACCCGGGGGCCCAGTAAGATCAGGCAGTATGTTACCCGGGGGCCCAGTGAGATAAGACAGTGTGTAACCCGGGGGTGGGCCCAGTGAGATCAGACAGTGTGCAACGCGTGGGTGGGCCCAGTGAGATCAGACAGTGTGTAACCCGGGGGTCGGCCCAGTGAGATCAGACAGTGTGTAACCCGGGGGTGGGCCCAGTGAGATCAGACAGTGTGTAACCCGGGGGTGGGCCCAGTGAGATCAGACAGTGTGTAACCCTGGGATGGGTCCAGTGAGATCAGACAGTGTGTAACCCGGGGGTGTGCCCAGTGAGATCAGACAGTGTGTAACCCGGGGGTGGGCCCAGTGAGATCAGACAGTGTGTAACCCGGGGGTGGGACCAGTGAGATCAGAGAGTGTGTAACCCGGGGGCACAGTGAGATCAGACAGTGTGTAACCCGGGGGCCCAGTGAGATCAGACAGTGTGTAAGCCGGTGCCCAGTGAGATCACACAGTGTGTAACCCGGGTGTGGGCCCAGTGAGATCAGACAGTGTGTCACTTGGGGTGGGTCCAGTGAGATCAAACAGTGTGTAACCCGGGGTTGGGCCCAGTGAGATCAGACAGTGTGTAACCCGGGGGTGGGCCCAGTGAGATCAGACAGTGTGTAACCCGGGGGTGTGCCCAGTGAGAAAGGACAGTGTGTAACCCGGGGGCTCAGTGAGATCAGACAGTGTGTAACCCGGGGGCCCAGTGAGATCAGACAGTGTGTAACCCGGTGGCCCAGTGAGATCAGACAGTGTGTAACCCGGTGCCCTGTGAGATCACACAGTGTGTAACCCGGGTGTGGGCCCAGTGAGATCAGACAGTGTGTCACCCGGGGGTGGGTCCAGTGAGATCAAACAGTGTTTAACGCGGGGCTGGGCCCAGTGAGATCAGACAGTGTGCAACCCGGGGGTGGGCACAGTGAGATCAGACAGTGTGTAACCCGGTGGTGGGCCCAGTGAGATCAGACAGTGTGTAACCGGGGGTGGGCGCAGTGAGATCAGACAGTGTGTAACCCGGGTGTGGGCCCAGTGAAATCAGACAGTGTGTAACCCGAGGGTCGGCCCAGTGAGATCAGACAGTGTGTAACCCGGTGTCCAGTGAGATCAGACAGTGTGTAACCCGGGCGTGGGCCCAGTGAGATCAGACAGTGTGTTACCCGGGGTTGGGCCCAGTGAGATCAGACAGTGTGTAACCCGGGGGTGGGCCCAGTGAGATCAGACAGTGTGTAACCCGGGGGCCCAGTTTGATCAGACACTGTGTAACCCGGGGGCCCAGTGAGATCAGACAGTGTGTTACCCGGGGGCCCAGTGAGATCAGACAGTGTGTAACCCGGGTGTGGGCCCAGTGAGATCAGACAGTGTGCAACCCGGGGGTGGGCCCAGTGAGATCAGACAGTGTGTAACCCGGGCGTGGGCCCAGTGAGATCAGACAGTGTGTATCCCGGGGGTGGGCCCAGTGAGATCAGACAGTGTGTAACCCGGGGTTGGGCCCAGTGAGATCAGACAGTGTGTAACCCGGGGGTGGGCCCAGTGAGATCAGACAGTGTGTAACCCGGGGGTGGGCCCAGTGAGATCAGACAGCGTGTAACCCGGGGGCCCAGTTTGATCAGACAGTGTGTAACCTGGGGGCTCAGTGAGATCAGACAGTGCGTAACCCGGTGCCCAGTGAGATCACACAGTCTGTAACCCGTGGGTGGGCCCAGTGAGATCAGACAATGTGTAACCCGGGGGTGGGCCCAATGAGATCAGACAGTGTGTCACCCGGGGGTGGGTCCAGTGAGATCAAACAGTGTGTAACCCGTGGGTGGGCCCAGTGAGATCAGACAATGTGTAACCCGGGGGTGGGCCCAATGAGATCAGACAGTGTGTAACCCGGGGGTGGGTCCAGTGAGATTAGACAGTGTGTAAACCGGGGGTGTGCCCAGTGAGATCAGACAATGTGTAACCCGGGGGCTCAGTGAGATCAGACAGTGTGTAACCCGGGGGTGGGCCCAGTGAGATCAGACAGTGTGTCACCCGGGGGTGGGTCCAGTGAGATCAAACAGTGTGTAACCCGGGGGTGGGCCCAGTGAGATCAGACAGTGTGTAACCCGGGGGTGGGCCCAGTGAGATCAGACAGTGTGTAACCCGGGGATGAGTCCAGTGAGATCAGACAGTGTGTAACCCGGGGGTGTGCCCAGTGAGATCAGACAGTGTGTAACCCGGGGGCCCAGTTTGATCAGACAGTGTGTAACCTGCGGGCTCAGTGAGATCAGACAGTGCGTAACCCGGTGCCCAGTGAGATCACACAGTCTGTAACCCGTGGGTGGGCCCAGTGAGATCAGACAATGTGTAACCCGGGGGTGGGCCCAATGAGATCAGACAGTGTGTCACCCGGGGGTGGGTCCAGTGAGATCAAACAGTGTGTAACCCGTGGGTGGGCCCAGTGAGATCAGACAATGTGTAACCCGGGGGTGGGCCCAATGAGATCAGACAGTGTGTAACCCGGGGGTGGGTCCAGTGAGATTAGACAGTGTGTAAACCGGGGGTGTGCCCAGTGAGATCAGACAATGTGTAACCCGGGGGCTCAGTGAGATCAGACAGTGTGTAACCCGGGGGTGGGCCCAGTGAGATCAGACAGTGTGTCACCCGGGGGTGGGTCCAGTGAGATCAAACAGTGTGTAACCCGGGGGTGGGACCAGTGAGATCAGACAGTGTGTAACCCGGGGGTGGGCCCAGTGAGATCAGACAGTGTGTAACCCGGGGATGAGTCCAGTGAGATCAGACAGTGTGTAACCCGGGGGTGTGCCCAGTGAGATCAGACAGTGTGTAAACCGGGGGCTCAGTGAGATCAGACAGTGTGTAACCCGGGGGTGGGCCCAGTGAGATCAGATAGTGTGTAACCGGGGGTGGGCCCAGTGTGAATAGACAGTGTGTAACCAGCGGGTGGGCCCAGTGAGATCAGACAGTGTGCAACCCGTGGGTGGGCCCAGTGAGATCAGACAGTGTGTAACCCGGGGGTCGGCCCAGTGAGATCAGACAGTGTGTAACCCGGGGGTGGGCCCAGTGAGATCAGACAGTGTGTAAACCCGGGGTTGGGCCCAATGAGATCAGACAGTGTGTAACCCGGGAGTGGGCCCAGTGAGATCAGACTGTGTGTAACCCGGGGGCCCACTGATATCAGGCAGTGTGTAACCCGGGGGCCCAGAGAGATCAGAGAGTGTGTAACACGGTGCCCAGTGAGATCACAAAGTGTGTAACCTGGGGGTGGGCCCAGTGAGATCAGACAGTTTGTAACCCGGGGGTGGGCCCAGTGAGATCAGACAGTGTGTAACCCGGGGTTGTGTCCAATGAGATCAGACAGTGTGTAACCCGGGGGTGTGCCCAGTGAGATAAGACAGTGTGTAACCCGGGGGCTCAGTGAGATCAGACAGTGTGTAACCCGGGGGCCCAGTGAGATCAGACAATGTGTAACCCGGTGTCCCAGTGAGATCAGACAGTGTGTAACCCGGTGCCCAGTGAGATCACACAGTGTGTAACCCGGGTGTGGGCCCAGTGAGATCAGACAGTGTGTCACCCGGGGGTGGGTCCAGTGAGATCAAACAGTGTGTAACGCGGGGCTGGGCCCAGTGAGATCAGACAGTGTGCAACCCGGGGGTGGGCACAGTGAGATCAGACAGTGTGTAACCCGGTGGTGGGCCCAGTGAGATCAGACAGTGTGTAACCGGGGGTGGGCGCAGTGAGATCAGACAGTGTGTAACCCGGGTGTGGGCCCAGTGAAATCAGACAGTGTGTAACCCGAGGGTCGGCCCAGTGAGATCAGACAGTGTGTAACCCGGTGTCCAGTGAGATCAGACAGTGTGTAACCCGGGCGTGGGCCCAGTGAGATCAGACAGTGTGTAACCCGGGTGTGGGCCCAGTGAGATCAGACAGTGTGCAACCCGGGGGTGGGCCCAGTGAGATCAGACAGTGTGTAACCCGGGGGTGGGCCCAGTGAGACCAGACAGTGTGTAACCCGGGGGTGGGCCCAGTGAGATCAGACAGTGTGTAACCCGGGGTTGGGCCCAGTGAGATCAGACAGTGTGTAACCCGGGGGTGGGCCCAGTGAGATCAGACAGTGTGTAACCCGGGGGTGGGCCCAGTGAGATCAGACAGCGTGTAACCCGGGGGCCCAGTTTGATCAGACAGTGTGTAACCTGGGGGCTCAGTGAGATCAGACAGTGCGTAACCCGGTGCCCAGTGAGATCACACAGTCTGTAACCCGTGGGTGGGCCCAGTGAGATCAGACAATGTGTAACCCGGGGGTGGGCCCAATGAGATCAGACAGTGTGTCACCCGGGGGTGGGTCCAGTGAGATCAAACAGTGTGTAACCCGGGGGTGGGCCCAGTGAGATCAGACAGTGTGTAACCCGGGGGTGGTCCCAGTGAGATCAGACAGTGTGTAACCCGGGGGTGGGTCCAGTGAGATTAGACAGTGTGTAACCCGGGGGTGTGCCCAGTGAGATCAGACAGTGTGTAACCCGGGGGCTCAGTGAGATCAGACAGTGTGTAACCCGGGGGTGGGCCCAGTGAGATCAGACAGTGTGTCACCCGGGGGTGGGCGCAGTGAGATCAGACAGTGTGTAACCCGGGTGTGGGCACAGTGAAATCAGACAGTGTGTAACCCGAGGGTCGGCCCAGTGAGATCAGACAGTGTGTAACCCGGTGTCCAGTGAGATCAGACAGTGTGTAACCCGGGCGTGGGCCCAGTGAGATCAGACAGTGTGTAACCCGGTGGCCCAGTGAGATCAGACAGTGTGTAACCCGGTGCCCAGTGAGATCACACAGTGTGTAACCCGGGTGTGGGCCCAGTGAGATCAGACAGTGTGTCACCCGGGGGTGGGTCCAGTGAGATCAAACAGTGTTTAACGCGGGGCTGGGCCCAGTGAGATCAGACAGTGTGCAACCCGGGGGTGGGCACAGTGAGATCAGACAGTGTGTAACCCGGTGGTGGGTCCAGTGAGATCAGACAGTGTGTAACCGGGGGTGGGCGCAGTGAGATCAGACAGTGTGTAACCCGGGTGTGGGCCCAGTGAAATCAGACAGTGTGTAACCCGAGGGTCGGCCCAGTGAGATCAGACAGTGTGTAACCCGATGTCCAGTGAGATCAGACAGTGTGTAACCCGGGCGTGGGCCCAGTGAGATCAGACAGTGTGTTACCCGGGGTTGGGCCCAGTGAGATCAGACAGTGTGTAACCCGGGGGTGGGCCCAGTGAGATCAGACAGTGTGTAACCCGGGGGCCCAGTTTGATCAGACACTGTGTAACCGGGGGCCCAGTGAGATCAGACAGTGTGCAACCCGGGGGTGGGCCCAGTGAGATCAGACAGTGTGTAACCCGGGCGTGGGCCCAGTGAGATCAGACAGTGTGTAACCCGGGGGTGGGCCCAGTGAGATCAGACAGTGTGTAACCCGGGGTTGGGCCCAGTGAGATCAGACAGTGTGTAACCCGGGGGTGGGCCCAGTGAGATCAGACAGAGTGTAACCAGGGGGTGGGCCCAGTGAGATCAGACAGCGTGTAACCCGGGGGCCCAGTTTGATCAGACAGTGTGTAACCGGGGGTGGGCCCAGTATGAATAGACAGTGTGTAACCAGCGGGTGGGCCCAGTGAGATCACACAGTGTGTAACCCGAGGGTGGGCCCAGTGAGATGAGACAGTGTGTCACTCGGGGGTGGATACAGTGAGATCAAACAGTGTGTAACCCGAGGGTGGGCCCAGTGAGTACAGACAGTGTGTAACCTGGGGGTGGGCCCAGTGAGATCAGACAGTGTGTAACCCGGGAGTGGGCCCAGTGATATCAGACAGTGCTTAACCCGGGGCTGGCCCAGTGAGATCAGACAGTGTGTAACCCGGGGGTGGGCCCAGTGAGATCAGACAGTGTGTCACTCGGGGGTGGATCCTGTGAGATCAAACAGTGTGTAACCCGGGGGTGGGCCCAGTGAGTTCAGACAGTGTGTAACCCGGGGGTGGGCCCAGTGAGATCAGACAGTGTGTAACCTGGCGGTGGGCCCAGTGAGATCAGACAGTGTGTAACCCGGGAGTGGGCCCAGTGAGATCAGACAGTGCTTAACCCGGGGGTGGGTCCAGTGAGATCAGACAGTGTGTAACACGGGGTTGGGCCCAGTGAGATCAGATAGTGTGTAACCTGGGGGCTCAGTGAGATCAGAGAGTGCGTAACCCGGTGGCCCAGTGAGATCAGACAGTGTGTAACCCGGGGGTGGGCCCAGTGAGATCAGACAGTGTGTAACCCGAGGGTGGGCCCAGTGAGATCAGACTGTGTGTCACCCGGTGGTGTGTCCAGTGAGATCAAACAGTGTGTCACCCGGGGGTGGGCCCAGTGAGATCAGACAGTGTGTAACCCGGGGGTGAGTCCAGTGAGATCAGACAGTGTGTAACCCGGGGGTGTGCCCAGTGAGATCAGACAGTGTGTAACCCGAGGGCTCAGTGAGATCAGACAGTGTGTAACCCGGGGGTGGGCCCAGTGAGATCAGATAGTGTGTAACCGGGGGTGGGCCCAGTGTGAATAGACAGTTTGTAACCCGCGGGTGGGCCCAGTGAGATCACACAGTGTGTAACCCGAGGGTGGGCCCAGTGAGAACAGACAGTGTGTCACTCGGGGGTGGATCCAGTGAGATCAAACAGTGTGTAACCCGAGGGTGGGCCCAGTGAGTTCAGACAGTGTGTAACCCGTGGGTGGGCCCAGTGAGATCGGACAGTGTGTAAACCCGGGGTTGGGCCCAATGAGATCAGACAGTGTGTAACCCGGGAGTGGGCCCAGTGAGATCAGACTGTGTGTAACCCGGGGGCCCACTGATATCAGGCAGTGTGTAACCCAGGGGCCCAGAGAGATCAGAGAGTGTGTAACCCGGTGCTCAGTGAGATCACAAAGTGTGTAACCTGGGGGTGGGCCCAGTGAGATCAGACAGTTTGTAACCCGGGGGTGGGCCCAGTGAGATCAGACAGTGTGTAACCCGGGGTTGTGTCCAATGAGATCAGACAGTGTGTAACCCGGGGGCCCAGAGAGATCAGAGAGTGTGTAACCCGGTGCCCAGTGAGATCACACAGTGTGTAACCTGGGGGTGGGCCCAGTGAGATCAGACAGATTGTAACCCGGGGGTGGGCCCAGTGAGATCAGACAGTGTGTAACCCGGGGTTGTGTCGAATGAGATCAGACAGTGTGTAACCCGGGGGTGTGCCCACTGAGATCAGGCAGTGTGTAACCCGGGTTCTGAGTGAGAACAGACAGTGTGTAACCCGGGGGCCCAGTGAGATCAGACAGTGTGTAACCCGGGGGTGGGCCCAATGAGATCAGACAGTATGTAACCCGGGGGTGTGCTCAGTGAGATCAGACAGTGTGTAACCCGGGGGCCCAGTGAGATCAGACAGTGTGTAACCCGGGGATGGCCCAGTGAGATCAGACAGTGTGCAACCCGGGGGTGGGCCCAGTGAGATCAGACAGTGTGTAACCCGGGGGTGGGCCCAGTGAGATCAGACAGTGTGTAACCCGGGGGTGGGCCCAGTGAGAACAGACAGTGTGTAACCCGGTGCCCAGTGAGATCAGACAGTGTGTAACCCGGGGTTGGGCCCAGTGAGATCAGACAGTGTGTAACCTGGGGGCTCAGTGAGATCAGAGAGTGCGTAACCCGGTGGCCCAGTGAGATCAGACAGTGTGTAACCCGGGGGTGGGCCCAGTGAGATCAGACAGTGTGTAACCCGGGGGTGGGCCCAGTGAGATCAGACTGTGTGTCACCCGGGGGTGGGTCCAGTGAGATCAAACAGTGTGTAACCCGGGGGTGGGCCCAGTGAGATCAGACAGTGTGTAACACGGGGGTGGGCCCAGTGAGATCAGACAGTGAGTAACCCGGGGGTGAGGCCAGTGAGATCAGACAGTGTGTAACCCGGGGGTGTGCCCAGTGAGATCAGACAGTGTGTAACCCGGGGGCTCAGTGAGATGAGACAGTGTGTAACCCGGGGGTGGGCCCAGTGAGATCAGATAGTGTGTAACCCGAGGGTGGGCCCAGTGAGAACAGACAGTGTGTAACCCGGTGCCCAGTGAGATCACAAAGTCTGTAACCCGGGGGTGGGCCCAGTGAGATCAGACAGTGTGTAACTCGGGGGTGGGCCCAATGAGATCAGACAGTGTGTAACCCGGGGGTGGGTCCAGTGAGATCAGACAGTGTGTAACCCGGAGTTGGGCCCAGTGAGATCAGACAGTGTGTAACCTGGGGGCTCAGTGAGATCAGACAGTGCGTAACCCGGTGGCCCAGTGAGATCAGACAGTGTGTAACCCGGGGTTGGGCCCAGTGAGTTCAGACAGTGTGTAACCCGGGGGTGGGCCCAGTGAGATCAGACTGTGTGTCACCCGGGGGTGGGTCCAGTGAGATCAAACAGTGTGTAACCCTGGGTTGGGCCCAGTGAGATCAGACAGTGTGTAACCCGGGGGTGGGCCCAGTGAGATCAGACAGTGTGTAACCCGGAGGTGGGTCCAGTGAGATCAGACAGTGTGTAACCCGGGGGTGTGCCCAGTGAGATTAGACAGTGTGTAACCCGGGGGCTGAGTGAGATCAGACAGTGTGTAACCCGGGGGTGTGCCCAGTGAGATCAGATAGTGTGTAACCCGAGGGTGGTCCCAGTGAGATCAGACAGTGTGTAACCGGGGGTGGGCCCAGTGTGAATAGACAGTGTGTAACCCGCGGGTGGGCCCAGTGAGATCACACAGTGTGTAACCCGAGGGTGGGCCCAGTGAGATCAGACAGTGTGTCACTCGGGGGTGGATCCTGTGAGATCAAACAGTGTGTAACCCGGGGGTGGGCCCAGTGAGTTCAGACAGTGTGTAACCCGGGGGTGGGCCCAGTGAGATCAGACAGTGTGTAACCTGGCGGTGGGCCCAGTGAGATCAGACAGTGTGTAACCCGGGAGTGGGCCCAGTGAGATCAGACAGTGCTTAACCCGGGGGTGGGTCCAGTGAGATCAGACAGTGTGTAACACGGGGTTGGGCCCAGTGAGATCAGATAGTGTGTAACCTGGGGGCTCAGTGAGATCAGAGAGTGCGTAACCCGGTGGCCCAGTGAGATCAGACAGTGTGTAACCCGGGGGTGGGCCCAGTGAGATCAGACAGTGTGTAACCCGGGGGTGGGCCCAGTGAGATCAGACTGTGTGTCACCCGGTGGTGGGTCCAGTGAGATCAAACAGTGTGTCACCCGGGGGTGGGCCCAGTGAGATCAGACAGTGTGTAACCCGGGGGTGAGTCCAGTGAGATCAGACAGTGTGTAACCCGGGGGTGTGCCCAGTGAGATCAGACAGTGTGTAACCCGGGGGCTCAGTGAGATCAGACAGTGTGTAACCCGGGGGTGGGCCCAGTGAGATCAGATAGTGTGTAACCCGAGTGTGGGCCCAGTGAGATCAGACAGTGTGTAACCGGGGGTGGGCCCAGTGTGAATAGACAGTTTGTAACCCGCGGGTGGGTCCAGTGAGATCACACAGTGTGTAACCCGAGGGTGGGCCCAGTGAGAACAGACAGTGTGTCACTCGGGGGTGGATCCAGTGAGATCAAACAGTGTGTAACCCGAGGGTGGGCCCAGTGAGTTCAGACAGTGTGTAACCCGTGGGTGGGCCCAGTGAGATCAGACAGTGTGTAACCTGGGGGTGGGCCCAGTGAGATCAGTCAGTGTGTAACCCGGGAGTGGGCCCAGTGAGATCAGACAGTGCTTAACCCGGTGCTGGCCCAGTGAGATCAGACAGTGTGTAACCCGGGGGTGGGCCAAGTGAGATCACACAGTGTGTAACCCGGGGGTGGGCCCAGTGGGATCAGACAGTGTGTAACCCGAGGGTGGGCCCAGTGAGTTCAGACAGTGTTTAACCCGTGGGTGGGCCCAGTGAGATCAGACAGTGTGTAACCTGGGGGTGGGCCCAGTGAGATAAGACAGTGTGTAACCCGGGGGTGGGCCCAGTGAGATCAGACAGTGTGCAACCCGGGGGTGGGCCCAGTGAGATCAGACAGTGTGTAACCCGGGGGTCGGCAAAGTGAGATCAGACAGTGTGTAACCCGGGGGTGGACCCAGTGAGATCAGACAGTGTGTAAACCAGGGGTTGGGCCCAATGAGATCAGACAGTGTGTAACGCGGGAGTGGGCCCAGTGAGATCAGACAGTGTGTAACCCGGGGGCCCACTGATATCAGGCAGTGTGTAACCCGGGGGCCCAGAGAGATCAGAGAGTGTATAACCCGGTGCCCAGTGAGATCACACAGTGTGTAACCTAGGGGTGGGCCCAGTGAG
The DNA here is from genome assembly GCF_044704955.1 of Pristiophorus japonicus. Lineage (NCBI taxonomy): Eukaryota > Metazoa > Chordata > Chondrichthyes > Pristiophoridae > Pristiophorus > Pristiophorus japonicus. Next base: position 8,098,674 of record NC_092005.1, on the reverse strand, counting down.
ATCAGACAGATTGTAACCCGGGGGTGGGCCCAGTGAGATCAGACAGTGTGTAACCCGGGGTTGTGTCCAATGAGATCAGACAGAGTGTAACCCAGGGGTGTGCCCACTGAGATCAGACAGTGTGTAACCCGGGGTCTCAGTGAGATCAGACAGTGTGTAACCCGGGGGCCCAGTGAGATCAGACAGTGTGTAACCCGGGGGTGGGCCCAGTGAGATCAGACAGTATGTAACCCGGGGGTGTGCTCAGTGAGATCAGACAGTGTGTAACCCGGGGGCCCAGTGAGATCAGACAGTGTGTAACCCGGGGGTGGGCCCAATGAGATCAGACAGTGTGCAACCCGGGGGTGGGCCCAGTGAGATCAGACAGTGTGTAACCCGGGGGTGGGCCCAGTGAGATCAGACAGTGTGTAACCCAGGGGTGGGCCCAGTGAGAACAGACAGTGTGTAACCCGGTGCCCAGTGAGATCAGACAGTGTGTAACCCGGGGGTGGGCCCAGTGAGATCAGACAGTGTGTAACCCGGGCGTGGGCCCAGTGAGATCAGACAGTGTGTAACCCAGGGGCCCAATGAGATCAGACAGTGTGTAACCCGGGGGCCCAGTGAGATCAGATAGTGTGTAACCCGGTGCCCAGTAGGATCACACAGTGTGTAACCCGGGTGTGGGCCCAGTGAGATCAGACAGTGTGTCACCCGGGGGTGGGTCCAGTGAGATCAAACAGTGTGTAACCCAGGGGTGGGCCCAGTGAGATCAGACAGTGTGTAACCCGGGAGTGGGCCCAGTGAGATCAGACAGTGTGTAACCCGGGCGTGGGCCCAGTGAGATCAGACAGTGTGTAACCCGGGGGTGGGCCCAGTGAGATCAGACAGTGTGTAACTCAGGGGCCCAATGAGATCAGACAGTGTGTAACCCGGGGGCCCAGTGAGATCAGACAGTGTGTAACCCGGTGCCCAGTAGGATCACACAGTGTGTAACCCAGGGGCCCAATGAGATCAGACAGTGTGTAACCCGGGGGCTCAGTGAGATCAGACAGTGTGTTACCCGGGGGTGGGCCCAGTGAGATCAGATAGTGTGTAACCCAGGGGCCCAATGAGATCAGACAGTGTGTAACCCGGGGGCTCAGTGAGATCAGACAGTGTGTTACCCGGGGGTGGGCCCAGTGAGATCAGATAGTGTGTAACTCGCGGGTGGGCCCAGTGAGATCACACAGTGTGTAACCCGAGGGTGGGCCCAGTGAGATCAGACAGTGTGTCACTCGGGGGTGGATCCAGTGAGATCAAACAGTGTGTAACCCGGGGGTGGGCCCAGTGAGATCAGACAGTGTGTAACCCGGGGGTGGGCCCAGTGAGATCAGACAGTGTGTAAACTGGGGGTGGGCCCAGTGAGATCAGACAGTGTGTAACCCGGGAGTGGGCCCAGTGAGATCAGACAGTGCTTAACCCGGGGCTGGCCCAGTGAGATCAGACAGTGTGTAACCCGGGGGTGGGCCAAGTGAGATCAGACAGTGTGTCACCCGGGGGTGGCCCAGTGAGATTAGACACTGTGTAACCCGGGGGCCCAGTGAGATCAGACAGTGTGTTACCCGGGGGCCCAGTGAGATAAGGCAGTGTGTAACCCGGGGATGGGCCCAGTGAGATCAGACAGTGTGCAACCCGGGGGTGGGCCCAGTGAGATCAGACAGTGTGTAACCCGGGGGTGGGCCCAGTGAGATCAGACAGTGTGTAACCCGGGGGTGGGCCCAGTGAGATCAGACAGTGTGTAACCCGGGGTTCGGCCCAGTGAGATCAGACAGTGTGTAACCCGGGCGTGAGCCCAGTGAGATCAGACAGTGTGTAACCCGGGGGCCCACTGATATCAGGCTTTGTGTAATCCGGGGGACCAGTGAGATCAGACAGTGTGTAACCCGGTGCCCAGTGAGATCACACAGTGTGTAACCCGGGTGTGGGACCAGTGAGATCAGACAGTGTGTAACCCGGGGGTGGGCCCAGTGAGATCAGACAGTGTGTAACCCGGGGGTGGGCCCAGTGAGATCAGACAGTGTGTAACCCGGGGGCCCAGTTTGATCAGACAGTGTGTAACCCGGGGGCCCAGTGAGATCAGACAGTGTGTAACCCGGTGCCCAGTGAGATCACACAGTGTGTAACCCGGGTGTGGGACCAGTGAGATCAGACAGTGTGTAACCCGGGGGTGGGCCCAGTGAGATCAGACAGTGTGTAACCCGGGGGTGGGCCCAGTGAGATCAGACAGTGTGTAACCCGGGGGCCCAGTTTGATCAGACAGTGTGTAACCCGGGGGCCCAGTGAGATCAGACAGTGTGTAACCCGGTGCCCAGTGAGATCACACAGTCTGTAACCCGGGGGTGGGCCCAGTGAGATCAGACAGTGTGTAACCCGGGGGTGGGCCCAATGAGATCAGACAATGTGTAACCCGGGGGTGGGTCCAATGAGATCAGACAGTGTGTAACCCGGGGTTGGGCCCAGTGAGATCAGACAGTGTGTAACCTGGGGGCCCAGTGAGATCAGACAGTGCGTAACCCGGTGGCCCAGTGAGATCAGACAGTGTGTAACCCGGGGTTGGGCCCAGTGAGTTCAGTCAGTGTGTAACCCGGGGGTGGGCCCAGTGAGATCAGACTGTGTGTCACCCGGTGGTGGGTCCAGTGAGATCAAACAGTGTGTCACCCGGGGGTGGGCCCAGTGAGATCAGACAGTGTGTAACCCGGGGGTGGGCCCAGTGAAATCAGACAGTGTGTAACCCGGGGGTGGGTCCAGTGAGATCAGACAGTGTGTAACCCGGGGGTGTGCCCAGTGAGATCAGACAGTGTGTAACCCGGGGGCTCAGTGAGATCAGACAGTGTGTAACCCGGGGGTGGGCCCAGTGAGATTAGATAGTGTGTAACCCGAGGGTGGGCCCAGTGAGATCAGACAGTGTGTAACCGGGGGTGGGCCCAGTGTGAATAGACAGTGTGTAACCCGCGGGTGGGCCCAGTGAGATCACACAGTGTGTAACCCGAGGGTGGGCCCAGTGAGATAAGACAGTGTGTCACTCGGGGGTGGATCCAGTGAGATCAAACAGTGTGTAACCCGGGGGTGGGCCCAGTGAGTTCAGACAGTGTGTAACACGGGGGTGGGCCCAGTGAGATCAGACAGTGTGTAACCTGGGGGTGGGCCCAGTGAGATCAGATAGTGTGTAACCCGGGAGTGGACCCAGTGAGATCAGACAGTGCTTAACCCGGGGGTGGGTCCAGTGAGATCAGACAGGGTGTAACACGGGGTTGGGCCCAGTGAGATCAGACAGTGTGTAAGCCGGGGGTGGGCCAAGTGAGATCACACAGTGTGTAACCCGGGGGTGGGCCCAGTGGGATCAGACAGTGTGTAACCCGAGGGTGGGCCCAGTGAGTTCAGACAGTGTTTAACCCGTGGGTGGGCCCAGTGAGATCAGACAGTGTGTAACCTGGGGGTGGGCCCAGTGAGATAAGACAGTGTGTAACCCGGGGGTGGGCCCAGTGAGATCAGACAGTGTGCAACCCGGGGGTGGGCCCAGTGAGATCAGACAGTGTGTAACCCGGGGGTCGGCCCAGTGAGATCAGACAGTGTGTAACCCGGGGGTGGACCCAGTGAGATCAGACAGTGTGTAAACCAGGGGTTGGGCCCAATGAGATCAGACAGTGTGTAACCCGGGAGTGGGCCCAGTGAGATCAGACAGTGTGTAACCCGGGGGCCCACTGATATCAGGCAGTGTGTAACCCGGGGGCCCAGAGAGATCAGAGAGTGTATAACCCGGTGCCCAGTGAGATCACACAGTGTGTAACCTAGGGGTGGGCCCAGTGAGATCAGACAGATTGTAACCCGGGGGTGGGCCCAGTGAGATCAGACAGTGTGTAACCCGGGGTTGTGTCCAATGAGATCAGACAGTGTGTAACCCGGGGGTGTGCCCACTGAGATCAGACAGTGTGTAACCCGGGGTCTCAGTGAGATCAGACAGTGTGTAACCCGGGGGCCCAGTGAGATCAGACAGTGTGTAACCCGGGGGTGGGCCCAGTGAGATCAGACAGTATGTAACCCGGGGGTGTGCTCAGTGAGATCAGACAGTGTGTAACCCGGGGGCCCAGTGAGATCAGACAGTGTGTAACCCGGGGGTGGGCCCAATGAGATCAGACAGTGTGCAACCCGGGGGTGGGCCCAGTGAGATCAGACAGTGTGTAACCCGGGGGTGGGCCCAGTGAGATCAGACAGTGTGTAACCCGGGAGTGGGCCCAGTGAGAACAGACAGTGTGTAACCCGGTGCCCAGTGAGATCAGACAGTGTGTAACCCGGGGGTGGGCCCAGTGAGATCAGACAGTGTGTAACCCGGGCGTGGGCCCAGTGAGATCAGACAGTGTGTAACCCAGGGGCCCAATGAGATCAGACAGTGTGTAACCCGGGGGCCCATGTGAGATCAGACAGTGTGTAACCCGGTGCCCAGTAGGATCACACAGTGTGTAACCCGGGTGTGGGCCCAGTGAGATCAGACAGTGTGTCACCCGGGGGTTGGTCCAGTGAGATCAAACAGTGTGTAACCCAGGGGTGGGCCCAGTGAGATCAGACAGTGTGTAACCCGGGGGTGGGCCCAGTGAGATCAGACAGTGTGTAACCCGGGCGTGGGCCCAGTGAGATCAGACAGTGTGTAACCCGGGGGTGGGCCCAGTGAGATCAGACAGTGTGTAACCCAGGGGCCCAATGAGATCAGACAGTGTGTAACCCGGGGGCCCAGTGAGATCAGACAGTGTGTAACCCGGTGCCCAGTAGGATCACACAGTGTGTAACCCAGGGGCCCAATGAGATCAGACAGTGTGTAACCCGGGGGCTCAGTGAGATCAGACAGTGTGTTACCCGGGGGTGGGCCCAGTGAGATCAGATAGTGTGTAACCCAGGGGCCCAATGAGATCAGACAGTGTGTAACCCGGTGCCCAGTGAGATCACACAGTGTATAACCCGGGTGTGGGACCAGTGAGATCAGACAGTGTGTAACCCGGGGGTGGGCCCAGTGAGATCAGACAGTGTGTAACCCGGGGGTGGGCCCAGTGAGATCAGACAGTGTGTAACCCGGGGGCCCAGTTTGATCAGACAGTGTGTAACCCGGGGGCCCAGTGAGATCAGACAGTGTGTAACCCGGTGCCCAGTGAGATCACACAGTGTGTAACCCGGGTGTGGGACCAGTGAGATCAGACAGTGTGTAACCCGGGGGTGGGCCCAGTGAGATCAGACAGTGTGTAACCCGGGGGTGGGCCCAGTGAGATCAGACAGTGTGTAACCCGGGGGCCCAGTTTGATCAGACAGTGTGTAACCCGGGGGCCCAGTGAGATCAGACAGTGTGTAACCCGGTGCCCAGTGAGATCACACAGTCTGTAACCCGGGGGTGGGCCCAGTGAGATCAGACAGTGTGTAACCCGGGGGTGGGCCCAATGAGATCAGACAATGTGTAACCCGGGGGTGGGTCCAATGAGATCAGACAGTGTGTAACCCGGGGTTGGGCCCAGTGAGATCAGACAGTGTGTAACCTGGGGGCCCAGTGAGATCAGACAGTGCGTAACCCGGTGGCCCAGTGAGATCAGACAGTGTGTAACCCGGGGTTGGGCCCAGTGAGTTCAGACAGTGTGTAACCCGGGGGTGGGCCCAGTGAGATCAGACTGTGTGTCACCCGGTGGTGGGTCCAGTGAGATCAAACAGTGTGTCACCCGGGGGTGGGCCCAGTGAGATCAGACAGTGTGTAACCCGGGGGTGGGCCCAGTGAGATCAGACAGTGTGTAACCCGGGGGTGGGTCCAGTGAGATCAGACAGTGTGTGACCCGGGGGTGTGCCCAGTGAGATCAGACAGTGTGTAACCCGGGGGCTCAGTGAGATCAGACAGTGTGTAACCCGGGGGTGGGCCCAGTGAGATCAGATAGTGTGTAACCCGAGGGTGGGCCCAGTGAGATCAGACAGTGTGTAACCGGGGGTGGGCCCAGTGTGAATAGACAGTGTGTAACCCGCGGGTGGGCCCAGTGAGATCACACAGTGTGTAACCCGAGGGTGGGCCCAGTGAGATAAGACAGTGTGTCACTCGGGGGTGGATCCAGTGAGATCAAACAGTGTGTAACCCGGGGGTGGGCCCAGTGAGTTCAGACAGTGTGTAACACGGGGGTGGGCCCAGTGAGATCAGACAGTGTGTAACCTGGGGGTGTGCCCAGTGAGATCAGATAGTGTGTAACCCGGGAGTGGACCCAGTGAGATCAGACAGTGCTTAACCCGGGGGTGGGTCCAGTGAGATCAGACAGGGTGTAACACGGGGTTGGGCCCAGTGAGATCAGACAGTGTGTAACCCGGGGGTGGGCCAAGTGAGACCACACAGTGTGTAACCCGGGGGTGGGCCCAGTGGGATCAGACAGTGTGTAACCCGAGGGTGGGCCCAGTGAGTTCAGACAGTGTTTAACCCGTGGGTGGGCCCAGTGAGATCAGACAGTGTGTAACCTGGGGGTGGGCCCAGTGAGATAAGACAGTGTGTAACCCGGGGGTGGGCCCAGTGAGATCAGACAGTGTGCAACCCGGGGGTGGGCCCAGTGAGATCAGACAGTGTGTAACCCGGGGGTCGGCCCAGTGAGATCAGACAGTGTGTAACCCGGGGGTGGACCCAGTGAGATCAGACAGTGTGTAAACCAGGGGTTGGGCCCAATGAGATCAGACAGTGTGTAACCCGGGAGTGGGCCCAGTGAGATCAGACAGTGTGTAACCCGGGGGCCCACTGATATCAGGCAGTGTGTAACCCGGGGGCCCAGAGAGATCAGAGAGTGTATAACCCGGTGCCCAGTGAGATCACACAGTGTGTAACCTAGGGGTGGGCCCAGTGAGATCAGACAGATTGTAACCCGGGGGTGGGCCCAGTGAGATCAGACAGTGTGTAACCCGGGGTTGTGTCCAATGAGATCAGACAGTGTGTAACCCGGGGGTGTGCCCACTGAGATCAGACAGTGTGTAACCCGGGGTCTCAGTGAGATCAGACAGTGTGTAACCCGGGGGCCCAGTGAGATCAGACAGTGTGTAACCCGGGGGTGGGCCCAGTGAGATCAGACAGTATGTAACCCGGGGGTGTGCTCAGTGAGATCAGACAGTGTGTAACCCGGGGGCCCAGTGAGATCAGACAGTGTGTAACCCGGGGGTGGGCCCAATGAGATCAGACAGTGTGCAACCCGGGGGTGGGCCCAGTGAGATCAGACAGTGTGTAACCCGGGGGAGGGCCCAGTGAGATCAGACAGTGTGTAACCCGGGAGTGGGCCCAGTGAGAACAGACAGTGTGTAACCCGGTGCCCAGTGAGATCAGACAGTGTGTAACCCGGGGGTGGGCCCAGTGAGATCAGACAGTGTGTAACCCGGGCGTGGGCCCAGTGAGATCAGACAGTGTGTAACCCAGGGGCCCAATGAGATCAGACAGTGTGTAACCCGGGGGCCCAGTGAGATCAGACAGTGTGTAACCCGGTGCCCAGTAGGATCACACAGTGTGTAACCCGGGTGTGGGCCCAGTGAGATCAGACAGTGTGTCACCCGGGGGTTGGTCCAGTGAGATCAAACAGTGTGTAACCCAGGGGTGGGCCCAGTGAGATCAGACAGTGTGTAACCCGGGGGTGGGCCCAGTGAGATCAGACAGTGTGTAACCCGGGCGTGGGCCCAGTGAGATCAGACAGTGTGTAACCCGGGGGTGGGCCCAGTGAGATCAGACAGTGTGTAACCCAGGGGCCCAATGAGATCAGACAGTGTGTAACCCGGGGGCCCAGTGAGATCAGACAGTGTGTAACCCGGTGCCCAGTAGGATCACACAGTGTGTAACCCAGGGGCCCAATGAGATCAGACAGTGTGTAACCCGGGGGCTCAGTGAGATCAGACAGTGTGTTACCCGGGGGTGGGCCCAGTGAGATCAGATAGTGTGTAACTCGCGGGTGGGCCCAGTGAGATCACACAGTGTGTAACCCGAGGGTGGGCCCAGTGAGATCAGACAGTGTGTCACTCGGGGGTGGATCCAGTGAGATCAAACAGTGTGTAACCCGGGGGTGGGCCCAGTGAGATCAGACAGTGTGTAACCCGGGGGTGGGCCCAGTGAGATCAGACAGTGTGTAAACTGGGGGTGGGCCCAGTGAGATCAGACAGTGTGTAACCCGGGAGTGGGCCCAGTGAGATCAGACAGTGCTTAACCCGGGGCTGGCCCAGTGAGATCAGACAGTGTGTAACCCGGGGGTGGGCCAAGTGAGATCACACAGTTTGTAACCCGGGGGTGGGCCCAGTGAGATCAGACAGTGTGTAAACCAGGGGTTGGGCCCAATGAGATCAGACAGTGTGTAACCCGGGAGTGGGCCCAGTGAGATCAGACAGTGTGTAACCCGGGGGCCCACTGATATCAGGCAGTGTGTAACCCGGGGGCCCAGAGAGATCAGAGAGTGTATAACCCGGTGCCCAGTGAGATCACACAGTGTGTAACCTAGGGGTGGGCCCAGTGAGATCAGACAGATTGTAACCCGGGGGTGGGCCCAGTGAGATCAGACAGTGTGTAACCCGGGGTTGTGTCCAATGAGATCAGACAGTGTGTAACCCGGGGGTGTGCCCACTGAGATCAGACAGTGTGTAACCCGGGGTCTCAGTGAGATCAGACAGTGTGTAACCCGGGGGCCCAGTGAGATCAGACAGTGTGTAACCCGGGGGTGGGCCCAGTGAGATCAGACAGTATGTAACCCGGGGGTGTGCTCAGTGAGATCAGACAGTGTGTAACCCGGGGGCCCAGTGAGATCAGACAGTGTGTAACCCGGGGGTGGGCCCAATGAGATCAGACAGTGTGCAACCCGGGGGTGGGCCCAGTGAGATCAGACAGTGTGTAACCCGGGGGTGGGCCCAGTGAGATCAGACAGTGTGTAACCCGGGGGTGGGCCCAGTGAGTACAGACAGTGTGTAATCCGGTGCCCAGTGAGATCAGACAGTGTGTAACCCGGGGGTGGGCCCAGTGAGATCAGACAGTGTGTAACCCGGGCGTGGGCCCAGTGAGATCAGACAGTGTGTAACCCAGGGCCCAATGAGATCAGACAGTGTGTAACCCGGGGGCCCAGTGAGATCAGACAGTGTGTAACCCGGTGCCCAGTAGGATCACACAGTGTGTAACCCGGGTGTGGGCCCAGTGAGATCAGACAGTGTGTCACCCGGGGGTGGGTCCAGTGAGATCAAACAGTGTGTAACCCAGGGGTGGGCCCAGTGAGATCAGACAGTGTGTAACCCGGGGGTGGGCCCAGTGAGATCAGACAGTGTGTAACCCGGGGGTGGGCCCAGTGAGATCAGACAGTGTGTAACCCAGGGGCCCAATGAGATCAGACAGTGTGTAACCCGGGGGCCCAGTGAGATCAGACAGTGTGTAACCCGGTGCCCAGTAGGATCACACAGTGTGTAACCCAGGGGCCCAATGAGATCAGACAGTGTGTAACCCGGGGGCTCAGTGAGATCAGACAGTGTGTTACCCGGGGGTGGGCCCAGTGAGATCAGATAGTGTGTAACCCAGGGGCCCAATGAGATCAGACAGTGTGTAACCCGGGGGCTCAGTGAGATCAGACAGTGTGTTACCCGGGGGTGGGCCCAGTGAGATCAGATAGTGTGTAACTCGCGGGTGGGCCCAGTGAGATCACACAGTGTGTAACCCGAGGGTGGGCCCAGTGAGATCAGACAGTGTGTCACTCGGGGGTGGATCCAGTGAGATCAAACAGTGTGTAACCCGGGGGTGGGCCCAGTGAGATCAGACAGTGTGTAACCCGGGGGTGGGCCCAGTGAGATCAGACAGTGTGTAAACTGGGGGTGGGCCCAGTGAGATCAGACAGTGTGTAACCCGGGAGTGGGCCCAGTGAGATCAGACAGTGTTTAACCCGGGGCTGGCCCAGTGAGATCAGACAGTGTGTAACCCGGGGGTGGGCCAAGTGAGATCACACAGTGTGTAACCCGGGGCTGGGCCCAGTGAGATCAGACAGTGTGTAAACCAGGGGTTGGGCCCAATGAGATCAGACAGTGTGTAACCCGGGAGTGGGCCCAGTGAGATCAGACAGTGTGTAACCCGGGGGTGGGTCCAGTGAGATCAGACAGTGTGTAACACGGGGTTGGGCCCAGTGAGATCAGATAGTGTGTAACCTGGGGGCTCAGTGAGATCAGAGAGTGCGTAACCCGGTGGCCCAGTGAGATCAGACAGTGTGTAACCCGAGGGTGTGCCCAGTGAGATCAGACAGTGTGTAACCCGGGGGTGGGCCCAGTGAGATCAGACTGTGTGTCACCCGGTGGTGGGTCCAGTGAGATCAAACAGTGTGTCACCCGGGGGTGGGCCCAGTGAGATCAGACAGTGTGTAACCCGGGCGTGAGTCCAGTGAGATCAGACAGTGTGTAACCCGGGGGTGTGCCCAGTGAGATCAGACAGTGTGTAACCCGGGGGCTCAGTGAGATCAGACAGTGTGTAACCCGGGGGTGGGCCCAGTGAGATCAGATAGTGTGTAACCCGAGGGTGGGCCCAGTGAGATCAGACAGTGTGTAACCGGGGGTGGGCCCAGTGTGAATAGACAGTTTGTAACCCGCGGGTGGGCCCAGTGAGATCACACAGTGTGTAACCCGAGGGTGGGCCCAGTGAGAACAGACAGTGTGTCACTCGGGGGTGGATCCAGTGAGATCAAACAGTGTGTAACCCGAGGGTGGGCCCAGTGAGTTCAGACAGTGTGTAACACGTGGGTGGGCCCAGTGAGATCAGACAGTGTGTAACCTGGGGGTGGGCCCAGTGAGATCAGACAGTGTGTAACCCGGGAGTGGGCCCAGTGAGATCAGACAGTGCTTAACCCGGTGCTGGCCCAGTGAGATCAGACAGTGTGTAACCCGGGGGTGGGGCAAGTGAGATCACACAGTGTGTAACCCGGGGGTGGGCCCAGTGGGATCAGACAGTGTGTAACCCGAGGGTGGGCCCAGTGAGTTCAGACAGTGTTTAACCCGTGGGTGGGCCCAGTGAGATCAGACAGTGTGTAACCTGGGGGTGGGCCCAGTGAGATAAGACAGTGTGTAACCCGGGGGTGGGCCCAGTGAGATCAGACAGTGTGCAACCCGGGGGTGGGCCCAGTGAGATCAGACAGTGTGTAACCCGGATGTCGGCCCAGTGAGATCAGACAGTGTGTAACCCGGGGGTGGACCCAGTGAGATCAGACAGTGTGTAAACCAGGGGTTGGGCCCAATGAGATCAGACAGTGTGTAACCCGGGAGTGGGCCCAGTGAGATCAGACAGTGTGTAACCCGGGGGCCCACTGATATCAGGCAGTGTGTAACCCGGGGGCCCAGAGAGATCAGAGAGTGTATAACCCGGTGCCCAGTGAGATCACACAGTGTGTAACCTAGGGGTGGGCCCAGTGAGATCAGACAGATTGTAACCCGGGGGTGGGCCCAGTGAGATCAGACAGTGTGTAACCCGGGGTTGTGTCCAATGAGATCAGACAGTGTGTAACCCGGGGGTGTGCCCACTGAGATCAGACAGTGTGTAACCCGGGGTCTCAGTGAGATCAGACAGTGTGTAACCCGGGGGCCCAGTGAGATCAGACAGTGTGTAACCCGGGAGTGGGCCCAGTGAGATCAGACAGTGTGTAACCCGGGCGTGGGCCCAGTGAGATCAGACAGTGTGTAACCCGGGGGTGGGCCCAGTGAGATCAGACAGTGTGTAACCCAGGGGCCCAATGAGATCAGACAGTGTGTAACCCGGGGGCCCAGTGAGATCAGACAGTGTGTAACCCGGTGCCCAGTAGGATCACACAGTGTGTAACCCAGGGGCCCAATGAGATCAGACAGTGTGTAACCCGGGGGCTCAGTGAGATCAGACAGTGTGTTACCCGGGGGTGGGCCCAGTGAGATCAGATAGTGTGTAACCCAGGGGCCCAATGAGATCAGACAGTGTGTAACCCGGGGGCTCAGTGAGATCAGACAGTGTGTTACCCGGGGGTGGGCCCAGTGAGATCAGACAGTGTGTAACCTGGGGGTGGGCCCAGTGAGATCAGACAGTGTGTAACCCGGGAGTGGGCCCAGTGAGATCAGACAGTGCTTAACCCGGTGCTGGCCCAGTGAGATCAGACAGTGTGTAACCCGGGGGTGGGCCAAGTGAGATCACACAGTGTGTAACCCGGGGGTGGGCCCAGTGGGATCAGACAGTGTGTAACCCGAGGGTGGGCCCAGTGAGTTCAGACAGTGTTAAACCCGTGGGTGGGCCCAGTGAGATCAGACAGTGTGTAACCTGGGGGTGGGCCCAGTGAGATAAGACAGTGTGTAACCCGTGGGTGGGCCCAGTGAGATCAGACAGTGTGCAACCCGGGGGTGGGCCCAGTGAGATCAGACAGTGTGTAACCCGGGGGTCGGCCCAGTGAGATCAGACAGTGTGTAACTAGGGGGTGGGCCCAGTGAGATCAGACAGTGTGTAACCCGGGGGCCCACTGATATCAGGCAGTGTGTAACCCGGGGGCCCAGAGAGATCAGTGAGTGTATAACCCGGTGCCCAGTGAGATCACACAGTGTGTAACCTAGGGGTGGGCCCAGTGAGATCAGACAGATTGTAACCCGGGGGTGGGCCCAGTGAGATCAGACAGTGTGTAACCCGGGGTTGTGTCCAATCAGATCAGACAGTGTGTAACCCGGGGGTGTGCCCACTGAGATCAGACAGTGTGTAACCCGGGGTCTCAGTGAGATCAGACAGTGTGTAACCCGGGGGCCCAGTGAGATCAGACAGTGTGTAACCCGGGAGTGGGCCCAGTGAGATCAGACAGTGTGCAACCCGGGCGTGGGCCCAGTGAGATCAGACAGTGTGTAACCCGGGGGTGGGCCCAGTGAGATCAGACAGTGTGTAACCCAGGGGCCCAATGAGATCAGACAGTGTGTAACCCGGGGGCCCAGTGAGATCAGACAGTGTGTAACCCGGTGCCCAGTAGGATCACACAGTGTGTAACCCAGGGGCCCAATGAGATCAGACAGTGTGTAACCCGGGGGCTCAGTGAGATCAGACAGTGTGTTACCCGGGGGTGGGCCCAGTGAGATCAGATAGTGTGTAACCCAGGGGCCCAATGAGATCAGACAGTGTGTAACCCGGGGGCTCAGTGAGATCAGACAGTGTGTTACCCGGGGGTGGGCCCAGTGAGATCAGATAGTGTGTAACTCGCGGGTGGGCCCAGTGAGATCACACAGTGTGTAACCCGAGGGTGGGCCCAGTGAGATCAGACAGTGTGTCACTCGGGGGTGGATCCAGTGAGATCAAACAGTGTGTAACCCGGGGGTGGGCCCAGTGAGATCAGACAGTGTGTAACCCGGGGGTGGGCCCAGTGAGATCAGACAGTGTGTAAACTGGGGGTGGGCCCAGTGAGATCAGACAGTGTGTAACCCGGGAGTGGGCCCAGTGAGATCAGACAGTGCTTAACCCGGGGCTGGCCCAGTGAGATCAGACAGTGTGTAACCCGGGGGTGGGCCAAGTGAGATCACACAGTGTGTAACCCGGGGGTGGGCCCAGTGAGATCAGACAGTGTGTCACCCGGGGGTGGCCCAGTGAGATTAGACACTGTGTAACCCGGGGGCCCAGTGAGATCAGACAGTGTGTTACCCGGGGGCCCAGTGAGATAAGGCAGTGTGTAACCCGGGGATGGGCCCAGTGAGATCAGACAGTGTGCAACCCGGGGGTGGGCCCAGTGAGATCAGACAGTGTGTAACCCGGGGTGGGCCCAGTGAGATCAGACAGTGTGTAACCCGGGGGTGGGCCCAGTGAGATCAGACAGTGTGTAACCCGGGGTTCGGCCCAGTGAGATCAGACAGTGTGTAACCCGGGCGTGGGCCCAGTGAGATCAGACAGTGTGTAACCCGGGGGCCCACTGATATCAGGCAGTGTATAACCCGGGGGCCCAGTGAGATCAGACAGTGTGTAACCCGGTGCCCAGTGAGATCACACAGTGTGTAACCCGGGTGTGGGACCAGTGAGATCAGACAGTGTGTAACCCGGGGGTGGGCCCAGTGAGATCAGACAGTGTGTAACCCGGGGGTGGGCCCAGTGAGATCAGACAGTGTGTAACCCGGGGGCCCAGTTTGATCAGACAGTGTGTAACCCGGGGGCCCAGTGAGATCAGACAGTGTGTAACCCGGTGCCCAGTGAGATCACACAGTGTGTAACCCGGGTGTGGGACCAGTGAGATCAGACAGTGTGTAACCCGGGGGTGGGCCCAGTGAGATCAGACAGTGTGTAACCCGGGGGTGGGCCCAGTGAGATCAGACAGTGTGTAACCCGGGGGCCCAGTTTGATCAGACAGTGTGTAACCCGGGGGCCCAGTGAGATCAGACAGTGTGTAACCCGGTGCCCAGTGAGATCACACAGTCTGTAACCCGGGGGTGGGCCCAGTGAGATCAGACAGTGTGTAACCCGGGGGTGGGCCCAATGAGATCAGACAATGTGTAACCCGGGGGTGGGTCCAATGAGATCAGACAGTGTGTAACCCGGGGTTGGGCCCAGTGAGATCAGACAGTGTGTAACCTGGGGGCCCAGTGAGATCAGACAGTGCGTAACCCGGTGGCCCAGTGAGATCAGACAGTGTGTAACCCGGGGTTGGGCCCAGTGAGTTCAGACAGTGTGTAACCCGGGGGTGGGCCCAGTGAGATCAGACTGTGTGTCACCCGGTGGTGGGTCCAGTGAGATCAAACAGTGTGTCACCCGGGGGTGGGCCCAGTGAGATCAGACAGTGTAACCCGGGGGTGGGCCCAGTGAGATCAGACAGTGTGTAACCCGGGGGTGGGTCCAGTGAGATCAGACAGTGTGTAACCCGGGGGTGTGCCCAGTGAGATCAGACAGTGTGTAACCCGGGGGCTCAGTGAGATCAGACAGTGTGTAACCCGGGGGTGGGCCCAGTGAGATCAGATAGTGTGTAACCCGAGGGTGGGCCCAGTGAGATCAGACAGTGTGTAACCGGGGGTGGGCCCAGTGTGAATAGACAGTGTGTAACCCGCGGGTGGGCCCAGTGAGATCACACAGTGTGTAACCCGAGGGTGGGCCCAGTGAGATAAGACAGTGTGTCACTCGGGGGTGGATCCAGTGAGATCAAACAGTGTGTAACCCGGGGGTGGGCCCAGTGAGTTCAGACAGTGTGTAACACGGGGGTGGGCCCAGTGAGATCAGACAGTGTGTAACCTGGGGGTGGGCCCAGTGAGATCAGATAGTGTGTAACCCGGGAGTGGACCCAGTGAGATCAGACAGTGCTTAACCCGGGGGTGGGTCCAGTGAGATCAGACAGGGTGTAACACGGGGTTGGGCCCAGTGAGATCAGACAGTGTGTAACCCGGGGGTGGGCCAAGTGAGATCACACAGTGTGTAACCCGGGGGTGGGCCCAGTGGGATCAGACAGTGTGTAACCCGAGGGTGGGCCCAGTGAGTTCAGACAGTGTTTAACCCGTGGGTGGGCCCAGTGAGATCAGACAGTGTGTAACCTGGGGGTGGGCCCAGTGAGATAAGACAGTGTGTAACCCGGGGGTGGGCCCAGTGAGATCAGACAGTGTGCAACCCGGGGGTGGGCCCAGTGAGATCAGACAGTGTGTAACCCGGGGGTTGGCCCAGTGAGATCAGACAGTGTGTAACCCGGGGGTGGACCCAGTGAGATCAGACAGTGTGTAAACCAGGGGTTGGGCCCAATGAGATCAGACAGTGTGTAACCCGGGAGTGGGCCCAGTGAGATCAGACAGTGTGTAACCCGGGGGCCCACTGATATCAGGCAGTGTGTAACCCGGGGGCCCAGAGAGATCAGAGAGTGTATAACCCGGTGCCCAGTGAGATCACACAGTGTGTAACCTAGGGGTGGGCCCAGTGAGATCAGACAGATTGTAACCCGGGGGTGGGCCCAGTGAGATCAGACAGTGTGTAACCCGGGGTTGTGTCCAATGAGATCAGACAGTGTGTAACCCGGGGGTGTGCCCACTGAGATCAGACAGTGTGTAACCCGGGGTCTCAGTGAGATCAGACAGTGTGTAACCCGGGGGCCCAGTGAGATCAGACAGTGTGTAACCCGGGGGTGGGCCCAGTGAGATCAGACAGTATGTAACCCGGGGGTGTGCTCAGTGAGATCAGACAGTGTGTAACCCGGGGGCCCAGTGAGATCAGACAGTGTGTAACCCGGGGGTGGGCCCAATGAGATCAGACAGTGTGCAACCCGGGGGTGGGCCCAGTGAGATCAGACAGTGTGTAACCCGGGGGTGGGCCCAGTGAGATCAGACAGTGTGTAACCCGGGGGTGGGCCCAGTGAGAACAGACAGTGTGTAACCCGGTGCCCAGTGAGATCAGACAGTGTGTAACCCGGGGGTGGGCCCAGTGAGATCAGACAGTGTGTAACCCGGGCGTGGGCCCAGTGAGATCAGACAGTGTGTAACCCAGGGGCCCAATGAGATCAGACAGTGTGTAACCCGGGGGCCCAGTGAGATCAGACAGTGTGTAACCCGGTGCCCAGTAGGATCACACAGTGTGTAACCCGGATGTGGGCCCAGTGAGATCAGACAGTGTGTCACCCGGGGGTTGGTCCAGTGAGATCAAACAGTGTGTAACCCAGGGGTGGGCCCAGTGAGATCAGACAGTGTATAACCCGGGGGTGGGCACAGTGAGATCAGACAGTGTGTAACCCGGGCGTGGGCCCAGTGAGATCAGACAGTGTGTAACCCGGGGGTGGGCCCAGTGAGATCAGACAGTGTGTAACCCAGGGGCCCAATGAGATCAGACAGTGTGTAACCCGGGGGCCCAGTGAGATCAGACAGTGTGTAACCCGGTGCCCAGTAGGATCACACAGTGTGTAACCCAGGGGCCCAATGAGATCAGACAGTGTGTAACCCGGGGGCTCAGTGAGATCAGACAGTGTGTTACCCGGGGGTGGGCCCAGTGAGATCAGATAGTTTGTAACCCAGGGGCCCAATGAGATCAGACAGTGTGTAACCCGGGGGCCCAGTGAGATCAGACAGTGTGTTACCCGGGGGTGAGCCCAGTGAGATCAGATAGTGTGTAACTCGCGGGTGGGCCCAGTGAGATCACACAGTGTGTAACCCGAGGGTGGGCCCAGTGAGATCAGACAGTGTGTCACTCGGGGGTGGATCCAGTGAGATCAAACAGTGTGTAACCCGGGGGTGGGCCCAGTGAGATCAGACAGTGTGTAACCCGGGGGTGGGCCCAGTGAGATCAGACAGTGTGTAAACTGGGGGTGGGCCCAGTGAGATCAGACAGTGTGTAACCCGGGAGTGGGCCCAGTGAGATCAGACAGTGCTTAACCCGGGGCTGGCCCAGTGAGATCAGACAGTGTGTAACCCGGGGGTGGGCCAAGTGAGATCACACAGTGTGTAACCCGGGGGTGGGCCCAGTGAGATCAGACAGTGTCTAAACCAGGGGTTGGGCCCAATGAGATCAGACAGTGTGTAACCCGGGAGTGGGCCCAGTGAGATCAGACAGTGTGTAACCCGGGGGCCTACTGATATCAGGCAGTGTGTAACCCGGGGGCCCAGAGAGATCAGAGAGTGTATAACCCGGTGCCCAGTGAGATCACACAGTGTGTAACCTAGGGGTGGGCCCAGTGAGATCAGACAGATTGTAACCCGGGGGTGGGCCCAGTGAGATCAGACAGTGTGTAACCCGGGGTTGTGTCCAATGAGATCAGACAGTGTGTAACCCGGGGGTGTGCCCACTGAGATCAGACAGTGTGTAACCCGGGGTCTCAGTGAGATCAGACAGTGTGTAACACGGGGGCCCAGTGAGATCAGACAGTGTGTAACCCGGGGGTGGGCCCAGTGAGATCAGACAGTATGTAACCCGGGGGTGTGCTCAGTGAGATCAGACAGTGTGTAACCCGGGGGCCCAGTGAGATCAGACAGTGTGTAACCCGGGGGTGGGCCCAATGAGATCAGACAGTGTGCAACCCGGGGGTGGGCCCAGTGAGATCAGACAGTGTGTAACCCGGGGGTGGGCCCAGTGAGATCAGACAGTGTGTAACCCGGGGGTGGGCCCAGTGAGAACAGACAGTGTGTAACCCGGTGCCCAGTGAGATCAGACAGTGTGTAACCCGGGGGTGGGCCCAGTGAGATCAGACAGTGTGTAACCCGGGCGTGGGCCCAGTGAGATCAGACAGTGTGTAACCCAGGGCCCAATGAGATCAGACAGTGTGTAACCCGGGGGCCCAGTGAGATCAGACAGTGTGTAACCCGGTGCCCAGTAGGATCACACAGTGTGTAACCCGGGTGTGGGCCCAGTGAGATCAGACAGTGTGTCACCCGGGGGTGGGTCCAGTGAGATCAAACAGTGTGTAACCCAGGGGTGGGCCCAGTGAGATCAGACAGTGTGTAACCCGGGGGTGGGCCCAGTGAGATCAGACAGTGTGTAACCCGGGGGTGGGCCCAGTGAGATCAGACAGTGTGTAACCCAGGGGCCCAATGAGATCAGACAGTGTGTAACCCGGGGGCCCAGTGAGATCAGACAGTGTGTAACCCGGTGCCCAGTAGGATCACACAGTGTGTAACCCAGGGGCCCAATGAGATCAGACAGTGTGTAACCCGGGGGCTCAGTGAGATCAGACAGTGTGTTACCCGGGGGTGGGCCCAGTGAGATCAGATAGTGTGTAACCCAGGGGCCCAATGAGATCAGACAGTGTGTAACCCGGGGGCTCAGTGAGATCAGACAGTGTGTTACCCGGGGGTGGGCCCAGTGAGATCAGATAGTGTGTAACTCGCGGGTGCGCCCAGTGAGATCACACAGTGTGTAACCCGAGGGTGGGCCCAGTGAGATCAGACAGTGTGTCACTCGGGGGTGGATCCAGTGAGATCAAACAGTGTGTAACCCGGGGGTGGGCCCAGTGAGATCAGACAGTGTGTAACCCGGGCTGGGCCCAGTGAGATCAGACAGTGTGTAAACTGGGGGTGGGCCCAGTGAGATCAGACAGTGTGTAACCCGGGAGTGGGCCCAGTGAGATCAGACAGTGCTTAACCCGGGGCTGGCCCAGTGAGATCAGACAGTGTGTAACCCGGGGGTGGGCCAAGTGAGATCACACAGTGTGTCACCCGGGGGTGGGCCCAGTGAGATCAGACAGTGTGTCACCCGGGGGTGGCCCAGTGAGATTAGACACTGTGTAACCCGGGGGCCCAGTGAGATCAGACAGTGTGTTACCCGGGGGCCCAGTGAGATAAGGCAGTGTGTAACCCGGGGATGGGCCCAGTGAGATCAGACAGTGTGCAACCCGGGGGTGGGCCCAGTGAGATCAGACAGTGTGTAACCCGGGGGTGGGCCCAGTGAGATCAGACAGTGTGTAACCCGGGGGTGGGCCCAGTGAGATCAGACAGTGTGTAACCCGGGGTTCGGCCCAGTGAGATCAGACAGTGTGTAACCCGGGCGTGGGCCCAGTGAGATCAGACAGTGTGTAACCCGGGGGCCCACTGATATCAGGCAGTGTGTAACCCGGGGGCCCAGTGAGATCAGACAGTGTGTAACCCGGTGCCCAGTGAGATCACACAGTGTGTAACCCGGGTGTGGGACCAGTGAGATCAGACAGTGTGTAACCCGGGGGTGGGCCCTGTGAGATCAGACAGTGTGTAACTCGAGGGTGGGCCCAGTGAGATCAGACAGTGTGTAACCCGGGGGTCCAGTGAGATCAGACAGTGTGTAACCCGGGGGTGTGCCCAGTGAGATCAGACAGTGTGTAACCCGGGGGCTCAGTGAGATCAGACAGTGCGTAACCCGGGTGTGGGACCAGTGAGATCAGACAGTGTGTAACCCGGGGGTGGGCCCAGTGAGATCAGACAGTGTGTAACCCGGGGGTGGGCCCAGTGAGATCAGACAGTGTGTAACCCGGGGGCCCAGTTTGATCAGACAGTGTGTAAACCGGGGGCCCAGTGAGATCAGACAGTGTGTAACCCGGTGCCCAGTGAGATCACACAGTCTGTAACCCGGGGGTGGGCCCAGTGAGATCAGACAGTGTGTAACCCGGGGGTGGGCCCAATGAGATCAGACAATGTGTAACCCGGGGGTGGGTCCAATGAGATCAGACATTGTGTAACCCGGGGTTGGGCCCAGTGAGATCAGACAGTGTGTAACCTGGGGGCCCAGTGAGATCAGACAGTGCGTAACCCGGTGGCCCAGTGAGATCAGACAGTGTGTAACCCGGGGTTGGGCCCAGTGAGTTCAGACTGTGTGTCACCCGGTGGTGGGCCCAGTGAGATCAGACAGTGTGTAACCCGGGGGTGGGCCCAGTGAGATCAGACAGTGTGTAACCCGGGGGTGGGCCCAGTGAGATCAGACAGTGTGTAACCCGGGGGTGGGTCCAGTGAGATCAGACAGTGTGTAACCCGAGGGTGGGCCCAGTGAGATCAGACAGTGTGTAACCCGGGGGTGAGTCCAGTGAGATCAGACAGTGTGTAACCCGGGGGTGAGTCCAGTGAGATCAGACAGTGTGTAACCCGGGGGTGTGCCCAGTGAGATCAGACAGTGTGTAACCCGGGGGCTCAGTGAGATCAGACAGTGTGTAACCCGGGGGTGGGCCCAGTGAGATCAGATAGTGTGTAACCCGAGGGTGGGCCCAGTGAGATCAGACAGTGTGTAACCGGGGGTGGGCCCAGTGTGAATAGACAGTGTGTAACCCGCGGGTGGGCCCAGTGAGATCACACAGTGTGTAACCCGAGGGTGGGCCCAGTGAGATCAGACAGTGTGTCACTCGGGGGTGGATCCAGTGAGATCAAACAGCGTGTAACCCGGGGCTGGCCCAGTGAGATCAGACAGTGTGTAACCCGCGGGTGGGCCAAGTGAGATCACACAGTGTGTAACCCGGGGGTGGGCCCAGTGAGATCAGACAGTGTGTAACCCGGGGGTGTGCCCAGTGAGATCAGACAGTGTGTAAAACGGTGGCCCAGTGAGATTAGACACTGTGTAACCCGGGGGCCCAGTGAGATCAGACAGTGTGTTACCCGGGGGCCCAGTGAGATAAGACAGTGTGTAACCCGGGGGTGGGCCCAGTGAGATCAGACAGTGTGCAACCCGGGGGTGGGCCCAGTGAGATCAGACAGTGTGTAACCCGGGGTTGGGCCCACTGAGATCAGACAGTGTGTAACCCGGGGGTGGGCCCAGTGAGATCAGACAGTGTGTAACCCGGGGTTGGGCCCAGTGAGATCAGACAGTGTGTAACCCGGGAGTGGGCCCAGTGATATCAGACAGTGCTTATCCCGGGGCTGGCCCAGTGAGATCAGATAGTGTGTAACCCGGGGGTGGGCCAAGTGAGATCACACAGTGTGTAACCCCGGGGTGGGCCCAGTGAGATCAGACAGTGTGTCACCCGGGGGTGGGTCCAGTGAGATCAGACAGTGTTTAACC
This sequence comes from Pristiophorus japonicus, assembly GCF_044704955.1. Lineage (NCBI taxonomy): Eukaryota > Metazoa > Chordata > Chondrichthyes > Pristiophoridae > Pristiophorus > Pristiophorus japonicus. The sequence goes on along the minus strand of NC_092005.1, from coordinate 8,077,292 downwards.
CGGGGGTGTGCCCAGTGAGATCAGACAGTGTGTAACCCGGTGGCCCAGTGAGATTAGACACTGTGTAACCCGGTGGCCCAGTGAGATCAGACAGTGTGTTACCCGGGGGCCCAGTGAGATAAGACAGTGTGTAACCCGGGGGTGGGCCCAGTGAGATCAGACAGTGTGTAACCCGGGGGTGGGCCCAGTGAGATCAGACAGTGTGTAACCCGGGGGTGGGCCCAGTGAGATCAGACAGTGTGTAACCCGGGGGTGGGTCCAGTGAGATCAGACAGTGTGTAACCCGGGGGTGTGCCCAGTGAGATCAGACAGTGTGTAACCCGGGGGCTCAGTGAGATCAGACAGTGTGTAACCCGGGGGTGGGCCCAGTGAGATCAGATAGTGTGTAACCCGAGGGTGGGCCCAGTGAGATCAGACAGTGTGTAACCGGGGGTGGGCCCAGTGTGAATAGACAGTGTGTAACCCGCGGGTGGGCCCAGTGAGATCACACAGTGGGTAACCCGAGGGTGGGCCCAGTGAGATAAGACAGTGTGTCACTCGGGGGTGGATCCAGTGAGATCAAACAGTGTGTAACCCGGGGGTGGGCCCAGTGAGTTCAGACAGTGTGTAACCCGGGGGTGGGCCCAGTGAGATCAGACAGTGTGTAACCTGGGGGTGGGCCCAGTGAGATCAGACAGTGTGTAACCCGGGGGTGTGCCCAGTGAGATCAGACAGTGTGTAACCCGGGGGCTCAGTGAGATCAGACAGTGTGTAACCCGGGGGTGGGCCCAGTGAGATCAGATAGTGTGTAACCCGAGGGTGGGCCCAGTGAGATCAGACAGTGTGTAACCGGGGGTGGGCCCAGTGTGAACAGACAGTGTGTAACCCGCGGGTGGGCCCAGTGAGATCACACAGTGTGTAACCCGAGGGTGGGCCCAGTGAGATCAGACAGTGTGTCACTCGGGGGTGGATCCAGTGAGATCAAACAGCGTGTAACCCGGGGCTGGCCCAGTGAGATCACACAGTGTGTAACCCGGGGGTGGGCCCAGTGAGATCAGACAGTGTCTAAACCAGGGGTTGGGCCCAATGAGATCAGACAGTGTGTAACCCGGGAGTGGGCCCAGTGAGATCAGACAGTGTGTAACCCGGGGGCCCACTGATATCAGGCAGTGTGTAACCCGGGGGCCCAGAGAGATCAGAGAGTGTATAACCCGGTGCCCAGTGAGATCACACAGTGTGTAACCTACGGGTGGGCCCAGTGAGATCAGACAGATTGTAACCCGGGGGTGGGCCCAGTGAGATCAGACAGTGTGTAACCCGGGGTTGTGTCCAATGAGATCAGACAGTGTGTAACCCGGGGGTGTGCCCACTGAGATCAGACAGTGTGTAACCCGGGGTCTCAGTGAGATCAGACAGTGTGTAACACGGGGGCCCAGTGAGATCAGACAGTGTGTAACCCGGGGGTGGGCCCAGTGAGATCAGACAGTATGTAACCCGGGGGTGTGCTCAGTGAGATCAGACAGTGTGTAACCCGGGGGCCCAGTGAGATCAGACAGTGTGTAACCCGGGGGTGGGCCCAATGAGATCAGACAGTGTGCAACCCGGGGGTGGGCCCAGTGAGATCAGACAGTGTGTAACCCGGGGGTGGGCCCAGTGAGATCAGACAGTGTGTAACCCGGGGGTGGGCCCAGTGAGAACAGACAGTGTGTAACCCGGTGCCCAGTGAGATCAGACAGTGTGTAACCCGGGGGTGGGCCCAGTGAGATCAGACAGTGTGTAACCCGGGCGTGGGCCCAGTGAGATCAGACAGTGTGTAACCCAGGGCCCAATGAGATCAGACAGTGTGTAACCCGGGGGCCCAGTGAGATCAGACAGTGTGTAACCCGGTGCCCAGTAGGATCACACAGTGTGTAACCCGGGTGTGGGCCCAGTGAGATCAGACAGTGTGTCACCCGGGGGTGGGTCCAGTGAGATCAAACAGTGTGTAACCCAGGGGTGGGCCCAGTGAGATCAGACAGTGTGTAACCCGGGGGTGGGCCCAGTGAGATCAGACAGTGTGTAACCCGGGGGTGGGCCCAGTGAGATCAGACAGTGTGTAACCCAGGGGCCCAATGAGATCAGACAGTGTGTAACCCGGGGGCCCAGTGAGATCAGACAGTGTGTAACCCGGTGCTCAGTAGGATCACACAGTGTGTAACCCAGGGGCCCAATGAGATCAGACAGTGTGTAACCCGGGGGCTCAGTGAGATCAGACAGTGTGTTACCCGGGGGTGGGCCCAGTGAGATCAGATAGTGTGTAACCCAGGGGCCCAATGAGATCAGACAGTGTGTAACCCGGGGGCTCAGTGAGATCAGACAGTGTGTTACCCGGGGGTGGGCCCAGTGAGATCAGATAGTGTGTAACTCGCGGGTGGGCCCAGTGAGATCACACAGTGTGTAACCCGAGGGTGGGCCCAGTGAGATCAGACAGTGTGTCACTCGGGGGTGGATCCAGTGAGATCAAACAGTGTGTAACCCGGGGGTGGGCCCAGTGAGATCAGACAGTGTGTAACCCGGGCTGGGCCCAGTGAGATCAGACAGTGTGTAAACTGGGGGTGGGCCCAGTGAGATCAGACAGTGTGTAACCCGGGAGTGGGCCCAGTGAGATCAGACAGTGCTTAACCCGGGGCTGGCCCAGTGAGATCAGACAGTGTGTAACCCGGGGGTGGGCCAAGTGAGATCACACAGTGTGTAACCCGGGGGTGGGCCCAGTGAGATCAGACAGTGTGTCACCCGGGGGTGGCCCAGTGAGATTAGACACTGTGTAACCCGGGGGCCCAGTGAGATCAGACAGTGTGTTACCCGGGGGCCCAGTGAGATAAGGCAGTGTGTAACCCGGGGATGAGCCCAGTGAGATCAGACAGTGTGCAACCCGGGGGTGGGCCCAGTGAGATCAGACAGTGTGTAACCCGGGGGTGGGCCCAGTGAGATCAGACAGTGTGTAACCCGGGGGTGGGCCCAATGAGATCAGACAGTGTGTAACCCGGGGTTCGGCCCAGTGAGATCAGACAGTGTGTAACCCGGGCGTGGGCCCAGTGAGATCAGACAGTGTGTAACCCGGGGGCCCACTGATATCAGGCAGTGTGTAACCCGGGGGCCCAGTGAGATCAGACAGTGTGTAACCCGGTGCCCAGTGAGATCACACAGTGTGTAACCCGGGTGTGGGACCAGTTAGATCAGACAGTGTGTAACCCGGGGGTGGGCCCTGTGAGATCAGACAGTGTGTAACTCGGGGGTGGGCCCAGTGAGATCAGACAGTGTGTAACCCGGGGGCCCAGTTTGATCAGACAGTGTGTAACCCGGGGGCCCAGTGAGATCAGACAGTGTGTAACCCGGTGCCCAGTGAGATCACACAGTGTGTAACCCGGGTGTGGGACCAGTGAGATCAGACAGTGTGTAACCCGGGGGTGGGCCCAGTGAGATCAGACAGTGTGTAACCCGGGGGTGGGCCCAGTGAGATCAGACAGTGTGTAACCCGGGGGCCCAGTTTGATCAGACAGTGTGTAAACCGGGGGCCCAGTGAGATCAGACAGTGTGTAACCCGGTGCCCAGTGAGATCACTCAGTCTGTAACCCGGGGGTGTGCCCAGTGAGATCAGACAGTGTGTAACCCGGGGGTGGGCCCAATGAGATCAGACAATGTGTAACCCGGGGGTGGGTCCAATGAGATCAGACAGTGTGTAACCCGGGGTTGGGCCCAGTGAGATCAGACAGTGTGTAACCTGGGGGCCCAGTGAGATCAGACAGTGCGTAACCCGGTGGCCCAGTGAGATCAGACAGTGTGTAACCCGGGGTTGGGCCCAGTGAGTTCAGACAGTGTGTAACCCGGGGGTGGGCCCAGTGAGATCAGACTGTGTGTCACCCGGTGGTGGGTCCAGTGAGATCAAACAGTGTGTAACCCGGGGGTGGGCCCAGTGAGATCAGACAGTGTGTAACCCGGGGGTGGGCCCAGTGAGATCAGACAGTGTGTAACCCGGGGGTGGGTCCAGTGAGATCAGACAGTGTGTAACCCGGGTGTGTGCCCAGTGAGATCAGACAGTGTGTAACCCGGGGGCTCAGTGAGATCAGACAGTGCGTAACCCGGTGGCCCAGTGAGATCAGACAGTGTGTAACCCGGGGGTGGGCCCAGTGAGATCAGACAGTGTGTAACCCCAGGGTGGGCCCAGTGAGATCAGACTGTGTGTCACCCGGGGGTGGGTCCAGTGAGATCAAACAGTGTGTAACCCGGGGGTGGGCCCAGTGAGATCAGACAGTGTGTAACCCGGGGGTGAGTCCAGTGAGATCAGACAGTGTGTAACCCGGGGGTGAGTCCAGTGAGATCAGACAGTGTGTAACCCGGGGGTGTGCCCAGTGAGATCAGACAGTGTGTAACCCGGGGGCTCAGTGAGATCAGACAGTGTGTAACCCGGGGGTGGGCCCAGTGAGATCAGATAGTGTGTAACCCGAGGGTGAGCCCAGTGAGATCAGACAGTGTGTAACCGGGGGTGGGCCCAGTGTGAATAGACAGTGTGTAACCCGCGGGTGGGCCCAGTGAGATCACACAGTGTGTAACCCGAGGGTGGGCCCAGTGAGATCAGACAGTGTGTCACTCGGGGGTGGATCCAGTGAGATCAAACAGCGTGTAACCCGGGGCTGGCCCAGTGAGATCAGACAGTGTGTAACCCGCGGGTGGGCCAAGTGAGATCACACAGTGTGTAACCCGGGGGTGGGCCCAGTGAGATCAGACAGTGTGTCACCCGGGGGTGGGTCCAGTGAGATCAGACAGTGTGTAACCCGGGGGTGTGCCCAGTGAGATCAGACAGTGTGTAAAACGGTGGCCCAGTGAGATTAGACACTGTGTAACCCGGGGGCCCAGTGAGATCAGACCGTGTGTTACCCGGGGGCCCAGTGAGATAAGACAGTGTGTAACCCGGGGGTGGGCCCAGTGAGATCAGACAGTGTGCAACCCGGGGGTGGGCCCAGTGAGATCAGACAGTGTGTAACCCGGGGGTGGGCCCAGTGAGATCAGACAGTGTGTAACCCGGGGGTGGGCCCAGTGAGATCAGACAGTGTGTAACCCGGGGTTGGGCCCAGTGAGATCAGACAGTGTGTAACCCGGGAGTGGGCCCAGTGATATCAGACAGTGCTTATCCCGGGGCTGGCCCAGTGAGATCAGACAGTGTGTAACCCCGGGGTGGGCCCAGTGAGATCAGACAGTGTGTCACCCGGGGGTGGGTCCAGTGAGATCAGACAGTGTTTAACCCGGGGGTGTGCCCAGTGAGATCAGACAGTGTGTAACCCGGTGGCCCAGTGAGATTAGACACTGTGTAACCCGGTGGCCCAGTGAGATCAGACAGTGTGTTACCCGGGGGCCCAGTGAGATAAGACAGTGTGTAACCCGGGGGTGGGCCCAGTGAGATCAGACAGTGTGTAACCCGAGGGTGGGCCCAGTGAGATCAGACTGTGTGTCACCCGGTGGTGGGTCCAGTGAGATCAAACAGTGTGTAACCCGGGGGTGGGCCCAGTGAGATCAGACAGTGTGTAACCCGGGGGTGGGCCCAGTGAGATCAGACAGTGTGTAACCCGGGGGTGGGTCCAGTGAGATCAGACAGTGTGTAACCCGGGGGTGTGCCCAGTGAGATCAGACAGTGTGTAACCCGGGGGCTCAGTGAGATCAGACAGTGTGTAACCCGGGGGTGGGCCCAGTGAGATCAGATAGTGTGTAACCCGAGGGTGGGCCCAGTGAGATCAGACAGTGTGTAACCGGGGGTGGGCCCAGTGTGAATAGACAGTGTGTAACCCGCGGGTGGGCCCAGTGAGATCACACAGTGGGTAACCCGAGGGTGGGCCCAGTGAGATAAGACAGTGTGTCACTCGGGGGTGGATCCAGTGAGATCAAACAGTGTGTAACCCGGGGGTGGGCCCAGTGAGTTCAGACAGTGTGTAACCCGGGGGTGGGCCCAGTGAGATCAGACAGTGTGTAACCTGGGGGTGGGCCCAGTGAGATCAGACAGTGTGTAACCCGGGGGTGTGCCCAGTGAGATCAGACAGTGTGTAACCCGGGGGCTCAGTGAGATCAGACAGTGTGTAACCCGGGGGTGGGCCCAGTGAGATCAGATAGAGTGTAACCCGAGGGTGGGCCCAGTGAGATCAGACAGTGTGTAACCGGGGGTGGGCCCAGTGTGAATAGACAGTGTGTAACCCGCGGGTGGGCCCAGTGAGATCACACAGTGTGTAACCCGAGGGTGGGCCCAGTGAGATCAGACTGTGTGTCACCCGGGGGTGGGTCCAGTGAGATCAAACAGTGTGTAACCCGGGGGTGGGCCCAGTGAGATCAGATAGTGTGTAACCCGAGGGTGGGCCCAGTGAGATCAGACAGTGTGTAACCGGGGGTGGGCCCAGTGTGAATAGACAGTGTGTAACCCGCGGGTGGGCCCAGTGAGATCACACAGTGTGTAACCCGGGGGTGGGCCCAGTGAGATCAGACAGTGTGTCACTCGTGGTGGATCCAGTGAGATCAAACAGTGTGTCACTCGGGGGTGGATCCAGTGAGATCAAACAGCGTGTAACCCGGGGCTGGCCCAGTGAGATCAGACAGTGTGCAACCCGCGGGTGGGCCAAGTGAGATCACACAGTGTGTAACCCGGGGGTGGGCCCAGTGAGATCAGACAGTGTGTCACCCGGGGGTGGGTCCAGTGAGATCAGACAGTGTGTAACCCGGTGGCCCAGTGAGATTAGACACTGTGTAACCCGGGGGCCCAGTGAGATCAGACAGTGTGTTACCCGGGGGCCCAGTGAGATAAGACAGTGTGTAACCCGGGGGTGGGCCCAGTGAGATCAGACAGTGTGCAACCCGGGGGTGGGCCCAGTGAGATCAGACAGTGTGTAACCCGGGGGTGGGCCCAGTGAGATCAGACAGTGTGTAACCCGGGGGTGGGCCCAGTGAGATCAGACAGTGTGTAACCCGGGGTTTGGCCCAGTGAGATCAGACAGTGTGTAACCCGGGAGTGGGCCCAGTGATATCAGACAGTGCTTATCCCGGGGCTGGCCCAGTGAGATCAGACAGTGTGTAACCCGGGGGTGGGCCAAGTGAGATCACACAGTGTGTAACCCCGGGGTGGGCCCAGTGAGATCAGACAGTGTGTCACCCGGGGGTGGGTCCAGTGAGATCAGACAGTGTTTAACCCGGGGGTGTGCCCAGTGAGATCAGACAGTGTGTAACCCGGTGGCCCAGTGAGATTAGACACTGTGTAACCCGGTGGCCCAGTGAGATCAGACAGTGTGTTACCCGGGGGCCCCGTGAGATAAGACAGTGTGTAACCCGGGGGTGGGCCCAGTGAGATCAGACAGTGTGTAACCCGAGGGTGGGCCCAGTGAGATCAGACTGTGTGTCACCCGGTGGTGGGTCCAGTGAGATCAAACAGTGTGTAACCCGGGGGTGGGCCCAGTGAGATCAGACAGTGTGTAACCCGGGGGTGGGTCCAGTGAGATCAGACAGTGTGTAACCCGGGGGTGTGCCCAGTGAGATCAGACAGTGTGTAACCCGGGGGCTCAGTGAGATCAGACAGTGTGTAACCCGGGGGTGGGCCCAGTGAGATCAGACAGTGTGTAACCCGGGGGTGGGCCCAGTGAGATCAGACAGTGTGTAACCCGGGGGTGGGTCCAGTGAGATCAGACAGTGTGTAACCCGGGGGTGTGCCCAGTGAGATCAGACAGTGTGTAACCCGGGGGCTCAGTGAGATCAGACAGTGTGTAACCCGGGGGTGGGCCCAGTGAGATCAGATAGTGTGTAACCCGAGGGTGGGCCCAGTGAGATCAGACAGTGTGTAACCGGGGGTGGGCCCAGTGTGAATAGACAGTGTGTAACCCGCGGGTGGGCCCAGTGAGATCACACAGTGGGTAACCCGAGGGTGGGCCCAGTGAGATACGACAGTGTGTCACTCGGGGGTGGATCCAGTGAGATCAAACAGTGTGTAACCCGGGGGTGGGCCCAGTGAGTTCAGACAGTGTGTAACCCGGGGGTGGGCCCAGTGAGATCAGACAGTGTGTAACCTGGGGGTGGGCCCAGTGAGATCAGACAGTGTGTAACCCGGGAGTGGGGCCAGTGAGATCAGACAGTGCTTAACCCGGGGGTGGGTCCAGTGAGATTAGACAGTGTGTAACACGGGGTTGGGCCCAGTGAGATCAGACAGTGTGTAACCCCGGGGTGGGCCCAGTGAGATCAGACAGTGTGTCACCCGGGGGTGGGTCCAGTGAGATCAGACAGTGTTTAACCCGGGGGTGTGCCCAGTGAGATCAGACAGTGTGTAACCCGGTGGCCCAGTGAGATTAGACACTGTGTAACCCGGTGGCCCAGTGAGATCAGACAGTATGTTACCCGGGGGCCCAGTGAGATAAGACAGTGTGTAACCCGGGGGTGGGCCCAGTGAGATCAGACAGTGTGTAACCCGAGGGTGGGCCCAGTGAGATCAGACTGTGTGTCACCCGGTGGTGGGTCCAGTGAGATCAAACAGTGTGTAACCCGGGGGTGGGCCCAGTGAGATCAGACAGTGTGTAACCCGGGGGTGGGCCCAGTGAGATCAGACAGTGTGTAACCCGGGGGTGGGTCCAGTGAGATCAGACAGTGTGTAACCCGGGGGTGTGCCCAGTGAGATCAGACAGTGTGTAACCCGGGGGCTCAGTGAGATCAGACAGTGTGTAACCCGGGGGTGGGCCCAGTGAGATCAGATAGTGTGTAACCCGAGGGTGGGCCCAGTGAGATCAGACAGTGTGTAACCGGGGGTGGGCCCAGTGTGAATAGACAGTGTGTAACCCGCGGGTGGGCCCAGTGAGATCACACAGTGGGTAACCCGAGGGTGGGCCCAGTGAGATAAGACAGTGTGTCACTCGGGGGTGGATCCAGTGAGATCAAACAGTGTGTAACCCGGGGGTGGGCCCAGTGAGTTCAGACAGTGTGTAACCCGGGGGTGGGCCCAGTGAGATCAGACAGTGTGTAACCTGGGGGTGGGCCCAGTGAGATCAGACAGTGTGTAACCCGGGGGTGGGCCAAGTGAGATCACACAGTGTGTAACGCCGGGGTGGGCCCAGTGAGATCAGACAGTGTGTCACCCGGGGGTGGGTCCAGTGAGATCAGACAGTGTTTAACCCGGGGGTGTGCCCAGTGAGATCAGACAGTGTGTAACCCGGTGGCCCAGTGAGATTAGACACTGTGTAACCCGGTGGCCCAGTGAGATCAGACAGTGTGTTACCCGGGGGCCCAGTGAGATAAGACAGTGTGTAACCCGGGGGTGGGCCCAGTGAGATCAGACAGTGTGTAACCCGAGGGTGGGCCCAGTGAGATCAGACTGTGTGTCACCCGGTGGTGGGTCCAGTGAGATCAAACAGTGTGTAACCCGGGGGTGGGCCCAGTGAGATCAGACAGTGTGTAACCCGGGGGTGGGCCCAGTGAGAACAGACAGTGTGTAACCCGGGGGTGGGTCCAGTGAGATCAGACAGTGTGTAACCCGGGGGTGTGCCCAGTGAGATCAGACAGTGTGTAACCCGGGGGCTCAGTGAGATCAGACAGTGTGTAACCCGGGGGTGGGCCCAGTGAGATCAGATAGTGTGTAACCCGAGGGTGGGCCCAGTGAGATCAGACAGTGTGTAACCGGGGGTGGGCCCAGTGTGAATAGACAGTGTGTAACCCGCGGGTGGGCCCAGTGAGATCACACAGTGGGTAACCCGAGGGTGGGCCCAGTGAGATAAGACAGTGTGTCACTCGGGGGTGGATCCAGTGAGATCAAACAGTGTGTAACCCGGGGGTGGGCCCAATGAGTTCAGACAGTGTGTAACCCGGGGGTGGGCCCATTGAGATCAGACAGTGTGTAACCTGGGGGTGGGCCCAGTGAGATCAGACAGTGTGTAACCCGGGGGTGTGCCCAGTGAGATCAGACAGTGTGTAACCCGGGGGCTCAGTGAGATCAGACAGTGTGTAACCCGGGGGTGGGCCCAGTGAGATCAGATAGTGTGTAACCCGAGGGTGGGCCCAGTGAGATCAGACAGTGTGTAACCGGGGGTGGGCCCAGTGTGAATAGACAGTGTGTAACCCGCGGGTGGGCCCAGTGAGATTACACAGTGTGTAACCCGAGGGTGGGCCCAGTGAGATCAGACAGTGTGTCACTCGGGGGTGGATCCAGTGAGATCAAACAGCGTGTAACCCGGGGCTGGCCCAGTGAGATCAGACAGTGTGTAACCCGCGGGTGGGCCAAGTGAGATCACACAGTGTGTAACCCGGGGGTGGGCCCAGTGAGATCAGACAGTGTGTCACCCGGGGGTGGGTCCAGTGAGATCAGACAGTGTGTAACCCGGGTTGTGCCCAGTGAGATCAGACAGTGTGTAAAACGGTGGCCCAGTGAGATTAGACACTGTGTAACCCGGGGGCCCAGTGAGATCAGACAGTGTGTTACCCGGGGGCCCAGTGAGATAAGACAGTGTGTAACCCGGGGGTGGGCCCAGTGAGATCAGACAGTGTGCAACCCGGGGGTGGGCCCAGTGAGATCAGACAGTGTGTAACCCGGGGGTGGGCCCAGTGAGATCAGACAGTGTGTAACCCGGGGGTGGGCCCAGTGAGATCAGACAGTGTGTAACCCGGGGTTTGGCCCAGTGAGATCAGACAGTGTGTAACCCGGGAGTGGGCCCAGTGATATCAGACAGTGCTTATCCCGGGGCTGGCCCAGTGAGATCAGACAGTGTGTAACCCGGGGGTGGGCCAAGTGAGATCACACAGTGTGTAACCCCGGGGTGGGCCCAGTGAGATCAGACAGTGTGTCACCCGGGGGTGGGTCCAGTGAGATCAGACAGTGTTTAACCCGGGGGTGTGCCCAGTGAGATCAGACAGTGTGTAACCCGGTGGCCCAGTGAGATTAGACACTGTGTAACCCGGTGGCCCAGTGAGATCAGACAGTGTGTTACCCGGGGGCCCCGTGAGATAAGACAGTGTGTAACCCGGGGGTGGGCCCAGTGAGATCAGACAGTGTGTAACCCGAGGGTGGGCCCAGTGAGATCAGACTGTGTGTCACCCGGTGGTGGGTCCAGTGAGATCAAACAGTGTGTAACCCGGGGGTGGGCCCAGTGAGATCAGACAGTGTGTAACCCGGGGGTGGGTCCAGTGAGATCAGACAGTGTGTAACCCGGGGGTGTGCCCAGTGAGATCAGACAGTGTGTAACCCGGGGGCTCAGTGAGATCAGACAGTGTGTAACCCGGGGGTGGGCCCAGTGAGATCAGACAGTGTGTAACCCGGGGGTGGGCCCAGTGAGATCAGACAGTGTGTAACCCGGGGGTGGGTCCAGTGAGATCAGACAGTGTGTAACCCGGGGGTGTGCCCAGTGAGATCAGACAGTGTGTAACCCGGGGGCTCAGTGAGATCAGACAGTGTGTAACCCGGGGGTGGGCCCAGTGAGATCAGATAGTGTGTAACCCGAGGGTGGGCCCAGTGAGATCAGACAGTGTGTAACCGGGGGTGGGCCCAGTGTGAATAGACAGTGTGTAACCCGCGGGTGGGCCCAGTGAGATCACACAGTGGGTAACCCGAGGGTGGGCCCAGTGAGATACGACAGTGTGTCACTCGGGGGTGGATCCAGTGAGATCAAACAGTGTGTAACCCGGGGGTGGGCCCAGTGAGTTCAGACAGTGTGTAACCCGGGGGTGGGCCCAGTGAGATCAGACAGTGTGTAACCTGGGGGTGGGCCCAGTGAGATCAGACAGTGTGTAACCCGGGAGTGGGGCCAGTGAGATCAGACAGTGCTTAACCCGGGGGTGGGTCCAGTGAGATTAGACAGTGTGTAACACGGGGTTGGGCCCAGTGAGATCAGACAGTGTGTAACCCGGTAGCCCAGTGAGATCAGACAGTGTGTAACCCGGGGGTGGGCCCAGTGAGATCAGACAGTGTGTAACCAGGGGGTGGGCCCAGTGAGATCAGACTGTGTGTCACCCGGGGGTGGGTCCAGTGAGATCAAACAGTGTGTAACCCGGGGGTGGGCCCAGTGAGATCAGACAGTGTGTAACCCGGGGGTGGGCCCAGTGAGATCAGACAGTGTGTAACCCGGGGGTGAGTCCAGTGAGATCAGACAGTGTGTAACCCGGGGGTGTGCCCAGAGAGATCAGACAGTGTGTAACCTGGGGGCTCAGTGAGATCAGACAGTGTGTAACCCGGGGGTGGGCCCAGTGAGATCAGATAGTGTGTAACCCGAGGGTGGGCCCAGTGAGATCAGACAGTGTGTAACCGGGGTTGGGCCCAGTGTGAATAGACAGTGTGTAACCCGCGGGTGGGCCCAGTGAGATCACACAGTGTGTAACCCGAGGGTGGGCCCAGTGAGATCAGACAGTGTGTCACTCGGGGGTGGATCCAGTGAGATCAAACAGTGTGTAACCCGGGGCTGGCCCAGTGAGATCAGACAGTGTGTAACCCGCGGGTGGGCCAAGTGAGATCACACAGTGTGTAACCCGGGGGTGGGCCCAGTGAGATCAGACAGTGTGTCACCCGGGGGTGGGTCCAGTGAGATCAGACAGTGTGTAACCCGGGGGTGTGCCCAGTGAGATCAGACAGTGTGTAACCCGGTGGCCCAGTGAGATTAGACACTGTGTAACCCGGGGGCCCAGTGAGATCAGACAGTGTGTTACCCGGTGGCCCAGTGAGATAAGACAGTGTGTAACCCGGGGGTGGGCCCAGTGAGATCAGACAGTGTGCAACACGGGGGTGGGCCCAGTGAGATCAGACAGTGTGTAACCCGGGGGTGGGCCCAGTGAGATCAGACAGTGTGTAAGCCGGGGGTGGGCCCAGTGAGATCAGACAGTGTGTAACCCGGGGTTGGGCCCAGTGAGATCAGACAGTGTGTAACCTGGGCGTGGGCCCAGTGAGATCAGAGAGTGTGTAACCCGGGGGCCCACTGATATCAGGCAGTGTGTAACCCGGGGGCCCAGTGAGATCAGACAGTGTGTAACCCGGTGCCCAGTGAGATCACACAGTGTGTAACCCGGGGGTGGGCCCAGTGAGATCAGACAGTGTGTAACCCGGGGGTGGGCCCAGTGAGATCAGACAGTGTGTAACCCGGGGGTGGGCCCAGTGAGATCAGACAGTGTGTAACCCGGGGGCCCAGTTTGATCAGACAGTGTGTAACCCGGGGGCCCAGTGAGATCAGACAGTGTGTAACCCGGGGGCCCAGTGAGATCACACAGTCTGTAACCCGGGGGTGGGCCCAGTGAGATCAGACAGTGTGTAACCCGGGTGTGGGCCCAATGAGATCCGACAGTGTGTAACCCGGGGGTGGGTCCAGTGAGATCAGACAGTGTGTAACCCGGGGTTGGGCCCAGTGAGATCAGACAATGTGTAACCTGGGGGCTCAGTGAGATCAGACAGTGCATAACCCGGTGGCCCAGTGAGATCAGACAGTGTGTAACCCGGGGTTGGGCCCAGTGAGTTCAGACAGTGTGTAACCCGGGGGTGGGCCCAGTGAGATCAGACTGTGTGTCACCCGGTGGTGGGTCCAGTGAGATCAAACAGTGTGTAACCCGGGGGTGGGCCCAGTGAGATCAGACAGTGTGTAACCCGGGGGTGGGCCCAGTGAGATCAGACAGTGTGTAACCCGGGGGTGGGTCCAGTGAGATCAGACAGGGTGTAACCCGGGGGTGTGCCCAGTGAGATCAGACAGTGTGTAACCCGGGGGCTCAGTGAGATCAGACAGTGTGTAACCCGGGAGTGGGCCCAGTGAGATCAGACAGTGCTTATCCCGGGGCTGGCCCAGTGAGATCAGACAGTGTGTAACCCGGGGGTGGGCCAAGTGAGATCACACAGTGTGTAACCCCGGGGTGGGCCCAGTGAGATCAGACAGTGTGTCACCCGGGGGTGGGTCCAGTGAGATCAGACAGTGTTTAACCCGGGGGTGTGCCCAGTGAGATCAGACAGTGTGTAACCCGGTGGCCCAGTGAGATTAGACACTGTGTAACCCGGTGGCCCAGTGAGATCAGACAGTGTGTTACCCGGGGGCCCAGTGAGATAAGACAGTGTGTAACCCGGGGGTGGGCCCAGTGAGATCAGACAGTGTGTAACCCGAGGGTGGGCCCAGTGAGATCAGACTGTGTGTCACCCGGTGGTGGGTCCAGTGAGATCAAACAGTGTGTAACCCGGGGGTGGGCCCAGTGAGATCAGACAGTGTGTAACCCGGGGGTGGGCCCAGTGAGATCAGACAGTGTGTAACCCGGGGGTGGGTCCAGTGAGATCAGACAGTGTGTAACCCGAGGGTGTGCCCAGTGAGATCAGACAGTGTGTAACCCGGGGGCTCAGTGAGATCAGACAGTGTGTAACCCGGGGGTGGGCCCAGTGAGATCAGATAGTGTGTAACCCGAGGGTGGGCCCAGTGAGATCAGACAGTGTGTAACCGGGGGTGGGCCCAGTGTGAATAGACAGTGTGTAACCCGCGGGTGGGCCCAGTGAGATCACACAGTGGCTAACCCGAGGGTGGGCCCAGTGAGATAAGACAGTGTGTCACTCGGGGGTGGATCCAGTGAGATCAAACAGTGTGTAACCCGGGGGTGGGCCCAGTGAGTTCAGACAGTGTGTAACCCGGGGGTGGGCCCAGTGAGATCAGACAGTGTGTAACCTGGGGGTGGGCCCAGTGAGATCAGACAGTGTGTAACCCGGGGGTGTGCCCAGTGAGATCAGACAGTGTGTAAAACGGTGGCCCAGTGAGATTAGACACTGTGTAACCCGGGGGCCCAGTGAGATCAGACAGTGTGTTACCCGGGGGCCCAGTGAGATAAGACAGTGTGTAACCCGGGGGTGGGCCCAGTGAGATCAGACAGTGTGCAACCCGGGGGTGGGCCCAGTGAGATCAGACAGTGTGTAACCCGGGGGTGGGCCCAGTGAGATCAGACAGTGTGTAACCCGGGGTTGGGCCCAGTGAGATCAGACAGTGTGTAACCCGGGAGTGGGCCCAGTGATATCAGACAGTGCTTATCCCGGGGCTGGCCCAGTGAGATCAGACAGTGTGTAACCCGGGGGTGGGCCAAGTGAGATCACACAGTGTGTAACCACGGGGTGGGCCCAGTGAGATCAGACAGTGTGTCACCCGGGGGTGGGTCCAGTGAGATCAGACAGTGTTTAACCCGGGGGTGTGCCCAGTGAGATCAGACAGTGTGTAACCCGGTGGCCCAGTGAGATTAGACACTGTGTAACCCGGTGGCCCAGTGAGATCAGACAGTGTGTTACCCGGGGGCCCAGTGAGATAAGACAGTGTGTAACCCGGGGGTGGGCCCAGTGAGATCAGACAGTGTGTAACTCGAGGGTGGGCCCAGTGAGATCAGACTGTGTGTCACCCGGTGGTGGGTCCAGTGAGATCAAACAGTGTGTAACCCGGGGGTGGGCCCAGTGAGATCAGACAGTGTGTAACCCGGGGGTGGGCCCAGTGAGATCAGACAGTGTGTAACCCGGGGGTGGGTCCAGTGAGATCAGACAGTGTGTAACCCGGGGGTGTGCCCAGTGAGATCAGACAGTGTGTAACCCGGGGGCTCAGTGAGATCAGACAGTGTGTAACCCGGGGGTGGGCCCAGTGAGATCAGATAGTGTGTAACCCGAGGGTGGGCCCAGTGAGATCAGACAGTGTGTAACCGGGGGTGGGCCCAGTGTGAATAGACAGTGTGTAACCCGCGGGTGGGCCCAGTGAGATCACACAGTGGGTAACCCGAGGGTGGGCCCAGTGAGATACGAAAGTGTGTCACTCGGGGGTGGATCCAGTGAGATCAAACAGTGTGTAACCCGGGGGTGGGCCCAGTGAGTTCAGACAGTGTGTAACCCGGGGGTGGGCCCAGTGAGATCAGACAGTGTGTAACCTGGGGCTGGGCCCAGTGAGATCAGACAGTGTGTAACCCGGGAGTGGGGCCAGTGAGATCAGACAGTGCTTAACCCGGGGGTGGGTCCAGTGAGATTAGACAGTGTGTAACACGGGGTTGGGCCCAGTGAGATCAGACAGTGTGTAACCTGGGGGCTCAGTGAGATCAGACAGTGCGTAACCCGGTAGCCCAGTGAGATCAGACAGTGTGTAACCCGGGGGTGGGCCCAGTGAGATCAGACAGTGTGTAACCAGGGGGTGGGCCCAGTGAGATCAGACTGTGTGTCACCCGGGGGTGGGTCCAGTGAGATCAAACAGTGTGTAACCCGGGGGTGGGCCCAGTGAGATCAGACAGTGTGTAACCCGGGGGTGGGCCCAGTGAGATCAGACAGTGTGTAACCCGGGGGTGAGTCCAGTGAGATCAGACAGTGTGTAACCCGGGGGTGTGCCCAGAGAGATCAGACAGTGTGTAACCTGGGGGCTCAGTGAGATCAGACAGTGTGTAACCCGTGGGTGTGCCCAGTGAGATCAGATAGTGTGTAACCCGAGGGTGGGCCCAGTGAGATCAGACAGTGTGTAACCGGGGTTGGGCCCAGTGTGAATAGACAGTGTGTAACCCGCGGGTGGGCCCAGTGAGATCACACAGTGTGTAACCCGAGGGTGGGCCCAGTGAGATCAGACAGTGTGTCACTCGGGGGTGGATCCAGTGAGATCAAACAGTGTGTAACCCGGGGCTGGCCCAGTGAGATCAGACAGTGTGTAACCCGCGGGTGGGCCAAGTGAGATCACACAGTGTGTAACCCGGGGGTGGGCCCAGTGAGATCAGACAGTGTGTCACCCGGGGGTGGGTCCAGTGAGATCAGACAGTGTGTAACCCGGGGGTGTGCCCAGTGAGATCAGACAGTGTGTAACCCGGTGGCCCAGTGAGATTAGACACTGTGTAACCCGGGGGCCCAGTGAGATCAGACAGTGTGTTACCCGGTGGCCCAGTGAGATAAGACAGTGTGTAACCCGGGGGTGGGCCCAGTGAGATCAGACAGTGTGCAACACGGGGGTGGGCCCAGTGAGATCAGACAGTGTGTAACCCGGGGGTGGGCCCAGTGAGATCAGACAGTGTGTAAGCCGGGGGTGGGCCCAGTGAGATCAGACAGTGTGTAACCCGGGGTTGGGCCCAGTGAGATCAGACAGTGTGTAACCTGGGCGTGGGCCCAGTGAGATCAGAGAGTGTGTAACCCGGGGGCCCACTGATATCAGGCAGTGTGTAACCCGGGGGCCCAGTGAGATCAGACAGTGTGTAACCCGGTGCCCAGTGAGATCACACAGTGTGTAACCCGGGGGTGGGCCCAGTGAGATCAGACAGTGTGTAACCCGGGGGTGGGCCCAGTGAGATCAGACAGTGTGTAACCCGGGGGTGGGCCCAGTGAGATCAGACAGTGTGTAACCCGGGGGCCCAGTTTGATCAGACAGTGTGCAACCCGGGGGCCCAGTGAGATCAGACAGTGTGTAACCCGGTGGCCCAGTGAGATCAGACAGTGTGTAACCCGGGGTTGGGCCCAGTGAGTTCAGACAGTGTGTAACCCGGGGGTGGGCCCAGTGAGATCAGACTGTGTGTCACCCGGTGGTGGGTCCAGTGAGATCAAACAGTGTGTAACCCGGGGGTGGGCCCAGTGAGATCAGACAGTGTGTAACCCGGGGGTGGGCCCAGTGAGATCAGACAGTGTGTAACCCGGGGGTGGGTCCAGTGAGATCAGACAGGGTGTAACCCGGGGGTGTGCCCAGTGAGATCAGACAGTGTGTAACCCGGGGGCTCAGTGAGATCAGACAGTGTGTAACCCGGGGGTGGGCCCAGTGAGATCAGATAGTGTGTAACCCGAGGGTGGGCCCAGTGAGATCACACAGTGTGTAACCCGAGGGTGGGCCCAGTGAGATCAGACAGTGTGTCACTCGGGGGTGGATCCAGTGAGATCAAACAGTGTGTAACCCGGGGGTGGGCCCAGTGAGTTCAGACAGTGTGTAACCCCGGGGCGGGCCCAGTGAGATCAGACAGTGTGTAACCTGGGGGTGGGCCCAGTGAGATCAGACAGTGTGTAACCCGGGAGTGGGCCCAGTGAGATCAGACAGTGCTTAACCCGGGGGTGGGTCCAGTGAGATCAGACAGTGTGTAACACGGGGTTGGGCGCAGTGAGATCAGACAGTGTGTAACCTGGGGGCTCAGTGAGATCAGACAGTGCGTAACCCGGTGGCCCAGTGAGATCAGACAGTGTGTAACCCGGGGGTGGACCCAGTGAGTTCAGACAGTGTGTAACCCGGGGGTGGGCCCAGTGAGATCAGACTGTGTGTCACCCGGGGGTGGGTCCAGTGAGATCAAACAGTGTGTAACCCGGGGGTGGGCCCAGTGAGATCAGACAGTGTGTAACCCGGGGGTGAGTCCAGTGAGATCAGACAGTGTGTAACCCGGGGGTGTGCCCAGTGAGATCAGACAGTGTGTAACCCGGGGGCTCAGTGAGATCAGACAGTGTTTAACCCGGGGGTGGGCCCAGTGAGATCAGATAGTGTGTAACCCGAGGGTGGGCCCAGTGAGATCAGACAGTGTGTGACCGGGGGTGGGCCCAGTGTGAATAGACAGTGTGTAACCCGCGGGTGGGCCCAGTGAGATCAGACAGTGTGTAACCCGAGGGTGGGCCCAGTGAGATCAGACAGTGTGTCACTCGGGGGTGGATCCAGTGAGATCAAACAGTGTGTAACCCGGGGGTGGGCCCAGTGAGTTCAGACAGTGTGTAACCCGTGGGTGGGCCCAGTGAGATCAGACAGTGTGTACCCTGGGGGTGGGCCCAGTGAGATCAGACAGTGTGTAACCCGGGAGTGGGCCCAGTGAGATCAGACAGTGCTTAACCCGGGGCTGGCCCAGTGAGATCAGACAGTGTGTAACCCGGGGGTGGGCCAAGTGAGATCACACAGTGTGTAACCCGGGGTGGGCCCAGTGGGATCAGACAGTGTGTCGCCCGGGGGTGTGTCCAGTGAGATCAGACAGTGTGTAACCCGGTTGCCCAGTGAGATTAGACACTGTGTAACCCGGGGTTGGGCCCAGTGAGATCAGACAGTGTGTAACCTGAGGGTGGGCCCAGTGAGATCAGACAGTGTGTAACCCGGGAGTGGGCCCAGTGAGATCAGACAGTGCTTAACCCGGGGCTGGCCCAGTAAGATCAGACAGTATGTTACCCGCGGGCCCAGTGAGATAAGACAGTGTGTAACCCGGGGGTGGGCCCAGTGAGATCAGACAGTGTGTAACCTGGGGGAGCACAGTGAGATCAGACAGTGTGTAACCCGGGGGTCGGCCCAGTGAGATCAGACAGTGTGTAACCCGGGAGTGGGCCCAGTGAGATCAGACAGTTTGTAAACCCGTGGTTGGGCCCAATGAGATCAGACAGTGTGTAACCCGGGAGTGGGCCCAGTGAGATCAGACAGTGTGTAACCCGGGGGCCCACTGATATCAGGCAGTGTGTAACCCGGGGGCCCAGAGAGATCATAGAGGTTCTAACCCGGTGCCCAGTGAGATCACACAGTGTGTAACCCGGGGGTGGGCCCAGTGAGATCAGACAGTTTGTAACCCGGGGGTGGGCCCAGTGAGATCAGACAGTGTGTAACCCGGGGTTGTGTCCAATGAGATCAGACAGTGTGTAACCCGGGGGTGTGCCCAGTGAGATCAGACAGTGTGTAACCCGGGGGCTCAGTGAGATCAGACAGTGTGTAACCCGGGGGCCCAGTGAGATCAGACAGTGTGTAACCCGGGGGTGGGCCCAGTGAGATCAGACAGTATGTCACCCGGGGGTGGGCTCAGTGAGATCAGACAGTGTGTAACCCGGGGGCCCAGTGAGATCAGACAGTGTGTAACCTGGGGGTGGGCCCAGTGAGATCAGACAGTGCTTAACCCGGGTGTGGGTCCAGTGAGATCAGACAGTGTGTAACACGTGGTTGGGCCCAGTGAGATCAGAGAGTGTGTAACCTGGGGGCTCAGTGAGATCAGAGAGTGCGTAACCCGGTGGCCCAGTGAGATCAGACAGTGTGTAACCCGGGGGTGGGCCCAGTGAGATCAGACAGTGTGTAACCCGGGGGTGGGCCCAGTGAGATTAGACTGTGTGTCACCCGGGGGTGGGTCCAGTGAGATCAAACAGTGTGTAACCCGGGGGTGGGCCCAGTGAGATCAGACAGTGTGTAACCCGGGGGTGGGCCCAGTGAGATCAGACAGTGAGTAACCCGGGTGTGAGTCCAGTGAGATCAGACAGTGTGTAACCCGGGGGTGTGCCCAGTGAGATCAGACAGTGTGTAACCCGGGGGCTCAGTGAGATCAGACAGTGTGTAACCCGGGGGTGGGTCCAGTGAGATCAGATAGTGTGTAACCCGAGGGTGGGCCCAGTGAGATCAGACAGTGTGTAACCCGGTGCCCAGTGAGATCACACAGTCTGCAACCCGGGGGTGGGCCCAGTGAGATCAGACAGTGTGTAACCCGGGGGTGGGCCCAATGAGATCAGACAGTGTGTAACCCGGGGGTGGGTCCAGTGAGATCAGACAGTGTTTAACCCGGGGTTGGGCCCAGTGAGATCAGACAGTGTGTAACCTGGGGGCTCAGTGAGATCAGACAGTGCGTAACCCGGTGGCCCAGTGAGATCAAACAGTGTGTAACCCGGATGTGGGCCCAGTGAGATCAGACAGTGTGTAACCCGGGGTGGGCCCAGTGAGATCAGACAGTGTGTAACCCGGGGGTGGGTCCAGTGAGATCAGACAGTGTGTAACCCGGGGGTGGGTCCAGTGAGATCAGACAGTGTGTAACCCGAGGGTGGTCCCAGTGAGATCAGACAGTGTGTAACCGGGGGTGGGCCCAGTGTGAATAGACAGTGGGTAACCAGCGGGTGGGCCCAGTGAGATCACACAGTGTGTAACCCGAGGGTGGGCCCAGTGAGATCAGACAGTGTGTCACTCGGGGGTGGATCCTGTGTGATCAAACAGTGTGTAACCCGGGGGTGGGCCCAGTGAGTTCAGACAGTGTGTAACCCGGGGGTGGGCCCAGTGAGATCAGACAGTGTGTAACCCGGGGGTGGGCCCAGTGAGATCAGACAGTGTGTAACCCGGGGGTGAGTCCAGTGAGATCAGACAGTGTGTAACCCGGGGGTGTGCCCAGTGAGATCAGACAGTGTGTAACCCGGGGGCTCAGTGAGATCAGACAGTGTGTAACCCGGGGGTGGGCCCAGTGAGATCAGATAGTGTGTAACCCGAGGGTGGGCCCAGTGAGATCAGACATTGTGTAACCGGGGGTGGGCCCAGTGTGAATAGACAGTGTGTAACCCGCGGGTGGGCCCAGTGAGATCACACAGTGTGTAACCCGAGGGTGGGCCCAGTGAGAACAGACAGTGTGTCACTCGGGGGTGGATCCAGTGAGATCAAACAGTGTGTAACCCGAGGTTGGGCCCAGTGAGTTCAGACAGTGTGTAACCCGTGGGTGGGCCCAGTGAGATCAGACAGTGTGTAACCTGGGGGTGGGCCCAGTGAGATCAGACAGTGTGTAACCCGGGAGTGGGCCCAGTGAGATCAGACAGTGCTTAACCCGGGGCTGGCCCAGTGAGATCAGACAGTGTGTAACCCGGGGGTGGGCCAAGTGAGATCACACAGTGTGTAACCCGGGGGTGGGCCCAGTGGGATCAGACAGTGTGTCGCCCGGGGGTGTGCCCAGTGAGATCAGACAGTGTGTAACCCGGTGGCCCAGTGAGATTAGACACTGTGTAACCCGGGGGCCCAGTAAGATCAGACAGTATGTTACCCGGGGGCCCAGTGAGATAAGACAGTGTGTAACGCGGGGGTGGGCCCAGTGAGATCAGACAGTGTGCAACCCGGGGGTGGGCCCAGTGAGATCAGACAGTGTGTAACCCGGGGCCGGCCCAGTGAGATCAGACAGTGTGTAACCCGTGGGTGGGCCCAGTGAGATCAGAAAGTGTGTAAACCCGGGGTTGGGCCCAATGAGATCAGACAGTGTGTAACCCAGGAGTGGGCCCAGTGAGATCAGACAGTGTGTAACCCGGGGGCCCACTGATATCAGGCAGTGTGTAACCCGGGGGCCCAGACAGATCAGAGAGTGTGTAACCCGGTGCCCAGTGAGATCACACAGTGTGTAACCTGGGGGTGGGCCCAGTGAGATCAGACAGATTGTAACCCGGGGGTGGGCCCAGTGAGATCAGACAGTGTGTAACCCGGGGTTGTGTCCAATGAGATCAGACAGTGTGTAACCCGGGGGTGTGCCCACTGAGATCAGACAGTGTGTAACCCGGGGGCTCAGTGAGATCAGACAGTGTGTAACCCGGGGGCCCAGTGAGATCAGACAGTGTGTGACCCGGGGGTGGGCCCAGTGAGATCAGACAGTATGTAACCCGGGGGTGTGCTCAGTGAGATCAGACAGTGTGTAACCCGGGGGCCCAGTGAGATCAGACAGTGTGTAACCCGGGGGTGGGCCCAGTGAGATCAGACAGTGTGCAACCCGTGGGTGGGCCCAGTGAGATCAGACAGTGTGTAACCCGGGGGTGGGCCCAGTGAGAACAGACAGTGTGTAAACCGGTGCCCAGTGAGATCAGACAGTGTGTAACCCGGGGTTGGGCCCAGTGAGATCAGACAGTGTGTAACCTGGGGGCTCAGTGAGATCAGAGAGTGCGTAACCCGGTGGCCCAGTGAGATCAGACAGTGTGTAACCCGGGGGTGGGCCCAGTGAGATCAGACAGTGTGTAACCCGGGGGTGGGCCCAGTGAGATCAGACTGTGTGTCACCCGGGGGTGGGTCCAGTGAGATCAAACAGTGTGTAACCCGGGGGTGGGCCCAGTGAGATCAGACAGTGTGTAACCCGGGGGTGGGCCCAGTGAGATCAGACAGTGTGTAACCCGGGGGTGAGCCCAGTGAGATCAGACAGTGTGTAACCCGGGAGTGGGCCCAGTGAGATCAGACAGTGCTTAACCCGGGGCTGGCCCAGTGAGATCAGACAGTGTGTAACCCGGGGGTGGGCCAAGTGAGATCACACAGTGTGTAACCCGGGGGTGGGCCCAGTGGGATCAGACAGTGTGTCGCCCGGGGGTGTGCCCAGTGAGATCAGACAGTGTGTAACCCGGTGGCCCAGTGAGATTAGACACTGTGTAACCCGGGGGTGGGCCCAGTGAGATCAGACAGTGTGTAACCTGGGGTTGGGCCCAGTGAGATCAGACAGTGTGTAACCCGGGAGTGGGCCCAGTGAGATCAGACAGTGCTTAACCCGGGGCTGGCCCAGTAAGATCAGACAGTATGTTACCCGCGGGCCCAGTGAGATAAGACAGTGTGTAACCCGGGGGTGGGCCCAATGACATCAGACAGTGCAACCCGGGGGTGGGCCCAGTGAGATCAGACAGTGTGTAACCCGGTGGTCGGCCCAGTGAGATCAGACAGTGTGTAACCCGGGGGTCGGCCCAGTGAGATCAGACAGTTTGTAAACCCGTGGTTGGGCCCAATGAGATCAGACAGTGTGTAACCCGGGAGTGGGCCCAGTGAGATCAGACAGTGTGTAACCCGGGGGCCCACTGATATCAGGCAGTGTGTAACCCGGGGGCCCAGAGAGATCATAGAGGTTCTAACCCGGTGCCCAGTGAGATCACACAGTGTGTAACCCGCGGGTGGGCCCAGTGAGATCAGACAGTTTGTAACCCGGGGGTGGGCCCAGTGAGATCAGACAGTGTGTAACCCGGGGTTGTGTCCAATGAGATCAGACAGTGTGTAACCCGGGGGTGTGCCCAGTGAGATCAGACAGTGTGTAACCCGGGGGCTCAGTGAGATCAGACAGTGTGTAACCCGGGGGCCCAGTGAGATCAGACAGTGTGTAACCCGGGGGTGGGCCCAGTGAGATCAGACAGTGTGTAACCCGGGGGCCCAGTGAGATCAGACAGTGTGTAACCCGGGGGTGGGCCCAGTGAGATCAGACAGTGCTTAAGTCGGGGGTGGGTCCAGTGAGATCAGACAGTGTGTAACACGGGGTTGGGCCCAGTGAGATCAGAGAGTGTGTAACCTGTGGGCTCAGTGAGATCAGAGAGTGCGTAACCCGGTGGCCCAGTGAGATCAGACAGTGTGTAACCCGGGGGTGGGCCCAGTGAGATCAGACAGTGTGTAACCCGGGGGTGGGCCCAGTGAGATCAGACTGTGTGTCACCCGGGGGTGGGTCCAGTGAGATCAAACAGTGTGTAACCAGGGGGTGGGCCCAGTGAGATCAGACAGTGTGTAACCCGGGGGTGGGCCCAGTGAGATCAGACAGTGAATAACCCGGGGGTGAGTCCAGTGAGATCAGACAGTGTGTAACCCGGGGGTGTGCCCAGTGAGATCAGACAGTGTGTAACCCGGAAACTCAGTGAGACCAGACAGTGTGTAACCCGGGGGTGGGCCCAGTGAGATCAGATAGTGTGTAACCCGAGGGTGGGCCCAGTGAGATCAGACAGTGTGTAACCCGGTGCCCTGTGAGATCACACTGTCTGCAACCCGGGGCTGGACCCAATGAGATCAGACAGTGTGTAACCCGGGGGGTGGGCCCAATGAGATCAGACAGTGTGTAACCCGGGGGTGGGTCCAGTGAGATCAGACAGTGTGTAACCCGGGGATGGGCCCAGTGAGATCAGACAGTGTGTAACCTGGGGGCTCAGTGAGATCAGACATTGCGTAACCCGGTGGCCCAGTGAGATCAGACAGTGTGTAACCCGGGGTTGGGCCCAGTGAGTTCAGACAGTGTGTAACCCGGGGGTGGGCCCAGTGAGATCAGACTGTGTGTCACCCGGGGGTGGGTCCAGTGAGATCAAACAGTGTGTAACCCGGATGTGGGCCCAGTGAGATCAGACAGTGTGTAACCCGGGGGTGGGACCAGTGAGATCAGACAGTGTGTAACCCGGGGGTGGGTCCAGTGAGATCAGACAGTGTGTAACCCGGGGGTGTGCCCAGTGAGATCAGAGAGTGCGTAACCCGGTGGCCCAGTGAGATCAGACAGTGTGTAACCCGGGGGTGGGCCCAGTGAGATCAGACAGTGTGTAACCCGGGGGTGGGCCCAGTGAGATCAGACTGTGTGTCACCCGGGGGTGGGTCCAGTGAGATCAAACAGTGTGTAACCCGGGGGTGGGCCCAGTGAGATCAGACAGTGTGTAACCCGGGGGTGGGCCCAGTGAGATCAGACAGTGAGTAACCCGGGGGTGAGTCCAGTGAGATCAGACAGTGTGTAACCCGGGGGTGTGCCCAGTGAGATCAGACAGTGTGTAACCCGGGGGCTCAGTGAGACCAGACAGTGTGTAACCCGGGGGTGGGCCCAGTGAGATCAGATAGTGTGTAACCCGAGGGTGGGCCCAGTGAGATCAGACAGTGTGTAACCCGGTGCCCAGTGAGATCACACTGTCTGCAACCCGGGGGTGGACCCAATGAGATCAGACAGTGTGTAACCCGGGGGTGGGCCCAATGAGATCAGACAGTGTGTAACCCGGGGGTGGGTCCAGTGAGATCAGACAGTGTGTAACCCGGGGATGGGCCCAGTGAGATCAGACAGTGTGTAACCTGGGGGCTCAGTGAGATCAGACATTGCGTAACCCGGTGGCCCAGTGAGATCAGACAGTGTGTAACCCGGGGTTGGGCCCAGTGATTTCAGACAGTGTGTAACCCGGGGGTGGGCCCAGTGAGATCAGACTGTGTGTCACCCGGGGGTGGTTCCAGTGAGATCAAACAGTGTGTAACCCGGATGTGGGCCCAGTGAGATCAGACAGTGTGTAACCCGGGGGTGGGACCAGTGAGATCAGACAGTGTGTAACCCGGGGGTGGGTCCAGTGAGATCAGACAGTGTGTAACCCGGGGGTGTGCCCAGTGAGATCAGACAGTGTGTAACCCGGGGGCTCAGTGAGATCAGACAGTGTGTAACCCGGGGGTGGGCCCAGTGAGATCAGATAGTGTGTAACCCGAGGGTGGTCCCAGTGAGATCAGACAGTGTGTAACCGGGGGTGGGCCCAGTGTAAATAGACAGTGTGTAACCCGCGGGTGGGCCCAGTGAGATCACACAGTGTGTAACCCGAGGGTGGGCCCAGTGAGATCAGACAGTGTGTCACTCGGGGGTGGATCCTGTGAGATCAAACAGTGTGTAACCCGGGGGTGGGCCCAGTGAGTTCAGACAGTGTGTAACCCGGGGGTGGGCCCAGTGAGATCAGACAGTGTGTAACCCGGGGGTGGGCCCAGTGAGGTCAGACAGTGCGTAACCCGGGGGTGAGTCCAGTGAGATCAGACAGTGTGTAACCCGGGGGTGTGCCCAGTGAGATCAGACAGTGTGTAACCCGGGGGCTCAGTGAGATCAGACAGTGTGTAACCCGGGGGTGGGCCCAGTGAGATCAGATAGTGTGTAACCCGAGGATGGGCCCAGTGAGATCAGACATTGTGTAACCGGGGGTGGGCCCAGTGTGAATAGACAGTGTGTAACCCGCGGGTGGGCCCAGTGAGATCACACAGTGTGTAACCCGAGGGTGGGCCCAGTGAGAACAGACAGTGTGTCACTCGGGGGTGGATCCAGTGAGATCAAACAGTGTGTAACCCGAGGGTGGGCCCAGTGAGTTCAGACAGTGTGTAACCTGGGGGTGGGCCCAGTGAGATCAGACAGTGTGTAACCCGGGAGTGGGCCCAGTGAGATCAGACAGTGCTTAACCTGGGGCTGGCCCAGTGAGATCAGACAGTGTGTAACCCGGGGGTGGGCCAAGTGAGATCACACAGTGTGTAACCCGTGGGTGGGCCCAGTGGGATCAGACAGTGTGTCGCCCGGGGGTGTGCCCAGTGAGATCAGACAGTGTGTAACCCGGTGGCCCAGTGAGATTAGACACTGTGTAACCCGGGGGCCCAGTAAGATCAGACAGTATGTTACCCGGGGGCCCAGTGAGATAAGACAGTGTGTAACCCGGGGGTGGGCCCAGTGAGATCAGACAGTGTGCAACCCGGGGGTGGGCCCAGTGAGATCAGACAGTGTGTAACCCGGGGGTCGGCCCAGTGAGATCAGACAGTGTGTAACCCGGGGGTGGGCCCAGTGAGATCAGACAGTGTGTAAACCCGGGGTTGGGCCCAATGAGATCAGACAGTGTGTAACCCGGGAGTGGGCCCAGTGAGATCAGACAGTGTGTAACCCGGGGGCCCACTGATATCAGGCAGTGTGTAACCCGGGGGCCCAGAGAGATCAGAGAGTGTGTAACCCGGTGCCCAGTGAGATCACACAGTGTGTAACCTGGGGGTGGGCCCAGTGAGATCAGACAGATTGTAACCCGGGGGTGGGCCCAGTGAGATCAGACAGTGTGTAACCCGGGGTTGTGTCCAATGAGATCAGACAGTGTGTAACCCGGGGGTGTGCCCACTGAGATCAGACAGTGTGTAACCCGGGGGCTCAGTGAGATCAGACAGTGTGTAACCCGGGGGCCCAGTGAGATCAGACAGTGTGTAACCCGGGGGTGGGCCCAGTGAGATCAGACAGTATGTAACCCGGGGGTGTGCTCAGTGAGATCAGACAGTGTGTAACCCGGGGGCCCAGTGAGATCAGACAGTGTGTAACCCGGGGGTGGGCCCAGTGAGATCAGACAGTGTGCAACCCGGGGGTGGGCCCAGTGAGATCAGACAGTGTGTAACCCGGGGGTGGGCCCAGTGAGATCAGACAGTGTGTAACCCGGGGGTGGGCCCAGTGAGAACAGACAGTGTGTAACCCGGTGCCCAGTGAGATCAGACAGTGTGAAACCCGGGGTTGGGCCCAGTGAGATCAGACAGTGTGTAACCTGGGGGCTCAGTGAGATCAGAGAGTGCGTAACACGGTGGCTCAGTGAGATCAGACAGTGTGTAACCCGGGGGTGGGCCCAGTGAGATCAGACAGTGTGTAACCCGGGGGTGGGCCCAGTGAGATCAGACTGCGTGTCACCCGGGGGTGGGTCCAGTGAGATCAAACAGTGTGTAACCCGGGGGTGGGCCCAGTGAGATCAGACAGTGTGTAACCCGGGGGTGGGCCCAGTGAGATCAGACAGTGTGTAACCCGGGGGTGTGCCCAGTGAGATCAGACAGTGTGTAACCCGGGGGCTCAGTGAGATCAGACAGTGTGTAACCCGGGGGTGGGCCCAGTGAGATCAGATAGTGTGTAACCCGAGGGTGGGCCCAGTGAGATCAGACAGTGTGTAACCCGGTGCCCAGTGAGATCACACAGTCTGTAACCCGGGGGTGGGCCAAGTGAGATCAGACAGTGTGTAACTCGGGGGTGGGCCCAATGAGATCAGACAGTGTGTAACCCGGGGGTGGGTCCAGTGAGATCAGACAGTGTGTAACCCGGGGTTGGGCCCAGTGAGATCAGACAGTGTGTAACCTGGGGGCTCAGTGAGATCAGACAGTGCGTAACCCGGTGGCCCAGTGAGATCAGACAGTGTGTAACCCGGGGTTGGGCCCAGTGAGTTCAGACAGTGTGTAACCCGGGGGTGGGCCCAATGAGATCAGACTGTGTGTCACCCGGGGGTGGGTCCAGTGAGATCAAACAGTGTGTAACCCTGGGTTGGGCCCAGTGAGATCAGACAGTGTGTAACCCGGGGGTGGGCCCAGTGAGATCAGACAGTGTGTAACCCGGGGGTGGGTCCAGTGAGATCAGACAGTGTGTAACCCGGGGGTGTGCCCAGTGAGATTAGACAGTGTGTAACCCGGGGGCTCAGTGAGATCAGACAGTGTGTAACCCGGGGATGGGCCCAGTGAGATCAGATAGTGTGTAACCCGAGGGTGGTCCCAGTGAGATCAGACAGTGTATAACCGGGGGTGGGCCCAGTGTGAATAGACAGTGTGTAACCCGCGGGTGGGCCCAGTGAGATCACACAGTGTGTAACCCGAGGGTGGGCCCAGTGAGATCAGACAGTGTGTCACTCGGGGGTGGATCCTGTGAGATCAAACAGTGTGTAACCCGGGGGTGGGCCCAGTGAGTTCAGACAGTGTGTAACCCGGGGGTGGGCCCAGTGAGATCAGACAGTGTGTAACCTGGGGGTGGGCCCAGTGAGATCAGACAGTGTGTAACCCGGGAGTGGGCCCAGTGAGATCAGACAGTGCTTAACCCGGGGGTGGGTCCAGTGAGATCAGACAGTGTGTAACCCGGGAGTGGGCCCAGTGAGATCAGACAGTGTGTAACCTGGGGGCTCAGTGAGATCAGAGAGTGCGTAACCCGGTGGCCCAGTGAGATCAGACAGTGTGTAACCCGGGGGTGGGCCCAGTGAGATCAGACAGTGTGTAACCCGGGGGTGGGCCCAGTGAGATCAGACTGTGTGTCACCCGGGGGTGGGTCCAGTGAGATCAAACAGTGTGTAACCCGGGGGTGGGCCCAGTGAGATCAGACAGTGTGTAACCCGGGGGTGGGCCCAGTGAGATCAGACAGTGTGTAACCCGGGGGTGAGTCCAGTGAGATCAGACAGTGTGTAACCCGGGGGTGTGCCCAGTGAGATCAGACAGTGTGTAACCCGGGGGCTCAGTGAGATCAGACAGTGTGTAACACGGGGGTGGGCCCAGTGAGATCAGATAGTGTGTAACCCGAGGGTGGGATCAGTGAGATCAGACAGTGTGTAACCGGGGGTGGGCCCAGTGTGAATAGACAGTTTGTAACCCGCGGGTGGGCCCAGTGAGATCACACAGTGTGTAACCCGAGGGTGGGCCCAGTGAGAACCGACAGTGTGTCACTCGGGTGTGGATCCAGTGAGATCAAACAGTGTGTAACCCGAGGGTGGGTCCAGTGAGTTCAGACAGTGTGTAACCCGTGGGTGGGCCCAGTGAGATCAGACAGTGTGTAACCTGGGGGTGGGCCCAGTGAGATCAGACAGTGTGTAACCGGGGAGTGGGCCCAGTGAGATCAGACAGTGCTTAACCCGGGGCTGGCCCAGTGAGATCAGACAGTGTGTAACCCGGGGGTGGGCCAAGTGAGATCACACAGTGTGTAACCCGGGGGTGGGCCCAGTGGGATCAGACAGTGTGTAACCCGAGGGTGGGCCCAGTGAGTTCAGACAGTGTGTAACCCGTGGGTGTGCCCAGTGAGATCAGACAGTGTGTAACCTGGGGGTGGGCCCAGTGAGATAAGACAGTGTGTAACCCGGGGGTGGGCCCAGTGAGATCAGACAGTGTGCAACCCGGGGGTGGGCCCAGTGAGATCAGACAGTGTGTAAACCCGGGTTTGGGCCCAATGAGATCAGACAGTGTGTAACCCGGGAGTGGGCCCAGTGAGATCAGACAGTGTGTAACCCGGGGGCCCACTGATATCAGGCAGTGTGTAACCCGGGGGCCCAGAGAGATCAGAGAGTGTGTAACCCGGTGCCCAGTGAGATCACACAGTGTGTAACCTGGGGGTGGGCCCAGTGAGATCAGACAGATTGTAACCCGGGGGTGGGCCCAGTGAGATCAGACAGTGTGTAACCCGGGGTTGTGTCCAATGAGATCAGACAGTGTGTAACCCGGGGGTGTGCCCACTGAGATCAGACAGTGTGTAACCCGGGGTCTCAGTGAGATCAGACAGTGTGTAACCCGGGGGCCCAGTGAGATCAGACAGTGTGTAACCCGGGGGTGGGCCCAGTGAGATCAGACAGTATATAACCCGGGGGTGTGCTCAGTGAGATCAGACAGTGTGTAACCCGGGGGCCCAGTGAGATCAGACAGTGTGTAACCCGGGGGTGGGCCCAGTGAGATCAGACAGTCTGCAACCCGGGGGTGGGCCCAGTGAGATCAGACAGTGTGTAACCCGGGGGTGGGCCCAGTGAGATCAGACAGTGTGTAACCCGGGGGTGGGCCCAGTGAGAACAGACAGTGTGTAACCCGGTGCCCAGTGAGATCAGACAGTGTGTAACCCGGGGGTGGGCCCAGTGAGATCAGACAGTGTGTAACCCGGGCGTGGGCCCAGTGAGATCAGACAGTGTGTAACCCAGGGGCCCAATGAGATCAGACAGTGTGTAACTCGGGGGGCCAGTGAGATCAGACAGTGTGTAACCCGGTGCCCAGTAGGATCACACAATGTGTAACCCGGGTGTGGGCCCAGTGAGATCAGACAGTGTGTAACCCGGGGGTGGGTCCAGTGAGATCAAACAGTGTGTAACCCAGGGGTGGGCCCAGTGAGATCAGACAGTGTGTAACCCGGGGGTGGGCGCAGTGAGATCAGACAGTGTGTAACCCGGGCGTGGGCCCAGTGAGATCAGGCAGTGTGTAACCCGGGGGTGGGCCCAGTGAGATCAGACAGTGTGTAACCCAGGGGCACAATGAGATCAGACAGTGTGTAACCCGGGGGCCCAGTGAGATCAGACAGTGTGTAACCCGGTGCCCAGTAGGATCACACAGTGTGTAACCCAGGGGCCCAATGAGATCAGACAGTGTGTAACCCGGGGGCTCAGTGAGATCAGACAGTGTGTTACCCGGGGGTGGGCCCAGTGAGATCAGATAGTGTGTAACCCAGGGGTTCAATGAGATCAGACAGTGTGTAACCCGGGGGCTCAGTGAGAACAGACAGTGTGTTACCCGGGGGTGGGCCCAGTGAGATCAGATAGTGTGTAACTCGCGTGTGGGCCCATTGAGATCACACAGTGTGTAACCCGAGGGTGGGCCCAGTGAGCTCAGACAGTGTGTCACTCGGGGGTGGATCCAGTGAGATCAAACAGTGTGTAACCCGGGGGTGGGCCCAGTGAGATCAGACAGTGTGTAACCCGGGGGTGGGCCCAGTGAGATCAGACAGTGTGTAAACTGGGGGTGGGCCCAGTGAGATCAGACAGTGTGTAACCCGGGAGTGGGCCCAGTGAGATCAGACAGTGCTTAACCCGGGGCTGGCCCAGTGAGATCAGACAGTGTGTAACCCGGGGGTGGGCCAAGTGAGATCACACAGAGTGTAACCCGGGGGTGGGCCCAGTGAGATCAGACAGTGTGTCACCCGGGGGTGGCCCAGTGAGATTAGACACTGTGTAACCCGGGGGCCCAGTGAGATCAGACAGTGTGTTACCCGGGGGCCCAGTGAGATAAGGCAGTGTGTAACCCGGGGGTGGGCCCAGTGAGATCAGACAGTGTGCAACCCGGGGGTGGGCCCAGTGAGATCAGACAGTGTGTAACCCGGGGGTGGGCCCAGTGAGATCAGACAGTGTGTAACCCGGGGGTGGGCCCAGTGAGATCAGACAGTGTGTAACCCGGGGTTCGGCCCAGTGAGATCAGACAGTGTGTAACCCGGGCGTGGGCCCAGTGAGATCAGACAGTGTGTAACCCGGGTGCCCAGTTTGATCAGACAGTGTGTAACCCGGGGGCCCAGTGAGATCAGACACTGTGTAACCCGGTGCCCAGTGAGATCACGCAGTCTGTAACCCGGGGGTGGGCCCAGTGAGATCAGACAGTGTGTAACCCGGGGGTGGGCCCAATGAGATCAGACAATGTGTAACCCGGGGGTGGGTCCAGTGAGATCAGACAGTGTGTAACCCGGGGTTGGGCCCAGTGAGATCAGACAGTGTGTAACCTGGGGGCTCAGTGAGATCAGACAGTGTGTAACCCGGGGTTGGGTCCAGTGAGTTCAGACAGTGTGTAACCCAGGGGTGGGCCAAGTGAGATCAGACAGTGTGTAACCCGGGGGTGGGCCCAGTGAGATCAGACAGTGTGTAACCCGGGGGTGGGCCCAGTGAGATCAGACTGTGTGTCACGCGGGGGTGGGTCCAGTGAGATCAAACAGTGTGTAACCCGGGGGTGGGCCCAGTGAGATCAGACAGTGTGTAACCCGGGGGTGGGCCCAGTGAGATCAGACAGTGTGTAACCCGGGGGGGAAACAATGAGATCAGATAGTGTGTAACCCGAGGGTGGGCACAGTGAGATCACACTGTGTGTAACCCGAGGGTGGGCCCAGTGAGATCAGACAGTGTGTCACTCGGGGGTGGATCCAGTGAGATCGAACAGTGTGTAACCCGGGGGTGGGCCCAGTGAGTTCAGACAGTGTGTAACCCCGGGGTGGGCCCAGTGAGATCAGACAGTGTGTAACCTGGGGGTGGGCCCAGTGAGATCAGACAGTGTGTAACCCGGGAGTGGGCCCAGTGAGATCAGACAGTGCTTAACCCGGGGGTGGGTCCAGTGAGATCAGACAGTGTGTAACACGGGGTTGGGCGCAGTGAGATCAGACAGTGTGTAACCTGGGGGCTCAGTGAGATCAGACAGTGCGTAACCCTGTGGCCCAGTGAGATCAGACAGTGTGTAACCCGGGGGTGGACCCAGTGAGTTCAGAGAGTGTGTAACCCGGGGGTGGGCCCAGTGAGATCAGACTGTGTGTCACCCGGGGGTGGGTCCAGTGAGATCAAAGAGTGTGTAACCCGGGGGTGGGCCCAGTGAGATCAGACAGTGTGTAACCCTGGGGTGAGTCCAGTGAGATCAGACAGTGTGTAACCCGGGGGTGTGCCCAGTGAGATCAGACAGTGTGTAACCCGGGGGCTCAGTGAGATCAGACAGTGTTTAACCCGGGGGTGGGCCCAGTGAGATCAGATAGTGTGTAACCCGAGGGTGGGCCCAGTGAGATCAGACAGTGTGTAACCGGGGGTGGGCCCAGTGTGAATAGACAGTGTGTAACCCGCGGGTGGGCCCAGTGAGATCAGACAGTGTGTAACCCGAGGGTGGGCCCAGTGAGATCAGACAGTGTGTCACTCGGGGGTGGATCCAGTGAGATCAAACAGTGTGTAACCCGGGGGTGGGCCCAGTGAGTTCAGACAGTGTGTAACCCGTGGGTGGGCCCAGTGAGATCAGACAGTGTGTAACCTGGGGGTGGGCCCAGTGAGATCAGACAGTGTGTAACCCGGGAATGGGCCCAGTGAGATCAGACAGTGCTTAACCCGGGGCTGGCCCAGTGAGATCAGACAGTGTGTAACCCGGGGGTGGGCCAAGTGAGATCACACAGTGTGTAACCCGGGGGTGGGCCCAGTGGGATCAGACAGTGTGTCGCCCGGGGGTGTGCCCAGTGAGATCAGACAGTGTGTAACCCGGTGGCCCAGTGAGATTAGACACTGTGTAACCCGGGGGTGGGCCCAGTGAGATCAGACAGTGTGTAACCTGGGGTTGGGCCCAGTGAGATCAGACAGTGTGTAACCCGGGAGTGGGCCCAGTGAGATCAGACAGTGCTTAACCCGGGGCTGGCCCACTAAGATCAGACAGTATGTTACCCGCGGGCCCAGTGAGATAAGACAGTGTGTAACCCGGGGGTGGGCCCAATGAGATCAGACAGTGCAACCCGGGGGTGGGCCCAGTGAGATCAGACAGTGTGTAACCCGGGGGTCGGCCCAGTGAGATCAGACAGTGTGTAACCCGGGGGTCGGCCCAGTGAGATCAGACAGTTTGTAAACCCGTGGTTGGGCCCAATGAGATCAGACAGTGTGTAACCCGGGAGTGGGCCCAGTGAGATCAGACAGTGTGTAACCCGGGGGCCCACTGATATCAGGCAGTGTGTAACCCGGGGGCCCAGAGAGATCATAGAGGTTCTAACCCGGTGCCCAGTGAGATCACACAGTGTGTAACCCGGGGGTGGGCCCAGTAAGATCAGACAGTTTGTAACCCGGGGGTGGGCCCAGTGAGATCAGACAGTGTGTAACCCGGGGTTGTGTCCAATGAGATCAGACAGTGTGTAACCCGGGGGTGTGCCCAGTGAGATCAGACAGTGTGTAACCCGGGGGCTCAGTGAGATCAGACAGTGTGTAACCCGGGGGCCCAGTGAGATCAGACAGTGTGTAACCCGGGGGTGGGCCCAGTGAGATCAGACAGTATGTAACCCGGGGGTGGGCTCAGTGAGATCAGACAGTGTGTAACCCGGGGGCCCAGTGAGATCAGACAGTGTGTAACCCGGGGGTGGGCCCAGTGAGATCAGACAGTGCTTAACCCGGGGGTGGTTCCAGTGAGATCAGACAGTGTGTAACACGGGGTTGGGCCCAGTGAGATCAGAGAGTGTGTAACCTGTGGGCTCAGTGAGATCAGAGAGTGTGTAACCCGGTGGCCCAGTGAGATCAGACAGTGTGTAACCCGGGGGTGGGCCCAGTGAGATCAGACAGTGTGTAACCCGGGGGTGGGCCTAGTGAGATCAGACAGTGAGTAACCCGGGGGTGAGTCCAGTGAGATCAGACAGTGTGTAACCCGGGGGTGTGCCCTGTGAGATCAGACAGTGTGTAACCCGGGGGCTCAGTGAGACCAGACAGTGTGTAACCCGGGGGTGGGCCCAGTGAGATCAGATAGTGTGTAACCCGAGGGTGGGCCCAGTGAGAGCAGACAGTGTGTAACCCGGTGCCCAGTGAGATCACACTGTCTGCAACCCGGGGGTGGACCCAATGAGATCAGACAGTGTGTAACCCGGGGGTGGGCCCAATGAGATCAGACAGTGTGTAACCCGGGGGTGGGTCCAGTGAGATCAGACAGTGTGTAACCCGGGGATGGGCCCAGTGAGATCAGACAGTGTGTAACCTGGGGGCTCAGTGAGATCAGACATTGCGTAACCCGGTGGCCCAGTGAGATCAGACAGTGTGTAACCCGGGGTTGGGCCCAGTGAGTTCAGACAGTGTGTAACCCGTGGGTGGGCCCAGTGAGATCAGACTGTGTGTCACCCGGGGGTGGGTCCAGTGAGATCAAACAGTGTGTAACCCGGATGTGGGCCCAGTGAGATCAGACAGTGTGTAACCCGGGGGTGGGACCAGTGAGATCAGACAGTGTGTAACCCGGGGGTGGGTCCAGTGAGATCAGACAGTGTGTAACCCGGGGGTGTGCCCAGTGAGATCAGACAGTGTGTAACCCGGGGGCTCAGTGAGATCAGACAGTGTGTAACCCGGGGGTGGGCCCAGTGAGATCAGATAGTGTGTAACCCGAGGGTGGTCCCAGTGAGATCAGACAGTGTGTAACCGGGGGTGGGCCCAGTGTAAATAGACAGTGTGTAACCCGCGGGTGGGCCCAGTGAGATCACACAGTGTGTAACCCGAGGGTGGGCCCAGTGAGATCAGACAGTGTGTCACTCGGGGGTGGATCCTGTGAGATCAAACAGTGTGTAACCCGGGGGTGGGCCCAGTGAGTTCAGACAGTGTGTAACCCGGGGGTGGGCCCAGTGAGATCAGACAGTGTGTAACCCGGGGGTGGGCCCAGTGAGGTCAGACAGTGCGTAACCCGGGGGTGAGTCCAGTGAGATCAGACAGTGTGTAACCCGGGGGTGTGCCCAGTGAGATCAGACAGTGTGTAACCCGGGGGCTCAGTGAGATCAGACAGTGTGTAACCCGGGGGTGGGCCCAGTGAGATCAGATAGTGTGTAACCCGAGGGTGGGCCCAGTGAGATCAGACATTGTGTAACCGGGGGTGGGCCCAGTGTGAATAGACAGAGTGTAACCCGCGGGTGGGCCCAGTGAGATCACACAGTGTGTAACCCGAGGGTGGGCCCAGTGAGAACAGACAGTGTGTCACTCGGGGGTGGATCCAGTGAGATCAAACAGTGTGTAACCCGAGGGTGGGCCCAGTGAGTTCAGACAGTGTTTAACCTGGGGGTGGGCCCAGTGAGATCAGACAGTGTGTAACCCTGGAGTGGGCCCAGTGAGATCAGACAGTGCTTAACCTGGGGCTGGCCCAGTGAGATCAGACAGTGTGTAACCCGGGGGTGGGCCAAGTGAGATCACACAGTGTGTAACCCGTGGGTGGGCCCAGTGGGATCAGACAGTGTGTCGCCCGGGGGTGTGCCCAGTGAGATCAGACAGTGTGTAACCCGGTGGCCCAGTGAGATTAGACACTGTGTAACCCGGGGGCCCAGTAAGATCAGACAGTATGTTACCCGGGGGCCCAGTGAGATAAGACAGTGTGTAACCCGGGGGTGGGCCCAGTGAGATCAGACAGTGTGCAACCCGGGGGTGGGCCCAGTGAGATCAGACAGTGTGTAACCCGGGGGTCGGCCCAGTGAGATCAGACAGTGTGTAACCCGGGGGTGGGCCCAGTGAGATCAGACAGTTTGTAAACCCGGGGTTGGGCCCAATGAGATCAGACAGTGTGTAACCCGGGAGTGGGCCCAGTGAGATCAGACAGTGTGTAACCCGGGGGCCCACTGATATCAGGCAGTGTGTAACCCGGGGGCCCAGAGAGATCAGAGAGTGTGTAACCCGGTGCCCAGTGAGATCACACAGTGTGTAACCTGGGGGTGGGCCCAGTGAGATCAGACAGATTGTAACCCGGGGGTGGGCCCAGTGAGATCAGACAGTGTGTAACCCGGGGTTGTGTCCAATGAGATCAGACAGTGTGTAACCCGGGGGTGTGCCCACTGAGATCAGACAGTGTGTAACCCGGGGGCTCAGTGAGATCAGACAGTGTGTAACCCGGGGGCCCAGTGAGATCAGACAGTGTGTAACCCGGGGGTGGGCCCAGTGAGATCAGACAGTATGTAACCCGGGGGTGTGCTCAGTGAGATCAGACAGTGTGTAACCCGGGGGCCCAGTGAGATAAGACAGTGTGTAACCCGGGGGTGGGCCCAGTGAGATCAGACAGTGTGCAACCCGGGGGTGGGCCCAGTGAGATCAGACAGTGTGTAACCCGGGGGTGGGCCCAGTGAGATCAGACAGTGTGTAACCCGGGGGTGGGCCCAGTGAGAACAGACAGTGTGTAACCCGGTGCCCAGTGAGATCAGACAGTGTGAAACCCGGGGTTGGGCCCAGTGAGATCAGACAGTGTGTAACCTGGGGGCTCAGTGAGATCAGAGAGTGCGTAACACGGTGGCCCAGTGAGATCAGACAGTGTGTAACCCGCGGGTGGGCCCAGTGAGATCAGACAGTGTGTAACCCGGGGGTGGGCCCAGTGAGATCAGACTGTGTGTCACCCGGGGGTGGGTCCAGTGAGATCAAACAGTGTGTAACCCGGGGGTGGGCCCAGTGAGATCAGACAGTGTGTAACCCGGGGGTGGGCCCAGTGAGATCAGACAGTGTGTAACCCGGGGGTGTGCCCAGTGAGATCAGACAGTGTGTAACCCGGGGGCTCAGTGAGATCAGACAGTGTGTAACCCGGGGGTGGGCCCAGTGAGATCAGATAGTGTGTAACCCGAGGGTGGGCCCAGTGAGATCAGACAGTGTGTAACCCGGTGCCCAGTGAGATCACACAGTCTGTAACCCGGGGGTGGGCCAAGTGAGATCAGACAGTGTGTAACTCGGGGGTGGGCCCAATGAGATCAGACAGTGTGTAACCCGGGGGTGGGTCCAGTGCGATCAGACAGTGTGTAACCCGGGGTTGGGCCCAGTGAGATCAGACAGTGTGTAACCTGGGGGCTCAGTGAGATCAGACAGTGCGTAACCCGGTGGCCCAGTGAGATCAGACAGTGTGTAACCCGGGGTTGGGCCCAGTGAGTTCAGACAGTGTGTAACCCGGGGGTGGGCCCAATGAGATCAGACTGTGTGTCACCCGGGGGTGGGTCCAGTGAGATCAAACAGTGTGTAACCCTGGGTTGGGCCCAGTGAGATCAGACAGTGTGTAACCCGGGGGTGGGCCCAGTGAGATCAGACAGTGTGTAACCCGGGGGTGTGTCCAGTGAGATCAGACAGTGTGTAACCCGGGGGTGTGCCCAGTGAGATTAGACAGTGTGTAACCCGGGGGCTCAGTGAGATCAGACAGTGTGTAACCCGGGGGTGGGCCCAGTGAGATCAGATAGTGTGTAACCCGAGGGTGGTCCCAGTGAGATCAGACAGTGTATAACCGGGGGTGGGCCCAGTGTGAATAGACAGTGTGTAACCCGCGGGTGGGCCCAGTGAGATCACACAGTGTGTAACCCGAGGGTGGGCCCAGTGAGATCAGACAGTGTGTCACTCGGGGGTGGATCCTGTGAGATCAAACAGTGTGTAACCCGGGGGTGGGCCCAGTGAGTTCAGACAGTGTGTAACCCGGGGGTGGGCCCAGTGAGATCAGACAGTGTGTAACCTGGGGGTGGGCCCAGTGAGATCAGACAGTGTGTAACCCGGGAGTGGGCCCAGTGAGATCAGACAGTGCTTAACCCGGGGGTGGGTCCAGTGAGATCAGACAGTGTGTAACACGGGGTTGGGCCCAGTGAGATCAGACAGTGTGTAACCTGGGGGCTCAGTGAGATCAGAGAGTGCGTAACCCGGTGGCCCAGTGAGATCAGACAGTGTGTAACCCGGGGGTGGGCCCAGTGAGATCAGACAGTGTGTAACCCGGGGGTGGGCCCAGTGAGATCAGACTGTGTGTCACCCGGGGGTGGGTCCAGTGAGATCAAACAGTGTGTAACCCGGGGGTGGGCCCAGTGAGATCAGACAGTGTGTAACCCGGGGGTGGGCCCAGTGAGATCAGACAGTGTGTAACCCGGGGGTGAGTCCAGTGAGATCAGACAGTGTGTAACCCGGGGGTGTGCCCAGTGAGATCAGACAGTGTGTAACCCGGGGGCTCAGTGAGATCAGACAGTGTGTAACCCGGGGGTGGGCCCAGTGAGATCAGATAGTGTGTAACCCGAGGGTGGGCCCAGTGAGATCAGACAGTGTGTAACCGGGGGTGGGCCCAGTGTGAATAGACAGTTTGTAACCCGCGGGTGGGCCCAGTGAGATCACACAGTGTGTAACCCGAGGGTGGGCCCAGTGAGAACCGACAGTGTGTCACTCGGGTGTGGATCCAGTGAGATCAAACAGTGTGTAACCCGAGAGTGGGCCCAGTGAGTTCAGACAGTGTGTAACCCGTGGGTGGGCCCAGTGAGATCAGACAGTGTGTAACCTGGGGGTGGGC
This sequence comes from Pristiophorus japonicus, assembly GCF_044704955.1. Classification (NCBI taxonomy): domain Eukaryota; kingdom Metazoa; phylum Chordata; class Chondrichthyes; family Pristiophoridae; genus Pristiophorus; species Pristiophorus japonicus. The sequence continues at coordinate 8,037,672 of NC_092005.1, read as the reverse complement.
CCAGTGAGATCAGACAGTGTGTAACCGGGGAGTGGGCCCAGTGAGATCATACAGTGCTTAACCCGGGGCTGGCCCAGTGAGATCAGACAGTGTGTAACCCGGGGGTGGGCCAAGTGAGATCACACAGTGTGTAACCCGGGGGTGGGCCCAGTGGGATCAGACAGTGTGTAACCCGAGGGTGGGCCCAGTGAGTTCAGACAGTGTGTAACCCGTGGGTGTGCCCAGTGAGATCAGACAGTGTGTAACCTGGGGGTGGGCCCAGTGAGATCAGACAGTGTGCAACCCGGGGGTGGGCCCAGTGAGATCAGACAGTGTGTAAACCCGGGGTTGGGCCCAATGAGATCAGACAGTGTGTAACGCGGGAGTGGGCCCAGTGAGATCCGACAGTGTGTAACACGGGGGCCCACTGATATCAGGCAGTGTGTAACCCGGGGGCCCAGAGAGATCAGAGAGTGTGTAACCCGGTGCCCAGTGAGATCACACAGTGTGTAACCTGGGGGTGGGCCCAGTGAGATCAGACAGATTGTAACCCGGGGGTGGGCCCAGTGAGATCAGACAGTGTGTAACCCGGGGTTGTGTCCAATGAGATCAGACAGTGTGTAACCCGGGGGTGTGCCCATTGAGATCAGACAGTGTGTAACCCGGGGGTCTCAGTGAGATCAGACAGTGTGTAACCCGGGGGCCCAGTGAGATCAGACAGTGTGTAACCCGGGGGTGGGCCCAGTGAGATCAGACAGTATATAACCCGGGGGTGTGCTCAGTGAGATCAGACAGTGTGTAACCCGGGGGCCCAGTGAGATCAGACAGTGTGTAACCCAGGGGTGGGCCCAGTGAGATCAGACAGTGTGCAACCCGGGGGTGGGCCCAGTGAGATCAGACAGTGTGTAACCCGGGGGTGGGCCCAGTGAGATCAGACAGTGTGTAACCCGGGGGAGGGCCCAGTGAGAACAGACAGTGTGTAACCCGGTGCCCAGTGAGATCAGACAGTGTGTAACCCGGGGGTGGGCCCAGTGAGATCAGACAGTGTGTAACCCGGGCGTGGGCCCAGTGAGATCAGACAGTGTGTAACCCAGGGGCCCAATGAGATCAGACAGTGTGTAACTCGGGGGGCCAGTGAGATCAGACAGTGTGTAACCCGGTGCCCAGTAGGATCACACAGTGTGTAACCCGGGTGTGGGCCCAGTGAGATCAGACAGTGTGTCACCCGGGGGTGGGTCCAGTGAGATCAAACAGTGTGTAACCCAGGGGTGGGCCCAGTGAGATCAGACAGTGTGTAACCCGGGGGTGGGCCCAGTGAGATCAGACAGTGTGTATCCCGGGCGAGGGCCCAGTGAGATCAGGCAGTGTGTAACCCGGGGGTGGGCCCAGTGAGATCAGACAGTGTGTAACCCAGGGGCCCAATGAGATCAGACAGTGTGTAACCAGGGGGCCCAGTGAGATCAGACAGTGTGTAACCCGGTGCCCAGTAGGATCACACAGTGTGTAACCCAGGGGCCCAATGAGATCAGACAGTGTGTAACCCGGGGGCTCAGTGAGATCAGACAGTGTGTTACCCGGGGGTGGGCCCAGTGAGATCAGATAGTGTGTAACCCAGGGGCCCAATGAGATCAGACAGTGTGTAACCCGGGGGCTCAGTGAGAACAGACAGTGTGTTACCCGGGGGTGGGCCCAGTGAGATCAGATAGTGTGTAACTCGCGTGTGGGCCCATTGAGATCACACAGTGTGTAACCCGAGGGTGGGCCCAGTGAGATCAGACAGTGTGTCACTCGGGGGTGGATCCAGTGAGATCAAACAGTGTGTAACCCGGGGGTGGGCCCAGTGAGATCAGAAAGTGTGTAACCCGGGGGTGGGCCCAGTGAGATCAGACAGTGTGTAAACTGGGGGTGGGCCCAGTGAGATCAGACAGTGTGTAACCCGGGAGTGGGCCCAGTGAGATCAGACAGTGCTTAACCCGGGGCTGGCCCAGTGAGATCAGACAGTGTGTAACCCGGGGGTGGGCCAAGTGAGATCACACAGAGTGTAACCCGGCGGTGGGCCCAGTGAGATCAGACAGTGTGTCACCCGGGGGTGGCCCAGTGAGATTAGACACTGTGTAACCCGGGGGCCCAGTGAGATCAGACAGTGTGTTACCCGGGGGCCCAGTGAGATAAGGCAGTGTGTAACCCGGGGGTGGGCCCAGTGAGATCAGACAGTGTGCAACCCGGGGGTGGGCCCAGTGAGATCAGACAGTGTGTAACCCGGGGGTGGGCCCAGTGAGATCAGACAGTGTGTAACCCGGGGGTGGGCCCAGTGAGATCAGATAGTGTGTAACCCGGGGTTCGGCCCAGTGAGATCAGACAGTGTGTAACCCGGGCGTGGGCCCAGTGAGATCAGACAGTGTGTAACCCGGGGGCCCACTGATATCAGGCAGTGTGTAACCCGGGGGCCCAGTGAGATCAGACAGTGTGTAACCCGGTGCCCAGTGAGATCAGACAGTGTGTAACCCGGGGTTGGGCCCAGTGAGATCAGACAGTGTGTAACCCGGGGGCCCAGTTTGATCAGACAGTGTGTAACCCGGGGGCCCAGTGAGATCAGACAGTGTGTAACCCGGTGCCCAGTGAGATCACACAGTCTGTAACCCGGGGGTGGGCCCAGTGAGATCAGACAGTGTGTAACCCGGGGGTGGGCCCAATGAGATCAGACAATGTGTAACCCGGGGGTGGGTCCAGTGAGATCAGACAGTGTGTAACCCGGGGTTGGGCCCAGTGAGATCAGACAGTGTGTAACCTGGGGGCTCAGTGAGATCAGACAGTGCGTAACCCGGTGGCCCAGTGAGATCAGACAGTGTGTAACCCGGGGTTGGGCCCAGTGAGTTCAGACAGTGTGTAACCCAGGGGTGGGCCAAGTGAGATCAGACTGTGTGTCACCCGGTGGTGGGTCCAGTGAGATCAAACAGTGTGTAACCCGGGGGTGGGCCCAGTGAGATCAGACAGTGTGTAACCCGGGGGTGGGTCCAGTGAGATCAGACAGTGTGTAACCCGGGTGTGTGCCCAGTGAGATCACACAATCTGTAACCCGGGGGTGGGCCCAGTGAGCTCAGACAGTGTGTAACTCGGGGGTGGGCCCAATGAGATCAGACAGTGTGTAACCCGGGGGTGGGCCCAGTGAGATCAGACAGTGTGTAACCCGGGGTTGGGCCCAGTGAGATCAGACAGTGTGTAACCTGGGGGCTCAGTTAGATCAGACATTGCGTAACCCGGTGGCCCAGTGAGATCAGACAGTGTGTAACCCGGGGTTGGGCCCAGTGAGTTCAGACAGTGTGTAACCCGGGGGTGGGCCCAGTGAGATCAGACTGTGTGTCACCCGGGGGTGGGTCCAGTGAGATCAAACAGTGTGTAACCCAGGGTTGGGCCCAGTGAGATCAGACAGTGTGTAACCCGGGGGTGGGCCCAGTGAGATCAGACAGTGTGAAACCCGGGGGTGGGTCCAGTGAGATCAGACAGTGCGTAACCCGGGGGTGTGCCCAGTGAGATTAGACAGTGTGTAACCCGGGGGCTCAGTGAGATCAGACAGTGTGTAACCCGGGGGTGGGCCCAGTGAGATCAGATAGTGTGTAACCCGAGGGTGGTCCCAGTGAGATCAGACAGTGTGTAACCGGGGGTGGGCCCAGTGTGAATAGACAGTGTGTAACCCGCGGGTGGGCCCAGTGAGATCACACAGTGTGTAACCCGAGGGTGGGCCCAGTGAGATCAGACAGTGTGTCACTCGGGGGTGGATCCTGTGAGATCAAACAGTGTGTAACCCGGGGGTGGGCCCAGTGAGTTCAGACAGTGTGTAACCCGGGGGTGGGCCCAGTGAGATCAGACAGTGTGTAACCCGGGAGTGGGCCCAGTGAGATCAGACAGTGCTTAACCCGGGGGTGGGTCCAGTGAGATCAGACAGTGTGTAACCCGGGAGTGGGCCCAGTGAGATCAGACAGTGCTTAACCCGGGGGTGGGTCCAGTGAGATCAGACAGTGTGTAACACGGGGTTGGGCCCAGTGAGATCAGACAGTGTGTAACCTGGGGGCTCAGTGAGATCAGAGGGTGCGTAACCCGGTGGCCCAGTGAGATCAGACAGTGTGTAACCCGGGGGTGGGCCCAGTGAGATCAGACAGTGTGTAACCCGGGGGTGGGCCCAGTGAGATCAGACTGTGTGTCACCCGGGGGTGGGTCCAGTGAGATCAAACAGTGTGTAACCTGGGGGTGGGCCCAGTGAGATCAGACAGTGTGTAACCCGGGGGTGGGCCCAGTGAGATCAGACAGTGTGTAACCCGGGGGTGAGTCCAGTGAGATCAGACAGTGTGTAACCCGAGGGTGGGCCCAGTGAGAACAGACAGTGTGTCACTCTGGGGTGGATCCAGTGAGATCAGACAGTGTGTAACCGGGGAGTGGGCCCAGTGAGATCAGACAGTGCTTAACCCGGGGCTGGCCCAGTGAGATCAGACAGTGTGTAACCCGGGGGTGGGCCAAGTGAGATCACACAGTGTGTAACCCGGGGGTGGGCCCAGTGGGATCAGACAGTGTGTAACCCGAGGGTGGGCCCAGTGAGTTCAGACAGTGTGTAACCCGTGGGTGGGCCCAGTGAGATCAGACAGTGTGTAACCCGGGGGCCCACTGATATCAGGCAGTGTGTAATCCGGGGGCCCAGAGAGATGAGAGAGTGTGTAACCCGGTGCCCAGTGAGATCAGACAGTGTGTAACCTGGGGGTGGGCCCAGTGAGATAAGACAGTGTGTAACCCGGGGGTGGGCCCAGTGAGATCAGACAGTGTGCAACCCGGGGGTGGGCCCAGTGAGATCAGACAGTGTGTAACCCGGGGGTCGGCCCAGTGAGATCAGACAGTGTGTAACCCGGAGGTGGACCCAGTGAGATCAGACAGTGTGTAAACCCGGGGTTGGGCCCAATGAGATCAGACAGTGTGTAACCCGGGAGTGGGCCCAGTGAGATCAGACAGTGTGTAACCCGGGGGCCCACTGATATCAGGCAGTGTGTAATCCGGGGGCCCAGAGAGATGAGAGAGTGTGTAACCCGGTGCCCAGTGAGATCACACAGTGTGTAACCTGGGGGTGGGCCCAGTGAGATCAGACAGAATGTAACCCGGGTGTGGGCCCAGTGAGATCAGACAGTGTGTAACCCGGGGTTGTGTCCAATGAGATCAGACAGTGTGTAACCCGGGGGTGTGCCCACTGAGATCAGACAGTGTGTAACCCGGGGTCTCAGTGAGATCAGACAGTGTGTAACCCGGGGGCCCAGTGAGATCAGACAGTGTGTAACCCGGGGGTGGGCCCAGTGAGATCAGATAGTATGTAACCCGGGGGTGTGCTCAGTGAGATCAGACAGTGTGTAACCCGGGGGCCCAGTGAGATCAGACAGTGTGTAACCCGGGGGTGGGCCCAGTGAGATCAGACAGTGTGCAACCCGGGGGTGGGCCCAGTGAGATCAGACAGTGTGTAACCCGGGGGTGGGCCCAGTGAGATCAGACAGTGTGTAACCCGGGGGTGGGCCCAGTGAGAACAGACAGTGTGTAACCCGGTGCCCAGTGAGATCAGACAGTGTGTAACCCGGGGGTGGGCCCAGTGAGATCAGACAGTGTGTAACCCGGGCGTGGGCCCAGTGAGATCAGACAGTGTGTAACCCAGGGGCCCAATGAGATCAGACAGTGTGTAACCCGGGGGCCCAGTGAAATCAGACAGTGTGTAACCCGGTGCCCAGTAGGATCACACAGTGTGTAACCCGGGTGTGGGCCCAGTGAGATCTGACAGTGTGTCACCCGGGGGTGGGTCCAGTGAGATCAAACAGTGTGTAACCCAGGGGTGGGCCCAGTGAGATCAGACAGTGTGTAACCCGGGGGTGGGCCCAGTGAGATCAGACAGTGTGTAACCCGGGCGTGGGCCCAGTGAGATCAGGCAGTGTGTAACCCGGGGGTGGGCCCAGTGAGATCAGACAGTGTGTAACCCAGGGGCCCAATGAGATCAGACAGTGTGTAACCCGGGGGCCCAGTGAGATCAGACAGTGTGTAAACCGGTGCCCAGTAGGATCACACAGTGTGTAACCCAGGGGCCCAATGAGATCAGACAGTGTGTAACCCGGGGGCTCAGTGAGATCAGACAGTGTGTTACCCGGGGGTGGGCCCAGTGAGATCAGATAGTGTGTAACCCAGGGGCCCAATGAGATCAGACAGTGTGTAACCCGGGGGCTCAGTGAGAACAGACAGTGTGTTAACCGGGGGTGGGCCCAGTGAGATCAGATAGTGTGTAACTCGCGTGTGGGCCCAGTGAGATCACACAGTGTGTAACCCGAGGGTGGGCCCAGTGAGATCAGACAGTGTGTCACTCGGGGGTGGATCCAGTGAGATCAAACAGTGTGTAACCCGGGGGTGGGCCCAGTGAGATCAGACAGTGTGTAACCCGGGGGTGGGCCCAGTGAGATCAGACAGTGTGTAAACTGGGGGTGGGCCCAGTGAGATCAGACAGTGTGTAACCCGGGAGTGGGCCCAGTGAGATCAGACAGTGCTTAACCCGGGGCTGGCCCAGTGAGATCAGACAGTGTGTAACCCGGGGGTGGCCCAGTGAGATTAGACACTGTGTAACCCGGGGGCCCAGTGAGATCAGACAGTGTGTTACCCGGGGGCCCAGTGAGATAAGGCAGTGTGTAACCCGGGGGTGGGCCCAGTGAGATCAGACAGTGTGCAACCCGGGGGTGGGCCCAGTGAGATCAGACAGTGTGTAACCCGGGGGTGGGCCCAGTGAGATCAGACAGTGTGTAACCCGGGGGTGGGCCCAGTGAGATCAGACAGTGTGTAACCCGGGGTTCGGCCCAGTGAGATCAGACAGTGTGTAACCCGGGCGTGGGCCCAATGAGATCAGACAGTGTGTAACCCGGGGGCCCACTGATATCAGGCAGTGTGTAACCCGGGGGCCCAGTGAGATCAGACAGTGTGTAACCAGGTGCCCAGTGAAATCACACAGTGTGTAACCCGGGGGTGGGACCAGTGAGATCAGACAGTGTGTAACCCGGGGGTGGGCCCAGTGAGATCAGACAGTGTGTAACCCGGGGGTGGGCCCAGTGAGATCAGACAGTGTGTAACCCGGGGGCCCAGTTTGATCAGACAGTGTGTAACCCGGGGGCCCAGTGAGATCAGACAGTGTGTAACCCGGTGCCAAGTGAGATAACACAGTCTGTAACCCGGGGGTGGGCCCAGTGAGAACAGACAGTGTGTAACCCGGGGGTGGGCCCAATGAGATCAGACAATGTGTAACCCGGGGGTGGGTCCAGTGAGATCAGACAGTGTGTAACCCTGGGTTGGGCCCAGTGAGATCAGACAGTGTGTAACCTGGGGGCTCAGTGAGATCAGACAGTGCGTAACCCGGTGGCCCAGTGAGATCAGACAGTGTGTAACCCGGGGTTGGGCCCAGTGAGTTCAGACAGTGTGTAACCCAGGGGTGGGCCCAGTGAGATCAGACTGTGTGTCACCCGGTGGTGGGTCCAGTGAGATCAAACAGTGTGTAACCCGGGGGTGGGCCCAGTGAGATCAGACAGTGTGTAACCCGGTGGTGAGCCCAGTGAGATCAGACAGTGTGTAACCCGGGGGTGGGTCCAGTGAGATCAGACAGTGTGTAACCCGGGGTGTGCCCAGTGAGATCACACAGTCTGTAACCCGGGGGTGGGCCCAGTGAGCTCAGACAGTGTGTAACTCGGGGGTGGGCCCAATGAGATCAGACAGTGTGTAACCCGGGGGTGGGCCCAGTGAGATCAGACAGTGTGTAACCCGGGGTTGGGCCCAGTGAGATCAGACAGTGTGTAACCTGGGGGCTCAGTTAGATCAGACAGTGCGTAACCCGGTGGCCCAGTGAGATCAGACAGTGTGTAACCCGGGGTTGGGCCCAGTGAGTTCAGACAGTGTGTAACCCGGGGGTGGGCCCAGTGAGATCAGACTGTGTGTCACCCGGGGGTGGGTCCAGTGAGATCAAACAGTGTGTAACCCTGGGTTGGGCCCAGTGAGATCAGACAGTGTGTAACCCGGGGGTGGGCCCAGTGAGATCAGACAGTGTGTAACCCGGGGGTGGGTCCAGTGAGATCAGACAGTGTGTAACCCGGGGGTGTGCCCAGTGAGATTAGACAGTGTGTAACCCGGGGACTCAGTGAGATCAGACAGTGTGTAACCCGGGGGTGGGCCCAGTGAGATCAGATAGTGTGTAACCCGAGGGTGGTCCCAGTGAGATCAGACAGTGTGTAACCGGGGGTGGGCCCAGTGTGAATAGACAGTGTGTAACCCGCGGGTGGGCCCAGTGAGATCACACAGTGTGTAACCCGAGGCTGGGCCCAGTGAGATCAGACAGTGTGTCACTCGGGGGTGGATCCTGTGAGATCAAACAGCGTGTAACCCGGGGGTGGGCCCAGTGAGTTCAGACAGTGTGTAACCCGGGGGTGGGCCCAGTGAGATCAGACAGTGTGTAACCCGGGAGTGGGCCCAGTGAGATCAGACAGTGCTTAACCCGGGGGTGGGTCCAGTGAGATCAGACAGTGTGTAACACGGGGTTGGGCCCAGTGAGATCAGACAGTGTGTAACCTGGGGGCTCAGTGAGATCAGAGGGTGCGTAACCCGGTGGCCCAGTGAGATCAGACAGTGTGTAACCCGGGGGTGGGCCCAGTGAGATCAGACAGTGAGTAACCCGGGGGTGGGCCCAGTGAGATCAGACTGTGTGTCACCCGGGGGTGGGTCCAGTGAGATCAAACAGTGTGTAACCCGGGGGTGGGCCCAGTGAGATCAGACAGTGTGTAACCCGGGGGTGGGCCCAGTGAGATCAGACAGTGTGTAACCCGGGGGTGAGTCCAGTGAGATCAGACAGTGTGTAACCCGGGGGTGTGCCCAGTGAGATCAGACAGTGTGTAACCCGGGGGCTCAGTGAGATCAGACAGTGTGTAACCCGGGGGTGGGCCCAGTGAGATCAGATAGTGTGTACCCCGAGGGTGGGCCCAGTGAGATCAGACAGTGTGTAACCGGGGGTGGGCCCAGTGTGAATAGACAGTTTGGAACCCGCGGGTGGGCCCAGTGAGATCACACAGTGTGTAACCCGAGGGTGGGCCCAGTGAGAACAGACAGTGTGTCACTCTGGGCTGGATCCAGTGAGATCAGACAGTGTGTAACCGGGGAGTGGGCCCAGTGAGATCAGACAGTGCTTAACCCGGGGCTGGCCCAGTGAGATCAGACAGTGTGTAACCCGGGGGTGGGCCAAGTGAGATCACACAGTGTGTAACCCGGGGGTGGGCCCAGTGGGATCAGACAGTGTGTAACCCGAGGGTGGGCCCAGTGAGTTCAGACAGTGTGTAACCCGTGGGTGGGCCCAGTGAGATCAGACAGTGTGTAACCCGGGGGCCCACTGATATCAGGCAGTGTGTAATCCGGGGGCCCAGAGAGATGAGAGAGTGTGTAACCCGGTGCCCAGTGAGATCAGACAGTGTGTAACCTGGGGGTGGGCCCAGTGAGATAAGACAGTGTGTAACCCGGGGGTGGGCCCAGTGAGATCAGACAGTGTGCAACCCGGGGGTGGGCCCAGTGAGATCAGACAGTGTGTAACCCGGGGGTCGGCCCAGTGAGATCAGACAGTGTGTAACCCGGGTGTGGACCCAGTGAGATCAGACAGTGTGTAAACCCGGGGTTGGGCCCAATGAGATCAGACAGTGTGTGACCCGGGAGTGGGCCCAGTGAGATCAGACAGTGTGTAACCCGGGGGCCCACTGATATCAGGCAGTGTGTAATCCGGGGGCCCAGAGAGATGAGAGAGTGTGTAACCCGGTGCCCAGTGAGATCACACAGTGTGTAACCTGGGGGTGGGCCCAGTGAGATCAGACAGAATGTAACCCGGGTGTGGGCCCAGTGAGATCAGACAGTGTGTAACCCGGGGTTGTGTCCAATGAGATCAGACAGTGTGTAACCCGGGGGTGTGCCCACTGAGATCAGACAGTGTGTAACCCGGGGTCTCAGTGAGATCAGACAGTGTGTAACCCGGGGGCCCAGTGAGATCAGACAGTGTGTAACCCGGGGGTGGGCCCAGTGAGATCAGATAGTATGTAATCCGGGGGTGTGCTCAGTGAGATCAGACAGTGTGTAACCCGGGGGCCCAGTGAGATCAGACAGTGTGTAACCCGGGGGTGGGCCCAGTGAGATCAGACAGTGTGCAACCCGGGGGTGGGCCCAGTGAGATCAGACAGTGTGTAACCCGGGGGTGGGCCCAGTGAGATCAGACAGTGTGTAACCCGGGGGTGGGCCCAGTGAGAACAGACAGTGTGTAACCCGGTGCCCAGTGAGATCAGACAGTGTGTAACCCGGGGGTGGGCCCAGTGAGATCAGACAGTGTGTAACCCGGGCGTGGGCCCAGTGAGATCAGACAGTGTGTAACCCAGGGGCCCAATGAGATCAGACAGTGTGTAACCCGGGGGCCCAGTGAGATCAGACAGTGTGTAACCCGGTGCCCAGTAGGATCACACAGTGTGTAACCCGGGTGTGGGCCCAGTGAGATCTGACAGTGTGTCACCCGGGGGTGGGTCCAGTGAGATCAAACAGTGTGTAACCCAGGGGTGGGCCCAGTGAGATCAGACAGTGTGTAACCCGGGGGTGGGCCCAGTGAGATCAGACAGTGTGTAACCCGGGCGTGGGCCCAGTGAGATCAGGCAGTGTGTAACCCGGGGGTGGGCCCAGTGAGATCAGACAGTGTGTAACCCAGGGGCCCAATGAGATCAGACAGTGTGTAACCCGGGGGCCCAGTGAGATCAGACAGTGTGTAAACCGGTGCCCAGTAGGATCACACAGTGTGTAACCCAGGGGCCCAATGAGATCAGACAGTGTGTAACCCGGGGGCTCAGTGAGATCAGACAGTGTGTTACCCGGGGGTGGGCCCAGTGAGATCAGATAGTGTGTAACCCAGGGGCCCAATGAGATCAGACAGTGTGTAACCCGGGGGCTCAGTGAGAACAGACAGTGTGTTAACCGGGGGTGGGCCCAGTGAGATCAGATAGTGTGTAACTCGCGTGTGGGCCCAGTGAGATCACACAGTGTGTAACCCGAGGGTGGGCCCAGTGAGATCAGACAGTGTGTCACTCGGGGGTGGATCCAGTGAGATCAAACAGTGTGTAACCCGGGGGTGGGCCCAGTGAGATCAGACAGTGTGTAACCCGGGGGTGGGCCCAGTGAGATCAGACAGTGTGTAAACTGGGGGTGGGCCCAGTGAGATCAGACAGTGTGTAACCCGGGAGTGGGCCCAGTGAGATCAGACAGTGCTTAACCCGGGGCTGGCCCAGTGAGATCAGACAGTGTGTAATCCGGGGGTGGCCCAGTGAGATTAGACACTGTGTAACCCGGGGGCCCAGTGAGATCAGACAGTGTGTTACCCGGGGGCCCAGTGAGATAAGGCAGTGTGTAACCCGGGGGTGGGCCCAGTGAGATCAGACAGTGTGCAACCCGGGGGTGGGCCCAGTGAGATCAGACAGTGTGTAACCCGGGGGTGGGCCCAGTGAGATCAGACAGTGTGTAACCCGGGGGTGGGCCCAGTGAGATCAGACAGTGTGTAACCCGGGGTTCGGCCCAGTGAGATCAGACAGTGTGTAACCCGGGCGTGGGCCCAGTGAGATCAGACAGTGTGTAACCCGGGGGCCCACTGATATCAGGCAGTGTGTAACCCGGGGGCCCAGTGAGATCAGACAGTGTGTAACCAGGTGCCCAGTGAGATCACACAGTGTGTAACCCGGGGGTGGGACCAGTGAGATCAGACAGTGTGTAACCCGGGGGTGGGCCCAGTGAGATCAGACAGTGTGTAACCCGGGGGTGGGCCCAGTGAGATCAGACAGTGTGTAACCCGGGGGCCCAGTTTGATCAGACAGTGTGTAACCCGGGGGCCCAGTGAGATCAGACAGTGTGTAACCCGGTGCCAAGTGAGATCACACAGTCTGTAACCCGGGGGTGGGCCCAGTGAGAACAGACAGTGTGTAACCCGGGGGTGGGCCCAATGAGATCAGACAATGTGTAACCCGGGGGTGGGTCCAGTGAGATCAGACAGTGTGTAACCCGGGGTTGGGCCCAGTGAGATCAGACAGTGTGTAACCTGGGGGCTCAGTGAGATCAGACAGTGCGTAACCCGGTGGCCCAGTGAGATCAGACAGTGTGTAACCCGGGGTTGGGCCCAGTGAGTTCAGACAGTGTGTAACCCAGGGGTGGGCCCAGTGAGATCAGACTGTGTGTCACCCGGTGGTGGGTCCAGTGAGATCAAACAGTGTGTAACCCGGGGGTGGGCCCAGTGAGATCAGACAGTGTGTAACCCGGTGGTGGGCCCAGTGAGATCAGACAGTGTGTAACCCGGGGGTGGGTCCAGTGAGATCAGACAGTGTGTAACCCGGGGGTGTGCCCAGTGAGATCACACAGTCTGTAACCCGGGGGTGGGCCCAGTGAGCTCAGACAGTGTGTAACTCGGGGGTGGGCCCAATGAGATCAGACAGTGTGTAACCCGGAGGTGGGCCCAGTGAGATCAGACAGTGTGTAACCCGGGGTTGGGCCCAGTGAGATCAGACAGTGTGTAACCTGGGGGCTCAGTTAGATCAGACAGTGCGTAACCCGGTGGCCCAGTGAGATCAGACAGTGTGTAACCCGGGGTTGGGCCCAGTGAGTTCAGACAGTGTGTAACCCGGGGGTGGGCCCAGTGAGATCAGACTGTGTGTCACCCGGGGGTGGGTCCAGTGAGATCAAACAGTGTGTAACCCTGGGTTGGGCCCAGTGAGATCAGACAGTGTGTAACCCGGGGGTGGGCCCAGTGAGATCAGACAGTGTGTAACCCGGGGGTGGGTCCAGTGAGATCAGACAGTGTGTAACCCGGTGGTGTGCCCAGTGAGATTAGACAGTGTGTAACCCGGGGACTCAGTGAGATCAGACAGTGTGTAACCCGGGGGTGGGCCCAGTAAGATCAGATAGTGTGTAACCCGAGGGTGGTCCCAGTGAGATCAGACAGTGTGTAACCGGCGTTGGGCCCAGTGTGAATAGACAGTGTGTAACCCGCGGGTGGGCCCAGTGAGATCACACAGTGTGTAAGCCGAGGGTGGGCCCAGTGAGATTAGACAGTGTGTCACTCGGGGGTGGATCCTGTGAGATCAAACAGTGTGTAACCCGGGGGTGGGCCCAGTGAGTTCAGACAGTGTGTAACCCGGGGGTGGGCCCAGTGCGATCAGACAGTGTGTAACCTGGGGGTGGTCCCAGTGAGATCAGACAGTGTGTAACCCGGGAGTGGGCCCAGTGAGATCAGACAGTGCTTAACCCGGGGGTGGGTCCAGTGAGATCAGACAGTGTGTAACACGGGGTTGGGCCCAGTGAGATCAGACAGTGTGTAACCTGGGGGCTCAGTGAGATCAGAGAGTGCGTAACCCGGTGGCCCAGTGAGATCAGACAGTGTGTAACCCGGGGGTGGGCCCAGTGAGATCAGACAGTGTGTAACCCGGGGGTGGGCCCAGTGAGATCAGACTGTGTGTCACCCGGGGGTGGGTCCAGTGAGATCAAACAGTGTGTAACCTGGGGGTGGGCCCAGTGAGATCAGACAGTGTGTAACCCGGGGGTGGGCGCAGTGAGATCAGACAGTGTGTAACCCGGGGGTGAGTCCAGTGAGATCAGACAGTGTGTAACCCGGGGGTGTGCCCAGTGAGATCAGACAGTGTGTAACCCGGGGGCTCAGTGAGATCAGACAGTGTGTAACCCGGGGGTGGGCCCAGTGAGATCAGATAGTGTGTACCCCGAGGGTGGGCCCAGTGAGATCAGACAGTGTGTAACCGGGGGTGGGCCCAGTGTGAATAGACAGTTTGGAACCCGCGGGTGGGCCCAGTGAGATCACACAGTGTGTAACCCGAGGGTGGGCCCAGTGAGAACAGACAGTGTGTCACTCGGGGGTGGATCCAGTGAGATCAAACAGTGTGTAACCCGAGGGTGGGCCCAGTGAGTTCAGACAGTGTGTAACCCGTGGGTGGGCCCAGTGAGATCAGATATTGTGTAACCTGGGGGTGGGCCCAGTGAGATCAGACAGTGTGTAACCGGGGAGTGGGCCCAGTGAGATCAGACAGTGCTTAACCCGGGGCTGGCCCAGTGAGATCAGACAGTGTGTAAACTGGGGGTGGGCCCAGTGAGATCAGACAGTGTGTAACCCGGGAGTGGGCCCAGTGAGATCAGACAGTGCTTAACCCGGGGCTGGCCCAGTGAGATCAGACAGTGTGTAACCCGGGGGTGGCCCAGTGAGATTAGACACTGTGTAACCCGGGGGCCCAGTGAGATCAGACAGTGTGTTACCCGGGGGCCCAGTGAGATAAGGCAGTGTGTAACCCGGGGGTGGGCCCAGTGAGATCAGACAGTGTGCAACCCGGGGGTGGGCCCAGTGAGATCAGACAGTGTGTAACCCGGGGGTGGGCCCAGTGAGATCAGACAGTGTGTAACCCGGGGTTCGGCCCAGTGAGATCAGACAGTGTGTAACCCGGGCGTGGGCCCAGTGAGATCAGACAGTGTGTAACCCGGGGGCCCACTGATATCAGGCAGTGTGTAACCCGGGGGCCCAGTGAGATCAGACAGTGTGTAACCAGGTGCCCAGTGAAATCACACAGTGTGTAACCCGGGGGTGGGACCAGTGAGATCAGACAGTGTGTAACCCGGGGGTGGGCCCAGTGAGATCAGACAGTGTGTAACCCGGGGGTGGGCCCAGTGAGATCAGACAGTGTGTAACCCGGGGGCCCATTTTGATCAGACAGTGTGTAACCCGGGGGCCCAGTGAGATCAGACAGTGTGTAACCCGGTGCCAAGTGAGATAACACAGTCTGTAACCCGGGGGTGGGCCCAGTGAGAACAGACAGTGTGTAACCCGGGGGTGGGCCCAATGAGATCAGACAATGTGTAACCCGGGGGTGGGTCCAGTGAGATCAGACAGTGTGTAACCCTGGGTTGGGCCCAGTGAGATCAGACAGTGTGTAACCTGGGGGCTCAGTGAGATCAGACAGTGCGTAACCCGGTGGCCCAGTGAGATCAGACAGTGTGTAACCCGGGGTTGGGCCCAGTGAGTTCAGACAGTGTGTAACCCAGGGGTGGGCCCAGTGAGATCAGACTGTGTGTCACCCGGTGGTGGGTCCAGTGAGATCAAACAGTGTGTAACCCGGGGGTGGGCCCAGTGAGATCAGACAGTGTGTAACCCGGTGGTGAGCCCAGTGAGATCAGACAGTGTGTAACCCGGGGGTGGGTCCAGTGAGATCAGACAGTGTGTAACCCGGGGGTGTGCCCAGTGAGATCACACAGTCTGTAACCCGGGGGTGGGCCCAGTGAGCTCAGACAGTGTGTAACTCGGGGGTGGGCCCAATGAGATCAGACAGTGTGTAACCCGGGGGTGGGCCCAGTGAGATCAGACAGTGTGTAACCCGGGGTTGCGCCCAGTGAGATCAGACAGTGTGTAACCTGGGGGCTCAGTTAGATCAGACAGTGCGTAACCCGGTGGCCCAGTGAGATCAGACAGTGTGTAACCCGGGGTTGGGCCCAGTGAGTTCAGACAGTGTGTAACCCGGGGGTGGGCCCAGTGAGATCAGACTGTGTGTCACCCGGGGGTGGGTCCAGTGAGATCAAACAGTGTGTAACCCTGGGTTGGGCCCAGTGAGATCAGACAGTGTGTAACCCGGGGGTGTGCCCAGTGAGATTAGACAGTGTGTAACCCGGGGACTCAGTGAGATCAGACAGTGTGTAACCCGGGGGTGGGCCCAGTGAGATCAGATAGTGTGTAACCCGAGGGTGGTCCCAGTGAGATCAGACAGTGTGTAACCGGGGGTGGGCCCAGTGTGAATAGACAGTGTGTAACCCGCGGGTGGGCCCAGTGAGATCACACAGTGTGTAACCCGAGGGTGGGCCCAGTGAGATCAGACAGTGTGTCACTCGGGGGTGGATCCTGTGAGATCAAACAGCGTGTAACCCGGGGGTGGGCCCAGTGAGTTCAGACAGTGTGTAACCCGGGGGTGGGCCCAGTGAGATCAGACAGTGTGTAACCCGGGAGTGGGCCCAGTGAGATCAGACAGTGCTTAACCCGGGGGTGGGTCCAGTGAGATCAGACAGTGTGTAACACGGGGTTGGGCCCAGTGAGATCAGACAGTGTGTAACCTGGGGGCTCAGTGAGATCAGAGGGTGCGTAACCCGGTGGCCCAGTGAGATCAGACAGTGTGTAACCCGGGGGTGGGCCCAGTGAGTTCAGACAGTGTGTAACCCGGGGGTGGGCCCAGTGAGATCAGACTGTGTGTCACCCGGGGGTGGGTCCAGTGAGATCAAACAGTGTGTAACCCGGGGGTGGGCCCAGTGAGATCAGACAGTGTGTAACCCGGGGGTGGGCCCAGTGAGATCAGACAGTGTGTAACCCGGGGGTGAGTCCAGTGAGATCAGACAGTGTGTAACCCGGGGGTGTGCCCAGTGAGATCAGACAGTGTGTAACCCGGGGGCTCAGTGAGATCAGACAGTGTGTAACCCGGGGGTGGGCCCAGTGAGATCAGATAGTGTGTACCCCGAGGGTGGGCCCAGTGAGATCAGACAGTGTGTAACCGGGGGTGGGCCCTGTGTGAATAGACAGTTTGGAACCCGCGGGTGGGCCCAGTGAGATCACACAGTGTGTAACCCGAGGGTGGGCCCAGTGAGAACAGACAGTGTGTCACTCTGGGGTGGATCCAGTGAGATCAGACAGTGTGTAACCGGGGAGTGGGCCCAGTGAGATCAGACAGTGCTTAACCCGGGGCTGGCCCAGTGAGATCAGACAGTGTGTAACCCGGGGGTGGGCCAAGTGAGATCACACAGTGTGTAACCCGGGGGTGGGCCCAGTGGGATCAGACAGTGTGTAACCCGAGGGTGGGCCCAGTGAGTTCAGACAGTGTGTAACCCGTGGGTGGGCCCAGTGAGATCAGACAGTGTGTAACCCGGGGGCCCACTGATATCAGGCAGTGTGTAATCCGGGGGCCCAGAGAGATGAGAGAGTGTGTAACCCGGTGCCCAGTGAGATCAGACAGTGTGTAACCTGGGGGTGGGCCCAGTGAGATAAGACAGTGTGTAACCCGGGGGTGGGCCCAGTGAGATCAGACAGTGTGCAACCCGGGGGTGGGCCCAGTGAGATCAGACAGTGTGTAACCCGGGGGTCGGCCCAGTGAGATCAGACAGTGTGTAACCCGGGTGTGGACCCAGTGAGATCAGACAGTGTGTAAACCCGGGGTTGGGCCCAATGAGATCAGACAGTGTGTAACCCGGGAGTGGGCCCAGTGAGATCAGACAGTGTGTAACCCGGGGGCCCACTGATATCAGGCAGTGTGTAATCCGGGGGCCCAGAGAGATGAGAGAGTGTGTAACCCGGTGCCCAGTGAGATCACACAGTGTGTAACCTGGGGGTGGGCCCAGTGAGATCAGACAGAATGTAACCCGGGTGTGGGCCCAGTGAGATCAGACAGTGTGTAACCCGGGGTTGTGTCCAATGAGATCAGACAGTGTGTAACCCGGGGGTGTGCCCACTGAGATCAGACAGTGTGTAACCCGGGGTCTCAGTGAGATCAGACAGTGTGTAACCCGGGGGCCCAGTGAGATCAGACAGTGTGTAACCCGGGGGTGGGCCCAGTGAGATTAGATAGTATGTAACCCGGGGGTGTGCTCAGTGAGATCAGACAGTGTGTAACCCGGGGGCCCAGTGAGATCAGACAGTGTGTAACCCGGGGGTGGGCCCAGTGAGATCAGACAGTGTGCAACCCGGGGGTGGGCCCAGTGAGATCAGACAGTGTGTAACCCGGGGGTGGGCCCAGTGAGATCAGACAGTGTGTAACCCGGGGGTGGGCCCAGTGAGAACAGACAGTGTGTAACCCGGTGCCCAGTGAGATCAGACAGTGTGTAACCCGGGGGTGGGCCCAGTGAGATCAGACAGTGTGTAACCCGGGCGTGGGCCCAGTGAGATCAGACAGTGTGTAACCCAGGGGCCCAATGAGATCAGACAGTGTGTAACCCGGGGGCCCAGTGAGATCAGACAGTGTGTAACCCGGTGCCCAGTAGGATCACACAGTGTGTAACCCGGGTGTGGGCCCAGTGAGATCTGACAGTGTGTCACCCGGGGGTGGGTCCAGTGAGATCAAACAGCGTGTAACCCAGGGGTGGGCCCAGTGAGATCAGACAGTGTGTAACCCGGGGGTGGGCCCAGTGAGATCAGACAGTGTGTAACCCGGGCGTGGGCCCAGTGAGATCAGGCAGTGTGTAACCCGGGGGTGGGCCCAGTGAGATCAGACAGTGTGTAACCCAGGGGCCCAATGAGATCAGACAGTGTGTAACCCGGGGGCCCAGTGAGATCAGACAGTGTGTAAACCGGTGCCCAGTAGGATCACACAGTGTGTAACCCAGGGGCCCAATGAGATCAGACAGTGTGTAACCCGGGGGCTCAGTGAGATCAGACAGTGTGTTACCCGGGGGTGGGCCCAGTGAGATCAGATAGTGTGTAACCCAGGGGCCCAATGAGATCAGACAGTGTGTAACCCGGGGGCTCAGTGAGAACAGACAGTGTGTTAACCGGGGGTGGGCCCAGTGAGATCAGATAGTGTGTAACTCGCGTGTGGGCCCAGTGAGATCACACAGTGTGTAACCCGAGGGTGGGCCCAGTGAGATCAGACAGTGTGTCACTCGGGGGTGGATCCAGTGAGATCAAACAGTGTGTAACCCGGGGGTGGGCCCAGTGAGATCAGACAGTGTGTAACCCGGGGGTGGGCCCAGTGAGATCAGACAGTGTGTAAACTGGGGGTGGGCCCAGTGAGATCAGACAGTGTGTAACCCGGGAGTGGGCCCAGTGAGATCAGACAGTGCTTAACCCGGGGCTGGCCCAGTGAGATCAGACAGTGTGTAACCCGGGGGTGGCCCAGTGAGATTAGACACTGTGTAACCCGGGGGCCCAGTGAGATCAGACAGTGTGTTACCCGGGGGTCCAGTGAGATAAGGCAGTGTGTAACCCGGGGGTGGGCCCAGTGAGATCAGACAGTGTGCAACCCGGGGGTGGGACCAGTGAGATCAGACAGTGTGTAACCCGGGGGTGGGCCCAGTGAGATCAGACAGTGTGTAACCCGGGGGTGGGCCCAGTGAGATCAGACAGTGTGTAACCCGGGGTTCGGCCCAGTGAGATCAGACAGTGTGTAACCCGGGCGTGGGCCCAGTGAGATCAGACAGTGTGTAACCCGGGGGCCCACTGATATCAGGCAGTGTGTAACCCGGGGGCCCAGTGAGATCAGACAGTGTGTAACCAGGTGCCCAGTGAGATCACACAGTGTGTAACCCGGGGGTGGGACCAGTGAGATCAGACAGTGTGTAACCCGGGGGTGGGCCCAGTGAGATCAGACAGTGTGTAACCCGGGGGTGGGCCCAGTGAGATCAGACAGTGTGTAACCCGGGGGCCCAGTTTGATCAGACAGTGTGTAACCCGGGGGCCCAGTGAGATCAGACAGTGTGTAACCCGGTGCCAAGTGAGATCACACAGTCTGTAACCCGGGGGTGGGCCCAGTGAGAACAGACAGTGTGTAACCCGGGGGTGGGCCCAATGAGATCAGACAATGTGTAACCCGGGGGTGGGTCCAGTGAGATCAGACAGTGTGTAACCCGGGGTTGGGCCCAGTGAGATCAGACAGTGTGTAACCTGGGGGCTCAGTGAGATCAGACAGTGCGTAACCCGGTGGCCCAGTGAGATCAGACAGTGTGTAACCCGGGGTTGGGCCCAGTGAGTTCAGACAGTGTGTAACCCAGGGGTGGGCCCAGTGAGATCAGACTGTGTGTCACCCGGTGGTGGGTCCAGTGAGATCAAACAGTGTGTAACCCGGGGGTGGGCCCAGTGAGATCAGACAGTGTGTAACCCGGTGGTGGGCCCAGTGAGATCAGACAGTGTGTAACCCGGGGGTGGGTCCAGTGAGATCAGACAGTGTGTAACCCGGGGGTGTGCCCAGTGAGATCACACAGTCTGTAACCCGGGGGTGGGCCCAGTGAGCTCAGACAGTGTGTAACTCGGGGGTGGGCCCAATGAGATCAGACAGTGTGTAACCCGGGGGTGGGCCCAGTGAGATCAGACAGTGTGTAACCCGGGGTTGGGCCCAGTGAGATCAGACAGTGTGTAACCTGGGGGCTCAGTTAGATCAGACAGTGCGTAACCCGGTGGCCCAGTGAGATCAGACAGTGTGTAACCCGGGGTTGGGCCCAGTGAGTTCAGACAGTGTGTAACCCGGGGGTGGGCCCAGTGAGATCAGACTGTGTGTCACCCGGGGGTGGGTCCAGTGAGATCAAACAGTGTGTAACCCGGGGGTGGGCCCAGTGAGATCAGACAGTGTGTAACCCGGGGGTGGGTCCAGTGAGATCAGACAGTGTGTAACCCGGGGGAGTGCCCAGTGAGATTAGACAGTGTGTAACCCGGGGACTCAGTGAGATCAGACAGTGTGTAACCCGGGGGTGGGCCCAGTAAGATCAGATAGTGTGTAACCCGAGGGTGGTCCCAGTGAGATCAGACAGTGTGTAACCGGGGTTGGGCCCAGTGTGAATAGACAGTGTGTAACCCGCGGGTGGGCCCAGTGAGATCACACAGTGTGTAAGCCGAGGGTGGGCCCAGTGAGATCAGACAGTGTGTCACTCGGGGGTGGATCCTGTGAGATCAAACAGTGTGTAACCCGGGGGTGGGCCCAGTGAGTTCAGACAGTGTGTAACCCGGGGGTGGGCCCAGTGAGATCAGACAGTGTGTAACCTGGGGGTGGGCCCAGTGAGATCAGACAGTGTGTAACCCGGGAGTGGGCCCAGTGAGATCAGACAGTGCTTAACCCGGGGGTGGGTCCAGTGAGATCAGACAGTGTGTAACACGGGGTTGGGCCCAGTGAGATCAGACAGTGTGTAACCTGGGGGCTCAGTGAGATCAGAGAGTGCGTAACCCGGTGGCCCAGTGAGATCAGACAGTGTGTAACCCGGGGGTGGGCCCAGTGAGATCAGACAGTGTGTAACCCGGGGGTGGGCCCAGTGAGATCAGACTGTGTGTCACCCGGGGGTGGGTCCAGTGAGATCAAACAGTGTGTAACCTGGGGGTGGGCCCAGTGAGATCAGACAGTGTGTAACCCGGGGGTGGGCGCAGTGAGATCAGACAGTGTGTAACCCGGGGGTGAGTCCAGTGAGATCAGACAGTGTGTAACCCGGGGGTGTGCCCAGTGAGATCAGACAGTGTGTAACCCGGGGGCTCAGTGAGATCAGACAGTGTGTAACCCGGGGGTGGGCCCAGTGAGATCAGATAGTGTGTACCCCGAGGGTGGGCCCAGTGAGATCAGACAGTGTGTAACCGGGGGTGGGCCCAGTGTGAATTGACAGTTTGGAACCCGCGGGTGGGCCCAGTGAGATCACACAGTGTGTAACCCGAGGGTGGGCCCAGTGAGAACAGACAGTGTGTCACTCGGGGGTGGATCCAGTGAGATCAAACAGTGTGTAACCCGAGGGTGGGCCCAGTGAGTTCAGACAGTGTGTAACCCGTGGGTGGGCCCAGTGAGATCAGACATTGTGTAACCTGGGGGTGGGCCCAGTGAGATCAGACAGTGTGTAACCGGGGAGTGGGCCCAGTGAGATCAGACAGTGCTTAACCCGGGGCTGGCCCAGTGAGATCAGACAGTGTGTAACCCGGGGGTGGGCCAAGTGAGATCACACAGTGTGTAACCCGGGGGTGGGCCCAGTGGGATCAGACAGTGTGTAACCCGAGGGTGGGCCCAGTGAGTTCAGACAGTGTGTAACCCGTGGGTGGGCTAAGTGAGATCAGACAGTGTGTAACCTGGGGGTGGGCCCAGTGAGATAAGACAGTGTGTAACCCGGGGGTGGGCCCAGTGAGATCAGACAGTGTGCAACCCGGTGGTGGGCCCAGTGAGATCAGACAGTGTGTAACCCGGGGGTCGGCCCAGTGAGATCAGACAGTGTGTAACCCGGGGGTGGACCCAGTGAGATCAGACAGTGTGTAAACCCGGGGTTGGGCCCAATGAGATCAGACAGTGTGTAACCCGGGAGTGGGCCCAGTGAGATCAGACAGTGTGTAACCCGGGGTCCCACTGATATCAGACAGTGTGTAATCCGGGGGCCCAGAGAGATCAGAGAGTGTGTAACCCGGTGCCCAGTGAGATCACACAGTGTGTAACCTGGGGGTGGGCCCAGTGAGATCAGACAGAATGTAACCCGGGGGTGGGCCCAGTGAGATCAGACAGTGTGTAACCCGGGGTTGTGTCCAATGAGATCAGACAGTGTGTAACCCGGGGGTGTGCCCACTGAGATCAGACAGTGTGTAACCCGGGGTCTCAGTGAGATCAGACAGTGTGTAACCCGGGGGCCCAGTGAGATCAGAGAGTGTGTAACCCGGGGGTGGGCCCAGTGAGATCAGATAGTATGTAACCCGGGGGTGTGCTCAGTGAGATCAGACAGTGTGTAACCCGGGGGCCCAGTGAGATCAGACAGTGTGTAACCCGGGGGTGGGCCCAGTGAGATCAGACAGTGTGCAACCCGGGGGTGGGCCCAGTGAGATCAGACAGTGTGTAACCCGGGGGTGGGCCCAGTGAGATCAGACAGTGTGTAACCCGGGGGTGGGCCCAGTGAGAACAGACAGTGTGTAACCCGGTGCCCAGTGAGATCAGACAGTGTGTAACCCGGGGGTGGGCCCAGTGAGATCAGACAGTGTGTAACCCGGGCGTGGGCCCAGTGAGATCAGACAGTGTGTAACCCAGGGGCACAATGAGATCAGACAGTGTGCAACCCGGGGGCCCAGTGAGATCAGACAGTGTGTAACCCGGTGCCCAGTAGGATCACACAGTGTGTAACCCGGGTGTGTGCCCAGTGAGATCAGACAGTGTGTCACCCGGGGGTGGGTCCAGTGAGATCAAACAGTGTGTAACCCAGGGGTGGGCCCAGTGAGATCAGACAGTGTGTAACCCGGGGGTGGGCCCAGTGAGATCAGACAGTGTGTAACCCGGGCGTGGGCCCAGTGAGATCAGGCAGTGTGTAACCTGGGGTGGGCCCAGTGAGATCAGACAGTGTGTAACCCAGGGGCCCAATGAGATCAGACAGTGTGTAAACCGGGGGCCCAGTGAGATCAGACAGTGTTTAACCCGGTGCCCAGTAGGATCACACAGTGTGTAAGCCAGGGGCCCAATGAGATCAGACAGTGTGTAACCCGGGGGTTCAGTGAGATCAGACAGTGTGTTACCCGGGGGTGGGCCCAGTGAGATCAGATAGTGTGTAACCCAGGGGCCCAATGAGATCAGACAGTGTGTAACCCGGGGGCTCAGTGAGAACAGACAGTGTGTTACCCGGGGGTGGGCCCAGTGAGATCAGATAGTGTGTAACTCGCATGTGGGCCCAGTGAGAACACACAGTGTGTAACCCGAGGGTGGGCCCAGTGAGATCAGACAGTGTGTCACTCGGGGGTGGATCCAGTGAGATCAAACAGTGTGTAACCCGGGGGTGGGCCCAGTGAGATCAGACAGTGTGTAACCCGGGGGTGGGCCCAGTGAGATCAGACAGTGTGTAAACTGGGGGTGGGCCCAGTGAGATCAGACAGTGTGTAACCTGGGAGTGGGCCCAGTGAGATCAGACAGTGCTTAACCCGGGGCTGGCCCAGTGAGATCAGACAGTGTGTAACCCGGGGGTGGGCCAAGTGAGATCACACAGAGTGTAACCCGGGGGTGGGCCCAGTGAGATCAGACAGTGTGTCACCCGGGGGTGGCCCAGTGAGATTAGACACTGTGTAACCCGGGGGCCCCAGTGAGATCAGACAGTGTGTTACCCGGGGGCCCAGTGAGATAAGGCAGTGTGTAACCCGGGGGTGGGCCCAGTGAGATCAGACAGTGTGCAGCCCGGGGGTGGGCCCAGTGAGATCAGACAGTGTGTAACCCGGGGGTGGGCCCAGTGAGATCAGACAGTGTGTAACCCGGGGGTGGGCCCAGTGAGATCAGACAGTGTGTAACCCGGGGTTCGGCCCAGTGAGATCAGACAGTGTGTAACCCGGGCGTGGGCCCAGTGAGATCAGACAGTGTGTAACCCGGGGGCCCACTGATATCAGGCAGTGTGTAACCCGGGGGCCCAGTGAGATCAGACAGTGTGTAACCCGGTGCCCAGTGAGATCACACAGTGTGTAACCCGGGGGTGGGACCAGTGAGATCAGACAGTGTGTAACCCGGGGGTGGGCCCAGTGAGATCAGACAGTGTGTAACCCGGGGGTGGGCCCAGTGAGATCAGACAGTGTGTAACCCGGGGGCCCAGTTTGATCAGACAGTGTGTAACCCGGGGGCCCAGTGAGATCAGACAGTGTGTAACCCGGTGCCCAGTGAGATCACACAGTCTGTAACCCGGGGGTGGGCCCAGTGAGATCAGACAGTGTGTAACCCGGGGGTGGGCCCAATGAGATCAGACAATGTGTAACCCGGGGGTGGGTCCAGTGAGATCAGACAGTGTGTAACGCGGGGTTGGGCCCAGTGAGATCAGACAGTGTGTAACCTGGGGGCTCAGTGAGATCAGACAGTGCGTAACCCGGTGGCCCAGTGAGATCAGACAGTGTGTAACCCGGGGTTGGGCCCAGTGAGTTCAGACAGTGTATAACCCAGGTGTGGGCCCAGTGAGATCAGACTGTGTGTCACCCGGTGGTGGGTCCAGTGAGATCAAACAGTGTGTAACCCGGGGGTGGGCCCAGTGAGATCAGACAGTGTGTAACCCGGGGGTGGGCCCAGTGAGATCAGACAGTGCGTAACCCGGGGGTGGGTCCAGTGAGATCAGACAGTGTGTAACCCGGGGGTGTGCCCAGTGAGATCAGACAGTGTGTAACCCGGGGGCTCAGTGAGATCAGACAGTGTGTAACCCGGGGGTGGGCCCAGTGAGATCAGATAGTGTGTAACCCGAGGGTGAGCCCAGTGAGATCAGACAGTGTGTAACCGGGGGTGGGCCCAGTGTGAATAGACAGTGTGTAACCCGCGGGTGGGCCCAGTGAGATCACACAGTGTGTAACCCGAGGGTGGGCCCAGTGAGATAAGACAGTGTGTCACTCGGGGGTGGATCCAGTGAGATCAAACAGTGTGTAACCCGGGGGTGGGCCCAGTGAGTTCAGACAGCGTGTAACCCGGGGGTGGGCCCAGTGAGATCAGACAGTGTGTAACCTGGGGGTGGGCCCAGTGAGATCAGACAGTGTGTAACCCGGGAGTGGGCCCAGTGAGATCAGACAGTGCTTAACCCGGCGGTGGGTCCAGTGAGATCAGACAGTGTGTAACACGGGGTTGGGCCCAGTGAGATCAGACAGTGTGTAACCTGGGGGCTCAGTGAGATCAGACAGTGCGTAACCCGGTGGCCCAGTGAGATCAGACAGTGTGTAACCCGGGGGTGGGCCCAGTGAGATCAGACAGTGTGTAACCCGGGGGTGGGCCCAGTGAGATCAGACTGTGTGTCACCCGGGGGTGGGTCCAGTGAGATCAAACAGTGTGTAACCCGGGGGTGGGCCCAGTGAGATCAGATAGTGTGTAACCCGAGGGTGGGCCCAGTGAGATCAGACAGTGTGTAACCGGGGGTGGGCCCAGTGTGAATAGACAGTGTGTAACCCGCGGGTGGGCCCAGTGAGATCACACAGTGTGTAACCCGGGGGTGGGCCCAGTGAGATCAGACAGTGTGTCACTCGTGGTGGATCCAGTGAGATCAAACAGTGTGTAACCCGGGGGTGTGCCCAGTGAGATCAGATAGTGTGTAACCCGAGGGTGGGCCCAGTGAGATCAGACAGTGTGTAACCGGGGGTGGGCCCAGTGAGATCAGACAGTGTGTAACCCGCGGGTGGGCCAAGTGAGATCACACAGTGTGTAACCCTGGGGTGGGCCCAGTGAGATCAGACAGTGTGTCACCCGGGGGTGGGTCCAGTGAGATCAGACAGTGTGTAACCCGGGGGTGTGCCCAGTGAGATCAGACAGTGTGTAACCCGGTGGCCCAGTGAGATTAGACACTGTGTAACCCGGGGGCCCAGTGAGATCAGACAGTGTGTTACCCGGGGGCCCAGTGAGATAAGACAGTGTGTAACCCGGGGGTGGGCCCAGTGAGATCAGACAGTGTGCAACCCGGGGGTGGGCCCAGTGAGATCAGACAGTGTGTAACCCGGGGGTGGGCCCAGTGAGATCAGACAGTGTGTAACCCGGGGGTGGGCCCAGTGAGATCAGACAGTGTGTAACCCGGGGTTTGGCCCAGTGAGATCAGACAGTGTGTAACCCGGGAGTGGGCCCAGTGAGATCAGACAGTGCTTAACCCGGGGCTGGCCCAGTGAGATCAGACAGTGTGTAACCCGGGGGTGGGCCAAGTGAGATCACACAGTGTGTAACCCGGGGGTGGGCCCAGTGAGATCAGACAGTGTGTCACCCGGGGGTGGGTCCAGTGAGATCAGACAGTGTGTAACCCGGGGGTGTGCCCAGTGAGATCAGACAGTGTGTAACCCGGTGGCCCAGTGAGATTAGACACTGTGTAATCCGGGGGCCCAGCGAGATCAGACAGTGTGTTACCCGGGGGCCCAGTGAGATAAGACAGTGTGTAACCCGGGCGTGGGCCCAGTGAGATCAGACAGTGTGCAACCCGGGGTGGGCCCAGTGAGATCAGACAGTGTGTAACCCGGGGGTGGGCCCAGTGAGATCAGACAGTGTGTAACCCGGGGGTGGGCCCAGTGAGATCAGACAGTGTGTAACCCGGGGTTGGGCCCAGTGAGTTCAGGCAGTGTGTAACCCGGGGGTGGGCCCAGTGAGATCAGACTGTGTGTCACCCGGTGGTGGGTCCAGTGAGATCAAACAGTGTGTAACCCGGGGGTGGGCCCAGTCAGATCAGACAGTGTGTAACCCGGGGGTGGGCCCAGTGAGATCAGACAGTGTGTAACCCGGGGGTGGGTCCAGTGAGATCAGACAGTGTGTAACCCGGGGGTGTGCCCAGTGAGATCAGACAGTGTGTAACCCGGGGGCTCAGTGAGATCAGACATTGTTTAACCCGGGGGTGGGCCCAGTGAGATCAGATAGTGTGTAACCCGAGGGTGGGCCCAGTGAGATCAGACAGTGTGTAACCGGGGGTGGGCCCAGTGTGAATAGACAGTGTGTAACCCGCGGGTGGGCCCAGTGAGATCACACAGTGTGTAACCCGAGGGTGGGCCCAGTGAGATAAGACAGTGTGTCACTCGGGGGTGGATCCAGTGAGATCAAACAGTGTGTAACCCGGGGGTGGGCCCAGTGAGTTCAGATAGTGTGTAACCCGGGGGTGGGTCCAGTGAGATCAGACAGTGTGTAACCTGGGGGTGGGCCCAGTGAGATCAGACAGTGTGTAACCCGGGAGTGGGGCCAGTGAGATCAGACAGTGCTTAACCCGGGGGTGGGTCCAGTGAGATCAGACAGTGTGTAACACGGGGTTGGGCCCAGTGAGATCAGACAGTGTGTAACCTGGGGGCTCAGTGAGATCAGACAGTGCGTAACCCGGTGGCCCAGTGAGATCAGACAGTGTGTAACCCGGGGGTGGGCCCAGTGAGATCAGACAGTGTGTAACCCGGGGGTGGGCCCAGTGAGATCAGACTGTGTGTCACCCGGGGGTGGGTCCAGTGAGATCAAACAGTGTGTAACCCGGGGGTGGGCCCAGTGAGATCAGATAGTGTGTAACCCGGGGGTGGGCCCAGTGAGATCAGACAGTGTGTAACCCGGGGGTGAGTCCAGTGAGATCAGACAGTGTGTAACCCGGGGGTGTGCCCAGTGAGATCAGACAGTGTGTAACCCGGGGGCTCAGTGAGATCAGACAGTGTGTAACCCGGGGGTGGGCCCAGTGAGATCAGATAGTGTGTAACCCGAGGGTGGGCACAGTGAGATCAGACAGTGTGTAACCGGGGGTGGGCCCAGTGTAAATAGACAGTGTGTAACCCGCGGGTGGGCCCAGTGAGATCACACAGTGTGTAACCCGAGGGTGGGCCCAGTGAGATCAGACAGTGTGTCACTCGGGGGTGGATCCAGTGAGATCAAACAGTGTGTAACCCGGGGCTGGCCCAGTGAGATCAGACAGTGTGTAACCCGCGGGTGGGCCAAGTGAGATCACACAGTGTGTAACCCGGGGGTGGGCCCAGTGAGACCAGACAGTGTGTCACCCGGGGGTGGGTCCAGTGAGATCAGACAGTGTGTAACCCGGGGGTGTGCCCAGTGAGATCAGACAGTGTGTAACCCGGTGGCCCAGTGAGATTAGACACTGTGTAGCCCGGGGACCCAGTGAGATCAGACAGTGTGTTACCCGGGGGCCCAGTGAGATAAGACAGTGTGTAACCCGGGCGTGGGCCCAGTGAGATCAGACAGTGTGCAACCCGGGGGTGGGCCCAGTGAGATCAGACAGTGTGTAACCCGGGGGTGAGCCCAGTGAGATCAGACAGTGTGTAACCCGGGGGTGGGCCCAGTGAGATCAGACAGTGTGTAACCCGGGGTTGGGCCCAGTGAGATCAGACAGTGTGTAACCCGGGGGTGGGCCCAGTGAGATCAGACAGTGTGTAACCCGGGGGCCCACTGATATCAGGCAGTGTGTAACCCGGGGGCCCAGTGAGATCAGACAGTGTGTAACCCGGGGATGGGCCCAGTGAGATCAGACAGTGTGTAACCCGGGGGTGGGCCCAGTGAGATCAGACAGTGTGTAACCCGGGGGCCCAGTTTGCCTTTCCGCAGTCCGACAAATGTTATCCTTTTGACGAATATATTATTAATTTGAGACATGACATGATCAAAGTGCAGCATCCTTGTCAGTGAAAGGGAAATTCGGCGATGAGGTTAATGTGATTGACAAAGTGACCAGGGGAGTCAAAGCTGAAAATAAATACGATGAGGATGGGATTCGAACCCATGCGTGCAGAACAAAATTGATTAGTAATCCAGCGCCTTAACTTCTCGGCCACCTCGTTTCTTATCCAGCCAAGCGTCAGCCTTTCAATCTCCTGCTTTTTGTATTCCAACAGAAATAATGTGCAAGGAAGTCCACTTCACAGCTTGCTCTGCCCGTGCATGCAGATCGACAATGATGAGCACGTGCATTAAATTCTTAAAGCAAACTGCCTTCCTTTACTTCAGATGAGTGACTGGAAGAGATGGTTGGTTTTTCGGCAGAATCGCAACAAATATAAAATTTCACGCAGAGATTTAATTGACCGCGGCAAGTTACGAATCTGCAATGTTTTGATAAGCTCGCAGTTATAATTGAAGTCAGACGCCGTATCCATTAGGCTAGGCGGCCGCTGCCACCATCATATAATGTGTTGTTATGTATATTGCGAGCAAAATCAAGGAGTGGATTGAGGAAAAGATGAGCATATTTCGAGTGAATGAACAGATGCACTGCGATCTGGGTGCGTAGCCGGTGCAGGCAACCCCAATGTAAATTGGAACACAACAGTTTAACAAATCGGTCATTGCAGCTGAAATCATGCTCCTTCTCAAACTATACAGGATGCCCCGGGTTTATGAGAAAATCCGTTTTAAAGGGAATGATTATGAACCGGAACTGACAACCAGCCCTTTTAAACAGATACAGAATGCTCGGGGACTGCAAGGACATCCCTTTTACCCAGATGCAGAATCACCCTTGACTGACCGCAGTTCCCTTTTCAAAGAATAAAGTGAGATTTCGATCATCAGTGAAGGTAATTGTGCTGTGGAGCTCAGGACCACGCGGGGCAGAGACGGTTATTAAAGCCACAGGTGATAGATAGGCAGGAAGGAGGGAGGGACGTAAAACCAGCGCAGACTGGAAGCAAATTTACAAATATATATATATGAATCATTTTAAGAAAATAAATAAATTTAATTTTTATTTAAAAAAAAATTAATTTGATTTGTTTTAAATAAATAAATAATTGATTCATAATCTAGATACTTTTTGATTGAACGAAGGCTGTGTGACTGGAAAAATTCCATTGGAAATGAGGGGGTGCCTTTTATCAACAAAGGCAGACATTGATGTGGAGATTCAGCATCGCCTCCAGTTCGCCAGTGCAGCCTTCGGCCGCCTGTGGAAAAGACTGTTTGAAGACCAGGCCCTCAAATCTACCACCAAACTTATGGTCTACAGGGCTGTAATAATACCCGCCCTCCTGTATGGGTCTGAGGCATGGACGATGTGCAGAAGTCACCTCAGGTCGCTGGAGATATATCACCAACGATGTCTTAGCAAGATCCTGCAAATCTCCTGGCAGAACAAGCGCATCAACATCAGTGTCCTGGACCAGGGTAACATCCCCAGTATTGAAGCACTGACCACACTCGATCAGCTTCGCTGGGCAGGCCACATAGTACGCATTCCAGATGTGAGACTCTCTAAGCAATGCTTTATGCGGAGCTTCTTCATGGTAAACGAGCCAAAGGAGGACAGTGTAAACGTTTTCAGGACATGCTCAAAGCCTCGTTGGTAAACTGCGACATCACCACTGACACCTGCGAGACCCTGGCCGCAGATCGCCCGAGGTGGAGAAAATCCATCCGGTAGGGCGTTGAGCTCTTTGAGGCTCGATGCAAGGAGCATGAAGAGCCAAGGCGCATGGAGCAGAAGGAGCGTGCGGCAAACCAGCCCTACCGACCCCTTCCCCTGACGAATGTCTGTCCCACCTGTGAAAGGGTCTGTGGCTCTCGTATCGGACTGCTCAGCCACCAAAGGATTCACTTTGGGAGTGGAAGCAAGTCCTCAATAGGACCCCTGGACCTGATGGCTTATATCCTGTGGATATAACCAATGCATCCATAGGATAGAAGCCATCAGGTCCAGGGGACTTGTCCGCCTTTAGTTCCATTATTTTACCTCATACTACTTCATTAGTGATATTGATAGCATTAAGTGCCTCCCTCCACATAGCCCTTGGATTATCCACTATTTGGATGTTTTTACTGACTTCTACCGTGAGAACTGAAACAAAATATTTGTTCAAAGTTTCTGCCATTTCCCTGTTCTCGATTATTAATTCCCCAGTCTCATCCTCCAGGAGACTAACATTTACTTTATCCACTCTTTTCCTTTTTACATACCTGTAGAAACTCTTACTATCTGTTTTTATATTTCGTTCAAGTTAAAATTCATAATCTACCCTCTTTTAATCATATTTTAGTCGTTCTTTGCTGGATTTTAAAAAATTCCCAATCCTCTGGACTCGCACGAGTGGATTATTGGGTGAGCGTGACGGAACAGGTGACCTAAAAGTTGCTGCAAAATAATTCAGAACAATTACACCTCAAATGACCTCCAAACAGAGCGGATCATGTACCAATGCCGACAGCTACTGATTCATTGTGAACAGGGCTCGAACTTACTCAGAAGCAATTCGATTACATTCCTAATCCAACGATTTAACCACCCAGCCACGGCAGCTAGCACATCGCATCTTTTTAAACACACACTGAATGAAGCAGCACTGAGAGCACAAGCCTTTTAAACAGATAAAGACTGATCCGAGACAGACATTACAACAACTTGAAGTCGCTGTATTACACAATATAAAGTGGGAATGGCTGAATCTCTTTTGGCGGGAATTAAATGATGTACTCCCTGCTTGTCTCAGCTAATCAGCTCGTTGGTCAAGGGGTATGATTGGCACTTATATTGGAAAATAATGGAACCCTTACTAATGGAGAAAATAGAAGAACATCTAGAAACCAAAAGTAAAAAAATGAATAATCAACATGGATTTCAACAGGGAAAGTACTGCTGGACCAAACTCATGATTTTTGAAGAGGTTATAGAGAGGGTAGACATTGATCATGCAACGTCAGGGTATAAGTAGCAGAATGCATAGCGAGCTAGCTTCAAGACTGAAATCAGAGATTGGAGGTAAAAGGCAGATATTCACATTGGCAGAAGATGGGTAGTGGTGTTCCAAAAGAATCAATGCCGGAACCACTATTGTTCACAATTTATATTAACGATTTAGAATTTGGAACTAAAAACAGAATTTCCTAATTTGCCAATGATAACAAATTGGAGGAAATTTATACTGAGGAGGACTGCAACAAATTAAGGACAACATTAATAAACACGCAGAATGGGCATATAATTTTCAATTAAGTTCCACACACATACATGTGAGGTATTACATTTTGGTAGGAAGAATATGGAGGTGACTTATTACTTGGCACAAACGACTCTATGTGGGGTAGAGGAACAATAGAATCTCTGAGTACAACTACACAAATCACAAAAATTGTGACAGAGTTTAGCAAGACAAAATAAAGGTAACTAAGCATTGGAAGTTATTTCTAGTGGTATAGAATAGCAAAATAGGAAGATTATGCTAAACCTGTATTGAACCTCGGTTAGACCACACTTAGAGTACTGCATGCAGTTCTGGTCATCCTATTATAAAGATGATATAGAGGCATTTGGGAGGGTGCAGAGAAGACTTACACGGATGCTACCAGAAATGGGAGGTTATTCATAAGTGGAAGTAATGAACAAGCTGGGTCTCTTTTCTCTTGAAGATTGATCTATAGGGGTGACCTAATAGATTTATTTAAAATTATGAAAGATTTTGATAGAATGTTTACAGAGAAAATGTTTTCACATGTGGGGAAGAGCATAACTGGAGGCCACCAATATAAGACAGTCATCAAGAAATCCAGAAATCAAATAGAGAATTCAGAAGCAACTTCTTTCTGGAAAGAGTGATGAGAATGTGAAACTCAAAAGCGTAGGAGTGATTCAAGCGAATAATATAGATACATATAAGTAGAGGCTATACAATCATATGAGGAAGAAAGGAATAGATGGCTATGCTGATAGATTTAAATCAGGAAAGACTCCAGAATATTAGAGTGGAACATAAACGCTGGCATGGTCAGAATAGCCAGAAAGGCAGTATACGCTATGCTGTCCTTTGTAAGCCTATTTAATTCAGTTATCTGCAGCATTATGTGTCACTGTAAGAGCCTTCTGTTTCTGTGTAATAGTTTCTGGGTCTCTTTCGGTGCTGTCTGTGTTGCAACTGCCTGTATCAGATTTTGAGCTGACTGTGTCTGTTTAAGTGTTGTCCGGGTTTGTGTAGGAGCGTCGGGGTTTGTGTTGCAGCTCTATGTGTCAGGTTTGGAGCTGACTGGGTCTGTGCAAGAGTTGTCTCTGTTTGTGCCGGAGAGTCTGCGTCTGTGTTGGAGTGTGTCTGTCTGTGGTTGATCTCCCTGGGTCAGTGTGGTTCTGCATTGAGATTTTTGATTCAGTACCGGTGCTGTCTTGATCTTTAAATGAGGTGTCTGCATCTCCGAAGCGAGCTGTCTGGCTCGGTGAACGAGCAGTCTGTGCCTTTCTCGAAACAGTCTGCGCCCGTGTAAGAACTGCTTATATCTGTGTAGGAGCTCTTGGATCTGTGTTGGTGATGCCTTGGCCAGGGTAGAGCTGTATGGGTTTGTGTAGGAAATTTATGCCTGTGCTGTTAATCCCTGCTTCAGTGTAGCACCTGCCTGGTTCTGTACAGGAGCTGCCTACTTTCGCGAAGGAAATGTCAGTGTCTCTGTCGAAGCTCTCTGGAAATGTGTTGGTGTTGTCTGCGGCTGATGAGGACATGTTTGCTCCTGTGTAGGTAATGCTGGGTCTCTGAAAGGAACTATCTGAGTCTGTATACAAGCATTTTGATGCTGTGGATGCGCTTTGCCTGTCTGCACAGAAGGGTATGGATCTGTGCAGTAATGTCTGACTCGGTGTAGGATCAGTACCCCTCTGTAATGGAGCTACATGGGTCTGTTTAGCCGCTGTCTGGGTCGGTGCAGGAAAAGTTTGGATCTGTGAAGGTAGAGTGTGGGACTGTGTTGGAAGATTTTGAATCTGTGACGGTAGAGTCTGGGACTGTGAAAGAGCCGTTTGAATATGTTATGCAGCTGTCTGGCTCTGTGAAGAAATAGTCTGGGGCTGTGAAAGTACATAGAAATCTAGAAATCCACAGCGCTGAAGGAGGCCATAGTATACATGCCAGCCGACAAAGAGCCACAAGGCCCTTTGATCAACAACCCTGAAGGCTATATATGAAACTGTGAAGTATGACAATGGCGGAAAGATAAAGAACGCCCAGCCCAATAGGTCCGCGTTACACAACTTCTACATCCCTTGCACCGAAAAATAATACACACCACCCCAACCCGAGCCATGCGAACGCAGGGGAGAAGGAAAAAAGCAGAAAAAAATCCCAGGCTAATTGTGGGAAAAAAATCTGTTAAAATTCCTCTCCATCCACGCGATCAAATTAGTCCAAGAGATCAACTTGGTCGTATTGGAATCCCTGCAGTACCTGCGCCAGCCAACAAAAGGTTATCCAGCCTAATCCCACTTACCAGATCTCGGTCCGTAACTCTGCTGGTTACAGCAAGGACATTGTACTTGACTGTATAAAACATTGGTTAGGCCGCTGCTGGTGTACTGTGTGCAGTTCTGGTCACCACATTTTAAAAAAAAAGATGTGATTGCGCTGGAAAGGGTACTGAGGAGATTTGCAAAAAAAGTGCCTGGACTGGAGAATTTTGGTGATGAGGAAAGATTGGAAATACTGAGTCTGTTTTCTTTGGACCAGAGGAGGCTGAGGGGAGACTATATTGAGGTGCATAACTTTATGAGGGCCCTAGATAGAATTGATAGGAAGGTCCTGTTTCCCTTCGCAGAGTGGTCAACAACCAGGGGGAATAGATTTAAACTAATTTCGGGTTGGAGCAATTCCCCTATCTCGGGCGCCTCCTATCAACAAGAACAGGCATTGATGACGAGATCCAACACCGCCTGCAGTACGCCAGTGCAGCCTTCGGCTGCCTGAGGAAAACGGTGTTTGAAGATGAGTCCCTCAAAACTTTCACCAAGCTCATGGTCTACAAGGCTGTAGTAATACCCGCCCTCCTACATAGAAACATAGAAACATAGAAAATAGGTGCAGGAGTAGGCCATTCGGCCCTTCTAGCCTGCACCGCCATTCAATGAGTTCATGGCTGAACATTCAACTTCAGTACCCCATTCCTGCTTTCTCGCCATACCCCTTGATCCCCCTAGCAGTAAGGACCTCATCTAACTCCTTTTTGAATATATTTAGTGAATTGGCCTCAACAACTTTCTGTGGTAGAGAATTCCACAGGTTCACCACTCTCTGGGTGAAGAAGTTCCTCCGCATCTCGGTCCTAAATGGCTTACCCCTTATCCTTAGACTGTGACCCCTGCTTCTGGACTTCCCCAACATTGGGAACATTCTTCCTGCATCTAACCTGTCTAACCCCGTCAGAATTTTATATGTTTCTATGAGGTCACCTCTCACTCTTCTGAACTCCAGTGAATACAAGCCCAGTTGATCCAGTCTTTCTTGATAGGTCAGTCCCGCCATCCCGGGAATCAGTCTGGTGAACCTTCGCTGCACTCCCTCAATAGCAAGAATGTCCTTCCTCAGGTTAGGAGACCAAAACTGTACACAATACTCCAGGTGTGGCCTCACCAATGCCCTGTACAACTGTAGCAACACCTCCCTGCCCCTGTACTCAAATCCCCTTGCTATGAAGGCCAACATGCCATTTGCTTTCTTAACCGCCTGCTGCACCTGCATGCCAACCTTCAATGACTGATGTACCATGACACCCAGGTCTCTTTGCACCTCCCCTTTTCCTAATCTGTCACCATTCAGATAATAGTCTGTCTCTCTGTTTTTACCACCAAAGTGGATAACCTCACATTTATCCACATTATACTTCATTTGCCATGCATTTGCCCACTCACCTAACCTAT
The DNA here is from genome assembly GCF_044704955.1 of Pristiophorus japonicus. NCBI lineage: Eukaryota > Metazoa > Chordata > Chondrichthyes > Pristiophoridae > Pristiophorus > Pristiophorus japonicus. The sequence continues at coordinate 8,001,879 of NC_092005.1, read as the reverse complement.
CCAAGTCGCTCTGCAGCCTCACAGCATCCTCCTCGCAGCTCACACTGCCACCCAACTTAGTGTCATCCGCAAACTTGGAGATACTACACTCAATCCCCTCATCTAAATCATTAATGTACAGTGTAAACAGCTGGGGCCCCAGCACAGAACCCTGCGGTACCCCACTAGTCACTGCCTGCCATTCTGAAAAGTACCCATTTACTCCTACTCTTTGCTTCCTGTCTGACAACCAGTTCTCAATCCATGTCAGTACACTACCCCCAATCCCATGTGCTCTAACTTTGCACATCAATCTCTTGTGTGGGACCTTGTCGAACGCCTTCTGAAAGTCCAAATATACCACATCAACTGGTTCTCCCTTATCCACTCTACTGGAAACATCCTCAAAAAATTCCAGAAGATTGTATTGCTCAGCGACGTAAACACCTCAAGTTGCTGGAGAAATGCCACCAGCGATGTCTCCTCAAGATCCTGCAAATCCCCTGGCAGGACAGACGGGCAAACATTCGCGTCCTCGTCCAGTACATCATCCCCAGCATTGCACCACTTACCACACTTGATCAGCTCCGCTGCGCAGGCCATATGCCAGACACGAGACAGCCATAGCAAGCGCTCTTCTCGGAACTCGTCCACGGCAAATGAGCTAAAGGCGGACAGAGGAAACGTTTCAAAGACACCCTCAAAGCCTCCCTGATAAAGTGTGACATCCCCACTGTGACCTGGGAGTCCTTGGCCATAGATGGCGCTAAGTGGAGGAAGTGCCTGCGGGAGTGTGCTGAGCTCCTCGAGTATCGTCGCCGAGAGCATGCAGGAATCAGATGCAGGGAGCGGAAGGAGCTGCGGCAAACCAGGCTCCCTGCCCATCCTTTCCCTCAACGACGGTCTGTCTGACCTGTGACAGAGACTGTGGTTCCCGTATTGAACTGGACAGCCATCTAAGAACACATGCTAAAAGTGGAAGCAAGTCTTCCTCGATTCCGATGGACTGCCTATGATGATGAATTAGGGGGAGGGTTAGACGAGCTGTGAGGATACATGTATTTACCCAGGGCGTCATGGTGGTCGGGAACTCAATGCCTCAATGCGGCAGAAACCCTCACATATTTTAAAAATAATTGAATGCCACTTAAATTGCTGTAACCCATAGGACGGACTTAGAGCTGGGAAGTGGGAATTAGGCTGGAAAGCTCTTGATCGGCCTCCTCGGGCACTATTGGCTGAAATGGCCTCCTTCCATGCTGTACATTTTTGCATTTCCTACACTACAAAGTGATCACATTTTAAAAGTAATTAATTTGCTCTGAACTGCTTTGGGAAGTGCTGAGGTGAAAGTCGCTGGAAAAATGCTATCATTTTAATGTAAAAGTGCCATCAGAAAGTACATCGCATGAAGGCCGGTTGCCTCACTTGGTTAGCGCTTGTTGTTACTAACGCCAAATTGGCGAGTTCGAACCCATTACGAGCCATTTATTTCATTGTTGGTGGTGCGGTTGGGCTGCAAGTATTTTAGAGCGGCTTAAACATTCAGGGACGAAACTCACACCAAACCTGTAATACATTGAATCAATGCTGCAAAACATTAGTTCTGCCGAGAGCTGGTGGCCCTGCGGAGTGTTTCCAGCATTTAATGAACAATTCCATATCCTCCGGGGATTTGTGACTTCTCGTATTTCAATCAGTGGAAGGCTCACTGCCGCTGATTGGTTTGTAGTGCAAAGTGTGGAATTGATCGAAATACAATTCCACTGCGTAATCCCTCATTATAAGAACATTAAAATTCAGAACAGGAGTAGGCCATCTTGCCCCTCGAGCCTGATCCGCCATTCAACAAGATCATGGCTGATCTGGCCGTGGACTCAGCTCCACTGACCCGCCCGCTCCCCGTAACCCTTAATTCCCTTATTGGTTAAAAATGTATCGATCTGTGATTTGAATACATTCAATGAGCTAGCTTAAACTGCTACCTTGGGCAGAGAATTCCATAGATTCACAACTCACTGGGAGAACAAATTCCTTCTCAACTCGTTTTAAAATTGGCTCCCACGTATTTTGAGGCTGTGCCCCCTAGTTCTAGTCTCCCCGACCAGTGGAAACAACCTCTCTGCCTCTAACTTGCCTATCCCTTTCATTATTTTAAATGTTTCTTTTAGATCACCCCTCATCCTTCTGAACCCAACGAGTAAAGACCCAGACTACGCGATCTATCATAATAAGGCAGTCCCCTCATCTCCGGAATCAGCCATGTACCCCCTTCAAAGCTAGTATATAGTTCCCAAAGAAAGGTGATCAAAACTGCACGAAGTACTCCAGGTGCGTCCTCAACAATGCCCTATACAGTTGCAGCAGGACCTCCCTGCTGTTATACTCCATCCCGCTCACAATGAAGGCCAACATTCCATTCGCCTTCCTGATTACTTGCTGCACCTACAAACTAACATTTTGGGATTCATGCACAAGGACCCCCAGGTCCCTCTGCACCTCAGCATGTTGTAATTTCTCCCCATTCAAATAATATTCCTTTTTACTGTTTTTCTTTCCCCAAGGTGGATGACCTCACATTTTCCAACATTGTATTCCATCTGCCAGACCTTAGCCCATTCGCTTAACCTTTCTAAATCTCTTTGCAGCCTCTCTGTGTCTTCTACTCAATCCGCTTTCCCACTAATCTTTGTGTCATCTGCAAATTTTGTTACACGACACTCTGTCCCCTCTTCCAGGTCCTCTGTGTATATTGTAAACAGTTATGGTCCCAGCACCGATCCCTGTGGCACACCACTAAACACCGATTTCCAACCCAAAAAGGACCTATTTAGCCCGACTCTCTGCTTTCTGTTTGCCAGCCAATTCTCTATCCATGCTAATAGATTTCCTATGCCTCCGCGTAATTTTATCTTCTGCAGTAACCTTTTGTGTGGCACCTTATCGAAAGCCTTTTGGAAATCTAACTACACCACATGCATCGGTACACCTCTATCCACCATGCTCGTTATATCCTCAAAGAATTCCAGTAAATTATTTAAACATGCTTTCCCTTCCTGAATCAATGTTACGTCTGCTTGATTGTACTATTCTTTTCTAGATGTCCCGCTATTTCTTCCTTAATGATAGCTTCAAGCATTTTCCCCACTATAGATGTTAAACGAACCGGCCTATAGTTACCTGCCTTTTGTCTGCCCCCTTTTTTAAACAGAGGCGTTACATTTTCTGGTTTTTAATTCGCTGGTACCTCCCCAGAGTCCAGAGGATTATAACGAATGCATCTGCTAGAACGTCTGCCATCTCTTTTAATACCATGGGATGCATTTCATCAGGACTAGGGGGCTTTTCTACCTTGAGTCCTATTAGCCTGTCCAGCACTACCCCCCTAGTGATAGTGATTATCTCAAGGTCCTTCCAACCCATATTGCCGTGACCAGCAATTTTTGGCATGGTTTTTGTGTGTTCCACTGTGAAGACCGAAGCAAAATAATTGTTTGAGGTCTCAGCCATTTCCACATTTCCCATTATTAAATCCCCCTTCTCATCTTGTAATGGACCATCATTTACTTTAGTCACTCTTTTCCGTTTTATATATCGGTAAAAGCTTTTACTAACTATTTTTATGTTTTGTGCAAGTTTAACTTCGTAATCTATCTTTCCTTTCTGTACTGCTTTCTTCGTCATTCTTTGCTGTCATTTAAAATTTTCCCAATCTGCTAGTTTCCCACTAACCTTGGCCACTTATACGCATTGGTTTTTATTTAGATACTCTCCTTTATTTCCTTGGTTATCCACGGCTGGTTATCCCTTCTCTTACCGCTCTTCTTTTTCACAGGAATATATATTTTGTTGAGCACCATGAAAGATCTCCATAAAAGTCCTCCACTGTTCCTCAATTGTGCCACCGTTTAGTCTGTGTTTCCAGTCTACTTCAGCCAACTCTGCACTCATCCCAATATCGTCACTTTTGGTGAAGCATAGTACGCTCGTTTGAGACACTACTTCCTCACCCTCAAACTGTATTACAAATTCAACCATACTGTGATCACTCATTCCGAGAGGATCTTTTACTGGGAGATCGTTTATTATTCCGGTCTCATTACACAGGACCAGATCTAAGATAGCTTGCTCCCTTGTATGTTCTGTAACATACTGTTTTAAGAAACAATCCCGTGTGCATTCTATGAATTCCTCCTCAAGGCTACCCAGTGAGATTTGATTTGACCAATCGATATGTAGGTTAAAATCCCCCATGATAACTGCCGTTCCTTTTTCACATGCCTCCATTATTCCCTTGGTTATTGCCCGCCCCACCGTGAAGCTATTATTTGGGGGCCTATAAACTACGCCCACCAGTGACTTTTTCCCCTTACTATCTCGAATCTTCACCCACAATGATTCAACATTTTGTTCATTGGAGCCAGTATCGTCTCTCATACCTGCCCTGATATCATCCCTTACTAACAGAGCTACCCCACCTCCTTTTCCTTCTTTTCTATCTTTCCGAATTGTCAGATACCCCTGTATGTTTAATTCCCTGTCCTGGCCAACCTGCAACGTTTCTGTAATGTCCACCAAATCTTACCCATTAATGATGATTTGTGCCGTCAAATCATTTACTTTATTTCGAATGCTGCATGCGGTTAGGTAGAGTGTTTTAATACTAGTTTTTAAACCAGGATTTTTAGTTTTGACCACTCCTGTTTATATTCATACATATTGTCCCTTCCTATCACCTTGTCGTTTACACTTACCCCAGTGCTACTCTGCTCTGTTGCCTCCTGCCTTTTGCATTTTTTCTTCGGGTCCTGTGATCTGAGCTCTCACCCACTCTAACTAGCTCAGAGCCCTCTCCTGGGTTCCGAATACTCCTTGCATTGCGGCACCGAGATGTCATGCTTGCCTTTCTATTACACTTTGACCCATTAGAATTTTGCTGTACATTAGTCTGCTGCAAACTGCAGGTGCCACATCGTTTAATGGATAAGGCATCTACTTTCATGCAAACACTGATGTTATCAGAAAATTGCAACGTCAAATGCTGCCGTGGTCATTTTGGCAAAACTTGTTCATCCTTATAAAACCAAACCTCGTTCGCACTCATTAAATAAAGGTGAGTTCCTCCCAAACAATGCACTGATCTTTATTAAAAGGCATTTTTTCATGCTGTGTATATTGCTCACTGATTTTTGCAGATAGTGGCCAACAAACCAACAATTAATACCGATAAACTGTTGCTGTTTCCAGTTCGAACAACAGTTTCGCGTCAATCAGTGTAATAAAGGGCAGTAGAGCGAATTGTGATCAGATTCCAATGAGATCCCCGTGAGTCGATAAAAAAAAAAGCACCTGTAGAATCGCTGCGAGCAGGGTTCGAACCTGCGCGGGGAAATAAGTCCAACGCCTTAACCACTCGGCCATCGCAACTACACAGTAGAGTTACTTTAATAGTCGAATCGTCGGTGCAATTTATCAGGGAGACCGCCTGCATGCTTGCCCGATTGGATCTCCCAGACGATGTGAAAATGAAATCACAGAATCACAGAATCTCACAGCAAAGAAGGAAAAATTTCGGTCAGAACTGAAATAATTTACATTTCGGGAAAAACTGAACAGTCTGGGGAGCTTCTTTCTCGAAAAACAAGTGAGATATATTTTTAACATTATGAAGGTATTTGATCGAGTTGATGTGGAGAAAATGTTTGCTATTGTGCAGGAGTTCAGAACGGGAGGTCACCGATAAATTCAGTCGACAATTCAAGAGCAAATTATTTACCAAAGGGTGTTTAGAATGTGGAAGATGCTACACGAGCAGTTGTTGAGGCGAATAGCACAGATTCATTTTAAAGGGAATTACCTGAGCACATGACTGAGAAAGCAATAGAACAATATGCTGACAGGTCAAGTGAAGTAGGGTAGTGTGCAGCATTAACTCTAGCAACACCAGTTACGTACAATTGTCTCTTTCTGTGATGCAATCTCTATATAACGTTATGTAACACACATTTTAAACAACAACAACAACTTATATATAATTTGCACCTTGAAATTAGCGAAATGTCCAAGGCGCTTCACAAAAGTATTATGTGATACAAATTTGACACCGAGCCACTAAATACAAATTAGCGCAGGTGACTAAAAGATTGGTCAACCAGGTATGCTTGATAATGAGAAAGAGAGCTGTACATTGCAGGTAGATATCAAAGAACTGGTCAGGGGTTTAATGGAATTCAAACCGGAGAAGTGTTAGATAATGCATTTGGGGAGTGCTTATAGGGAAAGCGAATAAAAATTAAATGTTAGGCCACTGATGAGTGTAGAGGTGCAAATGACCTTGGAGTGCATGTCCACAGAATCCTTGACGGTAACAGGGCAGGTAGATACGATGCTTGTGAAGGATGGACAGAAAGAAAAAGGAGGCGGGGTGGCGTTGCTGGTTAAAGAGGAAATTAATGCAATGATAAGGAGGGACATTAGCTTGGATGATTTGGAAGCGGTATGGGGGGAGCTGCAGAATACCAAATGGCAGAAAACGATACTAGGAATTGTGTACAGACCTCCAAACAGTAGTAGTGAGGTTGGGGACAGCATCAAACAAGAAATAAGGGATGTGTGCAATAAAGGTACAGCAGTTACCATGGGCGACTTGAATCTATATATTGATTGGACTGACCAAAATGGTAGCAATGCGGTGGAGTACGATTTCCTGGAGTATATTAGGGATGGTTTTCCAGACCAATATGTCGAGGAACCACCGAGAGTGCTGGCCATCGTGGTTGTGATGTGTAATGAGAATGGACTAATTGGCAAACTTGTTGTGCGAGGCCGCTTGGGGAAGAGTGACCATAACATGGTAGAATTCTTTATAAGATGGAGAGTGACACAGTTAATTCAGAAACTAGGGATCTGAACTTTAGGAAAGGTAATTTCGATGGTATGAGGCGTGATGTAGCTAGAATAGACTGGCAAATGATACTTAAAGGGTTGACGGTGGATAGGCAATGGCAAACATTTAAAGACCACAAGGATGAACTTCAACAATTGTACATCCCTGTCTGGAGTAATAATACAACGGGGAAGATGGCTCAACCGTGGCTAACAAGGGAAATTAAGGATAGTGTTAAATCCAAGGAAGAGTTATATAAATTGGCCAGAAAAATCAGGAAACCTGAGGACTGGGAGAAATTTAGAATTCAGCCAAGGGGGACTAAGGGTTTCGTTAAGAGGGGGAAAAAAGAGTACGAGACGAAGCGTGCCAGAAGCGTAAAAATTACTGCCAAAGCTTTTATATATATGTGAAGAGAAAAAGATTAGTGAAGACAAAGGTAGGTCCCTTGCAGTCGGATTCAGGTGAATTTATAATGGGGAACAAAGAAAAGGCAAACTAATTGAACAAATACTTTGGTTCTGTCTTCACGACGGAAGACACAAATAACCTTCTGGATGTACTAGGGGGCCGAGGGTCTAGTGCGAAGGAGGAACTGAAGGATATGCTGATTAGATGGGAAATTGTGTTGCGGAAATTGATGAGATTGAAGGCCGATAAATCCCCGGGGCCTGATAGTCTGCATCCCAGAGTACTTAAGGAAGTGTCCCGAGAAATAGTGGATGCATTCGTGATCATTTTCCAACAGTCTATCGACTCTGGATCAGTTCCCATGGACTGGAGGGTTGGTAATGTAACATCACTTTTAAAAAAAGGAGGGAGATAGAAAATGGGTAATTATAGACCGGTTAGCCTGACATCAGTCGTGGGGAAAATGTTGGAATCAATTATTAAAGATGAAATCGCAGCGCATTTGGAAAGCAGTGATAGGGTCGGTCCAAGTCAGCATGGATTTATGAAGGGAAAATTAAGCTTGACGAATCTTCCAGAATTTTCTGAATATGTAACTTGCAGAGTGGACAAGGGAGAACCAATGGATGTAGTGTATTTGGATTTTCAAAAGGCTTTATATAAGATCACACACAAGAGATTTGTGTGCAAAATCAAAGCACATGGTATTGGGGGTAATGTACATACGTGGATAGAAACAGAAAAACAAAGAAAATAGGTGCAGGAGTAGGCCATTCGGCCATTCGAGCCTGCACCGGCATTCAATCAGATCATGACTGACCATTCCTTCAGTACCGCTGTCTCTCCATACCTCTTGATCCCCTTAACCGTAAGGGCCATATTTAACTCCCTCTTGAATATATCTATGAGGTTGCATCTCATCCTTCTAAACTCCAGTGAATACCGGCCGAGTCATTCCAGTCGCTCCTTAAACGTCTGTACTGCCATCCCGGGAATCAGTCTCGTGAACCTTCGCTGCACTCCCTCAATAGCAAGAACGTCCTTCCTCAGACTAGGAGACCAAAACTGAACACAATATTCCAGGTGAGGGCTCATTAAGGCTCTGTACAACTGCAGTAAGACCTCCCTGCTCCTATATTCAAATCCCCTAGCTACGAAGGCCAACACACCATTTGCCTTCTTTACCACCTGCTGCACCTGCGTGCACACTTTCAGTGACTGATGAACAATGACACCCAGGTCTCGCTGCATCTCCCCTTTTTCTAGTCTGCCACCATTCAGATAATATTCTGCCTTCGTGTTTTTGCCCCCAAAATGGATAACCTCACATTTATCCAGATTATACTGCATCTACCATGTATTTGCCCACTCAACTAAACTGTCCACGTCACCCTGCAGCCTCTTAGCGTCCTCCTCACAGCTCACACCGCCACCCAGTTTAGTGTCATCCACAAACTTGGATATATTACACTCTATCCCTTTATCCAAATCGTTAATGTATATTGTAAAGAGCTGGGGTTCCAGCACTGAGCCCTGCGGCAGCCCACTAGTCACTGCCTGCCATTCTGAAAACGACCCGTTCAGCCCGACTCTCTGTTTCCTGTCTGCCAACCAGATCTCTATCCACGTCAGTACACTACCACCAATACCATGCGCTTTGACTTTGCATACCAATCTCTTGTGCGGGACTTCGTCAAAAGCCTTTTGAAAGCCGACATACACCACATCCATTAGTTCTCCTTGTGCACTCTACTAGTTACATCCTCAAAAATTCCAGAAGATTCGTCAAGCACGATTTCCCTTTCATAAATCTATGCTGACTCGGTCCGATGTTGTCACTGCTTTCGAAATGGGCTCCATAATGATTGATTCCAACATTTTCCCCATTACGGATGTCAGGCTAACCGGTCTTTAATTACCCACTTTGTTTCTCCCTCCATTTTTCAAAAGTGGCGTTACATTAGCTACCCTCCAGTCCATAGGAACTGATCCAGAGTCGATAGATTGTTGGAAAATGAACACCAATGCATCCACTATTTTTCGGGCCACTTCCTTAAGTACTTTGACATGCAAACTATCAGGACTCGGCGATTTATCTGCCTTTAATCCCATCAACTACCCAACACAATTTCCCACTAATAAGGATATCTTTCAGTTCCTCATTCTCACTAGACCCACTGTCCTCTAGTACATTCGGAAGGTGATCTGTATCTTCCTTTGTGAAGACAAACCGAAGTGTCGAGAACTGGTTGGCAGACAGGAAGCAGAGAGTCTGGATAAACGTGTCCTTTACAGAATGGCCGGCAGTGACTAGTGGAGTGCCGCAGGGCTCAATGCTGGGATCCTAGCTCTTCACAGAATACATTAATGATTCAGATGAAGTAATTGAGTGCAATATCTCTTGGTTTACAGATGAAACTAAATTAGCTCGCGGTGTGAGCCGTGAGGAGGACGCTAAGATGCTGCAGGTTGACTTGGACAGGTTAGGTGAGTGGGCAAATACATGGCAGATGTATGATAACTATTGATAAATGTGCGGTTATCCACTTTGATGGCAAAACAACAAAGGCAGGATATTATCTGCATGGCGGCAGGTTATGAAAAGGTGAGGTGTAACGAGACCTGGGTGTGATGGTTCATCAGTCATTGAAAGTTGGCATGCAGGTTCAGCAGGCTGTGAAGAACGCAAATGGTATGTTGGCCTTCATAGCTAGGGGATTTGTGTATAGGAGCAGGGTCGTCTTACTTCAGTTGTAAAGGGCATTGGTGAGACCTCACCTGGAATATTGTGTTCAGTTTTGGTCTCCTAATTTGAGGAAGGAAGTGCTTGCTATTGAGGGAGTGCAGCGAAGTTTCACCAGACTGATTCCAGGGATCGGTCGACTGACATATGAAAAGAGACTGGATCAACTGGGCCTTTATACACTGGAGTTTAGAAGGATGAGAGGGAATCTCGTAGAAAAATGTAAGATTCCGACGGGACTGGACAGGTTAGATGCGGATAGAATGTTCAACATTTTGGGAAAGTCCAGAACCAGGGTACACAGTCTTAGGATAAGGGGTAGGCCATTTAGAACGAAGATGAGGAGAAACTTCTTCACTCAGAGAGTTGTTAACCTGTGGAATTCCCTGCCGCAAAGAGTTGTTGATGCCAGTTCATTGGATATATTCAACAGGGAGTTATTGTGGCCCTTATGGCGAAAAGGATCAAGAGGTAGGGAGGAAACAGGAAAGCGGTACTGAGGGAATGGTCAGCCATGATCTTATTGAGTGGTGGTGCAGGCTCGAAGTGTCGAATGGCGTACTGCAGAATCAATTTTCGATTTTTCTATGTTGAGAAGCAACACGGAATACTTGTCTTCATTAGATGAGCCATAGAATATAAGATCGGGGAAGTTATGCTTCAAATGTGTAAAACTCTAGTTGGGCCACCGCTAGATTATTGCATGCTTCTCTGGTCACCGCATTACAGGAAGGATCAGACAGCACTCGTGAGCATACAGGTTAGATTTAGGCGGATGGTGAATTTAGCTCTGAGTAAATATTGCATCGGCTGGGTTTGTTTTCTTTGGAACAGAGGAGGCTAAGGGGGTCCGTATTGAAGTGAATAAAATTATCAGTGGCCTAGATCGAGTGCATAGAAAGGATCTATTTCCCTTAGCAGAGTGGCCAATAACCAGGCGTCATAGATTTAAAGTAATTGTTGGAGGTTTTCCGGAATTTGAGGTACACTGTTTTCACCCAGGGGTGGTGAGAGTCTGGAACCCACTCCTGAAAGTGATTTAGAGGCAGAAGTCCTCACCACTTTTAAAAATCCTTGAATGTGCACTTCAATTCCAGTAACCTAAAAGGCTATGGACCAAGAGCTGGAAAGTGGCATTAGTCTGGATAGGTCGATTTTAGTTGGAATTTTGGTCATGATCTGGTGTTTCTTCAGCAGCTCAGTGCATTTTGCAGCAAATCAATACTTCAGAGAAGGGAAACTGCATTCCCTGCAATTCCTGCTACATAAGTGGCTCCAATCCGACCCACTTTTCCATTGAGTTCTCTTAGAACCTGAGTCTATTATACAGGAACAAGAGCAAGCCATCGAACCTGTTACAGAAGGACAGCAGTATTCCATGAGCCCCTCGAGCCAGTTGCAAAGGACAAGAGGAAGTAATTCAGATCCTTGGGCTTTTTATACAAGAATAGTAGAACGCCTTCGGCCGCTCGTACCTGCTGCATAGATGACGAGGAGGCACACTTTACTGTTACATAGAAGGCTGGAGGCCATTCAGCCGCACCGCACTGTTGCACAGGGAAAGGAGGAGGCCATTAACACCTCAAATCTGAGCCTTAGGAGAGGCAGAAGCCGATCAGTTCCATGAGCTTGCTCTACAAGAAGAGTATAAGTCCATTTAGATCCGAGAACATAGAAACATAGAAAACGGGAGCAGTAGTAATACATTCGGCCCTTCGAGTCCGCACCGCCATTTAATATGATCATTCCTAATCCTCTATCTCAACACCATATTCACGCTTTTCCCACATATCACTTGATGTATTTTGTAACTAGAAATCCAGCTCCATCTTAAATATATTCAGTGACTCGGCATTCACAGCCTTCTGTGAAAAGGAATTCCACAGCTGCACCACTCTCTGAATGAAAAAAAAATCTCACCTTCTCCTTCCTAATTTCCTACCCCGTATCCTGAGACTGTGACCCCTTGTTATAACCTTCCCAATCAGGTGATTCATCTTCCCCGCATCCAGTCTATTCAACCCTTTCAGAATTGTATACGTTTCAATGAGATCCTCTCTCATTCTTTTAAACTCTACAGAATACAGGCCGAGTCGACCCAATCTCTGCTCATACGACAGTCCTGCCATCCCAATAATCTGTCTGGTGAACCTTCGCTGCACTCCCTCTGTGGCAAGGATATCCTTTCTTGGGTAACGAAACCAAAACTTCACACAATACTCCAGGTGCCGTCTCACCAAGGCCCTATAGAACTGTAGTAACACATCTTTACTTATTTACTCACATCCGCTTTTGAATGAAGGCCAACATACCATCTGCCTTCCTAACTGATTGCTGCACCTGCATGTATGCTTTCAATAGACTATTTAGCAAGGACACCAGGTCCCTCTGCCCATCGATCCAATTTCCTGTCCATTAACCAAATTTCAATCCATGCTGGTATATTACCCCCAATCATATATGTTTTAATTTTGCACACTACATCTTACGTGGGACTTTGTCAGAGGCCTTCCGAAAATCCAAATACTATATCCACTGGTTCTCCCTCAACTTTTCTATCAGTTGCATCCTCAAAAACTCGAGTAGGTTTGTCAAACATTACTTTATTTTCAGGAATTCATGTTGACTTTGTCTAATTCCTTTGGTATTATCTAAGTATTCCGTTATACTATTCTTTACTATAGATTCTCGCATTTTCCCTACAACTGGTGTTCGGCAAACCGGTCTGTAGTTCCTTGTTTTCTCTCTTCCTCCATTTTTAAACAGTGTGGTTACATTTGCCACCGTGCAAACTGCAGGAACTGTTCCATAATCTACAGATGTTTGGAAGTTGTCAACCAATGCATGCACTGTTTCCATTGCAACTTCTTTTAGTACTCTGGGATGCAGATCATCATGCCCTGGGGATTTATCGGCCTTCATTCCCATTAGTTTCCTTAGCGCTATTTTCTTACAAATAATCATGTCCATTAATTCCTCTTGCTCACTAGACCTTTGGTTCACAAGCATTTTTGGGATGTTATTTATGTCCTCCGTGAAGACAGAACCGAAGTATTTATTTAATTGTCCTGCCATTTCCTTGTTCCACATTATAAATTCCCCCGTTTCTGTCTGTAAAGGGCCTACATTTGTCTTCACTAATCTTTTCTTTATACGAACTTGTAGAATCTACTGCAGCCGGTTTTTATTTTCCTTGCAAGTTCATTCTTACACTCTATTTCTCGCCTCTCAATCAATCTTTTCGCACATTTTTGCTGAATTCTAAATTGTTCCCCATCCTCAGGCTTGTACTTTTACTGGCAACTTTGTATAACTCTTCTTTGAATCTAATACTATCCTTAATTTATTTTGTTAACTATGGTTGGGCCAGCATCCTTTATTTTACACCAGAAAGGAAAGTATAACTGCCGCAATTGATACATTCGTTCCTGAAATGTTTGTCCTTGCCCATCCACAAACATGACGTTTATTGATTCTTCCCAATCTATCATACCCCATGCAATTCATTCCCCATGCATTCGTAGTTTCCTTTGCTTAGATTTAGGACCATAGATTCGGATTGCGCTACTTCACTTTCCATCTTAATAACGAGTTTAATCGAGTTATTGCCACTTTTCGCTAAAGGACCCCAGACAACTTGACTTTTAATTAACCCCTTCTCATTACACAAGACCCAATCTAGGATATTCTGTTCCCTAGTAGGCTCCTCAAAATACTGGGCTAAAATAACAACTGGTACAAACGCCAGGAATTCATCGGCCACATTATTATTACTTTAATTTATATGTAGTTTAAAGTCACCTTCGATGAAGGTAGTACCCTTGTTACATGCAGCTCTAATTTCCTGTTAATGTTATCCTCCACACTACCACAACTGTTTGGAGGCCGATGGACAACTCACACCAATCTTTTCTGATCCTTCGTTCTCCTTAGCGCCATCCAACTGAATCTACATCTTGTCTTTCTGAGCCGAATACCTTTCTCATTATTGCGCTGATACCATCCTTTACTAACAAGGCCACACAATCCGCTCTTCCTTTTTGCCTGTCCTTTCTAAATACCGGATAATGTTTGATATTCAGTTCCCAACCCTGGTCACCGTGCAACCATATATCTGTAACTGCAACGATATTGTATCTGTTTACATCTATTTGCGCTGTTAAATCTTCTATCTTATTACAGATGCTTCGTCCATTCAGATACAATGCTTTTGGATTGGTCTTTTTAACATTATTAGAGATCATAACATTTTTTTGCACTATAGCCCGATTTATCTTATCGCTTTTTTTCTTATCAGGATCCTATTTATTAGTGCACTCTTTTGTTTGTATACTCTGTCCATTCTTGACATAATGTGGTTACATTACAACAATCACTTTCCGGCATTGCTTCCTTTTCATTTCTCTTTAGCAGTCTAGATTTCTCTGCATTGCGACCGTCCTCCCCACCGCCTCCCCTCCCCCACAAAACTCTCCCCTTAATAGAAGATGTTGCATAGGATTAGGACGAGGCATTTCAGACACACCGACCTGTTATACAGGAACAGGTGGAGAATAATCAACCCCTAGAACCTGTTACATAGGACGCGGGGGACGACATTCCGTCCCTCAAACTATTGCACAGGAACAGCCTGAGTCATTCAGCCCCGCTAGCACATTACACAGCCGGAGGCATGTGGCACTGGACTAGTAATCCAGTGAGAGAAAATCACAGTCCACAAGAGAGTAGGACAATTTAAATTCAATTAAATACATCTAGACATTTGAAAGTGTTAATAATGTTGACCATTGACGCAACACACCCATCGCTTTCAATAATCTCCTTTAGTGAAGGAAAACTGCAGTCCTTACTGGTCTGGGCCCAAATGTGGCTCCAGATCCAGAACAAAGTGGCTGGCTCTTTACCGCCCTCTGAAAAGGCCTAGCGAGAAACTCATTTGCATCAGGTGGCTAACCATCACCTTCAAAAGGGCAATTATGGAAGTGCAACAAAGGCTGCCCTTGCTAGCATTGTCCACATACTAGAATGAATAAAAGAAACAATAGGATCTCTAGATTGTTACACAGGATAAAGAAGAACCGCAAGAGAGGTTAGAGAATGTGGAGTCTAGAGACAACGAGATAAATGCATAGCTAGCTGGCTTTATAACAGAAAGCAGAGTGTAGGGGTAAAAGTTAGCTTTTCAGAGTGGCAGAAGGTGGGTAGTGCTGTTCCACAAGGATCTGTGCTGGGAGCACTGTTGTTTACAATTTATGTTAATGACTTCTACCTGGAAATCAAAAACACAATTTCTCAATTTGCGGATGACGCCAAATTAGTTGGATATTCAATACTGAGGATGACTGCATCAAATTCGGTCGCGCGAACCTGTTGCATAGATGACGAGAAGGCAATGCCAAACCAACGAACCTGCTGCACAGAAATAGTAGGAGGCAATTGACCCTCTCCAGTCTGTTACACAAGTAAAGGAGAAGGCCATTAACCGCTTGCTAGCGATGTCACCATGCTTGAAAAAAAAATAGATTGTTACATGGTTAAAAGAAGAGTTGGAAAGTGGGATTAGGCGGTATAGCAATTTTCGGACGGTGCGGACACGCTAGGCCGAAGTAGCCTCCTTCCGTGCTGAAAGGTTCTACGAGTCCATGACAAAACATCCCTTTCAAACATAATGATTCGGGTCTGACAGGGCATCCGTTTTAGACGGCGGAGCTTGATCCAGTGGTGATGAAAGTTCATCGACCTGAAATGTTCACGCTCTTTCTCTCTCTGCAGATTCTGCCTCTTCTGCTGAGTGTTTTCAGGTTTGTTTTTAGCTCAGATTACGCATCAACACTATTTTGCTTTTGTATTGATGCACAATTTGGCGACTCTGTGGCGCAATGGATAGCACGTTAGATTTTTAATTCTTGGCATATTAAACATTCAAAGTTTTTGTGCTCGACTCCCACCAGAGTCAGGATTTGAGCCTGGGCCGCACAGTGAACTTTGCATCAAAGCAATACTTCAGAGAAGGCTAACTGTGGTCCCTGCACTTTCTGTTGCACTAGTGGCTCCAGTCCTTCCCAAGTATCATCTGAATATTTTGCACAGTAACGGATGCAAGCAATCGAGCCTGTTACTCAGGGACAGGTGGAGGCCAATGAGTCACCAAACCCCTCAAACCAATTTCAAAGGGCAGGAGGAAGCCATTCAGCTGTGTGCGTCTATTTTACAAGAAATGTCGAACTCCATTCGGTCGCTCGAATCTTTCGCATAGTTGACCAGAAGGCAATGCCAAACCAACGAAGCTGTTGAGCAGAAATAGGAGGATGCCATTGAGCCTCTCCAGTCTGTTGCACAAGGAGAGGGGAAGGACATTAACCCCTCGAGCCTGAGGCATAGGACTGGCGGAAGCCATTGAGCTCCTTGAGATTATCGATAAGAATTGTAGAAGTCCATTTAGCAATTTAGCAATTCAAAAGGCTGAGGATGAGGCATTTGCGACTCACGAACCTGTTATACAGGAGGAGGCTAATCAATCTCCCGATCCTGTTGCGTAGGAACAGGGCACACCATTCCTTCCCTCAACCGGTTGCAAAGGAATAGGAAGTGTCATTCAACCCCTTGAGCGCTTACACAGATGGAGGTCAATCATAGTAGCATGATGGTTATGTCACTGGACTAGTAATCCAGAGAGAAGAAATCATAGCCCACCACGAGAGTGGGGATATTTACATTCAATTAAGTAAATCTGGAATTTTAAAAGTATCAATAATGATGACCATTGTAACAAACTCCTCATCAGGTTCACTTGTCTCCTTTCGGGAAAGAATTCTGACGTCCTTACCGGTCTGGGCCAACATGTAACTCCAAACCCACAGCAATGTCGTTGGCTCTTAACTGACCTCTGAAATGGCCTGGCGAGCCAGTCGGTTGCGTAAAGTGACTCACCAACAATTTCACAAGGGCAGATGGAGATGGGCAACAAATCCGGCTCTTGCTAGCGATGTCGACATGCTTGAATGAATAAAATAAAAAAAATAGATTGTTCATCGGAACAAGAAGAGCCTCAAGCCAGGTCAGAGAATGAGGAGTCAGGTGACAACTAGCAGAATGGATAGCTAGCTGGCTTCAAGACAGAAATCAAAGAGTATGTGTCAAAGTTAGCGTTTCTTAGCCGCAGAAGGCGCGTAGTGGCATTTCACAAGGATCGGTGCTGGGACCACTGTTGTTCAAAATTTATATTAAAGATTTAGACCTCGGAATGAAAAACAACATTTCTAAATGTGCGGGTGACACCAAATTAGGAGGGATAGTTAATACAATGGAACACTGCAGCAACTTACAGAGGACATTAATAAACTTGCAGAATGGGCATATAATTGCCAAATGAATTTCAAACCATATAAATGTGAGGTGTTACATTTAAGTAGGAGACTTATTGAGGTCACTTATTATTGGAAGGTGCCAGTCTGGGTGGTGTACAGGAACAAAGGGATATCGGAGTACAAATACAAAAACTCTAAATAATAAAGGCATAAATTAGCAAGGCCATAAAAAAGCAAACCAAACACGGTGATTTATTTCTAGACATACAGAATTGAAAAGTAGCGACATTATGCTAAACCTGTATTTAACCTTCATTAGATCACGCTTGGAGTACTACGTACAGTTCCGGTCGCCATATTATAACAAGAACATAGAGGCATTTCAGAGGATGCAGAGAAGATTTTCAAGGATAATAGCAGAACAGCCAGCGTAGATATATGTCTGTGTACAGACTGTGTGTGTGTGATATATGTCTGTGTAAATCCTGTGTGTGTGTGATATATGTCTGTGTAAATCCTGTGTGTCTGTGATATATGTCTGTGTACAGACTGTGTGTGTGATATATGTCTGTGTACAGACTGTGTGTGATATATATATATATATATATATATCTGTGTGCAGGCTGTGTGTGTGAGATATGTAATTGTACGTGCTGTGTGTGTGATATATGTCTGTGTACTGACTGTGTGCGTGATATATGTCTGTGCACAGTCTGTGTGTGTGATATATGTCTGTGTACGGGCTGTGTGTGTGATATATGCCAGTGTACAGGCTGTGTGTGTGATATATGTCAGTGCACAGGCTGTGTGTGTGATATATGTCGGTGTACAGGCTGTGTGTGTGATATATGTCTGTGTACGTGCTGTGTGTGCGATATATGTCTGTGTACGGGCTGTGTGTGTGATATATGTCTGTGTACAGACTGTGTGTGTGATATATGTCTGTGTATGGGCTGTGTGTGTGATTATATGTCTGTGTGTGTGATATATGTCTGTGTACAGACTGTGTGTGTGTGTGATATATGTCTGTGTAAATCCTGTGTGTGTGTGATATATGTCTGTGTAAATCCTGTGTGTGTGTGATATATGTCTGTGTACAGACTGTGTGTGTGATTATTGTCTGTGTACAGACTGTGTGTGATATATATATCTGTGTACAGGCTGTGTGTGTGATATATGTAAGTGTACGGGCTGTGTGTGTGTGATATGTCTGTGTACAGGCTGTGTGTGTGATATATGTCTGTGTACAGACTGTGTGTGATATATATCTGTGTACAGGCTGGGTGTGTGATATATGTCTGCGTACTGACTGTGTGCGTGATATATGTCTGTGTACAGTCTGTGTGTGTGATATATGTCTGTGTACGGGCTGTGTGTGTGATATATGCCAGTGTACAGGCTGTGTGTGTGATATATGTCAGTGTACAGGCTGTGTGTGTGATATATGTCAGTATATAGGCTGTGTGTGTGTGATATATGTCTGTGTAAAGACTGTGTGTGCGATATATGTCAGTGTGCAGGCTGTGTGTGTGATATATGTCAGTGTACAGGCTGAGTGTGTGTGATATATGTCTGTGTACAGGCTGTGTGTTTGATATATGTCAGTGTACAGGATGTGTGTGTGATATATGTCAGTGTACAGGCTGTGTGTGTGATATATGTCAGTGTACAGACTGTGTGTGTGATATATGTCAGTGTACAGACTGTGTGCGTGATATATATCTGTGTACAGGCTGTGTGTGTGATATATGTCTGTGTACAGGCTGTGTGTGTGATATATGTCTGTGTACAGTCTGTGTGTTTGATATATGTCTGTGTACAGTCTGTGTGTGTGATATATGTCTGTGTACAGACTGTGTGTGTGATATGTCTGTGTACAGGCCGTGTGTGTGATATATGTCTGTACATGCTGTGTGTGTGATATATGTCTGTGTACATGCTGTGTGTGATACATGTCTGTGTACAGACTGTGTGTGTGATATATATCTGTGTACAGACTGTGTGTGTGATATATGTCAGTGTACAGGCTGTGTGTGTGATATATGTCTGTGTACAGACTGTGTGTGTGATATATATCAGTGTACAGGCTGTGTGTGTGATATATGTCTGTGTACAAGCGGTGTGTGTGATATATGGCTGTGTACGGGCTGTGTTTGTGATTATATATCAGTGTACAGGCTGTGTGTGTTAAATATGTATGTGTACAGACTGTGTGTGTGATATATGTCTTTGTACAGGCTGTGTGTCTGAAATATGTCTGTGTACAGGCTGTGTGTGTGATTATATATCAGTGTACAGGCTGTGTGTGTGTGTGATATATATCTGTGTACTGGCTGTGTGTGTGATATATGTCTGTGTACAGGCTGTGTGTGTGATATATGTCAGTGTACAGGCTGTGTGTGTGAAATATATCTGCGTACAGGCTGTGTGTGTGATATATGTCAGTGTACAGGCTGTGTGTGCGATATATGTCTGTATACGGGCTGTGTGTGTGATATGTGTCTGTCTACGGGCTGTGTGTGTGATATATGTCTGTGTACAGGCTGTGTGTGCGATATATGTCTGTGCACGGGCTGTGTTTGTGATATATGTCTGTGTACAGACTGTGTGTGTGATATATGCCTGTGTCCGGGCTGTGTGTGTGATATATGTCTGTGTGTGTGATATATGTTTGTGTAAATCCTGTGTGTGTGTGATATATTTCTGTGTACAGACTGTGTGTGTGATATATGTAATTGTACAGACTGTGTGTGATATATATATCTGTGTACAGGCTGTGTGTGTGATATGTGTAAGTGTACGGGCTGTGTGTGTGATATATGTCTGTGTACAGGCTGTGTGTGTGATATATGTCTGTGTACACACTGTGTGTGATATATATCTGTGTACAGGCTGGGTGTGTGATATATGTCTGCGTACTGACTGTGTGTGTGATATATGTCTGTGTACAGACTGTGTGTGTGATAAACGTCTGTGTACGGGCTGTGTGTGTGATATATGCCAGTGTAGAGGCTGCCTGTGTGATATATGTTTGTGCACAGGCTGTGTGTGTGAAATATGTCAGTGTTCAGACTGTGTGTGTGATATATGTATGTGTACAGGCTGTGTGTGTGATATATGTCAGTGTACATGCTCTGTGTCTGATATATGTCAGTGTACAAGCTGTGTGTGCGATATATGTCTGTGTACAGGCTGTGTGTGTGATATGTGTCTGTGTACGGGCTGTGCATGTGATATATGTCTGTGTACAGGCTGTGTGTGCGATAAATGTCTGTGTACGGTCTGTGTGTGTGATATATGTCTGTGTACAGACTGTGTGTGTGATATATGTCTGTGTACGGGCTGTGTGTGTGATATATGTCTGTGTGTGTGATATATGTCTGTGTACAGACTGTGTGTGTGTGATATATGTCTGTGTAAATCTTGTGTGTGTGTGATATATGTCTGTGTAAATCCTGTATGTGTGTGATATATGTCTGTGTACAGACTGTGTGTGTGATATATGTCTGTGTACAGACTGTGTGTGATATATATATATGTGTACAGGCTGTGTGTGTGAGATATGTAAGTGTACCGGCTGTGTGTGTGATATATGTCTGTGTACAGACTGTGTGTGATATATATATCTGTGTACAGGCTGTGTGTGTGATATATGTCTGTGTACGGGCTGTGTGTGTGATATATGCCAGTGTACAGGCTGTGTGTGTGATATATGTCAGTGCACAGGCTGTGTGTGTGATATATGTCGGTGTACAGGCTGTGTGTGTGATATATGTCAGTGTACAGGATGTGTGTGTGATATATGTCAGTGTACAGGCTGTGTGTGTGATATATATGTCAGTGTACAGGCTGTGTGTGTGTGATATATGTCTGTGTACAGATTGTGTGTGCGATATATGTCAGTGTGCAGGCTGTGTGTGTGATATATGTCAGTGTACAGGCTGTGTGTGTGTGATATATGTCTGTGTACAGGCTGTGTGTTTGATATATGTCAGTGTACAGGCTGTGTGTGTGATATATATCAGTGTACAGACTGTGTGTGTGATATATGTCAGTGTACAGGCTGTGTGTGTGATATATATCAGTGTACAGACTGTGTCTGTGATATATGTCAGTGTACAGACTGTGTGCGTGATATATATCTGTGTACAGGCTGTTTGTGTGATATATTTCTGTGTACAGGCTGTGTATGTGATATATGTCTGTGTACAGTCTGTGTGTTTGATATATGTCTGTGTACAGGCTGTGTGTGTGATATATGTCTGTGTACAGACTGTGTGTGTGATATGTCTGTGTACAGGCCGTGTGTGTGATATATGTCTGTACATGCTGTGTGTGTGATATATGTCTGTGTACATGCTGTGTGTGATATATGTCTGTGTACAGACTGTGTATGTGATATATATATGTGTACAGACTGTGTGTGTGATATATGTCAGTGTACAGGCTGTGTGTGTGATATATATCTGTGTACAGACTGTGTGTGTGATATATATCAGTGTACAGGCTGTGTGTGTGATATATGTCTGTGTACGGGCTGTGTGTGATATATGTCAGTGTACAGGCTGTGTGTGTTAAATATGTCTGTGTACAGACTGTGTGTGTGATATATGTCTTTGTACAGGCTGTGTGTCTGAAATATGTCTGTGTACAGGCTGTGTGTGTGATTATATATCAGTGTTGAGGCTGTGTGTGTGTGTGTGATATATATCTGTGTACTGGCTGTGTGTGTGATATATGTCTGTGTACAGGCTGTGTGTGTGATATATGTCAGTGTACAGGCTGTGTGTGTGTGAAATATATCTGTGTACAGGCTGTGTGTGTGTGATATATGTCTGTGTACAGATTGTGTGTGATATATTTCAGTGTACAGGCTGTGTGTGTGATATATAGGAATCGCAGTATAGCGCAGATGAATACGTGGCTTGAGCAGTGGTGCAGCAGGGAGGGGTTCAAATTACTGGGGCATTGGAACCGATTCTGGGGGAGGTGGGACCAGTACAAACCGGACGGTCTGCACCTGGGCAGGATCGGAACCAATGTCCTAGGGGGAGTGTTTGCTAGTGCTGTTGGGGAGGAGTTAAACTAATATGGCAGGGGGTTGGGAACCTATGCAGGGAGACAGAGGGAGACAAAAAGGAGGCAAAAGCAAAAGACAGAAAGGAAATGAAGATAAGTGTAGGGCAGAGAAACCCAAGGCAAAGAACAAAAATGGCCACTGTACAGCAAAATTCTAAAAGGACAAAGGGTGTTAAAAAAAACAAGCCTCTAGGCTTTGTGTCTTAATGCAAGGAATATCCGCATTAAGGTGGATGAATTAACTGTGCAAATAGATGTTAAGAAATATGATGTGATTGGGATTACGGAGACGTGGCTCCAGGATGATCAGGGCTGGGAACTCAACATCCAGCGGTATTCAACATTCAGGAAGGATAGAATAAAAGGAAAAGGTGGTGGGGTAGCATTGCTGGTTAAAGAGGAGATTAATGCAATAGTTAGGACAGACATCAGCTTGGATGATGTGGAGTCTATATGGGTAGAGCTGCAGAACACTAAAGGGCAAAAAACGTTAGTGGGAGTTGTGTACAGACCTCCAAACAGTAGTAGTGATGTTGGGGAAGGCATCAAACAGGAAATTAGGAGTGCATGCAATAAAGGTGCAGCAGTTATAATGGGTGACTTTAATATGCACATAGATTGGGCTAGCCAAACTGGAAGCAATACGGTGGAGGAGGATTTCCTGGAGTGCATAACGGATGGTTTTCTAGACCAATATGTCGAGGAACCAGCTAGGGGGGAGAACATCTTAGACTGGGTGTTGTGTAATGAGAGAGGATTAATTAGCAATCTCGTTGTGCGAGGCCCCTTGGGGAAGAGTGACCATAATATGGTGGAATTCTGCGTTAGGATGGAGAATGAAACAGTTAATTCAGAGACCATGGTCCAGAACTTAAAGAAGGGTAACTTTGAAGGTATGAGGCGTGAATTGGCTAAGATAGATTGGCGAATGATAATTAAGGGGTTGACTGTGGATGGGCAATGACAGACATTTAGAGACCGCATGGATGAATTACAACAATTGTGCATTCCTGTCTGCCGTAAAAATAAAAAAGGGAAGGTGGCTCAACCGTGGTTACCTAGGGTAATCAGGGATAGTATTAAAGCCAAGGAAGTGGCATACAAATTGGCCAAAATAGCAGCGAACCTGGGGACTGGGAGAAATTTAGAACTCAGCAGAGGAGGACAAAGGGTTTGATTAGGGCAGGGAAAATGAAGTATGAGAAGAAGCTTGCAGGGAACATTAAGGCGGATTGCAAAAGTTTCTATAGGTATGTAAAGAGAAAAAGGTTAGTAAAGACAAACGTAGGTCCCCTGCAGTCAGAATCCGGGGAAGTCATAACGGGGAACAAAGAAATGGCAGACCAATTGAACAAGTACTTTGGTTCAATTTTCACGAAGGAGGACACAAACAACCTTCCGGATATAAAAGGGGTCAGAGGGTCTAATAAGGAGGAGGAACTGAGGGAAATCTTTATTAGTCGGGAAATTGTGTTGGGAAATTGATGGGATTGAAGGCCGATAAATCCCCAGGGCCTGATGGACTGCATCCCAGATTACTTAAGGAGGTGGCCTTGGAAATAGCGGATGCATTGACAGTCATTTTCCAACATTCCATTGAATCTGGATCAGTTCCTATCGAGTGGAGGGTAGCCAATGTAACCCCACTTTTTAGAAAAGGAGGGAGAGAGAAAGCAGGGAATTAAAACCGGTCAGCCTGACCTCAGTTCTGGGTAAAATGATGGAATCAATTATTAAAGATGTCATAGCAGCGCATTTGGAAAATGGTGACATGATAGGTCCAAGTCAGCATGGATTTGTGAAAAGTAAATCATGCTTGACAAATCTTCTGGAATTTTTTGAGGATGTTTCCACTAAAGTGGAAAAAGGAGAACCAGTTGATGTGGTATATTTGGACTTTCAGAAGGCTTTCGACAAGGTCCCAC
Source organism: Pristiophorus japonicus (assembly GCF_044704955.1). NCBI lineage: Eukaryota > Metazoa > Chordata > Chondrichthyes > Pristiophoridae > Pristiophorus > Pristiophorus japonicus. The sequence goes on along the minus strand of NC_092005.1, from coordinate 7,977,549 downwards.
ACAGGAGATTAATGTACAAAGTTAGAGCACATGGGATTGCGGATAGTGTGCTGACATGGATTGAGAACTAGTTGTCAGACAGGAAGCAAAGAGTAGGAGTAAATGGGTACTTTTCAGAATGGCAGGCAGTGACTCGTGGGGTACCGCAGGGTTCTGTGCTGGGGCCCCAGCTGTTTACATTGTACATTAATGATTTAGAAGAGGGGATTAAATGTAGTGTCTCCAAATTTGCGGATGACACTAAGTTGGGTGGCAGTGTGAGCTGCGCGGAGGATGCTATGAGGATGCAGAGTGACTTGGATAGGTTAGGTGAATGGGCAAATCCGTGGCAGATGAAGTATAATGTGGATAAATGTGAGGTTATCCGCTTTGGTGGTAAAAACAGAGAGACAGACTATTATCTGAATGGTGACAGATTAGGAAAAGGGGAGGTGCAACGAGACCTGGGTGTCATGGTACATCAGTCACTGAAGGTTGGCATGCAGGTCCAGCAGGCCGTTAAGAAAGCAAATGGCATGTTGGCCTTCATAGCGAGCGGATTTGAGTACCGGGGTAGGGAGGTGTTGCTACATTTGTACAGGGCCTTGGTGAGGCCACACCTGGAGTATTGTGTACAGTTTTGGTCTCCTAACTTGAGGAAGGACATTCTTGCTATTGAGGGTGTGCAGCGAAGATTCACCAGACTGATTCCCGGGATGGTGTGACTGACCTATCAAGAAAGACTGTATCAACTGGGCTTGTATTCACTGGAGTTCAGAAGAGTGAGAGGTGACCTCATAGAAACGTCTAAAATTCTGAGGGGTTTGGACAGGTTGGATGCAGGAAGAATGTTCTCAATGTTGGGGAAGTCCAGAACCAGGGGTCAAGGATAAGGGGTAAGCCATTTAGGACCGAGATAAGGAGAAACTTCTTCACCCAGAGAGTGGTGAACCTGTGGAATTCTCTACCACAGAAAGTAGTTGAGGCCAATTCACTCAATATATTCAAAAGGGAGTTAGATGAAGTCCTTACAACTCGGGGGATCAAGGGGTATGGCGTGAAAGCATGAAGGGGGTACTGAAGTTTCATGTTCAGCCATGAACTCATTGAAAAGCGGTGCAGGCTAGAAGACTGAATGGCCTGCTCCTGCACCTATTTTGGTATGTTTCTATGTTTCTATATGTCTGTGTACAGGCTGTGTGTGTGTGATATATGTCTGTGTACAGACTGTGTGTGATATATTTCAGTGTACAGGCTGTGTGTGTGATATATGTCAGTGTACAGGCTGTGTGTGTGATATATGTCAGTGTACAGGCTGTGTGTGTGTGATATATGTCTGTGTACAGACTGTGTGTGATATATTTCAGTGTACAGGCTGTGTGTGTGATATATGTCAGTGCACAGGCTGTGTGTGTCTGATATATGTCAGTGTACAGGCTGTGTGTGTGATATATGTCTGTGTACAGGCTGTGTGTGATATATTTCAGTGTACAGGCTGTGTGTGTGATATATGTCAGTGTACAGACTGTATGTGTGATATATGTCTGTGTACAGGCTGTGTGTGTTATATATGTCAGTGTACAGGCTGTGTGTGTATGATATATGTCTGTGTACAGGCTGTCTGTGTGATATATGTCTGTGTACTGGCTTTGTCTGTCATATATGTCTGTTTACAGGCTGTGTGTGTGATATATGTCTGTGTACGGACTGTGTGTAATATATTTCAGTGTACAGGCTGTGTGTGTGATATATGTCAGTGTACAGACTGTGTGTGTGATATATGTCAGTGTACAGGCTGTGTGTGTGATATATGTCAGTGTACAGGCTGTGTGTGTCTGATATATGTCTGTGTGTAGGCTGTGTGTGTGATATATGTCTGTGTACAGGCTGTGTGTTTGATATATGTCCGTGTACAGGCTGTGTGTGTGATATATGTCAGTGTACAGGCTGTGTGTGTCTGATATATGTCAGTGTGCAGTCTGTGTGTGTGATATATGTCTGTGTCCAGACTGTGTGTGTGATATATGTCAGTGTACAGGCTGTGTGTGTGTGATATATGTCTGTGTACAGGCTGTGTGTGTGTGATATATGTCTGTGTACAGGCTGTGTGTGTGATATATGTCTGTGTACAGGCTGTGTGTGATATATGTCTGTGCTTATGTCTGTGTGTCTATAGTTTTTCTCTGTTTGTTACTGTGTTCCCCCTGCCCCTTTCTCCTGACCTTTCTAAATACTATTCACTGCCAATGTGTCTGGGTCAATCACCTCCCTAGAAAGTGCTGACTTGTCACTTTAATCTGGTGCATTCTGATTAATTTGATTCCTTTCTTTGTTCGTTCTTCAAATGTGGGTGGCACTCTCCAGGCCAGTATATATTGCCCATCCCTAATCGCCCCCGAGAAGTGAGAGTGAGCTGCGTTCTTGAACCGCTGCAGTCCATGTGCTGAAGGTGCTCCCACGGAGCTGTTAGGGAGGGAGTGCCAGGATTTTGACCCAGCGACTATGAAGCAACAGCCGATATATTTCCAAGTCAGGATTGTGAGTAATTTGGAGGGGAACTTGCAGATGATGCTGTTTCCATGCGCTTGCTGCCCTTGTCATTCTAGGTGGTAGGGGTCGCGGGTTTGGTAGGTGCTGACAACGAAGTCTTGGTGAGTTGCTGCAGTGCATCTTGTAGATGTTACACACTGCAGCCACGGTGCGCCGGTGATGGAGGGAGTGAATGTTTAATGTGGTCAATGCAGGGCCAATTAAGTGGGCTGCTTAGTCCTTACAAAAGGAGGCAGACAAAAAGCAGGAAACTATTGGTCAATTAGCCTAACATCTGTCGTTGGGAAAATGCTGGAGTCCGTTATTAAGGAAGCAGTAGCAGGACATTTGGAAAAGCATAATACAGTCAAGCAGAGTCAGCATGGTTTACGAAAGGGAACTCTCATTTCACAAATTTGCTGGAGCACTTTGAGGGTGTACCGAGCAGGGTGGATAAGGGCGAACCAGTGTATGTGGTGTATTTGGACATCCAGAAGGCATTGGACAAGATAAAAGTTCACGGGGTTGGGAGTAATATATTAGCATGGATAGAGGATTGGTTAACTAACAGAAAACAGAGAGTTGGCATAAATTGGTCATTTTCGGGTTGGCAACCAGTAACTAGTAAGGTGCCGTAGGGATCGGTGCTGGATCCTCACCTATTTACAATCTATATTAATGACTCGGATGAGGGGATCAAGTGTAATGTGGCCATGTTTCCTGATGATACAAAGTTGGGTGGGAAAGCAAAATGTGAGGAGGACACAAACAATCTAAAAAGGAGTATAGACAGACTAAGTGAGTGGGCAAAAATTTGGCACATGGAGTATAATGTGGGAAAATGTGAGGTTATCCACTTTGGTAGAAAAAATAGGAAAGCAAATTGTAATTTAAATGGAGAAAAATTGCAAAGTGCTGCAGTACAGAGGGACCTGGGGGACCTTGTGCATGAAACACAAAAAGTTAGTATGCAGGTACAGCAAGTGCTCAGGAAGGCAAATGGAATGTTGGCCTTTATTGCAAGGGGGATAGAGTATAAAAGCAGAGAAGTCCTGCTACAACTGTACAGGGTATTGGTGAGACCACACCTAGCGTACTGTGCACAGTTTTGATCTCCTTATTTAAGGCGGGATATACTTACATTGGAGACAGTTCAGAGAAGCTTCAATAGTTTGATTCCTGAGGTGAAGGGATTGACTTATGAAGAAAGGTTGAGTAGGTTGGGCCTATACTCATTGGAGTTTGGAAGAATGAGAAATTATCTTATTGAAAGATATAAGATACTGAGGGGTTGCAACAAAGTAGATGCAGAGAGAGTGTTTCTTCTCGTGGGGAAATCTAGAACTAGGGACATAGTTTGAGAATAAGGGGTCATCGATTTAGAACGGAGATGTGGAGACATTTCTTTTCTCAGAGGATCATAAATATTTGCAATTCTCTACCCCAGAGCGCTGTGGAGGCTGAGTCATTGAATATATTTAAGGTGGAGATAGACAGATGTGTGAGCGATAATGGAGTGAAGGGTTATGGGGAGCGGGCAGGGAAGTGGAGCTGTGCCCAAGATCAGATCAGCCATGATCTTATTAAATGGCAGAGCGTGCTCGAGTGGACGATGGCCTACTCCTGCTCCTATTTATTATGTTTTTTAAAGAGTGAAGTATGGATGCATACACAATAAGCGTTATTGTTTTACCTGACTCTATTCCCATTGATTAATTGGTGAAATATCTCGAATATTAAACTCCAGCCCAATTATACGGGTGATCAGTATAAGCAGAAAGCAAGCCCAACTGTCAGAATGGGCACGTTTCAGTCTGGGACAAGAGCAGAATCCAAACCCTGAAGTCACTTGTGAACTGGCTGGTGTCTCAGCAGGTCGGATAACTGAGTGTATCCCTTCCCACACTCGGAGCAGGTGTACGGCCTCTCTGCAGTGTGAACTCGCTGGTGTTTAGCAGGTTGGATGATGTAGTGAATCCATTCCCACAGTCAGAGCAGGTGTACGGCCTCTCCCCAGTGTGAACTCGCTGGTGTGTCAACAGGTGGGATGATGTAGTGAATCCTTTCCCACACTCGAAGCAGTTGAACGGCCTCTCCCCAGTGTGAACTCGCTGGTGTGTCAACAGATGGGATGATGTAGTGAATCCCTCCCCACACGCGGAGCAGGTGAACGGCCTCTCCCCAGTGTGAACTCGCTGGTGTTTCAGCAGGTCGGATGATGCAGTGAATCCCTTCCAACACGCGGAGCAGGTAAATGGCCTCTCCCCAGTGTGAACTCGCTGGTGTGTCAGCAGGTTGGATGATCGAGTGAATCCCTTCCCACACTCAGCGCAGGTGAACGGCCTCTCTCCAGTGTGACTGTGTCGATGAACTTCCAGCTCAGACAGGTAATTGAATCCCTTCCCACAGTCCCCACATTCACACGGTTTCTCCATGTTACGGGGGTCCTTGTGTCACTCCAGGTTGGCCGATCACTTGAAGCCTGGTCCACACACAGAACACGTATACGGGTTCTCCCCGCTGTCAATGCTGCGATGTTTTTTCAAGCTGTGTAACTGGTTAAAGCTCTTTCCACAGTCAGTGCACTGGAACACTCTCACTCGGGTATGTGTGTCTTGGTGCTTTTCCAGTCACACTGATGTTTGAAATCTGTTCCCAGACAGAACAGACAAACATTTCTCCTTCCACATTCAAAGGCCGATGATTTTCAGGTCCTGAGGAATCGAGTGGTTCTGTTCGATCTTGACGTGATGTTTGCTTTGTGTTTCCCATCTACAAATCCTTCCCTTCTGATACCCTGGAAAAGGAGTTTACACAAATCATTACTGCAAATACAGGACAGAAATTCAGAACAGGCAAATCTAGATTCTATGGAACATTATTTCCTCTCTTGTTCCTCCAAAGCTGTAAATCCCCTCCCCATACTCTCATCCCTATCTCTGTCCTGAAATTCAAACGCATCGCACGTCTGAAGGCAGCTTGTCCTATGTTCCGAATTATCATCACCATCACTGGCTGGGTTCAGTTCTACACTCACTGGTTCCCCTCCCTCTCCCTCCCCTGAAGATGCTGACTCTGGCTGGTATTGTTTCTGTCAGTCATTGGTCCAATGGGATAGTTTTACATTGCTTCATTAGGATAGATTAGACACTTTATCGGTCACTTTGTGGTACTGTGTGTCAGTGTTGGATTGACAGGTGTGTAAAGGACAGACATTTTCACTCACTCTCTGGTACTGTGTGTCAGTGTTTGAATGACAGCTGTGTATAGGACAGACACTGCCACTCACTCTCTGGTACTGTGTGTCAGTCCAGGATTGACAGGTGTGTATAGGACAGACACTGTCACTCACTCAGAGAATGACCCCGACCATCAGCACATCACCTTAAAAGGGATATAGAAACAGAATGAACAAAAACAGAGAATTCTGTAAAACTCAGCAGGTCGTGCAGATTCTGTGGATGAAGATCCCGGGTTCACGTTCAGTCAGATGATCATTCCGATATTTTAGGAAAAACGTAAAGTTTACTGATTTTTTCAAAAAAATAGCGCCTGGATAAAAATAGGCAGCGAGGAAGGACAAAAGGGAATGTCTGTGATACAGTGGAGCTTAGGAGTGATTGAATAATAAATGGCACAATGCGAAAAGGCAAAGTGGGTGGTAAGCGGGCAATAAAGTAACAAAGGATGGTCCAGAGGAGGTGTTAGTGGGACCAGCATAACTATTACCATAAATAGGGAGCGGTGCTTATGGTCCGATACGTTGAACCTAATGTTGAGGCCAGAAGACTATAACATGCCTGAAATATAGGGTGTGAACGCCTTTTAATCAGACCAGGCAACTTGGCCACCCAAGATTGATTTCCTGTACGGTTTGAATTAGGCATCCAAGGGACTATATCAAAAGCCAGCTTCTCACATCTTTTCGGCACAAGAGAAACAGGACGCACTCATATTCAGGGCAGAGTCTGTTTGACGTTGAAGTGGAGATTGACGCTGAATATATGCTCATCCCAATGGATATGAGCTCATGCGTGCAGACATGAAGATAGACTGATCAAGTATTGGCCGGAACCAAACACGGCTTTAGGTTGCCCAATGAGTACATCTGAGATACTTTAACTTTACTCAGTTCGGTGAGTTTCAACTTTGCTCCTGGAAAACTCCAGGATTTGGACGATGTTGGAACAACGGAGCGAAATCACACGTTTTAATTTGAAATATGTCTATTTTCTCACATGTCGACCGGCTCAGAAGCGGTTCTCTGACTAAACGTTGGCAGGGCTCGTCCACGATTTAAAGCCGGGACGTCTCGCATTTCAATTATGAAAATCCCCTAAGTGAGAATCATACACCTAGACCAACGAGCCGCCGACAATGTGGAGCGTAGCTCTCAGATTCTGACGGTAGTTTACTATTCGGCCCACCGTTGCTGTGCTGACTCTCAGAGACCCATCGAATGAATCCCCCTCTCCATAATCCTGCTAATGTTTTCCCTTTGATGAATATATTATTAATTTGAGACATTACATTGCCAAAGAGCTGCATCCTTGTCTGTAAAAGGTGAATTTGGCAATGAGGTTAAATGTGATTGACAAAAAAACAAGAGCGGTCAAATGTTTAACACAATAACGACGATGGTGGGAGCACACTGTATCAGCAGTCCATCGCCCGAACCTCTCGGCTACCTCGCCTCCTTTTTACAGCAACGTCAGACATCCATCCCCTACTTTCTGCATCCAAACAGAAATAATGTGCACGAAAGTCTACTTCACCGCCTGTTCTACCCCTGCAACCAGATCGGCAGTGATGAAAATGTCACATTAGCTTCCAAAAGCAAACAGCCTTCCTTTACTTCAGGTGAGTGACTGTACGAGATGCTTGGTTTTGAGGCAGAATCAAAATAAAGAATATAAAATTTCACTCGGCGAGTTAGTTGACCGCGGCAGGACTCGAACCTGCAATCTTCCGATAACATCGTGATTACAATCGAGATCAGATGCCTTATCCATTAGGGAAAGCGGCCGCTGCCGTTGACGCAACATTTGTTGTTTTTTTATATTGAGAGCAAATTTGGGACAAGGGTTATATCAAGGTGTGCATTTAGGAAAACATGAGCATATTTCGAGTAATGAATAGATGCGCTGCGATATGGATGCGCACGGGCACAGGCAACGTCAATGTAGCTTGAAACACAACAGTTTCACAATTCGATCATCGCAGCTGAAATCACACTCCTTTTAAAATATACAGGATGATCCGGATTATGAGAAAATAAGTCTTAAACGGGCAAATTATGAACCGGAACTGACAACCATCCCGTTTAAACAGACACCGAATGATCCGGGACTGCAAACAAAAAGCCAATTTGAAATATATATACATTTATCATAATAAGTAAATAAATAAGTTCACAATTTTATTGAAAAAAATTGAATTTGATATGATTTAAATAAATAAATAATTGTTTCATAAGCTATGTATTTTTGATTGAACGAAGTTTGTGTGACTGGATGAATTCCACTGGAAATCAGGGGGTGCAGTCAGTAAATACCCAAACACAGTAAGCCCATGGTGGAAGACAAGCCACGAACGAAGATGTGGGCAACAAAGGCGATCATTTAAAGTCGCGACTGCCTTTCTGCAGGATCTAATAGCAGCTGCGTGTGCTGTGAAAGAGATTAAAATGTAGTAGAGTCCAGTGTAGGCAGAACAGAAAAAGCACATTTATTGTGAAATTTAAAAATTAGTGAATGTATATATTAATATACATATATATGAATATTTATATATATATATATAGATAAAAAAACAAAGTCAATCAGTCAGTCTTGTCTTGATTTGATTTGTATTTGAAAATAAGGGGGAAGGAGCTCATCATGTCACACAACCCATACGCAAGCTCTCGCTAAAATCGCTATGTTTCTAACGTATGTGATTTGCCTTCTTTCAGATGTGGAATAGCAAAATCCCAGAGCAGATTCTTCTCCTGTCAGGCAGTCCTCGAATGCGTGTTCAATCAAATCAGAATGGCTTCAAGTTGCATGTAATGCCTTTTTTCTCACATGAAATGAAATGCACATTAAAATCGCGCAGCACGTTTGCACGCACTCTCTCGCTTACACAAACACAGAAACAAACTAAAATTCCTGCACCCTCAAAAGGCAGTTTTTGAAATTTGAAATTGAAATCCGTGACAGACAGCACATCCCTTTTAAACGAACACAGAATGATCCGGGACTGATAGCACACCATTTTAGAGAGTCAGAGAATGACCCCGGACAGACAGCACATCACCTTAAAAGGGATACGGAAACAGAATGAACAAAAAAAGAGAATTCTGCAAACTCAGCAGGTCGTGCAGATTCAGTGGATGAAGATCCCTGGTTCACTTTCAGTCAGATGATCATTCCGATATTTTAGGAAAAATGTAAAGTTTACAGATGTTTTCAACAAAAATAGCGCCTGGAAAAAAGTGGGCAACGAGGAACGACAAACGGGAATGTCTGTGATACAGTGGAGCTTCGGAGTGATTGAATAATAAATGGCACAATGAGAAAAGGCAATATGGGTGGTAAGCGGGCAATAAAGTAACAAAGGATGGACCAGAGGAGGTGTTAGTGTGAACAGCAGAACCATTATCAGACAATGGGAGGGTGCTTATGGTCCGATACTTTGAACCTAATGTTGAGGCCAGAAGACTATAACATGCCTGAAATATAGGGTGTGAACGCCTTTTAATCAGACCAGGCAGGTTGGACACCCCGGATTGATTTCCTGTACGGTTTGAATTCGGCAGCCAAGGGACTAATTCAAAAGCCAGCTTCTCACATCTTTCCGGCGCTTGAGAAACAGGACACACTCATATTCAGGGTAGAGTATTTTTCATGTTGAAGTGGAGATTGACGCTGAATGTATGCTTATCCCAATGGAGGTGAGCTCATGCGTGCAGAAATGAAGATATACTGATCAGGCATTGGCCTTAAACAAACACAGGTTTAGGTTGTCCAATGAGACACAGAGCCGAGTACATCTGAGATACATGAACTTTAATCAGTTCGGAGAGTTTCACTTTGCTGCTGGGAAACCCCAGCATTTGGACGCTGTGGGAACAATGGAGCGAAATCACACGTTTTATTTTGAAATATGTCCGTTTTCTCACATGTCGATCGGCTCAGAAGCGGTTCGTTGACTAAAAGTTGGCAGGGCACGTCCGGGATTTGAGCCTGGGACCTCTCGCATTTCACGTATGAAAATCTCAAAGCGAGAATCATACCTCTGGACCAACGAGCCGCCGACAGAGAACAGCGATGCTCCAGATTCTAACGGTAGTTTGCTATTCAGCTCATCGTGCCTGTGCTGACTCTCAGAGACCTATCTGATGAGTCCTCCTCTCAATAGTCCTGCTAATGTTTTCCCTTTGATGAATATATTATTAATTTGAGACATTACATTACCAAAGAGTTGCATCCTTGTCAGTAAAAGGTGAATTTGGTAATGAGGTTAAATGTGATTGACAAAAAAATCAGAACGGTCAAATGTTTAACACAATAACGACGATGGTGGGAGCACACTGGATCAGCAGTCCATCGCCTGAACCTCTCAGCCACCTCGTCTCCTATTGGCAGCAACGTCAGACATTCATCCCCTATTTTTTGCATGCAAACAGAAATAATGTGCAAGAAAGTCTACTTCACCACCTGTTCTGCCCGTGCAACCAGATCGACAGTGATAAAAATGTGCCATTAGCTTCTTAAAGCAAACAGCCTTCCTTTACTTCAGGTGAGTGACTGTCCGAGATGATTGTTTATTTGAGGCAGAATCAAAATAAAGAATATAAAATTTCACGTGGCCAGTTAGTTGACCGCGGCAGGACTCGAAACTGCAATCTCCTGATAACATCGCGGTTACAATCGAAGTTAGACGCCTTATCCATTCGGGAAAGCGGCCGCTGCCGTTTGCAAAACATTTGTTGTTTTTTATATTGAGAGCAAATTTGGGACAAGGGTTATATCAAGGAATGGATTTAGGAAAACATGAGCATATTTGGAGTAATGAATAGATGCGCTGCGATATGGATGCGCACGGGCACAGGCAACGTCAATGTAGCTTGAAATACAACAGTTTAACAATTCGGTTATCGCAGCTGAAATCAAACACCTTTTAAAATATACAGGATGATCCGGATTATGCGAAAATACGTCATAAAGGGGCAAATTATGAACCGGAACTGACAACCATCCCGTTTAAGCAAGCACCGAATGATCCTGAACAGCAAGCGCATTCCTATTACAAAGATGTAGAATGACCCTTGAGGGAAAGCAGTTCGCTTTTAAAAGAATAAAGTGGGATTTCTATCATTCCTGAAGGCAATTGTGCTGTGCGTGAGTGAGCGTAGGTCTCAGGACTGGGACAGTTATTGAAGCCACAGGTGATCGACAGGCAGGAAGGACGGAGGGAAGTAAAACCAACCCAGACAAAAAGCCAATTTAAAATTTCTAGATATTTATCATAATAAGAAAATAAATAATTTTACAATTTTATTGCAAAAATTTGAATTTGATTTGATTCAAACAAATAATTAATTGTTTCATAATCTCTATATTTTTGATTGAACGAAGACTGTGTGACTGGAAATCAGGGGGTGCAGTCAGTAAATACCCAAACACAGTCAGCCCATGGTGGAAGACAAGCCACGATGGAAGTTGTGGGCTACAAAGGCGATCTTTTAAAGTCGCGAGTGCCTTTCTGCGTATCTGACAGCAGCTGCGTGTGCTGTGAAAGCGTTCTAATGTAATAGAGCCAATGCAGGCAGAACAGAAAAAAGCACATTTATTGTGAATGTTAAAAAGTCGGGAATGTATATAAATATACGTACATATAATTTTTTATATCTATATATATCTGTATAAACAAAGTCAGTCAGTCATGTCGTGTCTTGTCTTGATTTGATTTATATTTGAAAATAAGGGGGAAGGAGCTCATCATGTCACACAGCCCATACGCAAGCTCTCGCTAAAATCGCTATGTTTCTAACTTATGTCATTTGCCTTCTTTCAGATGTGGAATAGCAAAATCCCACAGCAGATTCTTCTCATGTCAGGCAGTCCTCGAATGCGTGTTCCATCAAGCCAGTATGGATTCAAGTTGCATGTAATGCCGTTTTTCTCACATTTCATGAAATGCACAGTAAGATCGCACAGCACGTTTGCACGCACCCTCTCGCTTACACAAACAGACAATCAAACTAAAATTCCTGCACCCTCCAAAGGCAGTTTTTGAAAATTGAAATTTGAAATCCGGGACAGACAGCACATCCCTTGTAAACAGACACAGAATGAACCGGGACTGAGAGCACACCATTTTGGAGAGACAGAGAATGACGCCGGCGATCAGCACATCACCTTAAAAGGGATACGGAAACAGAATGAACAAAAACAGAGAATTCTGTAAAACTCAGCAGGTCGTGCAGATTCTGTGGATGAAGAACGCGTGCTCACGTTCAGTCAGACGGTCATTCCGATATTTTAGGAAAAATGTAAATTTTACAGATTTTTTCCACAAAAATAGCGCCTGGAAAAAAATAGGCAGCGAGGAAGGACAAAAGGGAATGTCTGTGATACAGTGGAGCTTAGAAGTGATTGAATAATAAATGGCACAATGCGAAAAGGCAAAGTTGGTGGTAAGCGGGCAATAAAGCAACAAAGGATGGTCCAGAGGAGGTGTTAGTGGGAACAGCAGAACCATTGCCAGACAATGGGAGCGGTGCTTATGATCGGATACGTTGAACCTAATGTTTAGGCTAGAAGACTATAACATGCCTGAAATACAGGGTGTGAACGCATTTTAATCAGACCAGGCAGCTTGGCCACCCCGGATTGATTTCCTGCACGGTTTCAATTCGGTAGCCAAGGGAACATAATAAGAACATAAGAACGTAAGAACATAAGAATTAGGAACAGGAATAGGCCATCGAGCCCCTTGAGCCTTCTCAGCCATTCTCAAAGATCATGGCTGATCTGGCCATGGACTTAGCTCCACTTACCCGCCCGCTCCACAGACCCCTTCATTCCCTTATTGGTTAAAAATTTATAAATCTGTGATTTGAATACATTCAATGAGCTAGCCTCAACTGCTTCCCTGGGCAGAGAATTCCACAGATTCACAACCCTCTGGGAGAAGAAATTCCTTCTCAACTCGGTTTTAAATTGGCTCTCCCGTATTTTGAGTCTGTGCCACCTAGTTCTAGTCTCCCCAACCAGAGGAAACAACCTCTCTGCCTCTATCTTTTCTATCCCTTTCATTATTTTAAATGTTTCTATAACATCACCCCTCATCCTTCTGAACTCCAACGAGTAAAGTCCCAGTCCTCTCAATCTATCATCATAAGGTAACCCCCTCATCTTTGTAATCAGCCTAGAGAATCGTCTCTGTACCCCCTCCAAAGCTAGTATATCCTTCCTTATGTAAGGTGACCAAAACTGCACGCAGTACTCCAGGTGTGGGCTCCCCAATAACCTGTACAGTTGCAGCAAGACCTCCCTGCTTTTGTACTCCATCCCTCTCGCAATGAAGGCCAACATTGCATTCGCCTTCCTGATTACCTGCTGCACCTTCAAATTAAAATTTTGGGATTAATGTACAAGGACCCCCAGGTCCCTCTGTACCACAGCATGTTGTAATTTCTCCCCATTCACATAATATTCCCTTTTACTGTTTTTTTTTCCAAGGTGGATGACCTCACATTTTCCTACATTGTATTCCATCTGCCAAGCCTTAGCTCATTCGCTAAACCTATCTAAATCTCTTTGCAGCCTCTCTGTGACCTCTACACAACCCGCTTCCCCACTAATCTTTGTGGCAAATTTTGTTACACTACTCTCTGTTCCCGCCTCCAGCTCATCTATGTATATAGTAAACAGTTGTGGTCCCAGCATCGATCCCTGTGGCACACCACTAAGCACCGATTTCCAACCTGAAAAGGACCCATTTATCCCAACTCTCTGCTTTCTATTAGCCAGCAAATTCTCTATCCATGCTAATACATTTCCACTGACTCTGCGTACCTTTACCTTCTGCAGTAGCCTTTTGTGTGGCACCTTATCGAATGCTAAATAGACCACATCATTCGGCACACCTCTATCCACCATGCTCGTTATAGCTTCAAAGAATTCCAGTAAATTAGTTAAACATGAGTTCCCCTTCATGAATCCATGTTGTGTCTGCTTTATTGCACTATTCCTATCTCGATGTCCCGCTATTTCTTCCTTACTGATAGCTTCAAGCATTTTCCCCACGACAGATGTTAAACTAACCAGCCTATAGTTATCTGCCTTTTGTCTGCCCCCTTTTTTAAACAGAGGCGTTACATTGGCTGCTTTCCCATCCACTGGTACCTCCCCAGAGTCCAGACAATTTTGGTAGATTATAACCAATGCATCTGCTATAACTTCTACCATATCTTTTAATACCCTGGGATGCATTTCATCAGGACCAGTGGCCTTGTCTACATTGAGTCCCATTAGCCTGTCTAGTACTACCTCCCTAGTGATAGTGATTGTCTCAAGGTCCTCCCTTCCCACATTCCCGTGACCAGCAATTTTTGGCATGGTTTTTGTGTCTTCCACTGTGAAGACCGAAGCAAAATAATTGTTTTAGGTCTCAGCCAATACCACATTTCCCATTACTAAATCCCCCTTCTCAACTTCTAAAGGACCAACATTTACTTTAGTCACTCTTTTCCTTTTTATATATCGGTAAATGCTTTTACTATCTGTTTTATGTTTTGCGCAAGTTTACTTTCGGAATCTATCTTTCCTTTCTTTATTGCTTTCTTAATCATACTTTGCTGTCATTTAAAATGTTCTCAATCTTCTAGTTTTCCAATAACCTTGGCCAACTTATACGCATTAATTTTTAATTTGATACTCTCTTTATTTCCTTGGTTATCCACGGCTGTTGTCCCTTCTCTGTCCGCCCTTGTTTTTCACTGGACTAATTCAAAAGCCAGCTTCTCACATCTCACATCCTTTCGGCACTGGAGAAACAGGAGGCACTCATATTCAGGGTAGAGTATGTTTGACGTTGAAGTGGAGATTGACGCTGAATATATGCTTATCCCAATGGAGGTGAGCTCATGCGTGCAGAAATGAAGATATATTGATCAAGTATTGGCCGGACACAAACACGGGTTTAGGTTGTCCAATGAGACACAGAGCCGAGTACATCTGAGATACTTTAACTTTAATCAGTTAGGTGAGTTTCACTTTGCTCCTGGAAAACTCCAGGATTTGGACGCTGTGGAAACAACGGAGCGAAATGACACGTTTTATTTTGAAATATGTCCGTTTTCTCACACGTCGACCGGTCACAGAAGCGGTTCTTTGACTAAATGTGGGCAGGGCTCGTCCGGGATTTGAACCTGAGACCTCTTGCATTTCAATTATGAAAATGTCAAGGCAAAAATCATACACCGAGACCAACGAGCCGCCGACAGTGAGAGACGTAGTTCTCAGATTCTAATGGTAGTTGGCTATTCGACTCATCGTACCTGTGCTGACTCTCAGAGACTTATCGAATGAGTCCCCCTCTCCATAGTCCTGCTAATGTTTTCCCTTTGGTGAATATATTATTAATTTGAGACATTACATTTCCAAAGAGCTGCATCCTTGTCAGTAAAAGGTGAATTTGGCAATGAGGTTCAATGTGATTGACAAAAAAACCAGAGCGGTCAAATGTTTAACACAATATCGACGATGGTGGGAGCAGACTGTATCAGCCGACCATCGCCTGAACCTCTCGGCCACCTCGTCTCCTATTTACAGTAACGTCAGACATCCATCCCCTATTTTTTGCATCCAAACAGAAATAATGTGCAAGAAAGTTGACTTAACCACCTGTTCTGCCCATGCAACCAGATCGGCAGTGATGAAAATGTGCCATTAGCTTCTGAAAGCAAACAGCCTTCCTGTACTTCAGGTGAGTGACTGTACGAGATGATTGGTTTTTTGAGGCAGAATCAAAATAAAGAATATTAAATTTCACGTGGCTAATTAGTTGACCGCGGCAGGACTCGAACCTGCAATCTTCTGATAACATCGCGGTTACAATCGAAGTCAGACTTATTATCCATTAGGGAAAGTGGCCGCTGCCGTTTGCAAAACATTTGTTGTTTTTTATATTGAGAGCGTGAGTGAGCGTGGGTCTCAGGACCAGTCGGGGCTGGAACAGTTGTTGAAGCCACAGGTGATATCAGGCAGGAAGGACGGAGAGAAGTAAAACCAACCCAGACAAAAAGCCAATTTAAAATTTCTAGATATTTATCATAATAAGAAAATAAATAATTTTACAATTTTATTGCAAAAATGTGAATTTGATTTGATTCAAACAAATAATTAATTGTTTCATAATCTATACATTTTTGATTGAACGAAGGCTGTGTGACTGGATGAATTCCACTGGAAATCAAGGCGTGCAGTCTCTAAATACCCAAACACAGTAAGCCCATGGTGGAAGACAAGCCACGATGGAAGTTGTGGGCAACAAAGGCGATCTTTTAAAGTCGCGAGTGCCTTTCTGCAGGATCTGACATCAGCTGCGTGTGCTGTGAAAGAGGTCAAATGTAATAGAGCCAATGCAGGCAGAACAGAAAAAGCACATTTATTGTGAATGTTAAAAAGTTGGGAATGTATAAAAACATACGGACATATACATTTTTATATCTATATATACCTGTATAAACAAAGTCAGTCAGTCATGTCGTGCCTTGTCTTGAATTGATTTGTATTTGAAAATAAGGGGGAAGGAGCTCATCATGTCACACAGCCCATACGCAAGCTCTCGCTAAAATCGCCATGTTTCTAACTTATGTCATTTGGTCATTTGCCTTCTTTCAGATGTGGAATAGCAAAATCCCACAGCAGATTCTTCTCATTTCAGGCAGTCCTCGAATGCGTGTTCCATCAAGCCAGTACGGCTTCAAGTTGCATGAAATGCATTTTTTCTCACACGACATGAAATGCACAGGAAGGTCACGCAGCACGTTTGCACGCACTCTCTCGCTTACACAAACACACAATCAAACTAAAATTCCTGCACCCTCACAAGGCAGTTTTTGAAATTTGAAATTCGGTACAGATAGCACATCCCTTGTAAACAGACACAGAATGAACCGGGACTGATAGCACACCATTTTGGAGAGACAGAGAATGATGCCGGCGATCAGCACATCACCTTAAAAGGGATACGGAAACACAATGAACAAAAACAGAGAATTCTGTAAAACTCAGCAGGTCGTGCAGATTCTGTGGATGAAGATCCCGTGCTCACGTTCAGTCAGATGATCATTCCGATATTTTAGGAAAAATGTAAATTTTACAGATTTTTTCAACAAAAATAGCACCTGAAAAAAAATAGGCAGCGAGGAAGGACAAAAGGGAATGTCTGTGATACAGTGGATCTTAGAAGTGATTGAATAATAAATGGCACAATGCGAAAAGGCAAAGTGGGTGGTAAGCGGGCAATAAAGCAACAAAGGATGGTCCAGAGGAGGTGTTAGTGGGAACAGCAGAAACATTACCAGACAATGGGAGCGGTGCTTATGATCCGATACGTTCAACCTAATGTTTAGGCCAGAAGACGATAACATACCTGAAATATAGGGTATGAACGCCTTTTAATCAGACCAGGCAGCTTGGCCACCTCGGATTGATTTCCTGCATGGTTTGAATTCGGTAGCCAAGGGAACATAATAAGAACATAAGAACTTAAGAAAATAAGAATTAGGAACAGGAGTAGGCCATCGCGCCCGTCGAGCCTGCTCAGCCATTCACAAAGATCATAGCTGATCTGGCCATAGACTTAGCTCCACTTACCCGCCCGCTCCACAGACCCCTTCATTCCCTTATTGCTTAAACATTTATCTACCTGTGATTTGAATACATTCATTGAGCTAGCCTCAACTGCTTCCCTGGGCAGAGAATTCCACAGATTCACAACCCTCTGGGAGAAGAAACTCCTTCTCAACTCGGGTTTATATTGGCTCTCCCGTATTTTGAGGCTGTGGCCCCTAGTTCTAGTCTCCCTAACCAGAGGAAACAACCTCTCTGCCTCTATCTTGTCTATCACTTTCATTATTTTAAATGTTTCTATAATATCAACCCTCATCCTTCTGAACTCCAACGAGTAAAGTCCCAGTCCGCTCAATCTATCATCATAAGGTAACCCCCTCATCTCCGTAATAAGCCTAGTGAATCGTCTCAGTACCCCCTCCAAAGCTAGTATATCCTTCCTTATGTAAGGTGACCAAAACTGCACGCAGTACTCCAGGTGTGGCCTCCCCAATATCCTGTAAAATTGCAGCCAGACCTCCCTGCTTTTGTACTCCATCCCTCTCGCAATGAAGGCCAACATTCCATTCGCCTTCCTGATTACCTGCTGCACCTGCAAATTAAATTTTTGAGATTAATGTACAAGGACACCCAGGTCCCTCTGCACCGCAGCATGTTGTAATTTCTCCCCATTCACATAATATTCCCTTTTACTGTTTTTTTTTTCCAAGGTGGATTACCTCACATTTTCCTACATTGTATTCCATCTGCCAAGCCTTAGCCCATTCGCTTAACCTATCTAAATCTCTTTGCACCCTATCTTTGCCCTCTACACAACCCGTTTCCCCACTAATCGTTGTGGCATCTGCAAATTTTGTTATACTACTCTCTGTTCCCTCCTCCAGCTCATCTATGTATATAGTAAACAGTTGTGGTCTCAGCACCGATCCCTGTGGCACACCACTAACCACCGATTTCCAACCTGAAAATGACCCATTTATCCCAACTCTCTGCTTTCTGTTAGCCAGCAAATTCTCTATCCATGCTAATACATGTCCACTGACTCTGCGTACCTTTACATTCTGCAGTACCATTTTGTGTGGCACCTTATCGAATGCCTTTTGGAAATCTAAATACACCACATCCATCGGTACACCTCTATCCACCATGCTCGTTATAGCTTCAAATAATTTCAGTAAATTATTTAAACATGATTTCCCCTTCATGAATCCATGTTGTGTCTGCTTGATTGCACTATTCCTATCTCGATGTCCCGCTATTTCTTCCTTACTGATAGCTTCAGGCATTTTCCCCACGACAGATGTTAAACTAACCGGCCTATAATTATCTGCCTTTTGTCTGCCCCCTTTTTTAAACAGAGGCGTTACATTAGCTGCTTTCCAATCCACTGATACCTCCCCAGAATCCAGAGAATTTTGGTAGATTATAACTAATGCATCTGCTATAACTTCTGCCATCTCTTTTAATATCCTGGGATGCATTTCATCAGGACCAGGGGCCTTGTCTACATTGAGTCCCATTAGCCTGTCTAGCACTACCTCCCTTGTGATAGTGATTGTCTCAAGGTCCTCCCTTCCCACATTCCCGTGACCAGCAATTTTTGGCATGGTTTTTGTGTCTTCCACTGTGAAGACCAAAGCAAAATAATTGTTTAAGGTCTCAGCCAATACCACATTTCCCATTATTAAATCCCCCTTCTCATCTTCTAAAGGACCAACATTTACTTTAGTCACTCTTTTCCTTTTTATATATCGGTAAAAGACTTTACTATTTGTTTTTATGTTTTGCGCAAGTTTACTTTCGTAATCTATCTTTCCTTTCTTTATTGCTTTCTTAGTCATACTTTGCTGTCGTTTAAAATTTTCTCAATCTTCTACTTTTCCACTAACCTTGGCGAACTTATACGCATTGGTTTTTAATTTGATACTCTCCTTTATTTCCTTGTTTATCCCCGGCTGTTATCCCTTCTCTGCCCGCCCTTGTTTTTCACTGGACTAATTCAAAAGCCAGCTTCTCACATCTTTTCGGCACTAGAGAAACAGGAGGCACTCATATTCAGGGAAGATAATTTTAACGTTGAAGTGGAGATTGACGCTGAATATATGCTTATCCCAATGGCGGTGAGCTCATGCATGCAGAAATGAAGATATTTTGATCAAGTATTGGCCGGGAACAAACACGGGTTTAGGTTGTCCAATGAGACACAGAGCCGAGTACATCTGAGATACTTTAACTTTAATCAGTTAGGTGAGTTTCACTTTGCTCCTGGAAAACTCCAGGATTTGGACGCTGTGGGAACAACGGATCGAAATGACACGTTTTATTTTGAAATATGTCCGTTTTCTCACATGTCGACCGGTCACAGAAGCGGTTCTTTGAATAAAAGTTGGCAGGGCTCCTCCGGGATTTGAACCTGGGACCTCTTGCATTTCAATTATGAAAATCTCAAAGCGAAAATCATACACCTAGACCAACGAGCCGCCGGCAGTGTGGAACGTCGCTCTCAGATTCTAACGGTAGCATGCTATTCGGCTCATCGTGCCTGTGCTGATTCTCAGTGACCTATCTAATGAGTCCCCCTCTCCATAGTCCTGGTAATATTTTCCCTTTGATGAATATATTATTAATTTGAGACATTACATTACCAAAGAGCTGCATCCTTGTCAGTAAAATGTGAATTTGGCAATGAGGTTAAATGTGATTGACAAAAAAACCAGAGCGGTCAAATGTTTAACACAATAGCGACGATGGTGGGAGCACACTGTATCAGCAGTCCATCGCCTGAACATCTCGGCCACCTCGTCTCCTATTTACAGTAACGTCAGACATCCTTCCCCATTTTTTGCATCCAAACAGAAATAATGTGCAAGAAAGTCGACTTCACCACCTGTTCTGCCCATGCAACCAGATCGGCAGTGATGAAAATGTGTCATTAGCTTCTGAAATCAAACAGCCTTCCGGTACTTCAGGTGAGTTACTGTACGAGATGATTGGTTTTTTGAGGCAGAATCAAAATAAAGAATATAAAAATTCACGTGGCCAGTTAGTTGACCGCGGCAGGACTCGAACCTGCAATTTTCTGATAACATCGCGGTTACAATCGAAGTCAGACTTATTATCCATTGGGCAAAGGGGCCGCTGCCGGTTGCAAAACATTTGTTGTTTTTTATATTGGGAGCAAATTTGGGACAAGGGTTATATCAAGGAATAGATTTAAGAAAACATGAGCATATTTCGAGCAATGAATAGTTTTGCTGTTATATGGATGCGCACGGGCACAGGCAACGTCAATGCAGCTTGAAAGACAACAGTTTCACAATTCGGTCATCGCAGCTGAAATCACACTCCTTTTAAAATATACAGGATGATCCGGATTATGAGAAAATAAGTCTTAAACGGGCAAATTATGAACCGAAACTGACAACCATCCCGTTTAAGCAAGCACCGAATGATCCTGAACAGCATATACATTTTTATATCTATATATATCTGTATAAACAAAGTCAGTCAGTCATGTCGTGTCTTGTCTTGATTTGATTTGTATTTGAAAATAAGGGGGAAGGAGCTCATCATGTCAACCAGCCCATACGCAAGCTCTCGGTAAAATCGATATGTTTTTAACTTATCTCATTGCCTTCTTTCAGATGTGGAATAGCAAAATCCCACAGCAATTCTTCTCATGTCAGGCAGTCCTCGAATGCGTGTTCCATCAAGTCAGTATGGCTTCAAGTTGCATGTGATGCCTTTTTTCTCACATGACATGAAATGCACAGTAAATCGAGCAGCATGTTTGCACGCACTCTCTCGCTAACACAAACACACAATTAAACTAAAATTCCTGCACACTCCAAAGGCTGTTTTTGAAATTTGAAATTTGAAATCTGGGACAGATAGCACATCCCTTTTAAACAGACACAGAATGAACCGGGACATAAGAACATAAGAACATAAGAATTAGGAACAGGAGTAGGCCATCTAGCCCCTCGAGCCTGCTCCACCATTCAATAAGACGATGGCTAATCTCGTCGTGGACTCAGCTCCACTTACCCGCCCTCTCCCTGTAACCCTTAATTCTCTTATTGGTTAAAAATACATCGATCTTTAACTTGAAAACATTCAATGAGCTAGCCTCAACTGCTTCCTTGGGCAGAGAATTCCACAGATTCACAACCCTCTGGGAGAAGACATTCTTTCTCAACTCGGTTTTAAATTGGCTCCTCCGTATTTTGAGGCTGTGCCCACTAGTTCTAGTCTCCCTTACCAGTGGAAACAATCTCTCTGCCTCTATCTTGTCTATCCCTTTCATGATTTTAAATGTTTCTATAAGATCACCCCTCATCATTCTGAATTGCAACGAGTAAAGACCCAGTCTTCTCAATCTATCATCATATGGTAACCCCCTCATTTCTGGAATCAGCCTAGTGAATCGTCTCTGTACCCCTTTCAAAGCTATTATATCCTTCGTTAAGTAAGGTGACCAAAACTGAACGCAGTACTCCAGGTGCGGCCTCACCAATAGCCTATACAGTTGCAGCAGGACCTCCCTGCTTTTGTACTCCATCCCTTTCGCAATGAAGACCAACATTGCATTCGCCTTCCTGATTACCTGATGCACCTGCAAACTAACCTTTTGGGATTAATATACAAGGACACCCAGGTCCGTCTGCACCACAGAATGTTGTAATTTCTCCCCATTCAAATAATATTCCCTTTTACTGTTTTTTTTCCCAAGGTGGATGACCTCACATTTTCCGACATTGTATTCCATCTGCCAAACCTTAGCCCATTCGCTTAACCTATCTAAATCTCTTTGCAGCCTCTCTGTGTCCTCTACACAACCCGCTTCCCCACTAATCTTTGTGTCATCTGCAAATTTTGTTGCACTACACTCTGTCCCCTCTTCCAGGTCATCTATGTATATTGTAAACAGTTGTGGTCCCAGCACCTATCCCTGTGGCACACCACTAACCACTGATTTCCAACCGGAAAAGGACCCATTTATCCCGACTCTATGCTTTCTGTTCCGCAGCCAATTATCTATCCATCCTAATACATTTCCTCTGAATCCGCATACCTTTATCTTCTGCAGTAACCTTCTGTGTGGCACCTTATTGAATGCCTTTTGGAAATCTAAATACACCACATCCATCGGTACAACTCTATCCACCATGCTCATTATATCCTCAAATAATTCCAGTAAGTTAGTTAAACATGATTTGCCCTTCATGAATCCATGTTGCGTCTGCTTGATTGCACTATTCCTATCTAGATATCCCGCTATTTCTTCCTTACTGATAGTTTGAAGCATTTTCCCCACTACAGATGTTAAACTAACCGGCCTATAGTTACCTGCCTTTGGCCTTCCCCCTTTTTTAAACAGAGGCGTTACATTAGCTGCTTTCCAATCCGCTGGTACCTCCCCAGAGTCCAGAGAATTTTGGTAGATTATAACGAATGCATCTGCTTTCACTTCCGCCATCTCTTTTAATACCCTGAAATGCATTTCATCAGGACCAGGGGACTTGTATTCCTCCAGTCCCATTAGCCTGTCCAGCACTACCCCGCTAGTGATAGTGATCATCTCAACGTCCTCCCTTCCAACATTCCTGTGGCCTGAAAATTTTGGCATGGTTTTTGTGTCTTCCACTGTGAAGACGGAAGCAAAATAATTGTTTAAGGTCTCAGCCATTTCCACATTTCCCATTATTAAATCCCCCTTTTCATCTTCTAAGGGACCAACATTTACTTTAGTCACTCTTTTCCGTTTTATATATCTGTAAAAGCTTTTACAATCTGTTTTTATGTTTTGCGTAAGTTTACCTTCGTAATCTACCTTCCCTTTCTTTATTGCTTTTTTAGTCATTTTTCGCTGTTGCTTAAAATTTTCCCAATCCTGTAGTTTCCGACTAACCTTGGCCACCTTATACGCATTGGTCTTTGATTTGATACTTTCCTTTATTTCCTTGGTTATCCACGGCTGGTTATCCCTTCTCTTGCCGCCCTTCTTTTTCACTGGAATATATTTTTGTTGCGCACTATGAAAGAGCTCCTTAAACGTGCTCCACTGTTCCTCAATTGTGCCACCGTTTAGTCCTTGTTTCCAGTCTACTTTAGCCAACTCTGCCCTCATCCCGCTGTAGTCCCCTTTGTTTAAGCATAGTATGCTCGTTAATGACACAACTTCCTCATCCTCAATCTGTATTACAAATTCCACCATATTGTGATCACTCATTCTGAGAGCATCTTTTACTAGGAGATCGTTTATTTTTCCTGTCTCATTACACAGCACCAGATCTAAGGTGGCTTGCTCCCTTGTAGGTTCTGTTACATACTGTTCTAAGAAACAATCACGTATGCTTTCTATGCATTCCTCCTCCAGGCTACCCCGTGCGATTTGATTTGACCAATCGATATGTAGGTTAAAATCCCCCATGACTACTGCCGTTCCTTTTTCACATGCCTCCATTATTCCCTTGATTATTTCCCGCCCCACCATGAAGTTTTTATTTGGGGGCCTATAAACTACGCTGACCAGTGACTTTTTCCCCTTACTATCACTAATCTCCACCCACAATGATGCAACATTTTGTTCATTAGAGCCAATATCATCTCTCACAACTGCCCTGATATCATTTTTTATTAACAGAGCTACCACACCTCCTTTCCCTTCTTGCCTATCTTTCTGAATCGTCAGATTCCCCTGTATGTTTAATTCCCAGTCTTGGCCACCCTGCAACCATGTTTCTGTAATGGCCACCAAATCATACCCATTTGCAATGATTTGTGCCGTCAACTCATTTACTTTATTTCGAATGCTGCGTGCATTTAGGTAGAGTGTTTTCATCCTAGTTTTTAAACCATGATTTTTAGTTTTGACCCCTCCTGCAGCCCCTTTATATTCAGTGGCCCTTTTTGTTTCTTGCCTTGGGTTTCTCTGCCCTCCACTATTACTCATCTCCTTTCTGTCTTTTGTTTTTGTCTCCTTTTTGTTTCCCTCTGTCTCCCTGTATTGGTTCCCATCCCCCTGCCATATTAGTTTAACTCCTCCCCAACAAGACTGGCAAACACTCCCCCTAGTACATTGGTTCCGGTCCTGCCCAAATGCAGACCGTCCGGTTTGTACTGGTCCCACCTCCCCCAGAACCGGTTCCAATGCCCCAGGAATTTGAATCCCTCCCTGCTGCACCACTGCTCAAGCCACGTATTCATCTGTGCTATCCTGCGATTCCTACTCTGACTAGCACGTGGCACTGGTAGCAATCCCGAGATTACTACTTTTGAGATCCTACGTTTTAATTTAGCTTCTAGCTCCTTACATTCGTCTCGTAGGACCTCATCCCTTTTTTTACCTATGTCGTTGGTACCAATGTGCACCACGACAACTGGCTGTTCTCCCTCCCTTTTTAGAATGTCCTGCACCCGCTCTGAGACATCCTTGACCCTTGCACCAGGGAGGCAACAAGCCATCCTGGAGTCTCGGTTGCGGCTGCAGACACGCCTATCTATTCCACTTATGTTTGAATCCACTATCACTATCGCTCTCCCACACTTTTCCTGCCCTCCTGTGCAACAGAGCCATCCACGGTGCATTGAACTTGGCTGCTGCTGCCCTCCATTGATGAGTCAACCCCTCACAGTACCCAAAGCAGTGTATCAATTTTGCAGGGGGATGACCACATGGGACCCTTGCACTACCTTCTTTGTACTACTCTTCCTGCTGGCCTTCCATTCCCTAGCTGGCTGTGGAACCTTCTCCTGCGGTAAGACCAACTCACGACATGTGCCACTCATGTCATTCTCAGCATCGTGGATGCTCCAGAGTGAATCCACCCTCAGCTCCAATTCCGCAACGTGGACGGTGAGGAGATGGAGGCGGATACACTTCCCGCACACGTAGTCGTCAGGGACACTGGATGTGTCCCTGAGTTCCTACATGGTACAGGAGAAGCATAACAAGTCACCGAGCTCTCCTGCCATGACTTAACCCTTAGATACCCTTAAATTGGCACAACAATGTTACAGTTTATTTACTTATATAAAATAGAAAAAGAAAAGCTACTCACCAATCACCAGCCAATCACTTACCCGCTTGGCTGTGAAGTCACCTTTTGATACCTTTCTACTTCTTTTTTGCTTTCTCTCCCCGCTGTAGCTGTACAAGTCCCGCCTTTATAGGCCTCTCCGTCACTGCTCCCACCTCTCACCAATTGCCGCTGCCTGTGCAACACCCGCTGCGCCTTTTATAGGCCGCTCCGACGCTGCTCCCGCCTCTCGCCAAAGCACAGTATCATTCCCAAAGTAATCCTACTGCCCCGCTCTCTCCCCATAGCCCTGTATCAATCTCCAAACTAATACCACTGCCCCGCTCTCTCCCCATAGCCCTGTATCAATCTCCATACTAATCCCACTGCCCCGCTCTCTCCCCATAGACCTGTATCAATCTCCAAACTAATACCACTGCCGCGCTCTCTCCCCATAGCCCTGTATCAATCCCCAAACTAATCCCACTGCCCTGTTCTCTCCCGATAGACCTGTGCCAATCTCCAAACTAATCCCGCTGCCCCGCTCTCTCCCCATAGCCCTGTATCAATCCCCAAACTAATCACACTGCCCCGTTCTCTCCCGATAGTCCTGTATCAAAACCAAAATAATTCCACTGCCCTGCTCTCTCCCATAGCCCAGTATCAATCCCCGAACTAATCCTTCTGCCCCGCTCTCTCCACAGAGTCCTGTATCAATACCAAAATAATCCCACTGCCCCGCTCTCTCCCCACAGCCCTGTATCAATCCCAAACTAATCCCACTGCCCCAACTCTCTCTCCATAGCCCTGTATCAATCCCCAAACTAATCCTTCTCTATCGTTCTCTCCCAATAACCCTGTGTCAATCCCCAAACTAATCCCACTGCCGCGCTCTCTCCCCATAGCTCTGTATCAATCCCCGAACTAATCCAACTGCCCTGCTCTCTCCCCATAGTCCTGTATCAATCCCAGAATCTATACAGAGAGAGACAGATAGAGAGACAAACACACACTGACACATAGATATATAATATATATATAGAGCGAGAGAGACACACACGCACTCTCTCTCTCTCTGTCTACTCCCACTCTCTGTCTTCCGCTCTCTCGCTCTCTCTCTCTCTCTCTCGCTGTCTCTTTCTCTGTCTCTGACTCTCTGTGTCTCTCTCTCTCTGTGTCTGTCTGTCTCTATTTCTGTCTCGCTCTCTCGCTCTCTGTCTGCCTGTCTCTCCCTGACTCTCTCTCTCACTATCTCTCTCTCTCAATATCTATCTTTGTCTTTCTGTCTCTCTGTTTTTCTCTCTCTCGGACTCACTCTCTCTGTCTCTCTCTTTATCTTTCCCTCTCTTTCTCTCACTGTCTCTCTCTATCTCTGTCTATCTCGCTCTCTCTCTCTCTCTCTGTCTCTAATCCCACTGCCCCGCTTTCTCCCGATAGCCCTGTATCAATTACCAAACTAATCCCTCTCTCCCGTTCTCTCCCCATAGCCCTGTGTCAATCCCCAAACTAATCACACTTTCCCGTTCTCTCCCCATAGCATGTATCAATCCTCAAACAAATCTCACTGCCCCTCTCTCTCCCTATAGCCTTGTATCAATCCCAGAATCTATACAGGAAGAGAGACACATAGAGAGACAGACACATGCAATCTTGTCCTCTCTCTCTCTGTATGTCTCTCACTATCTGTCGCTCTCTCTCGCTCTCTGTCTGTCTCTCTCTCCCTCTGTGTGTCTCTCTCTCTCTGTCTGTCTCCCTATCTCTGTCTCTCTCCCTCGCTCTCTGTCTGTCTCTTCTTTTTCTTGTGTCTCTCTCTGATCTGTCTCTCTCTCTGTTTCTCTCTCTCTCTATCTGTCTCTCTCTCTCCCGCAGACTGTCTCTCTGTCTGTCTCCCTCGGTCACTCTCTCTCTCTCTCTCTCTCTCTCTCTCTCGCTCTCTGTGTCTTTCTCTCTGTCTGTCTCTCTCTCTCATTCTCTCTCTCTCTCTGTCTATCTGTCTCTCTGTTTTTTCTCTCTCTGACACTCTCTGCCTCTCCATCTGTCTCTCTCTCTTTCTCTCTGTCTCTCTCCCTCGCTCTCTGTGGCTTTCTCTCTGTCTGTCTCTCTCTCTCTCACTCTCTCGCTCTCTCGCTCTGTCTGTCTTCTCTTTCTCTCTTTCTCTCGCGTTGTTTATCTGTATCTCTCTGTCTTTCTCTCTCTCTGACTCTCTCTCTCTCTCTCCATCTCTCTGACTCTCTCTCTATCTCTCTGTCTCTCTCTCACTATGACTGTTTGTCCCTCTCTCTGAGTCTATCTCTCTCTCTTTGTCTGCCTATCTCTGTCTCTCTCCCTGCGTCTCCCTCTCTCTATGTATCGCTCTGTCTCACTCTCTGTATCTCTCTACAATTCTGTCTCTCTCTGTCTCTCACTCTGTCTCTCTCTCCTGTCTCTGTCTCTCTCTCGCTCTCTGTCTCTCTGTCTCTGTCACTCTGCATCTCTCTCTCTCAATTCCTCTCTCTCTCTCTCACTTTATATCTTTCTCTGTCTCTCTCTTGTCTCCAACCATCTCTATCTCTCTCTCTGACTCCCTGTCTCTGTCTATCTCTCTCGCTCTGTATTTTTCTCTGTCTCTCTCTCTGTCTCCGTGTCTCTCTCTCTCTCTTTCTCTCTCCCTCTCTCGCCCTCTCTCGCCCTCTCTCTCCCCCCTCTCTCTCTCTCGCTGTCTCTGTCTCTATCTCTCTCTCTCTCCCTGTCTCTCTCTCTCTCGATCTGTCTCTCACTCTCTCTGTCACTCTGTCTGTCTCATTTGCACTCTCTCTCTCTCTCACTCTGCATTGTTTCTGTCTTTCTCTCTCTGTGACTAAATCTCTATCTCTCTCTGCCTCTCTCTCTCTCTCTCTCTGTCTCACTGTCTCTATTTCTGCCTCTCTCTCTCTCGGTCTCTCTGTCTCTCTCTCTGTCTCTCTCTCTGTCTCTCTCTCGATATCTCTTTCTCGGTCTCTCTCTCTTGGTCTCGCTCTCTCAGTCTCTCTCTCGAGGTCTCTCTCTCTCTGTCACCATCTCTCTGTATATCTCTGTCTCTCTCTCTGTCTCTCTATCCCTCTCTCTCTCTGAATCTTTCCCTCTATCTCTCTCTGTCTGCCTATATCTGTCTCTCTCTCTCCATCACTCTCGCTCTCTGTCTCTCTCGCTCTCCCTCTCTGTCTCTCTCTTGCTATGTATCTCTTTGTCTCTCTCTCTGTGCATCTCTCAATAACTCTCTCTCTCTCTCTCTCTCTCTCTCTCTCACTCTGTCTCACCCTCTCCCGTTCTATGTCCCTCTCTGTCTGTCTGTTGATGTCCCTCTGTCTCTCTCTCTCTCTGCTTCACTCTCTCCCTGACTCTCCCATTCGCCCTGTCTCTCACACTCTCTCTCTCTCACTCACTCTCTCCCTGTCTCTCACTATCTCTCACTCTGTATTTTTCTGTCTTTCTCTCTCTGTCTCTGTCTCTCTCTCTCTCTGCCTCTCTATCTCTCTGTCTCCCTGTCTCTATCACTGTCTCTCTGTCTCTCTCCCTCGATCTGTCTCTCACGCTCTCTGCCTCTCTCTCTCTCGCGTTGTATTTTTCTCTGTGTCTCTCTTTTGGTCTCTCTCTCTGTCTCTGTCTCTGTCTCTCTCTCTGCCTCTCTCTCTCACTTTCACTCTCTCTTTGTCCCTCTCTATCTCTCTCTCTGCTTCTGCCTCGCTCTGTATCTCTCTCTCTCTCTGTCTTTCTGTCTCTGTTTTTCTCTCTCTGACTCTCGCTCAACCTCTCTCTCTGTCTTTCTTTCCCTCTCTCTCTCTGTCTCTATCTCTCTCTCTCTCTCTCTCTCTCTCTCTCTTTCTGCCTCTTTGTGCCTCTCCACCGCTCTTATATCTCTATCTTTATCTCTCTCCATCTGTCTCTATCTCTCTCTCACCCTCTTTCTCTCTCTGCCTTTCTCTCTCTGTCTCTCTCTCTCGCTCTGTATTTTTCTCTGTCTCTCTCTTTGTCTCTCTCTTTCTCTCTCTATCTCTCTCTCCCTCTCTCTGTCAATCTGTCTCTCCCACTCGCTCTCACTGTCTTTCCTTCTCACTCTGTCTCTCCTTTTGGCTCGCAATCCTCTCTCTCTCGCTCTGTCTCTGTCTGTCTCTCAATCTCTGTCTGTCTCTTATGTTTTCTGTCTCTGTCTCTCTGTCCCGCTCTCTCTAAGTCTCTCTCTCTATCGCTCTCTGTCTGCCTATCTCTGTCTCTCTCTCTCTCCATCACTCTCTCTCTCGCTCTCTCTCTCTGTATCTCTGTCTCTCCATATCTCTGTCTATCTCTCTCTCTCGCCGACTCTCTCTTTCTCTCTCACTATGTATCTCTCCGTCTCTCTTTCTCTGTATCTCTCTATAACTCTGTCTCTCGCTCTCTCTGTCTCTCTCGCTCTCTCTGTCTCTCTCGCTCTCTCTGCCTCTCTCGCTCTCTCTGCCCCTCTCTCTGTGTCACTGTCTCTGCCTCTCTCTCTCTCCCTGTCTCTCTCTGTCTCTCTCTCTCTCGATCTGTCTCTCACTCTCTCTGTCTCTCTCTCTCATTTTGTATTTTTCTCTGTCTCTCTCTCTCTGTCCCTCTCTCGCTGCCTCTCTCTCTCTCTCTCAGTCTCTCTGGCTCTCTCTCTCGGTCTAATCCCACTGCCCCGCTCTCTCCCCAAAGCACTGTATCAATAGCTAAACTAATCTCACGGCCCAGCTCTCTCCCCATAGCCCTGTCCCAACCCCAA
The DNA here is from genome assembly GCF_044704955.1 of Pristiophorus japonicus. NCBI lineage: Eukaryota > Metazoa > Chordata > Chondrichthyes > Pristiophoridae > Pristiophorus > Pristiophorus japonicus. The sequence goes on along the minus strand of NC_092005.1, from coordinate 7,947,433 downwards.
AATAATCCCACTGCCCCGCTCTCTCCCCATAGCCCTGTATCAGTCCCCAAACTAATTCCACTGCCCCGCCCTCACCCCATAGTCCTGTGTCAATCCCAGAATCTAAACAGAGAGACAGATAGAGACACACACGCACACACACACACACACACACACACACACACACACACACATACACACACACACACTCTCTCTCTCTTTCTCTGTCTCTCTCTGCATCTCTCTATAATTTTGCCTGTCTCTCTCTCTCTCGCTCTCTGTCTCTCTGATCCCCTCTCTCTGATTCTCTCTCTCTGTCTCTCTCTATCTGTCTGTCGATCTCTCTCTGTCTCTCTCTCTCTCTCTCGTTCTGTATTTTTTGTGTCTCTCTCTCTGACTCTCTCTCTCTCCATCTCGCTCTGTATCTCTCTCTTTTTCTCTCTCTCTGTCCCTGTCTCTCTCTTTCTCTCTTTCTTTCTCTGTCTATCCGTGTCTCTGTTTTTTCTCTTTCTCTCTGAATCTCACTCTCAGTCTCTCCCTTTCTTTCTCTCTCTCTCCCTCTCTCTCTCTGGCTCTATCTGTCTCTCTCCCTCTGCCTCTTCCTCTATGTCACTTTCTCTATGTCTCTCTCTTTCTCTCTGTGCCTCTCTCCCTCTATATTTCTGTCACTCTCACTCTCTTGTCTCTCTCTCTCTCACTCTCTATCACTGACTTCTCTGTCTCTCTCTCTCTCTCTCTTTCTCTGCAACACGTGTCCTGGTGTAAAATGGTCACCACACATTTCATGTAAAAGGGATGTTCAATCTCACCCAAACCAATCCTTCTGCGCCCTCTCTCCCCATAGCCCTGTATCATCCTCAAACTAATCCCACTGCCCCACTCTCTCCCCATAGCTCTGTATCAATCACCAAACTAATCCCACTGCCCCGCTCTCTCCCCATAGACCTGTGTCAATACCCAAACTAATCCCTCTGCCCCGCCCTCTCCCCATAGCCCTGTATCAATCCTCAAACTAATCCCACTGCCCTGCTCTCTCCTCATAGCCCTGTATCAATCCTCAAATTAATCCACTGCCCCGCTCTATCCCCATAGACCTGTATCAATTCCCTAACTAATCCCACTGCCCCGCTCTATCCTCATAGCCCTGTATCAATCCCAAACTAATCCCACTTCCCTGCTCTCTCCTTATAGACCTGTATCAAACCTAGAATCTAAACAGAGAGAGAGAGAGACACACACACACTCACTCTGTTTCTCTCTATCTCTCTGTTTCTCCGTCTCTCGACCTCTGTCTCTCTCTCCATTACTGTCACTCTCTACCTCTCTCTCTCTATGCCTCTCACTCTCTGTCTCGCTCTCTGTCTATCTTTATCTCTGTGTCTGTCTCTCTCTCTCTGTCTTTCTGCCTGTCTATCTGTTTCTCTCCCTCTCGCTCTCCCTCTATCTGTCTCTCTCGATCCCTATGTCAATCTCTCTCTCTCTCTTTGTCAATCTGCCTCTTCTCTCTCTCTCTCTCTCTGCCTCTATATCTGTCTTTCCCTCTGTCTCTCTCTCTCTCTCTGTCTCACTCGCTCTGTCTCTCATTCTCTGTCTGTCTCTGCATGACTCTCTTACCCTCTGTCTCTCTCTCTATCTGTCACTCTCTCTCTCTCTCTGTCTCTCTCTCTCTGTCCCTTTCTCTCTGAGTATCTCTCTCTGGCTCTCTCTGTCTGCCTATCTCTGTCTCGCTCTCTCTCTCCATCACTCTCTCTCTATTGATCTCTCTATATCTCTGTCTCTCTGATTCTCTCTATAAGTTTGTCTTTCTCTCTCTCGCTCTCTCTGTCGATCTCTCTCTCTCGCTCTGTATTTTTTGTGTCTCTCTCTCTGACTCTCTCTCTCCAACTCGCTCTGTATCTCTCTCTCTCTTTCTCTCTCCCTCTCTGTCACTCTCTCTCTCTCTTTGTTTCTCTGTGTCTCTCTCCCTGTTTCTGCCTTGCACTATCTTTCCCTATCTCTCTGCCTATCTGTCTCTATCTTTTTCTCTCTCTCTGATTGTCACTCAGTCTCTCCCTGTCTTTCTCTCTCTCTCTCTCTCTCTCTCTCCCTCTGTGTCTCGATCTGTCTCTATCCCTCTGTCTCTTTCTCTATGTCTCTCTCGTTCTCTCTCTCTGTGCCTCTCTCCCTCTCGATTTCTGTCACTCTCGCTCTCTTGTCTCTCTCTCTCTCTCTCTCTCTCTCTCTCTCTCTCTCTCTCTCTCTCTCTCTCTCTCTTCCGTTCCCTGTAAAATGTGTCCTGGTGTAAAATGGTCACCACACATCTCATGTAAAATGGCTGCTCAATCTCACCCAAACAAATCCCATTGCCTCGCTCTCTCCCCATAGCACTGTATCAATCACAAACTAATCCCACTGCTCCGCTCTCTCCCCATAGCCCTGTCTCAATCCGAAACTAATCCCACTACCCCGCTCTCTCCCAATAATCCTGTATCAAACCCAGAATCTATACAGAAAGACAGACAGAGTAGGGACACACTTCCTCTCTCTCTCTCTCTCTCTCTCTCTCTCTCTCTCTCTCTCTATGTATCTCACTCTTTGTCTCGCTCTCTCCCTCTCTGTCTCTCTCTCATTCTATGTCGCTCTGTCTCTCTCTCTCTATCTATCTTTCCCTCTCTCTGTCTCTCTCTCTCTCTCTCTCTCTCTCGGCCTGTATCATCCATGACCTCACAATGACTTGACCCAGAGCGGATGGGGTCAGGATCAGACGTCAGAGTTCGGGAGTTAGAAAATGTAATACCAAATGATACATTGTAAATCCTAGTGAGACTGTAAATAAACCGATAGAAATATAAAATGTGAGAAGGCTTTAATAAAAAGTAAACGCCGACAGCAGCTCCATTCCCGCCCTTTCTCATCACTGCCCCGCTCCTTTGTATTAAAAAGCAGCAATAAGTTGTGCTCTGAAAATGAGCACATTGCTCAGGTATCAGCACCACGCACCATTGGTGATGGGAAATACACAAACTATCTCTCTTCACAGAGACCCGGAGTTTGTAAACCTTCGGTTTAAAGGGCTGAATGTTCCCATTTCCTCCGTGCGGGCTGTAAAACTGGAGCCGATCACCTAACACCCGAGTTGTGGGAGGTAAAAGTGAGAATTCGCCCCAGAGTGTTTAACCGTCCCTTGCAGCCCAGTGTAGACCACTGACAGCCAGGAGATGGGGAGGGTGAGCTGGGCAAAGGTATGTAAAGTTTTACAGTACAATATCACCAGTTGCTGGTGTGCATCAGTACTGCAGTAATACCAACATTGGAGAAACATTCGCTTCATTTCACAATTCAGGCAAGGCCTTTCTTCAGAACTGAGATAATTAGATCAGAGAGAAGGTAAAACAAACAGGGGCCTGGAAAGCTGCCATTAAAGCCCATCACCTTTCTGAGTACATAACTCACTCAGAGAATTGTGAACCTGCGGAATTCTCTGCCTGACTCTAATCCCTTCCCATACTCAGAGAGCTGAACGGTCTCTCCCCAGTGTGAACTCGCCGGTGTATCAGCAGGTGAGATAAATGAGTGAATCCCTTCCCACACTCAGAGAGGTGAACGGTCTCTCCCCAGTGTGAACTCGTTGGTGTATCAGCAGGTGGGATAACTGAGTGAATCCCTTCCCACACTCAGAGAGGTGAACGGCCTCTCCCCAGTGTGAACTCGCTGGTGTATCAGTAGGTGGGATAACTGAGTGAATCCATTCCCACACACAGAGAGGTGAACGGCCTCTCCCCAGTGTGAACTCGCTGGTTTATCAGCAGGTGGGATAACTGAGTGAATCCCTTCCCACACACAAAGAGGTGAACGGCATCTTCCCAGTGTGAAGTCACTGGTATATCAGTAGGTCGGATAACTGAGTGAATCACTTCCCACACTCAGAGAGGTGAACGGCCTCTCCCCAGTCTGAACTCGCTGGCGTATCAGTAGGTTGGATAACTGAGTGAATCCCTTCCCACACTCAGAGAGGTGAACGGCCTCTCCCCAGTGTGAAGTCACTGGTGTATCAGCAGGTGGGATAACCGAGTGAATCCCTTCCCACACACAGAGAGGTGAACGGTCTCTCCCCAGTGTGAACTCGCCGATGTGTTTCCAGCTGGGACGGGTAGTTGAATTGTTTCCCACAGTCCCCATATTTACACAGTTTTTCTCCAGTGTGACTGCGCTTGTGTCTCTCCAGGTTGGATGATCGGCTGAATCCTTGCCCACACACACAGCACGTGTACAGTTTCTCCCCGCTGTGAACAGTGTTTTTTGCTTCCATGGTCAAAGGCTGAAGATATTCAGGTCCCGATGAATCGAGTGACTCCATCAGGTCTGAATGTGATGTTTGGTTTGATCCTCTGGTCGACAAATCCTCCCTCTTTAATACGCTATAAAGTGAACTTCTGTAAAGTAAAGTGAAAGAATAACATTAGAACATAAGAAATAGGAGCAGGAGTAGGCCATACGGCCCCTGGAGCCTGCTCCCCCATTCAATAAGATCATGGCTGATCTGATCATGGATTCAGCTCCACTTCGCTGCCCGCTCCCACAATTTACTTCCACAATCGCTCCAAAATCCGTCTATCCCCGCTTTAATTATATTCAATGACCCGTCTTCCACAGCTCTCTGGGACAGGGAATTCCACAGATTTATAACCCTCAAGAGAAGAAATTCCTCCTCATCTCCGTTTTAAATGGGCGACCTCTTACTCTGAAACTATGCCCCCTGGTTTTAGTTTCCCCGATGAGTGGGAACATCCTCTCTGCATTCACCTTGTCAAGCCCCCTCAGTATCTTTTATGTTTCAATAAGATCACCTCTCATTTTTCTTAACTCCAATGTGTATAGGCACAAACTACTCAAACCTTTCTTCATAATTCAACCCCCTCATCTCAGGAATCCACCTCGTGAACCTTCTCTGAACTGCCTCCAATGGAAGTATATCCTTCCTTAAATAAGAGACCAAAACTGCACGCAGTACTCCAGGTGTGGCGTCATCAATAACCTGTACAGTTGTAGCAGGACTTCTCTGCTTTTATATTCTCTCCCCTTTGCAATCCCAACTTCTCCAGTTATCCAGGTAACTGAAGTCCCTCATCCCTGGAATCATTCTCGTAAATATTTTCTGCACCCTCTATAAGGCTTTCATATTCTCCCTGAACTGCGTTGTCCACAGCTGGGTGTGGATCACTGGACCCTGAGGCTGGTACCTCAAAAACTGAGTCTCACATTCACACACACTTCAGCTTGGTCTAGGTCACTGGATCCTGAGGCTGGTCCCTCACACACTGAACCCTTACATTCACACACACTTCAGCTGGGTCTGGATCACTGGACCCTGAGGCAGGTCCCTCACACACTGAGCCTTACATTCACACACACTTCATCTGGGTCTGGATCACTGGAGCCTGAGTCTTATCCCTCACACACTGAGCCTCACATTCACACACATTTCAGCAGGGTCTGGATCACTTGACCCTGAGGCTGGTCCCTCACACACTGAGCCTCACATTCACACACACTTCTGCTGGGTCTGGATCATTGGACCCTGATACTGGATATGCAGCGAATGAGTTAGGACAATGGCGGGGTTTTCCTGCAGAAATTGAGCCTCAGTATTTTTTCGCTGAAGGAGAGCTCGATGAAAGCGATCCTATTTTACTGCTCACAAGGTTAGAATCACATTGCTGTCACAGTGCCCAATCTGACCTGCAGTCTCAGATATCTGACTGCAGGCAATGGCCACCTGGGTCATTTCTTCCTGCGAAGAGTCTGCAGCTGTCCACACACTGTGCTACTGGTTCTCATTGCCAGTGGTGTTGTTACTCTGCAAACACCATTGTACATAGACAGTGGGAAAGGGGACTCGCTGCTGGAAACACCGCCGTTCACAGACACCAGGACAATGGACTCAGGTCCACAATCAACATCACTTCAGTTCCAATAAATTCCACAGAGCCGCAGGTGATAGAGAAGCTGTTCGTGAACTGGAGAATGTAAAATTTCAAAGACAATACATGCTGATTGATATCATGATCTGTTTATTATACTCCAGGCATTTCCACACATAAAAACCAACACAGTTATTAGTCACTTCCCTATATTCTTCAGCTATTAAATCGAGAGGCGTACTCTCCTTTTAAACTCCCCTGGGATAACCCACGTTTTCTGATGTTCATCCGGCAATAAACATTCCATGGTCACAACATCCTAAACCTCAATGCTGGGACTTGTATCTCTTTGTGTCCAGGAGCATGATTTAATCCAATTAAACTCCTACCTCTATTAAAACCCACTGTCTAATTAATGCTCTTCTACCTTGTTCACAGACACTTACATAGGAAACCGCAGGCCTTGTCAGATATTGCCCAGTGTTATGTTTGAAGAAGCCTGGGCCTGAGTTGCAGCCTGCTGAGGATCAGGTAAAATATAACCCAGGATACGATATGTAATCTAATGCAGATCTAATGTTGGGAATTGCTCTGAACTTTTCTTTCCTGAACTAAATTAAATATTATTCCCATTTTTCAGTTCATCTCTGAATTTAGTCTGGGTTACTGCATAAATACAGCAGCTCAAAAGCAGCAGCATATAGCTGGTACAGTCTGCAATATGCATTGGGCAATTGTAACCTGTAGAATAATACTGGTTTGTAATTCGGTATAATAAGAAAAATATCACAAAGGTTGTCCAGAGCAGTATGAAGTTAACGGACAAAGCAAAGAGTGAGATGATGGATTTCCTTCGGTTCTCCATCTCCGGATCATTGTGATTCACATCATTCTTGCTGCCCCTTAGCCTCCTGCGGACTCTGCTGGCCGCCAAAATGTATCCTACAGTCAGAGCATTGAGCAGCAGTGTCAGTAATATTGGGAGCAGTGGGGTTAAACAGCGGTTAATCCAGTCAAATGCTACCCAAGCAGTTACAGTGTAATACTCTAGTTTTTTCATGACAGCCCCAGGGTACATTGTCGATTGTATAGTACGGTTCATATATAAAGAACCACGGGATGTTTTTTACACAGAACAGCAGGCACACGGTTCCTATAACCAGAGATGCAGTTTTCTCGGTGCAATATTTAGTCCTCAGCTTCTGGCAACAAATGGTAACAAAACGATCGAAAGTGAAAGAGATTGTTAACCAGACGGAAATATCGGTGACTGCACGCATCAGCGCTCGGAGGAAAGAACACACAGCTGTGATGTGCAGGAAGGTAGTCGGGAAATAATAATGATTAATCCGAACCAGTATCACATCAGTGATAATGACCAGTAGATCCGCCGCTGCCATGGTCACCAGGTAGCGAGTGATACATCTGGAGAGACCGCACTTTCCCCGGGACAGGACCACAATCGTCACCACATTAGCTGTAAAAGGGAAACACACAGAAACACGGAATCAGCCGTCAGGTTACAGCAAGGGAGCCAGTTACACAGGATTTGGTGTGAAATGTACTTTACTGCAGGATCTGGGGACTGGAACTGAACTCTTTACCGCTCCTAGAATTGTCTAGCAGAACAGGATTTTAACATACAATTGTAATGTTAAATATCTGTGACTGGGTTAAATACGCGAAAATAAATGACTTCACAAAGTGTATAGAATATACAAATAGACTCTGGAAATTTCCTCGGAGCTGTTACCTTCTGCCACTGCAACTTCGTAGAAAGTGGGGTAGAAATCCACCGGAAATCCGAGTAAACTACTGGCCATTTAAATGTATGAATAAATGGAAAGTGTGAGAATGAGTTATGGATAATTGCGAAAAGTAGCAGTTCAGTGACGGAAGAAGAAATGAACAGAAAACTATTTTAAAATAAGTCATGAATGGTCAATTCTAAATTGGGAGATGGTTGAGGAGCGATGAGAATGAAGCCTGACCGAAATGCAGTGAATGCTGAAGGGGAACAACCGAGGGTGGGACAAAGTGCGGGATTTGGGTCCGTGGACAGGAAAGGGGAGCGGATACAAGGTGTGGGTACGAAATGGCTCAGAGTTCTCATGTTGTATTCGCCGACTGGAGGCTATGAGTAAAGATCTTTGGACAAACTACTGTCAAACACCACGATAATAGGGGAGTTGGTATGTTTCAACTCAACCAATTTGCAACAGTTATGTTTATAATCCACCAGATGAACATTTAAGCTGAACAACTGACTTCTTGGCCTGCAGTCGCAGGTCTTTACATTGGTGCCTTGTATAGTGCAACCCCCATCTGGACAAACTCCAAAAATAACAACAAGGGGGAGAAGTTCAGATGTGATCATGAACAAACAACCTTATCTTGCACCTTCTTCTGTAATCCTAGGAAAAATATACATTCCAAAGTACACAATGGCACAAGGGGCATAATCTTCACCTCGCTTTTGACGCTTCTAATAATGCAGCAAACTTCAGAGGGAGTTGTGGGTGGCGATCTCCAGATCGAAGCAAAGATACAGTACAAGTGACAATAGAGGCTGCAGTCCAGCCCAGGAGATACCTGCCGAGATTCAGCTTCAGAAAGGCTCCGTGGTAAGGTCTTAGCTCTGAATTGGCAGAATCCACCTTTAATATTAATCCGGCACATAGCAATATGGATAATCTGTCTCTCTGGTGAGAAAGACTGGCGGAAAGTACATCCCAGCGGATGTTAGACATTATATATACCTGAGCTTCCAGCGCAATCTATCAACAATGTAAGATATGCTCAGAAGTGTTTGATTCGGAATCCTTTGGTGTGCAGGATAGTGTGGCATATAGCAGTTGTTCCAACTTGATATACGTAAAGAGCTCCATGTGTTCATTTGTAAAGAAATAGAGACAGGCAGAGAGCGAGAGAGAGACTACATATACAAAAGAAACATCTTCACTGAAAAGATATCCTGAACAAGATAAGGCGGCTGGTGTAGAAATAATTAACTGCATTCCCGTTCAACTGTGTTTAGACAATACAGTCTTAGCTGGAAATTAAATCACATGAGTATATAAGATTAATATAGTTAAGTATGAGTGTGTGGTATGTGGTATGTGGGGAGGATGGTGGGTGTGGTTACCATGGATACAGAAGTATAATGGAAATCTATAGAGAAAAATGAACAAAGTAACTCCGAATCAAACACAAGAAATGGGCCGTCCTGTGCTTTTTACAAGACGGAGGTGGGCTTCCTTCTCGAACCGCTGCACTCCCTGTGTTGACGGTGCTCCACAGAGTTGTTAGGTGGTGAGCTGCATGAAATAATGGTGAAGATATGATGAGAAAATATTTCCGTCTGGACTTTGCAAACGGCCAAATCTGTCAGTAATTTATGTATCTGAACTATAGAGCCTCATAAAAGTTGCTAAAATCATGTCCCCTTTTCAGTAATTTTCAAAGCACTTAATTAATTCAACAATTGTAACATTATTTTAACATCAACAATAATTTCTACTTATATAGCGCCTTTATAAAACTTCCTGAGGCGTTTCACAGGACTGATACAAGACATAACAAATAAATTTGGCACCGAGCCCCATAAGAATAAATTACGACCGATGACCAAAAGTTTGGTCAGAGGTAGGTTATAAGCACTGTCTTCAAGGAAGAAAGGGAGGTATGGAGGCCGTTAGGATTTCGGGAGGCTGTTCCAGAGCTCAGGGTTCGGACAGCTGTAGGCACGGCTACCAATGTTTGAGCAGTTATAATCAGGGATGCACAAGAGGATAGAATTTGAGTCGCGCAGACATCTTTGGTGGTTGCGATGTTGAAGCAGATTACAGAGATAGCGAGGGACGAGGCCATGGAGGGATTTGTACACAGAAGGAGAAGTTTGAAGCCGAGGTATTGTTGAACCGGAATCAATGTAGCTCTGCGAGCACAGGTGGGATTTCGTGCGAGATTGGACATGCACTTGGCGAGTTTTGAATGACTTCAAATTTACATCGCGTAGAATGTAGGAGGTCAGCCAGGAGTGTGTTGGAGCTGTACAAACTAGAGGTCACAAAGGCATGGATGAGGGTTTCAGCAGCAGAGGAGCTGAGACAGGGGCGGAGACAGGCAATGTCATATCGCAGATATATGGCCAGAAGATCATTTCACTTTCTAAAGGACACCTAGTTTGCGAACTGTCTGCTTCAGTCACAGACAGAAGCACGGGAGAGGGATCGAGTCGATGGTTAGGGAACACAGTTTGCGGCGGGAAGCAAATAGAATGTCGTCACTCTTCCCAATATTTAATTAGATAAATATTCTGCTCATCCAGTACTGGATGTCGGACAAGCAGTCTGCCAATTTAGAGACCTTGAAGGGGTCGAAAGAAGTGGTGGTGTGATGGAGCTTGGTATCATCAGTCCACATGTGGAGACTGACGCTGGATGATGTTAAGAGGCAGCATATAGTGGAGAAACGCGAGGGTGCCAAGGATAGATCCTTGGGGAGCACGATATGCAACGATTGGCTCTTGGGAATATAAGCGAATGCAAGTGATTTTCTGGCTACAATTAGGGAGATATTGATGGAACAAGGTGAGTGCAGTCCCACCCAGCTGGAGGGTGGTGGAGAGGCATTGGAGGAACATGGAGTACCCAACCATATCAAAGTTTGCAGACATGTCGAGAATGTTGAGGAGGGAAAGTTTACTTTTTCAATGTCACAAAGGATGACTTTTGTGACTTTGATGAGAGCTGTTTCAGTAGCGTGGCTTGGTGGAAACCAGACTAAAGGGATTAAAACATGGAGTTCCGGGAGGCGACAACATGTTCAAGGACTTGGGAGTTGAAATTGAGGTTGGAGAGGGGGCGGTAGCTTGTCAGCCGAATATGTCAATGGTTTTTTGAGGAGAGGGGTGATGACGGTAGATTTGAAGGAGATGAGAGGACATGAGCTGAGAGGACCATTAACAATGTCAGCTAACACGGGAGCCAGAAAAGGAAATTGGGTGGTCAGCAGCTTGCTGGGAATAAGATCAAGTGAGCAGGAAGTGGGTCTCATGGATAAGATGAGCATGGAGAGGTCAAGAGGTGCAGATCAGGGAGAGACTAGAGAGAGATGCGACTTCATGCCTCGGGCAGGGTGGAAAATTAGGGGTAGTTTGACCCGTTGGGCTATAGTAAGGAAGCGAAGTGGCAGAGGCAGCTGATCGGGTGTTCTCAATCTTTGAGACAAATAATTCCATGAGCTACTCACACTTGTTGTTGGAGGAAGTGTGGTGGAGACAGGGGAGAGGGGTTTCACAAGATGGTTAACAGTCGAGAATACTAGCCGGGGGTTATGTTTGCATTCTATAATGGTGCTAGAATAGTGAGCAGTTTTGGCAGACATGAGTAGGGCCCGATAATACTTTATGTGGTCTAGCCAAATCTGGCGTTGAATGGTTAAACCAGTTGTCCGCCACATCCGTACAAGTCTGCGGCCCTTGGAATTAAGTGAGCGAGAATGAGGGCCGTACAGGGGAAAGGCCAGGGTGAGAGAGATTAATTGATTTAATAGGAAAAATGGCATCAAAAGTGATGGTGAGGGGATATTTGAGGAGATTAGTGGTTGCAGAAATGTCATTGCCAATTAATACATTATCTCCTCGGTTTAAACAGAGTCACAGTTTAAATAGTGGTGATACCTGATTGACAAATATTCTAGTAACAAAACGATTTGACAATTAATCTTGTTGCTATTGCAGCTGCTATATAATGACAGGACAAAAAGGAAACAATGTCCTTCTCTCACAGAATCCAAACACCACTGTTGCCAGTTACAAATCAAAACATCATTACTACTGTGTCTTACTGTTTCTATTTTCCAAGCTCTCCATCCCTTCAGTCTCCGGTTCCACTGCCAGTGCAATGTCACAAATATAATCATTACATGTGTGTATAACTGACTGCAAATATTTAAAAATAAAATTTGCGGCCACAGGGCATAACTTTGCTTGGTGCACGAATTCAGCTCTGAATAAATACACCAAAATTGTGGTTTCAGGAAATGCTTGAAAACACAACCGTATTTGTCAGAAATGGCTTGCAATAAAACACTTGTTTGTTACAGTCTAGCAAAGTAATATGGACTTTCACTGTTTATCAGAAGATGGTTTCTACAACTTCATAACATACCTTGGTATGTAAATAAATGTCTATATATCTGCACACAGCAAGGTCCACAAACACAACATCTAGTTGGTAAAGTTTGCTAAGGTTTGCTTTCTTCGAAAACACTGCCATGGGAAAGTCAGTGCATACGAATGTGAGCCTAGATTTTCGACAGGGTGTCAAACCCAAAAACTTCTGAATCAGATGGGAGCCCCCACTGTTCCAGTAAAAGGCGAGGTAGATTATTTAACCAGAGCATGCAAAGAGGAGAACATTAGCGAGGGGTTCTTGACGCTGCTAACGATTAACTGAAACAATTTCACACTCAAACGACATCCCACTGTGTGAATACTGGGCTCACTCTGACTTAGAAACGCATTGCTCTGAGACATTCCATGCAAAACAATGTTAGATTTTGTGTTGGAGATTCAAAAACATTGTAATAGCAATAAACATCTCGCAAAGTTTGGAGGAAATGGAGGACAGATATTCTCGGAATTTCCGATAGTGACCCAAATGTGACAAATAATCACCTCAGGACCGACAGAGCAACGAACAGGCGCTCCAGGTAATACAGCGAGACACGGATTTATGCAATCGGTAACCTGTTAAAATGAGTGCCGGAAACTCTATGGGCTGCAATAATATCATCAGACATTTTTTTCCTGTAGAACATACAGATACACTGAAATTGGACCTGCGAGTAATGGAACTGTCATTGCAGAAATGATGACTCTGGGTGCTTGACGCACAAGAACGCAGGATTAGATCATTCTGCCCCACAAGCCTATTCCACCATTCCAGTAGACCATGGATGATCGGCACCCTAACTCCAATTACCGTCTTGGTTCCATACCCCTTGATACCCTGACCTTAACAAATCTATCGATCAGAGTCTGTATAATTACAACTGACCGTTAATTGACAGAATTTTGGGAGAACGAATTTTAGATTTCTCCTCGACTTTGTGTGAGAAAGTATTTCGTGATTTCACTCCTACATTGTCGAGCTCCAATTTTAAGATAATGCCTTCTGGTTTAGATTACACCGCCATAGGAAACAGTTTCTGTGCCTACACTATCGAACACCTTTATCTATTTAAATAGCTCGGTTATATCACGCTTCATACTTCTAAACACAATGGAATACAAGGCAAAGTTATGTAACCATTCCTCATATTTGAATACTTTATAAACCGTGGTATCAGTCTGGTTAACTTGTGCTGAAACCCCCCGAAGGCCAATCCATCTAACCTGTGATATGCTGCCCAAAACTGAACGTACATATTCCAAATGAGATCTCACCAAATCTCTGTACAGCGATAACAGCACTTAATCAGTTGTAAATATCTTCCCCCTTGTGATAAAAGCCATAATTCACTAAACATGTATCTCTATTCTGTGGTTCCTTCCGTGCAACCAACTATCGATCCAAGTCGTAAGATTACCGCTAATTACGTGGGTTCCGATTTTTACGAATAATAACTGAAAAACATTATCAAAGCAGGAACGTAACTGACAATGTAATACAATTTTAGACGATGGGAACAGACATTCCAATGCACCGAGTACTGATCATGTTTATTGTTAAAATTACCGCAGCTGACACAATATTGAATGGAAATAACAATTTGGCGTTTTTGCTTCAAAAACTAAGCACGTTACCGGGAACACCAATTAGCACACCGAGAACTGGAACACAGCAAATGGTAATACAATAAATCAAACTATTGATCTCTGAGAAATTATGCGGACTCTTGGTGCGGCACATGTTACAACGGACCATGTGAGCTGATATAGTCAGAGATACTCTTAATAATACAGGGGCGAAACTTGCAGTAGGAGCATTAGGCTGCATTGATCCTGAGATTTGTGAGAGTCAGCGGGACAGTGAGACAACTCACTTCAATCTGTTCTCATTGAGTAACCTCTTCAAACAGACTCTGCAGAGTGTTGAAAACAACAGCCGTAATATTGGACTTTAATGCTGATCATATTTCTTCAAACACACACATGCAAAGCAATTTATTAGTACAGGGTGGTGGGAACTCATGAGACAGTATGTGAGATTTCAGTTTCCCAAGTGAAGTGGGGAAATTTAGTCAGTGGTACATTGGGTGATAAAACACACTGGTTCGATACCCTGAGCTCTGCCACATAAATTGTAAATGTGAGGTAGAGGAATGTAATACAGACACAGATTACAGGGCGATGTGACAAATGTGTTTAAAATTATTGACAGGATGGAAGAAGGTATGATAGAAGCAGACTGATTCCAGTAGATGCGTGTTTCAGAACGAGACGCTGTAGAAACTAGATGAAATAGAAGACAATGGAACAGAGAGAACAGAGAGCGGGAGAAGCTTTTTTATACAGGGATTGATGAGGCGGTCGAGTTCAGTTACATGGATAGAGGTTGAGGCAGTATCTGTGTCACAATTCAAAGTAGATTGTGTACGTGGCTAGAGGAAGAGGTGATAAAAGGATATGGAGACCGGGTGGGTAAATGTGACTAGAAATGCATCTATCTGAAAGTTTCTGAAGCGAAATTAAAGTGAATGTGTGTGGATAACCGAGCGGACAGGCTTTCTGAGGGTACATCGATGTTCTATCACCCTGCAAGCATTTGATCTGAACAATAAATTTGTCCGATTCGTATAAAGGGAGCATGACCCGGCATAGAGACGGTGTTTTGGTTAAAATGCAGGTATTGAATCTAAAATGGGTTTTTAAATGTGGACATACCCAGTACAGCTGCATAGAGCGCCGCTGCCTTGTTTCAATCGCTCTCTCACAGCACGGATTCCCGGTCTGACCTGTACCGCTGCACGAATGGATGTGACAGAAACCAGCTGCCTCCCACCGGCTGAAGGCAGAAAAATCTACGCCGGGAGGGTGAAGGCGAGTCTGAGAACAGGCTGGTCACCGGTCAGTGGAGAAGATGAGGGAGAGAGTCTGTGTTGCTGCATGGAGCACAATCCCACTCTCGGCATGGATTGTGATCACCAGGAATAATATCCGGCACTTTGCTGGAAACTGACCGAGAACAGCAGGTAGATTCTGATTGACGGGACTGAACAAATCCCGGTCCTGACTTTCCGAATTCCCAGGTATATGTTCACGATCGGCTGTCAGTGTCTATCTCCACAGCGGGAGTCAATGGCAGACAAACTGGAGCATTTTACAACACGCTGAATGTTCAGTCACATATTATCTGTCAGATATTACCGAGTGTTCGGGGAGACAAGAAGAGAATAGAATTAAATTAGTCCATTGAATAAAAATTGCACGACTCTCAGTTAAAACGGAACAAGTTTGAAAGACATTACATGTGGAAATTAATCTGCAGGTATTATGCGGGGTTAAATAAGATTAAAAGTCACCAAATGATCAGTCAATAAACAAGGTTGAGTGAGAAATACTGTCACTGAATTTCTGCCTTTGGATTGAATTGTGAAGGATCGTTACAAAAAGACAGTTCCTGAGATAGGAATACATTTAATTCCAACTTTATTCACAAATTTTGTAACGGCATATAATCACTTACCGGGGATTCCAATGGCTGCTATAATCGGATAGTAAATCATTACTGCCTGTAAAATTAGTGGTAACCAGGAAAATGGATAGGCAGTTAACAGAACTCTCATTCTGTTTGATGAATCTTGGCACTGGAAACAGAGATCCAAATAATTGTGAGACGAGAGCTTAAGAGAAAACATAATTTATAATTGCGGGAGCCTTTCCATGGGAGCATTGATATTATTTCCAGTCATTTGGCAGCACGTCAACTCCCTTCACTGTAATGTTTGTGCTGCACTGATTATATCCAACCTGGTAATACAAGTGTTTGATGTGAAACCGCCCAAAAGCTTGGCCTAATATATTGGTCATATTTCTAACTAAAAATGTACAGAAAGCCGAGCTCTGCCGGCATGACTTCCGCACCTTAAACAGAAACAGCTTCAGTTTTCCAACTGTTAAATGACGCGGTTTACTCTTGTCAATGCACAATGCGAATTCCCCAAATTCCCAATCAAATTACAAATTTTACACCACTCCCGTCGTTTGACAATCATCCCTTTCAATCTCGGAGTTGAGGCTTGCAATTGAATGAGGAGTTTATATCTTTACAAGGGCATGATGTCGGGCTTTGCACCAACACCTAGAATAAAATTAACCTAAAAACTAGTGTAGAAAAATGTAACATTAGAAAATGGCTCGAAATAAACCTCGTTTGACTGCAATTAACATTTTTTAAACGTTACAGATGATGTTAAAACCGTTTCCAGAGGGCTAACTGTGACAAGGGACCTGTACAGTATTGGAATAGCTTCTCACACGTGAGAAGCAGAATCTCTCTGGAAATGTACCTTCCCATGGATTTTGTGGGCTGTGGTGGGGATTGACGACGCTACTCCATTCATTATCTTCTCGTATTATCCATTGCCGTAGTTTCACTTTGATATGTTCTGAGATATTATAGAGGCTGAGGAATGCACGGACACTAGTAGGCTATTTAGTTGCTCGGACATACTCCACCATTCAATTCCTCCCCAACTCAATATTTCCCGCATTTATAGAAACACTTGAATTAAATAGCGCCTTTCACAATCAACGGATGTCGCAAAAGGCTTTATAGCCAATTACATAATTTTTCACCTTTAGTCACTGTACTTTTGTAGCAAATGCTGCAGGTAATTTGTACACAGCAGAGTTCCAAAAACAGCAATGTTACAATAACAAGGTAATCTCCGTTAGTCATGAATTTGATTGCGGGATATATATAGGTTTATGCAACTGGATAACTCCCAAGCTCTTCTTAGAAATCGTGCCATAGGACCGTCTACGCCCTCCTCGGAGAACATAACACTCATCGGAAAGAAGGCACCACCGACAGTTCAGCATTCCCTCTATATTTCAGTGGATTTTCAGCCAGATATGTGTGATGAAGTCTCTGGAGTGGGTGTTTCTTGCTCCAGTCTGCACTATTTACTGCAGCAATACTTAACGCAGGCTCAGCTGTGAAATAACATTCCACTATATGTTAAATCTGGATCGGATATGTATTTTTTTAATCTCCTTTGTATTAGCCAGAGATATACTTATTGACTACGAACTGATTGTTGACTCGTCTTACAACCTTACACACGTGTTTAGATTCAATGTACCACATGCATTTTTGAAATAGAACTTTTTATTTTTCTTATATGTTCATCTTTTTCATGTTAATCGAACAAGTGTACAGTAGTCCTGAAGCCTAAATTTGTCAAGCATTGAAAAACTGAGAAAAAGAAGCATTCTAACTTCATGCAATTAATGCAATGTTAGAATCAACTAACTGGTCTTGAGACGACATAATACACATAATAAACAGTGTTTACAATTGTTTCTTGGAAGTACGAAGCCTGGGACGGGATAATATTTGTAGAATTGGTGATCACATGTTCTGAAGTTTCTGGCGAAGGCCTTGAGAAAAAGCAAGAGCCAAATAAAATGAAAGAACAACCCTCTTCCTCTCTTGTAGGCCGGTAATTGGTCAGCTATAAATATATGGCATCTTGAGGTCTAGTCAATCACCCCTTGTCCATCAAAGTTATGGATATGATGAGGGACGACTCTTCTTTCATCGTCTGAAAGAAACTCGACGCCCTATTGGCCAGCCCACCCTTTGGAAAGACACCAAAATGGTACCTGTGTCAATATCGACTCATGAAACCGCCTGGAAAAGTAGTATAAAAGGGCCACTTATGAGAGTTAGACTGTAGAATACCAGGAGCAAGGGCTGACCCTGGAGAGGGACCAAGCAGTAGTGGCCCACGGGAGGAGGGTCCGGATCCAAACAGACAAGATAAGGGCCAATGAACATAGAATAGCCCAAGCGGCTTGAGTCCATGGCAAAGGCCAACGAACAGAGAAAACCTCGAGTGGGATGAGTCCAACCCAAGGGCCAATGAACATTAGATACTCCAGGCGGGGTAAGGTGGAAGAGACCCTTTGACCCTTTCAGACTCCTATCAAAAGGGTACTAAAACTACCTGAGGCTGCACGCGTGATAACATTTTCGTTCTATACTGTAAACTATAGATAAATGCTCACCGTTGTGTAATACCTAATAAAAAACATTGTGCCATATTGAAGTCACGTCAAACAATTGGGAAAGCATGCAAACACCCTAGCAAAATCTGGTGTGACCAAACGGTGGTGTTTATTTGGGTTTAAAAAACATTCTAAGGCCGATCCATATTGCTGGTACATCGTTCTTGGAAGGATAGCCATTGGGGAGTGCAGGGATATTAGTACACCTGCCAGTTGTCATAATGTCCCAGAATATCTGACTTTACAACTGACATAGAGATAGCTTTAGAGAAACACTTGGGTAAGTTGAGTGGGACGGATTTATTCAAGGCGATTTTGTCCTGTAATTATAAAGCTAATTTGCAGCGGTTCATCCAAAAGAAGGTCGAAGACAATGCAATCAGATTGGAAAAGGGCAGACAGTGGTTGGGATTTGCTGCATTCGTTTGCAACAAATGAGTGAGCAGCTAATCATTGATCTAGAAAACAGCTAAGCCTGTAAAAACTGCAATACCTTGATGTGGAAAAGTAACTTGGCCAAACAATGCAGACTTTCAAGGCACACCTCACAAGGCCCCAGGACCTGTTATGTCTGCTACAGCACCTGCAAACTCAGGCGTATGTATCAGCTGTAGTCGCAGTCGGGTCACGAGCGATAAATGATAGAAATACAGAATTAGAAAACGAATTTGACGTTTGGACCCAAAAGTTGGAAGAAGCGATAGGAGCCTTATTGGGAAATAATGATCAAACCAGCTAGGGAGGCTGATCATACCCAATGTGAACATACGGCCGACGAGCTGTGGGACACATTGGGACGCCGGAATGCGGTGATTTCATCTGTTACAATGTTTCAGGGTATAAACCGATATAAACTAGGGTGGAACTGGTTGGAAGGACAAGTTATCCCTCACCATTACACGGACAGAAGCAAAGACAGAAAGAGAAATAAAAATTCCATGGAAAAAGTGATCAATCCAAGGCTAACTGAGCAATTTAAGCATAGCATTAGATTGAAATAAGCTTATAATATTGCGAAGAATGGTAGTATGCCTGCGCATTGCGAGAATTTCAGAAACCAGCAAAGAATGACAAACAAATTGGTAAAATGGGGATAAATACAATATGAGAGAAAACTAGCAAGAAATATAAAAACAGATTGCAATAGCTTCTGCGAGAATGTAAAAAGGAACAGAGTAGCACAAGTCTTCTTCGGACCTTTAGAGGCTGAGACAGGAGAATATATTATGAGGTATAAGGAAATGGCAGAAACGTTAAACAAATATTTTGTACCAGTCTTCACATTTGAATTCACAAAAAGCATACCAACAATTTTGGGGAACCAAGGGTCTAATGAGGGTGAAGAACTTAATGCAATGAATAGAAGTAGAGAAAAAGTACGAGGCAACGAATAGGACGATTAGCCGACAACCCCAATAGATTTGACGGGCTACATTCTTGGTTTATAAAAGGGCTGGATGCAGAGATAATGGATGTATTGGTATTGATCTTCCAAAATTCAATAGATTAATGATGCTAATCTGGGATGGAATTGAGAAAATATAACACTGCTATTCAAAAAAGGTGGGGGAGAGAAAATAGAGGCCTACTGGCCAGTTAGACTATCATCAATGTTGGGGGGAAATGCTGGAATCCTTTGTTAAAGAAGTGGAATCAGGACACTTAGAAAATCATATCACGCAGAGCAAATCTGGTTTTATGAAAGGGAAATCATGTTTGACAAATTTATTATAATGCTTTTAGGATGTAACGAGGAGCATATATAAAGGGAAACCAATGGATGCAGTATATTTGGATTTCCAGAAGGCATTACAAAAATGACAAATAGATAATTATTACACAAGATTAGGGCTCAGGTATTGGGATAATATGTCAGCATGGATAACAGTGTTCTTAATGGAAAGGTACAAAGAATAGTGTTCATTTGATCTTTTTCAAGGTAGTAGCTGGTAATTAGTGTGGAGCCTCAATGATCAGTGCTGCGGAATCAGCTATTTACAAACTATATCAACTACCGATATGAAGGGACCTAGTGTTCTGTAATCATCAAACCAGCTAGGGAGGCTGATCATACCCAATGTGAACATACGGCCGACGAGCTGTGGGACACATCGGGACGCCGGAATGCGGTGATTTCATCTGTTACAATGTTTCAGGGTATAAACCGATATAAACTAGGGTGGAACTGGTTGGAAGGACAAGTTATCCCTCACCATTACACGGACAGAAGCAAAGACAGAAAGAGAAATAAAAATTCCATGGAAAAAGTGATCAATCCAAGGCTAACTGAGCAATTTAAGCATAGCATTAGATTGAAATAAGCTTATAATATTGCGAAGAATGGTAGTAAGCCTGCGCATTGCGAGAATTTCAGAAACCAGCAAAGAATGACAAACAAATTGATAAAATGGGGATAAATACAATATGAGAGAAAACTAGCAAGAAATATAAAAACAGATTGCAATAGCTTCTGCGAGAATGCAAAAAGGAACAGAGTAGCACAAGTCTTCTTCGGATCTTAGAGGCTGAGACAGGAGAAAATATTATGAGGTATAAGGAAATGGCAGAAACGTTAAACAAATATTTTGTACCAGTCTTCACATTTGAATACACAAAAAGCATACCAACAATTTTGGGGAACCAAGGGTCTAATGAGGGTGAAGAACTTTATGCAATGAATAGAAGTAGAGAAAAAGTACGAGGCAACGAATAGGACGATTAGCCGACAACCCCAATAGATTTGACGGGCTACATTCTTGGTTTATAAAAGGGCTGGATGCAGAGATAATGGATGTATTGGTATTGATCTTCCAAAATTCAATAGATTAATGATGCTGTTCTGTGATGGAATTGAGAAAATATAACACTGCTATTCAAAAAAGGTGGGGGAGAGAAAATAGAGGCCTACTGGCCAGTTAGACTGACATCAATGTTGGGGGGAAATGCTGGAATCCTTTGTTAAAGAAGTGGAATCAGGACACTTAGAAAATAATATCACGCAGAGCAAATCTGGTTTTATGAAAGGGAAATCATGTTTGACAAATTTATTATAATGCTTTTAGGATGTAACGAGGAGCATATATAAAGGGAAACCAATGGATGCAGTATATTTGGATTTCCAGAAGGCATTACAAAAATGACAAATAGATACTTATTACACAAGATTAGGGCTCAGGTATTGGGGTAATATGTCATCATGGATAACAGTGTTCTTAATGGAAAGGTACAAAGAATAGTGTTCATTTGATCTTTTTCAAGTTAGTAGCTGGTAACTAGTGTGGAGCCTCAATGATCAGTGCTGCGGACTCAGCTATTTACAAACTATATTAACTACCGATATGAAGGGACCTAGTGTTCTGTAATCATGTTTGCTGACGCTACAAAGCTAGGTGGGGCAGTAAGCTTGTAAGGAGAACACAAAGCGTCTGAAAAGGGATATAGATAGATTGTGAGTGCCAGTAAGCTGGCAGATGGAGTGTAATGTAGGGAAATGTGATCTTATGTACTTTGGGAAGAAAAATAAGAAAACAGAATATGTTTAAATGGTATGAAACTTTTAAATGCTGTAGTTCAGCGAGATTTTCATGTCCTTGTGCAAGAAACACACATGCAGGTACAGCAAGTAATAAGGAATGCAAATGGCATGTTGTCCTTTGTTGTAAAGGGGTTGGAGTGAAACAGTGGGGAAATCTTGCGATCATTATGCAGTGCCTTGGTGGGACCATATCTGGAAATTGTCTCCTTATCTAAGGAAGGGTAAAGTTGCCTTGGAAATGGTGCAACAAAGGATCGCTAACCGATGCAGGGGATGCGAGGGTTGTCTTATGATCATAGATTTAGTAGAATTGGCCTATACTTTCTAACAGTTAGTAAAGAGAGGTGATCTCATTGAAACTTCCAAGATGCTGGAACAGGGTTGATAGGAGAAATAATGAGTGATTGTTTCCCCTAGCTGGAGTGGTTGGAACAAGGAGGCACAGTCCCAGGATAAGGGTTAGACAATTAAAACCGAAATAAGGAAGACATTCTTCACTCAGTGGATTGTGAATGTTGGCAATTTTTTGCCTCAGAAGGCTGTGGATACTAATGTTTGAGTATATACAAGGCTGACTTGGATCGATTTTTTGGACTCTTGGGGAATCAAGTAATGTGGGGATCGGGCCGGAAAGTGGAGTTGAGGTAGACAATCTCCTATTTCTTATGTTCTTATAGAATCATAAAATCATAGAAGTTTACAGCACTGAAGGAGGCCATTTCGATCCATCGTGTCTTTGCCAGCCAACAAGTGGCTAATCGCACTTTCCAACTCTGGGTCCATAGCCCTGCAGGTCATTGCACTCCAGGTGCATATCCAATACGTTTTAAATGTGGTGAGGGTTTCAGGCAGTGCGTGCAGCTCCCCGCAATCTTCTGTGTGAAAAAATAACCGTTCGAACCCCCTCTAAACTTTCTGCCAATTATTTTAAATTTATGTCCCTGGTTTTCTGACACCGCTGCTAAGGGAAATAGACACTTTCTATAGGCACTGCAGAATTTGAGCACGATTTCCACATTCTTACACTCCAACCACCTTACAACAAAGGATAATATGCCATTTGCATTCCCTATATCTATGCCCTAATAATTTTATATAGCTCGATTAGGTCACCACTCAGACTGCTCTATTCTAAGGAAAACAAACTCAGCCTATGCAATCTGCCATCATAGATATGAATGAGTGATCATAGCATGATTGAATTTCAAATTCAGATGGAGGGTGAGAAATTTGGATCTCTAACTAGCGTACTGAGCTTAATTAAATTAAACAATGAAGGTATGAGTGCTCAGTTGGCTAAAGTGGACTGGGAAAATAGATTAAAGTGTAGGACAGTTGATGAACAATGGTATACATTTTAGGAGATATTTCACAACTCTCATGAAAAATGAGGATTAAAAGGGCGTGAGAGAAAAGATAGCCATCCGTTGCTTACTAAAGAAATAAAGGACGGTATCGAATTAAAAGCATGGGTATACAATGTGGCCAAAACTACTGGGAGGACACAAGATTGGGAAGCGTTTAAAAGCCAACAAAGAATGGCTAAAAAAAATGATTAAGAAAGGGAAGATAGACTACGAAAAATAAACTAGCACGATCTATAAAAACAGTTGGCAAGAGTTTCTATAGGTATATGAAATGGACAAGAATGGCTCGAGTAAAGTTGATCCCTTGGAGGACGAGACCGGAGAATTAGTAATGGGGAACATGGAGATGACAGAAACTCTGAACAAAAATGTTTTTATCAATCCTTATGGTGAGTACACTAATATTATTCCAACAGTGGATAGTCAAGGGGCTATCGGGGGGAGGAACTTAGCACAATCGCAATCACTAAGGAAGTGGCACTCAGTAAGATAATGGGACTAAAGGTAGATAACTACACTGGACCTGATGCATGCATCCTAGGGTCTTAAGAGAAGTAGCGGCAGGGATTATAGATGCTTAGGTTGTAATTTACAAAAATTCAGTGGACTCTGGGAAAGTTTCAGCAGATTGGAAAACTGCAAATGTAACGCTACTATTTAAAACAAGAGTCAGACAAAAAGCCGGAAACTATAGACCAGTTAGCCTAACATCTGAGGTTGGGAAGATGTTTGAGTCCATTATTAAAGTAGCAGTAGCAGGACATTTGGAAAAGCAAAATTCGGTCAGGCATAGTCAACATAGATTTATAAAGGGGAAGTCATGTTTGACAAATTTGCTAGAATTCGTTGAGGATTTAATGAACAGGGTGGATGTGGAACCACTGGATGTAGTGTATTTGGACTTCCAGAAGGCATTTGACAATATGCCACATAAAAGGTTACTGCACAAGATAAAAATTAACGGCGTAGGGGGTAAGATATTAGCATGGATAGAGGATTAGCTAACGAACAGAAAACAGAGAGTAGCAATAAATGGTTCATTCCCGGGTTGGCAAATAGGAACCAGTGGGGTGCCGCAGCGATCAGTGCTGGGACCCCCAACTATTTACAATCTATATTAGCGACGTGTAGGAAGCGACTGAATGTAACGTAGCCAAGTTTGCCGACGATACAAAGTTCGGAGGAAAAGAAACGTGTGAGTTGGACACACAAAATCTGAAAAGGGACATGGACAGGATAAGTGTGTGTGCAAAGATTTGGCAGATCGAATATAATGTTGGAAAATGTGAGGTCATGCATTTTAGCGGAACAAAATCAAAAAAGAAATTAATATTTTAATTGAGAAGGATTGCAAAGTGCTGCAGTACAGCGGGACCTGGAGGTACTTGTGCATGAAACACAAAAGGTTAATATGCAGGTAAAGCAAGTGATCAGGAAGGCCAATTGAATCTTGGCCTTAAATGCAACGGGGCTGGAGAATAAAAGCAGGAAAGTTGTATAGGGTATTGGTGAGATCACACCTGGAACACTGCGGGCAGTTTTGCTTTCCATATTTACAAAAGGACATACTTGGTTTGGAGGCAGTTCAAAGAGGGTTCACAAGGTTGATTCCAGAGATGACGGGGTTTACTTATGAGGAAACTTTGTGTAGGTTGGGCCTCTACTCAAGGGAATTCAGAACAATGAGAGGTAATCTTACCGAAACCTGTAAAAAGATGAGGTGGCTTGACAGGGTAGATGCAGAGAGAATGTGTCCACTGATAGGGGTGAGTAAACGTAGAAGACATAATCTTAGAATAAGGGGCCGCCCATTTATAACTGTGATGACGAGAAATTTATTCTCTCAGAAGGATGTGGATCTGTGGAATTCGCTGCCTCAGCGAGTTGTAGAAGCCGAGACATTGAATAAATTTAAGACAGAAATAGTCAGTTTCTTAAACGATAAGGGAATAAGGGGTTATGGGTAGCGGGCAGGGAAGTGGAGCTGAGTCCTCGATCTAATCAACCATGATCGTATTAAATGGTGGAGCAGGCTGGAAGGGCCGTATGACTTTCTCCTCCTCCTATTTCTTATGTTCTTATTTTCGATTAAGAATCTCCACTACTGGAAACATCTTCGCACATCTGCTCTGTAACTTCTCCAGTGCAATCACATCCTTCCTGGAATGCGGTGACCAGAACTGCTTAACCAATATTGTATACAATACAAGCATAGCCCCTCTGACCTTGTATTCTATGCTTCGGCTAACAAAGGCAAGTATTCCGTATATCTTCTTAACCACCTTATCTTGCTGGCCTGCTACCTTCAGGGATCTGTGGACATGCATTCTAAGGTTCCTTTGTCCTTCTAAACTTCTCAGTCTCTTACCATTTAATCTGTATTCCCTTTCCTTGTTAGCCCTCCCCAAAATGCATTATTAACAATCTCCGGATTAGAAACATAGAAACATAGAAAATAGCTGCAGGAGTAGGCCATTCGGCCCTTCTAGCCTGCACCGCCATTCAATGAGTTCATGGCTGAACATGCAAATTCAGTACCACATTCCTGCTTTCTCACCATACCCCTTGATTTCCCTAGTAGTAAGGACTCCATCTCACCCCTTTTTGAATATATTTAGTGAATTGGCCTCAACAACTTTCTGTGGTAGAGAATTCCACAGGTTCAGCACTCTCTGGGTGAAGAAATTCCTCCTCATCTCGGTCCTAAATGGCTTACCCCTTATTCTTAGACTGTGGCAACTGGTTCTGGACTTCCACAACATTGGGAACATTCTTTCTGCATCTAACCTGTCTAACCCCGTCAGAATTTTAAACGTTTCTATGAGGTCCCCTCTCATTCTGCTGAACTACAGTGAATACAAGCCCAGTTGATCCAGTCTTTCTTGATAGGTCTGTCCCGCCATCCCGGGAATCAGTCTGGTGAACCTTCGCTGCACTCCCTCAATAGCAAGAATGTCCTTCCTCAGGTTAGGAAACCAAAACTGTACACAATATTCCAGGTGTGGCCTCAGCAAGGCCCTGTACAACTGTAGCAACAGCTCCCTGCCCCTGTACTCAAATCCCCTCGCTATGAAGGCCAACATGCCATTTGCTTTCTTAACCGTCTGCTGTACCTGCATGCCAACCTTCAATGACTGATGTACCATGACACCCAGGTCTCGTTGCACCTCCCCTTTTCCTAATCTGTCACCATTCAGATAATAGTCTGTCTTTCTGTTTTTACCACCAAAGTGTATAACCTCACATTTATCCACATTATACTTCATCTGCCATGCATTTGCCCACTCACCTAACCTATCCAAGTCGCTCTGCAGCCTCATAGCATCCTCCTCGCAGCTCACACTGCCATCCAACTTAGTGTCATCCGCAAATTTGGAGATACTACATTTAATCCCCTCGTCTAAATCATTAATATACAGTGTAAACAGCTGGGGCCCCAACACAGAATCTCGCAGTACCCCACTAGTCACTGCCTGCCATTCTGAAAAGTCCCCATTTACTCCTACTCTTTGCTTCCTGTCTGACAATCAGTTCTCAATCCATGTCAGCACACTACCCCCAATCCCATGTGCTTTAACTTTGCACATTAATCTCTTGTGTGGGACCTTGTCGAAAGCCTTCTGAAAATCCAAATATACCACATCAACTGGTTCTCCCTTGTCCACTCCACTGGAAACATCCTCAAAAAATTCCAGAAGATTTGTCAAGCATGATTTCCCTTTCACAATTCCATTTGCCACTGTTCAGCCCACCTGACCAGTTGATTGATATCTTCCTGCAGTCAGCAGCTTTCTTCATTATTAACCACAAAGCCGATTTTAGTACCATCCGCAAATTTTTTAATCATACCCCCCATATTAATAGGGACATAAGAACATAAGAATTAGGAACAGGAGTAGGCCAGCAAGCCCCTCGAGCCTTCTCCGCCATTCAAAGAGATCATGGCTGATCTGGCAGTGGGCTCGGCTCCACTTACCCGCCCGCTACCCATAACCCTTAATTCCCTTATTTGTTAAAAATCTATCGATCTGTGATTTGAGTACATTGAATGAGCTAGCCTCAACTGCTTTCTTGGGCAGAGAATTCCACAGGTTCACCACCCTCTGTGAGAAGAAATTCCTTCTCAACTCGGTTTTAAATTGGCTCCCCTGTATTTTGAGGCTGTGCCCCCTAGTTCCAGTCTCCCCGACCAGTGAAAACAACCTTTCTGCCTCTATCCTGTCTATCCCTTTCATTATTTTAAATGTTTCTATGAGATTACCCCTCATCCTTCCGAACTCCAACTAGTAAAGACCCAGTCTACTCAATCTATCTTCATAAGGTAAACCCATCATCTCCGGAATCAGCCTAGTGAATTGTCTCTGTACCCCCTCCAAAGTTGTATATCCTTTCTTAAGTAAGGTGAGCAAAACTGCACGCAGTACTCCAGGTGCGGCCTCACCAATATCCTGTACATTTGCAGCAGGACCTCTCGCAATGAAGGCCAAAATTCCATTCGCCTTCCTGATTAACTGCGACACCTGCAAACTAACTTTTTGGGATTCATGCACAAGGACCCCCAGGTCCCTCTGCAAAGCAGCATGTTGTAATTTCTCCCCATTCAACTAATATTCCCTTTTACTGTTTATTTTTCCAAGGTTGATGATCTCACATTTTCCGACATTGTATTCCATCTGCCAAACCTTAGCGCATTCACATAACCTATCTAAATCTCTTTGCAGCCTCTCTGTGTCCTCTGCACAACCCGCTTTCCCATTAATATTTGAGTCATCTGCAAATGTTGTTACACTACACTCTGTCCCCTCTTCCAGGTCATCTATGTATATTGTAAACCGTTGTGATCCCAGCACCGATCCCTGTGGCACACCACTAACCACCGATTTCCAACCCGAAAAGGACCCATTTATCCCGACCCTCTGCTTTCTTTTCGCCAGCCAATTCTCGATCCATGCTAATACATTTCCTCTGACTCCGTGAACCTTTACCTTCTGCAGTAACCTTTTGCAGTAACCTTATCGAATGCCT
Organism: Pristiophorus japonicus; assembly: GCF_044704955.1. NCBI lineage: Eukaryota > Metazoa > Chordata > Chondrichthyes > Pristiophoridae > Pristiophorus > Pristiophorus japonicus. The sequence continues at coordinate 7,919,383 of NC_092005.1, read as the reverse complement.
TTTCGGAATCTAAATACACCTCATCCATCGGTACACCTCTATCCACCATGCTCGTTATATCCTCAAAGAATTCCAGTAAATTAGTTACACATGATTTCCCCTTCATGAATCCATGTTGCGTCTGTTTGATTGCACTATTCCTATCGAGATGTCCCGCTATTTCTTCCTTAATGATAGCTTCAAGCATTTTCTCCACGACAGATGTTAAACTAACCGGTCTATAGTTACCTGCCTTTCGTCTGCCCACTTTTTTAAACTGAGGCGTTATATTAGCTGTTTTCCAATCAATCCGCTGGCACCTCCCCAGAGTCCAGAGAATTTTGTTAGATTATAACGAATGCGTCTGCTATAACTTCCGCCATCTCTTTTAATACCTTGGGATGCATTTCATCAGGGCCAGGCGACTTGTCTACCTTCAGTCCCATTAGCCTGTCCAGCACTACCCCCCAAGTGATAGTGATTGTCTCAAGGTCCTCCCTTCCCACATTCCCGTGACCAGCAATTTTTGTCATGGTTTTGATGAAGCCATTATCAGTGATGTATACCACAAAAATTAAGGGATTCAGTACTGAGCCCTACGGAACCCCATTGGAAACAGCCTTCCAGTCACAAAAAACACCCATCAACCTTTACCTCTGCTTCCTGCCTTTGGCCCAATGTTGGATCCAACTTGCCACTTTGCCCTGGATCCCTGGGCTTTTACTTTCGTGATCAGTCTGCCGTGTGGGACCTTATCAAAAGACTTGCTGAAATCAATATACACTACATAAAACACACTACTCTCATCGACACTCCTTGTTACCTCCTCAAATAACTCAATCAAGTTAGTCAGACACACCCTTCCCTTAACAAATCCGAATCGAATCGTGTGGCAATGGGCCGATGCACGTTAATGTGGTAACAAGTTATACACTTAAGTAGCAGAATGGGAAAAACTCAACAGTGGGCGAATAATTGTGTGTAACAGGAGGAGGGCCTGGAATTAGTCCTAGACCTTGGCAATATTACAAACAGGGAATTAGAAAAAAAGCTGCTGTGGCGAATTTTCAAATGTCGATGGAGAAGAAAGTTAAGTTGAACCGACACTGAAGTTGACAGTTTTTGTTCCAAGAAAAATAGAACTTAACATCTGCTGAGTTTAGATGACCGTTTATATGGAACTACGTGTTAAAGTGCGGAATTTTTGTTTTTAATTAGGTTGGTGATTATTTAAATATGAGGTCATTAGTAAATATAAATGTGGTTGAAAGAGAAAGGATATATTGATCTATGATTAAATAAATGAAGAAAGGAAACGTTTATTTAGTCCCTTTCTTTTTTCAGAGCTGTGTCCCTTTAAAACAAAACCGTCTGTCGGAATGTTTCGATGACAGAAGCTGAGGGAAGCTCCGTTCCATGGAGAGCGACCAGTTGTTAGATCAGGGAAAATCGCCACCATGGATTACCAATAACGACTTTAGAAAGTAGAACATAGAACATGACGCTCAACATTCTCGTGTGTGCCAGATTCGTACACTCGCAAAGGCACTCGTGGTCCAGCATGCCTACAGTATGTACTGGAATTATGTACTGGGAAACCGATCTTATATGGGACTGATACTCGGAGTGTCCATTATTAGACGAGTGTGATTTGCGTTGAAAACAAATATGTGATACAGGGCCAGCTAGGACAAAAGTATGAACGAGCCCCAGCTTATGCCACAGTGATTAATAATTATACCTGGGCGCTTCCATATTTATCGGGCTGCACCCGCATAAAAGACACGTGCTTATGCCCTTATGACACAACCGAACAGTATGTCCCTGTTTGTGTGTTTAACTAGGATTCAGGCTGTATTAATTGCACCATGTCAGCAGAATTTGGATGGAGCTCTGTATTCAGCCGTAGCTATTAGGGAAAAGGAATCTACTAAGTCACTACTACCGCAACTACCATTTTCCAGGGTCTGGCAGGATCGGTCCCATTAATAGTCCCAATTTTTGCTTCACACAACATCTAGCCACAGCCTTCAAGCAACATGTTTTACTCAATATAAAAGCCCATGGCAAAATGAAACTGACAATAAATGGCTGACTTAAATATTAGCTGGAACATTATGTGGCACTTCAGTGTGCTCGTGAGGCGACTGATCTTCTCCCTAAAACATGTCTCTGTGTTGGAGGAGGACAGCTCGAGAATAGATGTCGAAATTGACAGCATAGGGAATTTTCGCACTGGAGGGTTATTGGTTTCGTATTGCCTCACAGGTGCTAGTATACTTCAACTCTTGATGGTTATATATTTAATGTATGTAACTCGTTGGTCAAAACCATGTTGAAGAGACTCAAACGCCACATTGGTCAGTTAGAAGCGGCACCATTCACAAGGGGAATAAAGGAAGTTTCGGAGGGTCCACCACGAGGCGGGGGATGAAAGATTATTCCACTATATGTTAAATCTGTATTGGATATGTATTTTGAGAAATCACGTATGTATTAACCAAGAATGCAGCTGATGTCTACTAACAGATTGTAAGCACTTATTATAATCTCACACGTGTACCTTCATTCAACGTACCACGTGCATTTTTGACATGTAACTTTTACTTTTCTTTATATGATCACCTTTCATTTATTAACCACACAATTGCGTCATAGTGGGAAGACCTCAAATTTGTCAATATTTACAAACCTGAGAAAGAGAAGCATTTTGCTTTCATACAATTCACACAGTGTGAAAAGGAACTAACTGGTAATCCCATACCTCGGGAGCCTATTATCAACAAGGGCACACATCGACCACGAGGTTCAACACCGCCTCCAGTGCGCCAGTGCAGCTTTCCGCCGCCTGAGGAAGAGAGTCTTCGAACATCAGGCCCTCAAATCTGGCAGCAAACTTATGGTCTACAGGGCTGTAATGATACCCGCAACATTCCGAGAACAACAGAGGAAACAGGTTGAAGGTAATTGCCAAAGTATCCAGAAGGGAGATCAGGACAAATGTTTTTTTATTAAACTGCGTTTGGTTATGATCTGTAATGCACAGCCTGAAAGGGTGATGGAAGTAGATTCAACAGCAATGTACAGAGGGAATTGGATAAATACTGGAAGAGTAAGATTTTTCAGAGAGATGGGGAGAGAGTTGGGTCGAATTGGAAAGCTCTTTCAAGGGCACGATGGGCCAAATGGCCACCCTTCGGTGATATTATGATACTATGAAGTTATGATACGGTGAAGTTATGATAGTTTGAAAGGTTTTATTACATAATTCATATAAATGAGGCGGATCAGTTGCCCGCCCCACTATGCCACTTTATTTCTGTGAATATGACCCTGTGCAATTTCAAACTAATTGCATTGATTCGAGGTTCACTACCCAGGACGCTCCAATCTAGTTATGACAGTGGGTGCACTGGTGGCCAAGTTGTAAGGCATCGCACTAATAAACCGAAGATCACGGCTTCCACCCCAAGCTATGGCTGGAGAGATGATCTCATCTTTAATGCAAATTAAAAAAATAATTTATCCTTATTAACTCGATCAAAAATATTATTAAGTTTGAACATTTATGTAAACGTTCCTCGACATTCTCTGCTTTAAAGAGGAAAATGGCAGCTTCTGCAGTCTCTTCACATAAATGAGATCCCTCATCTCCGATCACATTCCAGTAAATCTAGTCTGCACCCTCTCCAAGGATTTAATTTTATTTCAAAAGCACAGCGCCCAGAATTGAACACAATACTTCGGCTGAGGACTCTCCAAAGTTTAATAAAGATTTCGCATAACTGTCTTGCTTTTGTGCTTATTCCTCTATTAATACAGGCAAGGATCCCATATGTTTTTCGAATAGCCATCTAAATTTGACCTGACAGCTTCAAAGATTTGTGTCAGCACACCCCGCTGATCACGTTGCTCCTGCACCCTCTTTAAAATTGAACCATTGAGAGCTCGTTAATCAAATGCTAAGAAAGCATTCTGACTGAGTCCGAGGTCAGTGATCTCCAGAGGGAAGGAAATAATCGGTCCCGTGAAATTCATAATTTCTCTGCTTATTTTCCTACCATCATGTATCACTTCACACTTCTCTGTATTAAATATTCAACTGCCATCTGCATGTCCATTTAATCAATCTATGTGTGCTCCTGTAGTCTGTTGCCATGCTCCTCTTGGTTTACTGCAATACCATATTTCGTATCATCTGTAAACTCTTCAAGAAAAAAGCAGCAAACCTAATATCGGCCACCGGGGAACACCACTCTCAACTTCCTTGCAGTCCTTGCATTTAAAACCTTCACTGCTCTGCTCTCCCTGCACCAATTGCCTGACCTGTGGACCAATTCAAGTGGAGAGAGTGAGCAGCCAAAGCAGCGAAATTACAAAACTCAAATCCATAGACTTTTGTGAGGCGAGGTTATTAAAGGTTAAGGAACAATGGTGTTAAGATACAGATCAGCCATGACCTATTTAAATGGCGGAACAAGTTAGAGGGGCTGAATGGTCTAATCAAATCTATGTGTACAGAGTTGCACACCCACAAATGCAAACACTGCCTCACGCGCCCGCAGATTTAGATAGGTAGAGAAACCGAGATAGATAGACAGATACACAGACAGGAAGAGAATCAGAATCGGATGGAAGGACAGTGACAGAGAGAGAGAGAGAGAGAAAAAGAGAGGGAGAGAGAAAGGGAGAGAGGAAGAGGGCGAGAGAGAGAGAGAAAGAGAGAGAGAGACAAGGCAGGGCGAGAACTAGAATGCGAGGCAGAACTCGGTACAGAGAGAGTCAGAAAAAGCGCAACAGTCAGACAGTGAGAGAGAAGAGAGAGAGAAAGAAGCAGCTACAGGGATATCGAGCCATTGGAAAGCTCAGCATCTCAAATAGAACATTATAAAATGTAACAAATGACTACCAATGAACATATAACCCCATTATTCATTGTTTCCTCATTGTGTACAGGAAGAATGTGGTCCTCGTGATGTCCCATAGTATAACACCTGGATAAGGCAGATATTGCATGCGGCCGTTCAGCTATAAGGAAGGTGTGCCAAGAGTTAAAATAACATAATCTTTGCAAGTGATGGTTCAGTATTTATATTTTACATTTCCAGGCAGCGCTCCTACATTTGCAACATGTGCACTGCTGATTGACGGGAAATAGGAGCAGCAGTAGGTCGTTCAGTCCTCGAGCCACTTCCGCCATTGAGAAAGAGCATGTCCGACCTGTAACTGAAATTTATCCACCGGCTTTGACTCCAAATCCATCCCTGCCCTTGTCTCGAATAACATCTATCAATCTAAGATTGAAATTATTTAATTTAGATGGCAAAGGAATCAAGGCGTGTTGAGGAAATTGTTGTACTAGTCAGAGAGAAGTTAAGGTTTGATCAGGTTTGCTTGAAAAGTTGGTGGACACAGATCCGATACTAAATTTCAGAACGGAATTGGATAAATAGTTGATGGCGAATAATTTACAGTGCTCTAGCGAAAGAGAAACGGCAGGGAGGGAAACACAATACGAGGCAGAAATATGGAGAGGGAGTGAGAGAGACTGAGAAAGAGTAAAAGACAGAGGCAGGAGAGAGGGAGAGGGAGAGGGAGGGGCAAAGGAAGAAATATGTGCAGGGATAGCGAGTCATTGCACAGCGGCGCATCTCAGATAGACCATTATAGAATGTTAGAAATTACTACCACAGAACAAATGACGCCATTAGTCACCATTTCCACACTGTCTGCCTCTTTCGTCAGGCTACCCATCTAAGGAGGAGACCTTACAGGGAGCCTGTGTCCTCGTGATTCCCCATCGTAACTCACCCGGGCACAGGCAGTGATTGCATTTCGCTGTTCAGTTTTAAAGAAGGAGGAACACGGGAGAGATAACCAGATAGAGAGATAGAGAGAGAGAGAGAGAGATAGAGAGATAGAGAGAGAGAGAGATAGAGAGAGAGAGAGAGAGAGAGAGAGAGAGAGAGAGAGAGAGAGAGAGAGAGAGAGTGAGAGAGAGAGAGAGAGAGAGAGAGAGAGAGAGAGAGAGAGAGAAAGAGAGAGAAAGAGAGAGAGTGAGAGAGAAAGAGAGAGAGAGAGAGAGAGAGAGAGAGAGAGAGAGAGAGAGAGAGAGAGAGAGAGAGAGAGATAAGCAAACAGAGAGAGAGAGAGAGATAGAGGAGAGAGTCCGTGAGGGAGGGGGATATATTAAGTGAGAGAAAGGGAGAGAGTGAGGGGGAGGAAGAGGGAAGCAAACAGAGAGAGGGGAGAGGGATAGTGTGAGGGAGCGGGAGAATGACAGAGAGGCAGAAAGGGATAGAGGGAGAGAGAGAGAGAGGGAGAGAAAGAGAAAAGGAGAGAGAGAGAGATCAGGAGTGCGTGAGAGAAAAACAGAACGAAACCGAAAGAAAGTGAGTGAGAGGGCTGGGCGGGGTGGGGGGGAGAGAGTGATGGAGAGAGAGAGAAATAGGAAGAAACTGTCGCGAATTTATAATCTTCTCCCAAATCCAGGGCGGGAACTGGAAGTTGCAAAACAATTGCGTTTTGGGACATTCCGAAGTGGTGAAAGGCGCTTGATTTATCATCGTTACACACTGCGAGGGGTAACAATTAAACAGGTTGATCAGGATGTTTGTCTCTCTCTTTGACCCTCTCCCTTTCTGTCTGTCTCTGTCTTTGGCCCTCTCTCTCGCGCTCTCTGTCTCGCTCCTTCTCCCTCTCCCTTTCTGTCTCTCTCTGTATTTGGCCCTCTCGCTCTCGCACTCTGTCTCTCTTTGTCCCTCTCCCTTTCTGTCCCTGTCTCTGTATTTGACCCTCTCTCTCGCGCTCTCTGTCTCTCTCCTTCTCCCTCTCCCTCTCTGTCCCTGTCTCTGTCTTTGACCCTATCTCTCGCGCTCTCTGTCTCTCTCCATCTCCCTCTCCCTTTCTGTCCCTGTCTCTGTCTTTGGCCCTCTATCTCTCGCTCTCTCTGTCTCTCTTTGTCCCTCTCCATTTCTGTCCCCGCCTCTCTCTTTGTCCCTCTCGCCCCCTCGGCCTATCTCTCCATTTGCGTCCTTCTCTCTCTCCTACTCTCTCTCGCGCGCTAATACCGGCAGAATAGTCAACCACAGGGTCAATGAAATAAAAAAAAAAGATTAGTGTCACTGTTCTATGCAAAATGAAAGAATCGCTGCTCCCGCGATAAGTGCTCCGGTAGAATTGATAAATGTTGGAACTTTCGTGGGCGGGGGGCAGTTTGTCCTTGCCCCTGAAATGTCGAGAGTCAAGGACGCAAGGTTAGTAAGAGGTTTTGGGAAAATAATTGCATTAAAGGTTGGAGCCTAAAGCAGCTACGGATCTATGAAGCTTTCAGATATTTTACATCGACTGTACAGGACATGAAGAGGTCATGCGCCACAATTGTTCATTTCCGGCGTTTATGCTCCACACGAGTCTTCTCCCACTCTACTTCCTCGAAGTCTAGCAGCATATCATTCGCTTGCCATCTAGCTCATGTTCGTAAACCTTCCCCCTTAAATGCATATCTGCTATTCACCTCAACTATTCCGTGTGGTAGCTAGTACCACATTCTAAACTCTCTTTCTCCTGATTGGATTCATGAGTGACTTCCTTATATTGATGACTTCCAATTTTACTCAGTGTGACACAAGACCTTTCCAATCCCCGCCACCGGCTGGACATCTAGAAATTCGTCAGAAACAGCATTCACCACCAGAGCCGAAATCTTGCTCGGTTTCACCGACTGTTTTCAGAGGACTACAGCACAACCAATCCTAAAATTCAAATCAGCACGGAAATTACCTGGAAACAGTTAACCGATCAGTGTTTAGACTTTGAATATGTGAAGGAGTGTAGCGCATCCAAAGGTGAATATACAAAACAGGACGGACAGAATCTGGTGCAATAAACGGTCAATGTTTGGTCTTGGGTCAAAACTGAAACCAGAATATGGGCTAGATATAAGCGAGGGCGGTATGTAGGAGTGTGCTGTTGTATTATAAACAGTCGGTGTGTAAATATGAGTGGAATATTTAGATATACAATGTAAGTGCATATGTACATTTGTCACATTTTTCGCAGTTTTTAACTAGGATAGAAATTCACTGGTGATTATAAAGGTGCATTTTCACTTGCTGCTATCACAGTTTTCGTGTCTGACAGTTCGGTTTTAACTGCAATTTTTGGCGCTAACTGTTCTATACCTTTATACATTCAGTCTATATTCCATTCATCAATACATACAGTTAACAAGACTGAACACATGTGCACCCCTATGCACAACCACCCCGATAAATTATCCTTAAATCTTAAATTCTCTTTTCAATCCTCAAACCCAATTTTGCTCTAGTTTTCTACCATGTTAATCATCCCATAAACCTCCATCGTCTACAAATTGCAAAAGTTTCTATAGGTATGTAAAGAGAAAAAGGTTAGTAAAGACAAACGTAGGTCCCCTGCAGTCAGAATCAGGGGAAGTCATAACGGGGAACAAAGAAATGGCAGACCAATTGAACAAGTACTTTGGTTCAGTATTCACTAAGGAGGACACAAACAACCTTCCGGATATAAAAGTGGTCAGAGGGTCGATTAAGGAGGAGGAACTGAGGGAAATCTTTATTAGTCGGGAAATTGTGTTGGGGAAATTGATGGGATTGAAGGCCGATAAATCCCCAGGGCCTGATGGACTGCATCCCAGAGTACTTAAGGAGGTGGCCTTGGATATAGCGGATGCATTGACAGTCATTTTCCAACATTCCATTGACTCTGGATCAGTTCCTATCGAGTGGAGTGTAGCCAATGTAACCCCACTTTTTAAAAAAGGAGGGAGAGAGAAAGCAGGGAATTATAGACCGGTCAGGCTGACCTCAGTAGTGGGTAAAATGATGGAATCAATTATTAAGGATGTCATAGCAGCGCATTTGGAAAATGGTGACATGATAGGTCCAAGTCAGCGTGGATTTGTGAAAGGGAGATCATGCTTGACAAATCTTCTGGAATTTTTTGAGGATGTTTCCAATAAAGTGGACAAAGGAGTACCAGTTGATGTGGTATATTTGGACTTTCAGAAGGCTTTCGACAAGGTCCCACACAGGAGATTAATGTGCAAAGTTAAAGCACATGGGATTGGGGGTAGTGTGCTGACGTGGATTGAGAACTGGTTGTCAGACAGGAAGCAAAGAGTAGGAGTAAATGGGTACTTTTTGGAATGGCAGGCAGTGACTAGTGGGGTACCGCAGGGTTCTGTGCTGGGGCCCCAGCTGTTTACATAGTACATTAATGATTTAGACGAGGGGATTAAATGTAGTATCTCCAAATTTGCGGATGACACTAAGTTGGGTGGCAGTGTGAGCTGCGAGGAGGATGCTATGAGGCTACAGAGTGACTTGGATAGGTTAGGTGAGTGGGCAAATGTGTGGCAGATGAAATATAATGTGGATAAATGTGAGGTTATCCACTTTGCTGGTAAAAACAGAGAGACAGACTATTATCTGAATGGTGACAGATTAGGAAAAGGGAAGGTGCAACGACACCTGGATGCCATGGTACATCAGTCATTGAAGGTTAGCATGCAGGTACAGCAGGCGGTTAAGAAAGCAAATGGCATGTTGGCCTTCATAGCGAGGGGATTTGAGTACAGGGGCAGGGAGGTGTTGCTACAGTTGTGCAGGGCCTTGGTGAGGCCACACCTGGAGTATTGTGTACAGTTCTGGTCTCCTAACTTGAGGAAGGACATTCTTGCTATTGAGGGAGTGCAGCGAAGATTTACCAGACTGACTCCCGGGATGTTGGGACTGACCTATGAAGAAAGACTGGATCAACTGCGCTTGTATTCACTGGAGTTCAGAAGAGTGAGAGGGGACCTCATAGAAACGTTTAAAATTCTGACGGGTTTGGACAGGTTGGATGCAGGAAGTATGTTCCCAATGTTGGGGAAGTCCAGAACCAGGGGTCACAGTCTAAGGATAAGGGGTAAGCCATTTAGGACCGAGATAAGGAGAAACTTATTCACCCAGAGATTGGTGAAACTGTGGAATTCTCTACCACAGGAAGTAGTTGAGGCCAATTCACTAAATATATTCAAAAGGGAGTTAGATGAAGTCCTTACTACTCGGGGGATCAAGGGGTATGGCGTGAAAGCAGGAAGTGGGTACTGAAGTTTCATGTGCAGCCATGAACTCATTGAATGGCGGTGCAGGCTAGAAGGGCTGAATGGCCTGCTCCTGCACCTACTTTCTATGTTTCTATGTTTCTAACTATCTCGCGTGTTATACCTTGCCGAAGGGTTTTTCTATACTCCACTAAATCACAGCCACCGCATTTTCCCAGCTACCGTGTTTTTTTTTAACTCCTCAAAGAATTATATGAACTTTGCAAAGCACGACCGTCCTATGAAATCCGCACTGGCCACTTCTATCCTATCACTATTTATCTCTACAAGTGGAAATTTTTTTCTTTAATAGAGACTCGGAAAGGTTCCATACTGCAGTTGTTATGGTAACTGTTCTGTAATTAACCAGGTTAGATTTACCCACCTGTTAAAACATTGGTACTACATTCTCCACTCTCGAGTTGCACAGCACAGAGCCACGCTCTCTTGAGTCCGGAGATACAGTTTCTGGGGCCGTGGGAATATCTTCCCTCATCTCCTTCAGATTCCTGGGATATATCCTTTCAGATACCGGCACGTAGTCTTCTTTTATCCGAACAAAATTACCAAAACATTTCTTCAATCCATTTTAATATTGCTCTGACTGTAACGCATTGATATTACATTTAATACACAATAAAGTTATTTCATGGCAATGGGAGATGTTTATTTCACAGCCTGAGAGAAGCAGAAAAGTTTAAGCAGTAAAGGCAATGAATGCCTTAATGTCGATGGGACAGTTTCTACAATATGATTTCGAGCCGAAAAAGGAACCTGTCAAACCAGATTTAATGTTGAACATACGACCAGTATCAGTTACCAAACTGAACGTCTTGCGAATAATGTAGGTAATATGATTACAATTGTTACTAGTTTTAAGAGGCATAATGGAGTCGGAAACCACGGTTTTAACTTAAATTAAGACCAATCTGAAGGGGTACCAAATGTAATAAAAGGTGCAAAAAGGGAGATGTCAAATAACGTGCAAGGAATACAAAAGTTATCAACAAATGTTTATTTGAGTATATTAAGAGAGTAGGAGTGGCAAGCGAAACTGTTGCCCCTTTAAAGACAGATGCAGCAAAACTATGATAGAACGTAAGGAAATGGAAGAATGGATAGCAAGCTAGTTACAGATTAGCAAACACGCAGTCGGTTGTAATTGTAGTAAAACGTGGGAGGTGCTGTTTTACAGCGAACTGTGCTGTGACCACTGCTGCTCACAAATCCAGGGAGATTCTATACTGGCCACTCGGCTTTCCAGCAACAGTTAGTGAGGGCCGAAGTGAATGATACGTTTTATTTACCTTGGGGGGAAATCCAGGGGCAATGGTGTATGGGTAATGAAGTCAGGATTGCCGAGCAGTTTAAGGCTCTCCAGTCTGATCGCAGTCTCTTCTGGAGGCGTGGGTGTGAATCCTACATCTGACATATAATCATTTAATGTACATTCTGCTTGAGGTAATTTTTCAGCGCAGTTGATTTATAGCTTCCAGAAAACGATGTAGCCTTGCATCCATTGTTGTTTGGAAGCAGGTATTGTGTTCTGGTCAGCAGAACAGGGCCAGTGGAATAAGAACATACGAAATAGGAGCAGGAATAGGTTACTTGGTCCTTTGGAGCCTGATCTGCCATTTAGTAAGATCATGGCTGATCTGATCTGGGGCTCAGCTCCACTTCCCTTCCTGCTGCCCATAACCCTTCACTCCCTTATCGTTCAGAAATCTGTCTACCTCCACTTTAAATATATTCAATGATCCAGCCTCCGCTGATAATTCCACAGATTTTCAACTCTCTGAGAGAAGAAATTCCTCCTAATCTGTTCTAAATGGGCGACTCTTTATTCTTAACCTAGTTCTACATTCCCCCAGCAATAGAAACATCGTATCGGCACCTTACTTATCGAGACCCCTCATTAGCTTATGTATTTCAATAAGATTACATCTCTTTCTCATGAACTCTAATGCATATAGGCCCTACCTTCTCAACCATTCTTCATACGTCAACACCTTCATGTCAGGAATCAGCCAAGTGAACCTTCTATGCAAGTAATTCCCTCCTTTAATAAAATGAACAAAACTATACACAGTACACTATGCGTGGTCTCAGCAATGCCCTGTACATTTGGAGCAGGACGTCACTGCTTTTATATTCCATCCCCCTTGCAGTAAAGGACAACGTTCCTGATTACTACGTATCCGACATACTATTTTTCTCTCTCTTGCACACGGACCCTCAGCTTCCGATGTACTGCAGCATTTTGCAATTTCTCTACATTGAAATAATAATTTGCTTTGTTATTTTTATGCCAAATTAGATAACCTCACTCTTTCCCACAGTACAAAGCAAACACTTTAACCTGGACATTATTGATTAAACATGAAATGCATATTATTAGTACGCATTGTGGCTAATACTATATTGCTACATCACCCAACCAATTCATCTGCCGGTTCAATGCGAGATCCTAAGTGCTCTATTTTTGTCTTATTGTCGCCAAATGTTTGCCCTCTGACTTAGCCTGTCTACATTCCTGTACAGATTCTTTGTATCATTCTCAGCACTTGCTTTCCCACCCATCTTTGTTTATTCAGCAAACTTGGCTAAATTGCACACGGTCCCTTCATTGAGGTCATTGATATAGATTGTAAATTGTTGAGGCCCCAACAGCGAATCGTGCGGCACCCCGAGTCACTGTTTGCCAGCGGATAATGACCCATTTATCCCGACACTCTATTTTATGTTATTTAGCCAATCTTCTGTTCATTCTAACATATTACCCCAACCACGTGAGTGCTTACCTTGTGCAGTAACCTTTTAGGTGGCATCTTATCGAATGCCTTCTGTAAATCGAAATGCAATACAACCACTGGCCTCCCTAAAAAGAACAGCTCGTTACATCCTCAAAGAACTCCAGCAAATTTGTCAAACATGATTTCTCTTTCATAAAATCATGCTGACTCTGTTTAATTGCATTACTGCTTCCTTTACAATGGACTTCATCACTTTCCAAAAGTCAGATGTTAGGCTCACTGGTCGATAGTTTCCTGCTGTCTCCATCATTTTTTAAATAGGGTCGTTAACTTAGCAGTTTTCCAATTGGCTGGGATCTCTCCAGACTCCAGTCAATTTTGGTCGATTGCAAACAATGCATTCCCTGTCTCTGCAGCCTCTTCTTTTAAAACACTAGGCTGCAGACCACCAAGTCCAATAGACTTGGCCACTTTTAGTTTAATTTTTTTATCGAGCACTGTTTCTTTAGTGATAGTGATTGTATTAATTTCCCGACCCCTCAATATAGCCGCTTATTTTCCTATTATTGGGATATGTTTTAATATCTTCTACCATGAAGACCGATAAATAATATTTGTTCAAAGTCTCTCCCATGTCCCTGTCCTCCATTATTTATTCTCCATTCTCATTCTCTAAAGTAAGTTAGCAATCCTCTTAATTGTTATACACCTGTAGAACCTCTTACTACCTGTTTTTATATTTCTTGCTAGTTTACACTTATAATCCATGTTCTCTATCTTTATTATTGTTTTAGTCGTCCTTTGCTGTTTTTTGTTATACTTTGGCATCCCACTAATCTTGGCGATATTGAATGCAATTCTTCTTAATTTGATATCATCCTTTACTTCCTTAGTGAGCCACGGTCGGTTCTCCCTTCTCTTAAAGTCTTTCCTTCTGACTGGAATATATTTTTGTTGAGAGTTAGGGAATATCAACTTAAATTTCCGCCATTGATCATCAACCGTCTTACACTTTAATCTATTTTCCCAGTCCATATTAGTCAACTCTGTCAACATAGGTTGGGGTTAATCAACTTTATTTAAGATCAGTTTGTTAATAAGCAATCCACTGTTCTCAAACGTTGCAGTACTCCACATCATAAATTATCGGACAGGAGTCAAGTCATTCCATGGTAACATCCACTGGCTTTTGAAGAAGTTTCACGTAAACTTTCACATTTACATCATGGTTTTAGAAAAAAACTCAATTACAGTTCTGTTACAGTAATCAATTACCAGTGATTGTTTTAAATACACGTGAGTCTCTCCACGTTAGATAAACATATTTTTATGTTGTTATTGTTTTAAATGTAACGGTTTTTGCATCTCTGATTCTTACTGATGTAATGAACGGTACCTATATTGTTATTTAATGCATTGGGCTGGAGGATTTGTCTTAATTATCAATGTATTTCTGCGAGCTTCAAATGTTCATTAATGAAATGGCTGAAGGAATTGAGTGTAATATCTCCAAGTTTGCAGATGACACTAAACTGGGTGGCGGTGTGAACTGCGAGGAGGACGCTAAGAGGCTGCAGGGTGACTTGGACAAGTTAGATAAGTGGAAAAATGCATGGCAGAGGCAGTAAAATGTGAATACATGTGAGATTATGCAGTTTACGGGCAAAAACAGGAAGGCAGAATATTATCTGAATGGCGGCAGATGAGGAAAAGGGGAGGTGCAACGAGACCTGCTTGTCATGGTTCTTCAATCATTGAAAGTGGGCATGCAGGTACAGCAGGCGGTGAAGAAGGCAAATGGTATGTTGGCCTTCATAGCTAGGGGATTTGAGTATAGGGACAGGAACGTATTACTGCAGTTGTACAGGGCCTTGGTGAGGCCTCACCTGGAATGTTGTGTTCAGGTTTGGTCTCCTAATCTGAGGAAAGACGTTCTTGCTATTGAGGGAGTGCAGCGAAGATTCACCAGACTGATTCCCGGGATGGCCGGACTGTCACATGAGGAGAGACTGGATCGACTGGGCTGTTATTCACGGGAGTTTTGAAGGATGAGACGGGATCTCATAGAACCATATAAAATTCTGATGGGACAGTACTTACTTGTTAGATGCAGGAATAATTTTCCGGATGGTGGGGAAGTCCAGAGACAGGTGACACAGTCTAAGGATGAGGGGTAAGCCATTTAGCACTGAGATGAGGAGAAACTTCTTCACTCAGAGAGTTGTTAATCTGTGGAAGTTCCTACCACAGAGAGTTGTTGATGCCAGTTCGTTGGATATATTCAAGAGGGACCTAGATATGGCACTTCCGGCTAAAGGCATCAAGGGGTATGGAGAGAAAGCATGAAAGCGATACTGAGGTGAATGATCAGCTATGATCGTGTTGAATGATGGTGCAGGCTCGAAGGGCCGAATGACCGACTCCTGCTCCTATTTTCTATGCTTCTAAGTTTGTATTTTTCAGTCCGACCTCAGTTTACCCTCTCATTGCCCTCACGTGGGAGACGGCAAACCATCTGTGACATTCGGTTTCAAACTTTGAGTTAATTAACCATGCTAATGTATCTAAAATGTGATGCTCAGAAGATAACTTCTCATGTTACACTCGACTCTCTGATACATCCTGATATTCACATACTCTCTCTGATAGAGTTCGAGCTTTCCTTACTCACTCCAATACTTCCTGAGCGTCTTTAATAAATCTAGAGCTTCCCTTGCGATCTCATATACCTACTAAGCGTTGCTTACCCGCCCCGAAACCCTCTGAGGTCCCTTAATTTCTCCAAAACCTTTTGAGAGTCCGTTACTCTCTCTGATATCTGCGGAGAACCCTGATAATCCAATGACACAATTTCAGAAATGCTTCAATTCCCACGCAGCCTCTGAGAGGCCCTTTCCCTCACAATACACACTAAGTAATTCTAAGATTCCCAGATACCATGAGCAAAGTGCATTTTGAATGCCACATCGCAGGTTAATGCAGGGGGTAACGGCTAACTTTACAGCTGCTGTCCAGGAACGTTAGTTAGGTCTTGTGTTTGAGAAGAGCACAGAACCGTTAAGGTTGGAGTTGCGCCCTTGAGGCAATTTTTGTATTGTCTGGTAAACTGCTACAGTGAAAGCACAAAATTAAGAACAAAACATGTTGGCAATATTCAACAGCTGAGTCATCATCGTTGGAGAAATATTCCTTTTACCAGGACATCACTGTCCACTTTGATGTATACTTCACGTAGTTCATATCTTACAATTCCAACCTCTCCGTGGAAGCAACAGTTTCGGACGAAATTACGACTTTGCTGTTTTGAGCAAATAGATAAAGGGAGCAAAATACCCCCCCCCCCCAACTGCAAGGATGGAACTCAGACGGAGGAGTCTTTGATGTGTAGAAAAAAGCAAATAATAATATTATTCAATGCAAAAATGACAGAATTGGAAATCATGCACAGTCAATTAGCGATCCATCACCACAACGTCTCAACCACCTCGACCCATGAACACAGCTCAGGTAGCTCTTTTATTTCCTTCTTTCTCAACGCAAAGGCTTGGAACTCAAATAGAGCAATGGTAGAGCTGGATTTCAATTATCTGTCACCAGCATCATATAAATTGCTTATGGCATTGTTGCGTGGCCTAGCGGCCGAAGGCGCTGGATTTTGGTTCCAGTTCCTGAGAGGGCCTTTGTTTGACTCCCACCACTGTCATAGTTTGCTTTATATTGGTGTTATAAAAAGACATCATATTTGCAATGTTAAAATTTAAACATTAAAAATGCTGGAAACTTTAGTAAGGAATCTATTGAGACATACTCTTCAAAACAAAATAATTTTTTAAAGCGGCGTCGAGCGCGGCAATATTGTTTTTTTTTCGTTCCTGGGATGTGGGTTTCGCTGGCAAGGCCAGCCTGCATTGCCCATTTATCATTGTCCTTCAGAATGTGGTGGTGATCCGCATTCTCTCGATGCCTCCTTCTCTGAAACTTCCAGGGAATCCGCAGGACTATTTTAGAATTAGGTCAGCTGACCCAGCATGCCCTCTTGAAGTAAGTCAATATTCCAGGTCTCTCCTCAAATCTTTAATTTCCTCAGAACCCGTCTTTAAATCTCCAAAATCATTCCAGAGGGTTCCGATTGAAGACAATAAACGATTTGGATAATTGATTTCAATAGAGAGTGTACCCGCTGCGAGCAGGGATTGAAGCTGCACTGGAAAACCGCAGAGAGGACAGTCCGCGAAAATCCAACCAACGGAAACAAATACTCTGCAAATACTATCAGTTCCCCTTATTATCGCAACAATTTCAATCAAATCACAATTAAGCTTCCAAATTCAATGTCATACAATGGGTGATTTGTGTAATCTCTCCTCGTAATTTCCCCTTGAACCCGCGTTGAATTCCTCTCAATCCATACTGCACTCACTCAAAGGTGACTAGTTATTTGCTGCATTATAAATAATAAACAGAAGCAACACAAATATAAAGCAGTGCTACTGCGCATAATAATTGGCATGCGTGTAATTTGCAGAGGCGGAACAGATGCGATGGATGAACAGCCTCATTTTGTGCTGAATTTTTCGATGATATTATATCTTCTTGTTTATAAGACAGCTGAACAGGCAGTTGTATGTTGGAAGCACTGATACCGCATATCATCTGTATGTGGCTCTAGTGGAATGATCGATTAGTGCGCAGTATTTATATGACAGTACAGGCGCGCAAAATCCCTCACCACTAACAGGCAACGGTTTTGCATATGACATTTGCAGCGGAGTTGATGTGTTCCCAAACTTTATATTCTTATTAGCGTCTCCATGTGACCAGTTCGGTTCCTCTGGGCCACAATGCTGCAAGTGCAGGTGTGAGTTTTACAGCAGCTCCTTAGTATTACAGATTTATAGGAGGGATCGGAGCCGTTTCCATTCATAAATCAGAAACTCGAATGATCGTAAAAATGGTCCAGAAACAGACTCGAATTCAATGCACTGACAATACTTCTGGCACAAAGTGGAATATGCATAAAATCACGGATTACCTGTATATGCTTCCTACATCATATTCAACTCAAGCAAGGATT
This sequence comes from Pristiophorus japonicus, assembly GCF_044704955.1. Taxonomy (NCBI): domain Eukaryota; kingdom Metazoa; phylum Chordata; class Chondrichthyes; family Pristiophoridae; genus Pristiophorus; species Pristiophorus japonicus. Next base: position 7,901,448 of record NC_092005.1, on the reverse strand, counting down.
CCCCTGAAGGACTTGCTGAGAATTTGATAAAAGTTCATCACATATGTTCAATGTTTACAAGAGATCACTTAGAGGCGGGAAATGAAGCTGTTTGACAGGAGTGGACAAAGCGCCCCTCTCACAGGGAGCAAACCTGCTTCACAGACTCCCACTGTCATTTGTAGGATTTTAGGTGCTTTTCTGACTTGAACAATTAGGCAGATGTTGGCAATGTTCTTGCAAGAAACACACTAAAAACGTTGAAATGTTAGGGCTCGGGAGCGGCTTTGCTGAGTAATGGATATCGTAATAACTATCTATATTATTCTATTTTATAGAAACATTCAATTGTTGTCAGCTCGAATTTTAGGTTGGGTTTGGTGTTCACGATACTGGAATTGAACGTCTGGAACAAAACCTCATCTGTCTTCTCTCTGGCCGTACTGCTTCGAGAATCGGACCAAAAAAAGAGGCAACATAACTAAAAACTTCCGAAGCCCGGAATTTATACGTCTTCAGTGAAAGGCGCTGCCTACTAAGCTATTGCGGAAATTCCAATTCCCCGAACCACATTAATGAACGAGTTTTGGATGTTCCTCACTGAAAGTTGAATAAGTAACAACACTGGTGGACCGCGAACCCTCAACCTTTGAATGATTGTTTGATATTTATCTGGAAGTTCAATACGCTATCGATTGTGGCACAGAGCCGAAACCAGTTGCCGTTTCTGAATTAGTGTCACTGTGCTTCATGTTAGTGAATGGGAGAGTTGATATGTGAGAAGATATCTCTGCAAATCATTTAAGCTCCAACGTTTTGCCAACGCAAAAATGAGAGGACCACAAAAATGTCTCCGAGAGACTCGTCCTCTAAATGTTGAAAGATAAGAGAGTTAAACGTGAAGGGCTTCGATTTATTCATACGGACATCTGGTGTAAAGGCCGCCACAACCCGATCGCGCAGTCTTTTAATCTGGAGTCAGACGGATACAATCCTGTTGTGTCTCAAATACCTCCACATGATGAGGCGCTTCCTCTACATGGTGGTACTCTGAGATATCGCTTCCTTAATTCTAACTTTGTGACACAATAAGGTTTTCCGGTTCCCGCGGGGTTTCAGGCAGCCATGCGAAGCAGCATTCTCTGTCAGTGTCCATATCCCGCTCGCTTCTGCCGCCTGCTGCCAGTGATCGACAACTAACTCAATTGTAGAGATAGGGCACAGATAATCATCAGAGAAAGAGGCATGATCTCAAATTACAAATTAGAGGGACAGGATCTGGGGAACAGGTAATGTCTGGGGTGTGGAATTCGGTCAGAGCTGAAAACAAATAGGTGAAATATAGAGAGAAATATTTACCGTAGAGAGAGGAACCAGTTCATTGGCAGATACACTTAAAATTAGAGACAACCTGTCCAGGGATGATGAAAGGAATCAATTTTCTCACAGAAGGTAGTGGAGTTCTGGAACTTACTCCCCTAAAAATCGGTTGACGCTCGGGGTCAATTGACAATTTCAAACTAATGATTGATAGATTTTTCTTCGACAAGGTTATGAAGGTTTAGGAATCATCGCACAGACCAGCCCTGATCTAATTAAATGTCGGAGCAAAGCTTGAGAGGTTGAATGGCCACCTCCTGTTTCTATTTCCCTATGATTGTAACAGGACAGAAAAAGAATTAGCTGCAAACATACGTTACATTTTATTCATAATTAACAGCAAAAATATCCGTGCCATGAGCAATGATGCTGCGGTCAGGGAAGAACTGCCGAGGTTGTTGTACTGCTTTCCTCTGGCTCTCTTGCCTCTCTCCCCTTCCTCCCACAGGCTACATGTTTTTAAATCTTCTTCTCCAGTCTCACAACACTTTATGCAAATACCGCTTCACAGTTTGACTTCTATGTTTATTAATTATAAATCTCCTTGAGGTGAAAGGGTATTGCTTCGGACATCGAATTAAAAGATGGCTTATTGGAAACATGTTGGGGTCATAGTCTCGTTCGCATCAAATTGAATCTAAGTCGTTCAAGCTGGAATATTGTATTTTCTGGATCACAATAAACAATATCTTGTTATAAATGTTGGCTCCTTAGTTCCCTCGTGTCAGAGGAGCAATTGTCTGAATCCTTCATTTATTTCACGTTAGAGACAAACATAGGTATCCATGCAGAATCAATGCACGAATTGACATTGAAATAAATGCAGTGAGAGATACGGGCAGCATTGCCACACATGGCGGAATAGACAAGAGAGATGCTACAATACAAAAGGGCCCCAAACTCCAAATTGAAGTGACAGATGGCTGATAGATATGAGTGAGTGGCGACGATAGATCAAAGGTGTGTTTCAGCTCCGTGGCTTAACCATTAAAATGCCTGTCTAGTAATTTAAGAGATTTTCAGTTTGACTCCCAGCGGGGCTGGCACTTATTGTCTTCATTGAATCACAACGGGCGAGTTTCTTGCCATGTGATAGAGCTGCAATCCTTTTAAACATAACTGGGGTTGCACTAGTTGCCATTCTGGATTAAGGCCCCAGTCGGAGCTGGGCCTTGGTTGTATTCCGCCGCTGCTATAATTTCTCGAGGGGTTGAATTTGGCCTCATGATAAAAGCACATATTTTCTGACCAGCGCCGTGTGTAACTTTGCTGCAGTCAGAAGAAAACTCTGGCAGCTGGTGTGTGGCTCCGTGATCGTATAGTAGTCAGTAAACTGTGATGCGGCCGCAGTAACCTCGGTTCGTATCCGAGTCATGGCACTCTCGCTTTATACCTTATGCTCACTATGGCACCTGCTGATAGAACACAGCAAAACATCTATCTTTACTAAATGAAACAGATATTAGGTTTTCAGCGGTAGAACCATATGTACTCCTTCAAACCCACCTCTTCTCTAAGCTTTTTCTGCGTTCCACAATCAATAGCCCTCCTTTACTTTGTTCACAATTCTCCCCGCAACGTTTTTTCTGCTGGTGGCACTGGCGCGAGGCTGAATGAATAAGGTGATTTACTTCAATGTTAAAGAAGTCCTGCCATGGTCGTTTAACTCACCGGGCGAAATTTGTTTTTCTCCTTTCTGAATCTGCCTCAAAACTGACCAATTCTGACATTCGCTCACCTGAAGTAACGGAAGGCCCTTTGCTTACAGTAGCTGATTGTAGATGTTTTGAACATTGTCGATTTGGGTGCACAGGCAGGACAAGCGGCGAAGGCAGGTTTTCGCAGGGGATTTCTGTGTGGATGCAAAAACAGTAAACGGGATGGCTGATTGTTTTGCGGCACTAGGTGGCCGACTTGATAACACGATGGACAATGAATCGATTGTGTTCTGCACGCATGGGTCCAGTCCCATCCTCGTCGGTAGTCCGTTAAATATTTGATGCATGTGGTTCTTTGTCATTCACCTGAAAATTCATGTCCAAATTCACCATGTTTTGCCTCGCTTGCTACACTAAGCTTATGTCATGTCTCCCAGTATTAATATACACTTTAAAGGAAAATAAGGCAAGAGGATACACAATAAATTGTAGGACACTAAGAAGTGTAGCAGAACAAATGGATCTTGGAGTGCAAGTCCACAGATCCCTGAACGTTGCAGGCCAGATAGATAATGTGGTTGATAAGGCATATGGAATAGTTGTTTTTATCAGCCGGCTTAGTATTCAAGAGCAGGGGGGTTATGCTTGAACTATATGCAACACTAGTTAGGGCATAGCTCGAGTACTGTGTCAGCGCATTACAAGAACGATGTAATTGCATTGGAGAGGATACAGAGGAGATTTACGAGAATAATGCCTGAATCGGAGAATTTGAGCTATGAGGAAAGATTAGATTGGCTGAGTTAGTTTTCTTTGGAACAGTGGAGGCTGAGGGGAGACGATATTCAGGCATATACAATTACTAGAGGTCTAGATAGAGGTATTAGGGCGGACCTATTTCCCTTAGCAGAGCAGTCAACAAAGAGGCATAGAATTATTGTAATTGGTAGGTGGTTTAGAGGTGACTTGTGGGGACAATGTATCACCCAGATGGGTCTGGAACTCGCCGCTGAAATGATGGTCGAGACAGATTCCCTGCCCACGTTCCAAAAGTACTTGGATTTGCACTTAAAGTGCCGTTAGCTACAAGAGTATGGAACAAAAGCTGGAAAGTGGGATAAGGCTAGGTAGCTCTTCTTCAGCAAATTTGGACACGATGGGCCGGAATGGCCTCTTTCCATATTATGAAAAGCAATGATTCAATGATATGCATTGGTGTGAAGAGAATTGTGAACATTTTCAGGGTCACTATTATGATAAAAAATGTTTCACGTAAAGATAAACATATATTGCATTATTGAACAGAAGCATTGCAAAGTGGGTCAGCACATATGCTGGAAAACCAAATGCGATGTCGATTAAATAACCTTAAATATTCGGAAATCGCAACTGTAATCGCGCTCCATTGAAACAGACACAAACATCGAATGATCCCGGACTGAGAGCACATCTCTTTTACGCACACACAGAATGATCCGGGACTGAGAGCACATCCCTTTTACACAGACACAGAATAATCCGGGGCTGAGAGAATATCCCTTTTACACAAACACTCAAATACCCGGGACTGAAAGAATAACGCTTTTAAACAGATCAAAGAATGATCCGGGACTGACAGCACATCCCATTTAAACAGACACAGCATGATCCGGGACTAACAGCACATCCCTTTTAAACTGACATAAAATGACCCAGGCCTTACAACACATCCCTTTTAAAGAGACACAGAATGATCTGGGACTAATAGCATCCCCATGTTAAAAAGCACAGCGTGATCCGGGACTGACAGCACACAGCATTTTAAATTCTAAATACACCTTTATCCCCAGGCTTACTACTCTTTTTGGCAATATTATAAATCTCTTCTTTGAATCGAATACTATCATGAATTTCTCTTGTTAGCCACAGTTGGAACATTTTTAGTTTGGTGTTGTTATTCCTTCAAGGAATGTACATTGTAGCGAATTATAACATTTTCTTAAAATGCTTGCCATCAAAATTAAATTGGATAACATTTGATCGGAATCAATTGCAGGGCTATGTGGAAAGAGGGTCTCATTGGATAGCATTTTCACATAGCCGGCTCAGTCATGATGGATCGAAAATTCTCCTTCAGTTCACTGTAATTCTCGGATACTCATCCTCTACCTCGGTTTGATTCGTTTAGTCCCGTGGGAAATGGATAATAATGTTCTGCATGTTAGTTCAGATTGATACATTTAGCAAAAGATTGGGAACATTAATGGACTCAGAAACATTAAATGGCTCTTTAAACACTCGGGTCAGTGGACGTGCTGAACTACTACCACTTGAGATAATTATGGGCTGCTCGGACCAACAGGAGATCAACAGGGCACTTGTATGAAGGCGCGGACGGGGTTTGAAGCTGCAGTTTCCGGTTTGACAGGATCACCTCATCGTCACTTGATAACGAAACCTCTCATCCATAGCACTGATGTTACTTTGTCTGAAGCAACATACTTGGGGAGGCTGGGAATAGTAAATGCAAACAGAAATTGCTGAACATATACAACAGGACAAGCAGCATTGGTGAAGTGAGAAACAGAGATAATGTTTCACGTCGATGATATTTCATCAAAACTGTCAGAAGTTGGAAGTGTAACAGATTTTAAGCAGGTACTTTAGCAGGGAAAGGTGGAGGGGAGAACAGAACGAAAAGGAAGGCCTGTGACATGGTGGAAAGCAGGAATGATGTCATGACCAAAACGAAAGGGCGTGATAATGGGACACTTCAAGAAAAATAATATGCGTTTAGAGAAAGTGTAAGAGAGAATAGCAAGATCATTACTAACAGCTAGTGTCCGAGAAAATGAGAGCAGTGATTAGAATCTGAAATTGTTGAATTCAACGTTGAGCCCGGAAGGCTGTAAAGTAGCTAATGGGAAGATGAGCTGCTGTTCCTCGAGCTAACGTTGAGCTTCATAGGAACAGTATAGGAGGACGGGATAGGCGACCGAAAGCTTGGGGTTCTTGTTACGGACTGAAATGAGCTGCTCAGTAAAGTGCTCACCTAATATGTGTCTGGTCACCCCAAGGTAGAGGATATTTCAGTCGATACAGTATACTAAGTTGAAAGAAGTATAAGGAAATCGTTGTTTCACCTATACTGGGCTGGACTGTGGGAAGGGAGGAGGAAATGGCCACGTGTTGCTTCTCCTGCGCTTGCACGGGAAGGTGCTGTGGGAAGGAAAGTTTTGTTGATGGTAATTGGATAGTGGACCAAGGCGTGCCGGATAGACTGGTCCCTTTGGACCGCTGAAAAGAGAGGGGAGGGTAAGTTGTATTTGATGGCGGGACCACGTTGGATATGTCAGAGATGGGGCATTATGATCCGTTGAATGTGACGGTTAGTGGGGTGAATGTTAAGCACAAATGGAACTCTATCGTGGTTCTGCGAGGAAGGAGAAGGGATGAGAGCAGAAGTGCGGGAAATGGGCAGGACAAGTTCGAGGGTCATGTGCACTCGGGTCTTCGGTTATTCTTACTGGAGAAAAATTGTGCTACATATCGGTAGCACTGGTATTGACTTTTTCATCGTCAGGACACATACGATGGAGATGGAAAAACTTGGAGAATGGAATAGAGTCCTTTGAGAAAGCGAATAGGAAAAAGTGTAACTGAGGTAGATGTGGGAGTCAGTGGGGTTATAGTAGATATTGGTCGGCCGACTATCCCCAGCAATGGAGGTAGCGAAATCGAGGAAGGGAAGGGACGAGTCGGTGATGGACTCTGTTAACTGGATGGAAGCGTTGGAAATTTAAAGCAAAGTTGACTAAATTTTGAGTTTGCTGCGACAGTTGAAAATGGCACAGATAAACTCATCAATGTACCAGAAAACGAGGTAATGGATGGGACATGAGTAGGACTAGAACAAACAATGTTGCACATATACCATTGAAATACAGGCATATCTAGGCCACGTGCGGGATACCACAGCAACACATGTAATTTGCAGTAATTTGTGTAGATTCAAAAAAGAAGTTATCCAATGCCAGTTTAAATCAAGTTCCGCCAGGCGGATGAATTGACGGTAGATGAGAACTGGTTGAGCGTCCGTTCAATGAAGAAGCGGAGGGTCCTCAAGCCGTCCTGGTGGGGAATGGATGACCAGAGGGATTGGACAACCATTGTGATAGGGAAAATGAGGGCCAGGAATCTGAAAAGTAATTGACGTTATTTTTTTTGTACAGCAGCTTTCAAATCACTGGCATTATCAATGGATTGGTATTTGGTGTGGAATGAATTTGTTCAATTGTCGAAAATTGCACTTTTTGCTTCAATCGTCAGGATGGCTGAGTGATTAAGGTTTTGGACTGAAAAACAACTGTGCGAATGTTGGCTTGAGTTTGAGCTGCAGTACTAGCAAATGTTGTCTGTTATGATAACTTGGTAAAATATTATAATCATGGAAAAGGAAGATTTTGTATTTATATTTTACAATTCCAGGAAGCGTTCCTACATTTACAACAGATGCTCTGCTGATTGACTGAAAATTAGAGCAGGGGTCGTCGAACCCTCGAGCCGGTTCCACCATTTAGTGAGATAATGTTTGACCAATATCTTAACTTCATCCATCTGCTTTGACACCAAATCTATTCCTACCATTATCTAGCAAAAATCTATCAATCTCAGATTTAAATTACCAATTTAGCTGACAAATAAACCGGAGTTGAGATGAGGAGTTTACTGACTTATTCACAAATTAATTAAGGTTTTGAATGAATTTCCTGAAAGTTCGTTGCTACAGATGCGATCAGAACTTTCTTAAGTACATAAGAACATAAGAATTCGGGGTAGGAGTATTTGACCCGCTGACACTGCTCCGCCATTGAATAAATCATGGAAGATCTAATCAAGGACGCAGCTTCACAACCTGGCCGGCTTCCCATAAGCCTTTACTCCCTTATCACTGAAAAATATGTCTATCTCCGACTTAAATTTATTCATCGACCCAGCCTCCACAGCTCTCTGAGGAAGAGAATTACATCGATTTTCAACGATTGAGAAAATAAGTTTCTCCTCGTCTCAGTTTTAAATCTACATTAACGACTGGGAAGAAAGGACCGAGTGTAACGTAACAATTATGCTGACGATATAAAGGTGGGATGAAAACCAATGTATGAGTATAATGTTGGAAAATGTGAGGTCATGCACTTTGACAGAAAAAACTTTGACAGCAAAGAGCAAGCTATTATTTAAATGGCGAAAAATTCCAACGTGCTGCAGTACAGCGGGAATTGTGGGTACTTGTGCATGAAACACAAAGGGTTAGCCTGCAGGTACAGCAAATGATCAGGAAGGCCAGTGGAATCATGGTGTTTATAACAAAGGAGATGGAGTATAACAGCAGTGAAGTCTTGCTACAGTTATATCGGGTATTGTGAGGCCACACCTGGAATATTCGTATAGTTTTGGTTTCCATTTTTACGAAAGGATACTTGCTTTGGTGGAAGTTCAAAGAAGGTTCACTCGCTTGATTCCGGAGACGAGGGGGTTCACTTATGAAGAAAGATTGAGGAGGCTGGTCCTCTACTCGTTGGAATTCAGAAGAATGAGAGGGGATCTTATCAAACGTATAAGTAAAAGAGGCGGCTTGGCAAGGTGGATGCAGAGAGGAGCTTTCCATTGATAGGGGAGACTCGAACTAGGGGGCATCATCTTAGAAAGAGGGTCCGCAATTATAACTGAGATGAGGAGGAATCTCTTCTCTCAGAGGGTTGTAAATCTGTGGACTTCGCTGCCTTAGAGAGCTCTGCAAGTCGGGATATTGAATACCTTTAAGTCAGAGACAGTTTCTTAACCAATAAGGGATTACGGGGTTGTAGGGAGCGGGCAGGTAAGTGGACCTGAGTCCATGATCCGATCAGCAATTTTCGGATTAAATGGTGGTGCAGATTCGAGGGGCCGTATGGCCTATTCCTGCTCATATTTCGTACGTTCTTATGTTCTTATAAATGGGCGGTCCCTTATTCTAAGTCGATGTCCCCTAGTTTAACTTTCCCCTATGAGTGCAAATATACTCTCTGCATCTAACGTGTCGAGCCCCCTCATTATCTTATTAGTTTCGATACGATTACCTCTCATGCTTTTGAACTCCACTGCGGATAGTCCCAACCTACTTAACCTATCTTCATAAGTCAACTCTCCTCATCTCCGAAATCAACTAAGTGAACTTTCTCTGAACAGTTTCCATTGCAAGTATATCCTTCCTTAAATATGGAGACTAAAACTGCACACAGTACTCCAGGTGTGGCCTCACTAATACCCGGTACAATTGAAGCAGGACTAATCTGCCTTTATACTCTATCTCACTTGCAATAAACGCACATTCCATTCGTCTTCCTGATTAATTGCTGTAACTGAATATTCATTTTTGTGTTTCATGCAGAAGGACACTCATCTGTCCCTGTAATGCATCACTTTGCTAATTTTCTCCATTTAAATTATAATTTCCTTTTCTATTATTTCTGTCAAAGTAGGTAACCTCTCATTTTCCCACCTTATATTGCAACTGCCTACTTGTTGCCCATTCACTTAGCCTAACTATATCTCTCTGCAGATTTTTTGTGTCCTCCTCAGAATTTGTTTTCCGACCCACATTTCTATCATCAGCAAACTGAGCTATAATACACTCGGTCCCTTCATCCAAGTCATTAATACAGATTGTTATTAGTTGAGGACCCAGTACCGATACCTGCGTCACTCCACTAGTCACTGTTTGCCAACTGGAACATGACGCATTTATCCCGACGCTGTGTTTTCTCTTATTTAGCAAAGCCTCTATCTTTGATTTACTCCCAACCCCGTGAGCTGTTATCTTGTGCAGTAACCTCTTATGTGTCACCTTATCGAATGCCTTCTGGAAATCCAAATACACCACATACATTGGTTCCGCCTTATCCACTCGTTACATCCTCAAAAACTCCAGCAATTTGTTAGACATGATTTCCTTTTCATAAAACCATGCTCATTCTGCTTGATTGAATCATGCTTTTCAAAATGTCCCGCTACTGCTTCCTTAATAATGGACTCCAGCATTTTCGAAACGGCAAATGTTAGGCTAACTGGTCTATAATTTCCTGTTTTATGCTTGATTCCTTTTTAAATAGGGGCGTTACATTTGTGGTTTTCCAATTCGCCCCGAATCCAGGAAATTTTGAGAAATTATAACGAATGCATCCACTATCTCTGCAGCCACTTCACTTAAGACCCTGGGATGAAAGCCATCAGGTCCAGGGGACTTGTCCGTCATTAGTCCAATTATTTTACTAGTAGTACTTCGTTCTTGATAGTGATAGTATTCAGTTCATCCCTGCCTACATTCGCTTGATTATCCACTCTTGGATTGTTTTTAGTATCATCTACTGCAAATGCAAATACAAAATATTTGTTCAATGTCTCTGCCATTTCCCTGATCTCCAATATTAATCCCCAATCTCATCCTCCAGGGGATCAATATTCATATTCGCCAATCTTTTCCTTTTTATATATCTGTATACACTCTTACTATCTGTTGTTATATTTCGTTCTAGTTTACTTTCATAATCTCTCTTCCCTCTTCAATCATGTTTTTAATCGTTCTCTGCTGCTCTCGACTCCCACTGGTCTTCGCCACATTGTATGCCTTTGATTTCAATTTGAAACCCTTCGTTATTTCCTTAGTTAGACACGGATGGTTATCTCTTCTCTTACAGTCTTTTCTACTCATTGGATACATTTTTGTTCCGAGTTATAAAATATGTCCTTAAATGTCTGCGACTGCACGACAACCGTCCAACACTTTAGTCTATTTTCCGATCTACTTTAGCCAACGCTGCCATCATACCTTTGTTGTCCCCCTTATTTAAGCTTCGGACATTGGTTGGAGAACCAAATTTCTCTTCCTCCAACTGAGTTTGAAATTCAACCATATTATGGCCACTCATTCCTATACGATCTTTAACTACGAGATCATTTATTAATCCTGTCTCATTACACAGTAGTATATCTAAGATAGCCTGCTTCCAGGTAGGTGTAGCATGTACTGTCGAAGTAAACTATCCCGGATACACTCTATGAACGTCTCCTCAAGGCTACCCTGACCAATTAGGTGTTTCCAGTAAATCTGATGGTTAAATCACCTATGAATATTGATGTTTCTTTTTTACAAGTCTCCATTATTTCTTGATTTATACTCTGTCCAACCATGTAGCTACGGTTAGGGGGCCTATAGTCTATGCCCACCAGCGACTTTTTCCTGTTATTGTTCCTTTTACTCCACCCAAACTGATTTACTTTTTTGATCCTCTGTTCCGACATCGTTTCTCATGAATGCACTGATCCCATCTTTTATTAACAGTGTGACCCCACCTCTTAACATAAGAACATAAGAATTAGGAACAGGAGTAGGCCATTTAGCCCCTCGCACCTGCTCTGCCATTCAACAAGATCATGGCTGATCTGGCCATGGACTCAACTCCACTTACTCGCCCGCTCCCTGGGACCATTAATTCCCTTATTCGTTTAAATCTATCTATCTGTGACTTGAATACATTCAATGAGCTAGCCTCAGCTGCTTCCTTGGGCAGAAGATTACACAAATTCACTAACCTCTGGGAGAAGAAATTCTTTCTCAACTTGGTTTTAAATTGGCTCCCCCGTATTTTGAGGTTGTGCCCCCTAGTTCCATTCTCCCCTACCAGTGGAAACAAGCTCTCAGCCTCTATCTTTTCTACCCCTTTCATTATTTTAAATGTTTCTATAAGATCACCCCTCATCTTTTTCCTTTATGTCTGTCCTTCCAAAATATCAAATACCCCTGAATATTTAGTTTCCAGTCCTGGTTACCTTGCAACCACCGCTCTGTAATGACTATCAGATCATACTCATTTGTATCTATTTGTGCCGTCAACTCATCTGTTTTGTTACGAATATTATGTGCATTTAGAGCAAAAGCTTTAAAATTTTTATTTACCTGTTTTTCCTGCTTGTTCCTTCTGTCCTACAGCTCACTTTCTACATTTTTGCTTTTTAATTCCAACTCTACTCCCCTCCCTATTGAATCTATTCTCAGGTTCCCATCCCCCTGCCAAACTAGTTTAAACCCTCCCCCACAGCACGAGCAACCGACACCTCCCGGCCCACCCCTCACCACGCAAGGTAATTAGTCCCGGCTCTGTTGAGGTGCAACCCATTCGGCTTGTACACTTCCCAACTCCGCCAGAAGTGGACCCAATTTCTCAGGAATCTAAAGCCCTCCCTCCTGCACCATCTCTCCTGCCATGCATTCACGTGCTCTATCCTTCTATGTCTGTACTCACTCGTTCGTGGCACCTGGAGTATTCCAGAGATTACTACCTTTCAGGTCCTGCTTTTTAATCTATCTCGTAGCTCCTTAAACTCTGCCTGCAAGACCTCATCTCTCTTTCCTGCTATGCCATTGGTAACAGTATGGACAACGAACTCTGACTGATCACATTCCTCCATCAAAATGCCCTGCAGCCGCTCGGAGACATCCTTGACCCTGGCTCCAGTGATTCAACATATCATTCTGGTGTCACGGCTGCGGCTGCAGAAACGCCTGTCTGCTCCCCTGACTATTGAATCTCCTTCCATTATAGCTCTGCCATTCTCCTCTCTCCTCCCCTGTGCAGCTGAGCCACCTGCGGTGCCGTCGATTTGGATCTGGCTACACTCCCCAGAGGCACTATCTACACACCGGTACTAAGTAGCTAATATCTGTTGGCGAGTGAGATGGACTCGGGACCTCGTGCACTACCTGCCAAGTCCTGCTATTCTGTCTGCTGCTCACCCACTCCCTCTCTACCTGCACACTCTTAAGCTGAGGGGTGAAAACATCTCTCAGCAAATTGAGTAAATAGTTGATGGTGAAGAGTTTGTCGGGCTCTGGGGAAAGTGTCTCATTCCATGCTTCTGTGATGCTACAAACCTCTCTCGGTGATCTTGTGTTTTTACCTGTACACCTCAGTTCACGGATTTAATTTCCGGCCGAACCGGCAGGAATTTTCTCACATTTAGTGTACTGGTTCTCATTTTCTCTCTATGATTCATTCTATTTCTCTCTGAATCTAACTTTCTTTCCGCGTGTCAGTCTCGCTGTATATCTACTTCAGTTGCAGTCAATTTCTGTAAGCTTTTCTCATCGGGGTCTGTTTATCCGTCCAAATATGACTTTCTCTCTCTCACTCTCCATCACTCACCTCCTCAGTTTACTCCATACCTTATGAGTTATCATTTTATGCGCTGGTTCAGTCTGAACTTGCTGATACTTGGTGGTTGACGTGCATTTTAACATTATTCATTCAAAGATGTTCAGTGTTGACGGGAAGATTACATGTTCTGTGGGTTAAAGCACGGGGATTTGTTGTCAAGTTATGGACGATCAGTTCAATGCGTTATTTGCTTAGTGCTGTGCTTTTGTGGTAAAGCTTTTAACCGCCCACAGTTAAACGCAAGGTATATATCCTCCCACGTTTGCAGAGTACGCAGACGTGAAGTTTGCTCTGCGCTGAAAACTACATTTTGAGTCTCCAAGCAATTTTCCGAATTTCCAAGCACTGCATTGCAGCGTGCCCATGACCAGAATGGCCGAGATGTTAAAGGGTTGGACCTAAAATCCAACTGCTGTGTCTCTGCTCCTGGTAAATGTTCAACCAACTGGTTTGACAATTAGACTTAATGCTTGTTTGTTATGAAAGCGTGGAAGCGGTCCATAATCTCTGCAAATAATATTTTTTAATTCACCCTTCAAGACAACGTTTCTTTATTTAGAACAGGTGTTCCGGAAATTGACTGAACACAGGAACAGGATTAGGCCATTCCGCCCCTTGTGCCTATTCGCCACTGTGTTAATTCTTGGCTGAGCTCTATCGTAACTCCATTCATTTGTATTGGCACCACATCATTGTAACCAATGTCTAGCAAAAACTATTCATCTAAAATTAACATTTTTAATCGAGCTAGTATATCCTTCTTTTTGTAGAAGATAAATCCATCACCCTTTGCGTGAAGAAGATTTTCCTAACTTCTCTGCCGTATGGCCTGCCTCTGATTTTATCAATATCTCCTCTTCTCGTAAACTCCCCCACGAACGGTAAAAAAAAGCTTTATCTCTATCTATCTTATCAATTCGTTTTAAAATTTTAAAACCCTCAATTAAATCACCACTTAACATTCTATATTCCAGGGAGTACAGGCCTAGTTTATGTAATTTCTCTTCATAATTTAACCCGTCGCAACCTGGTAACATTCTGGTGATAAAGAACTGTACACATTCCAATCCAGCCTATCATTTCTAAGGGGCCGTGCCCATAAACGGACTGGATATAATGGATAGAAACGGCTTATTTCCCATAGTAGAGGGCTCAACAACCAGCGGGCATACATTTACAGTAATTGGAGAAGGTTTACAGGAGATGTGATATGCAATTTACACATGCAGATAGTTGTGGTTGTCTAAAATGCACTGCCTACAGAGTGGTAGAGGCAGAAATCTTTAGCACATTTAAAAATAATTTTGATGTGCACCTGAAGTATCGTAACGTGCAGGGTTATGCACCGAGAGCTGAAAAGTGGGATTAGGCTGGATAACCGTGGCGCGGACAGAATGGGCCGAAATTGCCTCCTTCTGTGCTGTAAACTTCTATGACTCTATTATATACTATAACTTAGAGTACTCCAGATATAGTCTAACTATATCTCTGTTCAGTTGAAGAAAAACTTCCATTGCATTATAGTCCAACCCCTAGTTATAAAACCCAACACGCCATTAGTTGTTTTAAAATATTTGCTACTGCACATTAGCGGGATGGGCACTTGGACTGCAAACCACTTTGGAACTCCATCCCTTCAAGCTGTGCTCCATTTAATTAGGACTTGGATCTAAACTTTGGGATCTAAAATGGGTGACCACACAATTAACTGTTTGGAATCTATCTGCCACTGAATCGTCCATTCGTTTATATATATTTATAAGTATACGCTAACGACTGCCCTAATTATCATATCACCAATATTTGCATCATCGGCAAACTGGGATATCTGTCTTCCTGTTGTGCCTTCTTAATCTTTAAGAAATATAGAATGAAACAATTTTTTTAAAACTGGCGTTTAAAAACGTGCCATGCTTTGAAGCTCTGGTTAGGGTCTGTGGGAAGAGGAAGGTGGGAGTAAGATTTCAGGTCGATGACCCATGTGATCCTACAAATATACATCATGCAGTGTGCGCTGCTTTCAAACAGTAAAGGCACGGGCTTGCATTCCCGTAACATCTTTCAGAAACATAGGATGAACCAACTGCTCGCTGTTGCTCAGTTTGAGATCCGACAGGACGCCCAGCCTGCAGACATCATTACAGCCTTGGTCCAAATAGGGACAAAAGTGATTAATTCTAAAATGAGGCGAGAGTTATTGTCCTTGACATCAAAACAGTATTTGGCCGAATGTTTCATCAAGGAGGCTTCTAACGTTGAAATCATTGCGGGGTTAATTTCCACTGCTGGAGACATACCTAGCCTAAAAGAAGATAGTTGTGCTTCGACGCCAATCATCTCAGCCCAGGATATCGCTGCAGGAGTTCATCATCACATGCTTCATCAATGACCTGCCCACCATCATAAGATCAGAAGTGGGCATGATCGTTGAAGATTGATTTTTCCTACTCGTGTATCAATTCCGCAGAAAATGAAGCAGGAAATATATCGCCTTTTCATTATCGTGCGGAGTGAAAATCTTGGAACTGCTTCTACAACAATACATTGCTAGTACCATCACTTCAGTGACTGAACCATAGAACCATAGAAATTTACAGCACAGAAGGAAACCATTTAGCTCATCGCGACCTTGCTGGTGGACTATGTACTATCCTGCCAAATCTAATTCTAGCTCTTGGTCGTAGCCATCAAGATCATATCCAAGTACTGCAGAGGTTCACAAAGTTTGTTCATCACTACCTTCTCAAACACAATTAGGGTTGGGCAATAAATGTCAGCCTTGTTAGCTACGCCCACATGCACTGAATTAATATTTTATTAAAACGTGCTTTACAATAAATGAAGTAGTTCTTCAATTGTATTCGCTGGATGTACTGTAGGGCAATACGGCAGCCAATTACCACACAGCAAGATCCCATCGATGGTGAGATACAGATATGTGCAGGAAACAAAAGAGCATTCCCCACCTCATAGAATCATAGAATCGGAGAAGTTTGCATCAGGGAAGGAGAGCATTCGGCCCATCCTATTTCCGCCAATTAAAAGAGCTATCAAGCCTAATCGCACTTCACAGCTCTTGTTCTGTAGTGTTGCAGATTACGGCAATTCAATCAATATACAAGTAATACTTAAATGTGATGAGGGATTGTGTCTCCACAAACTTTTCAGTCTGTGAATTCCAGACCCAAATTCATTCTGGGCGAAAACATTTCTCCTCGACTCTCGTGTAATCCTTTTATCAATTACTTTTAAATCTGTGCCCCCTAGTTATTGACCTCTCTGCTCAGGGGTATAGGTGTTTCTTCTGCACACTAGCTCGGCCCCGCATAATGTTATACACGTCAATATTGTCACCCTTTATCCTTATCTGTTCTGAAGAAAACAACCCCAATCTTTCCCCATAACCAAAACTATCCAGTCCTGGCAACATCCAGAGGACAACAGAGGAAACAGATGGAAGTGAAGGAGAAATGTTGTTTTAAGCTGTGATCTGTAATGCACTGCCTGAAAGGGTGGTGAATCATAGAGTCATCGATTCATAGAATTGTTTCAGCATGGAAGAAGGCAGTTCGGCCCGTTGATCCCGTGCTGACTCTCAGCTAGTCTCACCACCCTGTTATTTCCCCGTAGCACTGCAGATTCAATATTAACCCTCAAAATGGAATTGGATGAATGCTTGAAGAGGCATATTTTGCAGGGCGTTGTGGAAAGATCTGGGAATAATTGGATAGCTCGTTCAAGAGTACGATGGATCAAGTACTCTCCATCGGTATGTATGACTTCATGAAATGTTTTATGATAGTTACAAATAAATGACACTGGTCATTTTCCCGTTTCATTATCCCACTTTATGTCTTTACATATGCGTCTGTGTTTTGGCAACCAAATTGAAATGATGTGGGATGCGGTAGCAATGCGACGCCAGTCACACAGTTGACCAGGGCGCGGTGGCCAAGTGGTAAATCTTCGGTCTGGTAAGTCGTCGGTCTCGTAAACCGAAGATCATGGGTGCGACCTCCATCTGTGCGGATCGATATTTTATCACTTTAAATGTCATATTTTGAAGCTTTTTCCTTTTTAACTATCAAAACACTTCATATTTTGTAACTTACGCCATAAATCGACTCTTAACATTTTCTATTCTAAGGAGAAAAATCCCAGCTTCTACAGTCTCTTCGTATAAATGAGGTCCCCAACTCTGGCAGTATTCTAGTAAATATATTCTGCACCCTCTCCAAGGGCTTGAATTCTTCCCTGAAGCGTGTTCCCCACGCAACATTCCAGCTAAGACCTCATAAGTGTTTTATAATTGTTTGGCATAACTTCCTTGTTTTTATGCTCTATTCGTCTAATAACAAAGGAAACGTCCCCATGTCTTCCAGATCCTGCCCCCTCTTTAAAATTGTGCGATTTAGAGCTGGTTAATACAATACAGGGAGCATTATGAACGGTTTCAGGATCATTGATCTCCAGAGACAGATGCTTAAATGGGGATTTAAATTTTCATGTATAAATCTGGCCCCGTTAAAATTGTATCATTAATTCATATTGCCTCTCCTCATCCTCCCAAAATGTATCACTTCACAATTCTCTGCGTTAATTTACATCTGCTATGTGACTGTTCATTTCACCAGTCGGTTATTTTCATTCTCCCTCTTTGTACCACTTACTATCTGCTTTGTGTCCCTTTGCTCTTCTTTGTAGCTTTTCCATTCACCACGATCTGTGCTATTTTTCGCATTTGTGTACGCGTTTAATCTTAGTTTAAAGTGGTCCGTTACCTCTTTAGTCGTCCATGCCTGTTTTATTTGGCCCCTCAGAGGGATACACTGATTCTGTATCACTTTTAATTATTTTTAACACCTCCTCTCGTTTTACCCATTAACAGATTTTTCCCAGCTTATTCTGGATAATCTCTCTCTCAGCCCTTTGAAGTGGTTCTTACAGAAATCTAGAATGGTAGTAGCTGTTTCACGTATCTCCCTGTCAAACGTTACGTTGAAGTCGATCATGTTTTGATCGCTATTAAATACATTTTCACTTACCCTTAGGCTGTTGAATAAATCCGGCTCGTTACTCATTACTAAATGTAAATTGGCATGCCCCTTGTTCGTTCTGGAACATATTGTTGTAGAACTATCCCGGACATACTCAAGAAATTCACAATCTTTCTGACAGGTGCTAGTCCGATTATCCCAATATATATGAAGATTTAAATCCCATATTAAAACCACACAATCTTGAATACATGCTTGTCCTATCTCTACATTTATATATTCTATTGCTTCACAGCTGCGACTAGGGGGTCTATACACAACTCCCACTATTGTCTTAAATCCTTTCCGAGCTCTTAATTCTACTCATACGTCCAGCTTATTTTAGTTAGATCCTCGCTTAGAACTTAATCGTAGAATCATGCTTATTACAGCACTGAAGAAGGATATTTTGGTCCATTCAGTCAACGCCGGCCAACAAAGAGCTACCCAGAGGAATCCCATGTTCCAGCTTTTGGTCCGTAGCCCTGCAGGTTATTGCATTTCAAGTGCATATCCAAGCGCGTTTTAAATGCGGTGAGGGTTTCGGCCTCTACCATTCTTTCAGGCAGTGAGTTCCAGACTCCCAACATGCTCTGGGTGAAGACATTTCCCGTCAATTCCCCTCTCAACTTGCTACCGATGACTTTAAATCTATCTCCCCTGGTTGTTAACCATTCTGCTAATAAAAATTGTTCATTCCCATCCACTCTCTCTTTTCCCCTCAGAATTTTGAACACATCAATAATGTTTCCCCTCAGCTCCCGATGTTCCAATGAAAACAAACCCAGCCTATCGAATCATTACACATAGCTAAAATTCTCCAGTCCAGGCAACATACTCGTAAATCTCTTTTGCACCCTCTCTCGTGCAATTACATCTTTCCTGTACTGGTGTGCACGCAGTACTCTAGCTGTCGCCCAAATAATGTTTTATATAGCTCAAGCATAACTTCACTGCTATTGTACAATATACCTCGGCTAATAAAGGTAAGTATGCCGCATGCCTTCTCAACGAGCACATTTACTTTGCATCCTGAAACAGGGAGACAATGATGAAATATTACAACAACAATATCTTGCATTTATGTAGTGCCTTTAACATAGTTAGACGTCACAGGTTGCTCCACAACAGCTTAAACCAAATTAAATAACGCTGACACCGAGCCACATAAAAGAGAAATTACGGCAGTTGCCCAAAAACTTGGTCAAAGAGGGAGGTTTTAAGGAGCATCAATCTTGACATATTTTTGAAAGACCGTAAGCCCGGTGTATTGATCAGGGTTTTTTACTCTAGGTTTGAAAGTTGCGAGAAGTTGGCTTTTGAAATGGACTCATCGGTGCCGAATTCATTATATCATATAGGATATTCAGTGCTAAAACAGGCTTTTCGGCCCAACCTGTCAATATCGAATTTGTGGTCCACTGGAGCATCCTCCCCTCTTTCCGCATCGAGCACTATTAGCATCGCCCTCCATTCAGTTCTCCCTCATATATTTATCTCACCGCTCCTTACATGCATCTATAATAATAGATTCCACCTCTCTGGTGGTAGTAAGTTCTACATCCTTATCACTCTCTGGCTAAAGAAGATTCTTCTTAATTCCCAATTTGATTTGTTGCTGATTTTTCTTATAATTATGGTCTCTAGTAATACTCTTCCCCACAAGTGAACACTCTCTGTATCTACTCTGTCAAAACCTTTCAGGATATTAAAGGGCTCCATTAAGTCACCCCTCAGACTTCTCGTTTCACTACAAAATAAATTCAGCCTGTCGATTCTTTCCTGATAGTATACGATCTACTCTGCACCCTATCCAGTGCCTCGGTATCTTCTTTTTAATATGGTGACCAGCATTGTACACAGTACGCCGAATGTGGTCTAAGTGCAGAGAGCTCTGCATTTGGTCGGTTTTGATACCGGCGTGGCCAGCTGCCTATTTAAAAGGGGCCCGCATTTCATCTTTTGAGGAGACATTTCACAGCCATCCTGTAGTAACTAAAGGCCGTTTTCTTACAGAAGCTGTTAGTACATTTTCAACATTGTCGATCAGGGTGCACGGGCAGGACACGTCGTGAAGGGGACATTTTTAAGCGTCGTTCTGTAGGGATGCAAAAAGCCTGAAATGGAATAGCCCAGTTGTGCTAGTTGGCAGCGGATAGGTTAAGGCGATGGACTGCTAATCGATTATGCTCATCTACGTTGTTAAGCGTTTATTGCTGATAAACCTTCCAAGCATTTGACTGAATATTACATAAATTAGGCTTTGAATCCAAATCTCATCAAAACTGTCATTTCCTGATAACATACCTTATCCATTAAGCTGCGCGCTCAGTGACGAAGTCACGGTGATTTCTTATATTTTCTTGATATGCCAACTGTATTTACTGACTGGAGGAATTGTATTAACTCCACGTGATCGTCTCGGCTCATCCTTGGGGCGAATTGCGAGTGGTGCGAGCTAATTCTGCAGCAAAAACTGCAACTGAGTCATTACTGTTCTTTAAGGAAGGGGAAATGCCCCCTACACTTTCTGCTATAAAAATGGGCACAGGCACATCCAATTCCCATGATGCTTAATCCCCTCTTAGCGGGACTGGAGAACCATTTTCAAGAAGGAGGCTCATGGTCTGCTCAGCAGAAAGTCAATGTTCTGCATGTTCTTTCTGACAGCTTTCCAACTGGACACAGGCATCCAATTGCTGTGCGAGCATTGCTGACTATTCCAAATCAACAATATTGGAATGTGTTTGCAAAACTAATTTTGAATATGTGACCTGTATTTATCATATAAGAATTTGCAGCATGAATAGCTTTATTGTCGTCTGTCTCGGCATCCTCATGAGGTACTCTCTACCTTAAGCCAACTGTAATCGGTGCTGCTTTATTTCACTGCAAGCGCGAAGGGACATATCTGTGAAGATATTTGCCCCAAATTTACACCATTCCTGTCCTATAGTCCACATCTTTCTTTACCCATTTCTGCCCTTGTTGCAGGTTAGATCAGCCCAGGCCGTCCATTGAAGCCTGAGAACTTAATCAGCGAAAAGCAGAGAAATACAAGTGACAGAGACAGGGAGAGACAGAAAGATGCTTGCGAAGGCAATAACAGAAAAGGTCATTGCATCTTGAGGGGAAATTCTTTTGCTCTCTTGAAGTGTTGTGAAAGTGTAAAACATAATTGGGCGACGGTTTGCTCGCTGGCGATCTCTCAGGCTCTGAGCTAGGGAAATGCAGCCCGCAACTGGAGCTCTTATTTATTCGAGCAATGAATGGAGCTTTACACAGTGTACTGCCGAGCAGATAAACCTGAGTGGATTTCAATCCCAAAACTTTAAACCTTCTGGCTGTCGCAGACAGTTGCGGTTTGCTACAAACAATTTCTTTCCAGCTTCGGAACCAGCCAACCCTGTCCTGCAGGGCTATGAGGAAAGGACAGGGGAGTGGGACTAGATGGGAGCTGGCACGCTCTCGATGGGACGAATGGCCTCCTGCTTGCGGTAACCATTCTATTAATTTACAATTGGATTTTGATGGGACTCGAATCGACAAGTTTGAATGTTTCTCAAGAACAGAATAAGCGAGAAGTCCAATGCACGAGCATTGCCACACTGAGCGCAACATTTTTGGCGAAATGTTCAGGAAAATCCTTGTTTCTGTTGAATATGGTGCAGGAATTATGTGGACATAACCAATGCCTTTACATATCTTCCCTTTGAAATCGAGTGTGTTTCCGGCAAATTATTCTTTACATCAGAGTTATTGATTAAATGTCAAAACGCCTCCACTCCATCCCATATGTAATTTCAACTCTCATACGCCATTGCAATATTGTATGCAAAAGGTAACTATGTGCTAGAATAAAACAGTGAAATGTAAATTATGTTGGGGGATACATCAATTGTACTTTTGATTCCTGTAGAAATGTCACAAGCAAAACCATCAGCTCTTCTAGGTGAAGCTCGAATTCACAACCTCGGCTTTTCCAGGGCTTGTATTACTATATAGGTAATGCGCCCGATCCGATTCCACTGCTATAATTGCGTGCAGATGCTGTATGGTGTTAATGCTCCCATTATGCAATTGCCTGTTCCATCTGTCTTATAAATCCTCGCTTAAAAATCTATCGAGGCTGGGGTCAATTGACATTTTGAAGTTTCACATTGATCGATTTTTGTTTGGCAAGGATACGAAAATTTAAGGAATCATCGCAGGCAAATGGAATGAAGAATTAGTCAGTTAAAAGTGACCGAAACAGAAACAGCTGCAAACAAACGTTGCATTTTATTCATATTTAACAGCAACAATATCCGAGCCGTGCGCAACTATGCTGTGGTCAGAGAAAAACTCCCTAAGCTTCCAAAACTCCCGTGGCTTTTCTGTGGCTCTCTTTCCTCTCCTCCCTTCCTCCTGCACGCTGCCAGTTTTTAAACCTTGTTTTCAATGTTGCTCTGGGCGAGGGCATTCTGCAGTCTCAGAACCCTACTGTTTCAGTGCTTGATTTCTATGTTTATTAATTATGAAACTCCTTGAGCTACAATGGTAGCGCTTGCGACAATACATTAAAAAGCGGCTTATTGGAAACTCGTTGAGATCATAGTTTGATTTTGGACAGAATTGAACCTATTTAACTCAAGATGGAATGTTATATTAACAATAAACTATTTCTTGTTTTAAATGTTGGCTCATTAGTTCCGTAGTATCAGATGAGGAATTGTTTGATCCCCTCAATTATTACATGAGAGGAACAGGCACGGGTTTTCATTTAGAAATATCCCACAGATTGACACTGAGATAACCGCAGCGAGAGAGACAGACAGCACCGTGGTACATGGCGGAATAGACAAAACAGATGGATAAAAGAAAACGGCCTCTGACTCTGAAAAGTACAAACATCACATGCAAAATCAACGGCTGCTGTATGTGAAGCTCGAACTCACAACCTCAGCATTCCACGGGCCTGCACTGTCATATAAGTACCGTGTGCTAACCGATTGTGGCACTAGATCAGTATGGTTGTGTGATCAGTGCTCCCATCATACAGCTGCCTGTTCCACCTGTCTTACAAGCAAGATACAAGGAATCATCGAATCAGTCAACACAGAAGGAAACTGTTCATCCCACCGGGTCTGTGCCGGCTCTCTGCAAGAAGCCTTCAGTTATTGAGACTCAATAGATTTTCGCCATAGACGTGTTTTATTTTTGTGTGTAATGTTTTGTTATTTGTAATGAATGTGGATGTCCTTGCGGGAAATTTATAAATATATTTGTGCATCTATCTGTGAGTTGTAAATTAAATTGTGTGGAACCTTGATAATCAAATTGTTTGTGTTCATATCTGTGTTATTATAAATGTATTTGGTTTTATGTTTTTTTTTAATGAATTTATCTCTAAGTATCGCTGTGCTATAATTGCATTTACGTTTATTTGCGAAATGTTTACAAGTAGCATAGATACAAAGGTATACACAGAAAATACATTTATAACAAATACAGATGCTCCACAATACTATTATAAATAACTTTGTTGCATTCAAATACATAAACACTAACACAGATATACAAACTTTATTTATATCCCACAGACCAAATTGCAACTTAACACAGAGACACCAGAATATATTTAGTGCTATCACTGATCAAAGTACATTTTACTCTCTACGGTCCTCAGCAAATTCTGCTGTGCCTGTGTTTCCTGTGCTTGTGCTCGGTGTAAGGGAAGGTTTGGGCGAGCCGTGGTATATCGTTTCCCAAGGCTGGGTTGAAATGTGCTGTCTGAGGCCACGTTCACTGCTATAGTTGATATATAATAATCATCTGCATTTTATGTATAAAGGCATAATTACAACATCTACTGCCAAATTCATTCAAATACTCACCCGCCCCAGTAGTTAATTTTGCCGCGAGCTCTATTGATGTACAACCCGACAACCGAACCCAGCAACAGGTCCCTCATGCGCCACATCTGGTCCCAAAACCAACGATTCGGTAGCCCGAACTCGTGCACCGTTTATCCAGACACACGTTGTCATTTCTAAATTCAATAGTGCGGGGCACTTGGAATAATCCATAGAATAACTTTGTGGTCCTGCTCATTAATTTTCGCAATTGCGCTTGAAACTCTGATTGAAGGAACTCATCCCCCTGTTTCCTCTGTCATCGGTTAGCACATAGTTCACAGCTTAGGCTGCTCCCCTTCACCTCTCAGAATGTTCTGCACCCACTCAGTGATGTGGCAGAAGCGAGGATGCACACCACGCATGACTCACGTTTGCCGTTGCAGAAAGGTACTGACTTTTGAATCCCCAATGACGTCAACTTATTTTACTTTTTAGATTCAAAAGCAAAGTACTGCGAATCCTGTAAGCCTGACATGAAATCGGAAAATGTTGGATATACTCAGCCAGTCAGGCAGCATCGCTGGAAAGATTTCTGATGACAGGATTGTGATTAAACTTGATTGACGTGAAGCGTCAACAATGCAATCCAGATACGGTCCGATATTGTAATCCCAAAGCACCAGTTTGTGGGTTTTGAAACCAATGCGGATACCATGCATTAATCTGGGAGCTAAATTGTTGTTGTTCTGGTAAAGTCGCAACACCGTAGGACTGCAATAAAATATCTAAGTCTTTACGATTAACATATGTTTTACAATTAATAAAATGAGCCAGATCCAAAAGACATTCAATCTTCAAAACGGTTAACTTCCGCCGTTTAATTTCCGCCATGTCTGCCGGGGAAAAACACAGGTTTTCGCTGTTTTTTTTTGTTGCAGTTCATTGCTGTTGCGACGAGTTTGCTTTGAACATTTTCCCTTTAAACATTGTCACAGAGGCCGCCTGACTGTTGTACGAGTTCTCGGCATCAACGTTGACTCACCCCTGTGACCGCCACTTAATGGTTAGGATGCAGCGCTCTATTCTCGTCAGCACAGGTTTGATGCCCGTCCTGGGATTTAATCAATTAAAATAAAGCTAATTAATTTCATAACACTCTGTGAATGAGTAATAATTATTGCAATCACCATGGACAAATTGGCACATTTTGTTTCAAACTGAGGGAAATACATGGCAACAGAGAGCCTGACAAAATTGAATCAGATTTTGTGCTTTGCGTGTGATGAAATTTCAGCCATTCTCATTTCACAGAGTGTATTTTAAGTCTCTGCTTAATAAATGCTCAGTGTTTATTACAGCAAGAATCTGGTGCAACTGTGATTGGATATTTACTGACTGCACCCGCTCATTTCCAATGGAATTCTTGCAGTCACACAGCCTTCGGTCAATCGAAAAAAATCTAGATAATGAATCAATTATTTATTTATTTAAAACAAATCAAATTCAATTTTTTTAAATAAAATGTTAAATTATTTATTTTCTAAAAATGCTAATTTTATATATATATATTTGTAAATTGGCGTTTTGTCTGGGTTAGTTTTACGTCCCTTCCTCCTTCCTGCCTGTCTATCACCTGTGGTTTCAATAACCGTCTCTGCCCCGCGTGGTCCTGATTCCCACTGCACAATTGCCTTCAGGGATGAGAGAAATCTCACTTTATTTTCTTAAAAGGGAACTGCTGTCAGTCAAGTGTCATTCTGCATCTGTGTAAAAGGGATGTGTTTGCAGTCCAGGATCATTCTGTGTCTGTTTAAAAGAGATGGGTGTCAGTTTCGGTTCCCAATCTGTCCCTTTAAAATGAATTTTCTCATAATCCCGGATCATCCTGTATAGTTTGAGAAGGAGTATGATTTCAGCTGCAATGACCGAATTATTAAACTGTTGTGTTCCAAGTTACATTGACGTTGCATGCGCCAGTGCGCACCCAGATCGCAGTGCGTCTGTTCATTTACTCGAAATATGCTCATCTTTCCCTCATCCACTCCTTGATCGAGCTGTTGCCCGAAATTTGCTCCCAATATACCTAACAACAAAGTTGCCGCTCATGGCCGAGACAGCGTGGACTAATGGATAAAAATTCTGATTTCGATTGTAAACGCGACATTATTAGAAGATTGCAGATTCGAGTCCTGCCATGGTCAACTATTTTGCTGCGTGAAATTATATATTCTTTGTTGTGATTCTGCCGAAAAAACAATCTTCTCTTCCAGTCACTCACTTGAAGTAAAGGAAGGCTGTTTGCTTTAAGAATCTAATGGCACATTTACATCATTGTCGATCTGGTTGCACGGGCAGAGAAAGCTGTGAAGTGGACTTTCTTGCACGTTATTTCTGTTTGGATACAAAAAGCAGGAGATTGAATGGCTGACGCTGTGGTGAATCGGAGATGAGTTGGCCGACAGGTGAAGGCGATGGACTGCTGATCCCTTGTGCTCTGCACGCAAAATTTCGAATCCCATCCTCGTCGTTACTGAGTTACAGCTTTGACAACCCCCTGATCACATTTCACCACATCGTCAAATTCCCCTTTTATTGATAAGGATGCTGCACTTTGGTCATATCATGTCTCAAATTAATAATATATTCTCAAAGGGATACCATTTGTAGGACTGTGGAGAGGGGGACTAGTTAGGTAGGTCCCTGAGGGACAGCATAAGCAGGAGGGGCCGAATATCTTTTCTCACTACCGTCAGAATCTGATAGCTGCGCACTTCACTTCCGGCGGCTCGTTGGTCTAGGGGTATGATTCCCGCTTCGGAATGATCACATTTGAAATGTGAGAGGTCCCGGTTCCAAATCCCAGACGAGCCCCGCCATATTTTATTCAAAATTTCGCTTCTCACAGCCGCTCGACATGTGAGAAAAAAGAAGTATTTCACTTTAAAAGTTGTGATTTTGCGCCGATGTTTCCACTGCGTTCCAAATCCAAGAGCAAAGAGTAATTCACACAACTGAGTGAAGTTAAAGTATCTCAGAGGTACTCGGCTCTGTGTCTCGTTGGATAACCTAAACCCGTGTTTGTTTCAGGCCAATACTTGATCAGTATATCTTCCTGTCTGTACGCAGAAGTTCACCTCAATTGGGATAAGCATACATTCAGCGTTAATCTCCACCTCTGCCCTGAATATGAGTGCGTCCTGTTTCTCTAGAGCTGAAAAGATGTGCGAAGCTGGCTTTTGAATGAGTCCCTTTGCTGGCTAATTCAAACCGGACAGGAAATCAAACCGGTGTGGCCAAGCTGCCTGGTCTGATTAAAAGGCGTTGACATCCTATATTGTTGGCATGTTATATTCTTCTGGCCTCAACATGTGGTTCAACGTATCGGATCATAAGCACCGCTCCCATTGTCTGGTAATGGTTCTGCTGTTCACATTAACACCTCCTCTGGACCATCCTTTGTTACCACCTACTTTGCCGTTTTCCATTGTGCCATTTATCATTTAATCACTCATGCGTTCCACTGTATCACAGACGTTCCCTTTTGAACTTTCTCGCTGTGCATTTTTTCCAGGCGCTATTTTTGTTGAAAATTTCTTTAATCATTAACTTTTTCCTAAAATATCGGAATGATCATCAGACAGAATGTGAATCCGAGTTCTTCATCCACAGAATCTGCACGACCTGCTAAGTTTTAAATAATTATCTGTTTTTATTCATTCTGTTTCCATATCCCTTTTAATCAGATGTACTGTCTGTCCGGGATAATTCGCTGTTGTTTGAAATGGTGAGCTATCAGTCCAGGATCATTCTGTGTCTGTTTAAAAGTGATGTGCATTCTGTCCCGGATTTCAAGTTTCAAATTTCATAAACTGCCTTTGGACGTGCAGGAATTTTAGTATGTTTGTGTGATGTGTAAGCCAGTGTGTGCAAACGTTCTGTGCGATTACATGTCATGTGAGAAAAATGCATTACATGCAACTTGATGCCAAACTGATTTGTTTGAACACTCCTTCGTAGACTATCTGTCTGTAGAAGAATCTGATGTGGGATTTTGCTATTCCACATCTGAAAGAAGGGAAAATACACACGTTAGAAATATAGCGATTTTTTGTAAATGTTAGTCCCTTAGAAGATAAGAAGGGGGATTTAATAATGGGAAATGTGGAAATGGCTGAGACTTTAAACAATTATTTTGCTTCGGTCTTCACAATGGAAGACAAAAAAACCATGCCAAAAATTGCTGGTCACAGGAATGTGGGAAGGGAAGACCTTGAGACAATCACTATCACTAGGGGGCTAGTGCTGGACAGGCTAATGGGACTCAAGGTAGAGAAGGCCCCTGGTCCTGATGAAATGCATCTCAGGGTATTAAAAGAGATGGCGGAAGTTATAGCAGATGCATTCGTTATAATCTACCAAAATTCTCTGGATTCTGGGAAGTTACCAGCGGATTGGAAAGCAGCTAATGAAACGCCTCTTTTTAAAAAAGGGAGCAGACAAAAGGCAGGCAAATATAGACCGGTTAGTTTAACATCTGCAGTGGGGAAAATGCTTGAAACTATCATAAAGGAAGAAATAGCGGTATATCTAGATAGGAATAGTGCAATCAAGCAGATGCAACATGGATTCATGAAGGAGAAATCATGTTTAACTAATTTACTGGAATTCTTTGAGGATATAACGTGCATGGTGGATAGAGGTGTACCGATGGATGTGGTGTATTTAGATTTCCAAAAGGCATTCGATAAGGTGCCACACAAAAGTTTACTGCAGAAGATAGAGGTACGCAGAGTCAGAGGATGACCTGCAAGAAAGGACAGAGTGTAGTGTAACAATATTTGAAGATGACACAAAGATTAATGAGAAAGCGGGTTGTGTAGAGGACACAGAGAGGCTGCAAAGAGATTTAGATAGGTTAAGCGAACGGGCTAAGGTTTGGCAGATGGAATACAATGTCGGAAAGTGTGAGGTCATCGACCTTGGGGAAAAAAAAACAGTAAAAAGGAATATTATTTGAATGGGGAGAAATAATAACATGCTGAGGTGCAGAGGGACCTGGGGGTCCTTGTGTATGAATCCCAAAAAGTTAGTTTGCATTTGCAGCGGGTAATCAGGAAGGCAAATGCATGTTGGCCTTCATTGCGAGAGGGATGGAGTACAAAAGCAGAGAGATCCTGCTGCAACTGTATAGGGTATTGGTAAGGCCGCTCCTGGTGTACTGCGTGCAGTTTTGTTCACCTTACTTAAGGAAGGATATACTGCCTTTGGAGGGGATGCATAGACGATTCACTAGGCTGATTTCGGAGATGAGGGGGTTACCTTATGATGATAGATTGAGTAGACTGGATCTTTACTCGTTGGAGTTCAGAAGGATGAGTGGTGATCTTATGGAAACATTTAAAATAATGAAAATAGACAAGATAGAGGCGGAGAGGTTGTTTCCACTGGTCGGAGAGACTAGAACTAGGGGACACAGCCTCAAAATACTGGGGATCCAATTTAAAACCGAGCTGAGAAGGAATTCCATCTCCCAGAGGGTTGTGGATGTGTGGAATTATCTGCCCAAGGAAGCAGCTGGGGCTAGCTCATTGAATGTATTTAAGTCACAGATAGATAGATTTATAACCAATAAGGGAATTAAGGGTTACGGGGAGCAGGCGGGTAAGTGGAGCTGAGTCCACTGCCAGATCAGCCATGATCTTATTGAATGGTGGCGCAGGCTCGAGGGGCTGGGTGGCTTCCCCTGTTCCTAATTCTTATGTTCTTATGTTGGCAGGGCTTGCGTTGGGCTGTGTGACATGATGACACCCTCCACCCTTATGTTCAAATTCAAATCAAATCAAATCAAATCAAGACAAGACACGACAAGACATGACTGACTGACTGACTTTGTTCATACATATATATATATATATGTATATTTATATACAATCCCAACTTTTTAAATTTCAAAATGAACGTGCTTTTTCTGAACTGCCTGCACTGAGCTCCATTACATTTGACCTCTTTCACAGCACAATCAGCTGCTGTCAGATCCAGCAGAAAGACACATGCTACTTTAAAAGATGGCTTTTTGAGTCCATATTGTCCCTTGTGGCTTGTTTTCCACAATGGGCTTACTGTGATTGGATATTTACTGACTGCACCCGCTCATTTCCAATGGAATTCTTCCAGTCACACAGCCTTCGTTCAATCGAAAAAAATCTAGATAATAATCAATTATTTATTTATTTAAAACAAATCAAATTCATTTTTTTTTAAATAAAATTTAAATGTATTTATTTTTAAAATGTTAAAAATATATGTATATATATTTGTAAATTGGCTTTTTCTCTGGGTTGGTTTTACGACCCTCCGTCCTTCCTGCCTGTCGATCACTTGTGGTTTCAATTGCCGTTTCAGCCCCGCGTGTTCCTGACCCCCACGCTCACTCACGCACTGCACAATTGCAATCAGGGATGATAGAAATCTCACTTTATTCTTTTAAAAGGGAACCGCTGTCAGTCAAGGGTCATTCTGCATCTGTGTAAAAGGGATGTGCTTGTAGTCGCGGATCATTCTGTATCTGTTTAAAAGGGATGGTTGCCATTTCCGGTTCATAATCTGTCCCTTTAAAACGAATTTTCTCATAATCCAGCATCATCCTGTATCGTTTAAAAGGTGTGTAATTTGAACTACGATGGATGAATTGTTGAACTGTTGTGTTCCAAGTTACCTGGGGTTTGCCTGCGCCGGTGCGCACCCAGATTGCAGTGCATCTGTTCAGTTAATCTAAATATGCTCATCTTTTCCTAATCCACTCCTTGATATCGCAGTTGCTCCGAATTTGCTCCCAATAGACAAAACAGTTTTTTTTGCGCTGATGATAGAGGCCGCGTGACCTAATGGATAGAGCGTCTAACTTCGATTGCAATGGCGACGTTATCTGAGGATTGCAGATTTGAGTCCTGCCGCGGTCAATTAGTTCGCTGCGTGAAATTTTATGTGCTTTGTTGTGATTTTGCGGAAAAACCAACCATCTCTTCCAGTCACTCAACTGAAATAAATCAAGGCTGCTTGCTTTGACAATCGAAGGGCACGTTTTCATCATTGTCGATCTGGTTGTGCAGGCAGAGCAAGCTGTGAAGTGGACTTTCTTGCTCGTTCTTTATGTTTGCATACAAAAAGCAGGAGATTGAATGGCTGACGCTGTGGTGAATCGGAGACGAGGTGATCGAGAAGTGAAGGCGATGGACTGTTGATCCATTTTGCTCTGCACGTATGTTTTCGAATCCCATTCTCGTCGTTATTGTTTTACAGCTTTGACAACGCCCTGATGGTTTTGTTAACCAAATCGCCAAATTCCCCCTTTACTGACAAGGATGCTGCACTTTGCTCATTTGATGTCTCAAATTAATAATATTTTCGTCAAAGGGATAACATTCGTCGGACTGTGGAGAGGGGGACTAATTGGATAGGTCTCTGAGGGACAGCGCAAGCACGATGGGTCGAATATCTTTTCTCACTACCGTAAGAATCTGAGAGCTACGCTCTTCACTATTGGCGGCTCGTTGGGCTAGGGGTATGATTCTCGCTTAGGGATGGTCACATTTGAATTGCGACAGGTCCCGGTTCCAAATCCCGGCCGAGCATCGCCATCTTTTACTCAAAGTACCGTTTCTCACAGCCGCTCGACATGTGAGAAAACAGACATACTTCACATTAAATGTTGGTATTATGTGGTTATGGGGAGCGGGCAGTGAAGTGGACCTGAGTCCATGATCCGATCAGCAATTATCATATTAAATGGTCGTGCAGACTCGAGGGGCCATATGGTCTATTGCTGCTCATATTTCATATGTTCTTATGTGCTTATAAATGGGCGGTCCCTTATTCTAAGGCTATGTTCCCTAGTTTTCATTTCCCCTATGAGTGTAATATGCTCTCTGCATCCACCTTGTCAAGCGTCCTCATTATCTTATAAGTTTCGATAAGATTACCTCTCATTATTCTGAACTCCAGTCTGGATAGCCCCAACCCACTTAACCTATCTTCATAAGTCAATCCCCCTTATCTCCGAAATCAACTGAGTGAACCTTCTCTGAATAGTCTCCAAGTATATCCATCCTTAAATATGGAGACTAAAACTGTACGCAGTACTCCACGTGTAGCCTCACTAAAACCCGGAACAATTGTAGCAGGTCTAATTTGCTTTTGTAAACCAACTCACTTGCAATAAACGCACATTCCATTTGCCTTCCTGATCAATTGATGTACCTGCATACTAATTTTTATGTTTCAAGCACAACGACCCCCAGGTGTCCCTGTACTTCAGCACTTTGCAACTTTTCTTCATTTAAATTTATTTTGCTTTTCTATGCTTTCTGCCACAGTTGGTAACGTCACATTTTCATACATTATATATGAACTGCCAAACTGTTGCCCACTCACTTAGCCTGTCTATATCCCTTGCAGTTTTTTTTGTGTGCTGCTCAGAATTTGCTTTCCTACCCATCATTGTATCATCAGCTAATTTAGTTCCATTACACTCGGTCCTGTCATGCAAATCGTTAATATAGATTGTAAATAGTTGATTCCCAGCACTGATACCTGCGTGACCCCACTCGTCACTGTTTGCCAACTGGAAAATTACGCATTTTTCCAGACGCTCTGTTTTCTGATATTTAGCAAAGCCTCTATCGATGCGAATATTTTACTCCCAACCCCATGAGCTGTTATCTTGTGCAGTAACCTCTTATGTGGCACATTATCGAATGCCTTCTGGAAATCCAAATACACCATATCGACTGGTGTCCCCTGATCCACTCCTTACACCCTCAAAAACTCCATCAAATTTGTTGAACATGATTTCCTTTTCATAAATCCATGCTGATTCTGCTTTATTGAATCATGCTTTTCCAAATGCCCCGCTACTGCTTCATTAATAATGGACTCCAGCATTTTCGCAACGGCAGATGTTAGGCTAACTGGTCGAAAGCTTCCTGTTTTTTGTGAGTCTCGTTTTTAAGCGGCGTTACATTTGCGGTTTCCCAATTCACTCTAACCGCCTCCGAATCAAGGGAATTTTGAGAAATTATAACAAATGCATCCATTACCTCTGCAGCCACTTCTCTTAAGACCCGAGGATGAATGCCATCAGGTCCAGGGGACGTGTCTGCCTTTAATGCAATTATTTTACTAGCACTACTTCGTTCGTGATAGTGATAGTATTAAGTTCATCCCTGCCTATATCCGCTTGATTATCCACTATTGGTTTGTTTTTAGTGTCATCTACTGTAAAGACCAATACAAAATATTTATTCAACGTCTCTGCCATTTCCCTGTTCTCCAATATTAATTCCCCAGTGTCATCCTCCAGGGGACCAACATTCACATTAGCCATTCCTTTCATTTTTCTGAATTTCTAGAAACTCTTAGTATCTGTTTTTATATTTCCTGCTGGTTTACTTTCATTATCTATCTTCCCTCTTTAATCATGTTTTTAATCGTTCTCTGCTGGCTTAAAAACATCCCCAAACCGCTGCTCTCGTCTCCCACTAGTCTTGGCCACATTGTACACATTTGATTTCAATTTGATACCCTCTGTTATTTCGTTAGTTAGACACGGATGGTTCTCCCATCTCTTACAGCCTTTCCTTCTCATTGGGTAAATTTTTGTTCCGAGTTATCAAATATCTCCTTAAATGTCTGCACTGCTCATCAACCACACCTTCGGCTACTTTCGCAGTCTAATTTATCCACCTCTGCCATCATACCTTTGTAGTCCCCTTCATTTAAGCTGAGGATATTGGTTGGAGAACCAAATTTCTCTCCCTCCAACTGAATTTGAAATTCCAGCATATTGTGGTGACTCAATCCGATACGATCTTTTACTGCGAGATCATGTATTAATCCTGTCTCATTACACAGTACTAGAGCGAAGATAGCCTGCTCCCGGGTTGGGGTAGCATTTACAGTAGAAATAAACTATCCCGGATACACTCTATGAACGCCTCCTCAAGTCTAGCCTGACCAATTAATTTTATCCAGTAAATATGAAGATTAAATGCCCCGATGATTATTGCCGTTCTTATTTTACAAGCCTCCATTATTTCTTGATTTATACTCCGTCCAATCGTGTAAATACTGTTAGGGGGCCGATACACTATGCCCAACAGCGAGTTTTCCCGTTATTGTTTCTTATATCCACCAAAACTGATTCAACCTCTTGTTCCTCTGAGCCAATATAGTTTCTCACGAACGCACTGATCCCATCTTTTATTAACAGTTTTACCCCACCTCCTTTTCCTTTTTGTCTGTCCTTCCGAAATGTCAAATACCCCTGAATATTTAGTTTCCAGTCCTGGTCACCTTGCAACCACGTCTCTGTAATGTCTATCAGATCATACCCATTTGTATCTATTTGTGGCGTCAACTCATCTGTTCTGTTACGAATGCTACGTGCATTTAGACAAAATGCTTTTTAAATTTGTTTTTGACATTTTTTTCCTGCTTGTTTCCTCTGTCCTACAAACTCACTTTCTACCTTTTTGCTTTTTAATTCCAACTCTACTCCCCTCTCTATTGAATCTATTCTAAGGTTCCCATCCCCCTGCCTAACTAGTTTAAACATTCCCAACATCACGAGCAACCACCGTCTCCCGCCGGCCCGCCGCAATGCAAGGTTATTAGTCCCGGCTCTGTTGAGGTACAACACGTCCGGTTTGTACAGACCCCAACTCCGCGAAAATCAGTCCAAATGTCCCAGGAAACTAAAGCCCATCCTCCTGCACCATCTCTCCAGCCATGCATTCACGTGCTCTATCCTCCTATTTCTCTACTCACTAGTTCGTGGCACCTGGAGTATTCTGGAGATTACTACCTTTCAGGTCCTGCTTTTTAGCCTCGCTCGTAGCTCCCCAAACTCTGCCTGCAGGACCTCAGCCCTCTTTCTACCTATGTCATTGGTAACAATAAGGACAATGACCGCTGACTGATCACCCTTCTCCATTAGAATGCCCTGCAGCCGCTCGGAGACATCCTTGCCCCCTGGAAGGCAACATATTATTCTGGTGTCACGTCTGCGGTGGCAGAAACGCCTGTCTGCTCCCCTGATTATTGAAACCCCTACCATTAAGCTATTCCTTTCTTCTCCCTCCTCCCCTGTGCAGGATTTGGATCTGGCTGCACTCGCGAGAGGCACTATCTCCACACAGGTACTCAGAAGATAATATCTGTTGGCGAGCGGGATGGACTCCAGGGCTCGTGCAGTACCTGCCTCGTCCTCCTATTCTGTCTGCTGATCACCCTCTCCCTCTCTACCTGCACGCTATTAGGTTGCGGGGTGAATAGTTGATGGCGAACAGTTTACAAGGCTCTGGGGAAAGTGTCTCATTCCATGCTTCTGTGATGCTACAATCATCTCTCTCAGTGAGCTTGTGATTCCACCTTTAAACGTCAGTTCACGGATTTAATTCCGGGCCGAGCCGGCAGGGATCTTCTCACATTTAGTGTGCTGGTTCTCTTTTTCTCTCGCTATGATTCATTCTATTTCTCTCTGACTCTAACTTTCTTTCCGTGTGTCAGTCTCGCTTTATGTCTACTTCAGTTGCAGTCAATTTATGTACGCTTTTCTCATTGGGGATCTGTTTATCTGTCCAAATATGGTTTTTCTCTCTGTCACTCTCTCCATCGCTCCCCACATCAGTTTATTCCATACCTTATGAGTTATTCCTTAAGCGCTGGTTCAGTCTGAACTTGCTGATACTGATTGGTTGACGTGCATTTTAACATTATTCATTCAAAGTTGTTCAGTGTTGACGGGAAGATTACATGTTCTGTGGGTTAAAGCAAGGGGCTTTCTTGTCTAGTTACAGACGGTCAGTTCAATGCGTTATTGCCTAAGTGCTCTGCTTTTGCGGTTCAGCTTTTCACCATCCACAGTTAAAAACAAGGTATATATCCTCTCACGTTTGCAGACTATGCAGGTGTATAGTTTGCTCGGCGCTGAAAACTAAATTTTGAGTCTGCAAGCGACTTGCCGAATTTCCAAGCACTGCATTGCAGCGTGCCCATGATCAAGACGGCCGCAATGTTATTGCGATGGAATTAAAATCCAACTGATGTGTCTCTGCTCCTGGTAAATATTCAAACAACTGGTTTGACAATTAGACTTAATGCTTGTTTGTTATGAAAGCGTGTAAGCGGTCCATAATCACTGCAAATAATATATTTTAATTCACCCATCAAGACAACATTTCTTTATTTATAATAGGCGTTCTGCCAATTGACTTAACATAGGAACAGGATTCGGCCATTCCGCCCTTTGTGACTATTCGCCATTCTGTTAATTTTTAGCTGAGCTCGATCTTAACTCCATCCATCTGCATTGGATCCACATCATTTTAACGAGTGTCTAGCAAAAACTATTATTCTAAAATTAACATTTTTAATTGAGCTAGTATATCCTACCTTTTGTAGAAGATAAATCCATCACCCTTTGCGTGAATAAAATTTTCCTAACTTCTCTGTCGAATGTACTGCCTCTGATTTTAACACTGTCGTAAACTCCCCTACGAACAGTGAAAAAAAGCTTTATCTCTATCTATCTTATTAATTCGTTTCAAAACCTTAAAAATCTCAATCAAATCACCACTTAACCTTCTATATTCCAGGGAGTACAGCTTGTTCATGTAATCTCTCCTCATAATTTCACCCGAGGCATCCTGTTAACATTCTGGTGATTATGAACTGTACATATTCCAATCCAGCCTATCATTTCTAAGTGGCCGTGCCCATAAGGGGACTAGATATAATGGCTATCTATATATAGCAGAGGGCTCAACAACCAGCGGGCACATATTTATAGTAATTGGAGAAGATTTACAGGAGAAGTGATGGGAAATTTCCACAGGCTGATAATTGTGGTTGTCTAATACGCACTGCCTGAAAGAGTGGTAGAGGCAGACATCTTTAGCACATTTAATAAGTATTTGGATGTGCATCTGAAGGGCCGTAACGTGCAGGGTTATGGACCTAGAGCTCAAAAGTGGGATTTGGCTGGAAAACGATGGTGTGGACAGGAAGGGCCGAAATTGCCTCCTTCCATGCTGTAAACTTCTATGAATTTATTATATTCTATAACTTAGTTTACTCCAGATAGAGTCTAACTACATCTCTGTAGAGTTGAAGAAAAACTTCCATTGCTTTATAGTCTAACCCCTATTTATAAAGCCGAACATGCCATACGTTGTTTCGGATATATTTGTAACTTGCTACTGCATTTTAGCGGTATGCGCACTTTGGAACTCCATCCCTCCGAGCTGTGCTTCATTTAATTAATACTCGGATCTAATCTATGTGATCTAAAATGGATGACCACACAATTATCTGTCATGAAGCTATCTGCCACTGACTCGCCCATTCATTTAATCTATAAATATATCTCTATAAATACACGCTAGCATCTGCACTAATTACTATATCACCAATATTTGCATCATCGGCAAACTAGGATATATAGCTGCGTTAAGAAATAAAGAATGAAACAATTTTTTTAACACTGACATTTTAAAACGTGCCATAATTTGAAGCCCTGGTCGGGTCTGTCGGAAGAGGAAGGTAGGATTAAGATTTCGGGTGGATCCTACAAATATAAATCATGCAATTGTGCGCTGTTTTCAAACAGTAAAAGCACGGGCTTGCATTCCCGTAGCATCTTTCCTGAACATAGGATGACACAATTGCTCGCCGTTGCTCAGTTTGAGTTCCGACAGGACCACCAGCCTCCAGACATCATTAGAGCCTTGGTCCAAATATGGAAAAAGTGATTAATTCTAAAATGAGGCCAGTGTGATTGTCCTTGACATCAAAGCAGCAGTTGACCGAATGTTTAATCAAGAAGGCTTCGAACGTTGAAGTCATTGCGGGCTTACTCTCCTCTGCTGGAGACATACCTGGTCTAAAAGAAGAAGGTTGTGGTCGTTCGACGCCAATCATCTCAGCCCAGGATATCGCTGCAGGTGTTCATCTCCACCTGCTTCGTCAATGACCTGCCCTCCATCATAAGGTCAGATGTGGGCATGATCGTTGAAGATTGATTATTCCAACTCGAGTCTCAACTCCGCAGATAATGAAACAGGAAATATATCGCCTTTCCTTTATTTTCGCTTGGAAATACTTCTGCAACAGCACATTGGTAGTACCATCACCTCGATGACTGAACCATGGAGCCATAGAAATGTACAGCACAGAAGGAAACCAATTAGCCCATCGCGTCCTTGCTGGTGGACAAAGCACTATCCTGCCAGAACTAATTTCGAGTTCTTGGACCATAGCCATCAAGTGCATATCCAAGTACTGCAGTGGTTCATGAAGTTTGTTCATCACTACCTTCTCAAACGCAATTAGAGTTGGGCAATAAATGTCAGCCTTCCTAGCTACGCCCACATCCACTGAATTAATATTTTATTAAAACTTGCTTTACAATAAATGAAGTAGTTCTTCAATTGTATTCGCTGGATGTACTGTAGGGCAATACTGCAGCCAATTACCACACAGCAAGATCCCATCGATGGTGGTATACAGATATGTGCAGGACACAAAAGTGCATTCCCCATCTCTTAGAATCATTGAATCGTAGAGGTTTGCATCAGAGAAGGCGGGCATTCGGCCCATCCTGTCTCCGCCAATCGAAAGAGCTATCCAGCCTAATCGCACTTTCCGCTCCTGATCTGTAGCGTTGCAGATTAGGGCAATTCAATCCATATACAAGTACTGCTTAAATGTGATGAGGGATTGTGTCTCCATCAATTTTCAGTCAGTGACTTTCAGACCCAAATTCATTCTGGGCGAAAAGATTTCTCCTCGACTCTCGTGTAATCCTTTTATCAATTACACAAAATCTATGCCCCTGATTATTGACC
Organism: Pristiophorus japonicus; assembly: GCF_044704955.1. Lineage (NCBI taxonomy): Eukaryota > Metazoa > Chordata > Chondrichthyes > Pristiophoridae > Pristiophorus > Pristiophorus japonicus. The sequence goes on along the minus strand of NC_092005.1, from coordinate 7,862,423 downwards.
TCCATACTCAGGGGCATATGTGTTTCTTATGCAAACTATCTCGGCCCCTCATAATGTTATACACCTCAATTATATCACCCAATATTCTCATCTGTTCCGAAGAAAACATCCCCAATCTTTCCCCATAAACAAATCTATCCAGTCCTGGCAACATCCAGCGGACAATAGGGAAAATTAATGGAAGTGGAGGAGAATTGTTTGTTTTTAAGCTGTGAGTGTTGTAATCTGTAATGCACTGCGTGAAAGGGTGGTGAATTATAGAATCATCGATGCATAGAATTGTTACAGCACGGATGAAGGCAATTTGGCCGGTCGAGCCCGTGCTGACTCTCAGCAAGTCTCACCCCCAAGTTATTTCCCCGTAGCTCGGCAGATTCAATTGTAACCCTCAAAATGGAATTGGATAAATGCTTGAAGAGGCACATTTTGCAGGGCGCTGTGGAAAGATCTGGGACTAATTTGATAGCTCGTATAAGAGTACGATGGTCCAAATACTCTCCATTGGTAATGGATGATTTTATTAAATGTTTTAAGATAGTTTCATGCAAATGACGCTAGTCATTTGCCCGTTCCACTATCCCACTTCATTTATTTGTACATGCATATGTGCTTAAACAACCGAGTTAAGATGATGTGGGATTCGGTAGCAATGCGTGGTGGCCAAGTGGTAAAGCGTCGATCTCGTAAACTGAAAAACATGGGATTGACCTCCACCTGCGCCTACCGAGATTTTATCATATCAAATGTGACATTCTAAAGCTTTTTCCTTTTTAACTATCAAAACACTTAACAATTTTGAACTTATGTCATAAATCGCCTCTTAACGTTTTCTATTCGAAGGAGAAAAATCCCAGCTTCTCCAGTCTCTTCCTATAAATGAGGTCCCCAACTCTGGCAGTATTCTAGTAAATCGATTCTGCACCCTCTCCAAGGGCTTGACTTATTCCATGAAGCGTGTTGCCCAGAACTGAACGCAATATTCCAGCTAACATCTCATAACTGTTTTAAAATTGTTTGACATAACTTCCTTGTTTTTATATTCTATTCGTCTGTTAGCAAAGGAAAAGTCCCCATGTCTTCCAGATCCTGCCCCGTCTTTTAAATTATACGATTTAGAGCTGGTTAATACAACACAGGGAGAGCATTATGACCGGTTTCAGGATCATTGATCTCCAGAGGCAGATGCTTAAATGCGGATTTAAATTTGCATGTATGAATCTGGCCCCCTTAAAATTGTATCATTAATTCGTATTGCCTCTCCTCATCCTCCCAAAATGTATCACTTCACAATTCTCTGCGTTACCTTACATCTGCTATGTGTCTGTTCATTTCACCAGTCGGTTATTTTCATCCTCCCTCTTTGTAGCACTTACTATCTGCTTTGTGCCCCTTTGAATTTCTTTGTAGCTTTCCCATTCAGCAGGACCTGTGCTATTTTTTGCATTTGTGTACGCTTTTATTTTTAGTTTAATGTGGTCCCTTACCTCTTTAGTCGTCCAGGCCTGATTTTTTGGCCCCTCAGGGGTATACACTGATTCTGTGTCACTTTTTATTATTTTTAACACTTCCTGTCGTTTTACCCATTTGCAGATTTTCCCAGTTTATTCTGGACAGTCTCTGACTCAGCCCCTTGAAGTCAGTCTTACCGAAATCTAGAATGGTAGTCGCTGTTTCGCGTTTCTCCCTGTCAAACGTTACGTTGAATTCGATCGTGTTTTGATCGCTATTAAATACATTTTCACCTACCCTTAGGCTGTTGAATAAATCAGGCTCGTTACTCATTACTAAATGTAAATGGGCATGCCTCTTGTTCGTTCTGGAACATATTGTTGTAGAACTAGCCCGGACACACTCAAGAAATTCACAATTTTCTGACAGCTGCTAGTCCGATTGTCCCAATATATATGAAAATTTAAATCCCCTATTAAAACCACACTTTCTTGAATACATGCTTGTCTAATGTCTACATTTATATATTCTAGTACTTCACAGCTGCGATTAGGGGGCCTATACACAACTCCCACTATTGTCTTAAATCCTTTCCTATCTCTTAATTCTACCCATAAACTCTCCACGTCCGGCTTAATTGTAGGTAGATCCTCGCTTAGAACTGAATCATAGAATCATAGTTATTTACAGCATGGAAGAAAGATATTTCGCCCCATTCGGTCAACGCTGGACAACAAAGAGCTATCCAGAGGAATCCCATGTTCCAGCTTTTGGTCCGTAGCCCTGGAGGTTATTGCACTTCAAGTGCATATCCAAGCGCATTTTAAATGCGATGAGGGTATCTGCCTCTACCATCCTTTCAGGCAGTGAGTTCCAGACTCCGAACTTGCTCTGGGTGAAGACATTACCCGTCAATTCCCCTCTAAACTTGCTCCAATGACGTTAAATATATCTCCCCTGGTTGTTGACGATTCTGCTCTGAAAAATATGTCCTTCCTATCCACTCTCTCTCGGCCCCTCATAATTTTGAACACATCAATAATGTTTCCCCTCAGCTCTCTATGTTCCAATGAAAACAAACCAATCCTGTCGAATCATTACTCATAGCTAAAATTCTCCAGTCCAGACAACATCCTCGTAAATATCTTTTGCACCCTCTCTCGTGCAATTACATCTTTCCTGTAATGATGTGTACGCAGTATTCTTGATGTGGCCCAAATAATGTTTTATATAGCTCAAGCATAACTTCACTGCTATTGTAGAATATACCTCGGCTAATAAATATAAGTATGCCTTCTCAACTAGCACGTTTTCTTTGCATCCTGAAACAGGGAGACAATGATGAAATATTACAACAACAACAATTTGCATTTATGTAGCTCATTTAACATAGTTAGACGTCACAGGGTGCTCCACAACAGCTTAAACCAAATCAAATAACGCTTACATGGAGCCACATAAAATAGAAATTACGGCAGATGCCCAAAAACTTACTCAAAGAGGTAGTTTTTAAGGAGCATCATCTTGACATCTTTTTGAAAGACCGTAAGTCCGGAATATTAATCAGTGTTATTTCGTCTAGGTCTAAAAAGTGCGAGAATTTGGCTTTTGAAATGGACTCATGGGTGTCAAATTCATTATATCATATCGGATATTCATTGGAAAAACAGGCTTTTCGGCCCAACCTGTCACAATCGGCATTTGTGGTCCACTGGAGCATCCTCCCCTCTTTCCGCATCTAGCACTATCAGCATAGCCCTCCATTCAGTTCTCCCTCATATATTTATCTAACCGCACCTTACATGAATCTATGATATTTGATTCAACCTCTCTGGTGGTAGCGAGTTCTACATTCTTACCACTCTCTGGCCAAAGAAGATTCTTCTTAATTCCCAATTTGATTTGTTGCTGATTTTACTTATATTGATGGTCTCTAATAATACTCTTCCCCACAAGTGAAAACACTCTGTATCTACTCTGACAAAACCTTTCAAGATATTAAAGGGCTCTATTAGGTCACCGCTCAGACTTCTCTTTTCACTACAAAATAAATTGAGCCTGACGATTCTTTCCTGATAGTATACCATCTTCTCCGCACCCTATCCAGTACCTCGCTACCTTCTTTTTAAAATGACGACCAGCATTGCACACAGTACGCCTAATGTAGTCTAACTGTAGAGAGTTCTGCATTTGGTCGGTTTTGAAACCGGCGTGGCCAGCTGCCTATTTAAAAGGGGACTGCACCTCATCTTTTGAGGAGGCATTTCACAGCCATTCTGTAGTAAAATAAGGCCGTTTACTTACAGAAGATTTTCAACATTGTCGATCAGGGTGCACGTGCAGGACAGGTTGAGAAGGTAACATTTTTCAGCGTATTTCTGCACGAATGCAAAAAGCCTGAAATGGAATAGCCGAGTTGTGCTCGATGACAGACGAGAGGTTAAGGCGATGGACTGCGAATCGATTGTGCTCATTTAATTTGTTAAGCGTTTGTTGTTGATAAACCTTCCAAATCTCATCCAAACTGCAATTTCCTGATAACATCGCTTATCCATTAAGCTGTGCGCTCACTGACTAAGTCACAGTGATTTCTTATATTTTCTTGATATGCCAATTGAATTTACTGACTGGAGGAATTGTATTAACTCCACGTGATTGGCTCGACTCATCCCTGGGCCGAATTGCGAGTGGTGCGAGCAAATTCTGCAGCAAAAACTGCAACTGAATCATTATGTTCTTAAAGGAAGGGGAAATGCCACCTACACGTCCTGCTATACAAGTGGGCACAGTTCCATCCAACTCACATGATGCTTAATCCCCTCTTAGCGGGACCGGAGAACCATTTTCAAGAAGGAGGCTCATGGTCTGCTCAGCAGGAATTCAATGTTCTGCATGTTTTTTCTGACAGCTTTCCAACTAGACACAGGCATGCAATTGCCGTGCGAGCATTGCTGACTATTCCAAGTCAACAATATTGGAATGTGTTTACAAAACTAATTTTCAATATGTGACCTGTATTATCAAATAAGAATTTGCAGCACGAATAACTCTTCATGTCGTCTGTCTCGGCATCCTCATAATGTACAGTCTACCTTAAGCCAACTGTAATCGGTGCTGCTTTATTTCATTGTGAACGCGAAGGGACATATCTGTGAAGATATTTGCCCCTAATGTACACCATTCCTGTCCTATTGTCCCCAGTTTCTTTATCCATGTCTGCCCTTGTTGCAGGTTAGATCAGCCCCGGCCGTCCATTGAAGCCTGAGAACTCAATCAGCGAATAGCAGAGAAATACAAGAGGCAGAGACACGGAGAGATCGAAAGATGCATGCGAAGACAATATTAGAAAAGGTCATTGCACCTTGAGCGGAAATCCTTTTGCTCTCTTGAAATTTTGTAAAGCGTAAAAGATAATTGGGCGACAGTTTAAACGTGCCTCGCTCCCTGGCGGATCTCTCAGCCTCTGAGATAGGGAAATGCAGCCCGCAACGAGAGCTCTTATTTATTCGAGCACTGAATGGAGCTTTAACCAGTGTAGCGGCGAGCAGGTAAACCTGAGTGGATTTCAGACCCAAAACATTAAACCTTCCGGCTATCGCAGGCAGTTGCGGTTTGCTGCAAACTTTCATTTTCCAGCCTTGGAACCAGCCAACCCTGTTCTGCAGGGCTATGGGGAAAGGACAGGGGAGTGGGACTAGCTGAGAGCTGGCACGCTTTCGATGGGACTAATGGCCTCCTGCTGTGCGTTAATCATTCTATTAATTTACAATTGGACTTTGATGGGACTGGAATCGACAAGTTTGAATCTTTCTACAGACCAGAATCAGCGAGAAGTCCAATGCACGAGCCATTGCAACACTGAGCACAACATTTGTAGCGAAATGTTCAGGAAAATCCTTGTTTCTGTTGGAACTGGTGCAGGAATTATGTGGAGATAACCAATGCGTTTACATATCTTCTCTTTGAAATCAAGTGTGTTTCCAGCACATTATTCTTTACATCAGAGTTACTGATTAAATGTCAAAACGCCTCCACTGCATCCCATAAATAATTTTAACTCTAATCCTCCATTACAATGTTGTGTGCAAAATGAATCTAAGTGCTGGAATAAAACAGTGAAATGTAGATTATGTTGGGTGATACATCAATTGTACCTTCCATTCCTGCAGAAATGTCACAAGCAAAGCCATCAACTTTTCTAGGTGAAGCTCGAATTCACAACCTCAGCCTTTCTAGAGTTTGTACTACCATATAAGTACTGCACCCTATCCAATTCCTCCGCTAGAAGTGCGTGCGGATGCTGTGTGGTATTAATGCTCCCATTATGCAGCTGCCTGTTCCACCTGTCTTATAAATCCTCGCCGAAAAATCTAACGAGGCTGGGGTCAATTGACATTTTGAAGTTAAATATTGATCGATTTTTGTTAGGCAAGGATACGAAAATTTATGGAATCATTGCAGGCAAATGGAATTCAGAATTATTTAAAATAGACAGAAACGGAAACAGCTGCAAACAAACGTTGTATTTTATTCATATTTAACAGCAACAATATACGTGCCATGCACAAATATGCTGTGGTCAGAGAAAAATTCCCGAAGCTTCCGAAACTCTCGTGGCTTTTCTCTGGCTCGCTTTCCTCTCCTCCCTTCCTCCAGCACGCTGCCAGTTTTTAAACCTTGTTTTAAATGTTGCTCTGGGCGAGGGCATTCTTCAGTCTCAGAACCCTACCGTTTCATTGCTTGATTTCCATGTTTATTGATTATGAAACTCCTTGAGCTACAATGGTAGCGTTTGCGACAATACATTAAAAAGCTGTTTATTTGAACCACGTTGCGATCATAGTTTGGTTTTGTACAGAATTGAACCTATATCACTCAAGATGGACTGTTATATTTACAATAAACTATATCTTGTTATAAATATTGGCTCATTAGTTCCGTAGTGTCAGAAGAGGAATTGTTTCATCCCCTCATTTATTACATGTGGGGAACAGACACGGGTATTCATTTAGAAATAGGCCACGGATTGACACTGAGATAACCGCAGCGAGAGAGTCAGATAGCACCGCGGTACATGGCGGAAGAGACAAGACAGATGGAAAAGTGGAAAACGGCCTCAGACTCAGAAAAGTACAAAGGTCACATGCAAAAGCATCGGCTGCTCCAGGTGAGACTCGAACTCACAACCTCGGCATTCCCCGGGTTTGCACTGTTATATAAGTACCGCGCGCTAATCGATTGCGCCACTAGAGCTGCATGTTCTGCGGTATCAGTGCTCCCATCATACAACTGCCTTTGCCACCTGTCTTACAAGCAAGAAGACAAAGAATCATCGAATCATTCAACACAGAAGGAAGCTATTCATCCCACACCGTGTCTGTGCCGGCTCTCTGCAAGAAGCTTTCAGTTATTGAGACTCCATATATTTTCGCCATAGACGTGTTTTATTTTTGTGTTTAATGTTTTGTTATTTGTAATGAATTTGGATGTCCTGCGGGACATTTATAAATATATTTGTGCATCTATCTGTGAGTTGTAAATTAAATTGTGTGGAAACTTGATAATCAAATTATTTGTGTTCATATCTGTGTTATTATAAATGTATTTGTTTATCTGTCTGTTTTCTTTATGAATTAATCTCTAGGTATCGCTGTGGTATAATTGTATTTACGTTTATTTGCGAGGTGTTTACAAGTAACATAGATACAAAGGTATACACAGAAAATACATTTATAACAAATACAGATGTTCCACAAAAATATTATAATTAACTTTGTTGCATTCAAATAAATAAACACTAACTCAGATATACAAAATATATTTATATCTAACAGAACAAATTGCAACTTAACACAGAGATACCAAAATATATTTTGAGCTATCACTGATCAAAGAACATTTTACTCTCTACGGTCCTCAGCAAATTATGCTGTGCCTGTGTTTCCTGTGTTTGTGTTCGGTGTAAGGGAAGGTTTGGGCGAGCCGTGATATATCGTTTCCCAAGGATGGGCTGAAATGCACTGTCTGAGGCCACGTTCACTGCTATAGTTGATATATAATAATCATTTGGTCTTGGGTATAAAGGCATAATTACAACATCTACAAATGTTTCATCCTGGTACACAAATCCAGTGCCAAATTAGTTCAACCCCTCACCCGCCCCAGTAGTTAACCTTCCCGCGTGAACATTGCTCCAAGCTCTCTTGCTGTACAACCCGACCTACTGTAACAGGTCCCTCCTGCGCCAGAACTGGTCCCAATGCCCCCGGATTCTGTCGCCCAAACTCGTGCACCGTTTATCCTGACACACGTTGCTATTTCTAAATTCAATAGCGCGGGCACTGGGAATAATCCATAGAATACCTTTGTGGTCCTGCTCAATAACTTCCTCAATTGCACTTGAATCTCTGACTGAAGGAACTCATCTCCTTGTTTCCTTATGTCATTGGTTAGCACATAGATCTTGGCTGCTCCCGTTCACCTCTCAGAATGTTCTGCACCCACTCAGTGATGTTCTTTACCTGGGAGAAGGGAGGATACATAGCACGCATGACTCACGTTTGCCGTTGCAGATAGGTACTGACTTTTGAATCCCCAATGACGTCAACTTATAAAACGTTTTCGTTTCAAAAGCAAAGTACTGCGAAACCTGTAAATCTGAAATGAAATCAGAAAGTGTTGGATATACTCAGCCAGTCAGGCAGCATCTCTGGAAAGATTTCTGATGACGGAGTTGTGATTAAATGTCATTGACGTTAAGCGTCAAAAATGCAATCCAGATACGGTCCGATATTGTAATCCCAAAGCGCCAGTTTGTGGATTACAATATTACAATAATCTGGGAGCTAAATTGTGGTTGTTGTTCTGGTAAAGTCGCAACAGCATAGGACTACAATAAAATATCCAAGTCTTTAAGATTAATCATATGTTTTATAATTAATAAAACGAGCCATTTCCAGAAGACATTCAATCATCAAAATGGTTAACTTCCGCCGTTTAATTTCCGCCATGTCTGCCGGGGAAAAACACTGGCTTTGGCTGTTTTTTCTTATTGCAGTTTACTGCTGTTGCGACAAGTTTACTTTGAACATTCTCCCTTTAATTATTCTCACAGAGGCCGCCTGACTGGTCCACGAGTTCTCGGCATCAACTTTTACTCACCCCTGTGACCATCACCTAGTGGTTAGGATGCAGCGCTCTCTCCTCGTAAGCACAAATGAGATGCCCTTTCTGGGATTTAATAAACTAAAATAAAGCTTATTAAATTAATTTCATAACACTCTGTGAAAGAGTAATAATTACTGCAATCACCATGGACAGCTTGGCACATTCTGTTTCAAACTGATGGAAATACATGGCAACAGAGAGCCTGCCAAACTTGAAGCAGATTTTGTGCTTTGCGTTTGATAAAATTTCAGCCTATCCCATTTCACATAGTGTATTTTAAGACTCTGCTTAATAAATGCTCAGTGTTTATCGCAGCAATAATGTGGTGCAACCATTTTCAAATTTAATAGGAACGGCCGAGTGTCGCTCACTTTTCACAGTAGGAAAGAAACTAAACCCTCGAGCTTCCTCTGGAGTAAGTTCCAAATAATGGGCCAACAATTATGGTCTCGAAGGGCATGTGCGATGTCAGCACGCACCCGTTCTCAGAGCGCGATGCGCATGCGCCGAAAACCGGTAGTTGAACAGTCAAAATGGCTTTTGACCTATCCAATGCATCTCCGAGAGAAGGGTCTTTGCTTTCGGAGATTTGTCATATTTTCCCAACTATTGCCTAGAAAATCTCCTTCAAAATCTTACGCCTGATAAAGGTGACAGAGAGATAGAAAGGCAGGGGGAGACAGTCGTGTGCATGTCACAGAGCGAGACAGACAGACAGGTGGTTGTGATAAGAACATAAGAATTAGGAACAGGATTAGGCCATCTCGCCCCTCGAGCCTGCTCCGCCATTCAACAAGATTATGGCTGATCTGCCCGTGGACTCAGCTCCACTTACCCGCCCGTTCCCCATATCCCTTAAGGATGGAGAGGAGACAGTCCAGAGAGACAGAAAACGAGACAGACAGATTTTGACAGAGAGAGAGAGAGAGAGAGCGCGACAGCCTAGTGGGACGGGAGACAGATTGAGTTATTTATGGTGGGGGATACCGAGAGCGACAATACTGAGGGGAGTGGGCGGCAAGACTGACCGACAGGGTGAGAAATGGATGGAAACAAAATGGGGGATGGGGGAGATATTACGGGTGACAAAGAGGGAGATATACGTGGAAGGGAGAAGGGAGAAGGCAGACAGGGGAGAATGATGGAAGGGGGGCAGTACGTGACAAACATGCGAGGCAGATGGAGAAAACTGACGGAAAGCAGACAGAGAGCGACAGACAGGGACAGACGGGGGAGAATGGTGGAAGGGGACAGTAATTGACAGACAGCGGAGGCAGACGGGGGTTAGCCAGAAAGATAACCGACTGGGATGAGATAGAGATATATATAGAGAGAGAGACGGAGGCGTGAGGTAGTGAGAGTGAGACAGACGTGTAAGAGACAGAAAAATAGAGAACTGGTGAAAAATCGGGGCAGACAGGGGGAGACGGCGAGAGATACATATGGGGGAGACAGCAACGGCTGACAGGTGAGGAGACAGAGACAGAGAGAGAGGCATACAGGAGAGACAGGAGCAGAAAGAATGATAGAAGCATACGGGGGAATCAGAGAGAGAGACAGACATGGGGAGGAGAGTGGGAAGAGAGATAGACTGATGGGGACAGGCGGTGGAAAAAGACAGAGAGAGAGAGAGAGTTCCGCTCTATCGTCCAATTTTAGTGAATAACAATGTAACTGGCACCATAAATACTGTCGTGGAACATAAAGTTGCAAAGAGATGTTTATTAAGTGTTTGTGAAAATAAATCTGCAGATATAGGTCCCAGTGGCGAAGTGTAAATTATTTCATATTGAACCTAAGGAAGATGGATCAGAGTATGTTACACTTAGAAACTGAGTCTGACAATGATATTTAGAGGTGCAAGTACTGAAATCTCTCCTAATCCCCCACTTTCGGTGGTCAGAATTCATCTGTCTTTTGAACACCAAATGCCCCTGTTTCTGAAACTTCGAATTTCCCTGTACCCGGGACTCTGAATTCCCCATGTTTCAGGAGCTCCTAATTGCTGTTTCAGGAGCTCCTTATCCCTCTGTTTCAGGAGCTCCTTATCACTCTGTTTCTGGGGCTCCTTATCCCTCTGTTTCAGGAGCTCCTTATCCCTCTGTTTCAGGAGCTCCTAATACCACCGTTTCAACCTCCTTATCCCTCTGTTTCAGGAGCTCCTTATCCCTCTGTTTCAGGACCTCCTTATCCCTCTGTTTCTGGAGCTCCTTATCCCTCTGTTTCAGGAGCTCCTAATTCCACCGTTTCAACCTCCTTATCCCTCTGTTTCTGGAGCTCCTTATACCTCTGTTTCTGGAGCTCCTTATCCCTCTGTTTCGGGAACTACTAATTCCACTCTTTCGAGCTCCTTATTCCCCTATTTTTGCAGCTCCTAATTCTCAATTTTCTTGGAGACTTCATTGCTCTGATTCAGCAGCTTCTAATTCCCCAGTTTCAGGTGCTCATCATTGCCCTGTGTCAGGAACTCAAGATTACCCTCTTTCTGGCGCTCCAATTGTACTATTTCTGCAGCTCCTCGTTCTATTGTTTCAGCAGCTTCTTTGTCCGCTGTTTCGGAATAACTGATGCCCCTGTCACTGGAGCTCATAATTCCCCTGTATCAGGTGATCCTAATTCACCTCTTTCTTTGACTGCTAACTCTCCTTTTCTGGTGCTCCTAATTCCACTGCTTTACAAGGTAAAGTGCTGGAGCTCTTAATTTTACTCTTCCTAATTACCCTATTTCTGACGCTCCTACTTTCCCTGATTATGATGCCCTCTCCTAAATCCCCAGTATTTAGAGCTAAGAATTTCACTGTAACTGGACCTGCCTCGTAATTTCTCAGTTGATGGAGCTCTCTACTTAATTTCAGGTTTCTTAACGTTCTCCGAATTCGCCTGTTTCTGGTGGTCCTTCATAATTCCCCCGTACTTGGAGGTCCTAATTGCCCTGTTTCTGTTGATCCTAATTCTCAGTGTTTCTGGAGAACTTAATTCAACTGTTTCTTAATCCTATTTCCTGTCATTCTAGGGCACTCTCATTCTGTTGTTTCTGGAGATCAACCAATGCTGATGTTTCTGGAGCTCCTAATTTGGGTGTTTTCGGAGCTCCTAATTCTCCTGTTTCTGGAGCTCCTCGTTCCCCTTTTTTTGCTGCCCCATCCCAATTAATTCTTTTTATGAATGTCCTAACTCCGCTGTTTTAGCAGCTCCTTCATCTGCTGTATCCGGTGCATTTAATTCCACGCGTGTACAGCCACTCACCTGAAGTAATGGAAAGCAGTTTGATTTCAGAAGCTGATGGCATATTTTCCACATTGTCGATCTGGTTGCATAGGAAGGACAAGCGGTGAAGTGGACCATTTTGCAAAATATTTCTGTTTGGATCCGAAAAGCAGGAAATTGAATGCCTAGCGTTGCTTCAAACGGGAGAGGTGGTGGCCCAGAGTTTAAGGCGAATATCTACTAATGCATTGTTTTCTGCATGCGTTGGTCCGAAAGCCATACTCGTGCTTAATGTGTTAAACGTTCGAAGCCTCTTGCTGTTTTGTCAATCACATAAAACCTCATGGCCAAATTTGCCTTTTACTGTCAAGGATACTGCACTTTTGTCATATCATGTCTCAAATTAATATAGGGCCTGTAATTCTGGCCGCACTGGGTCTATACTGAATACGTATGCAGCCGGCAAGGACCCACTAAAGCCCTTCATTGGCGTGCGAGGTGCATGCACTGAAAACCAGCTTTTCCAAAGTCAATTTCTTGCTTGGCAGATCCAACGCTTCTTCAGGAAAAGGACATTCACATTGGTGAGTGTGCGCTATTTGCCCATCTACTGCCCAGCGAATGTCCTTAAATTACTTGTGCCTGGGAAAAGCAGGTGCATAGCCTATTTTTAGCAGCGTAAGAGTTTTAAAACTTGTAAAAAATATAAAAACATTTCCAAATAAAATGTAATAACATGTTTATGTTAAAAACCCTGTCCACTAAGGAAGGTTTATTTTAAACCCTAAATAACAAACTTTATTTAAAATCCGAAAATATATTTTTTTCTAACACATTTGTTAATTCTAATTTAAATAATATTAAATACGTGACGTGTTTTATAAAAAAAAACTTTTGATGTGTGTTTGGGTGATGGGGGCGTTTTAATTCGTAATAATGAGAACCCCTACTTACGGTAATGCTATTATTACGAATGATAATACCTTCCTTGGCTATCCAGAGCAATGTGAATCCAGCTTCTCCCTCTGTAGCTCCAAGTCGTGAATGCGCTGCGAAGCGCGGGAAGAGAAGGCCTGAGTTGACGAGGGCGCAGGAGCACAAGGTAGGTGTGGAATGTTATCCCTATTTTCAGCCAGCGCCTGGGGAAAGCCTAGCACAGTGACATCAGGCCCAATATATTCATCAAAAGGAAAATCTATGTTCTTATGTTCTTATTCGTAGGACGATGGAGAGGGGGACTAATTTGATTGTTCTCTCAGAGACACAGCACAGCCACGTTAGTCCGAATAGCTTTCTTCACTACCGTCAGAATAGGACGCTTTAATATAGAATGGATTGCGCACTTTAATGTCGGAGGCTCGTTCGTCTAGGTGTATGGTTCTCTCTTTTGGATTTTCACGTTGCAAATGCGAGAGGTACCGGGTCATTTTGTGTCTGTCTAAACGAATTTGCTTTCAGTCCCGCAAATTTCTGTGTCTGTTTAAAAGGGATACGCGATCAGTCCCGGATCATTCTGTGTCTGTTTAAAAGGGACGTGCTGTCTGTGCCAGATTTCAAATTTCAAATTTCAAAAACTGCCTTTGGAGGGTGTAGGAATTTAAGTTTGTTTGAGAGTTTGTGTAAGAGAGAGAGGGAGAGAGTAAAACATGTTGAGCGATCTTGCTGGGCATTTCATATCATGTGTGAAAAAAGCCATGACATGGAACTTGAACCCATGCCGGTTTTCTTGAACACTCTTTCGAGAAATATCTTACAGGAGAAGAATCTGCTATGGGATCTTGCCATTCCACATCTGAAAAATTGCAAAAAACACATGTTAGAGACATACGAATTTTAGCCAGGGTTTGCGTGTGGCCTTTGTGGCATGATGACGATAAGCGCCTTATTCTAAAACTTAAATCAAATGAAAACAGGACAAGACAAGAGATGACCGACTGACTGACTTTGTTTACATATATAAATATATTTAAGTGTGTGTGTGTGTGTGTGAGTGTATACTTATATACAATATATATATCCCCGCTTTTTAACTTTCACAAGCAATGTGCTTTTTCTGATCTGCCTGCACTGGAATCTATTGCTTTTGTCCCCTTTCACAGCACAAGCAGCTGCTGTCGGATCCTGACATTCCATATCTGAAAAATAGCAGACAGACACACGTCACTTTAAAAGATCATACTTGTGGCCCATATCGTCCCTCGTGGCTTGTCTTCCACCATGGGCTGACTGTGTCTGTCGGTATTTACTGCGTGCACACCCTTATCTCTAATGGCAAACATCCAGACACACAGCCTTCTTTCGAACAAAAAATAGATTATTACTGATATTATATGTATTTAAAACAAATTAAATTCAATTTTTGTTCAATAAATTTCATATGTATTAATTTTTTTAAAAATGTATATAAATGTTATTAAATTGGCTTTTTGTCTGGTTCAACTTCCCTCCCTCCTTCCTGCCTGTCTATCAGCTGTGGCTTCAATCACCGTCCCAGCCCTGCGTGTTCCTGAGCCCCACGCTCGCTCACTCACTGCACAATTGCCTTCAGTGATGATAGAAATCTCACTTTATTCTTTTAAAGGGGAGCTGCTGTCAGTCAAGGGCCATTCAGCATCTGTGTAAAAAGGGATGTTCTTGCAGTCCCGGATCATTGTGTGTCTGCTTAAACGGGATCGTTGTCAGTTCCAGTTCATAATCTGCCCCTTGAAGAGGGATTTCTCATAATCCCGGATCATCCTGTATCGTTTTCAAAGGAGTGTGATTTCAATTGCGATGACCGAATTGTTAAACTGTTGTGTTCCAAGCTACATTGTGGTTGCCTGAGCCGCTGCTGACCCAGGACGCAGCTCATCTGTTAAATTACTCAAAGCATGCTCAGCTTTTCCTAAATCCACTCATTGATATAGCAGTTGCCCCGCATTTGGTCCAAATATAAACAAAAACAAACAGCCCGTTGGTGGCAGCGGCGCGCGGCCTAATGGATAAGGCGTATGTCTTCGATTGTAACCGCGATGTTATCAGAAAATTAAAGATTCGTTACCTGCCGCGGTCAATTATTTCGCTGCGTGAAGTCTTATATTCTTTGTTGTTATTCTGCCGCAAAACCAGCCATCTCTTTCAGTCACTCGCCTGAAGTTAAGGAAGGCTATTTGCTTTCAGAAGCTAATGGCACATTTTTCTCATTGTCGATCTAGTTGCACGGGCAGAACAAACGGTGAAGTAGACTTTCTTGCACGTTATTTCTGTTTTGATGGAAAAAGTAAGGGATTGTATGGCTGACGTTGCTCTAAATAGGAGACGAGTTGACAGAGAGGGTCAGGCGATGGACGGCTCATCTATTGTGCTCCCACCCTCATTATTGTGTTAAACATTTGAACTTTCTGCTTTGCAAATCACATTTAACCTCATGGCCAAATTCACCTTTTACTGACAAGGATGCTGCACTTTGGTCATGTCATATCTCAAATTAATAATATATTCATCAAAGGGAAAACATTAGCAGGACTATTGATAGGGGTCTAATTAGATCGGTCTCTGAGAGACACTACTGACACGATGGGCCGATTAGTCAACTACCGTCAGAATCTTAGTGCTTCGCTCCTCAACGTTCGCGGCTCATTGGTCCAGAGCTGTGAGTCTTGCTTTGGGATTTTCGCCATTGAAATGCAAGAGATCACGTATTCAAATCCACGATGAACCTTGCTATTTTTTATTCAAAGATCCGCTTCTCACAGCCGGTCGACATGTGAGAAAACAGCAATATTTCAAATTAAAACGTGTCATTTCGCGCAGTTGTTCCCACTGCATCCATATCCCAGAGTTTCACAGGAGCAAAGTGAAATTCACCCAACTGAGCAAAGTTAAAATATCTCAGATATACTCCGATCTCTGTCTCATTGGACAACCTAAACCCATGTTTGGTCCGGCCAATACTTTATCAGTATATCTTCCTTTCTGAACGCATGAGCTCACCTCCATTGAGATAAGCATACATTCAGCGTCAATATCCACCTCTGCCCTGAATATGTGTGCTTCCTGTTTCTGTGGAGCTGAAAAGATGTGAGAAGCTGGCTTTTGAATGAGTCCCTTGGCTGCCGAATACAAACCGGACAATAAATCAATCCGGGATGGCCGAGCTGCCTGGTCGGATTACAAGGTATTGACACCCTATATTGTAGGCATGTTATAGTCTGCTGGCCTCAACATTATGTTGAACGTATCGGATCATAAGCACCACTCCCATTGACTGATAATGTTTCTGCAATTCCCACTAACACCACCTCTGGACCATCATTTGTTACCTTATTGCCCGATTACCACCGACTTTGCCGTTTCCCATTGTGCCTTTTATTATTTAATCACTCCTGCGTTCCACTGTATCACAGACGTTCCCTTTTGACTTTTCTCGCTGCGTATTTTTTCCAGGCGCTATTTTGTTGAAAAAATCTGTAATCTTTAACTTTTTCCTAAAATATCGGAATGATTATCCGACAGAACATGAAACCGGGTTCTTCATCCACAGAATCTGCACGACCGGCTGAGTTTTACCTAATTATCTGTTTTTATTCGTTCTGTTTCCATATCCCTTTTAAGGGGATGTGCTGTCTGTCCGGGATCGTCCTCTGTCTGTTTAAAATGGTGTGCTATCAGTCCCCGATCATTCTGTGTCTGTTTAAAAGGGCTGTGCTGTTGTCCCGGATTTCAAATTTCAAAGTTGAAAAACTGCTTTGGAGTGTGCAGGAATTTTAGTTTGTCTGTGTGTTTGTGTAAGCCAGATTGTGTGCAAACGTGCTGTGCGATCTTACTGTCATGTGAGAAAAATACATTACATGCAACTTGGTGCCATACTGATTTGTTTGATCATTCCTTCGAGGACTCTCTGACGGTAGAAGAATCTGCTGTGGGATTTTGCTATTCCACATCTGAAAGACGGGAAAGACACAAGTTAGAAATATAGCGATTTTAGCCAGGGCTTGCGTGTGGGCTGTATGACATGATTGCATCCTCCACCCTTATGTTAAAATTCAAATCAAATCAAATCAAGACAAGACAAGTCATGCCTGACTGACTGACTTTGTTTATATATATCTATCTATATCTGCTTATTTATATACAACCCCAAATTTTTAACTTTCAAATAAAAGGTGCTTTTTCAGTTCTGCCTGCACTGGGCTCCATTACATTTGACCACTTTCACAGCACAAGCAGCTGCTGTCAGATCCAGTAGAAAGACACACGCTACTTTAAAAGATTGGCTTTTTTAGCCCATATCTTCCCTCGGAGCTTGTCTTCCACCATGGGCTTACTGTGATTGGATATTTACTGACTGCACCCGCTCATTTCCAATGGAATTCTTGCAGTCACACAGCCTTCGTTCAATCGAAAAAAATCTAGATAATGAATCAATTATTTATTTATTTAAAACAAATCAAATTCAATTTTCTAAAAATGTTAAATATATATATATATTTGTAAGTTGGCTTTTTGACTGGGTTGGTTTTACGTCCCTTCCTCCTTACTGCCTGTCGATCTCCTGTGGTTTCAATTGCCGTTCCAGCCCTGCGTAGTCCTGAGCCCCACGCTCACTCACGCGTTGATCAATTGCCTTCAGGGATGTTAGAAATCTGACTTTATTTTTTTAAAAGGGAACTGCTGTCAGTCAAGTGTCATTCTGCATCTGTGTCAAAGGGATGTACTTGCATCCAGGATCGTTCTGTGTCTTTTCAAAAGGGAACTTGTCAGTTCCAGTTCATAATCTGCCCCATTATAATGAGTTTTCTCATAATCCCGGATCATCCTGTATAGTTTTAGAAGGAGTGGGATTTAAGCTGCAATGACCGAATTGTAAATTGTTGTGTTCCAAGTTACATTGGGGTTGCCTGCGCTGGTGCGCACCCAGATCGTAGCGCATCAATTCATTTACTCGAAATATGCTCATCTTTTCCGAATCCACTCCTTGATATCGCTGTTGCCCAGAATTTGCTCGCAATATACCCAACAACAAATTGGACGCGTATGGTAGAGACAGCGTGGCCTAATGTATAAGGCGTTATCAGAAGTTGTAACTTCGAGTCTTACCGTGGTCAATTAGTTTGCTGAGTGAAATTTTATATTCTCTGTTCTGATTCTGCCGAAAAAGCAACCATCTCTTCCAGTCACTCACCTGAAGTAAAGGAAGTCTGTTTACTTTAAGAATCTAATGCCACGTTTTCATCATTGTCGATCCGCATGCACGGGCAGAGCAAGCTGTGAAGTGGACTTTCTTGCATTTTATTTCTGTTTGGATACAAAAAATAGGAGATTGAATGGCTGACGATCTAGTGAACAGGCGACGAGGTGGCCGAGAGTCCCATCTTCGTCGTTGTTGTGTTACAGCTTTGAGAACTACCTGGTCGTTTTTCAATATCATTTAACCTCATTTGCCATTTATTATTTAATCATCGCCAAATTCCCCTTTTACTTACAAGGATGCTGCACTTTGTTCATATCATGTCTCAAATTAATAATATATTCGTCAAAGGGATAACATTTGTAAGACTGTTGGGAGGGTGACTAATTAGGGACAGCACAATCACTATGGGCCGAATATCTTTTCTCACAACCGTCAGAATCTGAGAGCTATGTTCTTCACTGGCGGCCCCTCGTTGATCTAGGGGTATGATTCTCGCTCAGAGATAATCACATTTGAAATGTGAGCGATCCCGGTTCCAAATCCAGGACGAGTCCCGCCATCGTCTATTCAAAGTTCGGCTTTTCACAGCCGCTCGACATGAGAGAAAACAGACATATTTCACGTCAAAAGGTTAGTTTTGCGCCGATGTTCCCACAGCGTCCAAATCCCAGAGCAAAGAGAAACTCACCCAACTGAGTAAAGTTAAAGTATCACAGAGGTACTCGGCTCTGTGTCTCGTTGGATAAACTAACCCGTGCTTGGTTCCGGCCAATACTTGATCAGTGTATCTTCCTGTCTGCATGCAGAAGCTCACCTCAATTGGGATAAGCATACATTCAGCGTCAATCTCCACCTCTGCCCCGAATATGAGAGCGCCCTGTTTCTCTGGAGCTGAAAAGATGTGTGAAGCTGGCTTTTCATTGAATCCCTTGGCTGTCGAATTCAACCGGACAGGAATCAATCCGGGGGGGCCAAGCTGCCTGTTCTGGTTAAAAGGTGGTGGCACCCTATATTGTTGGCATGTTATAGTCTTCTGGCGTCAACATTATGTTCAACGTATCGGATCATAAGCAACGCTCCCACTGTCTGGTAATGGTTCTGCTATTCCACTAACACCACCTCTAGACCATCGTTTGTTACCACCCACTTTGCCGTTTCCCACTGTGCCATATATTATTTAATCACTCCTGCGTTCGACTGTATCACAGACGTTCCCTTTTGACCTTTCTCGCTGCGTATTCTTTCCAAGCGCTATTTTAGTTGAAAAATTCTTTAATCTTTAACTTTTTCCTAAAATATCGGAATGATTATCCGACAGAATGAGAAACCGGGTTCTTCATCCACAGAATCTCCACGACCTACTGAGTTTTACACTATTTATTCATTCTGTTTCCGTATCCCTTTTAAGGGGATGTGCTGTCTGTCCGGGATCATTCTCCGTCTGTTTAAAATTGTATGCTATCAGTCCCAGGTCATTCTGTGTCTTTTCAAAAGGGATGTGCTGTCTCTCCCGGATTTCAATTTCAAATTTCATAAACTGCCTTTGGAGGTGAGGAATTTTAGTTTTTTATGTTTTTGTTTAAACCAGAGTGTGTGCAAACGTTCTGTGCGATCCTACTGTACATTTCATATCATGTGAGAAAAATGCATTACATGAAACTTGATGCCATACTGATTTGTTTGAACACTCCTTCGTGGACTTGCTGACGGTAGAAGAATCTGCTGTGCGATTTTGCTATTCCACATCTGAAAGAAGGGTAAAATACTCAAGTTAGAAATATAGCGATTATAGCCACGGCTTGCGTGTGGGCTGTGTGACATGACGACATCCTCCACCCTTATGTTGAAATTCAAATCAAATCAAATCAAGAAAAGACAAGACATGACTGACTGACTGACTTTGTTTATATATACATATATATTTATATATATGTTTATATACAATCCCAACTTTTTAACTTTCAAAATAAACGTGCTATTTCTCTTCTGCCTGCACTGGGCTCCATTATATTTGACCTCTTTCACAGCACAAGCAGCTGCTGTCAGATCCAGCAGAAAGACTTTAAATGATTGGCTTTTGTCGCCCATATCGTCCCTCGTGGCTTGTCTTCCACCATGGGCTTACTGTGTTTGTGTATATACTGACTGCACCCCCTCATTTCCAATGGAATTCTTCCACTCACACAGCCGTCCTTCATTCGAAAAAAATCTAGATAATTAATCAATTATTTATTTATTTAAAAAAATCAAATTCAATTTTTAAAAAATAAAATTTAAATTTATTTATTTTCTAAAAATGTTAAATTTGTAAATTGGCTTTGTGTCTGGGTTGATTTTACGTCCCTTCCTCCTTTCTGCCTGTCGATCACCTGTGGTTTCAATTGCCTTGGTCCTGAGCCATACGCTCACTCACCCACTGCATAATTTCCTTCAGGGATGATAGAAATCTCACTTTATTTTTTTTTAAGGGGAACTGCTGTCAGTCATGTGTCATTCTGCATCTGTGTAAAAGGGATGTACTTGCAGTCGCGGATCATTCTTTTTCTGTTTAAAAAGGATGGGTGTCTGTTCCGGTTCATAAACTGTCCCTTTATAATTAATTTTCTCATAATCCCGGAACATCCTGTATAGTTTTAGTTTAGAAGGAGTGTCATTTCAGCTACAGTGACCGAATTGTTAAACTGTTGTTTTCCAAGTTACATTGGTGTTGCCTGCGACGGTGCGCACCCAGATCGCAGTGCATCTATTCATTTACTCGAAATATGCTCATCTTTTCGTAATCCACCCCCTGATATAGCAGTTGCGCCGAATTTGCTCCCAATATACCCAACAACAAATCTGACACGCACGGCAGAGACTTCCTGGCCCACTGAATAAGGCGTCTGACATTGATTATAATCGCGACATTATCAGAAGATTGCAGGTTTGTGTCCTGCCGCGGTCAATTAGTTTGCTGCATGAAATTTGTTATTCTTTGTTGTGATTCTGCCGAAAAAGCAACCATCTCTTCCAGTCACTCACCTGAAGTAAAGTAAGGCTGTTTGCTTTAAGAATCTAATGCCACGTTTTCATCACTGTCGATCTGGTTGCACGGGCAGAGCAAGCTGTGAAGTGGACTTTGTTGCACATTATTTCTCTTTGGATACAAAAAGCAGGAGATTGAATGACTGACGCTGTGGTGAATAGGCGATGAGGTGGACGAGAGGTTAAGGCGATGGACTCCTGATCCATTGTGCTCTGTACGCATGAGCTCTAATCCCTTCCTTGTCGCTATTGTATTGCAGCTTTTACCCCGCTGGTCGTTTTGTCAATCACATTAACCTCATCGCCAAATTCGCCTTTTACTGACAAGGATGCTGCACTTTGCTCATGTCATGTCTCAAATTAATAATATATTCGTCAAAGTGATAACATTTGTAGGACTGTGGAGAGGGTGACTAATTAGATAGGACACTGAGGGACAGCACAATCACGATGAGCCGGATATCTTTTCTCACTACCGTCAGAATCTGCGAGCTATGCTCTTCACTGTCGGCGGCTCCTTGGTCTAGGTATATGATTCCCGCTACGGGATGATCATATTTGAAATGTGAGAGGTCCCGGTCTCAATTCTCGGACGAGGCACGCCATCTTTTACTCAAAGTTCCGCTTCTCACAGCCGCTCGACATGAGAGAAAAAATAAATATTTCACATTAAAAGGTGTGATTTTGCACCGATGTTCCCACAGCGTGCAAAGCCCACAGCAAAGAGAAACTCATCCAACTGAGTAAAGTTAAAGTGTCTCAGAGGTACTCTGCTCTGTGTCTCGTTGGATAAAATAAGCCCGTGTTTGGTTCCAGCCTATACTTGATCAGTATATCTTCCTGTCTGTATGCATACGCTCACCTCAATTGGGATAAGCATACATTCAGCGTCAATGTCCACCTCTGCCCTGAATATGAGTGTGCCCTGTTTCTCTCGAGCTGAAAAGATGTCAGAAGCCAGCTTTAGTATTAGGCCCTTGGCTTCCGAATTCAAACCGGACAGGAAATCAATCTGGTGTGGCCAAGCTGCCTGGTCTGATGAAAAGACGGTGATAACCTATACTGTCAGCATGTTATACTCTTCTGCCCTCAACATTCGGTTCAACGTATCGGATCATAAGCACCGCTCCCATTGTCTGGTAATGGTACTGCAGTTCCCACTAACACCTCCTATGGACCATACTTTATTACCTTATTGCCCGATTACCACCCACTTTGCCGTTTCCCATTGTGCTATTTATTATTTAATCACTCCTGCGTTACCATGTATCACAGACGTTCCCTTTTGTCCTTTCTCGCTGCGTATTTCTTCCAGGTGCTATTTTTGTAGAAAAATTCTTTAACCTTTAAATTTTTCCTAAAATATCGGAATGATTATCCGACAGAATGTGAAACCGGGTTCTTCATCCACAGAATCTCCACGACCTGCTGAGTTTTACACTATTATCTGTTTTTATTCATTCTGTTTCCGTATCCCTTTTAAGGGGATGTGCTGTCTGTCCGTGATCATTCTCTGTCTGTTCAAAATGGTGTGCTACCAGTCCCGGGTCATTCTGTGTCTGTTTAAAAGGGATGTGCTGTCTGTCCCGGATTTCAATTTCAAATTTCATAAGCTGCCTTTGGAGGTGAGAAATTTTAGTTTGTTTGTGTGTTTGTTTGAACCAGACTGTGTGCAAACGTTGTGTGCGATCCTACTGTACATGTCATGTTATGTGAGAAAAACACATTACATGCAACTTGATGCCAAACTGATTTGTTTGAACACTCCCTCGTCGACTCGCTGACGGTAGAAGAATCTGCTGTGCGATTTTGCTATTCCACATCTGAAAGAAGGGTAAAATACTCAAGTTAGAAATATAGCGATTTTAGCCAGGGCTTGCTTGTGGGTTGTGTGACATTATGACATCCTCCACCCTCATGTTCAAATTCATATCAAATCAAATCAAGACAAGACAAGACAAGACATGACTGACTGACTGACTTTGTTTATGCATATATATATATATATATGATTATATACAATCCCAACTTTTTAACTTTCAAAATAAACGTGCTATTTCTGTTCTTCCTGCACCGGGCTCCATTACAGTTGACCTCTTTCACAGCACAAGCATCTGTTGCCAGATCCAGCAGAAAGACTTTACATGTTTGGCTTGTCTTCCACTGTGGGAATACTGTGTTTGGTTATTTACAGACTGTACCCCCTCATTTCCAATGTAATTCTTCCAGTCACACAGCCTTTCTTCAAATCGAAAACAATCTAGATCATGAATTAATTATTTATTTACTTAAAACAAATCAAATTCAATGTTTTTTAAATAAAATTTATATGTATATCTTTTATAAAAATTTTAATTATATATATATTTGTAAATTGGCTTTGTGTCTGGGTTGGTTTTACGTCCCTTCCTCCTTCCTGCCTGTCGATCACCTGTGGTTTGAATTGCCGTGATCCTGAGCCCCACGCTCACTCACGCATTGCACAATTGCCTTCAGGGATGATAGAAATCTCACTTTATTATTTTAAAGCGAACTGCTGTCAGGCATGTGACATTCTGCATCTGTGTAAAAGGGATGTACTTGCAGTCGCGGATCATTCTGTGAAAAGGATGGGTATCAGTTCCGGTTCATAATCTGTCCATTTAAAATGAATTTTCTCAAAATCCCGGATCACCCTGTATAGTTTGAGGAGTATGAATTCAGCTACAGTGACCGAATTGTTAATCTGTTGTGTTCCAATTTACATTGGGGTAGCCTGCGCCGGTGCGCACCTAGATCGCAGTGCATCTGTTCATTTTCTCGAAATATGCTCATCTTTTTCTAATCCACCCCCTGATTTAGCAGTTGCGCCGAATCTGCTCCCAACATACCCGGCAACAAAGTTGACGCGCATGGTAGAGACTGCCTGGCCAAATGGATAAGGTGTCTGACTTCAATTATAATTTCGACGTTATCAGAAGATTGCAGGTTTGTTTCCGGCTGCAGTCAATTAGTTTGCTGCGTGAAATGTTATATTCTTTGTTGTGAATCTGCCGAAAAAGCAACCATCTCTTCCAGTCACTCACCTGAAGTAATGGAAGGCTGTTTCCTTAAAGAAACTAATGCCACGTTTTCATCATTGTCGATCTGGTTGCACGCGCAGAGCAAGCTATGAAGTGGACTTTGTTGCACTTTTTTCTCTTTGGATACATAAAGCAGGAGATTGAATAGCTGACGCTGTGGTGAATAGGCGACGAGGTAGACGAGCGGTTAAGGCGATGGACTACTGATCCATTCTGCTCGAAACGCATGAGTTCCAATCCCATCCTTGTCGTTATTGTATTACAGCTTTTACCCCGCTGGTCGTTTTGTCAATCACATTTGACCTCATCGCCAAATTCCCCTTTTACTGACAAGGATGCTGCACTTTGCTCAAGTCATGTCTCAATTAATAATATATTCGTCAAAGTGATAACATTTGTAAGACTGCGGAGAGGGTAACTAATTAGATAGGTATCTGAGGGACAGCACAAACACGATGGGCCGGATATCTTTTCTCACTACCGTCAGAATCTGAGAGCTATGCTCTTCACTGACGGCGGCTCGTTGGTCTAGGTTTATGATTCCCGCTACGGGATGATCATATTTGAAATTTGAGATGTCCCGGTTCCAAATCCCGGACGAGCCATGCCATCTTTTACTCAAAGTTCCGCTTCTCACAACCGCTCGACATGAGAGTAAAAATAAATAATTCACATTAAAATGTGTGATTTTGCGCCGAATGTTTCCACAGCATACAAACCCCAGAGCAAAGAGAAACTCATCCAATTGAGTAAAGTTAAAGTGTCTCAGAGGTACTCGGCTCTGTGTCCCGTTGGATAACCTAACCCGTGCTTGGTTCCGGCCAATACTTGATCAGTGTATCTTCCTGTCTGTATGCAGAAGCTCACCTCAATTGGGATAAGCATACATTCAGCGTCAATGTCCACATCTGCCCTGAATATGAGTGCGCCCTGTTTCTCTAGAGCTGAAAAGATGTGAGAAGCCGGCTTTAGTATTAGGCCCTTGGCTGCCGAATTCAAACCGGACAGGAAATCCATCCCGGATGGCCAAGCTGCCTGGTCTGATTCAAAGGCGGTGACACACTATATTGTAGGCATGTTATACTCTTCTGGCCTCAACATTAGTTTCAACGTATCAGAGCATAAGCACCGCTCCCATTGTCTGGTCATGGTTCTGCTGTCCCCACTAACACCTCCTATGGACCATCCTTTGTAACGTTATTGCCCGATTACCATCCACTTTGCCGTTTCCCATTGTGCCATTTATTATTTAATCACTACTGCGTTACCATGTATCACAGACGTTCCCTTTTGTCCTTTCCCGCTGCTTATTTCTTCCAGGTGCTATTTTTGCTGAAAACATCTGTAATCTTTAACTTTTTCCTAAAAATTGGAATGATTATCCGACAGACCTTGAATCCGGGTTCATCATCCACAGAATCTGTACGACCTGCTGAGTTTTACACTATTATCTGTTTTTCTTCATTTTGTTTCCGTATCCCTTTTAAGGGGATGTGCTGTCTGTCCGGGATCATTCTCCGTTGTTTAAAATGGTGTGCTATCAGTCCCGGAGCAATCTGTGTCTTATTAAAAGGGATCTGCTCTCTGTCCCGGATTTCAAATTTCGAATTTCATAAACTGCCTTTGGACGTAAAGGAATTTTAGTTTGTTTCTTTGTTTGTTTCGGCAACAGTGTGTGCAAACGTGCTGTGCGATCTTACTGTGCATTACATGTCATGTGAGAAAAATGCATTACATGCAACTTGATGCCAAACTGATTTGTTTGAACACTCCTTCATGGACTCTCTGACTGTAGAAGAATCTGCTGTGGGATTGTGCTATGCCACATCGGAAAGAAGGGAAAATACACACGTTAGAAATGTAGCGATTTTAGGCAGGCCTTGCGTGTGGGCTGTGTGACATGATGACATTCTCCACCCTTCTGTTCAAATTCAAATCAAATCAAATCAAGACAAGACATGACTGACTGACTGACTTTGTTCTTACATATATATGTACATATGTATATTTATATACAATCCCAACTGTTTAACTTTCAAAATAAACGTGCTTTTCCTGTTCTGGCTGCACTGAGCGCCATTACATTTGACCTCTTTCACAGCACAAGCAGCTGCTGTCAGATCCAGCAGAAGGACACACGATACTTTAAAAGATTAGCTTTTGTAGCCCAGATCTTTCCTCGTGGCATGATGGGCTTACTGTGATTGGGTACTTACTGACTGCACCCGCTCATTTCCAATGGAATTCTTCCAGTCACACCGCCTTTGTTCAATCAAAAAATATATAGATTATGAATCAATTATTTATTTATTTAAAACAAATGATATTCAATTGTTTAAAAATAAAATTTAAATGTTTTTCATTTTTTTAAATGTTAATCATATATATGTGTATATATATATATATATATATAGTTGTAAATTGGCTTTTTGTCTGGGTAGGTATTACGACCCTCCCTCCTTCCTGCCTGTCTATCACCTCTGGTTTCAATTGCCGTTTCAGCCCCGCGTGTTCCTGACTCCCATGCTCACTCACGCACTGCAGAACTGCAATCAGGGATGATAGAAATCTCACTTTATTCTTTTAAAAGGGAACTGCTGTCAGTCAAGGGTCATTCTGCATCTGTGTAAAAAGGATGTACTTGCAGTCGCGGATCATTCTGTGTCTGTTTAAAAGGGATGGTTGTCATTTTCGATTCATAATCTGTCCCTTTAATACGAATTTTCTCATAATCCCGCATCATCCTGTATAGTTTAAAATGAGTGTGATTTGAACTGCGATGGATGAATTATTAAACTGTTGTGTTCCAAGTTACATGGGGTTGCCTGCGCCAGTGCACACCCAGATCGCAGTGCATCTGTTATGTTACTCGAAATATCCTCATCTTTTCCTAATCCACTGCTTGATATCGCAGTTGACCCGAATTTGCTCCCAATAGACACAACGACATTTTTTACGCTGATGACGGAGGCTGCGTGACCTAATGGATAGAGCGTCTAACTTCGATTGCAACGGCGACGTTATCGGAGGATTGCAAATTTGAGTCCTGCCGCGGACAATTAGTTCGCTGCGTGAAGTTTTATATGCTTTGTTTTGATTCTTCCGAAAAACCAATCATCTCTTCCAGTCACTCACCTGAAATAAAGCAAGGCTGCTTGCTTTGAGAATCGAAGGGCATGTTTTCATCATTGTCGATCTGGTTGTACGGGCACAGCAAGCTGTGAAGTGGACTTTCTTGCACGTTATTTCTGTTTGCATACAAAGAGCAGGAGATTGAATGGCTGAAGCTCTGCCATGCAGGTGACGAGGTGGCCGAAAGATTAAGGTGATGGATTGCTAATCCATTGTTCTCTGCACGCATGGGTTCGAATTCCATCCTCGTTGTTATTGTTTTACAGCCTTGACCCCTCCCTACTTGTTTTGTTAACCACATCGCCAAATTCCCCTTTTACTGACAAGGATGCTGCACTTTGCTCATGTCATGTCTCAAATTAATAATATATTCGTCAAAGGGATAAAATTTGTCGGACTGTTAAGAGGGGGACTAATTAGATAGGTCTCAAAGGGACAGCGCAGGCACGATATGTCGAATATCTTTTCTCACTACCATCAGTATCTGAGAGCTACGCTCTCCACTGTCGGCGGCTCGTTGGGCTTGGGGTATGATTTTCGCTTAGGAGTGATTACATTTGAATTGCGAGAGGTGTCGTGTTTAAATCACGGACGAGTCGCGCCATATTTTACTCAAAGTTCCGCTTCTCACAGCCGCTCGATATGTGAGAAAACAGACATATTTCACATTAAATGGTGGTATTACGGGGTTATGGGGAGCGGGCAGGGAAGTGGACCTGAGTCCATGATCCGGTCAGCAATTATCGTATTAAATGGTGGTGCAGACTCGAAGGGCCATGTGATCTATTGCTGCTCATATTTCATATGTCCTTATGTTCTTATAAATGGGCGGTCCCTTATTCTAAGTCTATGTCCCCTAGTTTTCCTTTCCCCTATGAGTGCAAATGTGCTCTCTGCATCCACCTTGTCGAGCGTCCTCATTATCTTATAAGTTTCGATAAGATTACCTCTCATTCTTCTGAACTCCAGTGTGGATCGCCCCAACCTACTTAACCTATCTTCATATGTCAATCCCCCTCATCTCCGAAATCAACTTAGTGAACCTTCTCTGAACAGTCTCCAAGTATATCCTTCCTTAAATACGGAGACTTAAACTTTACGCAGTACTCCAGGTGTGGCCTCACTAATACCCGATACAATTGTAGCAGGACAAATCTGCTTTTATAAGCCATCTCATTTGCAAAAAACGCATATTCCATTTGCCTTCCTGATCAATTGCTGTACCTGCATACTGATGTTTACGTTTCATGCACAAGTACCCCCAGGTGTCCCTGTACTGCAGCACTTTGCTACTTTTCTCCATAGGAATTTAATTTGCTTTTCTATTCTTTCTGCCACAGTTGGTAAGGTCACTTTTTCACACATTATATTGGAACTGCCAAACTGTTGCCCACTCACTTAACCTGTCTATATCACTTTGCAATTTTTTTGTGTGCTCTTCAGAATTTGCTTTCCTACCAATCTTTGTATCATCACCAAACTTAGCTCCATTGCACTCGGTCCTTTCAAGCAAGTCGTTAATATAGATTGCAAATATTTGAAGACCCAGCACCGATACCTGCGTCACCCCACTAGTCACTGTTTGCCAACTGGAAAATTACACATTTATCCTGATGCTCTGTTTTCTGTTATTTAGCAAAGCCTCGATTCATGCTAATATTTTAAGCCCAATCCCGTGAGCTGTTACCGTGAGCAATAACCTCTTATGTGGCACATTATCGAATGCCTTCTGGAAATCCAAATACACCACATCGACTGGTTTCCTCTTATCCACTCCTTACATCCTCAGAAACTCCAGCAAATTTGTTAAACATGATTTCCTTTTCATGAATCCATGCTGATTCTGCATGAATGAATCATGCTTTTCCAAATGTCCCGCTACTGCTTCATTAATAATGGACTCTAGCATTTTCGCAACGGCAGATGTTAGGCTAACTGGTCTATAGTTTCCTGTTTTTTGCTTGGCTCGTTTTTAAGGGGCGTTACATTTGCGGTTTTCCAATCCGCTCCAAACGCCTCCGAATCGAGGGAAGTTTGAGAAATTGTAACGAATGAATCCACTATTTCTGCTGCCACTTCTCTTAAGACCCGAGGATGTAAGCCATCAGGTCCAGGGGACTTGTCTGCCTTTAGTGCAATTATTTTGCTAGTAATTCTTCGCTCGTGATAGTGATAGCATTAAGTTCATCCCTGCCTAGATCCGCTTGATTATCCACTATTGGGTTGTTTATAGTGTCATCTACTGTAAAGAGCAAGACAAAATATTTGTTCAAAGTCTCTGCCATTTCCTTCTTCTCCAATATTAATTCCCCAGTGTCATCCTCCAGGGGACCAACATTCACATTAGCCATTCCTTTCCTTTTTATATATTTGTAGAAACTCTTACTATCTGATTTTATATTTCCTGCTAGTTTACTTTCATTATTTATCTTCCCTCTTTAATCATGATTTTAATCGTTCTCTGCTGGCTTAAAAAAAATCCCAATCCGCTGCTCTCGTCTCCCACTAGTCTTGGTCACATTGTATATCTTTGATTTCAATTTGCTACCCTCCGTTATTTCATTAGTTAGACACGGAGGGTTATCCATTCTCTTACAGCCTTTCCTTCTCATATGGTAAATGTTTGTTCCGCGTTATAAAATATCTCCTTAAATGTCTGCAATGCTCATCAACCGTCCCACACCTTACGCCACTTTCACAATCTACTTTATCCACCTCTGCCATCATACCTTTGTAGTCCACTTTATTTAAGCTGAGGACACTGGAGAACCAAATCTCTCTCCCTCCAACTGAATTTGAAATTCAACCATATTGTGGTCACTCAATACTATATTTTCTTTTACTCTGAGATCATTTATTAATCCTGTCTCATTACACAGTACCAGATCTAAGATAGCCTGCTCCATGATTGGGGGAGCATGTACTGTAGAAATATACTATCCCGGATACACTCTATGAGCGTCTCCTCAAGTCTACACAGACAAATAAATTTTATTCAGTAGATATGAAGGTTAAAAGCCCCTATGATTATTGCCGTGCCTTTTTTACAAGCCTCCATTGTTTCTTGATTTATACTCCGTGCAATCGTGCAGCTACTGTTTGGGGGCCTATGGACTACGCCCAACAGCGGCTTTATGCCGTTATTCTTTCTTATCTCCGCCCAAATTGATTCAATCTCTTGATCCTCTGAGCCAATATCGTTTCACACTAATGCACTGATCCCATCTTTTATTAAGAGTGTTACCCCAACTCCTTTTCCTTTTTGTCTATCCTTCCGAAATGTCAAATTCCCCTGAATATTTAGTTTTCAGTCCTGGTCACATTACAACCAGTTCTCTGTAATGACTATCAGATCATACGCATTTGTATCTATTTGTGACGTCAACTCATCTGCTGTGTTACGAATGCTACGTGCATTTAGAAAAATGCTTTTTAAATTTGTTTTTTTACCCTTTTTTACTGCTTGCTTCCTCTGTCCGACAAACTCACTTTCTACATTTTTGCTTTATAATTCAAACTCTACTCCCCTCTCTATTGAATCTATTCAAAAGTTTCCATCCCCCTGCCAAACTAGTTTAAACCCTCCCCAACAGCACAAGCAACCACCGCCTCCAACCCCGCACCCCGCCGCGCGAGCTTATTGGTCCCGGCTCTGCTGTGGTGCAACCCATCCAGCTTGAACAGGTCACAACTCCGCCAAAAGCAGTCCAACTGTCTCAGGAAACTAAAGCCCTCCATCCTGCACCATCTCTCCAGCCATCCATTCACGTGCTCAATCCTCTTATTTCTGAACTCACGAGTTCATGGCACCTAGAGTATTCCGGAGATTACTACCTTTCTGGTCCTACTTTGTAACCTCTCTCGTAGCTCCCCAAACTCTGCCTGCAGGACCTCGCCCCACTTTCTACCTATGTCATTGGTAACTGTATGGACAATGACCTCTCGCTGATCACCCTCCTCCATCAGAATGCCATGCAGACGCTAGTGACATCCTTGCCCCCAGGAAGGCAACATATTATTCTGGTGTCACATCTGCGGTGGCAGAAACGGCTGTCTGCTCCCCTGATTATTGAAACCCCTACCATTATAGCTCTTCCATTCTTTTCTCTCCTCCAATGTGCAGTTGAACCACCTTCTGTGGCGTGGATTTGGATCTGGCTGCATTCGCCAGAGGCACTATGTCCACACCGATACTCAGAAGATAATATCTGTTGGCGAGCGAGATGGACTCGGGGGCTCGTGCACTACCTGCCTCGTCCTCCTATTCTGTCTGCTGATCACCCACTCCCTCTCTACCTGCACGCTCTTAAGCTGCGGGGTGACCACCTCTCGAAGGCAATTGGGTAAATAGTTGATGGCGAACAGTTTGCAGGGCTCTAGGCAAAGTGTTTCATTCCATGCTTCTGTGATGCTACAATCCTCTCTCTCAGTGAGCTTGTATTTTCACCTGTAAACGTCAATTCACGGATTTAATTCCGGGCCGTGCCGGCAGGGATTTTCTCACATTTAGTGTGCTGGTCTCTTTTTCTCTCTCTATCATTCATTCTATTTCTCTCTGACTCTAACTTTATTTCCGTGTATCAGTGTCGCTTTATGTCTATCTCAGTTGCAGTTAATTTCTGTATGCTTTTCTCAATGGGGATCTGTTTATCCCTCCAAATATGACTTTCTCTTTGTCACTCTCTCCATCGCTCCCCATATCAGTTTACTCCATACCTTATGATTTATCCCTTAAGCGCTGGTTCAGTCTGAGATTGCTGATACTGGGTGGTTGACCTGCATTTTAACATTATTCCTTCAAAGATGTTCAGTGTTGACGGGATGATTACATGCTCTGTGGTCAAACCAAGGGGGTTTGTTGTCTAGTTACGGACGACCAGTTCAATGCGTTATTTGCCGAAGTGCTGTGTTTTGTAGTTCAGCTTTTCACCATCCACAGTTTTTACAAGATATATATCCTCCAATGTTTGCAGAGTATGCAGACGAGTAGTTTGCTCTGGGCTGAAAACTAAATTTTGAGTCTCCAAGCGATTTGCCGAATTTTCAAGCACTGCACTGCAGCGTGCCCATGACAAGGATGGCCGAGTTGTTAAGGCGTTGGATTTAAAATCCAACTGATGTATGTCTGCGTGGGTTCCAACCCACTCCAAGTAAATGTTCAATCAACTGTTTTGACAATTAGACTTAATGCTTTTTTGTTATTAAAGCGTGGAAGCGGTACATAATCTCTGCAAATGATATATTTTATTTCTCCCTTCAAGGCAACGTTTCTTTATTTAAAATAGGTGTTCTGCCAATTGACTGAACTTAGGAACAGGATTAGGCTATTTCGCCCCTCGTGCCTATTCGCCATTCTGTTAATTCTTGGCTGAGCTCTATCGTAACTCCATCCATCTGCATTGGCTCCACATCATTTTAACCAATGACTAGCAAAAACTATTAATCTAAACTTAACAATTTTAATTGAGCTAGTCTATCCTGCTTTTTGTAGAAGATAAATCCATCACCCTTTGCGTGAAGAAGATTTTCCTGTCGTAAACTCCCGCAAGAACGGTAAAAAAAAGCTTTAAATCTATCTATCTTATCAATTCATTTCAAAACCTTAAAAATCTCAATAAAATCACCACGTAACCTTCTATATTCCAGGGAGTATAGGCCTAGTTTATGTAATCTCTCCTCATAATTTAACCCATGGCACTCTGGTAACATTCTGGTGATTATGAACTGTACACATTCCAATCCAGCCTATCATTTCTAAGGGACCGTGCCCTTAGGGGACGAGATATAACGGATAGAAACGGCTTATTTCCCTTAACAGAGGGCTCAACAACCAGCGGGCATATATTTATAGTAATTGGAGAAGGTTCACTGGGGATATGATGGAAAATTTCCACGCGTAGAATGTTGTGGTTGTGTAAAACGCACTGCCTAAAGAGTGGTCGAGGCAGAAACCTTTAGCACATTTAAAAATTATTTGGATGTGCACCTGAAGTGCCGTAACGTGCAGGGTTATGGAGCTTAAGGTGGATAGTGTGATTCGGCTGGATAACCGTGGCGCAGACAGGATGTGCCGAAATTGCCTCCTTCCGTGCTGTAAACTTCTATTCATCTCTTATATTCTATAACTTAGAGTACTCCAGATATAGTCTTACAACATCTCTGTGCAGTTGAAGAAAAACTTCAGTTGCTTTATAGTCTAACTCCTAGTTATAAAGCCTAACATGCCATTAGTTGTTTCGAATATATTTGTAACTTGCTACTGCATTTTAGCGGTATGCGCACTTGGACTGCAAACTACTTTGGAACGCCATCCCTCCGAGCTGTGCTCCATTTAATTAGTACTCAGATCTAAACTTTGTGATCTAAAATGGGTGACCACACAATTACCTGTTTGGAATCTATCTGCCACTGAATCGTCCGTTCATTTAATCTATCAGTATATATTTATAAATATACGCTAACGTCTGCACTAATTACTATATCACCAATATTTGCATCATCGGCAAACTGGGAAATATGGCTGTCTGTTGTGCCTTCTTAATCTTTAAGAAATATAGAATGAAACAATTTTCTTAACACTGATATTTTAAAACGTGCAAAGCTTTGAAGCCCTGATAGGGTCTGTGCGAAGAGTAAGGTAGAGTAAGATTTCAGCTCGATGACACATTTGATCCTACAAATAAACATCATGCAAGTGTGCGCTGTTTTCAAACAGTAAAGACACGAGCTTGCATTCCCGTAGCATCTTTCACGAACATAGCATGACCCAACTGCTCGCCGTTGCTCAGTTTGAGTTCCGACAGAACCCCCAGCCTCCAGACATCATTACAGTCTTGGTCCAAATATGGCCAAAAGTGATTAATTCTAAAATGAGGCGAGAGTGATTGTCCTTGACATCAAAGCAGCATTTGGCCGAATGTTTCATCAAGGAGGTGTCTAACGTTAAAGTCATGGCGGGGTTTATCTCCACTGCTGGAGACATAGCTAGCCTAAAAGATGTTGGTTGTGGTTGTTCGACGCCAATCATCTCAGCCCAGGATATCGCTGCAGGAGTTCATCTTCAGCTGCTTCATCAATGACCTGCCCTTCATCATAAAATCAGAAGTGGGCATGATCGTTGAACATTGATTTTTCCAACTCGAGTATCAACTCCGCAGATAATGAAACAGGAAATATATCGCCTTTCCATTATTTTGGTGTGGTGAAAATCTTGGAACTCCTTCTATAACAGCACATTGGTAGTAACATCACCTCAGTGACTGAACCATAAACCATAGAAATTTATAGCACAGAAGGAAACCATTTAGCCCATCATGTCCTTGCTAGTGGACAAAGCACTAGATTTTCAGAGGGTGCAGTGCCCAAGTGGTAAGGCGTCGGTCTCATAAACCAAAGGTAATGGGCTTGACCCCCATCTGCGCCTATCGAGACATAAAAACATTAAATGTGACATTTTAAAGCTTTTTCCTTTTTAACCATCAAAACACTTCATAATTTTGAACTTATGCCATAAATCGCCTCTAAACGTTTTCTATTCGAAGGAGAAAAATCTTTCTGACAGGTTCTAGTTCTAGGAAAATGTAAATCCCCTATTAAAACCACACTGTCTAGACTGCACGCTTCTCTAATCTCTACATTTATATATTCTAGTACTTCACAGCTGCGACTAGCGGGCCTATGCACAATTCCACTGTTGTCTCAAATCCTTTCCTATCTCTTAATTCTACCCATAAAGTCTCCACGTCCGGCTTATCTGTAGTTAGACCCTCGGTTAGA
Organism: Pristiophorus japonicus; assembly: GCF_044704955.1. Lineage (NCBI taxonomy): Eukaryota > Metazoa > Chordata > Chondrichthyes > Pristiophoridae > Pristiophorus > Pristiophorus japonicus. The sequence continues at coordinate 7,827,434 of NC_092005.1, read as the reverse complement.
ACTGAATCATAGAATCATAGTTATTTACAGCACGGAAGAAGGAGATTTCGGCCCATCTGGTCAACGCCGGCCAACAAAGAGCTATCCAGCGGAATCCCATGTTCCAGCTTTTGGTCCGTAGCTCTGTATGTTATTGCACTTCAAGTGCATATCAAGCGCGTTTTAAATGTGGTGAGGGTTTCTGTCTCAACCAGCATTTCAGGCACTGTGTCCCAGTCTCCCAACTTGCTCTGGGTGAATAGATTTCACGTCAAATGTCCTCTAAACTTGCTACCAATGACTTTAAATCTATGTCCCTGTTTGTTGACCATTCTGCTCAGAAAAATAGGACCTTCCTGTCCACTCTCTCTATACCCCTCATAATTTTGAACACATCAATTATGTTTCCCCTCAGCTTCCTATGTTCCAATGAAAACAAACCCAGCCTATCGAATCATTACTCAAAGCTAAAATTTGCCAGTCCAGGCACATCTTCGTAAATCTCTTTTGCACCCTCTCTAGTGCAATTACGTCTTTCCTGTAATGACGTCTACGCAGTACTCTAGCTGTAGCCCAAGTAATGTTTTATATAGCTCAAGCATAACTTCACTGCTCTTGTACAATATCCCTCGGCTAATAAAGGTAAGTATGCCGCATGCCTTCTCAACTAGCACGTTTTCTTTGCAACCTGAAACAGGGAGACAATGATGTAAATACTACAACAAAAACAGCTTGCATTTATGTAGCGCCTTTAACAGAGTAAGACGTCACACGGCGCTCCACAAAAGCTTCAGACAAATGAAATAACGCTGACACGGAGCCACATAAAAGAGCAATTACGGCAGATGCCCCAAAGCTTGGTTTTAAGGAGCATCAATTTAAACATCATTTTGAAACATCCTAGGCCAGGAATATTAATCAGTGTTATTTCCTCTAGGTCTGAAAGTTGTGAGAAGTTGACTTTTGAATTGGACCCATGGGTGTCGATTTCATACGATTACATAGGATATTCAATGCAAAAACAGGCTATTCGGCCTAACCTGTCAATATCGACGTTTGTGGTCCACTGGAGCATCCTCCCCTCTTTTCACGTCCAACACTTTCAGCATGGCCCTCCATTCAGTTCTCTCTCGTATATTTATCTAACCGCTACTTACATGCATCTGTAACATTTGATTCAATCACTCTGGTGGTAGCGAGTTCTACATCCTTACCACTCTCTGGCAAAAGAAGATTCTTCTTAATTCCCAATTCGATTTGTTGCTGATTTTTCTTATATTGATGGTCTCTAGTAATAAGAACATAGAACATAAAAATTAGGAACAGGAGTAGGTCAACTAGCCCCTCGAGCCTGCTCCGCCACTCAACAAGATCATGGCTGATCTGGCCGTGGACTCAGCTCCACTTACCCGCCCGCTCGCAATAACCCTTAATTCCCTTATTGGTTACAAATCTACCTCTCTGTGATTTGATTATATTCAATTAGCTAGGCTCAGCTGCTTCCCGAGGCAGAGAATTCCACAGATTCACAACCCTTTAGGAGAGGAAATTCCTTCTCAACTCGGTTTTAAATTGGCTCCCCTGTATTTTGAGGCTGTGCTCCCTAGTTCTAGTCTCCCCGATCAGTGGAAACAACGTCTCTGTCTCTATCTTGTCTATCCCTTTCATTATTTTAAATGTTTCTATAAAATCACCACTCATCCTACTGAACTCCAACGAGTAAAGACTCAGTCTACTCAATCTATCATCATAAGGTAACCCCCTCCTCTCCGGAATCAGCCTAGTGAATCGTCTCTGTACACCCTCCAAAGCTAGTATATCCTTCCTTAAGTAAGGTGACCACAACTGCACGCAGTACTCCAGGTGCGGCCTCACTACAGTTACAGCAGGACCTCCCTGCTTTTGTACTCCATCCCTCTCGCAATGAAGGCCAACATTCCATTCACCTTCCTGATTATCTCCTGTATCTGCAAACTAACTTTTTGGGATTCATGCACAAGGACCCCCAGGTCCCTCTGCACCGCAGCATGTTGTAATTTCTCCCCATTCAAATAATATTCCCTTTTACTGTTTTTTTTCCCAAGGTGGATGATCTCACGTTTTCTGACATTGTATTCCATCTGCCAAACAATAGCACATTCGCTTAACCTATCTAAATCTCGTTGCAGTCTCTCTGTGCCATCTGCACAACCCGCTTTCGCACTAATCTTTGTGTCAAATTTTCCCCACAAGGGGAAACACTCTGTATCTACTCTATCAAAACCTTTCAAGCTATTATAGAGCTCTATTAGTTCACCCCTCAGATTTCTCGTATAGCGACACAATAAATTGAGATTGTCGATTCTTTCCTGATAGTATACCATCTTCTCTGCACCCTATCCATGCCTCGCTAGTTTATTGTATAATAAAGCGACCAAAATTGCGCACAGTACTCCTAATGTGGTCTAACTGTAGAGAGTTCTATATTGGTCGGTTTTGAAACCGGCTTGGTCAGGCTGCCTGGTCTATTTAAAAGGGGCCCTCACCTCATCTTTTCCGGTGACAGTTCACAGGCATCATGTAGTAACTGAAGGCCGTTTGCTTACAGAAGCTGGTTGTACATTTTCAACATTGTCGATCTGGGTGCACGGGCAGGACACGTCGTGACGCGAACTTGTTGCAGCGTATTTCTGTACGGATGCAAAAAGCTTGAAATGGAAAAGCTGAGTTGTGCTAGATGGTAGACGAGAGGTTAAGGCGATGGACTGCAAATCGATTGTGTTAATTAACTTTGTCAAGCGTTTGTTGCTGATAAACCTTCCAAGCATTTGACTGAATATTACATACATTAAGCTTTGAATCCAAATCTCATCAAAACTGTAATTCCTGGTAACATTATGGTACATAGCATAAATAAACACCTTATCCATTATGCTGCGCGCTCACTGACTAAGTCACGGTGATTTCTTAAATTTTTCTTGATATGCCAACTGAATTTACTGACTGGAGGAAATGTATTAACTCCAAGTGATCGGCTCGGCTCATCCTTGGGCCGAATTGCGAGGGTGCGAGTAAATTCTGCAACTGAGTCATGACTGTTCTTTAAGGAAGGGGAAAAGCCCTTATACGTCCTGCTATACACGTGGACAGAGCCCCATTCAACTCTCATGATAGTTAATCCCCTCTTAGCGGGACTGGAGAACCATTTTCAAGAAGGAGGCTCATGGTCTGCTTAGCAGAAATTCAATGTTCTGCATGTTCTTTCAGACAGCTTTCCAACTGGCATCCAACTGCCGTGCGAGCATTGCTGATATTCCAAGTCAACAATATTGGAATGTCTTTACAAAACTAATTTTGAATATGTGACCTCTATTATCAAATAAGAATTGCAGCATTAATAGCTCTATATTGTCATATGTGTCAGCATCCACATAAGGTACAATCTACCTTAAGACAACTGTAATCGGTGCTGCTTTATTGCACTGCAAGCGCGAAGGAACATATTTGTGAAGATATTTGCCCCGAACTTACAACATTCCTGTCCTATAATCCACGTCTTTCTTTGCCCATTGCTGTCCTTGTTGCAGGATAGATCAACCCAGGCCGACCATTTAAAACTGAGAAGTCAATCAGCGAAAACCAGAGAAATACAAGAGGCAGAGACAGGAAGAGATAGAAAGATGCATGCGAAGACAATAACAGAAAACATCATTGCAGCTTGAAATCCTTTTGCTCTCTTGAAATGTTGTAAAAGCGTAAAAGATAATTGGGCGACAGTTTAAACGTGCATCCCGTCCTGGAGGATCTCTCAGGCTCTAAAGATGGAAATGCAGCCCGTCAGCTACAGCTCTTAGTTATTCAAGCACTGAACGGAGCTTTAAACAGTGTAGCGGCGAACAGGTAAACCTGAGTAGATTTCAGGCCCAAAACATTAAACCTTCCAGCTATCGCAGACAGTTGCGGTTTGCTGCAAACAATTACTTTCCAGCCTCGGAACCAGCCAACCCTGTCCTGCAGGGCGATGGGGAAAGGACGGGGGAGTGTGACTAGCTGAGAGCTAGCACACACTCGATGGGACGAATGGCCTCCTGCTGTGCGGTAACCATTCTATTAATTTACATTTGGTCTTTGGTGGGACTCGAATTGATAAGTTTGAATGTTTCTATAGAATAGAATCAGCGAGAACTCCAATGCACGAACATTGCAACACGGAGCACAACATTTTTAGCGAAATGTTCAGGAACATACTTGTATATGTTGGATGTGGTGTTGGAATTATGTCGAGATAAACAATGCGTTTACATGTCTTCTCTTTGAAATCGAGTGTGTTTCCGGCACATTATTATTTACATCAGAGTTATTGATTAAATGTCAAAACGCCTCCACTCCATCTCACAAATACGTACAATTTTCATCCTCCGTTGCAATATTTTGTGCTGGAATAAAACATTGAATATGTAGGTAAGGTTTGGGGATACATCAATTGCACCTTCGATTACTGTCGAAATGTCACAAGCAAAGCCATCAGCTGCACTAGGGGAGGCTCAAGCTCACAACCTCGGCCTTCCTGGGTGCTTACACTGTCATATAAGTACTGCGCGCTATCCGATTCCGTCGCTGCAATTGGATGCGAATGCTGTGTGGTATTTGTGCTCCCATCATACAGCTGCCTATTCCACCTGTCTTATAATTCCTCCCCTAAAAATCTATCGATGTTGGGGCAATTGACATTTTCAAGTTTCACATTGATCGATTTTTGTTCGGCAAGGATACGAAGATTTATGGAATCATCGCAGGCAAATGGAATAAAGAATTAGGTAAAAGGGACAGAAACGGAAACAGCTGCAAACAAACGTTGCATTTTATTCAAATTTAACAGCAACAATATCCGTGCCGTTCGCAACTATGCTGTGTCAGAGACAAACGCCCTTAGCTTCCGAAACTCCCGTGGCTTTTCTGTGGCTCTCTTTCCTCTCTTTACCTTCCTCCTGCAAGCTGCCAGTTTTTAAACGTGTTTTAAATGTTGCTCTGGGCGAGGGCATTCCACATTCTCAGAACCATCGCTACCGTTTCATTGCTTGATTTCTATGTTTATTAATTATGAAACTTCTTGAGCTACAATGGTAGCGCTTGCGACAATACATTAAAAGGCTGCTATTGGAAACCGTTGTGATCATACTTTCGTTTTGTACAGAATTGAACCTATATCACTCAAGAGGGAATGTTATATATACAATAAGCTATATCTTCTTATAAATGTTGGTTCATTTGCTTCTAGTGCCAGATGAGGAATTGTTTGATCACCTCATTTATTTCATGTGGGGAACAGGCACGGGTATTTATTCAAAAATAACCCACAGATTCACATTGAGATAAATGCAACGAGAGAGACAGACAGCAGCGTGGTACATTACGGAATAGACAAGAGAAATGGATAAATAGAAAACAGCCTCCGACTCTGAAAAGTACAAACATCAAGTGCAGAAGCATCGGCTGCACTAGGTGAGGCTCGAACTCACAACCGCAGCATTTCCCAAGCAGTGCACTGTCATATAAGTATCACGTGCTAACCGATTGCGCCACTAGAGCTGCATATCTAGTTATCTTATTGCTCCCGTCATACAGCTGCCTGCCCTACCTGTCTTACAAGGAAGAAGACAAAGAATCATCGAATCATTCAACACAGAAGGAAGCTTTTCATCCCATTGTGTCTATGCCAGCTCTCTGCAAGAAGCCTTCAGTTATTGAGACTCCATAGATTCTCGCCATAGACGTGTTTTATTTTTTGTGTGTAATGTTTTGTTACTTGTAATGAATTTGGATGTCCATGCGGGAAATTTATAAATAAAGTTGTGCATCTACCTGTGAGTTGCAAATTAAATTGTGTGGAACATTGAAAGTCAAATTATTTGTGTTCATATATGTGTTATTATGAATTTATCTCTAAGTATCTCGGTGCTGTAATTATATTTACGTTTATGTGCGAGGTGTTTACAAGTAACATAGATTCAAAAATATACACAGAAAATACATTTATAACAAACACAGATGCTCCACAATACTATTATAAATAACTTTGTTGCATGTAAATACATAAACACTAACACAGATATACAAAATATATTTATAACCCACAGAACAAATTGCAACTTAACACAGAGACACCAAAATATATTTAGAGCTATCACTGATCAAAGAACATTTTACTCTCTGCGGTCATCAGCAAAGTCTGCTGTGCCTGTGTTTCCTCTGCTTGTGCTCGGTGTAAGGGAAGGGTTGGCCGAGCCGTGGTATATCGTTTCCCAAGGATGGGCTGAAATGAGCTGTCTGAGGCCACGTTCACTGCTATTGTTGAGATATAATAATCGTCTGGAATTGTGTATAATGCATAATTACAACATCTACAGATGTTTCATCCTGATACACAAATCCACTGCCAAATTAGTGCAACCCCTCACCCGCCCCAGTTGTTAAACTTCCCGCGTGGACATTGGTCCAAGCTCGATTGATGGACAACCCGACCTACTGCAACTGGTCCCTCCTGCGCCAGAACTGGTCCCGATGCCCCGGATTCTGCAACCGAACCTCGTGCAATTTTTATCCAGACATACGTTGCTTTTTCCAACCTCAATAATGCGGGCACTGGGAATAATCCATAGAATACATTTGTGGTCCTGCTCTTTAATTTCCTCAATTGCACCTGAAACTCAGACTGAAGGAACTCATCCCCTCGTTTCCTTATGTCATTGGTTTGCACATAGGTCACGGCTTATGCTGCTCCCCTTCGCCCCTCAAAATGTTCCTCACCACTCAGTGATGGCCTTTACCTGGCAGAAGGGAGGATACACACCATGCATGACTCACGTTTGCCGTTGCAGAAAGGTACTGACTTTCGAATCGCCAATGACGTCAACTTATGTTACTTTTTATTTTCAAAAGCAAAGTACTGCGAATCCTGTAAGCCTGAAATGAAATCAGGAAATGTTGGATATACTCAGCCAGTCAGGCAGCATCTCTGGAAAGATTTTTGATGACGGGGTTGTGATTAAATGTCATTGTCATGATGCATCAACAATGCAATCCAGATACGGTCCGATATTTTAATCCCAAAGCGACAGTTTGTGGGTATTGAAACCAATCCGGATACCACGCATTAATCTGGTAGCTCATTTTTTGTTGTTCTGGTAAAGTCGCAACAGCAGAGGACTGCAATGAAATATCCAAGTCTTCAAGATAAATCGTATGTTTTACAATTAATAAAACGAACCAATTCCAAAAGACATTCAATCTTCAAAACGGTTAACTTCCGCCGTTTAATTTCCGCCATGTCTGCCGGGGAAAACACAGGTTTTGGCTGTTTTTTTTTTATTGCAGTTCATTGCTGTTGCGACTAGTTTTCTTTGAACATTCTCCCTTTGAACATTCTCATAGAGGCCGCCTAACTGGTTCACGAGTTCTTGACATCAACGTTTACTCACCCCTGTGACCGCCACCTAGTGGTTAGGATGCAGCGCTCTCTCAGTTTCGCTGTCACAGTTTCGATGTCCATTCCGGGATTTATTAACTTAAAATTAAGCTTATTCAATTAATTTCATAACATTCTGTGAAAGATAAATAATTATTGCAATCGCCAATGACAACTTGTCACGTTTGTTTCAGACTGAGGGAAATACATGGCAACAGAGAGCCTGCCAAATTTCCAACAATTGCGGTCTCTAAGGGCACATTTGATGTCAGCGCACACCAGTCGACGCCTCTCAAGTTGCTTCTCAGAGCGCGACGTGTGTGCGCTGAAATCCAGCATTGGGACAGTCAAAATGGCTTTTGACAGATCCAACGCATTCCCGAGAGAAGGGTCATTAAGGTCGGAGATTTGCGCTATTTTACCAACTCTTGCCGAGAAGATCTCCTTCAAAATCATACGCCTGGTAACGGTGAGAGAGAGATAGATAGGCAGGGGGAGACAGTTATGTGCACGTCAGAGAAAGAAAGAGACAGACAGGTGGTTTTGATGGAGAAGAGACAGTACGGAGAGACAGAAAGCAAGGCAGACAGATTTTGAAAGAAAGAGAGAGAGAGATCGACAGACTAGGGACTGAGTTAATTATGGTGGGTATAGAGTGAGCGACAATACTGAGGCGAAGGGGCGGCAAGACCGACCGACAGGGTGAGAAACGGATAGAGACAAAGTGGGTGGGTGGGAGATATGATGGGTTACAAAGAGAGAGATAGACGTGGAAGGCAGAAGGGCGGAGGTAGACGGCGGAGAATGATGGAAGTGGAAAGTGCGTGACAGACACGGGAGTCAGAAAGGGAAGACTGATGGAAGGCAGATAGAGAGCGACAGACAGGGGCAGACAAGGTTGAATGGTGGAAGGGGCAGTAATTGACAGACAGGGGAGGCAGACGAAGGTTAGCCAGAAAAATAACACAGTGGGCTGAGATAGAGATAAAGAAAGAAAGACAGACGGTGGGGTGAGGTAGTGAGAGTGAGAGAGAGGGGATGAGACAGACGTGCAAGAGACAGATAAATAGAGAGTTTGTGAAAGAATGGGGCAAACAGGGCAAAACGGCGAGAGATACAGATGGGGCAGACAGCAACGGCAGACGGATGAGGAGACAGAGACAGAGAGAGAGCCATACAGAAGAGACAGGACCAGAAAGACATATGAGGAGGCAGAATGAGAGAGACATGCGGCGGATCAGAGCGAGAGACAGACACGGGTAGGTGGGTGGGGAGAGAGATCGTGTGATAGAGACAGGCGGTGGAAAAAGACAGATGGCAAGACAGAGAGAGGCAGGTGGGGGTGAAAGAAGGAGGAGACAGACGGGAAAACACAGAGAAAGAGAGTGAGAGAAACCATACCGTTGCAGAGTGGGGATTTTACTGAACTACTAATTCAGAGGCCTGGTCTGAAGATCGCCGAGATGCAAGTTCAAGTCCTGCAATGGCAGTTGAAGAATTTAAATTGAGTTAATTACATGAATCTTGATTTAAAGAGCTAGTATCAGAGACGACGATGATAATACTGGTTTGTCATAATAATCCATCTTGTTCACTAATGACCTTTTGGGGATGAAATATGCTGTTCTTTCCTGGTCTGGGCTGTACGTGATTCCAGTCGCAAGCAATATGGTTGACACTTCAATGCCCTCTACAATGGCCCAGCGAAACACTCAGTTGAATCAAACTGCAGCGACAAAGTCGGCACTGTGGGAGTTCCTTCACCACACGGACTGAAGCGGTTAAAAATAGTCTGCTCACCACCACCTTCTTCGGGGCAGTTTCAGAATGGCAATAAAGAAGGAAGACCTTGGTAGCGACGCCCACATTTCTGATTTAATTTTTTAAAAAACTTTGGAGACAGGGAAAGAGGCCGACAGAGAGAGATATAGAGACAGAGGCAGACGGCGGGGTAATCGATGGGTCAAACAGAGTGAGAATGATGAAGAGACAGCAGGGAGATAGACGTGGGGAGAAAGAGGGAGAGAACCAGATGGCGGAGTCAGATTGACAGATCGGCGAGGTAAAGAGAGATAAACATTTGGCGGTGACAGAGAGTATGAGAGATGGGGAGACAGCTGTGGATAGACAGAAGTGAGTACACGTGCGGAGGGTTAGAGTGGGACAGCCGTGGGAGAGAAAACAGACCGGAAAAACAGGGAGAAAACGGCGTGGTAGACGAAGAAAAAGAGCTGGGAGAGCGAGAGACAGCGAGAGAGAGCAACAAATTGGGTGTGGTGGGATAGAGATTGACTGGAAGAATGGTGCATTGCGACAGGCTGCGGTAGATAGATGATATGTTACAAAGACAAAGGCTGAGACGGTGCTAGACGGGAGCAGGCAAACTGGTGAGCCAGAGGGGCAACAGAGAGAGTGAGAGAAAGACAGGCGAGAGATAGGAAGGGGATAGAGAGGGCGGGGGTTGGGGGTGGGCGTGGGACAGAGAGAGAGAGAGCCCTACAGGAGGTGATAGAGAGAGAGCGACAGACCGTGTGGTGAAGATATCCGACTGGAAATGTAAAATAAGGATACAGAGTGGGTGATGCTAATAGTGGTAGACAGACGCGAGGATGTAGAAGGGGAGAGAGATACAGCAGAGGGAAACAGGCAAGACAGAAATAGAACAGACGAATCAGACAGACACAGAAAAGTTAAGGAGAGAGAGAGCAAGACTGGGGAGACAGAGAGGGTGACAAACGGGGCAGTTAAACAGGAGGGAGACAGCGGGCTAACGACAGAGACAGACAGTGAGAGAGAAGGTTGACAGACGGCGGGGCCAGACGGAGGGAGAACTGCAAGGGACAGACTCGAGAGACAGACGGGAGAGGAAAGGAGGGGGATAGACTGATGGGCACAGACGGGGAGACAGAAATAGAGATAACAGCAGAGGAAAGAAAAAGACAGTGGGAGTCAGTCGGAGAGACAGGCGGGAGGGGCATAGAGAAAGACAGAAGGGGGTTACACAAGTGGCGAGAAAGACGGAGGAGTGATAGGTTGGGCAAGGGAGTGTTGGAAACAGATGGGGAGACAGAAAGAAAGACAGACGTGAGGAGACAGAGCACGAAAAACAAACAGCGAGGCACTTTCCAGTTCCGCTCTCTCGTCCAATTTTAGTGAATAAAAATTTAATTGGCACTTTAAATAGTGTCGTGGAACATAATGTTGCAAAGAGACGCTTATTAAGTCTTTGTGACAATAAATATGCAGATATAGGTCTCAGTGACGAAGTGTAAATTATTTCATATTGAACCTAAGAAAGATGGATCATAGTATATTATCCTTAGAAACTGTGCCAGACAATGATATTTAGGGGTGCAAGTACTGAAATCTCTCATAATCCCCCTGTTTTGGTGGTCATCATTCCCGTCTTTTGAACACCAAATGCCCCTGTTTCTGAAACTCCTAATTTCCATGTATCCGAGCTCTGAATTCCCCATGTTTCAAGAGCTCCTAATTCCTCTGCTTCAGGAGCTCCTTATCCCACTGTTTCAAGAGCTCCTAATTCCTCTGTTTCAGGCGCTCCTTATCCCTCTGTTTCAGGAGCTCCTAATTCCTCTGTTTCAGGAGCTCCTTATCCCTCTGTTTCAGGAGCTCCTCATCCCTCCGTTTCAGGAGCTCCTAATTCCTCCGTTTCTGGAGCTCCTTATCCCTCTGTTTCAGGAGCTCCTAATTCCTCTGTTTCAGGAGCTCCTTATCCCTCTGTTTCAGGAACTCCTGATTCCCCTATTTCAAGAGCTCCTTATCCCACTGTTTCTGGAGCTCCAAATTCAGCTGTTTTTGGAGCTCCTTATCCTTCTGTTTCAGGAGCTCCTTATCCCTATCTTTCTGGAGCTCCGAATTCTCCACTTTCTTGCAGTCCTCATTTCTCTATTTCAGCAGCTTCTAATTCTACAGTTTCAGGTGCTCCTCATTTCCCTGATCAGGAACTCCAGATTACCCTCTTTCTGGCGCTCCGATTACACTGTTTCTGCAGCTGTTCATTCTAATGTTTCAGTAGCATCTTTGTCCCATGTTTTGGAGTAAATAATGCCCCTGTCACTGGAGCTCATAATTCCCCTGTATCAGGTGAACCTAGTTCACATCTTTCTTTAACTGCTAACTCTCCTTTTCTGCTGCTCCTAATTCCCCTGCTTTATAAGGTAAAGAACTGGAGCTCTTAATTTTCCTCTTCCTAATTACCCTATTTCTGGCGCTCCTACTTTCCCTGATTATGATGCCCTCTCCTAACGTCGCAGTATTTGGAGTTAAGAACTCCATTGTAACTGTAGCTCTCACGTAATTTCCCTGTTTATTTAGCTCTCTACTAATTTTCAGGTTTCTGTTACGGTTTCCTAATTCAACCATACCTGGAGGTCCCAATTCAACTGTTTCTTGATCCTATTTCCCTTCATTCTAGGGCACTCTCATTCCGTTGTTTCTGCAGATCAACCAATGCTGATGTTTTTGGAGCTCCGAATTTCCTTGTTTCCGGAGCTCCTAATTCCCCTGTTTCCGGAGCTCCTAGTTCCCCTGTTCCTGCTGCCCCATCCCAATTTATTCTTTTTATGAATATTCTAACTCCGCTGTTTCAGCAGCTCCGACTTCTGCCTTATCTGGTGTATTTAATTCTACGTGTGTACATCATTTGAAGTAATGAAAGCCGTTAGCTTTAAGAAGCTGATGGCACATTTTCAACATTGTCGATCTGCTTGCATTGGCAGGACAAGCGGTGAAGTGGACATTCTTGCACAATATTTCTGTTTGGATGCAAAAAGCAGGAAATTGAATGCCTAGCGTTGCTTCAAATGGGAGAGGAGGTGGCCCAGAGTTTAAGGCGAATACCTGCTAATCTATTGTGATCTGCATGCGTGGCTCCGAATCCCATACTCGTCCTTATTGTGTAAAGCGTTTGAAGCCTCTAGTTGTTTTGTCAATCACATAAAAACTCGTGGCCAAATTTGCCTTTTACTGTCAAGGATGCTGTACTTTGGTCATGTCATGTCTCAAATTAAGATAGGGCCTGTAATTCCGACCTCACTGGGTCTGTACGGAGTACGTACGCAACCGGCAAGCACCCACAAAAGCCCTTCTTTGGCGTGCGAGGCGCATACACTGAAAACCAGGTTTTCCAATGTCAAATTCTTGCTTGACAGACCCAACGCTTCTTCAGGAAAAGGACATTCGCGTGTGTATGCGCTATTCGCCCATCAATTGCCCAGCGAATGTCCTTAAATTGCTTGCGCCTGGGAAAAGCAGTTGCATAGCCTTCTTTTATCAGCGTAAGAATTTTTAAACATGTAAAAAATATAAAAACATATCGAAAGAAAATATAATAACATTTTTATGTTGAAAAACTTTGTCCACGAAATAAGGTTTTTTTGAACACTAAATATCAAACTTTAAAAGAAAAATCCGAATAATATATTTTTTTCTAACACATTTGTTAACTTTAATTTAAATTAATATTACATACGTGAGGTGTTTTCTTTTACTTTTTATGTGCGTTTGGGTGATGGGGGCGTTTTCATTCGTAATACTGAGAATCCCTCCTTCCAGAGATGCTATTATTACGAATGATAATACTGTACCTTCATTGGCTGTCCAGAGCCAGGTGAATCCAGCTTCTCCCTCTGCAGCTCCAAGACGTGAATGCGCTGCGAAGCGCGGGAAGAGAAGGCCTCAGATGCGGAGGGTGCAGGAGCAAAAGGTAGGTGTGGAACGTTATCACTATTTACAGCCGAGCGCCTGGGGGAAGCCAAGCACAATGACTTCAGGCCCAATGTATTCATCAAAGGTAAAATGTACGTTCTTATGTTGTTATTCGCAGGACTATGGAGAGGGGAACTAATTTGATCGCTATGTCAGAGACACAGCACAGGCACGTTGGGCCGAATAGCTTTCTTCACTACCGTCAGAATATGCCGCTTTAATATAGAATGGGTTACGCACTTTACTGTCGGCTGCTCGTTGGTCCCGGGCTATGAATCTCTCTTTGTGATTTTCACAGTGGAAATGCGAGACGTCACGGATCATTTTGTGTCTGTCTAAACCGATTTGCTGCCAGTCCAGGATCAATCTGTGTCTGTTTTCAAAGCGATTTGCTCTCAGTCCCGGGTCATTCTGGGCCGGTTTAAAATTAAAGAACTCTCAGTCCAAGAACATTCTCTATCTGCTTCACAGGGATTTGCTTTCAGTGCCGCAAATTTCTGTGTCTGTTTAAAAGGGATATGATATCAGACCCGGATCATTATGTGTCTGTTTAAAAGCGATGTGCTGTCTATTCCAGATTTAAAATTTAAAATTTCAAAAACGGCCTTTATGGGTGTTGGAATTTAAGTTTGTTTGTGAGTTTGTATAAGAGAGAGAGGGAGAGAATGCAAACGTGTTGTGCGATCGTGCTTGGCATTTCATGGAATTTGAAGCCATGCCGATTTTCTTGAACACTCCTTCGCGGAATATCTTACAGGAGAAGAATCTGCTGTGGGATTTTGCCATTCCACATCTGAAAAAATGCAAAAAACACAAGTTAGAAATATACGGATTCCAGCCAGGGCTTGCGTGTGGGCTTTGTGACATGATGAGTTAAACCACCTTATTTTCAAATTCACATCAAATCAAAACAGGACAAGACAAGACATGACTGACTGGCTGACTTTTATATTTATAAGTATATAAGTGTGTGTGTGTGAGTGTATACTTATATACAATGTATAACACCCCGCCTTTTAACTTTCACAATAAATGTGCTTTTTCTGATCTGCCTGCACTGGACTCTATTGCTTTTGTCCACTTTCACAACACAAGCAGCTGCTGTCAGATCCTGATATTGCACATCTGAAAAACAGCAGACAGACACAAGTCACTTTAAAAGATCGCCGTTGCCTCCCACATCTTCCCTCGTGACTTGTCTTCCACCATGGGATGACTGTGCCTGTTGGTATTTACTGCGTGCACACCCTTATCTCCAATGGTAAACATCCAGACACACACAGCCTTCGTTCGATCAAAAAATAAATACATCATTAATTCATTATATATTTATTGAAATCAAATCAATTTCAATTTTTGTTGACTAAAATTCTTATCAATACATTTCTTAAAAAATTAAGTCGATAAATGTTTTTAAATTTGTTTTTTTTCTGGAGGGTTTTACTTCCCTCCCTCCTTCCTGCCTGTCTATCACCTGCGGCTTCAATCACCTTCCCAGCCCCGCGTGTTCCGGAGCCCCACGCTCACTCACGCATTGCACAATTGTGTTCAGGGATGATAGAAATCCCACTTTATTCTTTTAAAAGAGAACTGCTATCAGGGAAGAGTCATTCTACACCTGTGTAAAAGGGATGTGCTTGCAGTCCCTGATCATTCTGTGTCTGTTTAAACGGGATGGTTGTAAGTTTCGGTTCACAATCTTTCTCTTCAAGACAGAAAAGGAGTCTGATTTCATCTGTGATGACCGAATTGTTAAGCTGTTGTGTTACAAGTTCGAAGCCCAGCTAAAGTGCGCACGCAGATCGCAGCGCTTCTGTACATTAACTTGAAATATGCTCATCTTTTCCAAAACCCACTCCTTTGTACAGCTATTGCTCCGAATTTGCTCCTAATATAAAAAACAACATTTTTTTTCCTCGTGGCAGCAGCCGCGTGGCGTAATGGATAAGGCATCTGACTTCGATTGTAACCCCGACGTTATCGGAAATTTGCAGATTCGAGTCGTGCCGCGATAAATTAACTCGCTGCGCGAAATGTTGTATTCTTTTTTGTCATTCTGCCGCAAAACCAGCCATCTCGTACAGTCACTGACCTGAAGGAAAGGAAGGCTGTTTGCTTTCAGAAGGTAATGGCACATTTTCAATATCGATCCTGTTGCACGGGCAGAACAAGCGGTGAAGTAGACTTTCTTCAACATTATTTCTGTTTGAATGCAAAAAAAAGCAAATTCAATTGCTGACGTAGCTGTTAATAGGAGACGAGGTGGCTGCGAACGACAGGCGATGGACGTCTAATTCAGTGTGCTGTACAGGTTAAACAATTGACTCCTTCGGTTACTTTTTCAATCATATTTAATGTCATGGCCAAATTCAACATTTCATGACAAGGATGCTGCAATTTGGTCATGTAATGTTTCAAATTAATAATATATTGATCAAAGGGAAAACATTAGTCGGGCTATGGTCATGGAGAATAATTAGATAGGTCTCTGAGAGACAGCACATGCAGGATGGGCCGAATAGTGAACGACCGTCAGAGTCTGAGACCTACGCTTCTCGCTGTCGGCAGCTTGTTGGTCTTGGGGTAGGATTGTTTCGGGATTTTCATAATTGAAATGCGAGAGATCCCGGGTCCAAACCACGAACGAGCTCCGCCATCGTTTAGTCAAAGATCCGCTTCTCACAGCCGGTCGACATGTGAGAAAAATTAAGAACGAACACGTGTGATTTCGCGCAGTTGTTCCCACTGCGTTAAAATCGCAGAGTTTCACAGGAACAAGGTGAAATTTAATAACTGAGTAAAATTAAACTCTCTCAGAAATACTCAGATCGGTGTCTCATTGGACAATCTAAACCCGTGTTTAATTCCGCTCAATACTTGATCAGGAAATCTTCCTGTCTGAAAGCATGAGCTCATCTCAATTGGGATAAGCATATATTCAGCGTCAATCTTAACTTTAACGTGAAACACACTCTGCCCTGAATATGAGTGCATCCTGTTTCTGTAGCGCTGAAATGTTGTGAGAAGATGGCTTTTGAATTAGTCCCTTGGCTTGCGAATTCAATCGTACAATAAATCAATCCGGAGTGCTCAAGCTGCCTGGTTAAAAGGCGTTCACACCCTATATTTTAGGAATTTTACAGACTTCTTGCCTCAACATTAGGTTCACCGTATCGGATCACGAGCACCGCTCCCATTGTCCGGTAATGGTTCTGCTGTTCTCACTAACACCTCCTATGGACCATCCTTTGCTACGTTATTCCCCGATTACCACCCACTTTGTCGTTTCCCATTGTGCTATTGATTAATTAATCACTCTTGCGTTCCACTGTATCACAGACGCTCGCTTTTGTCCTTTCTCGCTGCCTATATTTTCCAGGCTCTTTTTTGTTGAAAAATATCAGTAATCTTTAACTTTTCCCTAAAAGATCGGAATGATTATCCGACTGAACGTGATAACGTGTAAATTGGATTTGTCGGGTTGGTTTTACTTCCCTCCCTCCTTCCTGCCTGTCTATCACCTGGGGCTTCACAAGCGTTCCCAGCCCCACGCGGTCCTGAGCCCCACGCTCATTCACGCATAACCCAATTGCCTTCAGGAATTATAGAAGTCTCACTTTATTCTTTTAAAAGTGAACTGCTGTCAGTCAAGGGTCATTCTGTCTCTGTGTAAGAGGGATAGGCTTCAAGTCCCGGATCATTCGGTGTCTGTTTAAACCGGATAGTTGTCAGTTCCGGTTCATAAATTGCACCTTTCAGTCCGATTTTCTCATAATGCCGGATCATCCTGTATATTTAAAAGGAGTGTGATTTCAGCTGCGATAAACGAATTGTTAAACTGTTGTGTTTCAAGCTACATTGAGGTTGCCTGTGCCCTTGTGCATCCATATCGCAGCGCATCTATTCATTGCTCGAAATATGCTCATGTATTTCGAAATCCACCCCTTGATAGAACCCTTGTCCCAAATTTGCTCTCAATATAAACAACAACAAATGTTGTGCCGACGGTAGCTGCTTCGTGGCGTAATGGACAAGGCGTCTGACTTCGATTGTTAAGCGCAATGTTATCAGAAGTTTGAAAGTTCCAGTCCTGATGGCGGTCAACCATCTCGCCGCGTGAAATTTTATATTCTTTGTTTTGATTTTGCCTCAAAACGAACCATCTCATACAGTCACTCACCTGAAGTAAAGGAAAGCTTTAAGAAGCTAATGGCACATTTTCATCACTGCCGATCTGGTTGCAGTGGCAGAACAGGCGGTGTAGTAGACTTTCGTCCACATTATTTCTGTTTGGAAGCAAAACGTTGGGGATGGATGTCTGACGTTGCTGTAAATGAGGGACGAGGTGGCCGAGATGTTCAGGCGATGGATTGCTAATCCAGTGTGATCCCACCCTCGTCGTTATTGTGTTAAACATTTGACCCCTTTGGGTTTTTTGTCAATCACATTTGACCTCAAAATTCAACTTTCACTGACAAGGTTGCTGCACTTTGTTTATGTTGTGTCTCAAATTAATAATACATTCATCAAAGGGAAAACATTAGCAGGACGATGGAGCGGGGAGCTCATTAGATCGGCCTCTGAGAAGCAGCACAAGCACGATGGGCCGAATAGTAAACTACCGTCAGAATCTGAGAGCTACGCTCCTCACTGTCGGTGGCTCGCTTTTCTCGAAGTATGATTCTCACTTAGCGATATTCATAATTAAAATGCGAGAGGACACGGGTTCAAATCCGGGGCTAGCCCTGCCAACTTTCAGTCAAAGTACCGCTTCTCTGCCAATTAACATGTGAGAAAACAGACATATTTCAGATTAAACGTGTGATTTTGCTCCGTTTTTCCCATAGCGTGCAAATCATCGAGTTTCAGAGGAGCAAAGTGAAACTCAACGCACTGAGTAAAGTTAAAGTATCTCAGATGTACTCGGCTTTGTGTTCATTGGACAACCTAAACCCATGTTTGTTCCGGCCAATACTTGATCAGTATACCTTCCTTTCTGCACACATGAAATCACCTCCATTGGAATAAACATACATTCCGCGTCTATCTCCACTTCAACATGAAATATACTCTTCCCTCAATATGAGTGCGTCCTGTTTCTCGAGCACTGAAAAGATGTGAGAAGCTGGCTTTTGAATTAGTCCCTTGGCTGCTGAATTCAAACCGTACAGGAAATCATTCCGGGGTGGCCAAGCTGCCTAGTTTGATTAAAAGGCATTCACAACCTATATTTCAGGCATGTTATAGTTTTCTTGCCTCAACATTAGGTTCAACGCATCGGATCAGAAGCACCGCTCCCATTGTCTGATAATGGTTCTGCTGTTCCCACTAACACCTCCTCTGGACCATCCTTTGTTACTTTATTGTCCGATTATCATCCACTTTACCTTTTCGCATTCCGCCATTTATTATTTAATCACTCCTTAGCTCCACTGTATCACAGACATTCCCTTTTGTCCTTCCTCGCTGCCTATTTCTTCCAGGCGCTACTTTTGTTGAAATAAATCAGTAATCTTTAACTTTTCCCTAAAAGATCGGAATGCTTATCCGACTGAACGTGAAAATGTGTAAATTGGATTTGTCGGCTTGGTTTTACTTCCCTCCCTCCTTCCTGCCTGTCTATCAACTGGGGCTTAAACAGCCGTCCCAGCCACACGTGGTCCTGTGCCCCACGCTCATTCACGCACAACCCAGTTGCCTTCAGGAATTATAGAAGTCTCACTTTATTCTTTTAAAAGGGAACTGCTGTCAGTCAAGGGTAATTCTGTCTCTGTGTAAGAGGGATATGCTTCAAGTCCCGGATCATTCGGTGTCTGTTTAAACCGGATGGTTGTCAGTTCCGGTTCATAACTTGCACCTTTAAGTTCGATTTTCTCATAATGCCGGATCATCCTGTATATTTAAAAGGAGTGTGATTTCCGCTGCGATAACCGAATTGTTAAACTGTTGTGTTTCAAGCTACATTGACGTTGCCTGTGCCCTTGCGCATCCATATCACAGCGCATCTATACATTACTCGAAATATGCTCATGTTTTTCGAAATCCACTCCTTGATATAATGCTTGTCCCAAATTTGCTCTCCATATAAACAACAACAAATTTTGCGCCGGTGGTAGCTGCTTCGTGGCGTAATGGACAAGGCGGCTGACTTCCATTGTTAAGCGCAATGTTATCAGAAGATTGAAAGTTCCAGTCCTGTTTGCGGTCAACCATCTCGACGCGTGAAATGTTATATTCTTTGCTTTGATTTTGCCTCAAAACCAACCATCTCTTACAGTCACTCACCTGAAGTAAAGGAAAGCTTTAATAAGCTAATGGCACATTTTCCTCACTGCCGATCTGGTTGCAGGAGCAGAACAGGCGGTGAATAGACTTTCGTCCACATTCTTTCTGTTTGGAAGCAAAAAGTAGGGGATGGATGTCTGACGTTGCTGTAAATGAGAGACGAGGTGGCCGAGATGTTCAGGCGATGGATTGCTAATCCAGTGTGATCCCACCCTCGTCTTTATTGTGTTAAACATTTGACCCCTTTGGGTTTTTTGTCAATCACATTTGACCTCAAAATTCAACTTTCACTGACAAGGATGCTGCGCTTTATTTATGTTGTGTCTCAAATTAATAATACATTCATCAAAGGGAAAACATTAACAGGACGATGGAGAGGGGGACTCATTCGATAGGCCTCTGAGAAGCAGCACAAGCACCATGGGCCGAATAGTAAACTACCGTCAGAATCTGAGAGCTACGCTCCTCACTGTCGGTGGCTCGCTTTTCTCGAAGTATGATTCTCACTTAGCGATATTCATAGTTAAAATGCGAGAGGACACGGGTTGAAATCCGGGACCAGCCATGGCAACTTTTAGTCAAAGTACCGCTTCTCAGCCAATCGACATGTGAGAAAACAGACATATTTCAAATTAAAACGTGTGATTTTGCTCCGTTTTTCCCATTGCGTCCAAATCATCGAGTTCCAGAGGAGCAAAGTGAAACTCACTGCACTGAGTAAAGTAAAAGTATCTCAGATGTACTCGGCTCTGTGTTCATTGGACAACCTAAACCCGCGTTTGGTTCCAGCCAATACTTGATCAGTATACCTTCCTATCTACACACATGAAATCACCTCCATTGGGATAAACATACATTCCGCGTATATCTCCACTTCAACGTGAAACATACTCTACCCTGAATACGAGTCCGTCCTGTTTCTCTGAAAAGATGTTAGAAGCTGGCTTTTGAATTAATCCCTTGGCTGCTGAATTCAAACCGTACAGGAAATCATTCCGGGGTGGCCAAGCTGCCTGGTCTGATTAAAAGGCATTCACACCAGATATTTAAGGCATGTTATATAGTCTTTTTGCCTCAACATTAGGTTCCATGTATCCGATCATAAGCACCGCTCCCATTGTCTGGTAATGGTTCTGCTGTTCCCACTAACACCTCCTCTGGACCATCCTTTGTTAATTTATTGTCCGATTACCACCCACTTTGCCTTTTCGCATTGTGCCATTTATTATTTAATCACTCCTACGCTCCACAGTATCACAGACATTCCCTGTTGTCCTTCCTCGCTGCCTATTTCTTCCAGGCGTTACTTTTGTTGAAAAAAAATCAGTAATCTTTACATTTTTCCGAAAATATCGGAATGATCATCCGACTGAACCTGGACCCGGGTTCTTCATCCACAGAATCTGCACGACGTGCTGAGTTTTACAGAATTCTCTGTTTTTGTTCATTCTGTTTCCGTATCCCTTTTGAGGTGATGTGCTGTCTATCCGGGGTCATTCTCTGTGTCTCTAAAACGCTGTGCTATCATTCCCGGATCAATCTGTGTCTGTTTAAAGGGACGTGCTGTCTGTCCCGGATTTCAAATTTCAAAAACTGCCTTTGGAGTGTGCAGGAATTTTAGTTTATTTGTGTGTTTGTGTAAGCGAGAGAGTGCCTGCAAACGTGCTGTCCAATCTTACTGTGCATTTCATGTCATGTGAGAAAAAAGGCATTACATGCAACTTGAAGCCATACTGATTTGATTGAAGGCGCATTCGAGGACTGCCTGACAGGAGAAAAATCTGCTGTGTGATTTTGCTTTTCCACATCTTAAAGAAGGTAAATTACATAAGTTACAAACATACAAACATTGAAAATAGGTGCAAGAGTAGGCCGTTCGGCCCTTCGAGCCTGCACCACCATTCAATATCAAGGCTGATCATTCTCTCCGTACCCCTTTCCTGCTTTCTCTCCATACCCCTTGATCCCTTTAGCCATAAGGGCCATATCTAACTCTCTCTTGAATATATCCAATGAACTGGCATCAACAAATCTCTGCGGCAGGGAATTCCACAGGTTAACAACTCTCTGAGTGAAGAAGTTTCTCCTCATCTCAGTCCTAAATTGCCTACCGCTAATCCTAAGACTGTGTCCCCTGGTTCTGGACTTCCCCAACATCGGGAACATTCTTCCCGCATCTAACCTGTCCAGTCCTCTCAGAATCTTCTATCTTTCTATGATATCGCCTCTCATCGTTTTAAACTCCAGTGTATGAAGGCCCAGTTGATCCAGTCTCTCCTCATATGTCAGTCTAGCCATCTCGGGAATCAGTCTGGTGAACCTTCGCTGCACTCCCTCAATAGCAAGAACGTCCTTCCTCAGATTAGGAGACCAAAACTGAACAAAATAATCAAGGTGTGGCCTCACCAAGGCCCTGTACAACTGCAGTAAGAACTCCTTGCTCCTCTTCTCAAATCCCCTTGCTATGAAGGCCAACATGCCATTTGCCTTCTTCACTGCCTGCTGTATCTGCATGCCAAATATCAATGACTGATATATTATGACACCCAGGTCTCATTGCACCTCCCCTTTTCCAAATCTGCCGCCATTGAGATACTATTCTGCCTTCATGTTTTTGTCACCAAAATAGATAACCTCGCATTTATCCACATTATACTGCATCCGCCATGCATTTGCCCACTCACCTCACCTATCCAAGTCACCCTCAGCCTCTTCACGTCCTCCTCACAGCTCACACCACCAACCAGTTTAGTTTCATCTGTAAACTTGGAAATACTACACTCAATTCTTTCATCTAAATGATTAATTTTTGTAGTAAAGAGCTGGGGTCCCAGCACTGAGCCCTGCAACACTCCAGTAGTCACTGCCTGCATTCTGAAAAGGACCAGTTTATCCCGGCTCTCTGGTTCCTGTCTGCCAAACAATTATCTATCCACGTCAGTACGTTACCCCCAATACCATGTGCTTTGAGTTTGCCGACAAATCTCTTGTGTGGAACCTTGTCCAAAGCCTTTTGAAAGTCCAAATACACCACATCCACTGGCTCTCCCTTGTCCACTCTACTAGTTACGTGCTCAAAAAATTCCAGAATTTGGTCAGGCATGGTTCTCTTTCATTAATCCATGCTGACTTGGAACGATCCTGTCACTGCTGTCCAAATGTGCTCCTATTTCATCCTTAATAATTTATTCCAACATTTTCCCCACGACTGATGTCAGGCTAACCGGTCTATATATAACCGTTTTCTCTATCCCTCCCTTTTTAAAAAGTGGTGTTACATTAGCTACCCTCCAGTCCATCGAAACTGATCCAGAGTCGATAGACTGTTGGAAAATGATCACCAATGCATCCATTATTTCTAGGGCCACTCCCTTAAGTACTCTGGGATGCAGACTATCAGGCCCCGGGGATTTATCGACCTTTAATCCCATCAATCTCCCTAACACATTTTCCCGCCTAATAAGGATATCCTTCAGTTCCTCCT
This sequence comes from Pristiophorus japonicus, assembly GCF_044704955.1. Taxonomy (NCBI): domain Eukaryota; kingdom Metazoa; phylum Chordata; class Chondrichthyes; family Pristiophoridae; genus Pristiophorus; species Pristiophorus japonicus. The sequence goes on along the minus strand of NC_092005.1, from coordinate 7,804,515 downwards.
TCTCACTAGATCCTCGGTCCCCGAGTACTTCCGGAAGGTTATTTGTGTCTTTCTTCATGAAGACTGAACCAAAGCTTTTGTTCAATTGGTCTGCCATTTCTTTGTTCCCCATTATGAATTGACCTGAATCCGACTGCAAGGGACCAACATTTGTCTTCACTAATCTTTTTCTCTTCACATATATATCGAAGTTTTGCCATCAGTTTTTATGTTCCCGGCAAGGTTCCTCTCGTACTCTATTTTTTCACTCTTAATTAAACCCTTTGGCCTCCTCTGCTAAATTCTAAATTTGTGCGAGTCCTCAGGTTTGCTGATTTTTCCGGCTAATTTATATGCCTCGTCCTTGGATTTAACACTATCCTTAATTTCCCGTGTTAGTCACGGTTGAGCCACCTTCCTCATTTTATTTTTACTCCAGGTAGGGATGTACAATTGCTGAAGTTCATCCATGTGATGTTTATAAGTTTGCCATTGCCTTTCTAACGTCAGCCCTTTAAGTATCATTTGCCAGTCTATTCTAGCCAGTTCACGCCTCAAACCATGGAAGTTACCTTTCCTTAATTTAGGACCCTAGTTTCTGAATTAACTGTGTCACTCTCCATCCGAATGGTTCGCTGGCTGTGAGAATTCTGCATTGTGATTGGCTGCTAGACAGTTTTTAACGTCACAACACCTCATGCGATGGATTTCCCACTAAACTCTACTGATTTTAACTGCACATCGAAAAAGTCAGACTTCTCGCTACTGAGATCATGAGATTTTTACTTGCACCACTGACATTGTTAGGACACTGTAATGGCAAATTAAACTGTCGCTTTCAAATCAGAACTTCAGCCAGTGTGCTGTGCGCAACTGCTACAGTTAATACGACCTGCGATGTAGGATGCTCATCACTCTATTTAAATACGCCGCAAATGCTGCCTGCTGCATCCTGCGAATGTCTGGTTTTTCAGGCGTTTCCTGGGGAGGGCGTATAATGAGGCGTTAGGGCCTAATCTTCCATCCGGGGTGCTGGCAGAGCAATGCATGACGATTGACATCATAATTTCAATGAAACTAGAAGGCGGGCCGGTAAGCTTTTTCACCGCCGCAAATCATGAGCTGAATTTTCCAGCCCAGTGGTAAAAGCTGGATAAAAAATAGCGATTTTAGCGTGAGCTTGCGTGCGGGGTGTGTGACATGTTGAACTCCTTCCCCCTTATTTTCAAATACAAATCAAAGCAAGACAAGACAAGACATGACTGACTGACTGAATTTGTTAATGTATATACATATGTAAATATTTATATATAAGCAAATTTACATACATTCCCTACTTTTTAACTTTGACTACAAATGTGCTTTTTCTGTTCTGCCTGCACTGGGCTCTATTACATTTGACATCTTTCACAGCACACGCAGCTGCTGTCAGATCCAGCAGAAAGGCACTCGCGACTTTAAAAGATCGCCTTTGTTGCCTAGATCTTCCCTCGTGGTTTGTCTTCCACCATGGGCTTACTGAGTTTGGGTATTTACTGACTGCACCCCTGATTTCCAATGGAATTCATCCAGTCACCCAGCCTTCGTCCAAGCAAAAATATACAGATTATGAAACAATTATTTATTTATTTAAATCAAATCAAATTCAATTTTTGCAATAAAATTGTAAATTTATTTACTTTTTTATTATGATAAATATATATATAGTTTAAATTGGCTTTTTGTCTGGTTTGGTTTTACTTCCCTCCCTCCTTCCTGCCTGTCTATCACCTGTGGCTTCAACAACGGTCCCAGCCCCGACTGGTCCTGAGCCCCACACTCACTCACGCACAGCCTTCAGGAATGATAGAAATCCCGTTTTATTCTTTGAAAAGGGAACTGCTGTCCGTCAAGGGTCATTCTGCATCTGTGTAAGAGGGATGTGCTTGCAGTCTCGGATCATTCGATGTCTGTTTAAACGCGAAGGTTGACAGTTCCCATTCATAATTTTCCCCTTTAAGACGTATTTCCTTATAATCCAGATCATCCTGTATAGTTTTAAAAGGAGTTGATTTCAGCTGCGATGACCGAATAGTTCAACTGTTATGTGTCAAGCTACATTGACGTTGCCTGTGCCCGTGCGCATCCATATCGCAGCGCATCTATTTATTACTCGAAATATGCTCATGTTTTCCGAAATCCACAACTTGATTTCACCCTTGTCCCAAATTTGCTCTCTATATAACCAACAACAAATTTTCTGCAGCCAGCAGCGGCCGCGTGGCCTAATGGATAAGCGTCTGATTTCATTTGTAACTGCGATGTTATCAAAAGATTGCAGGCTCGAGTCCTGCCATGGTCAACTAACTCGCCTTGTCGAATTTTATATTCTTTGTTTTATTCTGCCTCAAAACCAACCATCTCGTACTGTCATTCACCTAAAGTTAAGGAAGGCTGTTTGCTTTCAGAAGCTAATGGCACATTTTCATCACTGTCGATCTGGTTGCACGGGCAAAACAAGCGGTGAAGTAGACCTTCATGCACATTAGTTCTGTTTGAATGCAAAAATAAGGGATGGATATCTGACGTCGTTGTAAATAGGAGACGAGGTGGCCGAGAGGTTCAGGCGATGGGCTACTGATCCAGTGTGCTCCCACCCTCGTCGTTATTATGTTAAATATTTGACTCCTCTGTTTTTTTTATTAATCTCATGGCAAAATTCAACATTTACTGACAAGGATACTGCAGTTTGTTTATGCTATGTAATAATACATTCGTCAAAGGGAAAACCTAAGCAGGACTATGAAGAGGGGGCTCATCAGATCGGTCTCTGAGAGTGAGCACAGGCAGGATGGGCCGAATAGTAAACTACCGTCAGAATCTGACAGGTACGCTCCTCGTTGTCGGCGGCTCCTTCGTGTACAGGTATGATTCTTGTTTAGGGATGTTCATATTTGAAATGCGAGAGATCCTGGACGAGCGCTGCCAACTTTTAGTCAAAGAAACGGTTCTGATCCGGTCGACATGTGAGAAAACAGATATATTTAAAATTAAAACGTGTAATTTCGCTCCGTTGTTCCCACAGCGTCCACATTTATAAACTGCCTTTGGAGGGTGAAAGAATTTTAGTTTGTTTGTGTGTTTGTGTAAGCGAGAGATTGCGTGCAAACGTGCTGGGCGATCTTACTGTGCATTTCATTTCATGTGAGAAAAAAGGCATTATATGCAACTTGAAGCCATACTGATTTGATTGAAATACGCATTCGAGGACCGCCTGACAGGAGAAGAGACTGCTGTGGGATTTAGCTATTCCACATCTGAAAGAAGGCAAATTTCAAAAGTTAGAAACATAGCGATTTTAGCGAGAGCTTGCGTATGGGCTGTGTGACCTGATGACGTTCTTCGCCCTTATTTTCAAATAAAAATCAAATCAAGACAAGACAAGACATGATTGACTGACGACTTTGTTGATATATATATATATTTATATATAAATATTTATATTTACGTATATTTACATACATTCCCTACTTTTTAACTTTCACAATAAATGTACCTATTCTGTTCTGCCTGCACTGGGCTCTATTACATTGGACGTCTTTTACATCACACGCAGCTGCTGTCAGATCCAGCAGAAAGGCACTCGCGAATTTAAAAGATGACCTTGTTGTCCACATCCTCCCTCGTGGCATGCTCTCCATCATGGGCTTTCTGTGTTTGGGTATTTGTTGACTGCACCCCCTGATTTCAAGTGAAATTCATGCAGTCACACAACTTTCGTTCAACCAAAAGTATATAGATTATGAAACAATTATTTATTTATATAAATCAAATCAAATTCAATTTTTTGCAATAAAATTGTACAATTATTTATTTACTTATTATGATAAATATATATATATTTTAAATTGGCTTTTGGTCTGGGTTGGTTTTACTTTCCTCCCTCCTTCCTGCCTGTCTATCACCTGTGGCTGCAACAACAGGCGCAGCCCCGCGTGGTCCAGAGCCCCACGCTCAATCACGCACAGCATAATTGCCTTCAAGAATGATAGAAATCCCACTTTATTCTTTTAAAAGGGAACTGCTGAGGTCAAGGGTCATTCTAGGGATGTGCTTGCTGTTCTGAATTATTCGGTGTCTGCTTAAACGGGATGGTTGTCAGTTCCGGTTCATAATTTGCCCATTTATGACGTATTTTCTCACTATGCGGATCATCCTTTATAGTTTTAAAAGGAGTGTGATTTTAGCTGCGATGACCGAATTGTTAAACGGTTATGTTTCAAGCTACATTGACGTTGCCCGTGCCCGTGCGCGTCCATATCGCAGCGCATCTGTTCATTACTCGAAATATTCTCATGTTTTCCGACATCCATTCCTTGATATAACTCTTGTCCCAAATTTGCTCTCAATATAAAAAATAGCAAATTTTCTGCGGACTGCAGCGGCCGCGTGGCCTACTGGATAAGGCGTCTGACTTCGGTTGCAACCCGTGATGTTATCAGAAGATTGCAGGTTCGAGTCCTGTCGCGGTCAACTTACTCGCCGGGTGAATTTTTATATTCTTTGTTTTTATTCTGCCTCAAAACCAACCATCTCGTACAGTCACTCATCTGAAGTAAAGGAAGGCTGTTTGCTTTAAGAAGCTAATGGCACATTTTCATCACTGTCGATCTGGTTGCACGGGCAGAATAGGCGGTGAAGTAGACTTCCTTGCACATTATTTCTGTTCAGATGCAGAAAGTAGGGGATGGATGGCTGACGATGCTGTAAATAGCAGACGAAGTGGCCGAGAGGTTGAGGCGATGGACTGCTGATCCAGTGTGCTCCCACCCTCGTCATTGTTGTGTTAAACATTTGACCCTTCTGTTTTTTTCTCAATCACATTTAACCTCATTGCCAAATTCAGCATTTACTGACAAGGATAGAACTCTTTGGTAATGTAATGTCTCAAATTAACAATATATTCATCAAAGGGAAAACATAAGCAAGACGATGGAGTGGTGTACTCATTTGATATGTCTTTGAGAGTCAGCACAGGCACGATCGGCCGAATAGCATACTACCGTTAGAATCAGAGCTACGTTTCACACTTTCGGCGGCTCGTTGGTCTAGGGGTATGATTCTCACTTTGGGATTTTCATAATTGAAATGCGAGAGATTCCGGACGAGCCCTGTCAACCTTTAGTCAAAGAATCGCTTCTGAGCCGGTCGACATGTGAGAAAAAAGACATATTTCAAATTAAAACGTGTGATTTCGCTGAGTTGTTCCCACAGCGTCCAAATCCTGGAGTTTTGCAGGATCAAAGTGAAACTCAGCGAACTAAGTAAAGTTAAACTATCTAAGATGTACTCTGCTCTGTGTCTCATTGGACGACCTAAACGCGTGTTTGGTTCCGGCCAATACTTGATCAGTATATCTTTATTTCTGCATGCATGAACTCACCTCCTTTGGGATAATCATACATTTTGCGTCAATCTCCACTTCAACGTCAAACATTCTCTGCCCTGAATCTGAGTGCGTCCTGTTTCTCGAGTGCCGAAAGGATGTAAGAAGTTGGCTTGTGAATTAGTCCCTTGGCTGCTGAATTCAAACCGTACAGGAAATCAATCCGGGGTGGCCAAGCTGCCTTGTCTGATGAAAAGGCGTTCACACCCCATATTACAGGCATATTATAGTCTTCTGGCCTAAACATTAAGTTCAACGTGTCGGATCATAAGCACCGCTCCCATTGTCTGGTAATCGTTCTGCTGTTCCCGCTACCACCTCCTCTGGATCATCCTTTGTTACTTTATTGCACGCTTACCACCCACTTTGACTTTTCGCATTGTGCCATTTATTATTTATTCACTCCTACGCTCCACTGTATCACAGACATTCCCTTTTGTCCTTCCTCGCCACCCATTTTTTTCCAGGAGCTATTTTTGTTGAAAAAATCTGTAAACATTCAATTTTTCCTAAAATATCGGAATGATCATCTGACTGAACGTGAACCCGGTATCTTCATCCACAGAATCTGCACGACCTCCTGAATTTTAAAGCTTTTGTTCATTCTGTTTCAGTATCCCTTTTAAGGTGTTGTGCTGTCCATCCGGGGTCATTCTGTGTCTCTCTAAAATGATGTGCTATCAGTCCCGGATCATTCTATTTCTGTTTAACAGAGATGTGCTGTCTGTCCCGGCTTTCAATTTCAAATTTCAAAAACTGCCTTTGGAGGGTGCAAGAATTTTAGTTTGTTTGTGTTTTTGTAAGCGAGTGAGTGCGCGCAAACGTGCTGCGCGATCTTACTGTGCATTTACTTTAATGTGAGAATAAAGGCATGACATGCAATTTGAAGCCATACTGATTTGATTGAACACGCATTCGAGAACTGCCTGACAGGAGAGTAAACTGCTGTCGGATTTTGCTATTCCACATCTGAAAGAAGGCAAATGATATAAGTTCGAAACATAGCGATTTTAGCGAGAGCTTGCGTATGGGCTGTGTGACATGATGACCTCCTTCCCCGTTATTTGCAATTACAAATCAAATCACGACATGACTGACTGACTGACTTTGTTCATATTTATATATATATATGTATATATTTATATATACGTATATTTATAAACATTCCCTACATGCTAACTTTTACAATAACTGTACTTTTCTGTTCTGCCTGCACTGGGCTCTATTATATTTGACCTTTTTCACTGCACACGCAGCTGCTGTCAGATCCAGCAGAAAGGCACTCGCGACTATAAAAGATCGACTTTGTTGCCCACATCTTCCCTCGGGGCTTGTCTTCCACCATGTGCTGACTGTGTTTGGGTATTTACTGACTGCACCCCCTGATTTCCAGTGGAATTCATCCAGTCACACAGCCTTATTTCAATCAAAAATATATATAATATGAAACAATTATTTATTTATTTAAATCAAATCAAATTCACTTTTTTGCAATAAAATTGTAAAATTATTTATTTTCTTATTATGTTAAATATATATAGATATTAAACAGGCTTTTTGTCTGGGTTGGTTTTACTTCCCTCCCTGCTTCCTGCCTGTCTATCACCTGTGGCATCAACAACCGTCCCAGCCCCGCGTGGTCCTGAGCCCCACGCTCACTCACGCACAGCACAATTGCCTTCAAGAATGATAGAAATCCCACTTTATTCTTTTAAAAGTGAACTGCTGTCAGTCAAGGGTCATTCTACATCTTTGTAATAGGTGTGTGCTTGCTGTTCAGGATCATTCGATGTCTGCTTAAACGGGATGGTTATCAGTTCCGGTTCATAATTTGCCCCTTTATGACGTATTTTTTCATAATCCGGATCATTCTGTATAGTTTTAAAAGGAGTGTGATTTCAGCTGCGATGACGGAATTGTTAATCTGTCGTGTTTCAAGCTACATTGACGTTGCCTGTGCCCGTGCGCATCCATATCGCAGCGCATCTATTCATTACTCGAAATATGCTCATGTTTTCCTGCATCCATTCCTTGCAATAACCCTGATCCCAAATTTGCCCTAAATATAAATAACAACAAATTTTAAAAATTGAAATGCAAGAGGTCCCGGGTTCAAAACCTAGACGAGCCCTACCAAATTTTAGTAAAAGAACCGCTTCTGAGCCGGTCGACATGTGAGATAACGGACATATTTCAAATTAAAACGTGTGATTTCGTACCGTTGTTCCCACAGCGTCCAAATCCTGGAGTTTCCCAGGAGCAAAGTGAAACTCACCGAACTGAGTAAAGTTAAAGTATCTCAGATGTACTCGGCTCTGTGTCTCATTGGACAACCTAAACCCGTGTTTGGTTCCGGCCACTACTTGATCAGTATATCTTCCTTTCTGCATGCCTGAGCTCACCTCCATTGGGATAAGCATACATTCGGCGTCAATCTCCACTTCAACGTGAAACATACTCTGACCTGAATATGAGTGCGTCCTGTTTCTCTAGTGCCGAAAAGATTTGAGAAGCTGGCTTTTAAATTATTTCCTTGGCTGCCGAATTCAAACCGTACAGGAAATCAATCCGGGGTGGCCAAGCTGCCTGGTCTGATTAAAAGGCGCTCACACGCTATATTTCAGGCATGTTATAGTCTTCTGGTCTCAACATTAGGTTCAGCGTATCGGATCATAAGCACCGCTCCCATTGTCTGGAACTGGTTCTGCTGTTCTCACTAACAACTCCTCTGGTCCATCCTTTGTTAATTTATTGCCAGCTTACCACCCACTTTGCTTTTTTGCATTGTGCAATTTATTATTCAATCACTCCTACGCTCCACTGTATATCAGACATTCCATTTTGTCCTTCCTCGCTGCCTATTGTTTTCCAGGCTCTATTTTTGTTGAAAAAACATGTAAACTTTACATTTTTCCGAAAATATCGGAATGATCATCTGACTGAACCTGAACCTGGGATCTTCATCCACAGAATCTGCACGCACTGGTGAGTTTTACAGAATTCTCTGTTTTTGTTCATTCTGTTTCCGTATCCCTTTTAAGGTGATGTGCGGATCGCCGGGGTCATTCTCTGTCTCACTAACATGGAATGCTATCAGTCTCAGATGATTCCGTGTCTGTTTGAAAGGGATTGTGCTGACTTTACCGAATTTCAAATTTAAATTTCAAAAACTGCCTTTGGAGAGTGCAGGAATTTTAGTTTGTTAGTGTGTTTGTGTAAGCGAGTCAGTGCGCGCAAACGTGCTGCGCGATCTTACTGTGCATTTCATGTCATGTGAGAAAAAAGGCATCACCATGTAACTTGAAGCCATACTGATTTGATTGAACATGCATTCCAGAACTGCCTGACAGGAGAAGAAACTGCTGTGGGATTTTGCTATTCCACATCTGAAAGAAGGCAAATAACATAAGTTAGAAACATCGCGATTTTAGAGAGCGCTTGCGTATGGGCTGTGTGACATGATGAATTCCTTCCCCCTTATTTTTAAATATAAATCAAATTAAGACAAGACACGACATGACTGACTGACTGACTTTGATTATATATATATATATATATATATGTATATATTTATACATACGTATGTTTATAAACATTCCCTACCTTTTAACTTTCACAATAAATGTACTCTTTCTGTTCTGCCTGCACTGGGCTCTATTACAATTGACCTCTTTCACATCACACGCAGCTGCTGTCAGATCCAGCAGAAAGGCACGCGCGACTTTAAAAGATCGACTTTGTTTCCACATCTTCCATCGGGGCTTGTCTTCCACCATGGGCTTACTTTGTTTGGGTATTTGCTGACTGCAACCACTGATTTCCAGTGGAATTCATCCAGTCACACAGCCTTCGTTCATTTAAAAATATATAGATTATGAAACAATTGATTATTTATTTAGGTCAAATCAAATTCACTTTTTTGCAATAAAATTGTGAAATTAATTATTTTCTTATTATGATAAATATATATATATCTGTTAAATTGTCTTTTTGTCTGGGTTGGTTTTACTTCCCTCCCTCCTTCCTGCCTGTCTATCACCTGTGGCATCAACAACCTTCCCAGCCCCGCGTGGTCCTGAGCCCCACGCTCACTCAGGCACAGCACAATTGCCTTCAAGAATGATAGAAATCTCACTTTATTCTTTTAAAAGCGAACTTTGTCAGTCAAGGTTCATTCTACATCTTTGTAATAGGTATGTGCTTGCTGTTCAGGATCATTCGGTGTCTGCTTAAACGGGATGGTTGTCAGTTCTGGTTCATAATTTGCCCCTTCATGACGTATTTTCTCGTTATCCGGATCTTCCTGTATAGTTTTAAAAGTAGTGTGATTTCAGCTGCGATGACCGAATTGTTAAACTGTTGTGCTTCAAGCTACATTGACGTTGCCTGTGCCCGTGCGCATCCATATCGCAGCGCATCTATTCATTACTCGAAATATGCTCATTTTTTACGACATCCATTCCTTGCAATAACCCTTGTCCCAAATTTGCTCTCAATATAAAAAACAACAAAGTTTGAGCCAATGGCAGCGGTCACGTGGCCGAATGCATAAGGCGTCTGACTTCGATTGTAACCACGATGTTATCAGAAGATTGCAGGATCGAGTTCTGCCGACGTCAACTAACTCACCGATTGAAATTTTAATTCGTTGCTTTGATTCCAGCTCAAAACCAACCATCTCAGCCGGTCACTCACCTGAAATAAATGAAGGCTATTTACTTTAAGAAGGTAATGGCACATTTTCATCACTGTCGATCTGGTTCCACGTGCAGAACAGGCGGTGAAGTAGAATTTTTTGAGCGTTATTTCTGTTTGGTTGCAAAGGGGATGGATGTCTGACGCTGCTGTAAATAGGAGACGAGGTGGCCGAGAGTTTCAGGCGATGGACTGCTCATTCAGTATGCTCCCACCTTCGTCGTTATTGTGTTAAACATTTGACCCCTTGGATTTTTTTGTCAATCACATTTAACCTCATTGCCAAATTCACTTTTTACTGAAAAGGATGCAACTCTTTGGTAACGTAATGTCTCAAATTAATAATATATTCATCAAAGGGAAAACATTAGCAGGGCAATGGAGAGGGGGACTCATGAGATTGGTTTCTGAGAGTCAGCACAGGCACGATGGGCCGAATTGTAAACTACCGTCAGAATCTGAGAGCCACGCTCCACGTTGTTGGTGGCTCGTTGGTCTCTGGGTATGATTCCCGCTTTGGGATTTTCATAATTGGAAATGCATGAGGTCCCGGATTCAAATCTCTGACGAGCCCTGCCTACTTTTAGTCAAAGAACCGCTTCTGAGCCGGTCGACATATGAGAAAAAAGATATATTACAAATTAAAACGTGTGATTTCGCTCCGTTGTTCCCACATCGTCCAAATCTTTTAGATCCCCAGGAGCAAAGTGAATCTCACCGAACTGAGTAAAATTAAAGTATCTCAGATGTACGCGGCTCTGTGTCTCATTGGACAACCTAAACCCGTGTTTGGTTCCGGCCAATACTTGACCAGCACATCTTCATTTCTCCATGCATGAGCTCACCTCCATTGGGATAAGCATACATTCGGCGTCAATCTCCACTTCAACGTGAAACATACTCTGCCCTGAATCTGAGTGCGTCCTGTTTCTCGAGTGCCGAAAAGATGTGAGAAGCTGGCTTGTGAATTAGTCCCTTGGCTGCCGAATTTAAACCGTACAGGAAATCAATCCGGGGTGGCCAAGCTGCCTTGTCTGATGAAAAGGCGTTCACACCCTATATTTCAGGCATGTTATAGTCTTCTGCCCTCAACATTAGGTTCAGCGTATCGGATCATAAGCACCGCTCCCATTGTCTAATAATGGTTCTGCTGTTCCCACTAACACCTCCTATGGACCATCCTTTGTAACGTTTACCACCCACTTTGCCTTTTCGCATCGTGTTATTTATTATTCAATCACTCCTACGGTCCATTGTACCACAGACATTCCCTTTTGTCCTTCCTCGCTGCCTATTTTTTCCAGGCGCTATTTTTGTTGAAAAAATCTGTAAACTTTACATTTTTCCTAAAATATCGGAATGATCATCTGACTGAACGTGAACCCGGGATCTTCATCCACAGAAATAGCACGAACTGCTGAGTTTTACAGAATTCACTGTTTTTGTTCAATCTGTTTCCGTATCCCTTTTAAGGTGATGTGCTGATGGTCGGTGTAATTCTCTGTCTCTCTAAAATGGTGTGCTATCAGTCCCGGTTCGTTCTGTGTCTGTTTAAAAGGGATGTGCAGTTTGTCCCGGATTTTAAATTTCAAATTTCAAAAACTGCCTTTGGCGGGTGCAGGAATTTTAATTTGTTTGTGTGTTTGTGTAAGCGAGATAGTGCGTGCAAACGTGCTGCGTGATCTTACTGTGCATTTCATGTCATGTGAGAAAAAAGGTTTTATTTGCAACTTGAAGCTTCACTGATTTGATTTAACACGCATTCGAGGACTGCCTGACAGGAGCAGAATCTGCTGTGGGATTTTGCTATTCCACATCTGAAAGAAGGCAAATGACATAATTATAACCATAGTGATTTTATTGAGAGCTTGTGTATGGGCTGTGTGACATGATGACCTCCTTTCCCCTTATTTTCAAACACAAATCAAATCATGACAAGACAAGACATGACTGACTGACTGAATTTGTTTAGATATATTCATATATATATATTTCAATATTTATATCGATGTATAGTTATATACTGTTGGAGCGGATTTTTGGACATATATTTGGTTGTATACGGGACCAAACTTTTGTTTTATTTTCCCCTTTAAATGAATTTTATAAGGGATATTACTGATGCGTTATGCTTTAAACAGTTAAACTCAAGGTATAATGGCCTTGAGTTAATGGAGATTGGAAAGTGAGATAATGAACACTGGAGAGCTAAGTATGTTTGTTTGTACCGGTGTCAAAAGCCTGCACTTGTTTATACTGCCCTGTCACAATGCAGGGTGGGTTATATCAAAAGCTTAGCCTTCGATAGTAACAGCTTTGTAGTGCTAAAGCATGTGTTGTAAAGTGACGTAATTTGTAAGATAAAAGGACTTCACTGCAGATACAAATTTGAGAAGATGGCTCAAAGACCGGGGTCTTTAACACTTCTCCCAAAGCTTTGTCTCCGATTTAACAAACCTCTCTTGAAATATTATACAGTCTAGGAAATATTTTTCCACAACAAAATGGCGTCACGACAGGATACTGGCTGATCAGACGTGATCACTTAAGGCAGTATCTGGAATCTGGTGTTAGAGACTGAAAAGAAAGGTGTACGGGCACGACGGGATAGTGTATAAGATACGTGTAAACAGGTAGCTGGAAGCGGCTGACTAACCAGTTTGAGTTGTCCCTTTAGTAAATAAGGTCGGTGCGGAAGGGAACTGATCGATCCAACCGAGAGCCGAAAACTCCGGTGGTAAGGAAATACGCTAGCTTTGTTGCGAAGACAAAGGCTCTCCACAGAGTAGTCGTGGCCGTGACTATTACAGAAACAAAGGGCAACGTCCGAGACTGGCGTACATGGAAGGTAAGGAAGGGAATATAAAACGCGGGCTGCCCGGGTCATTAATTAATTCCTATCATTAATTGTAACTTGCGTAATTACGTAATGCCTTAAAAAAAGCTGATAGTGACTATCTTAAGTGACATATGGATCCAAACATAAGCTTTGTTGAATGAAGAGATACTTTTGTGAGTATCTATTTTGAATGAAGAGAATACTCGAGTGATTTTGACTGTGGAATGAATGAAAGCCTGTTTGGGAAGGTGTGTAGTTGCCTGCCTGTTTTAGCTACACCCACTCTTTCCAAACAAAGTGAAATGCTGTTTTAACCCTTCGTAGTGTTGTCCTGTATGTGGGAAGTGTAAGAAACTGTGACCCTTAAGTTTTAAGTTAGAAACGAAGGTGTGGATATATTTGGATGATAACTTATGGAGCTAGGAAATGCACAAAGGATAGGTTTGTTGAGTAAAAGATAAAAATCCATGGTCCCGGTCGTAGAAAAAAAAGAATTTGACACGCTCACTTACTTGTCGAAAAAAAACATGCAATTGTGTTGAAAGACATAAATTTAGTCAAGGAATGAGATAAATAATGCCTTTTAAAACGCTTCATTTTCCTTTATATAAAACCTTGACAGGAAAGCTTCGAGCTCAGTGAAAAAAAAAGAGTTTTAAATTTAGAAATACTTCAGGGATCAGGTCAAACTCCTGGGCGAGTGCTGAGCTATCTGTGAAGGTGTAAAGGGGAATTTTGAAAAAGGCTGAAAGAGTAAGCTTTTGCAGTTTAGGAAAGACAAAAATAAAGCAGGAAAGGGTCTCTGCCACGGGAACAGGAGGAGGGCAGAAAAGGGGGACTTGCCATAATACCCGAAGCTAGAATAGTGGTTGTAGAAATAGTAAAAGGGCTAGTGGAAAAGGGTATCTAAAAAGAAACAGTTAGCACCACTAACTCCACAAAAGGCCCAGGATGGGAAATCCCAGGTCCTGTACCTAGGGTACTGCCTCTCAAGGAGCTGAAAGAAATGCCCTCGGATAGGAACAATGCTGTCAAGGACATGCCTAGACCAGTAACGGTAAGGGGGGTGAGGAAGGTACTTGGCCTCTTGAATTACAGCCAAAACTTTATCCCTGATAAAAGAAGACCTACAGCCTATTACTCTACCACAGAAAGCTCGGTGGTGACTGGGTTATCCAGATGTATAGCCGCGCTAGATTGCGCAGCTTGGGCAGTAAAATTAAGCGATCCTGTCGTGATGACTGGAAACATCATTCTCCACACTAAACACACATTGGTAGAAATGTTAAACACAGGAAAACTGAGAACCGTATCTAATATGAGATGGGCAAAGTGGGAAGCATTCCTCTTAACACCCAACAAAGCGATAACCATTATTTGGGATGTAGGAAACGACCTGCAGAACGTATGATGGGTGAAGGGGAACCCCACTTTTGCGAAGAGGTATGTGAGGATATGGAAGAGGATAGAAGAAATGACGCCCCCCCTTCAAACCGCAGAACAAACCTTGTTTGTGGACGGCTCCCGAAAATACGTAGAGGGACTACCTCGTACCGGATGGGCCGTAGTTAACCAGGATCGAGAGACAGTTAAATCAGGGCGAATTAATGGGAGGTCGTCAGCTCAAGTGGCAGAACTGGTAGCCCTCACCCGGGCACTGGAATGATTGTTAATATCTATACGGACAGTAGTTATGCATTCGGAGTAGTACACGATTATATGACAGCATGGGGAAGAAGGGGTGTTTGCGATGGATAAAGACATAACTTACTAAATGCCAGTTGATATCAGCTGTGAAAAAGATATTGGTTTAATTGAAAACAAAAGAAATTGAAGAGGTAAAAAAACCACTCTGCATTGATAATGATTTTAAATTATTAAAATTAAGTCAGTGCGGCTGGTGCCCGAGACGAACAGATAAGTATTGAGAAACTACACCAGGACATTTCTGAGGAGGAAATAGGTATGTGGACAAAGCAGGGCGCAACGCAAGGGAAGGATAACGTTTGGAGACGAAACGACAAGGTAATGGCGCCTGAATGCATACAGAATACCTTATTGGAGTTGCATCATGGCCTGTCTCATTCAGGTTGAGAGGCCATGACCGGGAATCTTGGGAGAGATTGGTGGTGGAAAGGGATGGGGAGAGATATCGCCAAATATTGCCAAGTGCGCACAATATAATCCAGGCAGGCACATTAAAATTAAAATGGGACACGAGCCCCGTCCACGGAGGTCATGGAACACGTACAAATTGATTTCACAGGCCTTTTTCCCCCATCCCATGGAAAAAGATATTGCCTAGTGATTATAGATCAATTTACCCGGGAGGTGGAAGCTTTCCCCACACGTGATTGCACTGCCTCAACAGTGGCAAGGATATTGCCCGAGCATGTCATTCCCCGATGGGGAGTGCCTCTTCAAATAGATTCCGACCAAGGCACCCACTTCACTGGAAAAATTGTAAAAACAATATGCCAGTTGATGGGCATAAAATAAAAATTCCACATCCCCTACCACCCGCAGAGTTCTGGGATCGTAGAGGCGTTGAACCGTACCCTTAAGAACGCCCTGGCAAAGGCCATGCAAATGTCAGCAAAAACTTGGACAGAAGTATGAACTAATGGATAGGACCGTATGAGGTTTTAATCAGCCTGCCTTGATGTTAAAGGGAATGGACAATGGAAGCATTGGACCCAGCTTAAAGTTTTTGAACCAGCCGTTTAGCACACGTAATATTTGTTGTTGTTTGTCTATTTACAGATTGACAGCGAGAGATTCTTCTAGCAAGCCATACGGCCATTTTGCCTTTGACTATTTGTTAATTGTAGAGTAATAAGATGAAACTATATATTGCGATCGGTACGATTATCATAGTTCGTGTTCGGTCCGTCCTGCTAGCTAGACCGAAACGAGAGTTACATGTGAATACCTTTTTGTACATGTCTTCTGTTTATGCGCAAAATGAGAACTTTTCTAGTTGCTGGGTATGTTCGCAAATCCCCATACATAGCAAGTAGGCATCCCCTTGAGGTCAATCTCCCTTAACATTTCGGAAGTAGCGGAGTGGATAAGGCGACAAAACGATACAGGGGAAGTAAATGATACTTGGAACAAGAGTGGGTAATAAAGAAACATGGAGATCGGGGTGTCACCTTTTATATGCATTTGACGGATGGTACCAGCCGGAATACAATAGGTAGGTACGACCCCCGTTCCTGGTTTTGACCAACACCTCAGGAGTTGGAAGGCCCACCGCTGACATTTGTTTCACTAGAAACCTGACTGTTGAGGAAACAGATTTTGCAGCAGGATACTTTAACCTCACCAGGTGGAACATAATAGCCAGCGAAACAACAAACCAGGGGCTCTTTGAAAGAGAAGGTTGAAAGAATCAGACAAGTAGCCAGGACTGGGACCCTAAGATTAGGTGGCGACGGGGGCTGAGAGAGAGATTGGGATCGAATCTAACAGCATAGAATGGCATTATTTTGTGTGTGGGCATAAGGCCTACCCCTGGTTGCCTCAGAACTGGAGGGGGTCCTGTTATTTGGGATATGTGGTCCCTTTTGTCAGACCGGTATGTGCTTTAGCAGAAGTACAGACACCAGTCGACAAAGACGAGATCTTACCCCGGTAGAGAGGCTATTTGGGGTCATGATGCTCCCATTCGGGATAGGACGCACCATGGATGAATTCCGTAACCTAGAGAGGGTACTGGAACAGAAAGTGAACAAAACTGCTGAAGCAATAGAGGGCATAACGGCTGAAATGGTAGCCATACGCACAATGTGCCTTAATTGGAGCTTAATGTTGCACTTACATTCCCGATAATTCAGAAAACATAACCAACCTCGCCGATCACATAATAAGGGAGGTAAAGAATGTATCCACGACAGCAGTAGGATCTGGCTGGTTTGACTGGCGGTTAGGGGGAATCCTGGGGGTCCTATCTTATGCATGGAGTAATTATTCTGCTGTACTAATAATTACTTGCTGTCTGATTATCAGGTGTTTTAATATCTGCTGTAAAGTTATGATGGCTCGACTGATACCAGTAGCCAGTGTAATCGCCGAAGAAGAGGCATACCTGATGGAAATACCTGAAGACACCGTGGATGAAGAAACAGACGACGATGACACCGACCACTATCTTTGAACCGTAGCCTCGAGCTACAGGCAAGGTGGACATACGGAACATCAGGGAAGTAACATACCCCAAAGGACGAATATATGCTACTATCATTGTGGTCATCTGGATTTCATAAACATCCTCCAGGACCAAAAGGGGGAATATTGTTGGAGCGGATTTTTGGACATACATTTGATTGTGTACGGGATCAAACATTTGTTTTATTTTCCCCTTTAAATGCATTTTGTAAGGGATAATACAGATGCATTATACTTTGAACAGTTAAACTTCAAGGTATAATGGCCTTGAGTTAATGGAGATTGGAAAGTGAGATAATGAACACTGGAGAGTTAAGTGCTAGGTATGTTTGTTTATACCGTTGTCAAAAGCCTGCACTTGTTTATACTGCCCTGTCACATTGCAAGGTGGGTTATATCAAAAGATTAGCCTTCGATAGTAACAGCTTTGTAGTGCGAAAGCATGTGTTGTAAAGTGACGTAATTTGTAAGATAAAAGGACTTCACTGCAGATACCAATTTGAAAAGATGTTTCAAAGACAGGGGTCTTTAACAATTCTCCCAAAGCTTTTTCTCCGATTTAATAAACCTCTCTTTATATATTATACATTCTCGGAAATATTTTTCCACAACAAATACTTTCCCTACTTGCTAACATTCACAATCAATATGCTTTTTCTGTTCTGCCTGCACTGGGCTCTAATACATTTGACCTATTTCACAACACAAGCAGCTGCTGTCAGATCCAGCAGAAAAGCACGCGCGACTTTAAATAATCGCATTTGTTGCCCACATCTTCCCTCGTGGCTTGTCTTCCACCATGGGCTTACTGACTTTGGGTATTTACTGACTGCACGCCGTGATTTCCAGTGGAATTCATCCAGTCACACAGCCTTCGTTCAATCAAAAATATATAGAATATGAAACAATTATTTATTTATTTAAATCCAATCAAATTCAATCTTTTCAAATAAAATTATAACTATATTTATTTTCTTATTATGATAAATATATATGTATATTTCAAATTGGCTTTTTGTCTGGGTTGGTTTTACTTCCCTCCCTCCTTTCTGCCTGTGGCATCAACCATCGTCCCAGCCCCGCGTAGTCCTGAGACCCGCGCTCACTCACGCACAGCACAGTTACCTTCAGGAATGATAGAAATCCCACTTTATTCTTTTGAAACGGAACTGCTGTCAATCTTGTGTAATTTACATCTGTAAGAGGGATGTCCTTGCAGTCCCGGATCATTCAATGTCTGTTTAAACGGGGTGTTTGTCAGTTCCGGTTTATGTTTTGCCCTTTTAAGACGTATTTGCTCAAAATGCCGGATCATCCTGTATAGTTTTAAAAGGAGTGTGATTTCAGCTGCGATGACCGAATTGTTAATCTGTTGTGTTTCAAGCTACATTGACGTTGCATGTGCCAGTGCGCATCCATATCGCAGCGCATCTATTCATTACTCGAAATATGCTCATGTTTTCCCACATACTTTCCTGTCCCAAATTTGTTCTCAAGATAAAAAAACAAAAAATTTTGTGCCGATTTCGCTGGCAGTGGCCGCGTGGCCTAATGCATAAGGCGTCTGACTTCGATTGTAACCACGATATTATCAGAAGATTGCAGGATGGAGGTCTGCCGTTCAACTAACTCGCCGCTTGAAATTTCAATTCGTTGCTGTGAATCTGCCGAAAAACCAACCATCTCGGACAGTCACTCACCTGAAATAAAGAAAGGCTGTTTGCTTTAAGAAGGTAATGGCACATTTTCACCGCTGTCGATCTGGTTCCTCGTGCAGAATAGGCGGTGAAGTAGACTTATTTGCATGTTATTTCTGTTTGGTTGCAAAGGGGATGGATGTCTGAAGTTGCTTCAAATCGGAGACGAGGTGGCCGAGAGTTTCAGGCGGTGGACTGCTAATTGAGTGTGCTCCCACCCTCGTCGTTATTGTGTTAAACCTTTGACCCTCTGGATTTTTTTGTCAATCACATTTAACCTCATTGCCAAATTCACTTTTTACTGACAAGGATGCAACTCTTTGGTCATGTAATGTCTCAAATTAATAATATATTCATCAATGGGAAAACATTAGCAGGACAATGGTAGGGGGACTCATCAGGCAGGTCTCTGAGAGTCAGCACAGGCACGATTGGCCGAATAGTAAACTACCGTCAGATTCTGAGAGATGCGCTTTTCGTTGTCGGCGGCTCGTTGGTCTAGGGGTATGATTCTCGCTTTGGGATTTTCATAATTGGGAATGCGAGATGTCCAGGGTTCAAATACCTGACGAGCTCTGTCAACTTTTAGTCAAAGAACCGCTTCTGAGCCAGTCGACATATGAGAAAAAAGACATATTACAACTGAAAACGTGTGATTTCGCTCCGTTGTTCCCACATCGTCCAAATCTTTTTGATAGCCAGGAGCAAAGTGAATCTCACCAAACTGAGTAAAATTAAAGTATCTCAGATGTACTCGGCTCTGTTTCTCATTGGACAACCTAAACCCGTGTTTGGTTCCGGCCAATACTTGATCAGTATATCTTCATTTCTCCATGCATGAGCTCACCTCCATTGGGATATGTGTACATTCGGCGTCAATCTCCACTTCAACGGGAAACATACACTGCCCTGAATACGAGTGCGTCCTGTTTCTCTCGCGCCGAAAAGATGTGAGAAGCTGGCTTTTGAATTAGTCACTTGGCTGCCGAATTCAAACCGTGCAGGAAATCAATCCGGGGTGGCCAAGCTGCCTGCTCTGATTAAAAGGCGTTCACACCCGATATTGCAGGCATGTTATAGTGTTCTGGCCTCAACATTAGATTCAGCGTATCAGATCATAAGCACCGATCTCATTGTCTGGTAATGGTTCTGCTGTTCCCACTAACAACTCCTCTATACCATTCTTTGTTACTTTATTGCCCGCTTACCACCCCCTTTGCCTTTTCGCATTGTGCCATTTATTATTTAATCACTCCTACGCTCCACTGTATCGCAGACATTCCTTTTTGTCCTTCCTCGCTGCCTATTTTTTCCAGGCGCTATTTTTGTTGAAAAAATCTGTAAACTTTACATTTTTCCTAAAATATCAGAATGATCATCTGACTGAACGTGAACCGGGGATCTTCATTCACAGATTCAGCACGACCTGCTGAGTTTTACAGAATTCTCTGTTTTTGTTCAATCTGTTTCCGTATCCCTTTTAAGGTGATGTGCTAATGGTCGGGGTCATTCTCTGTCTCTCTAAAATGGTGTGCTATCAGTCCCGGTTCATTCTGTGTCTGCTTAAAAGGGCTGTGCTGTCTGTCCCGGATTTGAAATTTCAAATTTCGAAAACTGCCT
Organism: Pristiophorus japonicus; assembly: GCF_044704955.1. Taxonomy (NCBI): domain Eukaryota; kingdom Metazoa; phylum Chordata; class Chondrichthyes; family Pristiophoridae; genus Pristiophorus; species Pristiophorus japonicus. The sequence continues at coordinate 7,784,090 of NC_092005.1, read as the reverse complement.
TTGGAGGGTGCAGGAATTTTAATTTGTTTGTTTGTTTGTGTAAGCGAGAGAGTGCGTGAAAACGTTCTGCGCGATCTTACTGTGCATTTCATGTCATATGAGAAAAAAGGCATTATTTGCAACTTGAAGCCACACTGATTTGATTGAACACACATTCGAGGACTGCCTGACAGGAGAAGAATCTCCTGTGGGATTTTGCTATTCCACATCTGAAATAAGGCAACTGACATAAGTTAGAAACATAGCGATTTTATTGAGAGCTTGCGTATGGGCTGTATGCATGATGACCTCCTTCCCCCTTATTTTCAAATACAAATCAAATCAAGACAAGACAAGACATGACTGACTGACTGACTTTGTTTAGCTATATATTTATATACATTCCCTAGTTGCTGACATTCACAATAAATGTGCTTTTTCTGTTCTGCCTGCACTGGGCTCTATTACATTTGACCTCTTTCACAGCACAAGCAGCTGCTGTCAGATCCAGCAGAAAGTCACTCGCGACTTTAAAAATCGCATTTGTTGCCCACATCTTCCCTCGTGGCTTGTCTTCCACCATGTGCTTACTGTGTTTGGGTTTTTAACGACTGCACCCACTGATTTCCAGTGGAATTCATCCAGTCACACAGCCTCCGTTCAATCAAAAATATATAGAATATGAAACAATTATTTATATATTTAAATCAAACCAAATTAAATTTTTTGAAATAAAATTGTAAATTTATTTTTTTTCTTATTATGATAAATATATATATATTTCAAATTGGCTTTTTGTCTGGGTTGGTTTTACTTCCCTCCCGCCTTTCTGCCTGTGGCTTCAACAATCGTCCCAGCCCCGCGTGGTCCTGAGCCCCACGGTTACTCACGCACAGCACAGTCGCCTTCAGGAATGATAGAAATCCCACTTTATTCTTTCGTAACGGAACTGCTGTCAATCATGAGTCATTCTACATTTGAAAGAGGGATGTACTTGCAGTCCCAGATCATTCAGTGTCTGTTTAAACGGGGTGTTTGTCAGTTCCGGTTTATGTTTTGCCCTTTTAAGACGTATTTGCTCAGAATGACGGATCATCCTGTATAGATTAAAAAAGAGTGTGATTTCAGCTGCGATGACAGAATTGTTCAACTGTTGCGTTTCAAGCTACATTGACGTTGCCTGTGCCCGTGCGCATACATATCGAAGCGCATCTATTCATTACTCGAAATATGCTCATGTTTTCCCACATCCATTCCTGTCCCAAATTTACTCTCAAGATAAAAAAACAACAAATGCTATGCCGGTGGCAGCGGCCGCGTGGCCTAATGCATAAGGCATCTGACTTCGATTGTAATCACGATGTTATCAGAAGGTTGCAGGATCGAGTTCTGCCGCGGTCAACTAACTCGCCGCGTGAAATTTTAATTCTCTGCTTTGATACTGCCTCAAAACCAATCATCTCGGACAGTCACTCACCTGAAATAAAGGAAGGCTGTTTGCTTTAAGAAGGTAATGGCACATTTTCATCACTGTCGATCTGGTTCCACGGGCAGAACAGGCGGTGAAGTAGACTTTTTGCACGTTATTTCTGTTTGGTTGCAAAGGGGATGGACGTATGACGTTGCTGTAAATATGAGACGAGGTGTCCGAGAGTTTCAGGCGAACGACTGCTAATCCAGTGTGCTCCCACCCTCGTCGTTATTGTGTTAAACCTTTGACCCCTCTCGATTTTTTTGTCAATCACATTTAACCTCATTGCCAAATTCACTTTTTACTGACAAGGATGCAACTCTTTGGTAATGTAATGTCTCAAATTAATAATATATTCATCAAAGGGAAACCATTAGCAGGGCTATGGAGGGGGGGACTCATTAGATAGGTATCTGCGAGTCAGCACAGGCACGATGGGCCGAATGGTAAACTACCGTCAGAATCTGATAGCTACGCTTTTCGTGGTCGGCGGCTCGTTGGTCTAGGGGTATGCTTCTCACTTTGGGATTTTCATAATTGAAATGCGAGAGATCCCGGACGAGCCCTGCCAACTTTTAGTCAAAGAACCGCTCCTGAGCCAGTCGACATGTGAGAAAACGGATATATTTCAAATTAAAACGTGTGATTTCGCTCCGTTTTTCCCACATCGTCCAAATCCTGGAGTTTCCCAGGAGCAAAGTGAAAATCACCTAACTGAGTAAAGTTAAAGTATCTCAGATGTACTCGGCTCTGTGTCTCATTGGACAACCTAAATCCGTGTTTGGTTCCGGCCAATACTTGATCAGTAGATCTTCATTTCTGCATGCATGAGCTCACCTCCATTGGTATCAGCGTATATTCAGCGTTCGTCTCCACTTCAACGTCAAACATACTCTGCCCTGAATATGCGTGCGTCCTGTTTCTGTCGTGCCAAAAAGAACTAAGAAGATGGCTTTTGAATTAGTCCATTGGCTGCCGAATTCAAACCGTAAAGGAAATCAATCCGGGGTGGCCAATCTGCCTGGTCTGATTAAAAGGCGTTCAGACCTTATATTGCAGGCATGTTGTAGGCTTCTGGCCTCAACATTAGGTTCAGCGTATCGGATCATAAGCACCGATCCCATTGTCTGGTAATGGTTCTGCTGTTCCCACTAACAGCTCCTCTATAGCATTCTTTGCTACTTTATTGCCAGCTTACCACGCACTTTTCCTTTTCGCATTGTGCCATTTATTATTAAATCACTCCTAAGCTCCACTGTATCACAGACATTTCCTTTTGTCCTTCCTCGCTGCCTATTTTATTTCAGGCGCTATTTATGTTGAAAAAATCTGTAAACTTTACGTTTTTCCTAAAATATCGGAATGATCATCTGACTGAACGTGAACCCGGGATCTTCATCCACAGAATCTGCACGATCTGCTGAGTTTTACAGAATTCTCTGTTTTTGTTCATTCTGTTTCCGTATCCCTTTTAAGGTGATGTGCTGCCTGTCCGGCGTCATTCTCTGTCTCTTTAAAATGGTGTGCTATCAGTCCCGGTTCATTCTGTGTCTGTTTAAAAGGGATGTGCTGTCTGTCCCGGATTTCAAATTTCAAATTTCAAAAACTACCTTTGGAAGGTGCAGGAAATTTACTTTGTTTGTGTGTTTGTGTCAGCGAGAGAGTGCGTGCAAACGTGCTGCGCGATCTTACTGTGCATTTCATGTCATGTGGGGAAAAAAGGCATTGTTTGCAACTTGAAGCCACACTGATTTGATTGAACACGCATTCGAGGACTACCTGACAGGAGAAGAATCTGCTGTGGGATTTTGCTAATCCACATCTGAAAGAAAGCAAATGACATAAGTTAGAAACATAGCGATTTTAGCAAGAGCTTGCGTATGGACTGTGTGACATGATGACCTCCTTCCCCCTTATTTTCAAATAGAAATCAAATCAAGACAAGACAAGACATGACTGACTTACTGACTTTGTTTATATATATATATATATATATATATAAATATTTATATATATGTATATTTTTATACATTCCCTACTGTTTAACTTTCACAATAAATGTGCTTTTTCTGTTCTGTCTGCACTGGGCTCTAATACATTTGACCTATTTCACAACACAAGCAGCTGCTGTCAGATCCTGCAGAAAGGCACTCGCGACTTTAAAAGATCGCCTTTGTTGCCCACATCTTCCATCGTGGCTTGTCTTCCACCATGGGCTTACTGTGTTTGGGTATTTACTAACTGCACCACCTGATTTCCAGTGGAATTCTTCCTGTCACACAGCCTTCGTTTGATCAAAAATATATAGATTATGAAACAATTATTAATTTATTTAAGTCAAATCAAATTCAATTTTTTGAAATAAAATTGTCAATGTATATATTTTCTTATTATAATAAATATATATATATTTCTAATTGGCTTTTTGTCTGGGTTGGTTTTACTTCCCTCCCTCCTTCCTGCCTGTTTATCACCTGTGGCTTCAACAACCGTCCCAGCCTCGCGTGGTCCTGAGCCCGAGCTCACTCACGCACAGCACAATTGCCTTCAGGAAAGGTAGAAATCTCACATTATTCTTTTCAAAGCGAACTGCTGTCAGTCAAGGGTCATTCTACATCTGTGTAATAGGGATCTGCTTCCTGTTCAGGATCATTCGCTGTCTGCTGAAACGGTGTCTGCTTAAACTCCTTGTCCCAAATATAATCTCAATATAAAAAACAACAAATGTTGCGTCAACGACAGCAGCCGCTTTCCCTCATGGATCAGGGGTCATACTTCGGTTGTAACCGCAATGTTATCAGAAGATTGCAGGTACGAGTCTTGCCGTGGTCAACTAACTCGCCCCGTGAAATTTTATATTTTTTATTTTGATTCTGCCTCAAAACCAACCATCTCGTGCAGTCCCTCAGCTGAAGTAAAGGAAGGCTGCTTGCTGTAAGAAGCAAATGGCACATTTTCATCACTGCCGATCTGGTTCCACGGGCAGAACAGGCGGTGAAGTCGACTTTTTGGCTCGTTATTTATGTTGGATGCAAAGGGGATGGGTGTCTGACTTTGCTGTAAATAGGAGACGAGGTGGCCCAGCGTTTCAGTCGGTGGACTGCTAATCCAATGTGCTCCCACCCTCTTCGTTATTGTGTTAAACATTTTACCCCTCTGGTTTTTTTGTCAATCGCATTTAACCTCATTGCCAAATTCAACATTTACTGACAAGGATGCAGCTCTTTGGCAATGTAATGTCACAAATTAATAATATATTCATCCAAGGGAAAACATGAGCAGGACTATGGAGACGGGGACTCATGAGATAGGTCTCTGAGAGTCAGCACAGGCACTGTGCCGGATCTGGGAGCTACACTCTTCGTCGTCGGTGGCTCGTTGTTCTAGCGTTATGATTCTCAGTTAAATATCCTCATAATTGAAATGCGAGAGATCGCGGGTTCAAATCCCGGACGAGCCCTGCCAACTTTTAGTCAAAGAACCGCATAAGATCCGGTCGACATGTGAGAAAACAGACTTTTCAAATTAAAACGTGTGATTTCGCTCCGTTGTTCTCACATCGTCCAAATCCTGAAGTTTCCCAGGAGCAAAGTGAAACTCACCGAACTGAGTAAAGTTAAAGTATCTCAGATGTACTCGGCTCTGTGTCTCATGGGACAACCTAAACCCGTGTTTGGTTCCGGCCAATACTTGATCAGGAAATCTTCATTTCTGCATGCATGAGCTCACCTCCATTGGTATAAGCGTATATTCAGCGTTCGTCTCCACTTCAACGTCAAACATACTCTGCCCTGAATATGCGTGCGTCCTGTTTCTCTCGTGCCAAAAAGCTGGCTATTGAATTAGTCCCTTGGCTGCCGAATTCAAACCGTACAGGAAATCAATCTGGGGTGGCCAAGCTGCCTGGTATGATTAAAAGGCGTTCACATCCTATATTTCAGGCATGTTTTAGTCTTCTGTCCTCAACATTAGGTTCAACGTATCGGATCATAAGCACCGCTCCCATTGTCTGGTAATGGTTCTGCTGTTCCCACTAACACCTCCTCTGGAGCATTCTTTGTTACATTATTGCCCGCTTTGTGCCATTTATTATTCAATCAATCCTGAGCTCCACTGTATCGCAAACATTCCCTTTTGTCCTTCCTCGCTGCCTATTTTTTTCCAGGCGCTATTTTTGTAAAACAAATGTTTAAACTTTACATTGTTCCTAAAATATCGGAATGATCATCTGACTGAACGTGAACCTGGGATCGTCATCCACAGAATCTGCACGACCTGTTAAAATTAAATAAATCTCTGTTTTTGTTCAATCTGTTTCCGTATCCCTTTTAAGGTGATGTGCTGATGACCGGGGTCTTTTTCTGAGTCTCGAAAATTGTGTGCTATCAGTCCCGGATCGTTCTGTGTCTGTTTAAAAGGGATGTGCTGTCTGTCCAGGATTTCCAATTTCAAATTTGGAGGGTGCAGGAATTTTAGCCTGTTTGTGTGTTTGCGTAAGTGAGAGAGTGCGTGCAAACGTGTTGCGCGATCATACTGTGCATTTCATGTCATGTGAGAAAAAAGGCATCACGTGCAACTTGAAGCCATACTGATTTGATTGAACACGCATTCGAGGACTGCCTGACAGGAGAAGAATGTGCAGTGGGATTTTCTATTGCACATCTGAAAGTAGTCAACTTACATATCGTAGCCAAGTTTGCTGACGATAAAAAATGTGAGGAAAAGCAATGTGTGAGGAGGACACAAAATATCTGCAAAAGGACAAAGGCAGGCACAGTGAGTGGGCACAAATTCGGCAGCTAGAGTATAATGTTTGAATGTGTGAGATCATTCACTTTTGCATAAAATTCACGAGCAGATTATTATTTAAATGGAGAAAGATTGCAAAGTGATGCAGTACAGCGGGAACTGAGGGTACTTGCATGAAACACAAAATGATAGCATGCAGGTATAGCAATTGATCAGGTAGGCCAATGGTATCTTGGCCTTTATTGCAAAGGGGATGGAGTATAAAAGCAGGGAAATCTTGCTACAGCTATATAATTTATGGGTGAGGCCACACCAGGAATACTGCGTGCAGTTTTGTTTACCATATTAACGAAAGGATATACTTGCTTTGGAGGCAGTTCAGAGCAACTTCACTGGGTGTATTCCGGGGATGAGGTGGTTGACTTATGAGGAAAGTTTGAGCTGGCTGGGCCTCTACTCTTTGGAATTCAGAAGAATGAGAGGTGATCTTATTGAAAAGTATAAGATTATGAGGGAGCTTGACAAAGTGAATGCAGAGAGGTTCTTTCCACTGATGGGAGAGACTAGAACTAGAGGGCATGATCTTAGAATAAGGGGCCACCCATTTAAAACAGAGATGAGCACTGTTCGGATATAATTCCAGCCTCTCCCTTTAAAATGAAGGGAACACAAAATAACGAGAAATTACCAAAACCCAGGATTGAACCATGGCCTTTGAAATCTCCAGTCTACTGCTCTCGAACTGACCTATTACACCCGACAGCAACCATACGAAAACTTTCTCACACATTTCTGAAAGAAATTCTAACCCCGGGAGGAATTGCCCCGCCCACTCAATCCTCACTTCGGGGCATTGGGTCCCAAACAAATCTCGGATCTCAGCTTGTGTTACTGTAATGTAAAACGATAATGAAAATCTCTATGCTCAGGTTAAGTTATCGCTGCCTATGGCGCAGGCACACTTTGATTACAGTCTTGTACACGTTGCTAAGTTCAAAATGATGCATGTGTCCACACTGGCAATGAATTGCCTGATAGTCGTGCTGTGATGAGCGAGTTTTTTTTAGGGTGATGCAGCGCCAGAACGTACACGGAAGACTAATGATAATTGTGATTGTTCTCGCACTGCAGTTAACTGTTGGTAAAACTTACAGTGTCAATCAGCAATGTTGAGTGAGGTCGAGTTGTTTACTGCTGAACTTAAAGCAATAATCGGGGAAGTATGTTGTATCGCTGCAACGAATGATGCGCTGCTGATGTTAGGGGCAGCAGCAGTGTGGTGAGCTGCAAGTTTGTTCAGGTGCAGCCACAGTGCGGCTAGGCATCCACTGAAATCTATTTCATTCTGTCCTTTTCTCTGGATTTTTCACTCTTGGAGCCGGTGAACATTTGATTTGGTTTGCCCGTCTCTGGGACAGAGCTGTTCTGTCAGTCTATTCCTGCTTATGACCATTTACGGGACCAGGCCACTGCTTCAACTTTTATCAGCATCCCAGCAATACAAATAAACAGAAGGTTTGCCTCTCTGCCCCAGCGGCAAACAAGAAATGGATGTTATTCCAAATAATTCCCAACCCTTGGGATTCTGTGTGGATTTGTTTTATTTTGAAATATTGGATTTTAAATGTTAGGAAGAATCGAAAAAAATATGAGAAACACTTGAATGGCGCGTAAGGGGATAACGGCATCATTCGCACCAACTGAGCTCACCAGCCACAAAGTGCGTTAAAGATCAGTGCCAGCCCAGCCTGAGGGGATTGTGTTTCCGGCTTACACTGGGTGACCGATTTGCTGCAAAAACATTGAACACATGACACCGCTTAAACATTGTTCACTGTTCATATATAAAACTGGGCAGGGTGTAAATAAGAAGTAACAGAAAAACAGCGCATGAATCTAACAATTCGTTTTTGAAATTAATATCATGCAAGCGCTGAGCAACCCATCTCTCAAGTATTGTCCAGATATAAAACCAGCTTCTCCCCATAAAATGAAAGGAACACAAAATAATCAGCAATTGACGAAACCCGGGACCTTTAAATCATCAGTCTAATGCTCTCCCACCTGAGCTTTTTCGGCCCGACAGCAAATGAAGCAAAACTTCCTCACAGCTTTTTGAAAGAAAAGCTAACTCCGGGAGGAATTGCCCCGCCCACTGAGTCCTCATTTCGGGGCAATGCATCCCAAAGAGATCTCGGAGTTCAGGTTGTGCTAATGTAATATATAATGATAATGAAAATCTTAATGCTCAGGATAAGTTATCAGTGCCCATTGGCCAGCATTATCTGATTCCAATCTTGCACACGTTGCTAAGTTTACAATGTTGAATTTTCCACACTGGCAGTACGTTGACTGATAGCCGTGCTGTGATAAGCAAGGGTGGTGTGGTGCAAAAAGGTACACTGAAGACTAATGATGGACATGACTGGCAACATTTACTGTGTCAATCAGCAATTCTAGTGTCAGTTGTTGAGAGAGGTCTAGTCATTGACTGCTGACTTTAAAACAGCAGGCACAGAAGTGTATGTTGTATAACTGCAACAAATGATGCGCTGCTGATGGTTGGAGCAGCAGCAGTGTGGTGAGCTGTAAAATTGTTCAGGAGTACCACTGTAAAGAGCCGAAAATACACTGTACTCTGAAACAAACCGAGGCTGCAGCGGTAAAAGCACCAAATCCTCACAATTAGTCCACCGGGGAAGCTACTGCAAATATCTTTGCCAGCAAACAGTTTGTTATGTATGCACGCCTACAATATTATGATGTAATGTTATGATGTACTGTAACACTGAATGTACCCTCACCCTGTACATACCTTACCTGTACACCAGAGGCTGCTGCTGCTAGAGACCTAAGGGTCACCTGCACACTGCAGGTAACGCTGTATAAAAGGGAGCTCACCTCTTGGTGTCATCAATCTAGGTGCTGCAATAAAGGACTACAGTCTTCACAGTTTAAGTGTCATACCCCTGCCTCGTGGAATCATTAACAGAATGTCTACCTACACAATAACTGGCGAAGAGGTCACGAACTACACGCACAACATTTCGAATGTCAGCAACTGTCAACTATTCACCGATGAGGAAGATATGGACGCCTTCGTGGAAAGTTAAAAGCACTTCTTCAGAATCAACGACCTGGATGGGGACACACCGGCTACACTGCCGCACAAGTGCGGGGCCGTCCTGCTTATTAGTTGTGGGCGCACTATCCATGGCCTTGTCAGGGACTTGCTAGCCCCAGCGAAGACAACAACCAAGAGCTATGGGGAACTTTAAATTTAATACATGAGTAACTAAAACCCAAAGACAGACCCTCACAGACAGGGACCGGTTCTACACTCACCGGCGACCCGAAGGACAAGAAATTGCTAAGTATGCTGCAGATTTAATCAGATCACCATGTGATTTTGGCGACCACCTTAACGAAGCACTGAGGGACATATTTGTCAGTGGAATCGGCCACAAGGGCCTCCTCCACACACTGCTCTCTGCGGAAAGCACAGTCACCTAGCAGAATGCAATTAAATTGAGCCAGGCCTACGTGATTTCAGTCGGCGACTCCAAGCGAATAATGACCCACACCCAGAACTCTAAACTAACGAATTCAGTGAACTGAATGGCTACTTCTAAAGTCAGAATTGCTGCCCCGAGTCCCGCAGCCCTGAGCCCACTACATGGGCAAATCGGCTAGCCCCATGCTGGCGCTGTGGAGGAAACCACAGGCCCAGCAATGCCGCTACAAAGTCTATAGATGCAGAGGCTGCAAAGCGAAAGGGTAGCTTCAGAGAATGTACAGAAAAAGCTTTACTCACCACGTCGCTGAAGAATTGTCTGATCACCTGGGCTCCGACATAGATGAAGACGAAGCTGCTCAACCCCTAGAAGAAGAGTGTGGAATTTATACCCGCTGCACTGAAAGTGCCCCATGGAAGATGGAAGTAGATATCATAGTAGTTCCAGTTTCGATGGTGATCGAAACAGGGGCGAACCAGTCTTTAATGAGCCAGCCGACCTTTGAAAAACTTTGGATCAATCTCGCCAAACGAGCAAAACTGTCTCCGGTCCAAGCGAAGCTGCTCACCTACACCAAAGGCAAACCACAGTCGTTGGCAGCGGGGATGTCTACCTCTTCCAGGGCAGTGTAATGAACAAACCCCCCCTGTGCATCACTGCCATCGATGGTCCAACACTGCTGGGAAGAAGTTGGATGAAGCAGGTCCAAGTCAGTCGAAGTGATGACGGTCTCCGGGCTCCAGCAATCCACATCCCATTCACTAGAGAACGTGGATCCATGGCTGCACCTAGAAATCCTACCGTCCAGCTCAACTGCGCGGCGACAACTTCACAACACCATGGCGAGATCATCAGAACCAAAGGTCCAGACTTCACCTTCCGGGCCAAGGCAGAACTCCAAGGGAAGCAAATCGTCGTGAAAAATGGATTCCCGGAGTCTGTGGCTGTACCTGAGAAGGAAAGATCACCACAGCCTAACTGGAGGAGAGCGAGAAGATGGCAGCCGCACCACGAGGCGAAGAACCTAAATTCAGTATGGCCACGACCTGACCACGAGGGGCAGCGTTGGAGGAGCGACACGTGGCAACAAGCGGCGAAGCAGATTGGAAGGCCCCCTTAAAGGAGACCGGTAACTGAAAGAATTTAAAAGGACAGTTTCACTGTAAAGATGAGAAGGACTTTAAAGTTAAAAATGCAGTTAGCAAATGCGGGTATGATAATGTAACGTTGAATTGTGATGCCGGAGTAACTGATGAGAAAATGTAATGAATGCTTGTGTAAGTGATGTTGATAACAAGTTTGTAACGCGTAATGATGATGATAGAAATTTAAAAATGCCAAATGCAACCATGTATGGAGAGACCAAGATAAAATAAATTGATTTAAATGTTGGAAGTGACAATGTAAAGAGAGAAAGCAGTTTTGATTGGACTATGTATGAATGGAGCCAATGTGTCATGTATAGAAGAAGTATACTGTTAAAGGACACCGGGTTCAACAGGGACAATGTTTATGCCAGAGGAATACCCCAGTGGGAGATCCGCAGGTCCAGCGGGCTACCTGTCCATGTAGCCTGGTCTTTTGGGACAAATGTGATGACCCAGGAAGGGCTTACACACACACAGTGTGTACAGACCCACTGCCGGGACAGGGACAGTGGTCAATGGGCAGCACAGCCACCAATACTGGCGACCTGCCCCAGATCGGCCCTACATCCCCGATGAGGGTAGCAGCAGACCGGATCAGACCTACTGTGTCCAAAACGGAAGCGATCCAGAGAGCATCCAGACCCCGTAACACGACGGAGTTGCATTCATTCCTGGGGCTCCTGAATTATTTTGGTCACTTTCTTCCCAAATTGAGCAGGCTGTTAGAGCCGCTACACGTGCTCCTGCACAAAGGTCGTGATTGGGTCTGGGGGGGACAGCCAGGAAAGGGCTTCTGATTGAGCACAAAATGTGTTATGCTCCAACAATATGTTAACGCTATATGACCCATGTTAGAAACTTGATTTAACATGCGATTCGTCGTCCTATGGGGTCAGGTGTGTGTTGCAGCATGTGAATGCCAATGGTCAGTTACAGCCGGTAGCTTATGCCTCCAGATGTCTGTCGCAGGCAGAACGGGGCTACGGGATGGTAGAAAAGTAAGCGATTGCATGGATATATGATGTAAAAAAATTCACCAGTACCTGTTTGGCAGGAAGTTTGAGCTGGAGACAGATCACAAACCCCGAACGTCCCTTTTGGCCGACAACAAGGCCAAATATGCAAATGCATTGACCCCCATACAGAGGGGGCACTCACGTTGGCCGCCTATGACTATACAATTCAGCACAGACCGGGCACTGAAAACTGCACCGATGCACTCAGCAGGCTTCCACTAGCCACCACCGAGGGGCCAACCGAGAATCCTGCTGAGATGGTCATGGCTGTTGAAGTTTTCGAAACGAAGGCTCACCTGTGACAGCCCGTCAGATCAAGATCTGGACAAATAGAGACCCACTACTGTCTTTAGTCAAGAAATGTGTCCTAAATGGGGACTGGGCAGCCACATACGGGGCATTCCCTGAGGAATTCAAACCATTTCACAGACGCAAAGATAAACTCTCGATTCAGGCAGATTGCCTACTATGGGGAAACCGTGTAGTCATGCCCCAGATGGGCAGAGAGATGTTCAACAGAGAACTCCACAATGAGCACCCGAGCATTGTCACGATGAAGGCAATTGCCAGGTCACACGTTTGTTGGCCAGAGATAGATGCAGAAATGGAATTTTGTGTTCACAGATGCAACACGTGTGCCCAGCTGGGCAATGCGCCCAGGGTAGTCCCCCCTTAGCCCCTGATCCTGGCCCGCCAAACCATGGTCATGTATCAATGTGGACTACGCAGGTCCTTTCATGAGAAAAATGTTTTTGTTTGCAGTAGACGCCTACTTCAAATGGATCGAGTGTGACATTCTCAATTCAAGCACATTCGCCGCCAAGGTAGAAAGTCAACGTGCAATGTTCGCTGCCCATGGTCGACCGGACGCCTTGGTCAGCGACAATGGCCCGTGCTTTACAAGCATTGAATTCCAGGACTTCATGGCAGGAAATGGTATCAACCATGTCAGAACGGCACCGTTCAAGCAGGCCTCAAATGGTCAGGTGGAACGAGCAGTGCAGATAATCAAACAGGGAATGCTCAGAATCCAAGGGTGTTGCCTACAAAGCCGCTTATCATCCTCCTGTTGGCCAATAGATACCGACCACACTCGCTCACAGGTGTTCCACCCACAGCGCTGCAAATGAAAAGGACACTCAAAACCAGGTTATCCATTATACACCCCAGCATGAAAGAAATTGTTGAGAGCAGGCGCCAGTCACGATGTGACTACCATGACGGGAATGCGAGGGTGCGATGTATTGAAGTCAATGACTCTGTCTTTGTCCTCAACTACGCTGCAGGGCTTAAATAACTCGCAGGCACTGTGATTGCCTAAAGAGGGGAATAGGATTCTGATAGTTAAACTTATCAATGGACAAATCTGCCTCAAACACGTGAATTAATTAAAAAGGGGGTTCAGCAACCCCATAGAAGAAGCAGAGGAAGAACACGATATGGAGTTCACTCCTCCACAGGTGACCGAATATCGGAATCAAGCGGAGGAGAGCCCAGTCACTGTGGGCAGTCCGGACAGGCCTGAAGCAGCATAAACAGCAGACACTCAGACCAGCGTCCAACAACTGGATCCCCAACTCAGGCGCTCTACAAGGGAGCGTAAACCACCAGAGAGACTTAACCAATGATCCCAATAAGACTTTGGGGAGAGGTGATGTCATGTATTCAACTGTCATTGTAACCCATGTATAAACTGACCTAAGTTGTACACCGTGAGAACATTGACCACAAGGGGGTGAACTTGTGGGGGACAATCCTAACCTGGACTTTCAGGTATCAAAGGGGAAGCTCCACCCATTATCTTCACTTCAGTGCTGGCTAATAAATGTCACTGGTCACAGAGTGACCTTCTCTCAAGTATGGGCCTCGTGTGCATTTATAGTCTGTAGTAAGGACATATTAGACAGAGTGTTCAAACTGCCCCGGTTCTGGTCTCTGTAAGAACTCCCATTCTGGATTGTTATACTGCGGGGAGTGTCGGGTTAATAAACGGACTAACGCAACAGGAATTGAAAAATAACTTTGATAAGTACTTGCGAGAGAGAATGTGTGACTGAAATCTGAGTCTCAGCTTCTAAACATGCTTTTAATTCGGCAGGCGTTGTAAATGAACAGGTCTGAGAGTGAAGCTGCTTATCTGAGAATTCAAAACTAAATCTACAGCTGGAACTCCAAAGGTTCACACACTTATTCAGGAAATAATTAGTGATTTAAGTTTAAAGGGAGATGCGTTTGTGCAGCTCTTTCAGAGAAGTTGTGAATGGCTCTTAAAAGAGCCGTTATGTTTGGGTTTGATCTCTCAGGACAGCGCACAGTTTTACTTGGAGCATGTGTACTTGGGCACCGCCTTTGTCGATTCCGACACGGCGTGCTTGGCCAGCTCCCCGGGCAGCAGCAGACGCATGGCGGTCTGTATCTCCCGGGAGCTGCTGGTGCGGCGCTTGTTGTCATGGGCCAGGCGGGAAGCCTCACCCGCGATGAGCTCCAAAATGTCGTTCACAATCGAGTTCATGATGCCCATGGCCTTGAAGAGATGCCAGTGTCAGGGTGAACCTGCTTTGTCACTTTGTAGCTCTAAATGGAGTAACTCTCCTTCCTCTACTTTCTGCGCTTCTTGCCGCTCTTCGGTGGCATTTTAGTGACTGTTTTCTGGGAGCCTTTCTTGGCAGTAACTAATAAGAACATAAGAACATAAGAATTAGGAACAAGAGTAGGACATCTAGCCCCTCGAGCCTGCTAAACCATTGAACACGATTATGGCTGATCTGGCCGTGGAATCAGCTCCACATACCCGCCCGCTCCCCGTAACCCTTAATTCCCTAATTGGTTAAAAATCTATCTATCTGTGATTTGAATACATTCAATGAGCTAGCCTCAACTGCTTCCTTGGGCAGAGAATTCCACAGATTCACAACCCTCTGGGAGAAGAAATTCCTTCTCAACTCGGTTTTAAATTGGCTCCCCCGTATTTTGAGGCTGTGCCCCCTAGTTCTAGTCTCCCCGACCAGTGGAAACAACCTCTCTGCCTCTATCTTGTCTATCCCTTTCATTATTTTAAATGTTTCTATAAGATCACCCCTCATCCTTCTGAACTCCAACGCGTAAAACTGTTTCTCCTGGTGGTGGGAGCGTGCTCAGCGGCCGCCATATTGGTCAGGGCGGTCTCACGGCGCATGCACGGTCATTTGTGCAGGGACAAAGGGTGGGCGGGGCTTCAGCATGTCTGTCAGTTTGATTGGTCACATGTTTATGTCCAGCTCAGTGGCCCCTGAAAGGTAGCCTTGTTGTTCTGATAGTCGTCTGGTGAACCTGCGCCAGCATGCCTCACCCTATTGGGTCAGACCAGCCCAAGCTAACCCTATTTGGCCAGCCCAGGCTCACCTTAATGGGCCAACACAGTCTCATCTCCTTGGGTCAGCCCGGGCTCACACTATTGGGCCAGACCGAGCTCACCCTTTTGGGTCACCCAGGCACATCCTATTGGGCCAGACCGGGCTCACCCTATTGGGTCACCCAGGCACATCCTATTGGGCCAGCCCGGGCTCACCCTATTGGGTCACCCAGGCACATCCTATTGGGCCAGCCCGGGTTGACCCTATTGGGCCAGCACAAAAGGCCCAGGGATCAGCAGAGAAAATCAGCAGCTCATTATTCTCACTTTGCGTACTTACCCAACCATGTTAGCTCGAAATGATGAATAACATCTGCCTTTCAATGTGGAAGGAGAAACATTTTTCATTCTGTCTGTGGGAAAATATTTCAAACATCAATGTGACTGGAAAAGCAGCGACACACACATATCCTATCCGAGTGAGAATGTTCCAGAGTACTGACTGTGGAAAGAACTTCAACCAGTTACACAGCCTGAAAAACATCGTAACATTCACAGCGGGGAGAAACTACACGTGTTCTGTGTGTGGACGAAACTTCAACTGATCGTCCAAACTGGGGAGAGACAAGTACATCTGCTCCACGGAGAAATCATGGAAATGAGAAGACTCTGGGAAAGGGATTCAGTTCCCCGACTGATCTAGAAATCCATCATCGCAGTCACACTGGGGAGAGACCATTCACCTGCTCTGTGTGTGGCCAAGGTTACACTCAGTCATCTGATCTGCTGAAACTCCAGCGAGTTCACACTGGGGAGGTGTGGGAAGGGATTTACTCAGTCATTTGTATTGCGAGTTCGCAAGTCACTGCAGGAGTTGGGTTCTACTGTCATTACTGCTGTAAATCACATCCTGACTGAATCGTGTTCATTCTGTGAGTTGGGATTTGTTTCTGCTGATCTTACCTACCCATAAAACTGGGCTGGAGTTTACTATTTTGATATTTCAAATAACACAGTGTGTCGATACTTGATGTCTCCATGATAAGAGGAAACACATTTGTGTCTTGTTATCGACTGCTTTATTTTGCGCCTTTACTCCTTTCTAACTGTAGATTGTTTCATTTCTCAGATCTTTGATTATTCTCAGGACAAGTTCCAGTTCCCGATACCGTCCAGGCAGCCTTGATGTCCAGGGTAGGGTTAGCTAACACGCCCGGGATCACTAAACACAAAATCCAGTCTGTTAATCACTTACACATACTGGAATTTTCAGGTGTACACAGCATCTCTGTCACCTTCAATGTTTGAGTAGAGTGTCACCCCTGCAAAGCTGGTTTCAATTTAAATTTGAATCCACACAGTAAATGTATTTTTTTAAATATCTACAATTAAACTGATCACATCAACTAATTGGCAAAGGTTTACAGTCAACTAGATGAACAAGTAAAAACATCATGGCCCAATAACACAGCTCTATATTCACTGGAGAAACTCTGTTATCTCATCCTCGAATGTCAGTTGGTGAGATGAGAGACTGAATCTCTTTCCACACTCAGCTGGTAAATGACCTCTCCCTGATGTGTTTCCACCCAACGCACATCTGCATCGATTCCCACAGTCCCCACATTTACAGTATTTAGTCAGCTGGGCACAAGAGTCTGAGAGGTTGACGAATGGTTGAAGTTCTATCCACGCACAGAACATGTGTACTGTTTCTCAGCGCTCTGATTGTTGTTTTTCCAAAGGCTGATGATAAGGTTATCCTGATGAATCTGGTGAATCTCTCAAATCTTGATGTGATGTTTGGTTTGAGTTACCAAGTTGCAGATCCTCCCATTCTAATACCCTGCAAATGTATGTTACAAAAGTTGTTAATTTAAGTACAGGATATAAATTCAGAATAAACAAATCTAGATTCTATAGGACATTCTGTCCCCTCCTGTCCCTCCAAATATGTAAAAGCCTTATTCTAGACACTCTCCCTCCATCCTTACGGTCTAAAATCAACTGCGAGTTACTTTCTCCAGGAAGTGCTGAATCTGGCTGGGTTAAATCCACAGAAATGTGTTAACCTCTGGTGCTTCACCATCAGTCGACTCAGAGAATGTCAGCAGGATTTCCACCGTGGTAGTCATCAGAGCCGAATCCAATCCAACCTCCAAATGACATCCACAAACCTCCAAATTGATGTCACTGGATCAGTATCAAGAGCAAGGGTAGTGGCTAATTTTTACTCATATTTCGCCCAGTGGTTATGAGGACAATTATAACCCCTGAACTGCTGCATTGGCTGAGAACAACTAACAGCCCAGACCAAGGACCGAACTTGGGAACTTCCCAGTCAGTATTGCAGAGTGTTCTAAAATTTGGGGGGTTGAGGGAGGGTTGGAAAGAATATTTTGAAACACATTTTACTCCACCTTTAAACAAAACCTTCGTCACACTGCACAATTCTGAAATTTTTCCAAATTAAACAAGCAAGTCAAATGGATTATAAAAACAATGTGGCATTTTCGAAAGACTCAAGTCACTCGAATAGACAGCTTTACAATCACAGGACAATACAGAAGGGAGCGAATGTTAATGGGAGCTCGGTTAGTGAAGTCCGCCAACACTCTGAGATAAACTGGGCTGATCCTTTAAGTATAAATAGGCAGAGAAAAGAGAGTCCCTGTCCCTTTAAATAGCTGCCCCATTCCCCCGGGCAGTGGGAGGAGCAACGGCGCGCAACCTCTTGAGATACTGACACAGCAAACACCGCCGAATGGCTTCCCGCAGGTTCCTAAAGTGGTAAGAAATAAATTGCCTCAGGGTAAGTAGAACAACTGAAAAAAATTCACACAGGGTCGTTGCTATGTGCGTGTGTGTGTGTGTGTAAACAAAACACATCATTCCTAAACTTTGCGAGAGATAAGCTACTTTCTGCACCAGCGATCATCCAGCATTTTATTTCCTATTATTTACAATGCAATTGCAGAGTGTTTAATTCAGTTACCATTTATTGATGACCCATTTTCTTGTGTGCTATTGTTTAGAAAGTAATGACAGAATGACCATTCAGTTACCAAGGTGACCATGTCTGTCCGCAGTATTCATTGGGAAGGGGATTAAATCATTGCTCTGGGATTTGGATGCTGTGGGAACATCGGCGCAAAATCACACGTTTTAATGTTAAATATGTTTGTTTTCTCACATGTCGACCGGCTGTGAGAAATGGAACTTTGAGTAACAAATGGCGGGGCTCGTCGGCGAACCTCTCACATATCAAATGTGATTTTCCCGAAGCAAGAATCATACCCCTAGACCAACGAGCCGCCGACAGTAAGGAGTGCAGCTCTCATATTCTGACGGTAGTGAGAAAATATATTAGGCCCATCGTGCTTGTGCTGTCCCTCAGAGAACTATCTAATTCGTCCCCCTCTCCATCGTCCTACAAATGTTATCCTTTTTACGAATATATTATTAATTTGAGACATGACATGAGCAAAGTACAGCATCATTGCAAGTAAAAGGGGAATTTGGCGATGAAGTTAAATGTGAATGACAAAACGACCAGGAAGGTCAAAGCTGTAAGACAATGATGACGAGAATGGGATTCGCACCCATTGCACAGAGCGCATTAGCAGTCCATCACCTTAACCTCTCGGCCAAACCGTCTCTGCTTCAAAACATCGTCAGCCATGCAATCTCTTGCTTTGTGTATCCAAACAAAAATAATGTGCAAGAAAGTCCACTTCACAGCTTGCTCTGCCCTTGCATGCAGATCGACAAAGATTAAAACGTGTCATTAGATTATTTAAGCAATCAGCCTTCCTTTACTTCAGGTGAGTGACTGGAAGAGACGGTTGGTTTCTCGGCAGAATCACAACAAAGAATGTAAAATTTCACACAGCGAGCTAAGATGACCGCAGCACGTCTCGAACCTGCAATCTTCTGATAACTTCGCGGTTATAATCAAAATCATACATCTTATCCATTGGGTCACGCGTCCTCTGCCAACACCATCCATTGTGTTGTTGTTTATATTGCGAGCAAATTCGGGGCCACTGCAATATCAAGGACTGGATTTAGGAAAAGATGAGCATATTTCGAGTGAATGAACAGATGCACGGAGATCTGGGTGCGCACCGGCGCAGGCAAGCCCAAACAATACAGGATGACCCGGGTTTATGAGAAAATCCGTTTCAAAGTTAAAGATTATGAACCGGAACTGACAACCAGCCCGTTTAAATAGACACAGAATGATCGGGCACTGCAAGGAGATCGCTTTTACCCAGATGCAGAATGACACTTGACTGACAGCAGTTCTCTTTTAAAAGAATAAAGTGAGATTTCTATCATCCCTGAAGGCAATTGTGTATTGGGCCTCAGGACCACGCGGGGCAGAGACGGTTATTGAAGCCACAGGTGATAAACAAGCAGGAAGGAGGGAGGGACGTAAAACCAGCCCAGACTGAAATATATATATATTGAACATTTTAAGAAAATAAATGCATTTAAATTTCATCTAAAAAAAATTGAATTTGAGTTGCTGGAAATGAGGTGTGCAGTCAATCATTACCCAAACACAGTAAGCCCATGGTGGAAGACAAGTCACGAGGGAAGATGTGGGCTACAAAGGCGATCTTTTAAAGTCGCGTGTGTCTTTCTGCTGGATCTGACAGCCGCTGCTTGTGCTGTGAAAGACGTCAAATATAATAGAGCCCGGTGCAGGCGGAACAGAAAAAGCATATTTATTTTGGAAGTTCAAGATTTGGGATTACATATCAAGGACTAGATTTCGGAAAAGATGAGCATATTTCGAGTGAATGAACAGATGCACGGCGATCTGGGTGCGCATCGGCGCAGGCAAGCCCAATGTAAATTGAAACACAACAGTTTAACAATTCGGTCATTGCAGCTGAAATCATACTCCTTCTCAAACTATACAGGATGACCCGGGTTTATGAGAAAATCCGTTTCAAAGGGAAAGATTATGAACCGGAACTGACAACCAGCCCGTTTAAACATACACAGAATGATCCGGAACTGCAAGGACATCGCTTTTACCCAGTTGCAGAATGACCCTTGACTGACAGCAGTTATCTTTTAAAAGAATAAAGTGAGATTTCTATCATCCCTGAAGGTAATTGTGTATTAGGCCTCAGGACCACGCGGGGCAGAAACGGTTATTGAAGCCACAGGCAGGAAGGTGGGAGGGACGTAAAACCAGCCCAGATTGAAATATATATATATTTAACATTTAAAGAAAATAAATGCATTTAAATTTTACATTTAAAAAATTGAATTTGAGTTGTTTTAAATAAATAAATAATTGATTCATAATCTATATATTTTTTGTTTAAAGGAAGGCTGTGTGACTGGAAGAATTTCATTGGAAATGAGGTGTGCAGTCAATCATTGCCCAAACACAGTCAGCTCATGGTGGAAGACAAGTCACGAGGGAAGATGTGGGCTACAAGGCGATCTTTTAAAGTCGCGTGTGTCTTTCTACTTGATCTGACAGCAGCTGCTTGTGCTGTGAAAGAGGTCAAGTGCAATAGAGCCCGGTGCAGGCGGAACAGAAAAAGCATATTTCATTTGGAAGTTCAAAATTTGGGATTACATATAAATATACACATATTTATACATGTATAAACAAAGTCAGTCAGTCAGTCATGTCTTGTCTTGTCTTGTCTTGGTTTGATTTGATTTGAATTTGAAAATAAGGATGGAGGATGTCGTCATATCATACAACCCACACGCAAGCCCTGGCTAAAATCGCTATATTTCTTACTTGTGTATTTTCCCTTCTTTCAGATGTGGAATAGCAAAATCCCACAGCAGATTCTTCTACCGTCAGACAGTCCAGGAAGGAGTGTTCAATCAAATCAGTCCGGTTTCAAGTTGCATGTAATGCATTTTTCTCACATGACAGTAAGATCGCACAGCACGTTTGCACACACTCTGGCTTACACAAACACACAAACAAACTAAAATTCCTGCACCCTCCAAAGGCAGTTTTTGAAATTTGAAATTGGAAATCCGGGACAGACAGTACATCACTTTTAAACAGGCACAGAATGATGCGTGTCTGATAGCACACCATTTTAAAGAGACAGAGAATGATCTCGGACAGACAGCATATCCCTTTAAAAGGGACACGGAAATAGAATGAATAAAAACAGATAAATATGTAAAACTCGACAGGTCGTGCAGATTCTGTGGAGGAAGAATCCGGTTTCACGTTCTGTCGGATAATCATTCCGATATTTTAGGAAAAAGTTAAAGATTACAGATTTTTTCAACAAAAATAGCGCCTGGAAAAAATACGCAGCGAGAAAGGTCAAATGGGAACGTCTGTGATTCAGTGGAACACAGGAGTGATTAAATAATAAATGGCACAATGGAAAAAGGCAAAGTGGGTGGTAATCGGGCAATAACGTAACAAAGGATGGTCCAGAGGAGGTGTTAGTGGGGATAACAGAACCATGACCAGGCAATATAGGGTGTCACCGCCTTTGAACCAGACCAGGCAGCTTTGCCAGCCCGGATTGATTCCCTGTCCGCTTTGAATTCGGCAGACAAGGGACTAATTCAAAAGGCAGTTTCTCTCATCTTTTCAGCTCTAGAGAAACAGGACGCACTGATATTCAGGGCAGAGGTGGAGATTGACGCTGAATGTATGCTTATCCCAATTGAGGTGAGCTTATGCGTACAGACAGCAAGATATACTGATCAAGTATTGGCCGGAACCAAACAAGGGTTTAGGTTAACCAACGAGTCACAGAGCCGAGTACCTCTGAGATATTTTAACTGTACTCAGTTTGGCGTGTTTCACTTTGCTCTGGGATTTGGATGCTAAGCGAACACCGGCGCAAAATCACACGTTTTAACGTGAAATATGTCTGTTTTCTCACATGTCGAGTGGCTGTGAGAAGCGGAACTTTGAGTAAAACATGGCGGGGCTCGACCGGGATTTGGCCCGAGACCTCTCACATTTCAAATCTGATCATTCCTAAGCGAGATTCATACCCGTAGACCAACGAGCTGCCGACAGTGAAAAGCGCATCTCTCAGATTCTGACGGGAGTGAGAAAAGATATTGGGCCCATCGTACTTGTGCTGTCCCTCAGAAACCTATCGAATTAGTCTCCCTCGCCATTGTCCTGCAACTGTTCTCCTTTTGACGAATATATTATTAATTTGAGACATGACATGAGCAAAGTACAGCATCCTTGTAAGCAAAAGGGGAATTTGGCGATGAGGTTAAATTTGAATGACAAAACGAGATCAAAGCTGTAAGCCAACGACGACGATGGGATTCGAACCCATGCGTGCAGAGCACAATGGATCAGCAGTCCATCGCCTTAATCTCTCGGCCACCTCGTCACATGTACAGCGTGTCGTCAGCCATTCAATCTCCTGCTTTTTGTATCCAAACAAAAATAATGTGCAAGAAAGTCCACTTCACAGCTTGCTCTGCCCGTGCATGCAAATCGACAATGATGAAAACATGTCATGAGATTCTTTAAGCAAACAGACTTCCTTTACTTCAGGTGAGTGACTGGAAGAGATGGTTGGTTTCTCGGCAGAATCACAACAAAAAAAGTAAAATTTCACGCAGCAAGCTCAGTTGAACGCGAATCTGCAATCTTCGCGGTTATAATCGAAGTCAGACGCCTTATCCATTAGGCCACGCGGTCGCTGCCAACACCATCCATTGTGTTATTGTGTATATTGATAGCAGATTCGGGGCAACTGCAATATCAAGGACTGGATTTAGGAAAAGATGAGCATATTTCGAGTGAATGAACAGATGCACGGCGATCTGGGTGCGCATCGGCGCAGGCAAGCCCAATGTAAATTGAAACACAACAGTTTAACAATTCGGTCATTGCAGCTGAAATCATACTCCTTCTCAAACTATACATGATGACCCGGGTTTATGAGAAAATCCGTTTCAAAGGGAAAGATTATGAACCGGAACTGACAACCAGCCCGTTTAAACATACACAGAATGATCCGGAACTGCAAGAACATCGCTTTTACCCAGTTGCAGAATGACCCTTGACTGACAGCAGTTCTCTTTTAAAAGAATAACTTGAGATTTCTATCATCCCTGAAGGCAATTGTGTATTGGGCCTCAGGACCACGCGGGGCAGAGACGGTTATTGAAGCCACAGGCAGGAAGGAGGGAGGGACGTCAAACTAGCCCAGATTGAAATATATATATATTTAACATTTTAAGAAAATAAATGCATTTAATTTTTTTAAATTCAATTTGAGTAGTTTTAAATAAATAAATAATTGATTCATAATCTATATATTTTTTGATTGAAGGAAGGCTGTGTGACTGGAAGAATTTCATTGGAAATGAGGTGTGCAGTCAATCATTGCCCAAACACAGTAAGCCCATGGTGGAAGACAAGTCACGAGGGAAGATGTGGGCTACAAAGGTGATATTTTAAAGTCGCGTGTGTCTTTCTGCTGGATCAGACAGCAGCTGCTTGTGCTGTGAAAGAGGTCAAATGTAATGGAGCCCGGTGCAGGCTGAACAGAAAAAGCATATTTCTTTTGGAAGTAAAAAATTTGGGATTACATATAAATATACACATATTTATATATGTATAAACAAAGTCAGTCATGTCTTGTCTTGTCTTGTCTTGGTTTGATTTGATTTGAATTTGAAAATAAGGATGGAGGATGTCGTCAAATCACACAGCCCACACGCAAGCCCTGGCTAAAATCGTTATATTTCTTACTTGTGTATTTTCCCTTCTTTCAGATGTGGAATAGCAAAATCCCACTGCAGATTCTTCTACCGTCAGACAGTCCACGAAGGAGTGTTCAATCAAATCAGTACGGTTTCAAGTTGCATGTAATGCATTTTTCTCACATGGCAGTAAGATCGCACAGCACGTTTGCACACAATCTGGCTTACACAAACACACAAACAAACTAAAATTCCTGCAACCTCCAAAGGCAGTTTTTGAAATTTGAAATTGGAAATCCGGGACAGACAGCACATCACTTTTAAACAGACACAGAATGATGCGGGTCTGATAGCACACCATTTTAAACAGACAGAGAATGATCTCGGACAGAGAGCACATCCCCTTAAAAGGGACACGGAAATAGAATCAATAAAAACAGATAAATATGTAAAACTCGACAGGTCGTGCAGATTCTGTGGAGGAAGAATCCGGTTTCACGTTCTGTCGGATAATCATTCCGATATTTCATGAAAAAGTTAAAGATTACAGATTATTTCAACAAAAATAGCGCCTGGAAAAAATACGCAGCGAGAAAGGTCAAATGGAAACGTCTGTGATACAGTGGAACGCAGGAGTGATTAAATAATAAATGGCATAATGGGAAACGGCAAAGTTGGTGGTAATCGGGCAATAACTTAACAAAGGATGGTCCAGAGGAGGTGTTAGTGGGAATAGCAGAACCATTACCAGACAATGAGTGCGGTGCTTTTGATCCGATACGTTGAACCTAATGTTGAGGTCTGAAGACGAGAACATGCCGACAATATAGGGTGTCACCGCCTTTTAATCAGACCAGGCAGCTTTGCCAGCCCGGATTGATTTCCTGTCCGCTTTGAATTCGGCAGCCAAGGGTCTAATTCAAAAGCCAGCTTCTCTCATCTTTTCAGCTCCAGAGAAACAGGACGCACTCATATTCAGGGCAGATGTAGAGATTGACGCTGAATGTATGCTTATCCCAATTGAGGTGAGCTTATGCGTACAGAGAGGAAGATATACTGATCAAGTATTGGCCTGAACAAAACAAGCGTTTAGGTTATCCAACGAGTCACAGAGCCGAGCACCTCTGAGAAACATTAACTATACTCAGTTTGGCGGGGTTCTCTTTGCTTTGGGATTTGGACGCTAAGGGATCATCAGCGCAAAATCACGCGTTTTAACGTGAAAGATGTCTGATTTCTCACATGTCAAGCGGCTGTGAGAAGCGGAACTTTGAGTAAACAATGGCGGGGCTCGTCCGGGATTGAGCCCGAGATCTCTCGCATTTCAAATGTGCTCATTCCTAAGCGATAATCGTACAGCTAGACCAACGAGCCGCCGACGGTGAAGAGCGTAGCTCTCAGATTCTGACGGTAGTGAGAAAAGATCTTCGGCACATCGTGCTTGTGCTGTCCCTCAGAGACCTACCTAATTAGACCCCCTCTCCATCGTCCTTCAAATATTATCCTCTTGACTATTATATTATTAATTTGAGACATGAGATGACATGAACAAAGTACACCATCCGTGTCAGTAAAAGGGAAATTTGGTGAAGAGGTTAAATGTGATTGACAACACGACCCGGGAAATCAAAGCTGTAACACAACGACGACGAGGATGGGATTCGAACCCATGCGTGCAGAGCACTCTACATTAGCAGTCCTGTGTCCTGAATGGGGACTGGGCAGCCATGTACGGGGCATTCTCTGAGGAATTCAAACCATTTCACAGGCACAAGGATAAACTCTCGATTTAGGCCGATTGCCTACTATGGGGAAACTGTGTAGTCATGCCCCAGATGGGCAGAGAGATGTTCATCAGAGAACTCCACAATGAGAACCCGGGCGTTGTCATAATGAAGGCAATTGCCAGCTTACACGTTTGGTGGCCAGGGATAGATGCAGACCTGGAACTTTGTGTTCACAGATGCAACACGTGTGCCCAGCTGGGCAATGCGCCCAGGGACGCCCCCCCTTAGTCACTGGTCCTGGGCCGCCAAACCATGGTCACGCATCCATGTGGACTACGCAGGTCCTTTCATGAGAAAAATGTTTTTGGTTGTAGTAGACGCCTACTCCAAATGGATCAAGTGTCACATTCTCAATTCAAGCACATCCTCGGCCATGATGGAAAGTCGACGTGCAATGTTCGCCACCCATGGTCTACCGGACGTCTTGGTCAATGGCCAGTGCTTTGCAAGCATTGAATTCCAGGACTTCATGGCTGGAATTGGTAATAACCATGTCAGAACGGCACCGTTCCAGCCGGCCTCAAATGGTCAGGCGGAACGAGCAGTGCAGATAATCAAACAGGGGATGCTCAGAATCCAAGGCGGTTCCCTGCAAAGCCGCTTATCATGTCTCCTGTTGGCCAATAGATCCCGACCATACTCGCTCACAGGGGTTCCACTCGCAGAGCTGCTAATGAAATGGACGCTCAAAACCATGTTATCCCTTATGCACCCCACCATGAAATAAATTGTTGAGGGCAGGCGCCAGTCACAATGTGACTACCATGATGGGAATGCGAGGGCGCGATGTATTGATGTCAATGACCCTGCCTTTGTCCTCAACTACGCTGCAGGGCTTAAATGTCTCGCAGGCACTGTGATTGCCAAAGAGGGGAATAGGATTCTGATCGTTAAACTTAACAATGGAAAAATCTGCCGCAAACACGTGGATCAAATAAAAAAGAGGTTCAGCAACCCCATAGAAGAAGCAGAGGAAGAACACGATATCGAGTTCACTCCTCCACAGGTGACCGAACACAAGAACCAAGCGGAGGAGAGCCCAGTCACTGTGGGCATTCCGGACAGGCCGAGGCACCGCAAACAGCAGTCACTCAGGCTAACGCCCAACAACTGGATCCCCAACTCAGGCGCTGTACAAGGGAGCGGAAACCACCAGAGACTTAACCTGTGATCGCAATCAGACTTTGGGGAGAGGTGATGTCATGTATTCAACTGTCATTGTAACCCATGTATAAACAGACCTAAGTTGTACACCGTGAGAACATTGACCACAAGGGGGTGAACTTGTGGGAGACACTCCTAACCTGGACTTTCAGGTATAAAAGGGGAAGCTCCACCCACATTCATCACTTCAGTGCTGGCTAATAAATATTACTGGTCACAGAGCGACCTTCTCTTAAGTATGGGCCTCGTCTACATTTATACTATATAGTAAGGACATATTAGACAGAGTGATCAAACTGACCCGGTTCTGGTCTCTGTAAGAACTCCCATTCTGGATTGTTCCATTTCGGAGAGTGTCGGGTTAATAAACTGACTGACGCAACAGGAATTGAAAAATAAACTTGATAAGTACTTGCGAGAGAGAATGTGTGACTGAAATCTGAGTCTCAGCCTCTAAACATGCTTTTAATTCGGCAGGCGGTGTAAATGAATAGGTCTGAGAGTGAAGCTGTTTATCTGAGAATTCAAAACTAAATCTATAGCTGGAACTCCAAAGGTTCGCACACAATTGTTGAGGAAATAATTAGTGATTTAAGTTTAAAGGGAGCTGCGTTTGTGCAGCTGTTTCAGAGAGGTTGTGGGTGGCTCTTAAAAGAGCAGTTGTGTTTGGGTTTGACCTCACAGGCCAGCGTGTAGTTTTACTTGGAGCTGGTGTACTTGGGCACCGCCTTTGTCCCTTCCGACAAGGCGTGCTTGGAAAGCTCCCCGGCAGCAGCAGGCGCATGGTGGTCTGGATCTCCCGGGAGCTGATGGTGCGGCGCTTGTTGTAATGGACCAGGCGGGAAGCCTCACCAGCGATGCGCTCCAAAATATCCTTCACAACCGAGTTCATGATGCCCATGGCCTTGGAGGATATGCCAGTGTCAGGGTAAACTTGCTTCATCACTTTGTAGATGTAAATGGAGTAACTCTCCTTCCTTGACTGTCTGCGCTTCTTGCCGCTCTTCGGTGTTGTGTTAGTGAACGTTTTCTTGGCGCCTTTCTTGGCAGTAACTGGTGGTGGGAGCATGCTCAGCGGCCGCCATATTGGTCAGGGCGGTCTCACGGCGCATGCACGGTCCTTTGTGCAGTGACAAAGGATGGGAGGGGCTTCGGGATGTCTGTCAGTTTCATTGGTCACATGTTTATGTAAGCTCCGTGGCCCCTGAAAGGGAGCATTGTTGTTCTGATAGTTGCCTGATGACCTTGGGCCAGCACGCCTCACCCTATTGGGCCAGCCCAGCCCAGGCTAACCCTATTGGGCCAGCCCAGGCTCACCCTATTGGGCCAGTCCGGGTTAACCCTTTTGGGCCAGCCCGGGTTCACCCTATTGGGCCAGCACAAAAGGCCCAGTGACCAGCAGAGAAAATCAGCAGCTCATTGATTTTATTCTCACTCTGCACACTGTATCCAACCATGTTAGCTGGAAATGATGAATACCATCGGCCTTTGAATGTGGAAGCAGAAACATTTTTCTGTTCTGTCTGTAGGAAAATATTTCAAACATCAGTGTGACTGGAAAAGCAGCGACACACACATACCCTATCCGAGTGAGCATGTTCCAGTGCACTGACTGTGGAAAGAGCTTCAACCAGATACACAGCCTGAAAAACATCACACCATTCACAGCGGTGAGAAGCTACACGTGTTCTGTGTGTGGACGAATCTTCAACTGATCATCCAACCTGGAGAGACACAAGGACACCTGCTCCATGGAGAAATCATGGAAATGTGGAGACTGTGGGAAGGGATTCAGTTCCCCGACTGATCTAGAAATCCATCGTCGCAGTCACACCGGGGAGAGACCATTCACCTGCTCTGTATGTGGCCAAGGTTTCACTCATTCATCTGATCTGCTGAAACTCCAGCGAGTTCACACTGGGGAAGTGTGGGAAGGGGTTTACTCAGTCATTTGAATTGCTAGTTTGCAAGTTACTGCAGAGGTTGGATTCTACTGTTATTACTGCTGTTAATCACATCCTGACTGAATCGTGTTCATTCTGCGAGTTGGGATTTGTTCCTGCTGATGTTAATCACCCATAAAACTGGGCTGGAGTTTACTATTTTGATATTTCAAATATCAGAATGTGTCGATACTTGATGTCTCCATGATAAGAGGAGACAAATTGATGTCCTGTTACTGTCTGCTTCATTTTGCGCCTTTACTCCTTTCTAACTGTAGATTGTTTCAGTTCTCAGACCTTTGGTTACGCTCAGGACAAGTCTCAGTTCCCCATACCGTCCAGAGTGCCTTGATGTCCAGGGTAGGGATAGCTAACACGCCTGGGATCACTAAACACAACATCCAGTGTGTTAATCACTTACACATACTTGAATGTTCGTGTGCCCACAGCATCTCTCTCACCTTCAATGTGTGAATAGAGTATCACACCTGCAAAGCTGGTTTCAATTTAAATTTGAATCCACTCAGTAAATGTATTTTTTTTAAATATCTACAAGTAAACCGATCACATCAACTAATTGACAAAGGTTTACAGTCTACTAGATGAACAAGTAAAAACATCGCGGCCCAATAACACAGCTCTATATTCACAGGAGAAAGTCTGTTATCTAAGTCCTTGAATGTCAGTTGTTGAGATGAGAGACTGAATCTCTTTCCACACTCAGCTGGTAAATGGCCTCTCCCGATGTGTTTCCACCCAACGCGCATCTGCATCCATTCCCACTGTCCCCACATTTACAGTGTTCAGTCAGCTGGGCACACGAGTCTCAGAGGTTGACGAATGGTTGAAGTTGCATCCACACACAGAATATGTGTCCTGTTTCTCACCACTGTGATTGGTGTTTTTCCACTGATGATAAGGTGATCCTGATGAATCCAGTGAATCTCTCAAATCTTGACATGATGTTTGGTTTGAGTTACCAAGCTGCAGATCCTCCCCTTCTAATATCCTGTAAATGTAGGATACAAACGTTGTTACTTTAAGTACAGGATAGAAATTCAGAACAGACAAGTCTAGATTCTATAGGACATTCTGTCCCCTCCTGTCCCTCCAAAGCTGTAAATTCCTTTTTCTAGACACTCTCCCTCCATGCTTACTGTCTAAAATCAACTGCGAGTTACTTTCTCCAGGAAGTGCTAAATCTGGCTGAGTGCAATTCCACAGACATTTGTTAACCTCTGGTGCCTCATCATCAGTCGACTCAAAGAGTGTCAGCAGCATTTCCACCATGGTAGGCATCAGAGCCGAGTCCAATCCTACCCTCAAATACATCCATACACTTCCCAATTGATGTCACTGGATCAGTATCAAGAGTAATTGCGCTGGCTAATTTTTACTCATATTTCGCCCAGTGGTACTGAGGACAATTATAACCCCTGAACAGCTACCTTGGCTGAGATCAACTAACAGCACTGATCAAAGACTGAACTTGGCACCTTCCCAGTCAGTATTGCAGAGTGTTCTAAAAAAAAAAATTTGGGGGGGGTGAGGGAGGGTTAGAAAGATTATTTTGAAACAAATTTTACTCCACCTTTAAACAAAACTGCACAATTCTGAAATCTTTCCAAATTAGACAAGCAAGTCAAATGTATTATAAAAACAATGTGACATTTTAGAAAGGCTCAAATCACTGAAATAGACAGCTTTAAAATCACAGCACAATACAGAAGGGAACGATTGTTAATGGGAGCTCGGTTCGTGAAGTCCTCCGAAACTCAGAGATAAACTGGACTGTTTCTTTAAGTATAAATAGGCAAAGAAAAGGGCATCCCTGTCCCTTTAAATATCTGCCCCATGTCCAAGGGCAGTGGGAGGAGCAACGGGGCGCGATCTCTTGAAATTCTGACACAGGAAGCGCCGCCGGATGGGTTCCCGCAGGGTCCTAAGATCCTAAATATTATTGCATTAGATTAAAACCATCAACTGAAAAGAATGCACACAGAATCGTTGATATGTGTGTGTGTGTGTGTAAACAAAACACATCATTCTTAATGTTTGCTTGTCAATTCCACAGAGATAAGCTATTATCTTCACCAGTTATTATCCAGCATTTTATTTCCTATTATTTACAATGTAATTGCAGTTTTTTTAATCCCTTTACCATTTATTTATGACCCATTTTCTTGTGTGCTCTTGTTTAGAAAGTGATGTCACAATGACCATTCGGTTGCAAAGGTGACCGTCTGTCCACAGTATTCAGTGGGAAAGGAGATTAAATCTCACCGAGGGAATTGAGATACCACCCATCAGTCTCTGCACTTTATTGTCCAGTGATCACCTCACCCTCACACAGAAGATCCTAGATTTACCTCCAGTGTGGATGACTTGTGTAAGTGATGTTAAAAATGAAATTGTAGCAGTAAAACAGGAGTTGTGTGAGTGGTGTTTGGGGTGTAGGGGTGAAAGAGGAGTTGGGGGGAGGCGTTTGGAGAGAAGGGTTGAAAGAGGAATTGGTGTGAGAGAAATGGGGTGATTGAGGAGATGGGGTGAGGGGTTGGAGAGTAGGGGTGAAGAAGGTGTATAAGTGAGGGGGATTTACTGCCCATTACTTGCCTCTGTTGAACTATGATGGGGTGTGTCTTTCCTTTAAAATGTTTTGTATAGTGTGTTTCACTGAAGTTAGACTTGGAGCTGCAGTTCCTTGTAGGCACGGAACTGTTTCTGTTGAATTAATGCGGGCAGTGGGAATAGATTTGAGTGGGAACATTCTGTGCTGAATGCGATGCTGGGCTGTAGGTTTTCCCTCAGTCCCAGTGACGAGGTGCTGTTGACACCAAATCCAGGGACCGCCTTCATTGTGACACCAAATCCAGGGACTACATACATTGTGACTTTAAATCCAGGGACTACTTACATTGAGGCAGCAAATCCAAGGACGACTTACACTGATGCATCAAATCCAGGGAATCCTTACACTGAGGGACCAGTAACAATGAGACATCAAATCCAAGATGAATTACAACGTGACATCAAATGGAGGGATTACTAATTCCGTGACAAAAAATCCAGGGACCACATACACTGAGACATCAAATCCAGGGACCACTTACACTGAGACATCAAATCCAGGGACCACTTACACTGAGACATCAAATCCAGGGACCAATTACACTGAGACAACCACATTACATAGGATATACGGCACAGAAATGGACCATTCGGTCTAACCAGTCCATGCAGTTGTTTTAGCTCTGTTCGGGAATTAGAGAGCCTCAGTATGGGGAATGGTCTTGCAGGTGAAACCAGCTCTCATTAGGGTGAAAGGTGGGTAATGAATGAAGATATGATGGTGGAATCAGACGGTGACTGGTTGGGCCTGGTGACAGATTATTGTCAGAAGCCCTTTTCAGGCAGGCTGATGATTAGATGTAACCAGCACAACAATTGTATTCGTCTGTTATTGTATAAAAATCCCCAAATCTAATGTCACTGATATATTTTTCTGTGAGAAATGTAGAGATGTGAAAGAAGGGAAGAAATAAGGCTTGCACAGGAAAGAAGGTTACTTGAATGAACACATTGTGAGGCTGTTTTGTGACTCGTCTCTGTGAGGTTAAAAACATGAAATGGAAAAATGCACGTCCAGTTACACTTATATTGCCAATAGTGCTTTCTAATTTAATCATTATATCCTAAGCCGAATATCCTACTGACTATCCCAATCACTAATCCCAATACTAACAATTAACCACAAACCACACCCCTAACCCCTAAACCTACATCTAAACACAGCACCTAACCAAGGCTAAGAACATAAGAAATAGCTGCTGAAGTAGGCCATCTGGCCCCTTGAGTCCACTCCACCCGTTAATAAGATCATGGCTGATATGATCTTGGCCTCAATTCTACTTCCCTTCCTTCTCCCCATAACCCTTGACTCCCCTATCTTTCAAAAAGCTGTCTATCTGCAACTTAAATATATTCAATGACCCAACCTCCAATGCTCTCTGGGGCAGAGAATTTCAAAGATTCACGACCCTCTGAGAGAAGAAATTCCTTCTCATTTCCGTTTTAAATGGGTGACCCCTTGTGCTCAGACTGTGCCACCTAGTTATAGATCCCCCACAATACGAAAAAGTGCTCAGTGGGGGAGCTAAATACCTGATAAAGGAAGTGTTTAAAGAATTATTTTGATGCAAAAAATACTGCAAGATATGTTTGTAACAAGTAATTATAATCAACTAACTGATCCAAATTAGCAAAGACAATTACAAATACAAAGATTTAAACATTTCAAATTGATCACAAGCAGTACGTGTGGACGAAAACAATTGTTGTGCTCATTCAAAAATCGTTAAACAATACGGAAAATAACAGATTTCCATTCTTATGCAAGATAGTTCTTTCAAGCATTGGTTTAAAACAATTTCAAATGAGAGTAAAGTGATACACGCCGGTTCAGTGTAAGACTCCAACAAGCTGTATACTCAAACGAAACAAGTTTAGGATTTGATGTGGTAAAAGATAAACTGGGTGAGAAGTGAAATAATCTAGAGTAAGAAAAGGCCCAAAATGGAAGTGAAGGGAACATTAATTAGTCTCTTATTATGGAGAAATCAAATATTCGACACACGGTGTTTGAAACAAGCTGATTTATTCAATATTGAGACAGAACATTAATCTCCAGCTCAGGTAAAGGGTTATTCAGAGCAGCAGAAACAAAGTCTAAGTGCCAGAATGAACATGGTTCAGTGCCCAATGGGAGCCCAGTAGTTCCTGCTCCATTCACTGAAGTGGTCTTTGACATTTACCCAGCATTCCCGGCGACGGGGGCCGTATCGAGCCCAGACTTCAGGGGCCCAGTGCGCATGCGCAGGGACTGGCTGTGTATGGAGCATGCGCAGTGCGTTTAATGGCGGAGCGGACATGGTGAGCACTGATCCGCAAACGTGATCCCTGTTAGCGGGGCGGAGGTGAGTAATGGACCAGCGGGTAGACGGTGATGCTTCATAAACAACTGATGCCCGCCGGAAGCCCCGAATAATAACCGGAATATCGGCGACTGCAGCCTCGAGGCTTTCTCCCGCTCACAGGCCCAGGGCAACGGCAGCCATCTTTGTATAGGACGGTAAATTAAGCCATCTGCCATCTTGATTCACGGAGCAGCAAAGCGCATGCGTGGCCATCTTGGTAAAGTAACAACTAAATTAATCTCGCTCTTCACACCTCGGATTTCTCACCATCTCCGAAAGGCGCTGCTCAGTGTAACAGGAAAGCCCCAGAGCTGTTGAGTCCCAGGGTTAGAGTCCCCATTTACAGTCCCAGGGTTATTATCTCATAAGAACATAATAACAAAAGAAATTGGAGAGGAAGTGGATCATTTGGCCCTTGGATCCTGCTCTGCCATTCAATAAGATCATGGACTCAGCTCCACTTCCCATAACCCTTTCTCCCTTATCGCTGAAAAATCTGTCTATGTCTGCCTTAACTATATTCATGACCCAGCCTCCACAGCTCTCTGGGGCAGAGAATTCCATAGATTTACCCTCTGAGCGAAGACATTTCTCATTTCAGTTTAAATGGGTGACCCCTTATTCTGAGATTATGCTAGTTTTAGTTTACTCGATGAGTGGAAATATCCTCTCTGGATCCACCTTGTCGAATCCCCTCGTTATCATATGTTTCAATAAAATTACATCTCATTCTTTTGAACTCCAATGTGTATCGGCCCAACCTACTCAACCTATCCTCATCAGACAACCCCCTCATCGCTGGAATCAACCTCTGAATAGCCTCCAATGCAAGTATATCCTTCCTTAAATACGCAGACCAAAACTGCATGCAGTATTCCAAGTGTGGTCTCACCAATACCCTGTACAGTTGTAGCAGAAATTCTCTGCTTTTATACTCTATCCCCCTTGCAATAAAGGCCAATATTACATTTGCCTTCCTGATTACTTGCTGTACCTGCATACTTGTGTTTTATGCAAAAACACCCTCAGGTCTCTCTGTCCTGTAGCACTTTTCAATTTTTCTCCATTTTACTTATAATTTGCTTTTTTATGATTTCTGCCGAAGTGGATAACCTCACATTTTCCCATGTTAAACTATGTCTGACAATTTTTTGCCCACTCATTTAGCCTGTCTATATCCCTTTGCAGATTTTTTGTGGTCCTCAATTTGCTTTCTCACCCACGTTTGTATCATCAGCAAACTAGGCTACATTACACTCGGTCCCTTCTTCCAAGTCATTAATATAGATTGTATACAGTTGAGGACCCAGCACCGATCCTGCGGCACCCCACTAGTGACCATTTGCCAACCAGAAAAAGAACCATTTATCCCGACTCTGTTTTCTGTTGGCGAAACAATCCTCTATCTATGCTAATATACTGCCCCCAACCCTATGATCTTTTATCTTGTGCAGTAACCTCTTATGTGGCACCTTATCAAATGCCTTCTGGAAATCCAAGTACACTACATCCACTGGTTCCCCCTTATCCATCCTACTCATTACATCCTCAAAGAACTCCAGCAAATTTGTCAAACATGATTTCCCTTTCATAAAGCCATACTGACTCTGTTTGATTGAATCATGCTTTGCTAAATGTCCCACTGCTGCTTCCTTAATAATGGTCTCCAGCATTTTCCCAATGACAGATGTTAGGCTAACTGGTCTATACTTACCTGCTTTTTGTCTGCCTCCTTTTTTAAATAGAGGCGTTACATTTTTGGTTTCCAATCTGGTGGGACCGCCCCAGAATCCAGGAAATTTTGGTAGATTACAACTAATGTGTCCACTATCACTGCAGCCTTAAGATCCTAGGATGTAAGCCATCAGGGCAAGGTGACTTGTCTGCTTTTAGTCCCATTATTTTACCGAGTACGACTTCATTATGAATAGTGATTGTATTAAGTTCCTGCCTCACTATAGCCGTTTGATTATCCAGTTCGGTATTACTCTCAGTGACCGAGTGTTTTTCTCTAATTAAACTGATTTTGGACTGTTTCTGTCAGATACTAACTCCTGCACGGAGCAAGCAAACACTCCCACTCCCTCGTCACTCCGATGTTTTTGCAGAATTGCTTTGTGAAGACGGGCTCATGGAGAGAAACACTCTGCATGGAATGATCCCAAATTGAGAATATCCAAGGGACAACACTCCCAGCTTTAATCATTCTCTGTTCTCTGTCCTTTCCCCCCAGGCCTCGTTACTTTACTCAGATTCTGATAAAAGTAAATTGGGAAAATTGCACTTTGATTTTTACAGGCTGAATTATTGCAGAGAGCTGCGCATGCGCGGTTCAGCCCCGCCCCCTGTGTCAAATCCCAGTGAGCAGAATAGCGCATGCACCCTCCCCTCCCCCAGCACTGCCTGTAATCGCCATTCAATCAGTGAGCGGTAGAAGATGGTTGTACAGGACTTTGGTGAGGCCCCACATGGAATATTGTGTTCAGTTTTGGTCTCCTAATCTGAGGAAGGACGTTCTGGCTATTGAGGGATTGCAGTGAAGGTTCACCAGACTGATTCCAGGGATGGCTGGGCTGTCATATGAGGAGAGACTGGATCAATGGGGCCTTTATTCACTGGAGTTTAGAAGGATGAGAGGGGATCTCATAGAATCATATAAGATTCTGACTGGACTAGACAGGCTAGATGCAGGAAGAATGTTCCCGATGTTGAGGAAGTCCAGAACCAGGGGACAAAGTCTTAGGATAAGGCCATTTAGGACTGAGATGAGGAGAAACTTCTTCACTCAGAGTTGTTAACCTGCGGAATTCCCTGCCGCAGAGAGTTGTTCATGCCAGTTCATTGGATATATTCAAGAGGGAGTTAGATATGGCCCTTACGGTTAAGGGGATCAATGGGTCTGGAGAGAAAGCAGGAAAGGGGTACTGAAGGAATGATCAGCCATGATCTTATTGAATAGCAGTGCAGGCTGGAAGGGCCAAGGGCCTACTCCTGCACCTATTTTCTATGTTTCTATGTTTCTAAAACAGCCAGGAATGGAGACACCATGGCCCCGGGGTAAGGCAGCGAGCAGCAGCCTCCTTACAGAAGCGCAGAGCTTTGGGAGCGTGTCTGCAGATGGGCTCAGAGATCGGCCCCAAGTCCGGGGGGAGTTCAGGGGGAGTCGGGGCTGTGTGCAAGAGGCAGAGTGGAGCAAGAACCAGTCTCAGTGTGTGGTGTGAGTGGGGGAAGGGAGAGGCCATTCTCGGGCTGTGTGTCGATAGTGTGTGTCCAGGGTAACATAGAAACATCGAAAAAAGGTGCAGGAACTGGACATTCAGGCCTTCTAGCCTGCACCGCCATTCAATGAGTTCATGGCTGAACATGAAACTTCAGTACCCCCTTCCTGCTTTCTCGCCATACCCCTTGATTCCCCAAGTAGTAAGGACTTCATCTAACTCCCTTTTGAATATATTTAGTGAATTGGCCTCAACTACTTTCTGTGGTAGAGAATTCCACAGGTTCACCACTCTCTGGGTGAAGAAGTTTCTCTTCATCTCGGTCCTAAATGGCTTACCCCTTATCCTTAGACTGTGACCCCTGGTTCTGGACTTCCCCAACATTGGGAACATTCTTCCTCGATCAAACCTGTCCAAACCCATCAGAATTTTAAACTTTTCTATGAGGTCCCCTCTCATTTTTCTGAACTCCAGTGAATACATGCCCAGTTGATCCAATCTTTCTTGATAGGTCATTCCCACCGTCCCGGGAATCAGTCTGGTGAATCTTCACTGCACTCCCACAATAGCAAGAATGTCCTTCCTCAAATTAGGAGACCAAAACTGTATACAATACTGCAGGTGTGGCCTCACCAAGGCCCTGTACAACTGTAGCAACACCTCCCTGCCACTGTACTCAAATCCCCTCGCTATGAAGGCCAACATGCCATTTGCTTTCTTAACCACCTGCTGTACCTGCATGCCAACCTTCAATGACTGATGTACTATGACACCCAGGTCTCGTTGCACCTTCCATTTTCCTAATCTGTCACCATTCAGATAATAGTCTGTCTCTCTGTTTTTACCACAAAGTGGATAACCTCACATTTATCCACATTATACTTCATCTGCCATGCATTTGCCCACTCACCTAACCTATCCAAGTCACTCTGCAGCCTCATAGCATCCTCCTCGCAGCTCACACTGCCACCCAACTTAGTGTCATCAGCAAATTTGGAGATACTACATTTAATCCCCTCGTCCAAATCATTAATGTACAATGTAAACAGCTGGGGCTCCAGCATAGAACCTTGTGGTACCCCACTAGTCACTGCCTGCCATTCTGAAAAGTACCCCTTTACTCCTACTCTTTGTAAGGGAGACAGAATGGTCAGAATCAGCTATTTACAATCTGCTGCTTTCTCTCTCCAAATCAGTAGTGAACATTCCTGGTTTAGTTCCATTGGGGGCTGTGTGTAAGAGGCAGAGTGGAGCAGGAACTAGTTCCTGAACATGATGTGAGTGGGGGAAGGGAGATACCATGCTCGGGCTGTGTGTGGACAGTGTAAGGTAAAAGAGAAAGTAAACCACCTCGCTCTATCAAATCATTGCTGCTTTCTTTCCCCAATTCAGCAGTGAATGTTCCTGAATCAGTTCCAATCTCACCGTGTCTCTTATTCATGGAAAGTGAGCAGTGGAAACACAGCCTGACAGTGAGGATGTGAGGAGTTTCACAAAGTGCATCTATGCAGGCACCAGGAGAGGAGTGTGGGAGAAGATATTTTAAAGACGGGTTATATTGTTTCGGTGAGCTGACTTCTGCAGAACGCGTTGCTGATGATCGAGAGCTACATTGTCACTCCTAAAGATACATCATATTCTCCCCTCATCCAT
The DNA here is from genome assembly GCF_044704955.1 of Pristiophorus japonicus. Lineage (NCBI taxonomy): Eukaryota > Metazoa > Chordata > Chondrichthyes > Pristiophoridae > Pristiophorus > Pristiophorus japonicus. The sequence continues at coordinate 7,745,449 of NC_092005.1, read as the reverse complement.
ACCTTACAACTAATAATGTTCTCGTATTATAATTCTCAGAGCAAAATTCTTCAACCAGCCTGAACAAATGTGATCTTTCCTCCTCCCGGAACACAAGGAACAGTGAAGGCAACTCCTTCTCACACACAGTAAGTAGATTATCACTCAAAGACTGCAGAGACATAGATCTGGCCTCAATCCTATTGTCACAGGCAGCAGAAGCAGTCAGTCCCACAGTGATCCAAAGTGGCAGAGTTACATTGTGAATCTTACAGCCACATGGAGCAGTAGAATCAGATGCTGTTTCAGCATTGAAAAAGATCACACTGACAGGTACATTAAACACCCACACTCAGTTACCAGAAACTGGCAGGTAGAGAATAAAAGACAATCAACTATCAGAAAAAATGTCAAATAGAACGTATAAACCACACTCGCAGATCAGAAGCTGATGAATACAGAGCAAAAGCCATATTCATGTTTCAAAATCTGACGGATTCAGTGTTTAACCCCTGAACATACCAGAAGATGACAAGTGCAGAATAAAACCCCCATTCCCGTACCATAGACTGACAGATACAGTATACAACACACACCCACATATATGAAAGTGACAGTAACAGAATAAAATCCCCACTTGCATACCAGAGAGTGACAGGTAAAATGTAAATCCCATGTGCATATATCGGAAAACTGAAAGGCAGTAAGTAAAATTGTTACTTGCATAGCAGGAACTGATAGGGGCAGAGTAAAACCCACACCCACACACATCAGAAAAATGACACGTAGAAGGCAACATTTTCATTCAGATATCAGAGAAATACAGGAAAAAAGTAAAATTGATTCTCACGTTCACATACCAGAGACTAGCCGATACAGAGTAAATTCTACACTCACATAGCAGGAAATGACAGGTACAGTCTAAAACACACAATCAAGTAGCAGGAACAAATACGTACAGTGCAACATAGAAGACACTGAGAGGCACAGATTAAACCTCAACATACACCAAAATCTGACAGTTGCAGAAAAATACACACACTTGCATATCAGAGACTGAGAGATACAATATAAAACCCATACTCATATCAGAGACTGAGAGATATAATATAAAACCCACACTCACATCCGAGCTGACATATTACAATCCGGAATCCCATAACAGAAATGGAGAGATACAGAGAAAGGCCCACACTCACATAACAGAGACAGATAGATACAGAGTAAAACTCAAACTCATTTACAAGAGATCGACAGATTCAGCATAAAACTCACCTCCATTTCACAAATTAACATAGTATTCATTTTATTTTCTATCAGGAATTAGGGGTACAGAGTAAAACAATACTAACATACTGGAGAATGCCGGGTATGGAGTAGAGCTCACATTCACATAACAGAGATGGACAGATACAGCGCAAAATACACATCACACACCAGGAATGGAAATATACATAGAAAATAGGTGCAGGAGGAGGCCATTCGGCCCTTCGAGCCTGCACCACCATTCAATATGATCATGGCTGATTATGCAACTTCAGTACCCCACTCCCGCTTTCTCTCCATACCCTCTGATCTCCTTAGCCATAAATACCACATCTAACTCCCTCTTGAGTATATCCAACGAACTGGACTCCACAACTTTCTGTGGTCGAGAATTGCACAGGTTTAACACTCTCTGGGTGAAAAAGTTTCTCCTCATATCAGTCCTATATGGCTTATCCCTTATCCTTAGATTGTTACTCCAGGTTCTGGACTTTCCCAACATCGGGAACATTCTTCCTGAATCTAATTTGTCCAGTCCCGTCATAATTTTACATGTTTCTATGAGATCCCCTCTCATTCATCTAAATTCCAGTGAGTATAAGCCTAGCCGATCCAGTCTTTCCTCATATGTCAGTCCTGCAATCCGGGAATCAGTCTGGTGAACCTTCGCTGCACTTCCTCAATAGCAAGCACTTCCTTGCTCAGATTAAGAGACCAAAACTGCACAGAATACTCAAGGTGTGGTCTCACCAAGGCCCTGTACAACTGCAGTAAGACCTCCCTGCTCCTATACTCAAATCTCCTCACTATGAAGGCCAGCATGCCATTTGCTTTCTTTGTTGCCTGCCGTAGCTGCATGCCTACCTTCAGTGACTTGATGTACCATGTCACCCAGGTTTCTTTGCACCACCCATTTTACTAATCTGTCACCATTCAGATAATAATCTGCCTTCCTGTTTTTGCCACCAAAGTGGATAACCTCACATTTATCCACACTATACTGCATCAGCCATGCAATTGCCCAATCAGCTAACCTGCCCAAGTCACCCTGCAGCCTCTTAGCATCCTCCTCACAGTTCACACCATCATCCAGCTTAGTGTCATCTGCAAACTTGGAGATATTACACTCAATTCCTTCATCTAAATCATTGATGTATATTGCAAATAGCTGGGGTCCCAGCACTGAACCTTGCGGCACCCCACTAATCACTGCCTGCCATTCTGAAAAGGACCCATTTATTCCCACTCTTTGCTTCCTGTCTGCCAACCAGTTCTCCCACCACGTCAATACATTACCCCAATACTATGTGCTTTAATTTTGCAGACTAATCTCTTGTTTGGGACCTTGTCAAAAGCCTTTTGAAATTCCAAATACACCACATCCACTGGTTCTCCCTTATCCACTCTATTGGTTACATCCTCAAAAAACGCGAAGATTTGTCAAGCATCATTTCCCTTTCATAAATCCATGCTGACTTGGACCGATCCTGTCACTGCTTTCCAAATGCTCTGCTATTACATCTTTAATAATGGATTCTAGCATTTTCCCAACCACCAATGTCAGGCTAACCCGTCTATAATTCCCTGTTTTCTCTCTCCATCCTTTTTTAAAAAGTGGGGTTACATTAGCTACCCTCCAATCCATAGGTACTGATCCAGAGTCCATGGAATTCTGGAAAATGAACACCAATGCATCCACTATTTCTCCGGCCACTTCTTTAACTACTCGGGGATGCAGACTTCCAGGCCCTGGGGATTTATTGGGCTGCAGTCCCTTCAATTTCCCTAACACCATTTCCTGACTAATAAGGATTTCCCTCAGTTCCTCCTTCCCGCTAGACCCTCAGCCCCCTAATATTTTCAGAATGTTATTTGTAACTTCCTTAGTGAAGACAGAACCAAAGTATTTGTTCAATTGGTCTGCCATTTCCTTGTTCTCCATGATGAATTCACCTGATTCTGACGGCAAGGGGCCTACATGAGACTTTACATATATTTTTCTCTTCACATATCTATAGAAGCTTTTGCAGTCAGTTTGTTATGTTCCCTGCAAGCTTACTCTCATATTCTATTTTCCTCCTCCTAATTACACGCTTAGTCCTGCTCTGCTGAATTCTAAATTTCTCCCAGTCCTCAAGTTTGCTGCTTTTTCTGGCCAATTTATATGCCTCTTCCTTGGATTTAACCCTGTCCCTAACTTCCCTTGTTAGCTACGGTTGAGCCACCTTTCCTGTTTTATTTTTCCGCCAGACAGGGATGTACAATAGTTGTAATTCATCCATGTGATCTTTAATTGTCTGCCATTGCCTATCTACCATCAAACCTTTAAGTATCATTCACCAGTTTATCCTAGCCAAACCACGTCTCATACCATTGAAGTTTCCTTTAAGTTCAGGACCCTAGTCTCTGAGTTAACTGTGTCGCTCTCCATCTTAAATGAAGAATTCTACCATATTATGGTCACTCTTCCCCAAGGGGCCACGCACGACTAGATTGCTAATTAATCCTCTCTCGTTACACCCAGTCTAGGATGGCCTGCTCTCTAGTTGGTTCCTCGACATATTGGTCTCGAAAACCATCCCTTATACACTCCAGGAAATCCTCCTCCACAATATTGCTACCAGTTTGGTTAGCTCAATCAATATCTAGTTAAAAGTTATCCATGTTAACTGCTGTTCTTTTATTGCATGCATCCCTAATTTCCTGTTTGATGCCATCCTCAACATCTCTACTATTGTTTGGTGGTCTGTACACAACCCCAACTAACATTTTCTTCCCTTTGGTGTTTCGCAGCTCTACCCATGTAGATTCCACATCATCCCAGCTAATCTCCTTCCTTACTATTGCATTGACTTCCTCTTTAACTATTAACACTACCCCACGTCTTTATCCTTACTGGCTATCCTTCCTGAATATTGAATACCACTGGATGTTTTGTTTCCAGCCTTGGTTACCCTGGAGCCATGTCTCAGTAATCCCATTTACATCATATAGCTATCTGTGCAGTTAATTCGTCCACCTTATTACGAATGCTTCTCGCTTTGAGACTCAGAGCTTTCAGGCTTGTTTTTTTTTTTAACACTCTCTGTCTTTTTAGAATTATGTTGTAATGTGGCCCTTTTAATGCAGAATGAAACCCACAGGCAATTACCAGAAATTGACAGGTACAGGATAAAATCCATGCTTTCGTGTCAGAAACTAACATACAGAGTAAAACCCTCATCCACATACCAGAGATGGACAGATTAGAGTAAAATCCACATTCACATACCAGACACCCACTATATAAGAAAATAAGAATTAAGAAATAGGAGCAGGAGTAGGCCATATGGCCCCTCGAGCCTGCTCCACCATTTAATACGATCATGGCTGATCGGATCATGGACTCAGGTCCACTTCCCTGCCCACTACCATTAACCGCTGATTCCCTTATCAGTTAAGAAACTGTCGATCTCTGTCTTAAATATATTCAATGTCCCAGCTTCCACAGCTTTCTGAGGCAGCGAATTCCACAGGTTTACAACCCTCTGAAAGAAGAAATTCCTCCTCACCTCAGTTTTAAATGGAGGCCCCCTCAATCCAAAATTATGCCTCCCAGTTCTAGTCTCCCCAATCAGTGAAAACATCCTCTCTGCTACCACCTTGTCAAGCCCCCTCATAATCTTATACATTTCAATAAATCACCTCTCATTCATTCTTCTGAATTCAATGAGTAGAGGCCCAACCCCCTCAAACTTTTCTAATAAGTCAACCCCTCATCTCTGGAATCAACCTAGTGAACCTTCTCTCAACTTCCTCCAAAGCAAGTATATCCCTTCATAAATATGGAAACCAAAACTGCACGCAGTATTCCAGGTGTGGCCTCACCAATAACTTGTATAACTGTAGCTAGACCTCCCTGCTTTTATACTCCAATCCCTTTGCAATAAAGGCCAAGATTGCATTGGCCTTCCTGATCACTTGCTGTACCTGCATACTAACCCCTTGCGTTTCATGCACAAGTAGCCCAGGTCCCGCTGTACTGCAGCACTTTTCAATCTTTCTCCATTTAAATAATAACTTGCTCTTTGATTTTTTTTCTGCCATAGTGCATGACATCACACTTCTACAGTATACTCCATCTGCCAAATTTTTGCCCACTCACTTAGTCTATCTGTGTCCTTTTGCAGGTTATGTGTGTCCTCCTCACACATTGCTTTCCCTCCCATCTTTATATCGCCAGCAAACTTGGCTACATTACAGTCGGACCCTTCTTCCAAGTTGTTAATATAGATTGTAAATAGTTGGGGTCCCAGCACTGATCCCTGTGGCTGATTGCCAAACCAAGAATGAACCATTTACCCCAACTCTCTGTTTTCTGTCAGTTAGCCAATTCTTTATCCATGCTAATATATTAACACCAGCCCCGTGAAATTTTATCTTTACAGTAACCTTTTTTGTGGCACCTTGTCAAATGCCTTCTGGGAGTCCAAATACACCACACCCACTTTATCCACCCTGTTCGTTACATGCTCAAAGAATTCCAGCAAATTTGTCAAACATGACTTCCCCTTCATAAATCCATGCTGACTCTGCCTGACCGAATTATGCTTTACCAAATGTCGTGCTAATGCTTCTTTAAGAATGAACTCTTCAACATTTTCCTATCCACAGATGTTAGGTTATAGTTTCCTGCTTTTTGTCTGCCTCCTTTTTAACCGAGTGCGGCTCTCAGTCCCCGGGCAACACCGAGTGTGGCTCTCAGTCCCCGGGCAACACCGAGTGTGGCTCTCAGTCCCCGGGCAACACCGAGTGCGGCTCTCGGTCCCCGGTCAACGCCGAGCGCGGCTCTCAGTCCCCGGGCAACACCGAGTGCGGCTCTCAGTCCCCGGGCAACACCGAGTGCAGCTCTCGGGCGCCGGGCAACACCGAGTGCGGCTCTCGGGCCATGAGTCAGAGCAACTGGGCCCGGCACCAGCAACCCTTGGGGGCAGCACCTCCCCCACACCAGGAAAAAACAACTTACATTTATACAGCAGGCCCAGCAATTCCCAGCTGCTTTGTATCAGGTGGGCGCTGGATGTGGAATGCACTCTCTGGCCTCCTGTGTTGGTCTGTTTGTTGCATCAGTTTGAGCTGGATGGAGAGGGGGGAGAAGTTGCTGGGTTTCACCCCCTGTACTTCTGGGCCCAGTGGGACCAACAATTTCCCATGTGGGCCTGCCGAGGGAGGTGGGTTCCCTTCCCTGAAGGACAGCAGTGACCCAGATGTGTTTTTTCGACAATCCGGCAGCTTTCATGGTCATTTTTTTCTCGTGCCGGCCCCACAAATGATCAGATTCATTCAGCTCAATTTCACAACCGCCTTTGTGTTTTTGTGGGTTCTCTCTCACACTCCCTTTTTCCTGTTTGAAATTCACTTTACAGGGTGTTAAAAGGGAAGGATTTGTAGACTGGAAAGCTCAAACCAAATATCACCTCAAGATCTGACAGTCACTCGCTACATCAGGACTGGATTATCATCAGCTTTTGACCATGGAAGCAGAAGGCACCGTTCACAGTGGGGAGAAACGGTACACGTGCTCTGTGTGTGGACAAGGCTTCAACCGATCATCCAAACTAGAAAGACACAAGTGCAGTCACACTGGGGAGAAACCGTGTAAATGTGGGGATTGTGAGAAATGATTCAACTCCCCATCCCAGCTGGAAACACATCTGCGAGTTCACGCTGGGGAGAGACCGTTCACCTGCTCCAACTGTGGGAAGTGATTAATTCAGTCATCCGACCTGCTGACACACCAGCGAGTTCACACTGGGGAGAGGCCGTTCACCTGCTCTGACTGTGGGAAGGGATTCACTACATCATCCAACCTGCTGAGACACCAGCGAGTTCACACTGGGGAGAGACCGTTCATCTGCTCTGAGTGTGGGAAGGGATACTCTCTGTCAGGCAACCTGCTGAGACACCAGCGAGTTCACAAGTGACTGCAGGGCTTGAATTCTGTTGTTAATCGCATCCTGGACTGCATTGTCTTCATTTTGATAGTTGGAGTTTATAACTCCTGTAATGCTGATGTTAATAACTCCTGTAACTGGACTGGAGTTTAATATTTGGGATACAGACACATAAATTAGTGTTGCTTCCAACACATTGCTGTGGATTGTTGTCTTTCACACCTGAGGGTTTAGCATCACCAGGCTGGAGCTGAAAAAGGACAATCTGTGTGGAGGATCTTACAGGGGGAACAGAACTTCAGCCTGGACACAGTCCTTCAGGGCCACACTGAGTTCACCACATTCTTCTGAACTCCAATGTGTATAGGCCCAACCTACTCAACCTATCGTCATAAGTCAAGCCCCACATCTCCGGAATCAACTCTGGAATCTGCAGCTGACATGAACAAGGACCTGAGGCTTATTAAAAGACACATATTTCATTACAGACAAGGTTACACTGGGTGAAATGTTCAGTTAGAACATGAGAATATAAGAAATAGGAGCTGGAGTAGGCCATTTGGCCCCTCGGGCCAGCTCCGCCATTCAATAAGATCATGGCTGATCTGATCATGGACTCAGTTCCACTTCCCTGCCCACTCGCCATAATCCTTTACTCCCTTATCGCTCAAAAATCTGTCTATTTCCGCCTTAAATATATTCAATGACCCAGCCTCCATATCTCTCCTGGGCAGAGAATTCCATAGATTTACATCCCTCAGAGAAGAAATTCCTCGTCTCAGTTTTAATTGGGTGGCCCCTTATTCTAAGACTATGTCCCCTAGTTTTAGTTTCCCATATAAGTGGAAATATCCTCTCTGCATCCACCTTGTCAAGCCCTCTCATTATCTTATGTTTCGATAAAATCATATCTCATTCTTCTGAACTCCAATGTGTTTCGGCTCAACTTACTCAAGCTATCTTCATAAGTAAATCCCCTCACCTCCGGAATCAACCGAGTGAACATTCTCTGAACTGCCTCCAATGCAAGTATATCCTTCCTTAAATACGAAGACCAAAATACGGTGTCCATTACAGGCAAAATGCCAAGCAAACCAGCAGCACACTGGCACCTTAACAGTGTGTCATTGGTCTACAGGCTTTTCTTAAATAGATTTGCTGAGTGGATATAAACTTAAACCAGTTTTGCAGGCGTGATGCTCGATTCACATACTGAAGGTAGAAGAGATGCTGTGGGGTACATGCTAAGTCCAGTACCTGAAAGTGATTAACAGACTGGGTTTTGTGTTTAGTGACCCCAGGCGTGTTACCAATACCAGCAAAATAAAAGGTTAGTGCACAAGATAAAAGTTCACAGGGCTGGGGGTAATATATTAGCATGGATAGAGGATTGGCTAACTAACAGACAACAGAGGGTCTGGGTAAATGGTTCATTCTCGGGTTAGAATCAGTAATGAGTGGGCTGCCGCAGGGATCAGTGCTGGGACCCCAACTATTTACAATCTATATTAACGACTTGGAAGAAGGGACCGAGGGGCCACTGTACAGCAAAATTCTAAAAGGACAAAGGGTGTTAAAAAAACAAGCCTGAAGGCTTTGTGCCTTAATGCAAGGAGTATCCGTAATAAGGTGGATGAATTAACTATGCAAATAGATGTTAACAGATATGATGTGATTGGGATTACAGAGACGTGGCTCCAGGATGATCAGGGCTGGGAACTCAACATCCAGGGGTATTCAACATTCAGGAAGGATAGAATAAAAGGAAAAGGAGGTGGGGTAGCATTGCTGGTTAAAGAGGAGATTAATGCAATAGTTAGGAAGGATATTAGCTTGGATGATGTGGAATCTATATGGGTAGAGCTGCAGAACACCAAAGGGCAAAAAACGTTAGTGGGAGTTGTGTACAGACCTCCAAACAGTAGTGGTGATGTTTGGGAGGGCATCAAACAGGAAATTAGGAGTGCATGCAATAAAGGTGCAGCAGTTATAATGGTGACTTTAATATGCACATAGATTGGGCTCACCAAACTGGAAGCAATACAGTGGAGGAGGATTTCCTGGAGTGCATAAGGGATGGTTTTCTAGACCAATATGTCGAGGAACCAACTAGGGGGGAGGCCATCTTAGACTGGGTGTTGTGTAATGAGAGAGGATTAATTAGCAATCTCGTTGTGCGAGGCCCCTTGGGGAAGAGTGACCATAATATGGTGGAATTCTGCATTAGGATGGAGAATGAAACAGTTAATTCAGAGACCATGGTCCAGAACTTAAAGAAGGGTAACTTTGAAGGTATGAGGCATGAATTGGCTAGGATAGATTGGCGAATGATACTGAAGGGGTTGACTGGGGATGTGCAATGGCCGAAATTTAGAGACCGCTTGGATGAACTACAATAATTGTATATTCCTGTCTGGTGTAAAAATAAAAAAAGGGAAGGTGGCTCAACCGTGGCTATCAAGGAAAATCAGGGAAAGTATTAAAGCCAAAGAAGTGGCATACAAATTGGCCAGAAATAGCAGTGAACCTGGGGACTGGGATAAATTTAGAACTCACCAGAGGAGGACAAAGGGTTTGATTAGGGCAAGGAAAATGGAGTACGAGAAGAATGCTTGCAGGGAACATTAAGACAGACTGCAAAAGTTTCGATAGATATGTAAAGAGAAAAAGGTTCATAAAGTCAAACGTAGGTCCCCCTGCCGTCAGAATCAGGGGAAGTCATAACGGGGAACAAAGAAATGGCAGACCAATTGAACAAGTACTTTGGTTCGGTATTCATGAAGGAGGACACAAACAACCTTCTGGATATAAAAGGGGTTAGTGGGTTTAGTAAGAAGGAGGAACTGAGGGAAAGCCTTATTAGTCGGGAAATTGTGTTGGAGATATTGATGGGATTGAAGGCCGATAAATCCCCAGGGCCTGATGGACTGCATCCCAGAGTACTTAATGAGGTGGCCTTGGAAATAGCAGATGCATTGACAGTCATTTTCCAACATTCCATCGACTCTGGATCAGTTCCTATGGAGTGGAGGGTTGCCAATGTAACCCCACTTTTTAAATAAGGAGGGAGAGATAAAACACGGAATTATAGACCGGTCAGCCTGACCTCAGTAGTGGGTTAAATGATGGAATCAATTATTAAGGATGTCATATCAGCGTATTTGGAAAGAGGTGACATGATAGGTCCAAGTTAGCATCGATTTGTGAAAGGGAAATCATGCTTGACAAATCTTCTGGAATTTTTTGAGGATGTTTCCAGTAGAGTGGACTAGGGAGAACCAGTTGATGTGGTATATTTGGACTTGCAGAAGACTTTCGACAAGGTCCCACACAAGAGATTAATGTGCAAAGTTAAAGCACATGGGATTGGGGGTAATGTGCTGACGTGGATTAAGAACTGGTTGTCAGACAGGAAGCAAAGAGTAGAAGTAAATGTGTACTTTTCAGAATGGCAGGCAGTGACTAGTGGGGTGCCGCAAGGTTCTGTGCTGGGGCCCCAGCTGTTTAAATTGCACATTAATGATTTAGATGAGGGGATTAAATGTTGTATCTCCAAATTTGCGGATGACACTAAGTTGGCTGGCAGTGTGAGCTGCGAGGAGGATGCTATGAGGCTGCAGAGTGACTTGGATATGTTAGGTGAGTGGGCAAATGCATGGCAGATGAAGTATAATGTGGATAAATGTGAGGTTATCCACTTTGGTCGTAAAAACAGAGAGACAGACTATTATCTGAATGGTGACAGATTAGGAAAAGGGAAGGTGCAACGAGACCTGGGTGTCATGGTACATCAGTCATTGAAGGTTGGCATGCAGGTACAGCAGGCGGTTAAGAAAGCAAATGGCATGTTGGCTTTCATAGCGAGGGGATTTGAGTACAGGGGCAGGGAGGAGTTGCTACAGTTGTAGAAGGCCTTGGTGAGGCCACACCTGGAGTATTGTGTGCAGTTTTGGTCTCCTTACCTGAGGAAGGACATTCTTGCTATTGAGGGAGTGCAGCGAAGGTTCACCAGACTGATTCCCAGGATGGCGGGACTGACCTATCAAGAAAGACTGGATCAACTGGGCTTGTATTCACTGGAGTTCAGAAGAATGAGAGCGGACCTCATAGAAATGTTTAAAATTCTGATGTGTTTAGACAGGTTAGACGCAGAAAGAATGTTCCCAATGTTGGGAAAGGCCAGAACCAGGGGTCACAGTCTAAGGATAAGGGGTAAGCCATTTAGGACCGAGATGAGGAGAAACTTCTTCACCCAGAGAGTGGTGAACCTGTGGAATTCTCTACCACAGAAAGTAGTTGAGGCCAGTTCACTAAATATATTCAAAAAGGAGTTAGATGAAGTCCTTACTACGAGGGGAATCAAGGGATATGGCGAGAAAGCAGGAAGTGGGTACTGAAGTTGCATGTTCAGCCATGAACTCATTGAATGGTGGTACAGGCTAGAAGGGCCGAATGGCCTACTCCTGCACTTATTTTCTATGTTTCTATGTAACGTAGCCAAATTTGCTGATGATACAAAGATGGGAGGAAAAGCAAAGTGTGAGGAGGACACAAAAAATCTGCAAAAGGACATAGACAGGCTAAGTAAGTGGGCAATAATTTGGCAGATGGAGTATAATGTAGGAAAGTGTGAAGTGATGCACGATGGCAGAAAAAAAATCAAAGATCAAGTTATTATTTGAATGGAGAAAGATTGCAAAGTGCTGCAGTACAACGGGACCTGGGGGTACTTGTGCATGAAACACAAAAGGTTAATATGCAGGGACAGCAAGTGATCAGGAAGGCCAATGCAATCTTTTCCTTTATTGCAAAGGGGCTGGAGTATAAAAGCAGGGAGGGCTTGCTACAGTTATACAGATTATTGGTGAGGCCACACCTGGAATATTGCATGCAGTTTTGGTTTCCATATTTTTGAAAGGATATACTTGCTTTGGAGGAAGTTGAGAGAGGGTTCACTAGGTTGATTCCGGAGATGAGGGGTTGACTTATGAGAAAATGTTGAGGAGGTTGGGCCTCTACTCATTGAATTCAGAAGAATGAATGAAAGGTGATTTATCGAAACTTATAAGATTATGAGGGGGCTTGACAAGGTAGTCGCAGAGAGGATGTTTTCACTGATAGGGGAGACTAGAACTAGGGAGCATAAAATTAGAATAAGGGCCCCCCCCATTTAAAACTGAGAGGAGGAGGAATTTCTTCTCTCAGAGGGTTGTAAACTTGTGGAACTCGCTGCCTCAGAGAGCTGTGTAAGCTGGGACATTGAATATATTTAAGACAGAGATAGACAGTGTCTTAACCGATAAGGGAATAAGGGGTTATGGGGAACGGGCAGGGAAGTGAAGCTGAGTCCACGATCGGATCAGCCATGATCGTATTAAATGGCGGAGCACTCTCGAGGGGCCGTATGGCCTACTCCTGCTCCTTTTTCTTTTGTTCTTATTTTCTTATGTAGTGGGTGTCTGGTACGGGAGTGTGGATTTGACTCTATCTGTCCATCTCTGGTATGTGGATGAGGGTTTTACTCTGTATGTTAGTTTCTGATACGAGAGGTGGATTTTATCCTGTCCATGTCAATTTCTGGTAATTGCCTGTGGGTTTCATTCTGTATCAAAAAGGGTCACATTACAACATAATTCTAAAGGGACAAAGAGTGTTAAAAAAACAAGCCTAAAGGCTCTGATTCTCAAAGCGAGAAGTATTCGATATAAGGTGGACGAATTAACTACACAGATAGCTGTTAACGGATATGATGTAATTGGGATTACAGAGACATGGCTCCAGAGTAACCAAAGCTGGGAACATAACATCCAGGGGTATGCAATATTCAGGAAGAATAGCCAGAAAGCAAAAGGATGTGGGGTAGCGTTAATGGTTGAAGAGGAGGTTAATGCAATAGTAAGGAAGGACATTGGCTGGGATAATGTGGAATCTATATGGGTAGAGCTGTGAAACACCAAAGGGCAGAAAACGTTAGTTGTGGTTGTGTACAGACCACCAAACAGTAGTAGGGAGGTTGGGGATGGCATCAAACAGGAAATTAAGGACATGTGCAATAAGTGTATAGCAGTTATCATGGGTGGCAACCTACATATTGATTGGGCTAACCAAACTTGTAGCAATACTGTGGTGGAACATTTCCTAGAGTGTTTCAGAGATTGTTTTCTCGACCAATATGTCGAGGAACCTACGGGTGAGCAGGCCATCCTAGACTGGGTTTTGTGTAACGAGAGAGGATTAGTTAGCAATCTGGTCATGCGAGGCTCCTTGGGGAAGCGTGACCACAATATGGTAGAATTCTTCATTCAGATGGAGAGCAACCCAGTTAACTCAGAGACTAGGGTCCGGAGCTTAAAGGAAACTTCAATGGTATGAGACGTGATTTGGCTGGGATAAACTGGCGAATGATACTTAAAGGGTTGATGGTGGATAGGCAATGGCAGACACTTAAAGATCACATGGATGAATTACAACTATTGTACATCCCTGTCTGGCGTAAAAATACAACAGGAAAGGTGGCTCAATCGTGGCTTACAAGGGAAATTAGGGACAGTGTTAAATCCAAGGAAGAGGCATATAAATTGGCCATAAAAAGCAGCAAACCTGAGGACTGGGAGAAATTTAGAATTCAGCAGATGAGGACTAAGGGTGCAATTAGGAGGAGGAAACTAGAATATGAGAGTAAGCTTGCAGGGAACATAAAAACTGACAGCAAAAGCTTCTATAGATATGTGAAGAGAAAAAGATTAGTGAAGTCTAATGTAGGCCCCTTGCAGTCAGAATCAGGTGAATTCATAATAGGGAACAAAGAAATGGCAAACCAACTGAACAAATACTTTGGTCCTGTCTTCAGTAAGGAAGACACGAATAACCTCCCAAAAATATGAGGGGACCGAGAAGGAGGAACTGAGGGAAATCCTTATTCGTCAGGAAATGCTTGCAGTGAACCTGAAGGCCGATAAATCCCCAGGGTCTGATAGTTTGCATCCCAGAGTAGTTAAAGAAGTGGCCCTAGAAATAGTAGATGCATTGGTGGTCATTTTTCAAAATTCCATGGACTCTGGATCGGTACCTATGGATTGGAGGGTAGTTAATGTAACCCCACTGTTTAAAAAAGGAGGGAGAGAGAAATTAGGAATTATAGACCAGTTAGTCTGACATCGGTGGTGGGGAAAATGCTGGAATCAATTAAAGATGTAATAGCAGAGCATTTGGAAAGCAGTGACAGGATCGGTCCAAGTCAGCATGGATTTATGAAAGGGAATTCTGCTTGACAAATCTACTAGAGGTTTTTGAGGATGTAACTAGTAGAGTGGATAAGGGAGAACCAGTGGATGTGGTGTATTTGGAATTTCAAAAGGCTTTTGACAAGGTCCCACACCAGAGAATAGTGTGCAAAATTAAAGCACATGGTATTGGGGATAATGTACTGACGTGGATAGAGAACTGGTTGGCAGATAGGAAGCAAAGAGTGGGAATAAACGGATTCTTTTCAGAATGGCAGGCAGTGACTAGTGGGGTGCCACAAGGTTCAGTGCTGGGATCCCAGCTATTTACAATATATAGTAATGATTTAGACGATGGAATTGAAAGTAATATCTCCAAGTTTGCAGATGACACTGAAGCTGGGTGGCAGTGTGAGCTGTGAGGAGGATGCGAAGAGGCTGCAGGTTGACTTGGACAGGTTAGGTGAATGGGCAATTGCATGGCAGATGCAATATAATGTGGATAAATGAGAGGTTGTCCACTTTGGTGGCAAAAGCAGGAAGGCAGGTTATTACCTGAATGGTGACAGATTAATAAAAGGGGAGGTTCAAAGAGACCTGGGTGTCATGGTAGATTAGTCACTGAAGGTAGGCATGCAGGTACAGCAGGCAGTAAAGAAAGCAACTGGCAGGCTGGCTTTCATAGCAAGAGGATTTGAGTGTAGGAGCAGGGAGGTGTTACTGCAGTTGTAGAGGGCCTTGGTGAGACCACACCTTGAGTATGGTGTGCAGTTTTGGTCTCTTAATCTGAGCAAGGACGTGCTTGCTATTGAGGGAGTGCAGTGAAGGTTCACCAGACTGATTCCCGGGATGGCAGGACTGACATATGAAGAAAGACTGGATCGGCTAGGCTTGCACTCACTGGAATTTAGAAGAATGAGAGGGGATCTCATAGAAACATATAAAATTATGACAGGACTGGACAGGTTAGATGCAGGAAGAATGTTCCCGATGTTGGAGAAGTCCAGAATCAGGGGTCACAGTCTAAGGATAAGGGGTAAGCCATGTCGGAATGAAATGAGGAGAAACTTTTTCACCCAGAGAGTGTTAAACCTGTGCAATGCTCTACCACAGAAAGTTGTGGAGTCCAGTTCGTTGGATATATTCAAGAGGGAATTAGATGTGGCCCTTATGGCTAAGGGGATCAAGGGGTAGGGAGAGAAAGCGGGAGTGGGGTACTGAAGTTGCAATTGACAGCCATGATCATATTGAATGGCGGTGCAGGCTTGAAGGGCCGAATGGCCTACTCCTGCACCTATTTTCTATGTTTCTTTCCATTCTTGGTGTGTGATGTGTATTTTGCGCTGTATCTGTCCATCTCTTATGTGAATGTGAGCTCTACTCCATACCCGTCATTCTCCAGTATGTTAGTATTGTTTTACTGTGTACCACCAATTCCTGATAGAGTATTCGTTTTACTTTTTAACTGTCAATTTGTGTTATGGAGGCGAGCGTTTATGCTGACTCGGTCGGTCTCTGGTAAATGAGTCTGAGTCTCACTCTGCATCTATCTGTCTCTGCTATGAGTGTGGGCCTTTCTCTGTATCTCTCCATTTGTATTATGGGAGTCTGGGTTTTATTTTGTACCTGTCACATTCTGACATGTGATTGTGGGCCTCACTCTATAACTGCCAGTTTCTGCTTAATTGTGAGTGGACTTTCCTTTGTCCCTGTCAGTTTCTGGAATGAAAGAGAGGTCTTTACCCTGTACCTGTCAATTACTGGTTCGTGAGTCAGGGCATGTCACTGTATGTCAATTTATGTTATGTGAATATGGATTGTAATATGTCAGCCTCTGATATGTGAGTGTTTGTATTTTTCTGTAACTGTCAGGTTTTGGCGTGTGTTGAGGTTTAATCTGTGCCTCTCAGTTTCTGATATGCTAGATTGTACCTATTTGTTCCTGCTACTTGATTGTGTGTTTTCGACTGTACCTGTCAGTTCCTGCTGTGCGAGTGTGAAATTTACTCTGTATTTGCAAGTCTCTCGTATGAGAACGTGAGAGTCAATTTTACTTTTAACCTGTATTTCTATAATATGTGAATGAAGATTTTGCCTTCTCCTTGTCATTTTTTCTGATGTGTGGTTGTGGGTTTTATTCTGCCCCTATCAGTTTCTGCGATGCAAGTAACAATTTTACTTACTGACTTTCAGTTGTCCGATATGTGCCCATGGGATTTACACTTTACCTGTCACTCTCTAGTGTGCAAGTGGGGATTTTATTCTATTACTGTCACTTTCATATATGTGGGTGTGTGTTGTATACTGTATCTGTCAGTCTGTGGAACAGGAATATGGGTTTTATTCTGCACCTGTCATCTTCTGGTATGTTCGGGGGGTTTAAATACTGAATCCGTCAGATTCTGAAACATGAATATGGCTTTTGTTCTGTACCCATCAGCTTCTGATATGCGAGTGTGGTTTATACGTTCTATTGGCCATTTTTTCTGATAGATGATTGTCTTTTATTCTTCACCTGCCAGTTTCTGGCAAGTGAGTGTGGGTGTTTAATGTACCTGTCAGTGTGATCTGTTTCAATGGTGAAACAGCATCTGATTCTACTGCTCCATGTGGCTGTAAGATTCACAATGTAACTCTGTCACTTCGGATCACTGTGGGACTGACAGCTTCTTCTGCCTGTGACAATAGGATTGAGGCCAGTTCTGTGTCTCTGTGCTCTGTGAGTGATAATCTACTTACTGTGTGTGAGAAGGAGCTGACTGCACTGTTCCTTGTATTCCGGGTGGAAGAAAGCTCACATTTGTTCTGGCTAAAGAATTTTGCTCTGAGAATAATAATACGAGAACATTATTAGTTCGAAGAGATGGATGCGGGGGAGATTATGAGGGAGTAGCAATATATCTCTCGACCACCAGCAACATGGTTCTGGAGAACTCAGCTCACCGAAACATTATAACCCGTCTTTAAAATATCTTCTCCCACACTCCTCTCCTGGTGCCTGCAATAGATGCACTTTGTGAAACTCCCCACATCCTCACTGTCAGGCTGTGTTTCCACTGCTCACTGTCCAAGAACAACAGACACGGTGAGATTGGAACTGAATCAGGAACATTCACTACTGATTTGGGGAAAGGCGGCAGCAATGATTTGAAAGAGCGAGTGGTTTACTTTCTCTGTTACCTTACACTGTCCGCACACAGCCCGAGAATGGCCTCTCCCTTCCCCCACTCACATCATGTCTCGGAACTAGTTCCTGATCCACTTTGCCTCTTACACACAGCCCCCGAGGGAACTAAACCAGGAACGTTCACTCCTGGTTTGGAGAGAGAAAGCAGCAGATTGTAAACAGCAGATTCTGCCCATTCTGTCTCCGTTACCCTTGACACACACTGTCCACTCACAGCCCGAGAATGGCCACTCCCTTCCCCCACTCACACCACGCACTGACACTGATTCTTGGTCCACTCTGCCTCTTACACACAGCCCCCGACTCCCCCTGAACTCCGCCCGGACTCAATGCCGATCTCCGAGCCCATCTGCGGACACGCTCCCAAAGCGCTGTGCTGCTGTAAGGAGGCTGCTGCTCACTGCCTTACCCCGGGGTCACTGTGTCTCCATTCCCGGCTGTTTTAAACCATCTTCTTCCACTCACTGAGTGAATGGCGATCACAGGCAGGGCTGCGGGAGGGGAGGGTGCATGTGCTCTTCTGCTCACTGGGAATCGACACAGGGGGCGAGGCTGAACCGCGCATGCACAGCTCTCTGCAATAATTCAATCTGTAAAAATCAAAGTGCACTTTTCCCAATTTACTTTTATCAGAATCTGAGCAAAGGAACTGGGCCTGGGGGGAAAGGACAGAGAATGATTAAAGCTGCAAGCCTTGTCCCTTGGAAATGATCAATTTGGGATCATTCTGTGCAGGGTGTTTCTCTCCATGAGCCCGTCTTCAAAAAGCAATCCTGCAGCAACATCGGAGGGACGAGGGAGTGGGAGTGTTTGCCGGGACCGTGCCGGAGTTAATATATGACAGAAACAGTCAGAGATCAGTTTAATAAGAATAAAACACTCGGTCACTGAGATTAATACTGAAGTGGATAATCAAGGGGCTATAGTGAGGGAAGAACTTTATACAATAACTATGCATAATGAAGTAGTACTCGGTAAAATAATGGGACTAAAGGCCGACAAGTCACCTTGCCCTGATGGTTTACATCGTAGGGTCTTAAGAGAAGTGACTGCAGAGATAGTGGACACATTAGTTGTAATCTACCAAAATTCCCTGGATTCTGGGGCAGTCCCAAAAGATTGGAAAACTGCAAATGTAAAGCCTCTCTCTAAAAAAGGAGGCAGACAAAAAGCAGGAAACTATAGACTAGTTAGCTTAACATCAGTTATTGGGAAAATGCTGAATTCCATTATTAAGGAAGTAGTAGCGGGACATTTGGAAAAGCATGATTCAATCAAGCAGAGTCAGCATGGCTTTATGAAAGGGAAATCATGTTTGACAAATTTGCTGGAGTTCTTTGAGGATGTAATGAGTAGGATGGATAAGGCAGAACCAGTGGATGTGGTGTATTTGGATTTCCAGAAGGCATTTGATAAGATGCCACATAAGAGATTATTGCACAAGATAAAATCTCATCGGGTTGGGGGCAGTATATTAGCGTGGATAGAGGATTGGTTAACTAACAGAAAACAGAGAGTCGGGATAAATGGGTCTTTTTCCGGTTGGCAAATGGTAACCAGTGGGGTGCCGCAGGTATCGGTGCTGGGTCCTCAACTATTTACAATCTATATTAATGTAGCCAAGTTTGCTGATGATACAAAGATGGGTGAGAAAGCAAATTGAGGAAACAAAAAATCTGCAAAGGGATATAGACAGGCTAAATGAGTGGACAAAAATTTGTCAGATGAATTATAATATGGGAAATTGTGAGGTTATCCACGTCAGCAGAAATAATAGAAAAATAAATTATAATTTAAATGGAGAAAAATTGCAAAGTGCTACAGGACAGAGAGACCTGAAGGTGTTTGTGCATAAAAGACAAAAAGGTTAGTATGCAGGTTCAGGAAGTAGTCAGGAAGGCAAATGTAATGTTGGCCTTTATTGTAAGGGGGATAGAATAAAAAGCAGAGAAGTCCTGCTACAAGTGTACAGGGTATTGGTGAGACCACACCTGGAATACTGTGTATTTAAGGAAGGATATACTTACATTGGAGGCTGTTCAGAGGTTGATTCCGGCGAGGAGGTGGTTCTCTGATGAGGACAGGTTGAGACGGTTGGGACGATACACTTTGGAGTTCAGAACAATGAGAGAAATCCGAGGTGTGAGAATAAACTAACTCAGCTGTTACTTTACCAAGATGGCCGCGCATGCGCTTTGCTGCTCACTGAACTAAGATGGTGGAGGACATACCCTGCCTTCCTGTACAAAGATGGCCGCCGTTGCCCTGGGCCTGTGACCGGGAGAAAGCCTCGAGGCTGCAGTCGACGATATTCCGGTTGTTATCCCGGGCTTCCGTCGGGCACCAGTTGTTTACGAAGCCTCCCCGGCTACCCCCTGGTCCATTACTCACCTCTGCCCCGTGGAGATGAGCTGTTTTGCGGAGCACATATCACCACAGCCACTCCGCCATTATACACACCGCGCATGCTCCAAATATAACCAGGTCTCGCGCCTGCGCACTGGGCCCCAGTTGTCTGGGCTGGGCACATTCTCCATCGCTGCGCATGCTGGGTAAATACCCAAGATCACTTCAGTGAATGGGACAGGATGTACTGGGCCCCCATTGGGCACTGAACCAAGTTCATTCTGGCACTTCGACTTTGTTTCTGCTGCTCTGAATAACCCTGTACCTGAGCTGGAGATTAATGTCCTGTCTCAATATTTAATACATCAGCTTATTTCAAACACCGTGTGTCGAATATTTGATTTCTCCATAACCATCATCATCATAGGCAGTCCCTGGAAGCGAGGATGACGTCTTTCCACGCCAAAAAGGAATGAGTTCACAGGTGTTTTAGTGAAGGACCTAATATTGCAGATCCCGAGCTACATCTTGAAAGGTGGAAGCTGTCTGTGCTTGGATTTTTTACACTTGCGGTGGCCGTTGCACACCAGCCACCACACTGGCTTGACAGAGCTCGGTCTTGGTCCAGTGGCAAGGATTACCCCAGACGACTGGAGACCAGCTGTGCTGCCCACGGACTGAGCACAAATATACCAGTTTGGGCTGGCCCATGCTGCCCCTAGGCCCTTGCCCCTTCTGGGCCCCAGACTCATGCCTCTCCTGGGCCCCGGTCACGTCCTTCTATAATCTCTTGCTGCTCCTTCGCTCCTCCTGCTGTGCCTGCCCACACTGCAATTAGCGACGTGACTTTGTAGCCGTCACCATCCTCCAATGGAATGCCACCGCCGCACACTGCTCCCTCACATGGCCCCGACCTGCTGATGGTCATGCAGGCTGGAACCATGCCGCTGCACGGGAGACTAATTCATGTTCCTTTCCCTTCCATTTTGAGCCTTTTCTCGCTCTAGATTATTTCACTTCTCACGCAGTTCATCTTTTGCCACATCAAATCCCAAGCTTGTTTCGTTTGAGTATACGACTTGTGAATGTCATACACTGAACCGGCGTGTCTCACTTTACACTCATTTGACGTTCCTTGAAAGAACTATCTTGCTTAAGACTGGAACTCTCTCATTTTCCATATTGTTTAACGATTTTTGAATGCGGTTAATACATCTCCACACATAATGCATGTGATCGCCTTTGAAATGTTCTGGTCTTTGTAATTGTCTTTGCTAATTTTGATGGGTTAGTTGATTATAATTACTTGTTACTAACATACGTTGCAGACATTTTTTGCATCAAAATAATTCTTTAAACACTTCCTTTATCGGGTCATTAGCTTCCCCATTGATCTCTGTTAACTCTTGTGGGGGGAATCGAGAACTAGGTGGCATAGTCTGAGCATGAGGGGTCTCCCATTTAAAACGGAAATGAGGATGAATTTCTTCTCTCAGAGAGTCGTGAATCTTTGAAATTCTCTACCCCAGAGAGCAACGGACGCTTGGTCATTGAATATATTTAAGTTGCAGATAGACTGAGTTTTGAAAGATAGGGAATTCAAGCGTTATGTGGAGAGGGCAGGGAAGTGGAATTGAGGCCAAGATCAGATCGGCCATGATATTATTGAATGGCAGAGCGGGCTCAAGGGGCTAGATGGCCGACTTCTGCTCCTATTTTTTATGTTCTTAGCATTGATTAGGGGCTGGGTTTAGATGTAGGTTTAGTGGTTAGTGGGTGTGGTTTGTGGTTATGTGTTAGGATTGGGATTAGTGATTGGGATAGTCAATATGATATTCGGCTTAGGATATAGTGATTAACGTAGAAAGCACTATTGGCAATATAAGTGTCACTGAACTTGCCCTTTTCCATTTCATGTTTTTAACCTCTCACAGACGAGTCACAAAACAGCCTCACAATGTGTTAATTCAAGGAACCTTCGCTTCTGCGCAAGCCTCATTTCCTCCCTTCTTTTACATCTCTACATTTCTCACAGAAAAATCAATTAGTGACATTAGATTTGGGGATTTTGGGACAATAACAGAAGGATACATGTGTTGTGCTGGTTACATTTAATCATCAGCCTGCTTGAAAAGGGCTTCTGACAATAATCTGTCACCAGGCCTCACCAGTCACCGTCTAATTCCACCATCATATCTTCATTCATTACCCACCTTTCCCCCTAACTAGAGCTGCTTTCAGCGGCATGGCCATTCCCCATACTGAGGCTCTCCAATTACCGAGCAGAGCATGAACACCGGCACAGACTGGTTAGTCCGAATGGTCCATTTCTGTCCCATATATCTGATGTAATTCTATAGTCTCAGTGTAAGTGGTCCAAGGATTTGGTGCCTCAGTGTTATTGGTCTCTCTATTTGTTATCACGGTATTAGTAATCCCTCAATTTGGTGTCACGATGTAATTTATCATGGATTTGATGTCTCATTGTAACTGGTCTCTGTATTTGTTGCCTCAGTGTAAGTTGTCCCTGGATTTGGAGGCACAATGTATTTGGTCCCTGGATTTGGTGTCAACAATACCTCATCACTGGGACTAAGGGCAAACCCGCCGCCCAGCCACGCATTCAGCACAGAATGATCCCACTCAAATCTCTTCCCAATTAACACTTCCCACATTAATTCACCAGAAACAGTCCAGTGCCTGCAAGGAACTGCAACCCCACGTCTAACTTCAGTGAAACACACAATACAAAACATTTTAAAGGAAAAATAAACCCCATCATAGTTCAACAAAGGCAATTAAAGGGCTGTAAATCCCTCTCACTCATACACCTTCTTCACCCCTACTCTCCAACTCCCCCTCCCCAACTACACTTTCAACCCAACTCCCCAACCCCTCACCCCAACTCCTCTATCACCGCATTTCTCTCAAATCCTCACCCCAACTCCTCTTTTATGCCTACTCTCCAAACCGTCCTCACCCAACTCCTCTTTTAACCTACAATGTAATTTTTAACATCACTTACACAAGTCATCCACACGGGAGGTAAATCTCAGGACCTTCTGTGTGATGGTGAGGTGATCACTGGGCAATAAAGTGCAGAGACTAGTGGGAGGCTGCTTATTACCCTCGGTGAGATTTACTCCCCTTTCCCACAGTATACTGCGGACAAGTGGTCACCTTGGTAACGGAATGGTCATTGTGACATCACTTTCGAAACAGGAGCACACAAGACAATGGGTCATCAATAAATGGTAAAGGGATTAAACACTCTGCAATTACATTGTAAATAAGAGCAAATAAACTGCTGGAAAATAACTGGCTAAGATAATAGCTTATCTCTGTGGAATTTACTGTCAAACATTAAGAATGATGTGTTTTATTTACACACACGCACACACACACGCATATATAGCAAAGACTTTGTGTGTGCACTTTTCAGTTGTTGTGCTTAACCAGAAGTAAATTTATCTCGGCCTTCAGGACCTTGCGGGAGTCCATCGGCGGTGCTTGCTGTGTGAGGATGTAAGGAGACCGCGCGCGTTTGCTCCTCCCAAACCTGGAGGAATGGAGCAGATATTTAAAGGGACCCGGACTCCCTTTTTACTGCCTATTTATACTTAAAGGAACAGTGCAGTTTATCTCGGAGTGTCGGAGGACTTCACGAACCGAGCTCCCATTAACAGTCGCTCCCTTCTGTTCTGTGCAGTGATTGAAAAGCTGTCGATTTCAGTGATTTGCGCCTTTCTAAAATGTCACACTTTTTTGATGATCCATTGGACTTGAATTTGGAAAGACTTCAGAATTGTGCAGTGTGACGAAGGTTTCATTTAAAGCTGGAGTAAAATGTGTTTCAAAATATTATTTCAAATCCTCCCCCCATCCCCCAAATTTTAGAACAATCTGCAATACAGACTGGGAAGTTCCCAAGTTCGTTCCTTGATCTGTGCTGCTAGTTGATCTCAGCTAAGGCAGCAGTTCAGGGGTTATAAATGTCCTCACTACCACTGGGCTAAATATGATTAAAAATTAGTCAGTGCCCATGCTCTTGATGCCGTTCCAATGACCTCAACTGGGAAATGACCTCAACTGGGAAGAGTGTGATTGTAATTTGAGGGCAGGACTGGACTCGACTCTGATGCCTACCACAGTGGAAATGTCTATCCTGTACTTAAAGTAACAACGCTTGTAACCTCAATTTGCAGGGTATCAGAAGGTGAGGGTCTACAGCTGGGAAACTGAAACCAAACACCACGTCAAGTTTTGAGAGATTCACCGGATTGATCAGGATCACCTTATCAGCAGTCTTTGGAAAAACACCAATCACAGCGGTGAGAAACAGGACACATGTTCTGTGTGTGGATGCACCTTCAACCAATCGTCTAGCCTGTGAGACTCGTGTGGCCAGCTGACTCAACAATGTAAATGTGGGGACAGTGGGAATGGATGCAGATGCACGTTGGGTGGAAAACATCAGGGAGAGACCGTTTACCAGCTGAATGTGGAAAGTGATTCAGTCTCTCATCTCACCAACTGACATTCGAGGACTTAGATAACAGACTTTCTCATGTGAATATAGACCTGGGTTACTGGACCGTGATATTTTTACTTGTTCATCTTGTTGACTGTAAACCTTTGCCAATTATTTGATGTGATGGGTTTACTTGTACATTTTTCTTTAAATACATTTACTGAATGGATTCAAATTTAATTCGAAACCAGATTTGCACGATTCTCTATTCACACATCGAAAGTGAGAGTGATGCTGCCAGGAACGCGCTAAGTCCTGTAGCTGAAAGGGATTAACAGACTGTGTTTTGTGTTTAGTGATCCCAGGCGTGATAGATATCCCTACTCTGGACACCAAGGCAAAGAGAGGCACTCTGGAAGGTATAAGGAAATGGGACTTCTCCCTGAGAGTAACCAAAGGCATGAGAACTGAATCAATCTTGAAATAGAAAGGAGAAAAGGACCAAAATATAACAGGACATCAATTAGTCTCCTCTTATCATGGATATTTCAAATATCGACACATTGTATTATTTGAAATATCAAAATATTAAACTCCATCCCAGTTTTCGGGCTATGTAATATCAGCAGAAACATATCCCAACTGACAGAACGAACACGATTCAGTCAGGATGCGATTAACAGCAGTAATAACAGTGGAACATAACCCGGGCAGTCACTTGTGAACACGCAATTCAGATGACTGAGTGAATCCCTCCACACACTTCCCCAGTGTGAACTCACTGGAGTTTCATCAGTTTGGATGACTGAGTGAAACCCTGCCCACACACAGAGCAGGGGAACAGACTCTCTTCGGTGTGACTGTGACAATTAATTTCTAGATCAGACGGTGAACTGAATCCCTTTTCACAATCTCCACATTCCCACGGTTTCTCCATGATGCAGGTGTCCTTGTGTCCCTCCAGGTTGGATGATCAGTTGAAGTTTTGTCCACACACAGAACACGTGTAGTTTCTCACCTCTGTGAATGGTGCAATATTTTTTCAGCTGTGTAATTGATTGAAGCTCTTTCCACAGTCAGTGCACTGGAACACTCTCACTCGGCTGTGTGTGTGCTTTTCCAGTCAAACTGATGTCTGAAATATTTTCCCACAGACATGCTGTGGAAAAATATTTCCGAGACTGTATAATATATAAAGAGAGGTTTATTAAATTGGAGACAAAGCTTTGGGAGAAGTGTTAGAGACTCCTCTCTCTGAACCAGCTTCTCAATTTGGTATCTCCAGTGAGGTTCTTTTATCTTACAAATTAGGTCACTTCACATCACATGCTTTAGCACTAGTCCTTCAGTCTAATCATCGCATTACAAGGTTTACAAAGCTTTTCATACAATTACTATCCAAGGCTGAACTGTTGATATAATCCATCCTCGCATTGTGACAGGGCATTATAAACAAGTGCAGGCATTTTGGCAACGGTATAGACAAACAGACCCACACTTATCTCTCCAGTCGTTCATTATCTCACTTTCCTATCTCCATAACTCAAGGCCAGCATACCTTGAAGTCGAACTGTGCTTTTTCTTATATAAAGCATCAGTATTGTCCCTTACAAAATTCATTAAAGCGGAATATAAAAACAAATGTTTGATCCCGTATACTAGTCAAGTATATGTCGAAAAATCCGCTCCAACAATATTTCCCCTTTTGGTCCTGGAGGATGTTCACGAAATCCAGATGACCACAATGATAGTAGCATGGTGTCATATATTCGTCCTTTGGGGTATGTTACTTCCCTGATGTTCCGTATGTCCACCTTGCCTGTAGCTCTAGGCTACCTTTCAAAGATAGTGGTCGGTGTCATCGTGGTCTGTTTCTTCATCCTTGGTGTCTTCAAGTATTTCCATCAGGTGTGCTTCTTCTTCGGCGATTACACTGGCTACTGGCATCAGTCGAGCCATCATAACTTTACAGCAGATATTAAAACACCCGATAATCAGACAGCAAGTAATTATTATTACAACCAGAATAATTACCAGAGTAATTATGCATAATTACTCCATGCATAAGATAGGACCCACAGGATGCCCCTAACAGCCAGTCAAACCAGCTAGATCCTCCTGCTGTCGTGGATAACTTCTTTACCTCCCTTCTTCTGTGATCAGCGAGGTTGGTTATGTTTTCTGAATTATCGGGAATGTAAGTGCAACATTCAGCTCCAATTAAGGCACATGTGCCCACACTTTGTGCTAGTATCTAGGGCCATTCATTTCTGGAGTACCATTGTACGTATAGCTACCATTTCAGCCGTTATGCCCTCTATTGCTTCAGCACTGTCGTTAACTATCTGTTCCAGTACCCTCTCTAGGTTACGTAATTCATCTATGGTGCTTCCTATCACGAATGGGTATGGTTCATGCGCTGTACCATCCCAGAACTCTGCGGGTGGTAGGGGATGTGGAATTATTGTTTTAAGCCCATCAGCTGGCATATATTTTTTTTAAAATCTTTCCGGTGAAGTGGGTACCTTGGTCAGAATATCCTTGAGGCAGTGCAATCACGTGTGGGGAAAGATTCCACCCACCGGGTAAATTGATCTATAATCACGAGGCAATATCTTTTTCCATGGGATGGGGGCAAAGGACCTGTAAAATCAATTTGTACATGTTCCCATGGCCCCCGTGGACGGGGCTGGTGTCCCATTTTAATTTTAATGGGCCTGCCTAGATTATATTGTGCACATGTAACGCCTCGATGGCAATATTTGGCGATATCTCTCCCCATCCCTTTCCACCACGAATCTCTTCCAAGACTCCCGGTCATGGCCTCTCGTCCTGAATGAGACAGGCCATGATGCAACTCCAATAAGGTATTCTGTATGCATTCAGGCGCCGTTACCGTGTCGTTTCGTCTCCAAACGTTATCCTTCCCTTGCGTTGCGCCCTGCTTTGTCCACATACTTATTTCCTCCTCAGAACTGTCCTGGGGTAGTTTCTCAATACTTAAATGTTCGTCTCGGACCCCAGCGGCACTGACTGAGGCTTCCTCACACTCTTCCTGTTCTAATGCCTTCTGTGCAGCTACGTCTGCAGCTTTATTTCCCTGGTGACTCAGCCAATCTGGACTGGTTCAGTCCGGCTCCCTCCTGTGGGCTTTAATTTTAATGACCGCTACTTGTTTTGGTTTATTACTGGCTACTAAAAGAGCTTCTATTCTCAGCTGATGCTTTATGGGATGACCGCTAGTTGTGATAAAACACCTTCTCCCCCATGCTGTCATATAATCGTGCACTACCCCGAATGCATATCAACTGTCCGTATCGATATTAACAATCTTATTTTCCGATAATTCCAGCGCCCGGGTGAGGGCTCCAAGTTCTGCCACTTGAGCTGACGACCCCCCATTAATTCGCCCTGATTCAACTGTCTCTAGATCCTGGTTAACTACGGCCCATCCAGTACGCGGTAGTCCCTCTACGTATTTTCGTGAGCCGTCCACAAACAAGATTTGTTCAGCGGTTGAAGGGGGGCGTCTTTTATTCTATCCTCTTCCATATCCTCACATACCTCTTCACAAAAGTGGGGTTCCCCTTCACCCATCATACATTCTGCGGGGTTGTTTCCTACATCCCTAATTATGGTTTCCGCTTTGTTGGGTGTTAAGAGGACTGCTTCCCACTTTGCCCGTCTCATATTAGATACGGTTCTCAGTTTTCCTGTGTTTAACATTTCTACCAATGTGTGTTTAGTGTGGAGAATGATGTTTCCAGTCATCACCACAGGCTCGCTTATTTTTACCGCCCAAACTGCGCAATCGAGCGCGGCTATACATCTGGATAACCCAGTCACCACCGGGCTTTTGGTGGTACAGTAGTAGGCTATAGGTCTCCTTTTATCCCCGCGATCTTGGGTGACCACGGCCATATAGAACCCACCTTCATTGTTACAGTGGATGTGGAAATCCTTACTCATGTCAGGCTGTCCCAATCCAGGTGCAGAGAATAGTTCTGACTTGAGTTTAATGTACACCTGTTCTTGTTCAGGGCCCCATTCTATGAGGTCTAGGTCCGGTTTCCCTCCTTTCACTAATCTTTGTATTGGCTCAGCAATTTCTGCAAAATCAGGGATAAAGTTCCGTCTGTAATTAAAGAGGCCCAGTACCTTCCTCACTCCCCTTTCCGTTACTGGTCGAGGCTTGACCTTGACAGCCTTTTTTCCTATCCGAGGGCATTTCTTTCAGCCCCTTTGAGAGGCAGTACCCTAGGTTCAGGACCTGCGATTTCCCTACCTGGGCCTTTTTGGTGTTAACCTTAAGGCCCGCCGTTTCCAGAGCCCTTAATACTAAGTATAGAGTTGCCTGATGTCCTTCCTTGGTTTCTGAGGCTATTAATATGTCGTCGACATATTGTAAAATAATATATCCTGCCGGTACCTCTATTTGTTTTAGTATATCCCTCATGACTCGATGGAATATGGCAGGACTATCATGGAATCCTTGTGGTAATCGGGCCCAAGTATATTGTTTATCCTCCACCTTGAAGGCAAATTTTTCTTGTGATTCTGGATCGAGTGGAAGGTCCCAAAACCAATTAGCTATGTCTAGGACTGTAAAGATCTTGTGTTCAGGGGATAATCCATTAAGGATTGTGGAGTGGCTGGCCACTATCGGCTGTAATTTGGGGGTGACCTTGTTAAGGGTATTGTAGTCGATAGTGAGTTAATAACTCCCATCTGGTTTCCCTACCGGCCATGTTGGAGAGTTAGTGGTGCTAACTGTTTCTTTTAAGAAACCCTTTTCCACTAGCCCTTTTACTATTTCTACAACCGCTGTTCTAGCTTCAGGTTTTATAGGGTATTGTCGATGTGGTTTATGAGGTGGTTCAGGGAACTTAATAGGATCCATCTTCGCCTTTCCAGTATACAATTTTTTCTGTGCCCAGACCCCGGGCCCAGAGGCACATATGCCTCCATACCCTCCAGTCCCGATAAGCCAGTCAGTTTTTGTGGCTGTAGCTACACCTATACTTTCCACATGGTGGGCTATTTGTCCTATATCTCCCTTACTGCCATCCGCCTTTAGCCATGTCAGTTTCCCCTTGCCGCAATCAATCAGGGGCTTAAATTCCCTCATTACATCATTCTCCAATATTGTTCCCTCACGATTCTTGCATACGTAAAATCTCATGGGTATATATAAGTTAGCAATTTCCACCAATTGGGTGCCGCTCAGGTTACCAGTGTGGGCCGTCCATCTATTCCGTTTATCAGAGCGTTTTTATCGGTGACGGGAAGGTGCATATTGGTAATGGATATTGAGGCTCCCGTGTCCATTAGCATCTCATACTGTCGGCCCCATACTCGTTCAGACACATATATCCTTCCCTCCTTTTTACTTTGTACAGGGGCCGCCGGACATCACAGGGTGGCTTTGTACGCCTACCACTGCTGGTATTCCTTGCCTTTTTAGGATATTCATTTTTACCATAGTATGTCGCTTCCAGATGCCCTTTCTTACCACAATACGTACATTGCTTTTCACTGCCTTTCCCTTTGCATTCCCTGGCAAAATGGCCCGGTTTTCCACAATTATGTCAAGTCCCCCTTTTCTGCCCTCCTCCTGTTCCCGTGGCAGGTACCTTTTCCTGCTTTATCTTTGTCTGAGATTTTTCATCGCCCCCTCCCTGGACGCCACTAGCCCACTCGACCAGTTCATCATAATCCTGGGTTACAATTGCTCCCATTTTTGTAATGGTCTGGTGTGCAGCGGATAGTCCATCCTTGAATGCCTGAATAAATGCTCGGTCACCGCGGCCTGGGTTTCCCTGTCCAGAGCATTCTTGATATATCTTGAACAATCGTTCCCCATACTCTGAGGCTCCTTCCCCTTTTTGCTGTTTGGTTGTAGTAATTTTACCCCAATTAGTAGGGGCGTTACCTAAAACTCGTTGGATCTCGATTTTAAAAGGGACAAAGGCTGCCAGTTGACCATCTACTTCGGTGGTTAAAGGTACCGCGTGTGTCCAACGTCCCCCTGAAAAGTCGGCATTGGCTGCTACCGCGGCTCCTCCGGCCACTACTCTCCACCGATCTGCCGGGCAAGCCGCTCAGACGAGTTGGTGGATATCTCTGAGGTGTAGTTGGTGGCCCACCCAAACTGTATTCAGCTCTGCCCAAAATTTAATATTCGCACATCGGGGCTGTAATTTACCCAGTGATGCTATTATCTGCTGTCTTTCGCCGGGGGTAAAGGGCTTAATTTCTCAATGGGATTTGCAGCCGTCCCCCCTCTTGTTACCGGCGCCACCGGGAGGGTTTCTAAATCTTCCTGACCCGGGGCAGTTGCTTCGCATTGATAATTATCGTGAGGGGTCAGCGATCCCCCCCATTGAGATCGACCCTGGATCTGTTGTTCCACTGCCAGGCATTTCTTTTCCCACTCTATATTTTTCCTTTGTGCCTGGTTTAATTGTTTACTTTTTTCATCCATTTTCTCTTTAATCTCCTTAACCTGTTCCATTAGTCCTGCTAACTGATGCACCAATAATACTCCGGCCTTTTTAGTTTTATCTTTCTTTTCTTTAACTATCCAACTTCGCTGTTGTTCTAACGTCTGGGATACATCCCAACCGTCCTTTTGCATTTTCTTGATTAAGACCTGTCGATCGGTCATATAGGAATTAAGTAATGACCCGGGCGGCCCGCGTTTTACATTCCCTTCCTTACCTTCCATCTTCGCCAGGCTCGGACGTTTCCCTTTGTTCCTGTAATACTCACGACCACGACTACTCTGTGGGGTTCTTTGTCTTCGCAACAAAGCTAGCGTCTTTCCTTACCACTGGAGTTGTTCGGCTCTTGGTTGGAGTGATAAGTTCCCTTCCGCACCGACCTTATTTACCAAAGGGAAAAATCAAACTGGTTAGACAACCTCCTCCCGCTATCTACTTACTCGTATCTTATACACGATCCTGTTGTGCCCGTGCACCTCTCTTTTCAGTCTCTAACATCAGATTCCAGATACTGTCTTAAGTGATCACGTCTGATCAGAGAGTATCCGGTCATGACGCCATTTTGTTGTGGAAAAATATTTCCGAGACTGTATAATATATAAAGAGAGGTTTATTAAATCGGAGACAAAGCTTTGGGAGCAGTGTTAGAGACTCCTGTCTCTGAACCACGACTCAAATTGGTATCTGCAGTGAAGTTCTTTTATCTTACAAATTACGTCACTTTACAACACATGCTTTAGCACTACAAAGCTTTGACTATCGAAGGCTAAGCTCAAAAGCCGTATAACCCATCCTGCATTGTGACAGGGCAGTATAAACAAGTGCAGGCTTTTGACACCGGTATAAACAAACATACTCAGCACTTAACTCTTCAGTGTTCATTATCTCACTTTCCTATCTCCATTAACTCAAGGCCATTATACCTTGAAGTTTAACTGTTGAAAGCACAATGCATCAATATTATCCCTTACAAAATTAATTTAAAGGGGAAAATAAAAAAAATGTTGGACAAGTATATGTCCAAAAATCCGCTCCAACAGCCTGGATGATGTGGAATTGGTATGGGTCGAGCTGCGGAATTTAAAGGGCAGAAAACGCTAGTAGGAGTAGTGTATAAACCACCAAATGGTAGTAGTGAGGTTGGGAACAGCATCAAATAAGAAATAAGGGACGTGTGCAATATAGGTACAGCAGTAATCATGGCGACTTTAATCAACATATTACTTGGGCTAAGCTAACTGGTAGCAATGCGGTGGAGGACCATTTCCTCAAGTGTATTAGGGATGGTTTATGAGATCAATATGTCGAGGAACCAACCAGGGAGCTGGGCATCCTAGACTGGGCGATGTGTAATGAGAATGGACTAAACTTGTTGTGCGAGGCCCCTTGGTGAAAAGTGAACATACTTTGGTAGAATTCGTTATTAAGATGGAGAGTGACAAATTTAATTCGGAAACTAATGTCCTGAACTTAAGGAAAGGTAAATTCGACGGTATGAGGCATGAATTGGCTAGAATAGACTGGCAAACGACACTCAAAGGGGAGACGCTGGATAAGCAATGACAAAGATTTAAAGATCACATGGATGAACTTCAGCAAATGTAAATCCCTGTCTGGAGTAAAAAGAAAACTGGGAAGGTGGCTCAACCATACCTAACAATGGAAATTAATGATAGCGTTAAAGCCAAGAAAGAGGCATGTAAATTGGCAAGAAAAAGCAACAAACCTGAGGACTGGGAGTAGTTTAGAATTCGACAGAGGAGGACTAAGGGTTTAATTAAGAGGGGGAACAAACACTTCGAGAGGAAGATTGCAGGGAAGATAAAAACTGACTGCAAAAGCTTCTATAAATATGTGAAGAAAAAAAGATTAGTAAAGCCAAACGTTGGACCCTTGCAGTCGGATTCAGGTGAATTTATAATCGGAAACAAAGAAATGGAGGACCAATTGAACAAATATTTCGATTCTGTCTTCACGAAGGAAGAAACAAATAACCGTCTGAAGGTACTAGGGACAGTGGGTCGAGTGAGAAGGAGGAACTGAAGGATATGCTTATTGGGCGGGAAATTGTGTTCGGAAAATTCATGCGATTGAAGGCCGATATATCCGATGGGCCAGTCGTGTGCATTCCAGAATGCTCAAGGATGTATCTCTAGAAATAGTGGATGCATTGGTGATCATTTTACAACAGTCGATCGACTCTGGTTCAGCTTCTATGGACTGGAGGGTAGGTAATTTACCATCACTTTTTAACAAAGGAGGGAGAGAGAAAACAGGTAATTATATACCGGTTCGCTTGACATCAGTAGTGGGGAAAATGTTGGAATCGATCATGAAGGATGTAATAGCAACGCATTTGGAAAGCGGTGACAGGAACGGATCGGGTCAGCATTGATTTATGAAAGGGATATCATGATTGACGCATCTTCTGGAACTTTGTGAGGATGCAACTAGTAGAGTGGACAAGGGAGCGGTGTATTTGGACTTTCAGAAGGCTTTTGACAAGGTCCCGTACGAGAGATTGTTGTGCAAAATCAAAGCACATTGTATTGGAGGTAATATACTGAGGTGGATAGGGAACTGGTTGGCAGACAGGAAGCAGAGATCGGGAATAACGAGCCCTTTTCAGAATGGCAGGCAGTGACCACTGGAGCGCCGCAGGGCTCAGTGCTGGGGCCCCAGCTCTTTGCAATATACATTACCGATTTGTATGAAGGAATAGAGTGTAATATCTCCAAGTTTGCAGATTACATTAAACTTGGTGGCGGTGTGAGCTGTGCGTAGGACGCTAAGACACTGCAGGGTGACTTGGACAGGTTAAGTTAGTGTTCAGATGAATAGCAGATGCAGTATAATGTGGATAAATTTGAGGTTATCCATTTTTGGGCAAAAACACGAAGGCAGAATTTTATCTGAATGGAGGCACACTCGGAAAAGGAAAGGTGCAACGAGACCTGCGTGTCATGGTTCATCAGTCACTGAAAGTGTGCACGCATGTACAGCAGGCGATAAAGAATGCAAATGTTATGTCGGCCTTCATAGCTAGGGAATTTGAATATAGATGCTGGGAGGTCTTACTGCAGTTGTCCAGGGCCTTAGTGAGGCCTCATCTTGTGTTTAGTGTCTGAGGAATGATGTTCTTCCTCTTGAGGGAATGCAGCGTAGGTTCAGCAGACTGATTCCAGGGATGGCTGGACTGTCATATGACGAGAGACTGGATCAACTGGGCCTTTAGTCACTGGAGTTTAGAAGGATGAGAGAAGGTCTCATAGAAACATATAAGATTCTGACGGGACTGGACAGGTTCGATGCGGGAAGAATGTTCCCGATGTTGGGGAAGTCCAGAAACAGGGATATAGTATTAGGATAAGGGGTAGACCATTTAACATAGAAACATAGAAACACAGAAAATAGGCGCAGGAGCAGGCCATTCAGCCCTTCTAGCCTGCACCGCCATTCAATGAGTTCATGGCTGAACATGAAACTTCAGTACCCCCTTCCTGCTTTCTCGCCATAACCCTTGATCCCCCGAGTAGTAAGGACTTCATCTAACTCCCTTTTGAATATATTTAGTGAATTGGAATCAACTACTTTCTGTGGTAGAGAATTCCACAGGTTCACCACTCTCTGGGTGAAGAAGTTTCTCCTCATCTCGGTCCTAAATGGCTTACCACTTACCTCAGACTGTGACCCCTGGTTCTGGACTTCCCCAACATTGCGAACATTCTTCCTGCATCTAACCTGTCTAAACCCGTCAGAATTTTCAACGTTTCTATGAGGTCCCCTCTCATTCTTCTGAACTCCAGTGAATACAAGCCCAGTTGATCCAGTCTTTCTTGATAGGTCAGTCCCGCCATCCCGGGAATCAGTCTGGTGAATCTTCGCTGAACTCCCTCAATAGCAAGAATGTCCTTCCTCAAGTTAGGAGACCAAAACTGTACACAATACTCCAGGTGTGGCCTCACCAAGGCCCTGTACAACTGTAGCAACACCTCCCTGCCCCTGTATTCAAATCCCCTCGCTATGAAGGCCAACATGCCATTTGCTTTCTTAACCGCCTGCTGTACCTGCATGCTAACCTTCAATGACTGATGTACCATGACACCCAGGTCTCGTTGCACCTTCCCTTTTCCTAATCTGTCACCATTCAGATAATAGTCTGTCTCTCCGTTTTTACCACCAAAGTGGATAACCTCACATTTATCCAGATTATACTTCATCTGCCATGCATTTGCCCACTCACCTAACCTATCCAAGTCACTCTGCAGCCTAATAGCATCCTCCTCGCAGCTCACACTGCAACCCAACTTAGTATCATCCGCAAATTTGGAGATAATGCATTTAATCCCCTCGTCTAAATCATTAATGTACAATGTAAACAGCTGGGACCCCAGCACAGAACCTTGCGGCACCCCACTAGTCACTGCCTGCCATTCTGAAAAGTACCCGTTTACTCCTACTCTTTGCTTCCTGTCTGACAACCAGTTCTCAATCCACGTCAGCACACTACCCCCAATCCCATGTGCTTTAATTTTGCACATTAATCTCTTGTGTGGGACCTTGTCGAAAGCCTTCTGAAAGTCCAAATATACCACATCAACTGGTTCTCCTTTGTCCACTTTACTGGAAACATCCTCAAAAAATTCCAGAAGATTTGTCAAGCATGATTTCCCTTTCACAAATCCATGCTGACTTGGACCTATCATGTCACTATTTTCCAGATGCACTGCTATGACATCCTTAATAATTGATTTCATCATTTTACCCACTACTGAGGTCAGGCTGACCGGTATATAATTCCCTGTTTTCTCTCTCCCTCCTTTTTTAAAAAGTGGGGTTACATTGGCTACCCTCCACTCCATAGGAACTGATCCAGAATCAATGGAATGTTGGAAAATGACTGTCAATGCATCCGCTATTTCCAAGGCCACCTCCTTAAGTACTCTGGGATGCAGTCCATCAGGGCCTGGGGATTTATCGGCCTTCAATCCCATCAATTTCCCCAACACAATTTCCCGACTAATAAAGATTTCCCTCAGTTCCCCCTCCTTACCAGATCCTCTGACCCCTTTTATATCCGGAAGGTTGTTTGTATCCTCCTTAGTGAATACCGAACCAAAATACTTGTTCAATTGGTCTGCCATTTCTTTGTTCCCCGTTATGACTCTCCCTGATTCTGACTGCAGGGGACCTACGTTTGTCTTTACTAACTTTTTCTCTTTACATACCTATAGAAACTTTTGCAATCCACCTTAATGTTCCCTGCAAGCTTCTTCTCGTACTCCATTTTCCCTGCCCTAATCAAACCCTTTGTCCTCCTCTGCAGAGTTCTAAATTTCTCCCAGTCCCCAGGTTCGCTGCTATTTCTGGCCAATTTGTATGCCACTTCCTTGGCTTTAATACTATCCCTGATTTCCCTCGATAGCCACGGTTGAGCCACCTTCCCTTTTTTATTTTTACGCCAGACAGGAATGTACAATTGTTGTAATTCATCCATGCGGTCTCTAAATGTCTGCCATTGCACATCCAAAGTCAACCCCCTTAGTATCATTCGCCAATCTATCCTAGCCAATTCACGCCTCATACCTTCAAAGTTACCCTTCTTTAAGTTCTGGACCATGGTCTCTGAATTTACTGTTTCATTCTCCATCCTAATGCAGAATTTCACCATATTATGGTCACTCTTCCCCAAGGGGCCTCGCACAATGAGATTTCTAATTAATCCTCTCTCATTACACAACACCCAGTCTAAGATGGCCTCCCCCCTAGTTGGTTCCTCAACATATTGGTCTAGAAAACCATCCCTTATGCACTCCAGGAAATCCTCCTCCACCGTATTGCTTCCAGTTTGGCTAGCCCAATCTATGTGCATATTAAAGTCACCCATTATAACTGCTACACCTTTATTGTGTGCACCCCTAATTTCCTGTTTGATGCCTTCCCCAACATCCCTATTACTGTGTGGATGTCTGTACACAACTCCTGCTAACGTTTTTTGCCCTTTGCTGTTCTGCAGCTCTACCCATATAGATTCCACATCATCCAAGCTAATGTCTTCCAACAACTATTGCATTAATCTCCTCTTTAACCAACAATGCTACCCCACCTCCTTTTCCTTTTATTCTATCCTTCCTGAATGTTGAATACCCCTGAATGTTGAGTTCCCAGCCCTGATCATCCTTGAGCCACGTTTCCGTAATCCCAATCACATCATATTTATTAACATCTATTTGCACAACTAATTCATCCACTTTATTGCGGATACTCCTTGCATTAAGACACACAAACCTTCAGGCTTGTTTTTTTAACACCCTTTGTCCTTCTGGAATTTTGCTGTACAGTGGCCCTTTTTGTTCTTTGCCTTGGGTTTCTCCGCCCTCCACTTTTCCTCATCTCCTTTCTGTCTTTTGCTTTTGCCTCCTTTTTGTTTCCCTCTGTCTCCCTGCATTGGTTCCCATTCCCCTGCCATATTAGTTTAAATCCTCCCCAACAGCACTAGCAAACACTCCTCCTAGGACATTGGTTCTGGTCCTGCCCAGGTGCAGACCGCCCGGTTTGTACTTGTCCCACCTCCCCCAAAACCGGTCCCAATGCCCCAGGAATTGGAATCCCTCCCTGCTGCACCACTGCTCAAGCCACGTATTCATATGCGCTATCCTGCGATTCCTACTCTGACTATCACGTGGCACTTGTTGCAATCCCGAGATTACTACTTTTGAGGTCCTACTTTTTAATTTAGCTCCTAGCTCCTTAAATTCGTTTCGTAGGACCTCATCCCTGTTTTTACCTATGTCGTTGGTACCAATGTGCACCACGACAACTGGCTGTTCACCCTCCCATTTCAGAATGTCCTGCACCCGCTCCGAGACATCCTTGACACTTGCACCAGGGAGGCAACACACCATCCTGGAGTCTCGGTCGCGGCCGCAGAAACGCCTATCTATTCCCCTCACCATTGAATCCCCTATCACTATTGCTTTCCCACTCTTTTTCTTGCCCTCCTGTGCAGCAGAGCCAGCCACGGTGCCATGAACTTGGCTGCTGCTGCCCTCCCCTGATAAGTCATCCCCCTCAACAGTACTCAAAACAGTGTATCTGTTTTGCAGGGGGATGACCACAGGGGACCCCTGCACTACCTTCCTTGCACTACTCTTCCTGCTGGTCTTCCTTTCCCGAGCTGGCTGTGGACCCTTTCCCTGCGGTAAGACCAACTCACTACACGTGATACTCATGTCATTCTCAGCATTGTGGATGCTCCAGAGCGAATCCACCCTCAGCTCCAACTCCACACCGCGCACAGTCAGGAGCTGGAGGTGGATACACTTCCTGCACACGTGGTCGTCAGGGACACCGGAAGTGTCTCTGAGTTCCCACATGGTACAGGAGGAGCATAACACCCGACCGAGCTCTCCTGCCATGACTTAACCCTTAGATACACTTAAATTGGCAACAACAATGTTAAAAGTTACTGACTAATATAAGAAGAAAAAGAAAAACTACTCACCAATCACCAGCCAATCACTTACCCCCTAGGCTGTGATATCACCTTTGTTTCTTTCTTTGCCTTCTCCCTGTTGCTGCACCGATACGCCTCTCGCCGACCCCGGACTGAGATGAGGAGATCCTTCTTCACTCAGAGAGTTGTTAACCTGTGGAATTCCCTGCCGCAGAGCGTTGTTGATGCCAATTCACTGGATATATTCAAAAGGGATTTAGATATGGCTCTTACGGTTAAGGGGATCAAGATGTATGGAGATAAATCAGGAAATGGGTACTGAAGGATTGATCAGCCATGATCTTATTGAATGGCAGTGGAGGCTCGAAGGACCGAATGGCCTACTCCTGCACATATTTCCTCTGTTTCTATGTTTATATGTAACACGATGTGGATCACGCGGTCAGAATGAGCTC
Organism: Pristiophorus japonicus; assembly: GCF_044704955.1. Lineage (NCBI taxonomy): Eukaryota > Metazoa > Chordata > Chondrichthyes > Pristiophoridae > Pristiophorus > Pristiophorus japonicus. The sequence continues at coordinate 7,706,630 of NC_092005.1, read as the reverse complement.
GTCGCCAACACGACAGGAAATGGGAATCATCAGGGTATTCATGGTAATACATTTACTGTTAAATTACATATATAGGTCAGGTGAATGTGGAGGGATGCAGTCACAGTTTAATGTGAAACAGAGAACTGGTGCATTTAGGGCAATAGAACAACTGTTCAGTTATAAATCATATAAAGGTAATTGCAGAGAAATAGAGTCATTGTCTAATTAGAAATAGAGGACTGGGGAATTTAGCGGCAAACAGTGAGAGTTTAAATAGAATGGGAGGACTGGGGATTTAAGGGCAACATGGTGAGTTTTTAATTAGAAATAGAGGACTGAGGAATTTAGGGAACACAGTGAGTGTTTATTGAGAATTAGAGGGCCGGGGAATTGCGGGGAACACAGTGCATGTTTAAGTAGAAATAGAGGTCTGGGGAATTTAGGGGAACACAGTGAGAGTTACATTTGTATTAGAGGACTGGGAAATTTGGGAGAACACAGTGAGTGTTTAATTAGAATTAAGAACAAAGGACAATTGGAACAGGAGTAGGCCATACGGCCCCTGGAGCCTGCGCCGCCGTTTAATATGATCATGGCTGTTCCGATCATGGATTCAGCACCAGTCCCTGCCCGCTCCCCATAACCCCTTATTCACTTAACATTTAATAAACTGTCTATCTCTGTCTTACATTTATTCAATGACCCAGCTTCCACAGCTCTCTGAGGCAGCGAATTCTACAAATTTACAACCTTCTGCAAGAAGAAAATTGTCCTCATCTCAGCCGTGAATGGTTGGCCCCGTATTCTAAGATTATGCCCCCTTGTTCTAGTTTCCACTATCAGTAGAAACATCCTCTCTGCATCCACCTTGTCAATCCCACTCATAAACTTATACGTTTCGATAAGATCACCTCTCATTCAGCATTTAATACAAATGTCGATCTTAAGCAATTTTTTTGCAGACGGCAGATGTAACCATGCATGCAGTATGCATAACTTTTACGGTGAATAGTCATGTATGTTGTGTTGTGTTGTGTATTAATAATAATAATGATAATAATAAAATATCTGTCAGTAATCTTTGTATCTCTATCTGTAACAATACCTGACAATGATCTTACGCCATGCAGAAAAAACTTTCATAGAACAGGGATGCGCAGCGGAACACAGGTGACGGCCCAGCAGATCTATGTCCCCTCACCGATCTCGAGGAGCCGGTGCTGGCACTTCTGGGTTTACACGATCGATTGCCCACCTGTGCTGCGTCAGAACCTGTCGTCAGGCCACGTGAGTAAACTATAAACCATTGGGTGATGTAAAGTCAATTGATTCCTCATATATCCATAAAATATATCATTGATGATTTATCGATGCAATGTTATGTAATATTATGTTATGTAATGTACTGTTATGTAATTAATGATGGGATCATGAAAGTTATTGTAATGCTAATTTTGTACGATCATGATGTTCATCAAACGTGAAGTCTGTCATCATTCTTACAACATTAGAGTTGCTCTCATGCACATGGCTGTGTAGCGTTTGGATTCCGATGTGACCCAAGCACCGCCTTCTCCTCTAATTAGCTCTTTTTTGTCTTCTAGTTCAACCAAGGGTGTAGGCCTTGGAAATCGAACCACCACTTCAAACAATGGAGCCGGTCTAACTTATTTCTGGGTTCGTGGAGCCCTGAATCCCCCCGGTTCTGCTGCGGGTCCTACTCTCCACTGAGGAAAGTGAGGAGGTCAAGGAGGAGCCTGCAGCAGCCGTAGCTTCCAGTGTTCCTGCGGCTACGTACTTCTCGAACGAGGAGTTAGCGGGGCCAAGTGCTTTGCCAAAGGGTGCCTCCAGTGATTCACTGCCAGTGACGAGCACGCAGCGGTTGGTTCGGCGCAGTCGAACTGCTCCACGAACAGGAGATCTTAGCGTGTACATGTTTAACTTGTCCTGGAGAAGCGTTGAGTTTTGTCAAGAGCTCCTCCAGGCAATCGGTGGAATATCTTAGCAGATGGCCACCCTATCCACTAAAGTGAACGAGAAAATGACACAGATATGGGTGGCCCTGGAGATAACAGTCAGGGACACTGGTGACAGAGTGCTATCATTGATCCAGGAATCCGGCACTGCTCGCCAAGGTATGCACCCCCATTGCCCGAGACTCATCCGAGCCAGAGGAAGCTGTTGCATCTGGCTCGGAGGATATTTCCACAGAAATGTCCTCTCCACCATCATCACCTTGGTGTTGGTAGGTGAAAGGAAAAAGGTGCTGATCAGACGCGGAAAGTGAAGGAGGGGTGTGGCCGTAAGGATGGAGGGAATGTGTTTTGTTATACGTAAATATTGTTGTCTGTGAGGTGGGGTGTGTGTTTCGGTTTACTTTTAGTTGATTAAATTGTTCCTGTTTTTAAATGTTTCATTGTTGGGATGGTTTGCGAGAGAGTGGGTTATGAAGGCTTTTTTTATTAAAATCTGTTGTTATTGTATTGCTAAAACGTTAAAATGTTGAAAGTTTGGGTTGAGTTGTGGGAGGGGGTACTGTTGTATTGTGTTATGTTTTATTAAAAAAAATATATCGTTAAACGTATTTATAAAAACTTAACTTAACATTGTTGTGCATTGTATTCAGCTACTTGTAGCATTAAACTCCGGCGAGTCCTTACCATGAAAGGTTAACATCAAACGTAACGGTACTTGTCACAAACTTAACGCAAAGCTTTCATTTATGAGCTACAGGCATAACACGTTCAGCTATGTAGTCACAACGGGCCCTTTCCTGCGTTCTAGAGGAGAGAGAGCGCATGGTTTCAACATCAGCCTGAGTGTCTTCCCCGAGGTCATCGTCCATCTCAACTTCATCGTCTTCTCCTCTCTCCTGAGGTGGATCGGCAGTCCCATTTGGCAATCCCTATCCGTGCCTGATAGCCAAATTATGCAGCATGCAGCACACCACAATTAATTGAGCAAACTACTCAGAGTATTATTGCAATTCGTCTCCTAAATGGTCCCGGCATCTGGAGTGTTGGTTGAGCATTCCAATTGTCTTTTTGACGACATTTTGTGTGGCGATGTCCCTTTCATGTTATCACCTCTCGGCTTCAGTCTGCGGCTTACACAGGGGAGTCCATCAGTCAGCTGGTAAGGCCATATCCTTTATCACCATTATCCAACCGTGACTTATGGCTGACTCATAATCAGGTCAGGCAAAGTACTCTCACGCAAGATGAGTGCATCAGGGATGCTGCCTGGAAATGTTGCATTGAATGCCATGATTATTTCCTTGTGGTCAACAACGAGATGCACATTCAGGGAGTGGACTCCCTTTGGGTTCAGAAACACCTCTGCATCCTGAAAGGGTGCTCGCATGGCGATGTGCGGGCTGTGTATTACTCCCTGTAACTTGGGGAAGTTTGCTATTCTGGAGAAATCCAAAGCCCCCTCAGTCTGTGCCACCCTGGTCAAAGGGAAGCTTATCAGGTCCATCCTTTGAGCGTAAAGGGCTTCAGTAACCTATCGAAAGCAGCAATGCGTGGCATACTGAGAGATATCGCACATTTCGCCTGTTGATGTCTGAAAGGAGCCAGATGCATAGTAGGAAACTGCCGCAGTAACCTTGACCTCAAAGGGCAGCACGGTCATGATGGTGCTGTTATGCTGCAGATCTCCTTGATGATCTGGCATATCCCAGCGATGACCTCTTTTGGAATCATACTCTTCTAAGGCACGTGTTCACCGACACGTTCAGGTAAGACCGTTTCTCTCTGGAAGTGCGTCGGGTGTACGTTCTCCTCCTCCTCCTGCCACGTCCTTAATTGGGCAGATAATGCTCTTCAATATCCCTTCTTTCACCTCGAGTCTGCAGCATGTGTGTAGTCATCAATACAGGCTGAGAAATTTCAGGCCACATTACAATTACTATTTGACCTATTCTTCAGAAATAATACATTTTCTTCCGAAATTTCATAAATTATTGTAAATTCGACCACAGTATTATAAGATGTTTCTTAAATTTTGATATTCACCTTAAAATAACTCACAGATTAAATCAATGCTCTCCAGAAATTGAAGCAGCCTTTTCTAGAAAGGTCCTTCCATTTACGAAATGGATTCCATGCCTCTGGGTTATGATCAGGTGAATGCAGCTTTTTTTCAGCGTTGTTTTGGGCTAACGTTAGGCTGGGCGGTTTATGGGCGTTAGTTTCCATTAAAACCTGTTTTCTGGATGTTGACGTCATAAACATATGGACGAGTGGTTAAATTAAATGTCGGCGTTAACTTGATTCTAAAACTAATGCTGGCGATAAATGGGTAATAAATAGGCGATAGATGGACGTTCGTTTCCATTTCTGGGTAAATGGGAGATAACCGGGTGTTATAACATCTCAGCGTTTAAATGGGTGGGAAGTGATCGGTAGCTGGGAGAAACTAATGGAAATTCTAGCATTGATATATTAAACAAACTGAGCTCTGCCGAACCCCACTGGAAACAACCTTCCAGTCACAAAAACACACCAATCATTTGCCTTTGCGTCCTGCCACTGGGACAATTATGGGTCCAACTTGACACTTTCCCTTGGATCCGATGATTTTTATTTTTCTTCCATGTGGGAGTTTGCTGCAAGCAATGATTCAAATCCATGCAGACTACATCAAACAAACTGTCTTCACCGAACCTCCTTGTTACCACCTCAAAAGATTCAATCATGTTAGTTCGACATGAGTTTCCCTTAATAAATCCTTGATTAATCCGTGCCGTTACATATGATGATTAATACTGTCGCTCAGACTTTTTCCAATAACTTTCCCACGGTTTAGTTCAGGGTCACACAGCTTGAATTACTCGGTGAACCCCTTTCTTCATTTTAAACAATGGTACAGTGTTAGCAAACCGCCAGTCCTCTGGCACCACACTTTATTCCATAGCGGATTGGAAATTGATGGACAGAGCCTCCGCTATTTTCTCTATTGATTAATTTAATAGCCTGGGTTACATTTCCTCAGAGCCCAGTGAAGTCTCTTCTTTCAAAAATGCTAAAAAAAACTTAACATTTCCACTCTCACTACATTTATCTAATCGAATAATTCACATACCAAACCTTAACTACAATTTCTGCATCGTGTCCCTTGTGAAGGCAGATACACATTCTTCGTTGAGGAAATTTCCCACATCTTCCAAATCAATACACATGTTACTTCTTTGGTCTCTAATAGGCCATACACTTTCTGTAGGTAGGCTTTTCCCCTTTATGTATTTGTAAAATATCTTTGTGTTTTCCTTGATTTCACTTGCCAATATTTTGTCATCGTTCTGTAATTTTGTTTTTAATTCCATTTACCGCTTGGCTTTCTGTACTATTTAGATTTCTGCATCTGACTTAAGCTTCCCTTTTTTGTCTCATTTTATTAATTGACATCCAGGAAGCTCTAGATGTTGAGGTTCACACTTTTTCTTGAATGAAATATATTTGCTCTGAAACCTCTCTCTCTCTTCCGCGAATGCTTCACACTACTTCCGTACTGATTTACTTCAGTAGTTGTTTCCAGTCCACATTCGATAAATCGCATCTCACCACATTAAAAATGGACTTTCCACAATTGAAACTTGTAACTCCTAGTCTATCTGTCTCCTTTAACATAAATACAATAAATTTTACTGAATTATGATCAATGCCACCAACATATTCTCACCCACCTATACAACTTAATTAATTAAACCTGAGATCAGGATTTCTCCCTCTGTTGTTTGTCTTGCTAAGTACAAGCTCAAAATGCTGAGCTCAATATATTTTATGAATAACGCGCCCTCTATACCGTTCACACTAATTATATGCCAATTATTCCCGTGGAATTTACGTTGGTGGCAATGCAAAGCGTTCACCACTGGCCACAAGTATCTACCGACCTTTGTGTCAAGGATGTCGGATGCTACGACGTGTAATATATATCAACGGATATAAGTGGGGATTCCCTAGATTTTTTAATTCGTTCCAGGATGTGGTTATCGCTGACAAAGCCAGCATTTATTGTCCATCGCCTAATTGCCCTTTAGAACGTGGTGGTGAAATGCCTTCATGAATTGCGGCTATCCTTGTGGTATCAGTACTGTTCGGGAGGGAGTTACAGAATGTTTACTCAGCAACGATGGAGCATCGGCAAAATATTACCATGTCAGGTTTATGTGTAACCTCGTGTGGCTCTTCCAAGTGATGCTGTTCCCATGCGCCTGCTGCCCTTGACCATCTTGCTGGTCGAGGTTGCATGGTTTGGGTGGTGCTGCTGAAGAATCCTTGGCGAGTTGCTGCAGTAAATCTTGCAGATGGTACACACTGCAGCCACGGTGCACTCATGTTGCAGGGCGTGAATCTTTAAGCTGGTGGATGCTTTGTTCATCAAGCGGGCTGCTTTGTCCTGGATGGTGCCGAGCTTTTTGAGTGTTGTTGAAGGTGCACTCAGTCAGGCAAGTGGAGAGTACTTCATCATAATCCTGACATGTGTATTGTAGATGGTTGAAAATCTGAGTGTGGAGTCGAGACACTCGCAGAGATTACCCGGACTCCGACCTGCTCTTGTTGCCACATTATTTATGTAGCTGGCCAAGTTAAGTTTCTGGTCAATGGTGACCCCAGGATTTGTTAGTCGGGGATTCGGCGATGGTAATGCTATTGATTATCAAGGGAAGGTGGTTAGAATCTCTATTGATGGAGGTTGACATTGCCTGCCACTTATGTGATGCGAAAGGCCAGTCTGGCAGCTTTGACCACGTAGATCTCGGCCAGCACGTTCAATGGTGGTGCGACTGAGCCACTCTTGTTGATGGTCATTAATGTCCCATACCCAGATTACGTTCTGTGCCCTGCTTCTTCCAAGTGGTGTTCAACATGAAGAAGAGCTGATTCTTCAGCTGAGGGACAGCGGTAATTGTTAATCATCAGAACGTTTTCTTGCCTTAGTTGAGCTTATGGCGTACATTTTGTATCTAGCTACACTGTGAACGTATTGGACAAAGTCACACACAAGTCGTCATTACAAAGATGGAATTGCAGGGAATTAAATTGAAAGTGGGGTGTGCAAAATTAGCTCAGTAACAACATCAACGCATGGTGTTGGGTGGATGTTTTTCAGATTGTGAGGGGGTTTGCCGTGCTGATACCCAGGTGCCAATTTTGGCTCCATTACTCTATGCAATTATTATAAACACCTGGAATAAGTTGTAAAGAGCGAAATTCAAAACTTTACGATAATACAAAATTTGGCACAGTAGTAGGTAGTGATGTGGCTAGTTATAGGCTTTGAGCTGATTGAGACAGGATGTTGAAATGAGCACAAGCATGGCAGATGGAGTTCAACGTAGAGGAGTATGAAGCGATACCCCTTGGGAGCAGTAATATGGAAAGTCAGTATAGTATAAATGTCACGAATTAGAAAATTCTAGACGAGCAGAGAGATCTTGGTGTCCATATCCACAAATCCTGGCACTTAACCTGGCTGACCAACATTTTTCTCCTCGATCATTCAAAAACATTCCAGCTGAATACTTTTCACACTGATCAGCATCAGCCTCCAGATGATTACCCCAATATAACCCAGCATCTCTGATCAGGACCAGGAAACAGGAGATTAGCCGCAATATTTTCCTCCATAACTGATCAGGAACAGGAGATTGCCCCAATATATCCCAACATCACTGATCAGGAGCAGGACCCAGTGGATTGCCCAAATATATCCCAGCATCACTTATCAGGAGCAGGACCCAGGGGATTGCCCAAATATATCCCAGCATCACTTATCAGGAGCAGGACCCAGGGGATTGCCCAAATATATCCCACTAGCACTGATCAGCAGCAGGATCCATTGGACTGCACCAATTTATACCAGCATCACTGATCAGGAGCAGGACCGGGGGTTGCCCCATAATATATAGCAACATCACTGATCAGGAGCAGGACCCAGGGGATTGCCACAATATATGCCAGCATCACTGATCAGGAGCAGGACCCAGGGGATTGCCCCAATATATCCCAGCATCACTGATCAGGAGCAGGACCCAGAGGATTGCCCCAATATATCCCAGCATCACTGATCAGGAGCAGGACCCAGAGGATTGCCCCAATATATCCCAGCATCACTGATCAGGAGCAGGACCCAGGAGATTGACCCAATATATCCCAGCATCACTGATAAGGAGCAGGACCCAGGGGATTGCCCCAATATATACCAGCATCACTGATCAGGAGCAGGATCCAGGGGATTGCCCAAATATATCCCAGCATCATTATCAGGAGCAGGACCCAGGGGATTGCCCAAATATATCCCACTAGCACTGATCAGCAGCAGGATCCATTGGACTGCCCCAATTTATACCAGCATCACTGATCAGGAGCAGGACCGGGGGTTGCCCCATAATATATAGCAACATCACTGATCAGGAGCAGGACCCAGGGGATTGCCACAATATATCCCAGCATCACTGATCAGGAGCAGGACCCAGGGGATTGCCCCAATATATCCCAGCATCACTGATCAGGAGCAGGACCCAGAGGATTGCCCCAATATATCCCAGCATCACTGATCAGGAGCAGGACCCAGAGGATTGCCCCAATATATCCCAGCATCACTGATCAGGAGCAGGACCCAGGGGATTGCCCCAATATATCCCAGCATCACTGATAAGGAGCAGGACCCAGGGGATTGCCCCAATATATACCAGCATCACTGATCAGGAGCAGGACCCAGGGGATTGCCCCAATATATACCAGCATCACTGATCAGGAACAGGACCCAGGGGGTTGCCCCAATATATACCAGCATCACTGATCAGGAGCAGGACCCAGTTGATTGTCCCAATATATACCAGCATCACTGATCAGGAGCAAGACACAGACAAAAGAGATTTTCTTTGTCTCAAACAAATTAAAATTCTTGATTCCTCCAATGGCAGTTTGTTAAATTTGAAATTTGAGATCCGCAACAGACAGCGCATCCCATTTAAACAGACACAGAATGCCCCGGTTCTGATAACACACCATTTTAAACAGACAGAGATTGCTCCCAGACAAACAGAACAGCCCGTTAAAAGGGATACGGAGGCAAAATGAATAAAACACAACATTCTGTCAAACTCAGCAGGTCGTGCAGATTCCTTGGATGAACAACTCGATTTTACGTACAGTCGGATGAACAATCCGAGCTTTTAGGAAAATGTTTAAGATTACAGACTTCATCAACAAGGACAGGACCTGAAAAGAATAGACAGCGAAAAAGGACAAAGTTGTAGGTCTGTGTTGCAGTGGAATGCAGGATTGATTGAATACTAAATGGGAAAATGGAGGTGGGTGCTAATCGGGCAATAAATGTTCAAAGTAAGCTCCAGAGGAGGTGTTGCTGGAGCACCTAACACCCATGTTTGTGGAGCTAATTCCAATGTTTTTGGAGCTAATTTCCCTGTTTCTGGAATTCATTCTTGTATTTATGGAGATCCCATTCCCCCTGTTTCTGGAGCGAATCCCTTTGGTCTGGGGTTATTTCACTTATGGTGCGCTCTTCTAATTTCCCTGCCACAGGAACAGCTAATTTGCCTGTGTATTTGGCAAATCGTCTCTTGTTAATCCTAATCCTTCTATTTCTGGAGCTACATCCGCTGTTTCTGGAGCTAATACTTTAGTTTCCGGAGCTAATTTTACTGTTCATTGCGCTGCTAATTGCCCAGTCTGTGGTCCGCCGAATTGCTCTGTTTCGAGCAACTTCCCCTGAAGCTAATCACCTTGTTTCTCTAGCTGGAAAGTCCTCTGTTTCTGGAGCATCTGATTCTCCCTCTTTCTGGAGCTAATCAACATATTTCTGGACATAATTCACTACTTTCTGTAGCTCCAAATTCCGATGTTTCTGGAGCACTTAAGTCCCTAGTTTATGGAGTTAACTCCAACATTTCTGGAGCTAATTCCCCAGTTTCTGGAATTCATTCCTGCAATTAAGAATATCCCATTCACCCTGTTTCTGGAGCTAATCTCTTTTTTCCTGAAATAATTCTAGCTTTCATGGAACTCCTAGTTTCCAACTCAGCAGCTCTTAATTCCCCTGTTCCTGGAGATAATTCCCTTGTTTCTGGAGCTCATCTTTTTGCTGAAGTACCTAATGTCCCAGCTTGGGGATCTCGTAATGCATCTGTTTCTGGAGGTATCACCCCTGATTCTGTTGCTACTTGAACAGTTTCTGAGCTAATACATTTTTTCTGGGGAAAATTCCTGTGGAGCTCCTAATTTCCCTTTTTCCGAAGCTCCAAATTGTGCTGTTTATGAAGCACATAATTGTACTTTTTACGAATCTAGTAGTTTGCCGATATATATGGCTCCGAAACGACCTGATTATGGTGCGTTCTCCAAATTACCCCGCAACATGAACACGAAAATGCCACTTTTCTGGAGGTAACTCTCCTGTTTTTAAACGTAATTCCCCTGTTTCTGGATCTAATTACGAAGGACTGTGATTATTCATGTGTTCCTGGAGCTCAATTCCCCTGTTTCTGCAGCTCCGCATTGCCCTCTGTCTGGTGTGAATTCCACTGTTTCTGGAGCTTCTAATTTACCAGTTTCTGTAAATACTACTGCTGATCTTTCAAGACCTAATTCCACAGTTTCTACATCTAATTCCTGTGTTTCTGGCGGTCATTCCCTTGTTTCGGCGCTAAATCCCGTGTTCCTGGAGCTCGGACTTTCCCTCTTTCTGCGACTCCTAATTTCCCAGTTCCTGGAGGGAATTCCCCTGTTTCTGTAACTAATTCAACTGTTTATGGAATTAAAAAAGGAGGGAGAGAATACCCGTAATTATAGACCGGTTAGCCTGACATCAGTGGTGGGGAAAATGTTGGAATCAATTCTTAAAAATGAAATAGCAGCACATTTGGAAAGCAGTGACAGGATCGGTCCAAGTAAGCATGTATTTATGAAGGGGAAATCACTCTCGACAAATCTTCTACAATTATTTGAGGTTGTAACTAGCAGAGTGGACAAGGGAGAACCATTGGATGTGCTGTATTTGAAATTTAAAAAGGCTTTTGACAAGGTCTCACACAAGAGGTTGGTGTGCAAAATTAAGGCACATGATATTGGGGGTAATGTACTGACGTGGATAGATAACTGGTTGGCAGACAAAAAGCAGAGTATCGGGATAAACAGGTCTTTTTCAAATGGCAGGCAGTGACTAGTGGGTTGCCGCAGGGCTCTGCTGGTACCACAGCTCTTTACATTATACATTCATGATTTAGATGAAGGAATTGAGTGAAATATTTCCAAGTTTGCAGATGACACTAAACTGGGTGACGGTGTGAACTGTGAGGAGGATGCTAAGAGGCTGCAGGGTGATTTGGACAGGTTAGATGAGTGGGCAAATTCATGGCAGATGCAGTATAAAGTGGATAAATGTGAGGTTATCCACTTTGCTGGCAAAAGCACAAAAGAAGGATATTATCTGAATGGCGGCAGATTAGGAAAAGAGAAGGTGCAACGAGACGTGGGTGTGATGGTACATCAATCATTGAAAATTGACATGCAGATACAGCTGGCTGTGAAGAAGGCAAATGGTATGTTGGCCTTCATAGTTAGGCGATGTGTGTATAGGAGCAGGGAGGTCTTACTGCAGTTGTACAGGGCCTTGTTGAGGCCTCACCTGGAATATTGTGTTAATTTTTTTCTCCTAATCAGAGGAAGGACATTCTTGCGATTGAAGGAGTGCAGTGAACGTTCACCAGACTGATTCCCGCGATGGCAGGACTGACATATGAGGAGAGACTGGATCGACGAGGCTTATATTCACTAGAATTTAGAAGCATGAGATGGGATCTCAAACAAACATAACTAATTCTGACTGGACTGGACTGGTTAGATGCAGGAAGAATGTTCCCGATGTTGGCAAAGTCTAGAAGCAGGGGACAGAGTCGAAGGATATGGGGTACGCCATTTAGGACTGAAATGAGGAGAAACGTCTTCACTCAGAGCGTTGTTAAACTGTGTAATTTTCTAGCACAGAGAGTTGTTGAAGCCAGTTCATTGCATTTATTCAAGAGGGAATTTGATACGGCTCTTATGGCGAAAGGTATCAAGGCGTATGGAGAGAAAGCAGGAAAAGGCAACTTAGGTAAAAGATGAGCTATGATTTTATTGAATGGTGGTGTATGCTCGCCGAGCCGAATGACCAACTCCTGCACCTATTTTCTGTGTTTCTTTGATTTTAATACCTTTGTTTCAGCAGAAAAATCCATAGCTTCTGGAAGTCCTATTTCCCCTTTTTCTGGAGATTCTGAGATGTTTGTGGCGCTCCTAATTGTCCTTCTTCTGGAGCTCCAAATTGCGATGTTGATGAAGCACCTAATTGTCCTATTTAAGTGTCTAGTAGGTTTATATATATATCTGCGAAATGTCCTGTTAATGGTGCGCTCTCCTAAATCCCCGACTGCAGCGACAGATAATTCACGTCTTTCTAGAGCTAACTCTGCTCTTTCTAACCGCAACTCCCCTGCTCTGGAGCTAATTCCAATGTTCCTGGAGCGGCTAATTTCCCAGTCTGTGGAGCTCCAATTCCTCTGTTTCGGGAACAATCTCCCCTGTTCCTGGAGCTAATCTCCTTTTATCTGTCGCTGAAAAGTCCTCTGCTACTGAAGCACAAGATTCTCCCTCTTTATGGAGCTAATCGCGATTTATCTGGATATAATTCCCCTCTTTCTGGAGCTCCTAATTCCGGTATTTCTGAAGCACTTAATTCCCCAGTCTGTGGAGTGTATCGCAATATTTCTGGAGCTAATTCCCCGGTTTATGAAATTAATTTCTGTAATTAAGGATATCCAATTTCCCCTGTTCTTGGAGCTATTTTCCTTGTTCTGGTGTTAGTTTCAATGTTCTTGGATCTGCAAAAACGCAGGCGGGAGTCGAGAGAGGCAGCGGCCTATAAAAGGCTCAGCAGTCCCGGGAGCGTCGGGAGAGGCGGGAGTCGAGAAAGGCAGCGGCCGATAAAAGGCTAAGCAGTCCGGGGAGCGTCGAGAGAGGCGGGAGTCGAGAGAGGCAGCGGCCTATAAAAGGCTCAGCAGTCCGGGGAGCGTCGGGAGAGGTAGCGGCCTATAAAAGGCTCAGCAGTCCGGGGAGCGTCGAGAGAGGCGGGAGTCGAGAGAGGCAGCGGCCTATAAAAGGCTCAGCAGTCCGGGGAGCGTCGAGCGAGGCGGGAGTCGAGAGAGGCAGCGGCCTATAAAAGGCTCAGCAGTCCGGGGAGCGTCGAGAGAGGCGGGAGTCGAGAGAGGCAGCGGCCTATAAAAGGCTCAGCAGTCCGGGGAGCGTCAAGAGAGGCAGCGGCCTACAAAAGGCTCAGCAGTCCGGGGAGCTTCGAGAGAGGTCGGAGTCGAGAGAGGAAGCGGCCTATAAAAGGCTCAGCAGTCCGGGGAGCGTCGAGAGAGGCGGGAGTCGAGAGAGGCAGCGGCCTATAAAAGGCTCAGCAGTCCGGGGAGCGTCGAGAGAGGCGGGAGTCGAGAGAGGCAGCGGCCTATAAAAGGCTCAGCAGTCCGGGGAGCGTCGAGAGAGGCGGGAGTCGAGAGAGGCAGCGGCCTATAAAGGCTCAGCAGTCCGGGGAGCGTCGAGAGTGGCGGGAGTCGAGAGAGGCAGCGGCCTATAAAAGGCTCAGCAGTCCGGGGAGCGTCAAGAGAGGCAGCGGCCTATAAAAGGCTCAGCAGTCCGGGGAGCGTCGTGAGAGGCGTACCGGTGCAGCTCCAGCTGAGAGAGAAGGCAAAAAATAAGTGGAAAGAAATCAAAAGGTGACGTCACAGCCAACGTGGGAAGTGATTGGCTGGTGATTGGTGATTAGTTTTTCTTTTTCTTTCTTCTTTCTTTCTTTTTCGTTTTCTTTATTAGTCAGTAACTTTTAACATTGTTGTCGCCAATTTAAGTGTATCCAAGGGTTAAGTCATGGTAGGACAGCTCGGTCACGTGATATGCTCCTCCTGTACCATGTGGGAACACGGGGACAACACCAGTGTCCCTGACGACTACATGTGCGGTAAGTGTATCTACCTCCGGCTCCTGACGGTCCGCGTTGCGGAGTTGGAGCTGAGGGTGGATTCACTCTGGAGCATCCACGATGCTGAGAATGACGTGAGTAGCACGTGGAGCGAGTTGGTCTTACCGCAGGAAAAGGGTCCACAGCCAGCGAGGGAATGGAAGACCAGCAGGAAGAGTAGTGCAAGGAAGGTAGTGCAGGTGTCCCCTGTGGTCATCCCACTGCAAAACAGATACACTGCTTTGAGTGCTGTTGAGGGGGATGACTCATCAGGAGAGGGCAGCAGCAGCCAAGTTCATGACACCGTGGCTGGCTCTGTTGCACAGGAGGGCAGGAAAAAGAGTGGGAGAGCGATAGTGATAGGGGATTCAAACTGGAAGCAATACGGTAGAGGAGGATTTACTGGAGTGCATAAGGGATGGTTTTTTATACCAGTATGTCGAGGAACCAACTAGGGGGGAGGCCATCTTAGACTGGGTGTTGTGTAATGAGAGAGGATTAATTAGCAATCTCGTTGTGCGAGGCCCCTTGGGGAAGAGTGACCATAATATGGTGGAATTCTGCATTAGGATGGAGAATGAAACAGTAAATTCAGACACCATTGGCCAGAACTTAAAGAAGGCTAACTTTGAAGGTATGAGGCGTGCATTGGCTAGGATAGATTGGCGAATGATACTGAAGGGGTTGACTGTGGATGGGCAATGGCAGACATTTAGAGACCGCATGGATGAACTACAACAATTGTACATTCCTGTCTGTCGTAAAAATAAAAAAGAGAAGGTGGCTCAATCGTGGCTATCAAGTGAAATCAGGGATAGCATTAAAGCCAAGGAAGTGGCATACAAATTGGCCAGAAATAGCAGAGAACCCGGGGACTGGGAGAAATTTGGAACTCAGCAGAGGAGGACAAAGGGTTTGATTAGGGCAGGGAAAATGGAGCACGAGAAGAAGCTTGCAGGGAACATTAAGACGGATTGCAAAAGTTTCTATAGATATGTAAAGAGAAAAAGGTTAGTAAAGACAAACGTAGGTCCCCTGCAGTCAGAATCAGGGGAAGTCATAACGGGGAACAAAGAAATGGCGGACCAATTGAACAAGTACTTTGGTTCGGTATTCACTGAGGAGGACAGAAACAACCTTCTGGATATAAAAGGGGTCGGAGGGTCTAGTAAGGAGGAGGAACTGAGGGAAATCCTGATTAGTCGGGAAATTGTGTTGGGGAAATTGATGGGATTGAAGGCCGATAAATCCCCAGGGCCTGATGGACTGCATCCCAGAGTACTTAAGGAGGTGGCCTTGGAAATAGTGGATGCATTGACAATCATTTTCCAACATTCCATTGACTCTGGATCAGTTCCTATGGAGTGGAGGGTAGCCAATGTAACCCCACTTTTTAAAAAAGGAGGGAGAGAGAAAACAGGGAATTACAGACCGGTCAGCCTGACATCGGTAGTGGGTAAAATGATGGAATCAATTATTAAGGATGTCATCGCAGTGCAGTTGGAAAGAGGTAATATGATAGGTGCAAGTCAGCATGGATTTGTGAAAGGGAAATCATGCTTGACAAATCTTCTGGAATTTTTTGAGGATGTTTCCAGTAGAGTGGACAAGGGAGAACCAGTTGATGTGGTATATTTGGACTTTCAGAAGGCTTTCGACAAGGTCCCACACAAGAGAATAATGTGCAAAGTTAAAGCACATGGGATTGGGGGTAGTGTGCTGACATGGATTGAGAACTGGTTGTCAGACAGGAAGCAAAGAGTAGGAGTAAATGGGGACTTTTCAGAATGGCAGGCAGTGACTAGTGGGGTACCGAAAGGTTCTGTACTGGGGCCCCAGCTGTTTACACTGTACATTAATGATTTAGACGAGGGGATTAAATGTAGTATCTCCAAATTTGCGAATGACACTAAGTTGGGTGGCAGTGTGAGCTGCAAGGAGGATTCTATGAGGCTGCAGAGCGACTTGGATAGGTTAGGTGAGTGGGCAAATGCATGGCAGATGAAGTATAATGTGGATAAATGTGAGGTTATCCACTTTGGTGGTAACAACAGAGAAACAGACTATTATCTGAATGGTGACAGATTAGGAAAAGGGCAGGTGCAAAGAGACCTGGGTGTCATGGTACATCAGTCATTGAAGGTTGGCATGCAGGTACAGCAGGCGGTTAAGAAAGCAAATGGCATGTTGGCCTTCATATCGAGAGGATTTGAGTACAAGGGCAGGGAGGTGTTGCTACAATTGTACAGGGCCTTGGTGAGGCCACACCTGGAGTATTGTGTACAGACCTGAGGAAGGACATTCTTGTTATTGAGGGAGTGCAGCGAAGGTTCACCAGACTGATTCCCGGGATGGCGGGACAGACCTATCAAGAAAGACTGGATCAACTGGGCTTGTATTCACTGGAGTTCAGAAGAATGAGAGGGGACCTCATAGAAACGTTTAAAATTCTGACGGGGTTAGACAGGTTAGATGCAGGAAGAATGTTCCCAATGTTGGGGAAGTCCAGAACCAGGGGACACAGTCTAAGGATAAGGGGGAAGCCATTTAGGACCGAGATGAGGAGGAATTTCTTCACCCAGAGAGTGGTGAACCTGTGGAATTCTCTACCACAGAAAGTTGTTGAGGCCAATTCACTAAATATATTCAAAAAGGAGTTAGATGAAGTCCTTACTACTAGGGGAATCAAGGGGTATGGTGAGAAAGCAGGAATGGGGTACTGAAGTTGCATGTTCAGCCATGAACTCATTGAATGGCGGTGCAGGCTAGAAGGGCCGAATGGCCTACTCCTGCGCCTATTTTCTATGTTTCTATGTAAGGGGAATAGATAGGCGTTTCTGCGGCTGCAACCGAGACTCCAGGATGGTATGTTGCCTCCCTGGGTCAAGGATGTCTCGGAGCGGGTGCAGGACATTCTAAAAAGGGAGGGAGAACAGCCAGTTGTCGTGGTGCGCGTTGGTACCAACGACATAGGTAAAAAAAGGGACGAGGTCCTACGAAATGAATTTAAGGAGCTAGGAGCTAAATTAAAAAGTAGGACCTCAAAAGTAGTAATCTCGGGATTGCTACCAGTGCCACGTGCTAGTCAGAGTAGGAATCTCAGGATAGCTCAGATGAATACGTGGCTTGAGCAATGGTGCAGCAGGGAGGGATTCAAATTCCTGGGGCATTGGAACCGGTTCTGGGGGAGGTGCGACCAGTACAATCCGGGCGGTCCGCACCTGGGCAGAATCGGAACCAATTTCCTCGGGGGAGTGTTTGCTAGTGCTGTTGGTGAGGAGTTAAACGAATATTGCAGGGGGATGGGAACCAATGCAGGGAGATAGAGGGAAACAAAAAGGAGGCAAAAGCAAAAGACAGAAAGGAGATGAGGAAAAGTGGAGGGCAGAGAAACCCAAGGCAAAGAACAAAAAGGGTTATTGTGCAGCAAAATTCTAAAAGGACAGAGGGTGTTAAAAAAACAAGCCTAAAGGCTTTGTGTCTTAATGCAAGGAGTATCCGCAATAAGGTGGATGAATTAACTGTGCAAATAGATGTTAACAAATATGATGTGATTGGGATTACGGAGACATGGCTCCAGGATGATCAGGGCTGGGAACTCAACATCCAGGGGTATTCAACATTCAGGAAGGATAGAATAAAAGGAACAGGAGGTGGGATAGCATTGCTGGTTAAGGTGGAGATTAAGGCAATAGTTAGGAAGGACATTAGCTTGGATGATGTGGAATCTATATGGGTAGAGCTGCAGAACACCAAAGGGCAAAAAACGTTAGTGGGAGTTATGTACAGACCTCCAAACAGTAGTAGTGATGTTGGGGAGGGCATCAAACAGTAAATTAGGGGTGCTTGCAATAAAGGTGCAGCAGTTATAATGGGTGACTTTAATATGCACATAGATTCGGCTAACCAAACTGGAAGCAATACGGTGGAGGAGGATTTCCTGGAGTGCATAAGGGATGGTTTTTTAGACCAATATGTCGAGGAACCAACGAGGGGGGAGGCCATCTTAGACTGGGTGTTATGTAATGAGAGAGTATTAATTAGCAATCTCGTTGTGCGAGGCCCCTTGGGGAAGAGTGACCATAATATGGTGGAATTCTGCATTGGGATGGAGAATGAAACAGTTAATTCAGAGACCATGGTCCAGAGCTTAAAGAAGGCTAACTTTGAAGGTATGAGGCGTGAATTGGCTGGGATGGATTGGCGAATGATACTTAAGGGGTTGACTGTGAATGGGCAATGGCAGACATTTAGAGACCGCATGGATGAACTACAACAATTGCACATTCCTGTCTGGCATAAAAATAAAAAAGGCAAGGTGGCTCAACCGTGGCTATAAAGGGAAATCACGGATAGTATTAAAGCCAAGGAAGTGGCATACAAATTGGCCAGAAATAGCAGCGAACCTGGGGACTGGGAGACATTTAGAACTCAGCAGAGGAGGACAAAGGGTTTGATTAGGGCAGGGAAAATGAAGTATGAGAAGAAGCTTGCAGGGAACATTAAGACGGATTGCAAAAGTTTCCATAGATATGTAAAGAGAAAAAGGTTAGTAAAGACAAACGTAGGTCCCCTGCAGTCAGAATCAGGGGAAGTCATAACGTGGAACAAAGAAATGGCGGACCAATTGAACAAGTACTTTGGTTCGGTATTCACGAAGGAGGACACAAACAACCTTCCGGTTATAAAAGGGGTCGGGGGGTCTAGTAAGGAGGAGGAACCGAGGGAAATCCTTATTCTCCGGGAAATTGTGTTGGGGAAATTGATGGGATTGAAGGCCGATAAATCCCCACGGCCTGATGGACTGCATCCCAGAGTACTTAAGGAGGGGGCCTTGGAAATAGTGGATGCATTGACAGTCATTTTCCAACATTCCATTGACTCTGGATCAGTTCCTATAGAGTGGAGGGTAGCCAATGTAACCCTACTTTTTAAAAAAGGAGGAAGAGAGAAAACAGGGAATTATAGACCGGTCAGCCTGACATCGGTAGTGGGTAAAATGATGGAATCAATTATTAAGGATGTCATAGCAGTGCATTTGGAAAGAGGTGATATGATAGGTCCAAGTCAGCATGGATTTGTGAAAGGGAAATCATGCTTGACAAATCTTCTGGAATTTTTTGAGGATGTTTCCAGTAGAGTGGACAAGGGAGAACCAGTTGATGTGGTATATTTGGACTTTCAGAAGGCGTTTGACAAGGTCCCACACAAGTGATTTATGTGCAAAGTTAGAGCACATGGGAATGGGGGTAGTGTACTGACATGGACTGAGAACTGGTTGTCAGACAGGAAGCAAAGAGTAGGAGTAAATGGGGACTTTTCAGAATGGCAGGCAGTGACTAGTGGGGTACCGCAAGGTTCTGTGCTGGGGCCCCAGCTGTTTACACTGTACATTAATGATTTAGATGAGGGGATTAAATGTAGTATCTCCAAATTTGCGGATGACACTAAGTTGGGTGGCAGTGTGAGCTGCGAGGAGGATGCTGTGAGGCTGCAGAGCGACTTGGATAGGTTAGGTGAGTGGGCAAATGCATGGCAGATGAAGTATAATGTGGATAAATGTGAGGTTATACACTTTGGTGGTAAAAACAGAGAGACAGACTATTATCTGAATGGTGACAGATTAGGAAAAGGGGAGGTGCAAAGAGACCTGGGTGTCATGGTACATCATCATCGAAGGTTGGCATGCAGGTGCAGCAGGCGGTTAAGAAAGCAAATGGCATGTTGGCCTTCATAGCAAGGGGATTTGAGTACAGAGGCAGGGAGGTGTTGCTACAGTTGTACAGGGCATTGGTGAGGCCACACCTGGAGTATTGTGTGCAGTTTTGGTCTCCTAACCTGAGGAAGGACATTCTTGCTATTGAGGGAGTGCAGCGAAGGTTCACCAGACTGATTCCCGGGATGGCGGGACTGACCTATCAAGAAAGACTGGATCAACTGGGCTTGTGTTCACTGGAGTTCAGAAGAATGAGAGGGGACCTCATAGAAACATTTAAAATTCTGACAGGTTTAGACAGGTTAAATGCAGGCAGAATGTTCCCAATGTTGGGGAAGTCCAGAACCAGAGGTCACAGTCTAAGGATAAGGGGTAAGCCATTTAGGACCGAGATGCGGAGGAACTTCTTCACCCAGAGAGTGGTGAATCTGTGGAATTCCCTACCACAGAAAGTTGTTGAGGCCAATTCACTGAATATATTCAAAAGGAGTTAGATGAGGTCCTTACTACTAGGGGGATCAAGGGGTATGGCGAGAAAGCAGGAATGGGGTCCTGAAGATGAATGTTCAGCAATGAACTCATTGAATGGCGGTGCAGGCTAGAAGGGTAAATGGCCTACTCCTGCACCTATTTTCTATGTTTCTATGTTTCTATGTATGGGAGCTCCCAATGCCGCTGTTGCTGGAGCTCCTACTTCCCCAGGTTATGCAGATCCTAGTTCTCCTGTTTTTGGACCTAGTTCAGTTGTTTGTGGAGATCCTATTTCCCCTGTCTCTGGGGCTAAACTTTGCGCTGATAATGAAGCACCTAATTGTGATTTTTATGTGGCGAATATTTCAACCAGTATATTTAGCTCCGAATTATTTCACTTATGGTGAGCTCTCCTAACGCCCCCGCTACAGGCATAGCTAGTTTACCTGTTTCTTGAGCCAACTATACTCTTTAATAAATGTAAATCTCTTGTTTCTGGAGCTACTTCCACTGTACTGATTTCCGTCTCTCTGGAGCTCCTAATTCCCCAGTTCTGCACCGCCCAATTCGGCAGTTCCTGTAACTCCCAAATCCCTAGTCTCTGGAGCTAATTCCCCTGTTTCTGCAGCTGCTAATTCTCCTGCTCCTAGAGCTAATTCCCCTGTTTCTGGAGCTCATGTTTTTCTGGAGTTCCTAATATCCCAGATTGTGGATCTCCTAATGCATCTGTTTCTGGAGGTAACTGCCCGGTTTCTGTTGTTAATTCAACTCTTTCTGGAGCTAATGCCTTTTTTCCTGCGGAAAAATCCTATGGAGCTCCTAATTTCCCTTTATCTGGAGCTCCAAATTGCGCAGTTTGTGAAACATATAATTGTGCTTTTTACCTGTCTAGTCGACGACGATATATATGGCTCCGAATTGTCCTGTTTATGGTGCGCTCTCCTAATTACTCGGCAACATGAACACGAAAATGCAACTTTTCTGGAGCTAACTCTCCTGTTTTTAAATGTAATTCCTCTGTTTCTGGAGCTAATTGCACGGTACTGTGAATATTCCTGTGTTCCTGGTGCTGGCTTCCCCTGTTTCTGGAGCAAATTCCTCTGTTTCTGGAGCTGCCAATTTACCAGTTTCTGTAATTACTACTTTTCATCTTTCAAGACCTAGTTCAACAGTTTCTAGATTTATGTCCCTTGTTTCCGTCGGTATGTCTCCTGTTTCTGTCGCTAATGCCCTTGTTTCTGCGTTATTCCCGTTTTTCTGGACCTTCTATTTCCCTTCTTTCTGCGAGTCCTAATTTCCGTTTCCGGAGGGAATTCCCATTTTTCTGCAGCAAATAACCTGTTTCTGGACCTAATACCTTTAGTTTCTGGAGAAAAATAACGTTTCTGGAAGTCATAGTTCCCCTCTTTCTGGAGATTCTGAGTTGTTTGTGGATCTCCTAATTGTCCTTTTTCTGCAGCTCCAAGTTGCGCTGTTTATGAAGCAGCTAATTGTCCTATTTAACTGTCTACTTGTTATATATATATATATGGACATATATATATATACATTATTTATATATATCTCTGAAGTGTCCTGTTTAAGTACGCTCCCCTAAATCCTCTGCTGTCACCTCTTCCTAGAGCTTAATCTGCTCTTTCTAACCCCAATTCCTCTGTTTCTGGAGCTAATTCCAAAGTTTGTGTTGCTGCTAATTTCCCAGTCCGTGGAGCTCATAATTCCTCTGTTCCTGGAGCAAATTACTCTATTCCTGCAGCAAATCACCTTTTATCTGAAGCTGAAATGTCCTCTGCTTCTGGAGCGCCTAATTCTCTCTGTTTCTGTAGATCATCGCGATATTCCTGGACATAACTCCCCTCTCTCTGGAGCTCCTAATTCCACGGTTTCTGGAGCCCTTAATTCCCAAGTTTGTGGAGTTAACTCCAATATTTCTGGAGCTAATTCCCCGGTTTCTGGAATTAATTCTGGTAACTAAGCATATTCCATTTGCCATTTCGGGAGCTTTTTCCCTTGTTCCGGGTTTAGATTCAATGATCTTGGAGCTGCTAAATCCCATATTATGGGAGCTTCCAATGCAGCTGTGGCTGGAGCACCTACTACCCCAGGTTATGCAGGTCCTAGTTTCCCTGTTTCTGGAGCTAATTCACTTAATTGTGGAGACCCTAATTCCCCTGTTTCTGGAGCTTCAAATTGCGTTGTATATGAAACACCGAATTGGGCTTTTTATATGGCTACCATTTTCCTGATATATTTAGGTTCGAATTATTCTGCTTATGCTGCGCTCTCCTAATTCCACCGCTACAAGAATAGATAGTTTACCTGTTTCGTGAGCCAACGCTTCTCTTTCTAAATGTAATTGCTTTTTACTGAAGCAGCTTTCGCTGTACTCAATAAAATTCCATGTTTCTGGAGCTCCTAATTCACCAGTGTCTCCAGTGCCTAATTCGGCAGTTTCTGTAACTCCTAATTCTCCTCTTTGTAAACGTTATTCCCCTGTTTCTGGAGCTAATACCCATGTTCCTGAACTAAAAACTAAAATCCAGTCATACAGGAGCTCCTAATTCCCCTCTCTGCAGCTCCTAATTCCCCTGTTCCTGGAGATAAATCACCTGTTTCTGGAGATCATGGTTTTCTGGAGTTCCTGATATCCAGATTGTGGATCTACTAATGCATCTGTTTCTGGAGATAATTCCCCTGTTTCTGTTGCTAACTCAACTGTTTCTGGAGCTAACCTTTGTTTCTGGGGAAAATTACTCTGGAGATCTTAATTTCTCTTTTTCTGAAGCTCCAAATTGTGCAGTTTATGAAGCACATTATTGTCCTTTCCTTTTAGTGTCTAGTAGTTTGCCGATATATATGGCTAGGAAGTGTCCTGTTTATGGTGCGCTCTCCTAATTACCCTGCAACAAGAAATGTATATTCATCTTTTATGGAGGTAACTGTCCTCTTTCTAAAAGTAATTCTCCTGTTTCTGGAGCTAATTGGATTGCACTGTGATTATTGATGTGTTCCTGGACCAGGCTTCCCCTGTTTCTGCACCTCCACATTGCCCTATTTCTGGAGCGAATTCCACTGTTTCTGGAGTTTCTAATTTAACCGTTTCTGTAACTCCTACTTTTCATCTTTCCAGGCCTATTTCCACAGTTTCTAGACCTAATTCCCCTGTTTCTGGCGCTAATTACTTTGTTTGTGCACTAATTCCCGTGTTCCTGGAGCTCCTACTTTCCCTTTTTATTCGACTCCAAATTCCCTCTTCCTCAATGGAATTTCCCTCTTACTGGAGCGAATTCAGCTGTTTCTGGAGTAAATACCTTTGTTTCTGGAGAAGTTTCCATAGTTTCTGGAGGTCCTCTTTCTTGAGATATTTCAGCTGTTTGTGGAGCTCCTACTTCCCCTGTTACTGGAGGTCCAGTTTGCACTGTTTATGAAGCAACTAATTGTCCTTGTTACCTGTCTACTCGTTTGCCGATATACATAGCTCCGATTTGTCCAGTTTATGTTGCGCTGTTTTAAATCCTCTGCTGCAGGGACAGCTAAGGTTATTCTTTCTAGAGCTTACTCTGCTCTTTCTAACCCCACATCCCCTGTTTCTGGATCTAATTTCACTGTTTCTGGAGCTAATTCTAATATTCCTGAGGCTGCTAATTTCCCAATCTGTGAAGCTCCTAATTCCTGAGTTACTGGAGCAATTTTCCATGTTCCGGTAGCAAATCACCTTGCAACTGTCGCTGAAATGTCCTCTCTTTCTGGAGAACATAATGCTGTCTCTTTCTGTATATAATCGCCATACTTCTGGACATAACTCCCCTCTCTTCGGAGCTCCTAATTCTGGTGTTTCTAAAACACTTAATACCCCAGTTTGTGGAGTTAACTCCAACATTTCTGGAGCTAATTCCCCGATTTATGGAATTAATTCCTGTAATTTAAGGATAACCCATTACCCCTGTTTCTGCAGCTATTTCCCTTGTTCAGGGGTTAGTTTCAATGTTCTTGGAGCTGCTAGATCCCACCTTGTGGAGCTCCTACTACCCCTGGTTATGCAGGTCATGGTTCCCCTGTTTCTGGAGCTAATTCACTTATTTGAGGAGATCCTAATTCCTCTGATTCCGGGGTTTCAAATTGCGCTGTTAATGAAACACCTAATTGTGCTTTTTATGTGGTTACCATCTCCCGATATATTTAGCTCCGCATTATTCTGCTTACCGTGCGTTCTCCTAATTCCCTTGCGACTGGAATAGCTAGGTGCATGTTTCTTGAGCCAAAACTTCTCTTTCTAAATGTAAATCTCTTTTTTCTGGAGCTACTTCCGTTGTACTGATCAAATGTCCGTGTTTCTGGAGCTGCTAATTCCCAAGTTTCTCCAATGTCCAATTCGGCAGTTTCTGTAACTCCTAATTCTCATCTTTCTCGATCTAATTCCCCCGTATCTGGAGCTGATACCCTTGTTTCTGAACTAATTCCAGTATTCCTCGAGCTCCTAATTCCCCTCTCTGCAGCTCCTAATTCCCCTGTTCCTGGAGATAATTTCCCTGTTTCTACGCTAATTCCCGTGTTCCTGGAGCTACTACTTCCCTCTTTCTGCGATTCCTAATTTCCCTGCTTCTGGAGAGAATTCCACAGATTCTGGAGCGTCTAATTCACCAGTTTCTGTAACTCCTACTTTTCTTCTTTCAAGACCTAATTCCACAGTGTCTAAACTTAATTCCACACTTTCTGTCGCTATTTCCCTTGTTTTTGCGTTAATTCCCGTGTCCTGGAGCTCGGACTTTCCCACTTTCTGCGACTCCTAATTTCTCTGTTCCTGGAGGGAATTATCCTGTTTCTTTAGCTAATTCAGCTGTTTCTGGAGTTAATATCTATGTTTGCGGAGAAAATTCGAGAGTTTTTGGAAGTCCTAGTTCTCCATTTTCTGGAGATTCTGAGTTGGCTGTGGAGCTCCAAATTGCGCTGTTGTTGAAGCACCTAATTGTCTATCTAAGTATCTACTACTTATATATATATATTTCTGAAATGTCCTCTTTATGTTGCGCTCTCCTCAATCCTTTGCTGCAAGGACAGCTAAGTCAGCTCTTTCTAGAGTTAACTCTGCTCTTTCTCCACGCAATCCCCTGTTTTTGGAGAGAATTACGCTGTTTCTGGAACTAATTGCGCTGTTCCTGGAGCTGCTAATTCCCCAGTCTGTGGAGCTCCTAATTCCTCTGTTTCTGGAGCAACTTCCCCTGTTCCGGGAGCTAATCACCTTGTATCTGTAGCTGAACAGTCCTCTGTTTCTGGAGCGCCGAATTTTCGATCTTTCTGGGGATAATCACCATATTTCTGGACATAATCCCTCTCTTTCTAGAGCTCTTAATTCCGTTGATTCTGGAGAACTTCATTCCCCAATTTTTAGAGTTAACTCCAGTTTTTCTGGAACTAATTCCCTCGTTTCTGGAATTCTTTACTATAATTAAGGATATCCTATTACCCCTGTTTCTGCAGCTACTTCTCTTGTTCCGGGGTTAGATTCAGTGTTCTTGGAGCTGCTAAATCCCATCTTATGGGAGCTCCCAATGCCGCTGTTGCTGGAGCTCCGAATACCCCAGGTTATGCAGGTCTGTGTTTCCCTGTTTCTGGAGCTAATTCAGTTCTCCTGTTTCTGGAGCTTCAAATTGCGCTGTTTATGAAAGGCTTAATTGTGCTTTTTATGTGGCTCCCATTTCCCCGATATATTTAGCTCTGAATTATTCTGCATATGGTGCGCTCTCCTAATTCCCCTGCTCCATGAATAGTTAGTTTTCCTGTTTCGTGAGCCAACTCTTCTCTTTCAAAATGTAATTCCTTTTTTTCTAGAGCTACTTCCTTTATTTTAAACAAATTCCCGTGTTTCTGGAGCTCCTAATTCCCCAGTTTCTCCAACGCCCAATTCAGCAGTTTCTGTAACTATAATTCTCATCTTTCTAGACCTAATCCCCCTATTTCTGAAGCTAATACCCTTGTTTCTGGACTATTTCCGGTTTTCCTCGTACTCTTAATCCCCTTCTCTGCAGCTCTCAGTTCCCCTGTTCCTGGAGCTAATTCCACTGTTTCTGGAGCTCATGTTTTTCCTTGAGTTCGTCATATCCCAGATTGTGGATCCCCTAATGTATCTGTTTCTGGAGGTAACTCCCCTATTTCTGTTGTTAATTCAACTCTTTCTGCATCTAACACTTTTTTCTTGGGAAAATTCCTCTGGAGCTCCTAATTTCCCTTTTTTGGGTGCTCCAAATTGTGCGGTTTATAAAGCACATAATAGTACTTCTTACGTATCGAGTAGTTTGCTGATATATATGGTTCCGCATTGTTTTGATTATGGTGCGCTCTCATAATTACCCTGCAATATGAACGGAAAATTCACGTTTCCTGCAGTTAACTATCCTCTTTCTAAACGCACTTTCCCTATTTCTGGAGATAAGTGCGGTACTATGATCATTCCTGTGTTTCTGGAGCTCGCTTCCCCTGTTTTTGCAGCTCCACATTGCCCTGTTTCTGTAGCGATTTCCACTGTTTCTGGAGCTGCAAATTTACCAGTTTCTGTAACACCTACTTTTCATCTTTCATGACCCAATTCTAGTTTTTGGCTAACTTCCCCTGTTTCTTGGAGCTAATACCTTTATTTGTGGAGAAAATTCCACAGTTTTTGGAAGTCCTAGTTCACCTCTTTCTGGAGATTTTGAGTTGTTTGTGAGCTCATAATTGTCCTTTTTCTGGAGCTCCACAGTGCGCTGTTTATGAAGTACCTAATTGTGCTTTTTATGTGGCTACCATTTCCAGGATATATTTAGCTTTCAATTATTCTACTTATGGTGCGCTCTCCTAATTCCGCTGCTATAGAAATAGCGAGTTTACCTGTTTCTTGAGCCTAATTCGCCTCTCTGCAGCTCCGAATTCCCCTGTTCCTGGAGCTAATTCCCCTGTTTCTGGCACTCATGTTTTTTCTTGATATCCTAATATCCCAAATTGTGGATCTCCCAATGCATCTATTTTTGGAGGTAACTCCATTCTTTCTGTTGCTAATTCAACGGTTTCTCGAGCTAATATCTTTTTTTCTGGGAAAAATTCCTGTAAAGCTCCAAAATTCAATTTTTATGGAGCTCCACATTGTGCGGTTTATGAAGCACATAATTGTCTTTTTGACGAGTCTAGTAGTTTGACGATATATATGGCTCCGAATTTTCCTACTTGTGGTTCGCTCACTGACTGGGTTCAGTGACTGGGGTCAGGACTCAGTGAGTGGGATCATTGAATGGGCTCAGTGAGTGGGGTCAGGTGTCAGTGAGTGAGGTCAGTGATTGGGGTCAGTGATTGGGCTCAGTGTGTGGGGTCAGGGCTCAGTGAGTGGGGTCAGTGAGTGAGCTCAGTGAGTGGGCTCAGTGAGTGGGCTCTGTGAGAGGACTCTGTGAGGGGGGTCAGTGAGAGGGCTCAGTGAGGGGGATCAGTGAGTGGGTTAAGTGAGTTTTCTCAGAGAGTGGGCTCCAAGGCCATGGATATCATGAACTCGGTTGAGAACGATATTTTGGAGCGCTTTGCGGGTGAGGCTTCCCGCCTGGCCCATTACAACAAGCGCCACACCATGAGCTCCCGGGTGATCCAGACCACCATGCGCCTGCAACTACCCGGGGAGCTGGCCACGTGTCGGAAGGGGCAAAGGCGGTGGCCATGTCCACCAGCTCTAAGTATAACTGCGCGCTGTCCCGAGAGATCAAACCCAAACACAACGGCTCTTTTAAGAGCCATCCACAACCTCTCTGAAAAAGCTGCACAATTATTTTCTGAATATGTGTTTGCGAACCTTTGCAGTCCCAGCTACAGATTTAGTTTTAAATTCTCAGATAACCGATTGTACTGTCCGCTTTGACGTAAACTAAAAACACGGTCCCTGGTCCATTTTTCCCATTACTCTCAGGCCCGTTCCTTTACACCGCCTGCTGACGAATTTGAAGCTTGTTTTAGGCTGAGACTCAGACTTTGGCCACCTCATTCTCTCTCAAGCCCTTTTCAATTTAAAAGAAAATTCTAGTTAGGAGTCAAACAGTTTATTAACCCTGGAGTCCGAGCGTAACAACTCAGTTCCAACCTGGAGTCCGAGCGTAACAAACGGGACAGTTTGAACACTCTGTCCCTCTTCAACTTTCACAAAGGGACTCCCAGTTCTGGTCTCACTGCCGCCTTTGCGCTGGATCGATCGATAATCTATGAATCCCGAATTTTAGAATGATTGAGCTGGAATGTATCCCTTTGCAGAATCAGTGGGGAATGATTCTCGCACATTACAGATAGTTTATACTGAACCGGAATTTAATCCTGATTGTAAAAGCCTGGAACTTGCAATAGAAATATGGATTAAGACAAAAGGAAACAAAAAATGTTTGGATATATTTGGCTAATGGTGAAGTTACTTTCATAATCCGCAATTTTAACAATTATTTGCGGTATTTTATCAATTTCTAAATCGTTAGAGGACTGACTGTTGGATACAATCATTTCCGCCCAGGTTTTATTGGCAAGCTAAACAGGCTGCGATTGGTCATTAGAAAGAACAAAGAAATTCCTCACAGAGCAACCAATCACAAGTTCGCTCTCTGCATTCCTCGAGATAGTATAAGAAGGGCAGATGTGGGAACAGTTTCTCATTCTTTCTCTGAACGTGTGGATTAAGTAAATGTCTGGAAGAGGAAAAAAGCGGGTGTAAAGCTCGGGCCAAGGCCAAGTCTCGCTCCTCCCGGGCCGGACTGCAGTTCCCTGTGAGCCGTGTTCAAATGCTCCTGCGGAAGGGGAACTACGCTGAGCATGTGGGTGCCGGAGCCCCGGTCTACATGGTTGCTGTGCTCGAGTATCTGACCGCTGAAATCCTGGAGCTGGCCAGCAACGCGGCCCGCAACAACACGAAGACGCGTATCATACCCAGACAACTGCAGCTGGCCATCCGCAACGACCAGGAGCTCAACAAGCAGCTGGGAAAGGTGGCCATCGCTCAGGGCAGGGTGCTGCCTAATATCCAGGCTGTGCTGCTGCCCAAGAAAACGAAGAGCATGTAAAGCGTACAGGGTTGAATCTATTAATCAAAAGGCTCTTTTCAGAGACACATACAGTATCTATGAAAGGGCTGGTTACAGTTCTATAGGTCGCAGTTTCCCGGTTCTGATTTAATATTAAATCTCTGGAATTAAGCTGGTAGTTTGCTGATCAAAAACGAGCCTCAGACATTCTCAGTTAAGAGCATGCACATCTCGAAGTCCAGATCACCAACCAGTGCCGTATGTATGCTGTTAGCCATTATTCAGATCAGTGAATCAATGTAGAGAGCGACTGGCTTCAGAAAAATACAAATCAGGCGGAACCTGACCGTGAGACCACCAATCATTCAAAACGTTGTTGGGAGAGTTGAATATGAACGTATGTTAAGAGCTGAGTATAAAGGAAATTAGCGGTAGATGGGATCACCGTATCTTATTGGGACAATAATTCCATAGGGAGAGGTTTATACATCCTGAACACATTGATCCATGCAGATTTTTACCCTTTTCATTTTTATACAGGATAGAAACATTGAAACATAGAAAATAGGTGCATGAGTCGGACATACGGCCCTTTGAGCCTGCACCGCCATTCAATGAGTTCATGGCTAAACATGCAACTTCAGTACCCCATTCCAGCTTTCTCCCCATACCCCTTGATTCACTTTGTAGTAAGGACTAAATCTAATTCCTTTATGAATATATTTAGTGAATTGGTCTCATCATCTTTCTGTGGTAGAGAATTCCACAGGTTCACCACTCTCTGGGTGA
The DNA here is from genome assembly GCF_044704955.1 of Pristiophorus japonicus. NCBI lineage: Eukaryota > Metazoa > Chordata > Chondrichthyes > Pristiophoridae > Pristiophorus > Pristiophorus japonicus. Next base: position 7,676,630 of record NC_092005.1, on the reverse strand, counting down.
AGAAGTTTCTCCTCATCTCCATCCTTAATGCCTGATCCCTTCTCCTTAGACTGTGACCCCTAGTTCTGTACTTCCCCAACTTTGGGAAAATTCTTCCTGCATCTAACCTGTCTAAACCCGTCAGAATTTTAAACGTTTCTATGAGATCCCCTCTCATTTCTCTGAACTCCAGTGAATACAAGCCCAGTTGATCCAGTCTTTCTTGATATATCAGTCCCGCCATCCCGGGAATCAGGCTGGTGAACCTTTGCTGCACTCCCTCAATAGCAAGAATGTCCTTCCTCAAGTTAGGAGACCAAAACTGTACACAATACTCCAGGTGTGGCCTCACCAAGGCCCTGTACATCTGTAGTAACACATCCCTGCCCCTGTACTCAAATCCCCTCGCTATGAAGGCCAACATGCCATTTGCCTTCTTAACTGCCTGCTGTACCTGAATGCCAACCTTCAATGACTGATATACCATGACACCCAGGGCTCGTTGCACCTCCACTTATCCTAATCTGTCACTATTCAAATAATAATCTGTCTCTCTGTTTTTACAACCAAAGTGGATAACCTCACATTTATCCACATTATAGTTCATCTGCCATGCATTTGCCCACTCACCTAACCTATCCAAGTCACTCTGCAGCATCATAGCATCCTCCTCGCAGCTCACACTGCCACCCATCTTAGTGTCATCCGCAAATTTGGGGATACTACATTTAATCCCCTCGTCTTAATCATTAATGTACAATTTAAACAGCTGGGGCCGCAGCACAGATCCTTGCAGTACCCCACTAGTCACTGTCTGCCATTCTGATAAGTACACATTTACTCCACCTCTTTGCTTCCTGTCTGCCAACCAGTTCTCAATGTCAGCACACTACCCACAATTCCATGTGCTTTAACTTTGCACATTAATCTCTTGTGTGGGACCTTGTTGAAAGTCTTCTGAAAGTCCAAATACACCACATCAACTAGTTATCACTTGTCGCCTCTACTGGAAACATCCTCATAAAATTCCAGAAGATTTGTCAAACATGCTTTCCTTTCACAAATCCATGCTGACTTGGAACTATCATGTCACCTATTTCCAAATGCGCTGCTATGATATCCGTAATAATTGATTCCATCATTTTACCCACTACCCATGTCAGGCTAACCGGTCTATAATTTCCTGTTTTCTCTCTCCCTCTTTTTTTAAAAAGCGGGGCTATATTGGCTACCCTCCACTCCATAGGAACAGATCCAGAATCTATGGAATGTTGGAAAATGACTGTCAATGCATCCGCTATTTCCAAGGCCACCTCCTTAAGTTCTCTGGGATGCAGACCATCAGGCCCTGGGTATTTATCGGTCTTCAATACCATCAATTTTCCCAACACAATTTCCCGACTAATAATGACTTTCCTCAGTTCCTCCTTCTTCCTAGACCCTCTGACCCCTTTTATATCCGAAGGTTGATTGTTTCCTCCGTAGTGAATACCGAAACAAAGTATTTGTTCAATTGGTCTGCCATTTCTTTGTTCCCAGTTATGACTTCCCCTGATTCTGACTGCAGGCGACCTAGCTTTTTCTCTTTACATATCTATAGAAGTTTTTGCAGTCCAATTTAATGTTCCCTGCAAGCTTCCTCTCGTACTCGATATTCCTGCCCTAATCAAACCATTTGTCCTCTTCTGCTGAATTCTAAATCTCTCCCAGTCCCCGGGTTCGCTGCTTTTCTGGTCAATTTGTATGCCACTTCCTTGGCGTTTATAGTATCCCTGATTTCCCTTGATAGCCACGGTTGAGCCACCTTCCTTTATTTATTTTTATGCCATACAGGGATGTACAATTATTGTCGTTCATACATGCGGTCTCTAAATGTCTGCCATTGCCCATCCACTGTCAACCCCTTAAGTATGATTCGCCAATCATTCCGAGGGAATTCACGCCTCATACCTTCAAAATCACCTTTCTTTAAGTTCTGGACCAGAATTGCATCTCTGGTTCATTCAAAATATTCCAAATAATATCCCTGCATTAAAAGCTGGTTTAAAGGTGAGATACAGGTTGTAGACACCTCGTCCTCTCCCTGGAATCTATTTCGGTATGTGCACAGGGACCAATTCACTATCAGAGCTCTCACTTATACTTAATGACCCACATTGGGCGGGTGCTGTCGATATACTGGGCATCTCATTCACATTTAAACCTGGATCAATCCCGCACCATCAGTTATTCACCGCCTGCCCTGTGTAAAACCAGTGACAGTAACACTACAAGACCTGCACGATGTGTGCACATGCTAGTTTGACTGGCGCCGGTCACAGCTCTTTCCTCTGCTGATTTGATGGCTCTGAAAAGAGCTGTTGTTGCATTTGGTGCTGACGCTTCGAGCCCGGGCAGGAGGAGTCTTGGCGCGCTCCCTACTGATGCGTCGGTCCACCTGGATGTATTTCAGCAGAGGAAACTTTACAAGGACACCTGCAAAGCCTCCCTGATAAAATGCACATCCCCACTGACCCCTGGCATTACCTGGCCAAAGACCATCCTCAGTGGAGGAAGTGCATCCAGGAGGGTGCTGATCACCTCCAGTCTCATCGCCGAGAAATACAGAAACCAAGCACAGGCAGAGGACAGGGCGTGCGGCAAACCTGTCCCTTCATTCCTTACCCTCAATGACTATCTGCCCACATGTGACGTGGACTGTGGTTCTCATATTGGATTGTACAGCCACCTAAGGACTCATTTTTAGAGTGGAAGCAATTCTTCCTCAATCCCAAGGTATTGCCTATGATGATGAATGCGGGGAGCCTTCTTTGAAAGTGTCTGGGAGTGTCCGCTCCAGGGCTGTGATTGGTCGCAGCTCGACTGCCAATCAAGTTTGAACCAATCACCGAGAGTGAAAAGCAAGGGCGGGGATTACTGGGCCATGATTGACTGAAATGAAACTGACAGTTTGTCAATTTCAAACAGCCAGCCAATTTCAGAGTATCAACAAACAGATTAAAGAAACTCTAATTTCCCGCCAGCAGTTTAAGAATCACCTTCTTTATAACCTCGCTGCTGCTCCATTATCAGTCACCAATCCCATTCTCTTTAACATTCCGGTTTGAATTCTGTCCCATTCCCTGATCGGTCTGCACCGGGCGAGAATACTTCCCAGGTCACTGCAATATGTAAACACAAATTCCCGCTCAATCCCGCCAGTGCCGTCTCGTTTAACCGGTTCTCACGCAGAAACCTCACAATATGACAGGATTACCTGTCAGGGGAAACTGTAATGTCTGGGTAAAGGAGACTCTGTATCCCCGCCCTCTCATTTTGACCGTGATCGAATTTCTGATCTCTCATATTAAAATATTGTTCTCAAAGATTTAATAATTCGCATATTCCTACAGCGACAACAGTCATTTTCTTTGAGACGTCCAGTGGTCGTGTAAGGCGCTATATAAATCCGAGACTGTTTTCTCTTTCCATAAATGAAATAGCTGAATTAATATCCCAATCTAACTGTCCACACTCCCATCCCCAGGTCGCTGCACTCTCTGTGTGAGGCGATGGGTGGCTCTCAGAAGAGCCTTTGTGTTATGTCCGGGGGAAAGGGTCGAGTTGTTCAGCCGTCGAATCCATAGAGAGTGCGGCCCTGCCGTTTCAGAGCCTACTCCACATCCATGGCAGTGACCGTCTGTGCTTCACATGTTCGATGTCCGTGACTGCGTTCCTGATTACATTCTCCAGGAAAACCTTCAGCACCCCGCGCATCTCCTGGTAGACCAGGCCCGAGATCCGCTCGATACTGCCACGGCGAGCCAGGTGGCGGATGGCGGGTTTGGTGATGCCCTGGATGTCATCACGGAGCACTTTACGGTGCCACTTGACTCTGCTTTTGCCCATTCCATTGCCTCATTTACCTCGGCCAGAAATAAATGAGAAACGAACTGCTCCTAGCTCCTTTTTATTGAGCTAGCCCCGACCTGACTGATAAAGTGCAGATTGAAAGAGGCGGGAAGGGGAGGAGGCAGAATGAGAGATTCAACAGAGAGTGCGGCAGGGGAGGCAACAAAATCAAAATTGAGAGAGAGAGCAGAGCGCTGATCTTCCAGCTCCAGCTCCAGCTTTCTACAACCGCCAATTTCAAATTGTTTTATCAACAATAGAAGCGATGCTCAGCGCTCCCCACAAATCCTTACAGACTCAGAATTCAGATTGTTATGTATGCAATAAAGATTCAAACTGAGGAATGTTTAACTAAGCAAGGTACACACTTGGCTCTGCTTTATTTAGTCCCAAAGTGCCTGACACTCAAAATGGCTGGCCTTTGCGTGCGTGCTGCGCAGTGGCCTCCAACAATCATACCATCTGGTGGCTATAAACAGAATGTACAGACCTGTAAATACACCCCTGTGCAAACGTATCACAGTGTTTCACAGGCTAAGACGGTCCGGTGCTTTGCTCTTCCGGGTTGACCCTCTTATTTCGATTCCAGCCTTGGGTGAACGCGCGGAGTCTGTTCTGGCTGGTGGCTGGATGCCTGACTTGTTGGGGGTGGCCGTGGCCATATCAGGAATTGCAATTCCATTTTTATTGAAGAGGTCCATGATGGAAATTCCGGGTTCTCTGAAGGCTGCTGTTAGGGTGGTTGGTCATCGACGATTTCTTCGTCCGACTGTTCTGGCTCATCTCTGTGCCTCAGCTTTGTCTGATCCATGCGTTTCCTGCAAGTTTGCCTATTCTTGAGCTTAATAACGAATACCAGCAGTACATTTGAGACCCTGAACATAGTTCAACACATATGCAGATCATTAACAGAAATCTCACGTGACACATTTGCGCGATCGTGGTACCGTTATTGACTTTTTCTTCTGCATTCAGCACGATTATTTAAATATGGTGTACCAGAGATAGCTTGGTCTTAAGACCTCTTTTCATCATGAGTTCAGCAGGTGAGACCCCTATGAGTGTGTGGGGTCTTGTCTTGTAACACAGCAGTATGCAGGACAAGCGGGTCTTTAGTAACCCTTGGGTTACTCTCCTCATGCTTTGCTTGATAATTTGTACTGCACGTTCAGCTTGCCCTTTGGACGCAAGGTTGAACGGTGCTGACCTTACATGGTTTATGCCATTTCAGAAACTCTTGAAACTCCTGACTGGTGAATCACAACCCATTGTCGATCACCACTATGTTAGTAAAACCATGTGTGGCGAATATGGCATTGAGACTCTCTATAGTTGCCGTGGAGGTACTGGATGACATGATTATGCATTCTATCCATTTCGAATAAGCGGTCATGATTATGCATTCTATTTGAATTAGCTTCTACCACCACTAAAAGCACCTTGCCCAGAAAGGGAGCTGCAAAATCTACATGGATCCTGGACCAAGTTTTGGATGGCCATGATAACAGACTGAGTGGCGATTCCGCTGGTGCTTTGCTGAGCTGCATACAAATGTTGCACTGATGCTCGCATGCTTCCAGCTCAGAATCAATTACTGGCCACCAAATGTCGTACCTGGCGAGGGCGTTCATCATCACTATACCAGGATGTATGCTGTGTAACTCATGCACGAACTTCTCTCTCCCTTTCTTGGGCATTACAACGCGATTGCCCCATAATATGCAATCTGCTTGAATAGACCGTTCGTTCTTGCGACGAATGTATTGTTTGGCATCCTCGCACATTTGCTTAGGTATGGCAGACAAATCCCCTTTGAGGATGCAACGCTTTACTACCGATAAAATTGGGTGCTGGCTGGTTCACGTCTTAACTTGTTGAGCCATGACAAGGGTTCCTTCACTCTCAAAAGCATTCATGATTAACATTAGATTCGCCGGTTGTGGCGATTCCACCTCCGGTATGGGCAACGGAAACCAGCTCAAAGCATCAGCACAATTATCTGCGCCAGGTCTGCAGCGAATGACATAATCATAGGTCGATAATGTCAGCGCCCATCTTTGGTTGCGGGTTGAAGCAATGGTATTGATAAATTTGCTCTCAGAAAACAATGAAATGAGCGGCTTGTGATCAGTCTCTAATTTGAACTTCAGACCGAACAGGTATTGATGCATCATTTTAACACCGCACACAGATGTAAAAGCTTCTTTTTCTACCATGCTGAAGGATCTTTCCGCTTACGACCATCTTTTGGATGCAAACGTGACAGATTGAAGTTTCCCTGGTTCATTGGCTTGTTGGAGTATGCAATAACTTCCATATGACGATGCATAACAGGCCAAAACTAAACGTTTACATGGATCACAATGTACCAGCAGCTTGTTCGAGCAAAGCAGGTTGGTGGCTTTCTCGAAAGCTCGGTCTTGTGATGCGCCCCACACCAGGTTGTCCCCTTTTCTCAATAGAATGTGCAATGATTCTAGTAAGCTGCTCAATTTAGGTAGGAAGTTAACAAAGTAGTTGAGTAGGCCCAGGAACGAACGCAGCTCCATCACATTTTACAGCTTGGCTGCATTCTTAATGGCCTTGGTTTTCATGTCAGTAGGTCTGATGCCATAGCGCCGATTTTGCATCTCAGGAATACGACCTCCGGTGCGATGAAGGCTCACTTCGAGCGTTTCAGTCTGAGTCCCAACCTATCCAAAGGCAGTGGAATCTTTTCCAGGTTGTTCAGATGTTTCTTGGAGGCACAATTGGTGATCAGGATGTCATCGTGGAACACGACTGTTCTCAGAATGGATTTCAGTAGACATTCCATATTCCGCTGGAATATTGCTGCAGCTGAGCAAATTCCGAATGGGCATCTGTGGTGAATAAACAGTCCTTTATGTGTGTTAATGCACGTAAGTCTCTTCGATGTCTCGACCAACTCCTATGTCATATAGGCCGATGTCAAGTCCAGTTTTGTGAACGACTTCCCTCCTGCTAGCGTCACAAACACGTCATCAGCCTTCGGTAACGGGTACTGATCTTGTTTCAAAACCCTGTTGATCGTAGCCTTGTAGTCTCCATAGATTCTGACGGTGCCATCACTTTTCAGCACAGGAACAATGGGGCTGACCCATTCATTAAAATCGACCGGTGATATGATTCCTTCACCCTGCAGTCTGTCCAGTTCAATTTTGACCTTCTCCCTCATCATATACGGCACTACCCGAGCTTTATGATGGAGGGTCTTGCAGCTGAGTCCAGATGGATCTGCACTTTGTCTCCCGTGAAGTTGCTGATACCCGGTTCGAACAGCGAGGGGAACTTGCTCAATTCTTGGGCACATGTATCTTCCTCCGATGAAAAAAACTTTGTGTCGTTCTAGTCAAGTCTGATTTTCTCCAACCAGCTCCTGCCGAGCAACCAACAGCGGTAACTCGTGAACTGCACCATTATATGACACTTTAATTTGTGCTCTGCCAATCACCTTTATCAGTTCTTTGGTGTACGTGCGCTGCTTGGCATTACCAGGCTCAGCCGGAGCCTCTCAATCTGAGTATCACACAGCTTATTAAATGCCCTCTCGTTCATGATCGATTGACTCGCCCCCGTGTCTAGTTCCACCGATACCGATATCCCATTAAAATTTACGTTAGTCAAAATTGGCTTACTCTTGGTTATGAAGGAGTACAGTCCATGGACTTCCTCCTGTGGCATCTGGGATTGCGTATCCCGATCCACACTAGTCTGATTGTCATCCTCCACTTGGTGTGTAGCAGCTCGCTTGCTCATCTGCGAACACTTGCGCTGGAGATGCCTCAATCTCAAACAACCTTTTGCAACTATATTGCTTAAATCGGCACTGCTGGTGCCGATTATTTCCCCCACAATGCCAACACAGACAAGTCGTATACATTCCCGCTGGCGGACTTCGGGCAGCCACAGCTTTCGCGAATGCAACCGGAGAGGCCCTGCCATGTGCCGCTCTGCCAAACGCTGAATCAATTGTATTTACAGTACATTCCGAAGTTCGGTTCTTCACTGCTTTTAGCTTTTGACTCCTGTCTGTCATCATACATGATTGAGCGATCTGGAGGGCCCATTTTAAATGCAACTCCTCCACTGCCAGAAGTTTGCGCAGGATCACCTCGTGGTTGATAACGATAACAAAGAAGTCCCGCAGCATGTCTGCCAACACCGTCCCGAACTTGCACGGTCTGACTAGACGTCTCAGGTCGGCAAACAATTCCACCACACACTGGCCCTTTGATTGAATGTGTGTATAAAATCTGCATCTCGAGATGAAGATGCCATCGTCTGGCTTGAGGTTCTCCCGTACCAAAGTACACAACTCCTCATATGTTTTCTCTGTTGGATCACTCGGCATGAGTCGATTTTTGTCAGACTGTAGATCTTGAGCTGCACACAGTCGACCGCCTCATTTTGTTGGCCATGAAAATCTTGTTCAAATGGCTCACAAAGTCTGCCGAATCATCTCCCTTCACGACACGCTCTAAAAATTCAATCGTGCTCATTTTGCAAGCAAAGGTTGTTGTGTTGTCCTGGCCATATCTTATGTATGCAATAAAAGATCAAACTGAGTACTGTTTAACTAAGCAAGGGACAACATTGGCTCTGCATTATTTAGGACAAAGTGCATGACTCTCAAAATGGCTGGACTTTTATCCCTGAGCAGCACCATTGCGTGCTGCTCAGTGGCCTCCAACAATGATGCCATCTGGTGGCTACAAACAGAATGTACATACATGACACTTTTCCAAGGCTTCCAGGAACCAAAAGCTTTTAAATAAGGCCCCGGTACAATGAACAATCATGAATATTCCAGCGTATATAGTCCCACCCCTGTCAATCTCAGACCTTATTCCATCTCCTCTCACAGACGGGTTCAGCAGTTTGCACACAGCTTATTCCAGCTGATTTGGAGAATCTGGTGTTTGGGATTTGTGTTGTGAGGCGGGGTATCGCCGCAACTACCACCATATAAGTGCGACTCTCCCCCTGAATCTTTGAAATGATAATGACCAGGAACTGAGACTGGAGCCTAACACAAACCCCAGTTACAGCGAGGCCCGGGTCGAACATCCCATTCTCTGTTTGTTTTACTGCAGACATTGTGAGAGGTTGGATGCACACACTGGGGGAGGGTTGGGTGCAGACACTGATGGAGGGGTCGGTGCAGACACTGGGGGAGGGGTGGGTGCAGACACTGATGGAGGGGTCGGTGCAGACACTGGGGGAGGGATGGGTGCAGACACTGGAGTGGAGTGGTGGTTGCAGACACTGGGGGAGGGATGGCTGCAGAGACTGGGGGAAGGGGTGGGTGCAGACACTGGGGGAGAGATGGCTGCAGACACTGTGGGAGGGATGGGTGCAGTCACTGGGGAAGGGCGCAGAGACTGGGGAAGGGCTGGGTGAAGACACTGGGGGAGAGGTGGGTGCAGACACTAGGGCAGGGGTAGGTGCAGACAATGGAGGAGAGGTGGGTTCAGACATTGGGGGAGAGGTGGTTGCAGACACTGGGGGAGAGGTGGTTGCAGACACTGGGGGAGAGGTGTGTGGAGATACTGGGGTAGTAGTGGGTGGAGACACTGGGGGAGGGTAGGTGCAGACACTGGGGGAGGAATGGGTGCACACGGGGGAGCGTGGGTGCGGACACTGGGGGAAGGGGTGGGTGCAGACACTGGTGGCGGTCTGGGTGCAGACACGGGGGTTGGGGTGTGTGCAGACATGGGGAGGGGGTGTTGCAGACATTGGGTGGGGGAAGGATGCAGGCACTGGTGCAAGAGTAGATGCAGACACTGGGGTAGAGCTGGGTGCAGACACTGGGGAAGGGGTGCGTTAAGGGTACAGCAGTTATCATAGGTAACTTTAAACAGCATAACCAAACTGGTAGCAATACTGTGGAGGAGGAATTCCTGGTGTGTATAATGGATGCTTTTCTGGACCAATAAGTCGAGTAACCAACTAGAGAGTAGGCCATCCTGGTCTGGGTCTTGTGTAATGTGAGAGGATTACTGAGCAATCTGGTCTTGCGGGGCCCCTTGGGGAAGAGTTACAATAATATGGTAGAATTCTACATTAAGATGGAGAGCGACACAGTTAATTCGGAGACTAGTGTCCTGAACTTAAAGAAAGGAAACTTCGACGGTATGAGATGTGAATTGGCTCGAATAGACTGGAGAACCATACTAACAGGTTTGACAGTGGATCGGCAATGGCAGACATTTAAGTGTCACATAGATGAACTACAACAATTGTACATCCCTGTGTGGCATAAGAATTAAAAGGGAAAGTGGCCAGAAAAAGCAGCAAACCTGAAGACTGGGAGACATTTAGAATTCAGCCGAGGAGGACGAAGGTTTTAATGTAGAGGGGGGAAGTAGAGTATGAGAGTAAGCTTGCAAGTAACATAAAAACTGACTGCAAAACCTTCAATAGATATGTGAAGAGAAAACGATTAGTGAAGACGAATGAAGGTCCCTAGCAGTCAGAATCTGGTGAATTCATAATTGGGAACAAGTTAATGGGAGAACAATTGAAAGAATACTTTGGTTCAGTCATCACTAAGGAAGACACGAATAAACTCCTGAAAATACTAGGGGACCGAGGGTCTAGCAAGAAGGGGGAACCGACGGAAATCCTTATTAGTCAGGAAATGGTGTTCGGGAAATTGAAAGGACTGAAGGATGATAAATCCCAATGACCTGATAGTCTGCATCCCAGAGTACTTAAGGAAGTGGCAGATGCATTGGTGGTCATTTGCCAACGTTCCATGGACTCTGGTTCAATCCTATGGATTGGAGGGCAGCTAATGTAACCCCACTTTTTAAAAAAGGAGGGAGAGAGAAAACAGGGCATTATGGACCGGTTAGCCTGATATCGGTGCTCGGCCAAATGCTGGAATCAGTTATTAAAGATGTAACAGCAGTGCATTTGAAAAGCAGTGACAGGATCACTCCAAATCTGCATGGATCTATGAAAAGGAAATCATGCTTGACAAATCTTTTAGAGTTTTTTGAGGATCTAACTAGTGTAAGAATAAGGGAGAACCAGTGGATGTGGTATATTTGTAATTCCACAAGGCATTTGACAAGGTCCCACACAAGAGATTGTTGTGCAAAATTAATGCACATGGTATTAGTGGTGATGCATTGACGTGGATAGAGAACTGGTTGGCAGACAGGAAGCAAATAGTGGGAATTAAAGGGTCATTTTCAGAATGGCAGGCACTGACTAGTGGGGTGCCGCAGGTTTCAGTGCTGGGACACCAGCTATTTCCAATATAAATTAATTATTTAGACGAAGGAATTGAACGTAATATCTCCAAATTTGCAGATGCCACTAAACTGTGTGGCAGTGCGAGCTGCGAGGAGGATGCCAGGAGGCTGCAGGGGGACTTGGACAGGTTGGTGAATGGGCAAATGCATGGCAGATGCAGTATAATGTGGATAATTGTGAGGTTATCCAGTTTGGTGGCAAGAAATGGAAGGAAGGTTATTATCAGAATAGTGACAGAGTAGTAAAAGGGGAGCTGCAACGAGACCTAGATGTCATGGTACATCAGTCATTGAAGGTATGCATGCAGGTGCAGCAGGCAGTAAAGAAAGCAAATGGCATGCTGGTCTTCATAGCGAGGGGATTTGAGTATAGAAGCAGTGATGTCTTACTGCAGTTGTACAGAGCCTTCGTGAGACCTCACCTTGAGTACTGTGTGCAATGTTGATCTTCTACTCTGAGGAAGGACATTCTTGCTATTGAGGGAGTGCAGCAAAGATTCACGAGACTGATTCCCGGGATGGTAGGACTGATATATGAAGAAAGACTGGGCTTATATTCATTGGAGTTTAGAAGAATGAGAAGTGATCTCATAGAAACATATAAAATTCTGACGGGGTTTGAAAGGTTAGATGCAGGACGAATGTTCCCGATGTTGGGGATTTCAGAACCAGGGGTCACAGTCTAAGGATAAGGTGCAAGCCATTTAAGACCGAGATGAGGAGAAACTGTGGTCGATAATTCCACAGGTTCACAGTTGTCTGAGTAAAGAATTGTGACCGTGCGGAATTCTCTGCCACAGAATATGTTCAGTTCATTAAATATATTCAAAAGTGAGTTGGAAGTGGCCCTTGCGGCTAATGGGATCAATGGTAAGGTGAGAAAGCAGGAATGGGGTACTGATGTTACATGAACAGCCATGATCATATTGAATGGTGTTGCAGGCTCGAAGGGACGAATGGCCTAATGCTGCACCTATTTTCGAGGTTTCTTTGTTATCCAATCGGGTATTTTCTTGTTTCATCTGGTTTATATTGCGTCAGCTGTTCCCTAGTAACCATAAGCCATACATTGCACATACAAGTTCTTTATGTTTTTCTTGGGTTCGATGATTTAGTCGCATATTTATCGTACTGATTTTTTGGGCATTAGGCTCTCCGATTTCCTCGACTTGCAGCATTTATCTGGCGATCTCGTCCCCCGTTTCTGACAACTACGAAGTCCGACCGTTTCCCTTTAGTAAAAGAATTTTCAATCGTTGGGCTACGTCTTCAACTTCTTGGTCAATACTGAATATGTCAAATGTGTTAACAGCTGCCACCCTCGCCACATACCGATAGTGTGTGTCTGTTGTTAGATAATAGGGAACATAAAAACCACACATAGTCTCTTGGTTCATTGTCGGACTATTTCGATCAACTATACTGTAAATATCACCTCAGCCTCTAACCGGTGTTACCCTCTATTGCCCAAATCGCTTACTGCCCATTTCACTTGGTCTTCAATTGGCCCAATTAACTATCCAAATTAATTATATCTTCCCTTTGGCAGTTGCACCTTTAACTCCTTCCTCATCATGATATTTATTGCCTACGCAAATAGTTTCCAAACGAAAGACGTGCCACAAGTTTCACAGTTTGGAGTCGGGTAATGCAAAACATTCCTTTCGCAATGAGACTAGTCAGGTTGGCACCATACTGGTCTTCAAGGTGTATGGTGTTGAAACAATAATCACCCTTCGCTCTTTATACAAATCTTACAGGAAAATGCTATCCGGCAATTATCTTCATGGTGCAATTCCATGTTATCCCATCCATCAGGGTTAATTTCCTGTGTTCATTGCATTCTGCTAAATATTTCTCAGGCATACTTGAGTAATAACCTACTATCTCTAACAAGGTGGTGTCATTCTGTTCCTGCAACTGATACTCATGCCACCGGGTACACTTTTACCAAATTCTGAGTCTTAGTAAGTTGATAAGTGAACATTGCCCAAGGTCTCCATCAGTTACCCAGAAAGAAAGTTTTCTTACTGAAATTTGCAGCAGGTTTCATTGGGCTTGTTCCACAAACCAAGATCAACACATTACTTCAAGCCGTTTCGTTGAAGACGATTTGTTACCCTTCTATAATCTTATTTACCCTCTTTTAGCATTAATCCAGTTGCAACATATTAATAAGGCCTAACTGCCTTCGGTGTTGATTCTCCCAACTGGTCTAGACATCATTCTTGTCAAGGTCCGATCAAGCACATCACTTTCCTTGAACTCAGTGCAGGTTGAACTAGCGCTCTGCCAAAATCCCTTGTTCATTCTCCCATGTAGCCGTGCTGTTTTAGGCTTGTACAACCCACGTAGTCCCACTTTGGTCAGATTCAATATTACATGTACCACTTTGCGATGCACATCATGATACAATATTACCTGAGTTGATATCCATTAGACCATTTGTTGGCCTGGGATGCGTTGAGTGAAATTTCAAAAGGCGTTGCTTTTATTCATCCTGCTGAATGCATATTGCACAGATAATTACAGCACACATTGGGTAGGCAAAGGCATCATTAGACAACAAACTGATTTCTCCTCCGCTGATTTATAACAGGTAACTGCCAGTTGAACACACGATTTGAAAACTAGACTTGTGGGTCAAGCATCAATGACAAAGGCAAAAAAACGGCACACCAGAAACAGGTGCCTTTCACTTGGTTATCCCAAATGGATGGATGTGTAATATGATAGATGTGTAATAGGATGGATGTGTAATATGATTGATGTGTAATATGATGGATGTTTAATAGGATGGATGTGTAATATGATGGATGTGTAATAGGATGGATGTGTAATAGGATGGATGTGTAATAGGATGGATGTGTAATATGATGCATGACTAATAGGATGGATATGTTATATGATGAATGTCTAATATGATGGAGGTGTAATAGGATGGATGCATAATAGGATGGATATGTAATAAGATGAATGTGTAATATGACGTATGTGTAATATGATGGACGTATAAGATGATGGATATGTAATAGAATGGATGTGTAATAGTATGAATGTGTAACATGACGGATGTGTAAAAGGATAGATGTGTAATATGATCGATGTGTAATATGATGAATGTGAAATACGATGGGTGTGTAATCGGATGTAAGTGTAACAGGATGGATGTGTAATATGATGGATGTGCAATAAGATGGATATGTAATATGATAGAAGTGTAATATAATGGAAGTGTAATAGGATGGATGTGTAACAGAATGGATGTGCAATATGAGTGACGTGTAATATGATGGGTCTGTAATAGGATGGTTGTGTAATAGGATGGATGTATAATAGGATGGATATGTAATATGATGGATGTGTAATATGATGGATGTGCAATATGATGGATGCACAATAGGATGGATGTGCAATATGATGGATGTGTAACAGTTTGGATGGGTAATATGATGAATGCGAAGTAGGATGGATGTTTAAAAGGATGGATGTGTAATATGATGCATGGCTAATAGGATGGATATGTTATATGATGGATGTCTAATATGATGGAGGTGTAATAGGATGGATGTGTAATAGGATGGATGTATGATATGATGAATGTGTAATAGGATGGATGTGTAATATGATAGATGTTTAATTGGATGGATGTGTAATAAGATGGATGTGTAATATGATTGATGTGTAATATGATAGATGTGTAATAGGATGGATGTGTAATATGATGGATGTGTAATAGGATGGATGTATAATACGATGGATGTGCAATATGATGGATGTGTAATATGATGGATGTGTAATAGGATGGATGTGTAACCGGATGGATGTGTAAACTGATTGATGTGTAACATGATGGATGTGGAACATGATGGATGTGTAATAGGATAGATGTGTAATATGATCAATGTGTAATAGTATGGAAGTGTAATAGAATGGATGTACAATAGGATGGATGTGTAATAGGATGGATATGTAATAAGAATGATGTGTAATATGATGGTTGTGTAATAGGATGTGTAATCTGATTGATGTGTAATATGATGGATGTTTAATAGGATGGATGTGTAATAGTATGGAAGTGTAATAGGATGGATGTACAATAGGATGGATATGTAATAGGATGGATGTATCATAGGATGGATGTGTAATAGAATGGATGTATCATAGGATGGATGTGTAATATGATGGATGTGTAATATGATGGATGTGTATATGATTGATGTGTAATATGATGGATGTGTAATGGGATGGAGGTGCAATAGGATGAATGGTTAACATGATGGATGTGTAATAGGATAGATGTGTCATATGATCGCTGTGTAATATGATGGATGTGTAATAGTATGGATGTGTAATATTATTGATGGTTAATATGATGGATGTTGCTATGGATGGATGTGTAATAGGATGGATATGTAATATAATAGGTGTGTAATATGATGGATGTGTAACAGGATGGATGTGAAATAGGATGGATGTGCATTCTGATTTATGTGTAATATGATGGATATTTAACAGGATGGATGTGTAATATGATGGATGTGTAATAGGATGGATGTATAATAGGATATATGTGTAATAGGATGGTTGTGTAATATGACTGATGTGTAAGATAATGTATGTGTAATAGGATGGATGTGTAATATGATGGATGTGTAGTAGGATGGATGTGTAATATGATGAATGTGTAACAGGACGGATGTGTAATATGATGGATGTGTAATATAATGGAGGTGTAATAGGATGGATGTGTAATAGGATGAATGTGTAACATGATGGATGTGTAATAGGATAGATGTGTAATATGATGGATGTGTAATATGATGGATGTGAAATATGATGGATGTGTAATCGGCTGGACGTCTAATAGGACGAATGTGTATAATGATGGATGTGTAATAGGATGGATGTGTAATATGATGGCTGTGTAAGATGATGGATGTGTAATAGGATGGATGTCTAATAGGATGGATGTGTAATATGATGGATGTCTAATATGATGGATGTGTAATAGGATGGATGTGTAATAGGATGGATGTGCAATAAGATGAATGTGTAATCGTTTGCATGTGTAATAGGATGGATGTGTAATCTGATGGATGTGTAATATGATGGATGTGTAATATGGTGGATGAGCAATGCGGTGGAGGAGGTTTTCCTGGAATGTATTTGGGATGGATTTCGAGACAAATATGTCGAGGAACCAACCCGAGAGCTGGTCATCATAGACTGGGTGATGTGTAATGAGAAGCGACTAATTTGCAATAATTTGCGAGGCACCTTGGGTGAGAGTGATGTTATGAGGCGTGAATTGGCTAGATAAGATTGGTAAATGATACTGAAAGGGTTGCGGTGGATAGGCAATGGCAAACCAATTGTTAAGATCATATGGACGATCTTCAACAATTGTGCATCACTGACTGGAGTAAAAATAAAACGAGTAAAGTGGCTCAAGCGTGGCTAACAAGGGAAATTAAGGATAGTGTTCAATCCAAGGAATAGGCATACAAATTAGCCAGATAAAGTAGAAAAACTAGACTTGTAGATCAAGCTTCAATAACAAAGGCATCAAAACTGCACACCAGCACCAGGTGCATTTCACTTTGTTGTCCCAAATTTGTAGCAGCTATGACAACAACAATTCAGCTTTTACCAAGATTTGAACTCAGATCGCTGAATTCAAAGTCCAGAGTGCTCACCATTACACCATTGAACCAACGATGCAATATGTTGGTTGAAACATTTCTCATACGTTTCCGGTAAAAAGTGAGTTCGCATTACAATGCATGAATGGAAAATGCCCGGCATAACAACAAAATGTAACGTTTTGTTGAGTGCAAAACATGCAGTGCCTGCATTCCAAAAGGCGTTGCTTTTATTCATCCTGCTGAATGCATATTGCACGGCTAAATACAACACACATTTTCCAGGCAACGGCATCATTCGACAAGAAAACTGTTTTCTCCTCTGCTGATTTCTAACAAGTAACTGGCGGTTGCACACACGATTTGAAAACTAGAATTGTACATCAAGTGTCAATGACAAAGGCGTTCACTTGGTTGAGCAAAATTTCCCCGGAAAGACATGAGCAATGTTTCAACTAATTTAGTACCGCTGGTTCAATGGTGTGTGGAATGATGTGTGGAATGATGTGTGGAATGAGGCGTTGTAATGTTGTGTGGAATGAGGTGTGGAATGAGATGTGGAATGAGGTGAGGAATGATGTGTGGAATGATGTGTGGAATGAGGCGTGTAATGATGTTTGGAATGGGGTGGAATGAGATGTGGAATGAGGTGAGGAACAATGTGTGGAATGATGTGTGGAATGATGTGTGGAATGATGTGTGGAATGATGCATGGAATGACGCGTGGAATGACGTGTGGAATGATGTTTGGAATGATGTGTGGAATGATGTGTGGAATGATATTTGGAATGAGGTGTGGAATAATGTGTGGAATGATGTGTGGAATGATGTCTGGAATGATGTGTGGAATCATGTGTGGAATGATGTGTGGAATGATGCATGGAATGACGTGTGGAATGATGTGTGGAATGATGTGTGGAATGATGTGTGGAATGATGTGTGGAATGATATTTGGAATGAGGTGTGGAATAATGAGTGGAATCATGTGTGGAATGATGTGTGGAATGATGTGTGGAATGATGTGTGGAATGATGTGTGCAATGATGGGCGGAATGATGTGTTGAATTACGTTTGGAATGAGGTGTGGAATGATGTGTGGAATGAGGTGTGGAATGATGTATGGAATGATGGGTGGAATGATGTTTGGAATGATGTGTAGAATGATGTGTGGAATGATGTGTGGAATGATGTCAGAAATTATCCGTAGAATGATGTGTGGAATGATGTGTGGAATGATGTGTGGAATGAATTGTGGAATGATGCGTGGAATGATGATTAAATTAGGTGTGGGATGATGTGGGAATGATTTGTGGAATGAGGTGTTTAATGATGTGTGGAATGAGGTGTGGAATAAAGAGTGGAATGATGTGTGAAATGATGTGTGGAATGATGTGTGGAATGATGCATGGAATGAAGTGTGGAATGATGTGTGGAAAGAATTGTGGAATGATGCGTGGAATGATGTTTAAATTAGGTGTGGAATGATGTGGGAATGATTTGTGGAATGCGGTGTTGAATGATATGTGGACTGAGTTGTGGAATGCGGTATGGAATAATGAGTGGAATGATGTATGGAATGAAGTGTGGAATGATGTTTGGAATGATGTGTGGAATGAGGTGTGGAGTAATGTGTGGAATGATGTGTGGAATGGTGTGTGGAATGATGTGTGGAATGATGGTTGAAATGATGTGTGGAATGATGCGTGGAATGATGTGTGGAATGATGTGTGTAATGATGTATGGAATGACGCGTGGAATGATGTGTGGGATGATGTGTGGAATGATGTATGGAATGATGTGTGGAATGATGTGTGGAATGAGGTGTGGAATAAAGCGTGGAATGAGGTGGGGAATGAGATGTGGAATGAGGGGAGGAATAATATGTGGAATGATGTGTGGAATGATGTATGGAATGATGTGTGGTATGATGTGTGGAATGATGTATGGAATGACGTGTGGAATGATGTGTGGGAATGATGTGTGGAATGATGTGTGAAATGATGTTTGGAATGAGGTGTGGAATAATGAGTGGAATGATGTGTGGAATGATGTGTGGAATGATGTGTGGAATGATGTGTGGAATGATGTGTGGAATTATGTGCGGAATGAGGTTTGGAATGATGTGTGGAATGAGGTGTGGAATGATGTGTGGAATGATGGGTGGAATGATGTGTGGAATGATGAGTAGAATGATGTGTGGAATGATGTGTGGAATGATGCGTGGAATGATGCGTAGAATTTTGTGTGGAATGATGTGTGGAATGATGTGTGGAATGATGTATGGAATGATGTGTGGAATGATGTGTGGAATGATGTGTGGAATTATGTGTGGAATTATGTGTGGAATGATGTGTGGAATGATATTTGGAATGAGGTGTGGAATAATGAGTGGAATCATGTGTGGAATGATGTGTGGAATGATGTGTGGAATGATGTGTGGAATGATGTGTGCAATGATGGGCGGAATGATGTGTTGAATTACGTTTGGAATGAGGTTTGGAATGATGTGTGGAATGAGGTGTGGAATGATGTATGGAATGATGGGTGGAATGATGTTTGGAATGATGTGTAGAATGATGTGTGGAATGATGTGTGGAATGATGTCAGAAATGATCCGTAGAATGATGTGTGGAATGATGTGTGGAATGATGTGTGGAATGAATTGTGGAATGATGCGTGGAATGATGATTAAATTAGGTGTGGGATGATGTGGGAATGATTTGTGGAATGAGGTGTTGAATGATGTGTGGAATGTGGTGTGGAATAATGAGTGGAATGATGTGTGAAATGATGTGTGGAATGATGTGTGGAATGATGCATGGAATGAAGTGTGGAATGATGTGTGGAACGAATTGTGGAATGATGCGTGGAATGATGTTTAAATTAGGTGTGGAATGATGTGGGAATGATTTGTGGAATGCGGTGTTGAATGATATGTGGACTGAGTTGTGGAATGCGGTATGGAATAATGAGTGGAATGATGTATGGAATGATGTGTGGAATGATGTTTGGAATGATGTGTGGAATGAGGTGTGGAGTAATGTGTGGAATGATGTGTGGAATGGTGTGTGGAATGATGTGTGGAATGATGGTTGAAATGATGTGTGGAATGATGCGTGGAATGATGTGTGGAATGATGTGTGTAATGATGTATGGAATGACGCGTGGAATGATGTGTGGGATGATGTGTGGAATGATGTATGGAATGATGTGTGGAATGATGTGTGGAATGAGGTGTGGAATAAAGCGTGGAATGAGGTGTGGAATGAGATGTGGAATGAGGGGAGGAATAATATGTGGAATGATGTGTGGAATGATGTATGGAATGATGTGTGGTGTGATGTGTGGAATGATGTATGGAATGACGTGTGGAATGATGTGTGGGAATGATGTGTGGAATGATGTGTGAAATGATGTTTGGAATGAGGTGTGCAATAATGAGTGGAATGATGTGTGGAATGATGTGTGGAATGATGTGTGGAATGATGTGTGGAATGATGTGTGGAATTATGTGCGGAATGAGGTTTGGAATGATGTGTGGAATGAGGTGTGGAATGATGTGTGGAATGACGGGTGGAATGATGTGTGGAATGATGCGTATAATTTTGTGTGGAATGATGTGTGGAATGATGTGTGGAATGATGTATGCAATGATGTGTGGAATGATGTGTGGAATGATGTGTGGAATGATGCTTAGAAAGATGCGTGGAATGATGTGTGGAATTAATTGTGGAATGATGCGTGGAATGACGTTTAAAATGAGGTGTGGAATGATGTGGAAATGATTTGTGGAATGAGGTGTGGAATGATGTGTGGAATGAGGTGTGGAATGCGGAATGGAATATTGAGTGGAATGATGTATGGAATGATGTGTGGAATGATGTCTGGAATGTTGTGTGGAATGATGTGTTGAATGATGTGTGGGCTGGTGTGTGGAATGAGGTGTGGAATGATGTGTGGAATGATGTGTGGAATGGTGTGTGGAATGATGTGTGCAATGATGTGTAGAATGATGTGTGGAATGATGTGTGGAATGATGTGTGGAATGATGTGTGGAATGATGTGTGGAATGACTCGTAGAATGACGTGTGAAATCATGTCTGAAATGAATTGTGGAATGATATTTTGAATGATGTCTAAAATGAGGTGCGGAATGATGTTTGGAATGATTTGTGGAATGAGGTGTAGAATGATGTGTGGAATGATGTGTGGAATGATGTGTGGAATGATGTGTGGATTGAGGTGTAGAATGAGATTTGGAATGATGTGTTGAATGATGTGTGGAATGATGTGTGGAATGATGCGTGGAATGATGTGTGGAATGAATTGTGGAATGATGTGTGGAATAATGAGTGGAGTGATGTGTGGAATGATGTATGGAATGATGTGTCGAATGAGGTGTGGAATGATGTGTGGAATGGTGTGTGGAATGATGTGTGGAATGATGTTTGAAATGATGTGTGGAATGTTGTGTGGAATGATGTGTGGAATGATGTGTGGAATGAGGTCTGGAATCATGTGTGGAATGATGTTTGGAATGAGGTGTGGAATCATGTGTGGAATGATGTGTGGAATGATGTGTGGAATAATGTGTGGAATGAGGATTATAATGATGTGTGAAATGATGTGTGGAATGACGGGTGGAATGAGTTGTGGAATGAGTTGTGGAATGAAGTGTGGAATGACGTGTGGAATGATTTTAGGAATGATGTGTAGAATGACGTGTGGAATGATGTTTGGAATAATGTGTGGAATGATGTGTTGAATGAGTTGTGGAATGATGTGTGGAATGAGTTGTGGAATGATGTGTGGAATGATGTGTGGAATGAGGTGTGGAATGACGTGTGGAATGATGTGTGGAATGATGTGTGGAATGAGTTGTGGAATGATCTGTGGAATGATGTGTGGAATGAGGTTTGGAATGATGTGTGGAACGATGAGTAGCAATGACGGGTGAAATAAGTTGTGGAATGATGCTTGGAATGATGTGTGGAATGATGTGTGGAATGATGTGGTGGAATGATGTGTGGAATGAGTTGTGCAATGATTTGAGGAATGAGGTCTAAAATGATGTGTGGAATGATGTGTACAATGATGTGTGGAATGATGTGTGGAATGATGTATGGAATGATGTTTAGAATGAGGTGTGGAATGAGGTGTGGTATGATTTGTGGAATGAGGTGTGGAATGATGTGTGGAATGAGATGTGGCATGATGTGTGGAAGGATGTGTGGAATGAAGTTTGAAATTTTATGTTGAATGATGTGTGGGATGATGTGTGGAATGCTTTGTGGAATGAGGTATGGAATGATGTGTGCAATGATATGTGGAATGATGTGTGGAATGATGTGTGGAATGATATGTGGAATGATGTGTGGAATGCTTTGTGGAATGAGGTATGGAATGATGTGTGCAATGATATGTGTAATGATGCGTGGAGTGATGTGTGGAATGAATTGTGGAATGATGTTTGGAATGTTGAGTGTAATGATGTGTGGAATGATGTGCGGAATGATGTTTAGAATAAGGTGTGGAATGATGTGTGGAATGATGTGTGGAATGATGTGTGGAATAATGTGTGGAATGATATGTGGAATGATGTGTGGAATAATATGTGGAGTGATGTGTGGAATGATGTGTGGAATGATGTGTGGAATCATGTGTGGAATGAGGATTGGAATGATGTGTAGAATGAGGTTTGGAATGATGTGTGGAATGATGTTTGGAATGATGTATGGAATGAAGTGTAGAATGATGTTTGGAATGAGGTGTGGAATGATGTGTGGAATGATGTGTGGAATTATGTGTGGAATGGTGTGTGGAATGGTGTGTGGAATGATATGTAGAATGAGATGTGGAATTATGTGTGGAATGATGTGTGGAATGATGTGTGGAATAATGTGTGGAATGAGGATTGGAATGTTGTGTGGAATGACGTTTGGAATGATGTGTGGAATGTGTCGAATGACGGGTGGAATGAGTTGTGGAATGATGTGTGGAATGAGGTGTGGAATAATATGTGGAATGAGGATTGGAATGATGTGTAGAATGAGGTTTGGAATGATGTGTGCAATGATGTTTGGAATGACGGGTGGAATGAGTTGTGGAATGAGGTTTGGAATGATGTGTGGAATGGTATGTGGAATGGTGCGTGGAATTATGCTTGGAATGATGTGCGGAATGAATTGTGGAATGATGTGTGGTATGATGAGTGGAATGATGTGTGGAATGATGTGTGGAATGATGTTTGGAATGATGTTTGGAATGATGTGTGGAATGATTTGTGGAATGAGGTGTGGAATGATGTGTGCAATGATGTGTGAAATAATATGTGGAATGATGTGTGAAATGATGTGTGGAATGAGGTGTGGAATGATGTGTGGAATGATGTGTGGAATGGTGTGTGGAATGATGTGTGGAATGATGTTTGAAGTGATGTGTGGAATGAGGTGTGTAATCATGTGTGGAATGATGTGTGGAATGAGGTGTGGAATTATGTGTGGAATGGTGTGTGGAATGGTGTGTGGAATGATGTGTAGAATGATGTGTGGAATGATGTGTGGAATGATGTGTGGAATGATGTGTGGAATAATGTGTGGAATGAGGATTGGAATGATGTGTGGAATGTGTCGAATGACGGGTGGAATGAGTTGTGGAAAGATGTGTGGAATGAATTTTTGGAATGATGTTTGGAATGACGTGTGGAATGATGTTTGGAATGATGTTTGGAATGATATGTGGAATGAGTTGTGGAATGATGTGTGGAATGAGTTATGGAATGATGAGTGGAATGAGTTGTGGAATGATGTGTGGAATGATGTGTGTTATGAGGTGTGGAATGATGTGTGGAATGAGGTGTGGAATGATGTGTGGAATGATGTGTGGAATGATGTTTGCAATGACGGGTGGAATGAGTTGTGGAATGCTGCGTGGAATGATGTGTGGAATGATGTGTGGAATGATGTGGTGGAATGATGATTGGAATGATGCGTGGAATGATGCTTTGAATGATGTGTGGATTGATGTGTGGAATGAATTGTGCAAAATGTGTGGAATGATTAGTGGAATGATGTGTGGAATGATGTGTGGAATGATGTTTAGAATGAGGTGTGGAATGATGTGTGGAATGATTTGTGGAATGAGGTGTGGAATGATGTGTGAAATGAGGTGTGGAATGATGTGTGGAAGAATGTGTGAAATGAGGTTTGTAATGATATGTTGAATGATGTGTGGGATGATTTGTGCAATGATTTGTGGAATGAGGTTTGGAATGATGTGTGGAATGATGTGTGGAATGAAGTGGTGGAATTAAGTGAATGATGTGTGGAATGAAGTTTGGAATGAGGTTTGGAATGATGTTTGGAATGAGGTGTGCAATGATGTGTGGAATGTTGAGTAGAATGATGTGTAGAACGTTGTGTGGAATGATGTGTTAAATGCTATGTGGAATGTTGTGTGGAATGATGTGAGGAGTGATGTGTGGAATGAGGTTTGTAATGATGTGAGGAATGATGTGTGGAATGAGGTGTGGAATGTCGTGTGCATTGAGTTGTGCAATGATGTGTGGAATGATGTGTGGAATGATGTGTGGAATGACGTGTGGAATGATGTGTGGAATGATGTGTGGAATGAATTGTGGAATGCTGTTTGGAATGATGAGTGGAATGATGTGTCGAACGATGTTTAGAATGAGGTGCGGGATGATGTATGGAATAATTTGTGGAATGAGGTTCGGAATGATGTGTGGAATAACGTGTGGAATGATGCGTGGAATGATGCGTGGAATGATGTGTGGAATGAATTGTGGAAAATGTGTGGAATGATTAGTGGAATGATGTGTGGAATGAGATGTGGAACGATGTGTGCAATGACGGGTGGAATGAGATGTGGAATGATGCGTGGAATGTTGTGTGGAATGATGTGGTGGAATGATGTGTGGAATGATGTGTGGAATGATGTGTGGAATGATGAGTGGAATAACGTGTGGAATGATGTGTGGAATGATGTTTAGAATGAGCTGTGGAATGATGTGTGGAATGATTTGTGGAATGATGTGTGGAATGATGTGTGGAATGATGTGTGGAATGATGCGCGGAATCATGCGTGGAATGATGTGTGGAATGATGCGCGGAATCATGCTTGGAATGATGCGTGGAATGATGTGTGGAATGATTTGTGGAATGAAGTGTGGAATGATCAGTGGAATGACGTGTGAAATGAGGTTTGGAATGATGTGTGGAACGATGTGTGCAATGACGGGTGGAATGAGTTGTGGAATGATGTGTGGAATGATGTGTGGAATGATGTGTGGAATGATTTGGTGGAATGATGTGTGGAATGAGTTGTGCAATGATGTGAGCAATGAGGTGTGGAATCATGTGTGGAATGATGTGTGGAATGATGTGTGAAATGAAGTGTGGAATGATGTGTGGAATGATGTGTGGACTGATGCGTGGAATGATGCGCTGAATGATGTGTGGATTGATGTGTGGAATGAATTGTGGAATACTGTGTGGAATGATGAGTGGAATGATGTGTGGAATGATGTGTGGAATGATGTTTCGAATGAGTTGTGGAATGATGTGTGGAACGATTTGTGGAATGAGGTGTGGAATGATGTGTGGAATGAGGTGTGGAATGATGTGTGGAAGGATGTGTGGAATGAGGTTTGTAATGATATGATGATATGTTGAATGCTGTTTGAGATGATGTGTGGAATGATATGTGGAATGAGGTAAGGAATGATGTGTGGAATGATATATGGAATAATGTGTGGAACGATGTTTGGAATGATATGTGGAATGATGCGTGGAATGATGTGTGAAATGATGCGTGGAATGATGTGTGGAATGAATTGTGGAATGATGTGTGGAATGTTGAGTGTAATGATGTGTGGAATGATGTGCGGAATGATGTTTAGAATGAGGTGTGGAATGATGTGAGGAATGATTTGTGGAATGATGTGTGGAATGATCTGTGGAATGATGTGTGGAATAATATGTGGAATGATGTGTGGAATGATGTGTGGAATGATGTGTGGAATGAGGTTTGGAATAAAGCGTGGAATGAGGTGTGGAATGAGATGTGGAATGAGTGGAGGAATGATATGTGGAATGATGTGTGGAATGATGTGTGGAATGATGTGTGGTATGATGTGTGGAATGATGTATGGAATGACGTGTGGAATGATGTGTGGAATGATGTGTGGAATGATGTGTGGAATGATGTGTGGAATGATGTGTGGAATTATGTGCGGAATGAGGTTTGGGATGATGTGTGGAATGAGGTGTGGAATGATGTGTGGAATGATGGGTGGAATGATGTGTGGAATGATGAGTAGAATGATGTATGGAATAATGTGTGGAATGATGTGTGGAATGATGCATAGCATTTTGTGTGGAATGATGTGTGGAATGATGTGTGGAATGATGTATGCAATGATGTGTGGAATGATGTGTGGAATGATGTGTGGAATGATGCTTAGAAAGATGCGTGGAATGATGTGTGGAATTAATTGTGGAATGATGCGTGGAATGATATTTAAAATGAGGTGTAGAATGATGTGGAAATGTTATGTGGAATGAGGTGTGGAATGCGGTATGGAATATTGAGTGGAATGATGTATGGAATGATGTGTGGAATGATGTCTGGAATGTTGTGTGGAATGATGTGTTGAATGATGTGTGGGCTGGTGTGTGGAATGAGGTGTGGAATGATGTGTGGAATGATGTGTGGAATGGTGTGTGGAATGATGTGTGGAATGATGTGTGGTATGATGTGTGGAATGATTCGTAGAATGATGCGTGAAATCATGTCTGAAATGAATTGTGGAATGATGTTTTGAATGATGTCTAAAATGAGGTGCGGAATGATGTTTGGAATGATTTGTGGAATAAGGTGTAGAATGATGTGTGGAATGATTTGTGGTATGATGTGTGGAATGATATGTGGAATGATGTGTGGAATGATGTGTGGAATGATGTGTGGAATGTTGTGTGGATTTAGGTGTAGAATGAGATTTGGAATGATGTGTGGAATGATGTGTGGAATGATGTGTGGAATGATGCGTGGAATGATGTGTGGAATGAATTGTGGAATGTTGTATGGAATAATGAGTGGAGTGATGTGTGGAATGATGTATGGAATGATGTCTCGAATGAGTTGTGGAATGATGTGTGGAATGGTGTGTGGAATGATGTGTGGAATGATGTTTGAAATGATGTGTGGAATGTTGTGTGGAATGATGTGTGGAATGATGTGTGGAATGAGGTCTGGAATCATGTGTGGAATGATGTTTGGAATGAGGTGTGGAGTCATGTGTGGAATGTTGTGTGGAATGATGTGTGGAATAATGTGTGGAATGAGGATTGGAATGATGTGTGGAATGATGTTTGGAACGATGTGTGGAATGATGTGTGGAATGACGGGTGGAATGAGTTGTGGAATGAGTTGTGGAATGAAGTGTGGAATGACGTGTGGAATGATTTTAGGAATGATGTGTAGAATGACGTGTGGAATGATGTTTGGAATAATGTGTGGAATGATGTGTGGAATGAATTCTGGAATGATGTGTGGAATGAGTTGTGGAATGATGTGCGGAATGATGTGTGGAATGAGGTGTGGAATGATGTGTGGAATGATGTGTGGAATGATGTGTGGAATGAGTTGTGGAATGATCTGTGGAATGATGTTTGGAATGAGGTTTGGAATGATGTGTGGAACGATGAGTAACAATGACGGGTGAAATAAGTTGTGGAATGATGCGTGGAATGATGTGTGGAATGATGTGTGGAATGATGTGGTGGAATGATGTGTGGAATGATGTGTACAATGATGTGTGGAATGATGTGTGGAATGAGGTGTGGTATGATTTGTGGAATGAGGTGTGGAATGATGTGTGGAATGAGATGTGGCATGATGTGTGGAAGGATGTGTGGAATGAAGTTTGAAATTTTATGTTGAATGATGTGTGGGATGATGTGTGGAATGAGGTATGGAATGATGTGTGCAATGATATGTGTAATGATGCGTGGAGTGATGTGTGGAATGAATTGTGGAATGATGTTTGGAATGTTGAGTGTAATGATGTGTGGAATGATGTGCGGAATGATGTTTAGAATAAGGTGTGGAATGATGTGTGGAATGATGTGTGGAATGATGTGTGGAATAATGTGTGGAATGATATGTGGAATGATGTGTGGAATAATATGTGGAGTGATGTGTGGAATGATGTGTGGAATGAGGTGTGGAATCATGTGTGGAATAAGGATTGGAATGATGTGTAGAATGAGGTTTGGAATGATGTGTGGAATGATGTTTGGAATGATGTATGGAATGAAGTGTGGAATGATGTTTGGAATGAGGTGTGGAATGGTGTGTGGAATGAGGTGTGGAATTATGTGTGGAATGGTGTGTGGAATGGTGTGTGGAATAATGTATGGAATGAAGTTTGGAATGATGTTTGGAATGAGGTGTGGAATGATGTGTGGAATGAGGTGTGGAATTATGTGTGGAATGGTGTGTGGAATGGTGTTTGCAATGATGTGTAGAATGAGGTGTGGAATGATGTGTGGAAAGATGTGTGGAATGATGTGTGGAATAATGTGTGGAATGAGGATTGGAATGAATTGTGGAATGACGTTTGGAATGATGTGTGGAATGTGTCGAATGACGGGTGGAATGAGTTGTGCAATGATGTGTGGAATGAGGTTTGGAATAATGTGTGGAATGAGGATTGGAATGATGTGTAGATTGAGGTTTGGAATGATGTGTGCAATGATGTTTGGAATGACGGTTGGAATGAGTTGTGGAATGAGGTTTGGAACGATGTATGGAATGATATGTGGAATGGTGCGTGGAATGATGCGTGGAATGATGTGCGGAATGAATTGTGGAATGATGTGTGGTATGATGAGTGGAATGACGTGTGGAATGATGTGTGGAATGATGTTTGGAATGTTGTTTTGAATGATGTGTGGAATGATTTGTGGAATGAGGTGTGGAATGATGTTTGCAATGATGTGTGGAATAATATTTGGAATGATGTGTGAAATGATGTGTGGAATGAGGTGTGGAATGATGTGTGGAATGATGTGTGGAATGGTGTGTGGAATGATGTGTGGAATGCTGTCTGAAGTGATGTGTGGAATGAGGTGTGGAATCATGTGTGGAATGATGTGTGGAATGAGGTGTGGAATTATGTGTGGAATGGTTTGTGGAATGGTGTGTGGAATGATGTGTAGAATGAGGTGTGGAATGATGTGTGGAATGATGTGTGGAATGATGTGTGGAATAATGTCTGGAATGAGGATTGGAATGATGTGTGGAATGTGTCGAATGACGGGTGGAATGAGTTGTGGAAAGATGTGTGGAATGATTTTTGGAATGATGTGTGGAATGACGTGTGGAATGATGTTTGGAATGATGTTTGGAATGATATGTCGAATGAGTTGTGGAATGATGTGTGGAATGAGTTATGAAATGATGAGTGGAATGAGTTGGGGAATGATGTGTGGAATGATGTGTTTTATGAGGTGTGGAATGATGTGTGACTGATGTGTGGAATGATGTTTGCAATGACGGGTGGAATGAGTTGTGGAATGATGCGTGCAATGATGTGTGGAATGATGTGTGGAATGATGTGGTGGAATGATGAGTGTGAATGATGCGTGGAATGATGCTTTGAATGATGTGTGGATTGTTGTGTGCAATGAATTGTGGAATGCTGTGTGGAATGATGAGTGGAATGATGTGTGGAATGACGTGTGGAATGATGTTTAGAATGAGTTGTGGAATGATGTGTGGAATAATTTGTGGAATGAGGTGTGGAATGATGTGTGAAATGAAGTGTGGAATGATGTGTGGAAGGATGTGTGGAATGAGGTTTGTAATGATATGTTGAATGATGTGTGGGATGATGTGTAGAATGATTTGTGGAATGAGATTTGGAATGATGTGTGGAATGATGTGTGGAATGAAGTGGTGGAATGAAGTGAATGATGTGTGGAATGAAGTTTGGAATTTGGTTTGGAATGATGTTTGGAATGAGGTGTGCAATGATGTGTGGAATGTTGAGTGGAATGATTTGTAGAACGTTGTGTGGAATGATGTGTTAAATGCTATGTGGAATGTTGTGTGGAATGACGTGTGGAGTGATGTGTGGAATGAGGTTTGTAATGATGTGAGGAATGATGTGTGGAATGAGGTGTGGAATGTCGTGTGGAATGAGTTGTGCAATGATGTGTGGAATGATGTGTGGAATGATGTGTGGAATGACGTGTGGAATGATGTGTGGAATGATGTGTGGAATGAATTGTGGAATGATGTGTGGAATGATCAGTGGAATGATGTGTGGAATGAGATGTGGAACGATGTGTGCAATGACGGGTGGAATGAGATGTGGAATGATGCGTGGAATGTTGTGTGGAATGATGTGGTGGAATGATGTGTGGAATGATGTGTGGATTGATGTGTGGAATGAATTGTGGAATGATGAGTGGAATATTGTGTGGAATGATGTGTGGAATGATGTGTGGAATGATGAGTGGAATAATGTGTGGAACGATGTGTGGAATGAAGTGTGGAATGATGAATGGAATAATGTGTGGAATGATGTGTGGAATGATGTTTAGAATGAGCTGTGGAATGATGTGTGGAATGATTACGGAATAATGTGTGGAATGATGTGTGGAATGATGTGTGGAATGATGCGCGGAATCATGCGTGGAATGATGAGTGGAATGATGCGCGGAATCATGCGTGGAATGATGCGTGGAATGAATTGTGGAATGATGAGTGGAATATTGTGTGGAATGAAGTGTGGAATGATGTGTGGAATGATGAGTGGAATAATGTGTGGAACGATGTGTGGAATGAAGTGTGGAATGATGAGTGGAATAATGTGTGGAATGATGTGTGGAATGATGTTTAGAATGAGCTGTGGAATGATGTGTGGAATGATTACGGAACGATGTGTGCAATGACGGGTGGAATGAGATGTGGAATGATGTGTGGAATGATGTGGTGGAATGATGTGTGGAATGAGTTGTGCAATGATATGAGCAATGAGGTGTGGAATCATGTGTGGAATGATGTGTGGACTGATGCGTGGAATGATGCGCTGAATGATGTGTGGATTGATGTGTGGAATGAATTGTGGAATACTGTGTGGAATGATGAGTGGAATGATGTGTGGAATGATGTGTGGAATGATGTTTAGAATGAGTTGTGGAATGATGTGTGGAACGATTTGTGGAATGAGGTGTGGAATGATGTGTGAAATGAGGTGTGGAATGATGTGTGGAAGGATGTGTGGAATGAGGTTTGTAATGATATGTTGAATGATGTTTGAGATGATGTGTGGAATGATATGTGGAATGAGGTATGGAATGATGTGTGGAATGATATGTGGAATGATGTGTGGAACGATGTCTGGAATGATATGTGGAATGATGCTTGGAATGATGTGTGAAAAGATGCGTGGGATGATGTGTGGAATGAATTGTGGAATGATGTGTGGAATGATGTGCGGAATGATGTTTAGAATGAGGTGTGGAATGATGTGAGGAATGATTTGTGGAATGATGTGTGGAATGATGTGTGGAATGATGTGTGGAATAATCTGTGGAATGATGTGTGGAATGAGGTATGGAATGATGTGTGGAATGAGTTGTGCAATGATTTGAGGAATGAGGTGTAGAATGATGTGTGGAATGATGTGTACAATGATGTGTGGAATGATGTGTGGAATGTTGTATGAAATGATGTTTAGAATGAGGTGTGGAATGAGGTGTGGTATGATTTGTGGAATGAGGTGTGGAATGATGTGTGGAATGAGATGTGGCATGATGTGTGGAAGGATGTGTGGAATGAAGTTTGAAATTTTACGTTGAATGATGTGTGGGATGATGTGTGGAATGCTTTGTGGAATGAGGTATGGAATGATGTGTACAATGATATGTGGAATGATGTGTGGAATGATGTGTGGAATTATATGTGGAATGATGTGTGGAATGCTTTGTGGAATGAGGTATGGAATGATGTGTGCAATGATATGTGTAATGATGCGTGGAGTGATGTGTGGAATGAATTGTGGAATGATGTTTGGAATGTTGAGTGTAATGATGTGTGGAATGATGTGCGGAATGATGTTTAGAATAAGGTGTGGAATGATGTGTGGAATGATGTGTGGAATGATGTGTGGAATAATGTGTGGAATGATATGTGGAATGATGTGTGGAATAATATGTGGAGTGATGTGTGGAATGATGTGTGGAATGAGGTGTGGAATCATGTGTGGAATGAGGATTGGAATGATGTGTAGAATGAGGTTTGGAATGATGTGTGGAATGATGTTTGGAATGATGTATGGAATGAAGTGTGGAATGATGTTTGGAATGAGGTGTGGAATGATGTGTGGAATGAGGTGTGGAATTATGTGTGGAATGGTGTGTGGAATGGTGTGTGGAATGATGTATGGAATGAAGTGTGGAATGATGTTTGGAATGTTGAGTAGAATGATGTGTAGAACGTTGTGTGGAATGATGTGTTAAATGCTATGTGGAATGTTGTGTGGAATGACGTGTGGAGTGATGTGTGGAATGAGGTTTGTAATGATGTGAGGAATGATGTGTGGAATGAGGTGTGGAATGTCGTGTGCAATGAGTTGTGCAATGATGTGTGGAATGATGTGTGGAATGATGTGTGGAATGAATTGTGGAATGCTGTTTGGAATGATGAGTGGAATGATGTGTCGAACGATGTTTAGAATGAGGTGCGGGATGATGTATGGAATAATTTGTCGAATGAGGTTCGGAATGATGTGTGGAATAACGTGTGGAATGATGCGTGGAATGATGCGTGGAATGATGTGTTGAATGAATTGTGGAAAATGTGTGGAATGATTAGTGGAATGATGTGTGGAATGAGATGTGGAACGATGTGTGCAATGTCGGGTGGAATTAGATGTGGAATGATGCATGGAATGTTGTGTGGAATGATGTGGTGGAATGATGTGTGGAATGATGTTTGGAATGATGTGTGGAATGTTGAGTGGAATAATGTGTGGAATGATGTGTGGAATGATGTTTAGAATGAGCTGTGGAATGATGTGTGGAATGATTTGTGGAATGATGTGTGGAATGATGTGTGGAATGATGTGTGGAATGATGCGTGGAATCATGCGTGGAATGATGTGTGGAATGATGCGCGGAATCATGCTTGGAATGATGCGTGGAATGATGTGTGGAATTATTTGTGGAATGATGTGTGGAATGATCAGTGGAATGACGTGTGAAATGAGGTTTGTAATGATATGATGATATGTTGAATGCTGTTTGAGATGATGTGTGGAATGATATGTGGAATGAGGTATGGAATGATGTGTGGAATGATATGTGGAATAATGTGTGGAACTATGTTTGGAATGATATGTGGAATGATGCGTGGAATGATGTGTGAAATGATGCGTGGAATGATGTGTGGAATGAATTGTGGAATGATGTGTGGAATGTTGAGTGTAATGATGTGTGGAATGATGTGCGGAATGATGTTTAGAATGAGGTGTGGAATGATGTGAGGAATGATCTGTGGAATGATGTGTGGAATAATATGTGGAATGATGTGTGGAATGATGTGTGGAATGATGTGTGGAATGAGGTGTGGAATAAAGCGTGGAATGAGGTGTGGAATGAGATGTGGAATGAGTGGAGGAATGATATGTGGAATGATGTGTGGAATGATGTGTGGAATGATGTGTGGTATGATGTGTGGAATGATGTATGGAATGACGTGTGGAATGATGTGTGGAATGATGTATGGAATGATGTGTGAAATGATGTGTGGAATGATGTGTGGAATTATGTGCGGAATGAGGTTTGGGATGATGTGTGGAATGAGGTGTGGAATGATGTGTGGAATGATGGGTGGAATGATGTGTGGAATGATGAGTAGAATGATGTATGGAATGATGTGTGGAATGATGTGTGGAATGATGCGTAGAATTTTGTGTGGAATGATGTGTGGAATGATGTGTGGAATGATGTATGCAATGATGTGTGGAATGATGTGTGGAATGATGTGTGGAATAATGCTTAGAAAGATGCGTGGAATGATGTGTGGAATTAATTGTGGAATGATGCGTGGAATGATATTTAAAATGAGGTGTGAATGATGTGGAAATGATATGTGGAATGAGGTGTGGAATGCGGTATGGAATATTGAGTGGAATGATGTATGGAATGATGTGTGGAATGATGTCTGCAATGTTGTGTGGAATGATGTGTTGAATGATGTGTGGGCTGGTGTGTGGAATGAGGTGTGGAATGATGTGTGGAATGATGTGTGGAATGGTGTGTGGAATGATGTGTGGAATGATGTGTAGAATGATGTGTGGAATGATGTGTGGATTGATGTGTGGAATGATGTGTGGAATGATGTGTGGAATGATTCGTAGAATGATGCGTGAAATCATGTCTGAAATGAATTGTGGAATGATGTTTTGAATGATGTCTAAAATGAGGTGCGGAATGAGGATTGGAATGATGTGTGGAATGTGTCGAGTGACGGGTGGAATGAGTTGTGGAAAGATGTGTGGAATGAATTTTTGGAATGATGTTTGGAATCTCGTGTGGAATGAGTTGTGGAATGATGTGTGGAATGAGTTATGGAATGATGAGTGGAAGGAGTTGTGGAATGATGTGTGGAATGATGTGTGTTATGAGGTGTGGAATGATGTGTGGAATGAGGTGTGGAATGATGTGTGGAATGATGTGTGGAATGATGTTTGCAATGACGGGTGGAATGAGTTGTGGAATGCTGCGTGGAATGATGTGTGGAATGATGCGTGGAATGATGCTTTGAATGATGTGTGGATTGATGTGTGGAATGAATTGTGGAAAATGTGTGGAATGATTAGTGGAATGATGTGTGGAATGATGTGTGGAATTATGTTTAGAATGAGGTGTGGAATGATGTGTGGAATGATTTGTGGAATGAGGTGTGGAATGATGTGTGAAATGAGGTGTGGAATGATGTGTGGAAGGATGTGTGAAATGAGGTTTGTAATGATATGTTGAATGATGTGTGGGATGATTTGTGCAATGATTTGTAGAATGAGGTTTGGAATGATGTGTGGAATGATGTGTGGAATAAAGTGGTGGAATTAAGTGAATGATGTGTGGAATGAAGTTTGGAATGAGGTTTGGAATCATGTTTGGAATGAGGTGTGCAATGATGTGTGGAATGTTGAGTAGAATGATGTCTAGAACGTTGTGTGGAATGATGTGTTAAATGCTATGTGGAATGTTGTGTGGAATGATGTGTGGACTGATGTGTGGAATGAGGTTTGTAATGATGTGAGGAATGATGTGTGGAATGAGGTGTGGAATGTCGTGTGCATTGAGTTGTGCAATGATGTGTGGAATGATGTGTGGAATGATGTGTGGAATGACGTGTGGAATGATGTGTGGAATGATGTGTGGAATGAATTGTGGAATGCTGTTTGGAATGATGAGTGGAATGATGTGTCGAACGATGTTTAGAATGAGGTGCGGGATGATGTATGGAATAATTTGTGGAATGAGGTTCGGAATGATGTGTGGAATAACGTGTGGAATGATGCGTGGAATGATGCGTGGAATGATGTGTGGAATGAATTGTGGAAACTGTGTGGAATGATTAGTGGAATGATGTGTGGAATGAGATGTGGAACGATGTGTGCAATGACGGGTGGAATGAGATGTGGAATGATGCGTGGAATGTTGTGTGGAATGATGTGGTGGAATGATGTGTGGAATGATGTGTGGAATGATGTGTGGAATGATGAGTGGAATAATGTGTGGAATGATGTGTGGAATGATGTTTTGAATGAGCTGTGGAATGATGTGTGGAATGATTTGTGGAATGATGTGTGGAATGATGTGTGGAATGATGTGTGGAATGATGCGCGGAATCATGCGTGGAATGTTGTGTGGAATGATGCGCGGAATCATGCTTGGAATGATGCGTGGAATGATGTGTGGAATGATTTGTGGAATGATGTGTGGAATGATCAGTGGAATGACGTGTGAATGAGGTTTGGAATGATGTGTGGAACGATGTGTGCAATGACGGGTGGAATGAGTTGTGGAATGATGTGTGGAATGATGTGTGGAATGATGTGTGGAATGATTTGGTGGAATGATGTGTGGAATGAGTTGTGCAATGATGTGAGCAATGAGGTGTGGAATCATGTGTGGAATGATGTGTGGAATGATGTGTGGACTGATGCGTGGAATGATGCGCTGAATGATGTGTGGATTGATGTGTGGAATGAATTGTGGAATACTGTGTGGAATGATGAGTGGAATGATGTGTGGAATGATGTGTGGAATGATGTTTCGAATGAGTTGTGGAATGATGTGTGGAACGATTTGTGGAATGAGGTGTGGAATGATGTGTGGAATGAGGTGTGGAATGATGTGTGGAAGGATGTGTGGAATGAGGTTTGTAATGATATGATGATATGTTGAATGCTGTTTGAGATGATGTGTGGAATGATATGTGGAATGAGGGAAGGGATGATGTGTGGAATGATATGTGGACTAATGTGTGGAACGATGTTTGGAATGATATGTGGAATGATGCGTGGAATGATGTGTGAAATGATGCGTGGAATGATGTGTGGAATGAATTGTGGAATGATGTGTGGAATGTTGAGTGTAATGATGTGTGGAATGATGTGCGGAATGATGTTTAGAATGAGGTGTGGAATGATGTGAGGAATGATTTGTGGAATGATGTGTGGAATGATCTGTGGAATGATGTGTGGAATAATATGTGGAATGATGTGTGGAATGATGTGTGGAATGATGTGTGGAATGAGGTGTGGAATAAAGCGTGGAATGAGGTGTGGAATGAGATGTGGAATGAGTGGAGGAATGATATGTGGAATGATGTGTGGAATGATGTGTGGAATGATGTGTGGTATGATGTGTGGAATGATGTATGGAATGACGTGTGGAATGATGTGTGGAATGATGTGTGGAATGATGTGTGGAATGATGTGTGGAATGATGTGTGGAATTATGTGCGGAATGAGGTTTGGGATGATGTGTGGAATGAGGTGTGGAATGATGTGTGGAATGATGGGTGGAATGATGTGTGGAATGATGAGTAGAATGATGTATGGAATGATGTGTGGAATGATGTGTGGAATGATGCGTAGAATTTTGTGTGGAATGATGTGTGGAATGATGTGTGGAATGATGTATGCAATGATGTGTGGAATGATGTGTGGAATGATGTGTGGAATGATGCTTAGAAAGATGCGTGGAATGATGTGTGGAATTAATTGTGGAATGATGCGTGGAATGATATTTAAAATGAGCTGTGGAATGATGTGGAAATGATATGTGGAATGAGGTGTGGAATGCGGTATGGAATATTGAGTGGAATGATGTATGGAATGATGTGTGGAATGATGTCTGGAATGTTGTGTGGAATGATGTGTTGAATGATGTGTGGGCTGGTGTGTGGAATGAGGTGTGGAATGATGTGTGGAATGATGTGTGGAATGGTGTGTGGAATGATGTGTGGAATGATGTGTAGAATGATGTGTGCAATGATGTGTGGATTGATGTGTGGAATGATTCGTAGAATGATGCGTGAAATCATGTCTGAAATGAATTGTGGAATGATGTTTTGAATGATGTCTAAAATGAGGTGCGGAATGATGTTTGGAATGATTTGTGGAATAAGGTGTAGAATGATGTGTGGAATGATTTGTGGTATGATGTGTGGAATGATATGTGGAATGATGTGTGGAATGATGTGTGGAATGATGTGTGGAATGTTGTGTGGATTGAGGTGTAGAATGAGATTTGGAATGATGTATGGAATGATGTGTGGAATGATGTGTGGAATGATGCGTGGAATGATGTGTGGAATGAATTGTGGAATGTTGTATGGAATAATGAGTGGAGTGATGTGTGGAATGATGTATGGAATGATGTCTCGAATGAGTTGTGGAATGATGTGTGGAATGGTGTGTGGAATGATGTGTGGAATGATGTTTGAAATGATGTGTGGAATGTTGTGTGGAATGATGTGTGGAATGATGTGTGGAATCAGGTCTGGAATCATGTGTGGAATGATGTTTGGAATGAGGTGTGGAGTCATGTGTGAAATGGTGTGTGGAATGATGTGTGGAATAATGTGTGGAATGAGGATTGGAATGATGTGTGGAATGATGTTTGGAACGATGTGTGGAATGATGTATGGAATGACGGGTGGAATGAGTTGTGGAATGAGTTGTGGAATGAAGTGTGGAATGACGTGTGGAATGATTTTAGGAATGATGTGTAGAATGACGTGTGGAATGATGTTTGGAATAATGTGTGGAATGATGTGTGGAATGAGTTCTGGAATGATGTGTGGAATGAGTTGTGGAATGATGTGCGGAATGATGTGTGGAATGAGGTGTGGAATGATGTGTGGAATGATGTGTGGAATGATGTGTGGAATGAGTTGCGGAATGATCTGTGGAATGATGTTTGGAATGAGGTTTGGAATGATGTGTGGAACGATGAGTAGCAATGACGGATGAAATAAGTTGTGGAATGATGCGTGGAATGATGTGTGGAATGATGTGTGGAATGATGTGGTGGAATGATGTGTGGAATGAGTTGTGCAATGATTTGAGGAATGAGGTGTAGAATGATGTGTGGAATGATGTGTACAATGATGTGTGGAATGATGTGTGGAATGAGGTGTGGTATGATTTGTGGAATGAGGTGTGGAATGATGTGTGGAATGAGATGTGGCATGATGTGTGGAAGGATGTGTGGAATGAAGTTTGAAATTTTATGTTGAATGATGTGTGGGATGATGTGTGGAATGAGGTATGGAATGATGTGTACAATGATATGTGGAATGATGTGTGGAATGATGTGTGTAATGATGCGTGGAGTGATGTGTGGAATGAATTGTGGAATGATGTTTGGAATGTTGAGTGTAATGATGTGTGGAATGATGTGCGGAATGATGTTTAGAATAAGGTGTGGAATGATGTGTGGAATGATGTGTGGAATGATGTGTGGAATAATGTGTGGAATGATATGTGGAATGATGTGTGGAATAATATGTGGAGTGATGTGTGGAAAGATGTGTGGAATGAGGTGTGGAATCATGTGTGGAATAAGGATTGGAATGATGTGTAGAATGAGGTTTGGAATGATGTGTGGAATGATGTTTGGAATGATGTATGGAATGAAGTGTGGAATGATGTTTGGAATGAGGTGTGGAATGATGTGTGGAATGAGGTGTGGAATTCTGTGTGGAATGGTGTGTGGAATGGTGTGTGGAATAATGTATGGAATGAAGTTTGGAATGATGTTTGGAATGAGGTGTGGAATGATGTGTGGAATGAGGTGTGGAATTATGTGTGGAATGGTGTGTGGAATGGTGTGTGGAATGACGTGTAGAATGAGGTGTGGAATGATGTGTGGAAAGATGTGTGGAATGATGTGTGGAATAATGTGTGGAATGAGGATTGGAATGAATTGTGGAATGACGTTTGGAATGATGTGTGGAATGTGTCGAATGACGGGTGGAATGAGTTGTGCAATGATGTGTGGAATGAGGTTTGGAATAATGTGTGGAATGAGGATTGGAATGATGTGTAGATTGAGGTTTGGAATGATGTGTGCAATGATGTTTGGAATGACGAGTGGAATGAGTTGTGGAATGAGGTTTGGAACGATGTATGGAATGATATGTGGAATGGTGCGTGGAATGATGCGTGGAATGATGTGCGGAATGAATTGTGGAATGATGTGTGGTATGATGAGTGGAATGACGTATGGAATGATGTGTGGAATGATGTTTGGAATGTTGTTTTGAATGATGTGTGGAATGATTTGTGGAATGAGGTGTGGAATGATGTGTGCAATGATGTGTGGAATAATATGTGGAATGATGTGTGAAATGATGTGTGGAATGAGGTGTGGAATGATGTGTGGAATGATGTGTGGAATGGTGTGTGGAATGATGTGTGGAATGCTGTCTGAAGTGATGTGTGGAATGAGGTGTGGAATCATGTGTGGAATGATGTGTGGAATGAGGTGTGGAATTATGTGTGGAATGGTTTGTGGAATGGTGTGTGGAATGATGTGTAGAATGAGGTGTGGAATGATGTGTGGAATGATGTGTGGAATAATGTGTGGAATAATGTGTGGAATGAGGATTGGAATGATGTGTGGAATGTGTCGAATGACGGGTGGAATAGGTTGTGGAAAGATGTGAGGAATGACGTGTGGAATGATGTTTGGAATGATATGTTGAATGATGTGTGGGATGATGTGTAGAATGATTTGTGGAATGAGTTTTGGAATGATGTGTGGAATGATGTGTGGAATGAGTTATGAAATGATGAGTGGAATGAGTTGTGGAATGATGTGTGGAATGATGTGTTTTATGAGGTGTGGAATGATGTGTGACTGATGTGTGGAATGATGTTTGCAATGACGGGTGGAATGAGTTGTGGAATAATGCGTGCAATGATGTGTGGAATGATGTGTGGAATGATGTGGTGGAATGATGAGTGGAATGATGCGTGGAATGATGCTTTGAATGATGTGTGGATTGTTGTGTGCAATGAATTGTGGAATGCTGTGTGGAATGATGAGTGGAATGATGTGTGGAATGACGTGTGGAATGATGTTTAGAATGAGTTGTGGAATGATGTGTGGAATAATTTGTGGAATGAGGTGTGGAATGATGTGTGAAATGAGGTGTGGAATGATGTGTGGAAGGATGTGTGGAATGAGGTTTGTAATGATATGTTGAATGATGTGTGGGATGATGTGTAGAATGATTTGTGGAATGAGGTTTGGAATGATGTGTGGAATGATGTGTGGAATGAAGTGGTGGAATGAAGTGAATGATGTGTGGAATGATGTTTGGAATTAGGTTTGGAATGATGTTTGGAATGAGGTGTGCAATGATGTGTGGAATGTTGAGTGGAATGATTTGTAGAACGTTGTGTGGAATGATGTGTTAAATGCAATGTGGAATGTTGTGTGGAATGACGTGTGGAGTGATGTGTGGAATGAGGTTTGTAATGATGTGAGGAATGATGTGTGGAATGAGGTGTGGAATGTCGTGTGGAATGAGTTGTGCAATGATGTGTGGAATGATGTGTGGAATGATGTGTGGAATGACGTGTGGAATGATGTGTGGAATGATGTGTGGAATGAATTGTGGAATGATGTGTGGAATGATCAGTGGAATGATGTGTGGAATGAGATGTGGAACGATGTGTGCAATGACGGGTGGAATGAGATGTGGAATGATGCGTGGAATGTTGTGTGGAATGATGTGGTGGAATGATGTGTGGAATGATGTGTGGATTGATGTGTGGAATGAATTGTGGAATGATGAGTGGAATATTGTGTGGAATGATGTGTGGAATGATGTGTGGAATGATGAGTGGAATAATGTGTGTAACGATGTGTGGAATGAAGTGTGGAATGATGAGTGGAATAATGTGTGGAATGATGTGTGGAATGATGTTTAGAATGAGCTGTGTAATGATGTGTGGAATGATTACGGAATGATGTGTGGAATGATGTGCGGAATGATGTGTGGAATGATGCGCGGAATTATGCGTGGAATGATGAGTGGAATGATGCGCGGAATCATGCGTGGAATGATGCGTGGAATGATGTGTGGAATGATTTGTGGAATGATGTGTGGAATGATCAGTGGAATGATGTGTGAAATGAGGTTTGGAATGATGTGTGGAACGATGTGTGCAATGACGGGTGGAATGAGTTGTGGAATGATGTGTGGAATGATGTGTGGAATGATGTGGTGGAATGATGTTTGGAATGAGTTGTGCAATGATGTGAGCAATGAGGTGTGGAATCATGTGTGGAATGATGTGTAGAATGATGTGTGAAATGAAGTGTGGAATGATGTGTGGAATGATGTGTGGACTGATGCGTGGAATGATGCGCTGAATGATGTGTGGATTGATGTGTGGAATGAATTGTGGAATACTGTGTGGAATGATGAGTGGAATGATGTGGGGAATGATGTGTGGAATGATGTTTAGAATGAGTTGTGGAATGATGTGTGGAACGATTTGTGGAATGAGGTGTGGAATGATGTGTGGAATGAGGTGTGGAATGATGTGTGGAAGGATGTGTGGAATGAGGTTTGTAATGATATGTTGAATGATGTTTGAGATGATGTGTGGAATGATATGTGGAATGAGGTATGGAATGATGTGTGGAATGATATGTGGAATGATGTGTGGAACGATGTCTGGAATGATATGTGGAATGATGCTTGGAATGATGTGTGAAATGATGCGTGGGATGATGTGTGGAATGAATTGTGGAATGATGTGTGGAATGTTGAGTGTAATGATGTGTGGAATGATGTGCGGAATGATGTTTAGAATGAGGTGTGGAATGATGTGAGGAATGATTTGTGGAATGAT
The DNA here is from genome assembly GCF_044704955.1 of Pristiophorus japonicus. NCBI lineage: Eukaryota > Metazoa > Chordata > Chondrichthyes > Pristiophoridae > Pristiophorus > Pristiophorus japonicus. Next base: position 7,634,349 of record NC_092005.1, on the reverse strand, counting down.
GTGTGGAATGATGTGTGGAATGATGTGTGGAATAATCTGTGGAATGATGTGTGGAATGAGGTATGGAATGATGTGTGGAATGATGTGGTGGAATGATGTGTGGAATGAGTTGTGCAATGATTTGAGGAATGAGGTGTAGAATGATGTGTGGAATGATGTGTACAATGATGTGTGGAATGATGTGTGGAATGATGTATGAAATGATGTTTAGAATGAGGTGTGGAATGAGGTGTGGTATGATTTGTGGAATGAGGTGTGGAATGATGTGTGGAATGAGATGTGGCATGATGTGTGGAAGGATGTGTGGAATGAAGTTTGAAATTTTACGTTGAATGATGTGTGGGATGATGTGTGGAATACTTTGTGGACTGAGGTATGGAATGATGTGTACAATGATATGTGGAATGATGTGTGGAATGATGTGTGGAATTATATGTGGAATGATGTGTGGAATGCTTTGTGGAATGAGGTATGGAATGATGTGTGCAATGATATGTGTAATGATGCGTGGAGTGATGTGTGGAATGAATTGTGGAATGATGTTTGGAATGTTGAGTGTAATGATGTGTGGAATAATGTGCGGAATGATGTTTAGAATAAGGTATGGAATGATGTGTGGAATGATGTGTGGAATGATGTGTGGAATAATGTGTGGAATGATATGTGGAATGATGTGTGGAATAATATGTGGAGTGATGTGTGGAATGATGTGTGGAATGAGGTGTGGAATCATGTGTGGAATGAGGATTGGAATGATGTGTAGAATGAGGTTTGGAATGATGTGTGGAATGATGTGTGGAATGAGGTGTGGAATCATGTGTGGAATGGTGTTTGGAATGAGGTGTAGAATGAGGTGTGGAATGATGTGTGGAATGATGTGTAATGATGTGTGGAATAATGTGTGGAATGAGGATTGGAATGATGTGTGGAATGACGTGTGTAATGATGTTTGGATTGATGTGTGGAATGATGTGTCGAATAACGGGTGGAATGAGTTGTGGAATGATGTATGGAATTACATGTGGAATGATGTTTGGAATTATGTGTGGAATGACGTGTGAAATTATGTTTGGAATGATGTGTGGAATGAGGTGTGGGATGTCGTGTGGAATGAGTTTTGCAATGATGTGTGAAATGAGGTGTGCAATGATGTGTGGATTGATGTGTGGAATGAATTGTGGAATGCTGTGTGGAATGATGAGAGAATGATGTGTGGAATGATGTGTGGAATGATGTTTAGAATGAGGTGTGTGATAATGTGTGGAATAATTTGTGGAATGAGGTATGGAATGATGTGTGGAATGAATTGTGGAATGATGTGTGGAATGATCAGTGGAATGAAGTGCGGAATGATGTGTGGAATGATGATTAGAATGAGGTGTGGAATGATGTGTGGAATGATTTGTGGAATGAGGTGTGGAATGATGTGTGGAATGATGTGTGGAATGATGTGTGGAATGATTCGTGGAATAAGGTGCTTAATGAATGTGGAATGATGTGTGGAATGATTTGTGGGATGATGTGTGGAATGATTTTTGGAATGATGTGTGGAATTATGTGTGGAATGATGCGTGGAATGAGGTGTGGAATGATGTGTAGAATGAGGTGTGGAATGATGTGTGGAATGATGTGTGGAATGATGTGTTGAATAATGTGTGGAATGAGGATTAGAATGATGTGTGGAATGATGTTTTGAATGATGTGTCGAATAACGGGTGGAATGAGTTGTGGAATGACGTGTGGAATGACGTGTGGAATGATGTTTAGAATGATGTGTGGAATGACGTGTTGAATGATATTTGGAATGATGTGTGGAATGATGTGTGGAATGATGTGTGGAATGATGTGTGGAATGATGTGTGCAATGGCGGGTGGAATGAGTTGTGGAATGATGCGTGGAATGATCTGTGGAATGATGTGTAGAACGATGTGTGGAATGTTGTTTAGAATGAGCTGTGGAATGTTTTGTGGAATGATGTGTGGAATGATGTGTAGAAAGATCTGTGGAATGTTGTGTGGAATGATGTGTGGAATGATGTGTGGATTGATGTGTGGAGTGAATTGTGGAATTATGTGTGGAATGATGAGTGGAATGATGTGTGGAACAATGTGTGGAATGATGTTTAGAATGAGGTGTGGAATGATTTGTGGAATTAGGTTTGGAATGATGTGTGGAATGATGTGTGGAATGATGTGTGGAATGAAGTGGTGGAATGATGTGTGGAACGTTCTGTGGAATGATCTGTTAAATGATATGTGAATGATGTGTGGAATGACGTGTGGAATGAGGTGTGGAATGAGGTGCGGAATGATTTGTGGAATGAGATGTGGAATGATGTGTAGAATGATGTTTGGAATAATGTGCGGAATGATGTGTGGAATGATGCGCGGAATGATGCTTGGAATGATGTGTGGATTGATGTGTGGAATGAATTGTGGAATGCTGTGTGGAATGATGAGTGGAATGACTTGTGGAATGAAGTGTGGAATGATGTTTAGAATGAGGTGTGTGATGATGTGTGGAATAATTTGTGGAATGAGGTTTGGAATGATGTGTGGAATGATGCGTGGAATGATGCGTGGAATGATGCGTGGAATGTTGATTAGAATGAGGTGTGGATTGTTGTGTGGAATTACTTCTGCAATGAAGTGTGGAATGATGTGTGGAATGATGCGTGGAATGATGCGTGGAATGATGTGTGGAATGAATTGTGGAATGATGTGTGGAATGATCTGTGGAATGATGTGCGGAATGACGTGTGGAATGATGTGTAGAATGATGTGTGAAATGATGTGTGGAATGATGTCTGGAATGATGTGTGGAATGATGCGTGGAATGATGCTTTGAATGATGTGTTGATTGATGTGTGGAATGAAGTATGGAATGCTGTGTGGAATGACGTGTGGAATGATGAGTGGAATGATGTGTGGAATGATGTGTGGAATGTTGTTTAGAATGAGGTGTGGAATGTTGTGTGGAATGACTTCTGGAATGAGGTGTGGAATGATGTGTGGAATGATGTGTGGAACGATGAGTGGAATGAGGTGTGAATGATGTGTGGAATGATATGTGGAATGAAGTGGTGGAATGATGTGTGGAATAAAGTTTGGAATGAGGTGTGGAATGATGTGTGGAATGTTGAGTGGAATGATGTCTGGAACGTTGTGTGGAATGATCTGTTAAATACTATGGGGAATGATGTGTGGAATGACGTGTGGAATGATGTGTGGAATGAGATTTGTAATGATGTGTGGAATGTCGTGTGGAATGAGTTTTGCAATGATTTGTGGAATGAGGTGTGGAATGAGGTGTGGAATGATGTGTGGAATGAGTTGTGGAATGAGCTGTGGAATGATGTGTGGAATGATGTGTGGAATGATGTTTAGAATGAGGTGTGGGATGTTGTGTGGAATAATTTGTGGAATGAGGTTTGGAATGATGTGTGGAATGAATTGTGGAATGATGTGTGGAATGATTTGTGGAATGAGGTGTGGAATGATGTGTGGAATGATGTGTGGAATGATGTGTGGAATGATGTGTGGAATAAGGTGCGTAATGAATGTGGAATGATTTGTGGAATGATCTGTGGGATGATGTGTGGAATGATGTTTGGAATGATGTGTGGAATTATGTGTGGAATGATGCGTGGAATGAGGTGTGGAATGATGTGCAGAATGAGGTGTGGAATGATGTGTGGAATGATGTGTGGAATGATGTGTGGAATAATGTCTCGAATGAGGATTAGAATCATGTGTGGAATGATGTTTTGAATGATGTGTGGAATGATGTGTCGAATAACGGGTGGAATGCGTTGTGGAATAATGTGTGGAATGACGTGTGGAATGATGTTTGGAATGATGCGTGGAATGACGTGTGGAATGATGTTTGGAATGATGTGTGGAATGATGAGTGGAATGTGTTGTGGAATGATGTGTGGAATGAGTTGTGGAATGATGTGTGGAATGAGTTGTGGAATGATGTGTGGAATGATTTGTGGAATGATGTGTGGAATGATTTGTGGAGTGATGTGTGGAATGATGTGTGCAATGACGGGTGGAATGAGTTGTGGAATGATGCGTGGAATGATGTGTGGAATGATGTGTGGAAAGTTGAGTTGGAATGATGAGCGGAATGATTTGTGCAATGTTGTGTGGAATGATGTGTGAAATGATGTGTGGAATGATGTGTGGAATGATGCGTGGAATGATGCGTTGAATGATGTGTGGATTGATATGTGGAGTGAATTGTGGAATTCTGTGTGGAATGATGAGTGGAATGATGTGTGGAACAATGTTTGGAATGATGTTTAGAATGAGATGTGGAATGATTTGTGAAATGAGGTGTGGAATGAAGTGTGGAATGAGGCGTGGAATGATGTGTGGAAGCATGTGTGGAATGAGGTTTGTAATGATATGTTGAATGATGTGTGGGATGATGTGTGGAATGATTTGTGGAATGAGGTTTGGAATGATGTGTGGAATGATGTGTGGAATGATGTGTGGATTGAAGTGGTGGAATGATGTGTGGAATGAAGTTTGGAATGAGGTTTGCAATGATGTTTGGAATGAGTTGTGGAATGATGTGTGGAATGTTGAGTGGAATGATGTGTGGAACGTTGTGTGGAATGATCTGTTAAATGATATGTGAAATGATGTTTGGAATGACGTGTGGAATGAGGTTTGTAATGATGTGTGGAATGATGTGTGGAATGAGGTGTGGACTGTCGTGTGGAATGAGTTCTGCAATGATGTGTAGAATGAGGTGTGGAATGAGGTGTGGAATGATTTGTGGAAAAAGATGTGGAATGATGTGTAGAATGATGTGCGGAATGATGTGCGGAATGATGTGTGGAATGAGGTGTGGATTGATGTGTGGAATGAATTGTGGAATGCTGTGTGGAATGATGTGTGGAATGATTTGTGGAATGAGGTGTGGAATGAAGTGTGGAATGAGGTGTGGAATGATGTGTGGAAGCATGTGTGGAATGAGGTTTGTAATGATATGTTGAATGATGTGTGGGATGATGTGTGGAATGATTTGTGGAATGAGGTTTGGAATGATGTATGGAATGATGTGTGGAACGTTGTGTGGAATGATCTGTTAAATGATATGTGAAATGATGTTTGGAATGACGTGTGGAATGATGTGTGGAATGAGGTTTGTAATGTTGTGTGGAATGATGTGTGGAATGAGTTGTGGACTGTCGTGTGGAATGAGTTCTGAAATGATGTGTAGAATGAGGTGTGGAATGAGGTGTGGAATGAGGTGTGGAATGATTTGTGGAAAAAGATGTGGAATGATGTGTAGAATGATGTTTGGAATGATGTGCGGAATGATGTGTGGAATGAGGTGTGGATTGAAGTGTGGAATGAATTGTGAAATGCTGTGTGGAATGATGAGTGGAATGATTTGTGGAATGATGTGTGGAATGATTTGCGGAATGAGATTTGGAATGATGTGTGGAATGATGTGTGGAATGATGCGTGGAATGATGCGTGGAATGTTGTGCGGAATGAATTATGGAATGATGTGTGGAATAATCAGTGGAATGATGTGCGGAATGACGTGTGGAATGATGTGTAGAATGATGTGTGAAATGATGTGTGGAATGATGTGTGGAATGATGTGTGGAATGATGCGTGGAGTGATGCGTTGAATGATGTGTTGATTGATGTGTGGAATGAATTGTGGAATGCTGTGTGGAATGATGTGTGGAATGATATGTGGAATGATGCGTTGAATGATGTGTGGAATGATGCGTGGAATGATGTGTGGTATGAATTGTGGAATGTTGTGTGGAATGTTGAGTGTAATGAAGTGTGGAATGATGTTTGGAATTATGTGTGGAATGATATGTGGAATGATGTGTGGAATGAGATGTGGATAGAGGTGTGGAATCATGTTTGGAATGGGGTGTGGAGTGATGTGTAGAATGAGGTGTGGAATGATGTGTGGAATGATGTGTGGAACGATGTGTGGAATACTGTGTGGAATGAGGATTGGAATGACGTGTGGAATGAGGTTTGGAATGACGGGTGGAATGAGTTGTGGAATGAGGTTTGGAATGATGTGTGGAATGATATGTGGAATGATGCTTGGAATGCTGCGTGGAATGATGTGTGCAATGAATTGTGGAATGATGTGTGGAATGATGAATGGAATGATGTGTGGAATGATGTTTAGAATGAGGTGTGGGATAATGTGTGGAATAATTTGTGGAATGAGGTTTGGAATGATGTGTGGAATGATGTGTGGAATGATGCGTGGAATCATGCGTGGAATGATGTGTGGAATGATGTGTGGAATGATGAGTGGAATGATGTGTGTAATGATGTGTGGAATGATGTGTGGAAAGATTTGTGCAATGATGTGTGGAATGCGGTGTGAAATGATGTGTGGAATGATATGTGGAATGATGTGTGGATTGATGTGTGTAGTCAGGTGTGGAATGATATGTGGAATGATGTGTGGAATGATGTGTGGGATGATGTGTGGAATGATGTGTGGAATGATGTGTGGAATGATGTGGGGAATAATGTGTGGAATGAGGTTTGGAATAATGTGTTGAATGTTGTGTGGAATAACGTTTGGAATGATGTGTGGAATGTTGTGTTGAATTAGGTGTGGAATTATGTGTGGAATGTTGTGTGGAATGATGCGTGGAATGATGTGTGGAATGATGTGTGGATTGATGTGAGAAAGAATTGTGCAATGATGTGTGGAATGACGTGTGGAATGATGTTTAGAATGATGTCTTGAAAGATGTGTTGAATGATGTGTGGAATGATGTGTAGAATGATGTGTGGAATGATGTGTGGAATGATAATCGGAATGCTGTGTGGAATGATGTGTGGAATGATGTGTGGTATGATGAGTGGAATGATGTTTAGAATGAGGTGAGGGATGTTGTGTGGAATAATTTGTGGAATGAGGTTTGGAATGATGTGTGGAATGAATTGTGGAATGATGTGTGGAATGATTTGTGGAATGAGGTGTGGAATGATGTGTGGAATGATGTGTGGAATGATGTGTGGAATGATGTGTGGAATGATGTGTGGAATAAGGTGCGTAATGAATGTGGAATGATTTGTGGAATGATCTGTGGGATGATGTGTGGAATGATGTTTGGAATGATGTGTGGAACTATGTGTGGAATGATGCGTGGAATGAGGTGTGGAATGATGTGCAGAATGAGGTGTGGAATGATGTGTGGAATGATGTGTGGAATGATGTGGAATAATGTGTCGAATGAGGATTAGAATCATGTGTGGAATGATGTTTTGAATGATGTGTGGAATGATGTGTCGAATAACGGGTGGAATGCGTTGTGGAATAATGTGTGGAATGACGTGTGGAATGATGTTTGGAATGATGCGTGGAATGACGTGTGGAATGATGTTTGGAATGATGTGTGGAATGATGAGTGGAATGAGTTGTGGAATGATGTGTGGAATGAGTTGTGGAATGATGTGTGGAATGAGTTGTGGAATGATGTGTGGAATGATTTGTGGAATGATGTGTGGAATGATTTGTGGAATGATGTGTGGAATGATGTGTGCAATGACGGGTGGAATGAGTTGTGGAATGATGCGTGGAATGATGTGTGGAATGATGTGTGGAAAGTTGTGTTGGAATGATGTGCGGAATGATTTGTGCAATGATGTGTGGAATGATGTGTGAAATGATGTGTGGAATGATGTGTGGAATGATGCGTGGAATGATGCGTTGAATGATGTGTGGATTGATATGTGGAGTGAATTGTGGAATTCTGTGTGGAATGATGAGTGGAATGATGTGTGGAACAATGTTTGGAATGATGTTTAGAATGAGATGTGGAATGATTTGTGAAATGAGGTGTGGAATGATGTGTGGAAGCATGTGTGGAATGAGGTTTGTAATGATATGTTGAATGATGTGTGGGATGATGTGTGGAATGATTTGTGGAATGAGGTGTGGAATGAAGTGTGGAATGAGGTGTGGAATGATGTGTGGAAGCATGTGTGGAATGAGGTTTGTAATGATATGTTGAATGATGTGTGGGATGATGTGTGGAATGATTTGTGGAATGAGGTTTGGAATGATGTATGGAATGATGTGTGGAATGATGTTTGGATTGAAGTGGTGGAATGATGTGTGGAATGAAGTTTGGAATGAGGTTTGCAATGATGTTTGGAATGAGTTGTGGAATGATGTGTGGAATGTTGAGTGGAATGATGTGTGGAACGTTGTGTGGAATGATCTGTTAAATGATATGTGAAATGATGTTTGGAATGACGTGTGGAATGAGGTTTGTAATGATGTGTGGAATGATGTGTGGAATGAGGTGTGGATTGAAGTGGTGGAATGATGTGTGGAATGAAGTTTGGAATGAGGTTTGCAATGATGTTTGGAATGAGTTGTGGAATGATGTGTGGAATGTTGAGTGGAATGATGTGTGGAACGTTGTGTGGAATGATCTGTTAAATGATATGTGAAATGATGTTTGGAATGACGTGTGGAATGAGGTTTGGAATGATGTGTGGAATGATGTGTGGAATGATGTGTGGATTGAAGTGGTGGAATGATGTGTGGAATGAAGTTTGGAATGAGGTTTGCAATGATGTTTGGAATGAGTTGTGGAATGATGTGTGGAATGTTGAGTGGAATGATGTGTGGAACGTTGTGTGGAATGATCTGTTAAATGATATGTGAAATGATGTTTGGAATGACGTGTGGAATGAGGTTTGTAATGATGTGTGGAATGATGTGTGGAATGAGGTGTGGACTGTCGTGTGGAATGAGTTCTGCAATGATGTGTAGAATGAGGTGTGGAATGAGGTGTGGAATGAGGTGTGGAATGATTTGTGGAAAAAGATGTGGAATGATGTGTAGAATGATGTTTGGAATGATGTGCGGAATGATGTGTGGAATGATGTGTGGAATGATGTGTGGAATGATAATCGGAATGCTGTGTGGAATGATGTGTGGAATGATGTGTGGAATGTTATGTGGAATGATGTTTGGAATGATGTGTGGAATGATGTCTAGAATAGGTGTGGAATGGTGGGTGGAATGATTTGTGGAATGAGGTGTGGAATGAATTGTATAATGAGTTATGGAATGATGTGTGGCATGATGTGTTGAATGATGCATGGAATGACGTGTGAAATGATGTGTGGAATGATGTGTGGTATGATGTGTGGAATTATGTGTGAATGATGCGTGGAACGATGTGTAGAATGATGCGTGGATTGATGTGAGAACGAATTGTGCAATGATGTGTGGAATGAAGAGTGGAACGATGTTTGTAATGATGTGTGGAATGATGTTTAGAATGAGGTGTGGAATGATGTGTGGAATGATGTGTGGAGTGATGAGTGGAAGGATGTGTGGAATGAGGTATGTAATGATATTTTGAATGATGTGTGACATGATGTGTGGAATGAGGTTTGTAATTATATGTTGAATGATGTGTCGAATGATGCGTGGAATGATGCGTGGAATGATGTGTGGAATGAAGTGTGGAAAGAGGTTTGGAATGATGCGTGGAATGGTGTATGGAATGATGTGTGGATTGATGTGAGAACGAATTGTGCAATGATGTGTGGAATGATGAGTGGAATGATGTGTGGAATGACGTGTGGAATGATGTTTGGAATGAGTTGTGGAATGATGTGTGGAATAATTTGTGGAATGATGTGTGGAATGATGTGTGGAATGATGTGTGTAATGACGTGTGGAATGATGTTTAGAATGAGGTGTGGAATGATGTGTGTAATGATTTGTGGAATGAGGTGTGGAATAATGTGTGGAATGATGTTTAGAATGATATGTTGAATGATGTGCGGAATGATGTGTGGAAGGATGTGTGGAAGGATGTGTCGAATGAGGTTGGTAATGATATGTTGAATGATGTGTTGGATGATGTGTGGAATGATTTGTGGAATGAGGTTTCGAATGATGTGTGGAATGATGTGTGGAATGATGCGTGGAATGATGCGTGGAATAATATGAAGAATGAATTGTGGAATGATGCGCGGAATTATGAGTTGAATGATATGTGGAATGAAGTGTGGTATGATGTTTAGAATGAGGTGCGGAATGATGTGTGTAATGATTTGTGGAATGAAGTGTGGAATGGTGTGGAATGACGTGTGGAATGATGTGTGGAATGATGTTTAAAATGAGGTGTGGAATGATATGAGGAATGATTTGTGGAATGAGGTGTGGAATGATTTGTATAATGAGTTGTGGAATGATGTGTGGAATGATGTGTGGAATGATGTGTGGAATGATGTGTGGAATGATGTGTGGAATGATGTGTGGAATGAGGTGTGGAATGATGTGTGGAATGTTTTGTGGAATGATGTGTAGAATGAGGTGTGGAATGATGTGTGGAATGATGTGTAGAATAAGGTTTGGAATGATGTGTGGAATGTTGTGTGGAATGATGAGTGGAATGGTTTGTGGAATGATGCGTGGAATGAAGTGTGGAATGATGTGTGGATTGATGTGAGAACGAATTGTGCAGTGATGTATGGAATGATGAGTGGAATGATGTGTGGAATGAGGTGTGGAATGATGTTTAGAATGAGGTGTGGAATGATGTTTGCAATGATTTGTGGAATGAGGTGTGGAATGATGCGTGGAATGATGTGTGGATGATGTGTGGAAGGATGTATGGAATGAGGTTTGTAATGATATGTTGAATGATGTGTGGGATGATGTTTGGAATGAGGTTTGTAATGATATGTTGAATGATGTGTGGAATGATGCAAGGAATGGTTTGTGGAATGATGCGTGGAATGAAGTGTGGAATGATGTGTGGATTGATGTGAGAACGAATTGTGCAGTGATGTATGGAATGATGAGTGGAATGATGTGTGGAATGAGTTGTGGAATGATGTGTGGAATGATGTGTGGAATGATGTGTGGATTGATGTGTGGATTCAGGTGTGGAATGAAATGTGGAATGATGTGCGGAATGATGTGTGGAATGAGTTGTGGAATGATGTGTGGAATGAGTGGTGGAATGATGTGTGGAATGATTTGTGGAATGATGTGTGGAATGATTTGTGGAGTGATGTGTGGAATGATGTGTGCAATGACGGGTGGAATGAGTTGTGGAATGATGCGTGGAATGATGTGTGGAATGATGTGTGGAAAGTTGAGTTGGAATGATGAGCGGAATGATTTGTGTAATGATGTGTGGAATGATGTGTGAAATGATGTGTGGAATGATGTGTGGAATGATGCGTGGAATGATGCGTTGAATGATGTGTGGATTGATATGTGGAGTGAATTGTGGAATTCTGTGTGGAATGATGAGTGGAATGATGTGTGGAACAATGTTTGGAATGATGTTTAGAATGAGATGTGGAATGATTTGTGAAATGAGGTGTGGAATGAAGTGTGGAATGAGGTGTGGAATGATGTGTGGAAGCATGTGTGGAATGAGGTTTGTAATGATATGTTGAATGATGTGTGGGATGATGTGTGGAATGATTTGTGGAATGAGGTTTGGAATGATGTGTGGAATGATGTGTGGAATGATGTGTGCATTGAAGTGGTGGAATGGTGTGTGGAATGAAGTTTGGAATGAGGTTTGCAATGATGTTTGGAATGAGTTGTGGAATGATGTGTGGAATGTTGAGTGGAATGATGTGTGGAACGTTGTGTGGAATGATCTGTTAAATGATATGTGAAATGATGTTTGGAATGACGTGTGGAATGAGGTTTGTAATGATGTGTGGAATGATGTGTGGAATGAGGTGTGGACTGTCGTGTGGAATGAGTTCTGCAATGATGTGTAGAATGAGGTTTGGAATGAGGTGTGGAATGATTTGTGGAAAAAGATGTGGAATGATGTGTAGAATGATGTTTGGAATGATGTGCGGAATGATGTGTGGAATGAGGTGTGGATTGATGTGTGGAATGAATTGTGGAATGCTGTGTGGAATGATGTGTGGAATGATTTGTGGAATGAGATGTGGAATGAAGTGTGGAATGAGGTGTGGAATGATGTGTGGAAGCATGTGTGGAATGAGGTTTGTAATGATATGTTGAATGATGTGTGGGATGATGTGTGGAATGATTTTTGGAATGAGGTTTGGAATGATGTATGGAATGATGTGTGGAATGATGTTTGGATTGAAGTGGTGGAATGATGTGTGGAATGAAGTTTGGAATGAGGTTTGCAATGATGTTTGGAATGAGTTGTGGAATGATGTGTGGAATGTTGAGTGGAATGATGTGTGGAACGTTGTGTGGAATGATCTGTTAAATGATATGTGAAATGACGTTTGGAATGACGTGTGGAATGATGTGTGGAATGAGGGTTGTAATGTTGTGTGGAATGATGTGTGGAATGAGTTGTGGACTGTCGTGTGGAATGAGTTCTGCAATGATGTGTAGAATGAGGTGCGGAATGAGGTGTGGAATGAGGTGTGGAATGATTTGTGGAAAACTATGTGGAATGATGTGTAGAATGATGTTTGGAATGATTTGTGGAATGATGTGTGGAATGATTTGCGGAATGAGATTTGGAATGATGTGTGGAATGATGTGTGGAATGATGCGTGGAATGATGCGTGGAATGTTGTGCGGAATGAATTATGGAATGATGTGTGGAATAATCAGTGGAATGATGTGCGGAATGACGTGTGGAATGATGTGTAGAATGATGTGTGAAATGATGTGTGGAATGATGTGTGTAATGATGTGTGGAATGATGCGTGGAGTGATGCGTTGAATGATGTGTTGATTGATGTGTGGAATGAATTGTGGAATGCTGTGTGGTATGATGTGTGGAATGATATGTGGAATGATGCGTTGAATGATGTGTGGAATGATGCGTGGAATGATGTGTGGTATGAAATGTGGAATGTTGTGTGGAATGTTGAGTGTAATGATGTGTGGAATGATGTGTGGAATGATGTGTGGACTGTCGTGTGGAATGAGTTCTGCAATGATGTGTAGAATGAGGTGTGGAATGAGGTGTGGAATGATTTGTGGAAAAAGATGTGGAATGATGTGTAGAATGATGTTTGGAATGATGTGCGGAATGATGTGTGGAATGAGGTGTGGATTGATGTGTGGAATGAATTGTGGAATGCTGTGTGGAATGATGTGTGGAATGATTTGTGGAATGAGGTGTGGAATGAAGTGTGGAATGAGGTGTGGAATGATGTGTGGAAGCATGTGTGGAATGAAGTTTGTAATGATATGTTGAATGATGTGTGGGATGATGTGTGGAATGATTTGTGGAATGAGGTTTGGAATGATGTATGGAATGATGTGTGGAATGATGTTTGGATTGAAGTGGTGGAATTATGTGTGGAATGAAGTTTGGAATGAGGTTTGCAATGATGTTTGGAATGAGTTGTGGAATGATGTGTGGAATGTTGAGTGGAATGATGTGTGGAACGTTGTGTGGAATGATCTGTTAAATGATATGTGAAATGATGTTTGGAATGACGTGTGGAATGATGTCTGGAATGAGGTTTGTAAAGTTGTGTGGAATGATGTGTGGAATGAGTTGTGGACTGTCGTGTGGAATGAGTTCTGCAATGATGTGTTGAATGAGGTTTGGAATGAGGTGTGGAATGAGGTGTGGAATGATTTGTGGAAAAAGATGTGGAATGATGTGTAGAATGATGTTTGGAATGATGTGCGGAATGCTGTGTGGAATGAGGTGTGGATTGATGTGTGGAATGAATTGTGAAATGCTGTGTGGAATGATGAGTGGAGTGATTTGTGGAATGATGTGTGGAATGATTTGCGGAATGAGATTTGGAATGATGTGTGGAATGATGTGTGGAATGATGCGTGGAATGATGCGTGGAATGTTGTGCGGAATGAATTATGGAATGATGTGTGGAATAATCAGTGGAATGATGTGCGGAATGACGTGTGGAATGATGTGTAGAATGATGTGTGAAATGATGTGTGGAATGATGTGTGGAATGATGTGTGGAATGATGCGTGGAGTGATGCGTTGAATGATGTGTTGATTGATGTGTGGAATGAATTGTGGAATGCTGTGTGGAATGATGTGTGGAATGATATGTGGAATGATGCGTTGAATGATGTGTGGAATGATGCGTGGAATGATGTGTGGTATGAATTGTGGAATGTTGTGTGGAATGTTGAGTGTAATGAAGTGTGGAATGATGTTTGGAATGATGTGTGGAATCATATGTGGAATGATGTGTGGAATGAGATGTGGATAGAGGTGTGGAATCATGTTTGGAATGGTGTGTGGAGTGATGTGTAGAATGAGGTGTGGAATGATGTGTGGAATGACGTGTGGAACGATGTGTGGAATACTGTGTGGAATGAGGATTGGAATGACGTGTGGAATGAGGTTTGGAATGACGGGTGGAATGAGTTGTGGAATGAGGTTTGGAATGATGTGTGGAATGATATGTGGAATGATGCTTGGAATGCTGCGTGGAATGATGTGTGCAATGAATTGTGGAATGATGTGTGGAATGATGAATGGAATGATGTGTGGAATGATGTTTAGAATGAGGTGTGGGATAATGTGTGGAATAATTTGTGGAATGAGGTTTGGAATGATGTGTGGAATGATGTGTGGAATGATGCGTGGAATCATGCGTGGAATGATGTGTGGAATGATGTGTGGAATGATGAGTGGAATGATGTGTGTAATGATGTGTGGAATGATGTGTGGAAAGATTTGTGCAATGATGTGTGGAATGCTTTGTGAAATGATGTGTGGAATGATATGTGGAATGATGTGTGGATTGATGTGTGTAGTCAGGTGTGGAATGATATGTGGAATGATGTGTGGAATGATGTGTGGGATGATGTGTGGAATGATGTGTGGAATGATGTGTGGAATGATGTGGGGAATAATGTGTGGAATGAGGTTTGGAATAATGTGTTGAATGTTGTGTGGAATAACGTTTGGAATGATGTGTGGAATTTTGTGTTGAATTAGGTGTGGAATTATGTGTGGAAGTTGTGTGGAATGATGCGTGGAATGATGTGTGGAATGATGTGTGGATTGATGTGAGAAAGAATTCTGCAATGATGTGTGGAATGACGTGTGGAATGATGTTTAGAATGATGTCTTGAAAGATGTGTTGAATGATGTGTGGAATGATGTGTAGAATGATGTGTGGAATGATGTGTGAAATGATAATCGGAATGCTGTGTGGAATGATGTGTGGAATGATGTGTGGTATGATGAGTGGAATGATGTTTAGAATGAGGTGAGGGATGTTGTGTGGAATAATTTGTGGAATGAGGTTTGGAATGATGTGTGGAATGAATTGTGGAATGATGTGTGGAATGATTTGTGGAATGAGGTGTGGAATGATGTGTGGAATGATGTGTGGAATGATGTGTGGAATGATGTGTGGAATAAGGTGCGTAATGAATGTGGAATGATTTGTGGAATGATCTGTGGGATGATGTGTGGAATGATGTTTGGAATGATGTGTGGAATTATGTGTGGAATGATGCGTGGAATGAGGTGTGGAATGATGTGCAGAATGAGGTGTGGAATGATGTGTGGAATGATGTGTGGAATGATGTGTGGAATAATGTGTCGAATGAGGATTAGAATCATGTGTGGAATGATGTTTTGAATGATGTGTGGAATGATGTGTCGAATAACGGGTGGAATGCGTTGTGGAATAATGTGTGGAATGACGTGTGGAATGATGTTTGGAATGATGCGTGGAATGACGTGTGGAATGATGTTTGGAATGATGTGTGGAATGATGAGTGGAATGAGTTGTGGAATGATGTGTGGAATGAGTTGTGGAATGATGTGTGGAATGAGTTGTGGAATGATGTGTGGAATGATTTGTGGAATGATGTGTGGAATGATTTGTGGAATGATGTGTGGAATGATGTTTGCAATGACGGGTGGAATGAGTTGTGGAATGATGCGTGGAATGATGTGTGGAATGATGTGTGGAAAGTTGTGTTGGAATGATGTGCGGAATGATTTGTGCAATGATGTGTGGAATGATGTGTGAAATGATGTGTGGAATGATGTGTGGAATGATGCGTGGAATGATGCGTTGAATGATGTGTGGATTGATATGTGGAGTGAATTGTGGAATTCTGTGTGGAATGATGAGTGGAATGATGTGTGGAACAATGTTTGGAATGATGTTTAGAATGAGATGTGGAATGATTTGTGAAATGAGGTTTGGAATGAAGTGTGGAATGAGGTGTGGAATGATGTGTGGAAGCATGTGTGGAATGAGGATTGTAATGATATGTTGAATGATGTGTGGGATGATGTGTGGAATGATGTGTGGAATGATGTGTGGATTGAAGTGGTGGAATGATGTGTGGAATGAAGTTTGGAATGAGGTTTGCAATGATGTTTGGAATGTGTTGTGGAATGATGTGTGGAATGTTGAGTGGAATGATGTGTGGAACGTTGTGTGGAATGATCTGTTAAATGATATGTGAAATGATGTTTGGAATGACGTGTGGAATGAGGTTTGTAATGATGTGTGGAATGATGTGTGGAATGAGGTGTGGACTGTCGTATGGAATGAGTTCTGCAATGATGTGTAGAATGAGGTGTGGAATGAGGTGTGGAATGAGGTGTGGAATGATTTGTGGAAAAAGAAGTGGAATGATGTGTAGAATGATGTTTGGAATGATGTGCGGAATGATGTGTGGAATGATGTGTGGAATGATGTGTGGAATGATAATCGGAATGCTGTGTGGAATGATGTGTGGAATGATGTGTGGAATGTTATGTGGAATGATGTTTGGAATGATGTGTGGAATGATGTCTAGAATAGGTGTGGAATGGTGGGTGGAATGATTTGTGGAATGAGGTGTGGAATGATTTGTATAATTAGTTATGGAATGATGTGTGGCATGATGTGTTGAATGATGCATGGAATGACGTGTGAAATGATGTGTGGAATGATGTGTGGTATGATGTGTGGAATTATGTGTGAATGATGCGTAGAACGATGTGTAGAATGATGTGTGGATTGATGTGAGAACGAATTGTGCAATGATGTGTGGAATGAAGAGTGGAACGATGTTTGTAATGATGTGTGGAATGATGTTTAGAATGAGGTGTGGAATGATGTGTGGAATGATGTGTGGAATGAGGTGTGGAATGATGTGTGGAATGGTTTGTGGAATGATGTGTAGAATGAGGTGTGGAATGATGTGTGGAATGATGTGTAGAATAAGGTTTGGAATGATGTGTGGAATGTTGTGTGGAATGATGAGTGGAATGGTTTGTGGAATGATGCGTGGAATGAAGTGTGGAATGATGTGTGGATTGATGTGAGAACGAATTGTGCAGTGATGTATGGAATGATGAGTGGAATGATGTGTGGAATGAGGTGTGGAATGATATTTAGAATGAGGTGTGGAATGATGTTTGCAATGATTTGTGGAATGAGGTGTGGAATGAGGTGTGGACTGTCGTGTGGAATGAGTTCTGCAATGATGTGTAGAATGAGGTGTGGAATGAGGTGTGGAATGATTTGTGGAAAAAGATGTGGAATGATGTGTAGAATGATGTGTGGAATGATGTGCGGAATGATGTGTGGAATGAGGTGTGGATTGATGTGTGGAATGAATTGTGGAATGCTGTGTAGAATGATGTGTGGAATGATTTGTGGAATGAGGTGTGGAATGAATTGTGGAATGAGGTGTGGAATGATGTGTGGAAGCATGTGTGGAATGAGGTTTGTAATGATATGTTGAATGATGTGTGGGATGATGTGTGGAATGATTTGTGGAATGAGGTTTGGAATGATGTATGGAATGATGTGTGGAATGATGTTTGGATTGAAGTGGTGGAATGATGTGTGGAATGAAGTTTGGAATGAGGTTTGCAATGATGTTTGGAATGAGTTGTGGAATGATGTGTGGAATGTTGAGTGGAATGATGTGTGGAACGTTGTGTGGAATGATCTGTTAAATGATATGTGAAATGATGTTTGGAATGACGTGTGGAATGATGTGTGGAATGCGGTTTGTAATGTTGTGTGGAATGATGTGTGGAATGAGTTGTGGACTGTCGTGTGGAATGAGTTCTGCAATGATGTGTAGAATGAGGTGCGGAATGAGGTGTGGAATGAGGTGTGGAATGATTTGTGGAAAAAGATGTGGAATGATGTGTAGAATGATGTTTGGAATGATTTGTGGAATGATGTGTGGAATGATTTGCGGAATGAGATTTGGAATGATGTGTGGAATGATGTGTGGAATGATGCGTGGAATGATGCGTGGAATGTTGTGCGGAATGAATTATGGAATGATGTGTGGAATAATCAGTGGAATGATGTGCGGAATGACGTGTGGAATGATGTGTAGAATGATGTGTGAAATGATGTGTGGAATGATGTGTGGAATGATGTGTGGAATGATGCGTGGAGTGATGCGTTGAATGATGTGTTGATTGATGTGTGGAATGAATTGTGGAATGCTGTGTGGTATGATGTGTGGAATGATATGTGGAATGATGCGTTGAATGATGTGTGGAATGATGCGTGGAATGATGTGTGGTATGAATTGTGGAATGTTGTGTGGAATGTTGAGTGTAATGATGTGTGGAATGATGTGTGGAATGATGTGTGGGCTGTCGTGTGGAATGAGTTCTGCAATGATGTGTAGAATGAGGTGTGGAATGAGGTGTGGAATGATTTGTGGAAAAAGATGTGGAATGATGTGTAGAATGATGTTTGGAATGATGTGCGGAATGATGTGTGGAATGAGGTGTGGATTGATGTGTGGAATGAATTGTGGAATGCTGTGTGGAATGATGTGTGGAATGATTTGTGGAATGAGGTGTGGAATGAAGTGTGGAATGAGGTGTGGAATGATGTGTGGAAGCATGTGTGGAATGAGGTTTGTAATGATTGGGATTCGATGGTGAGGGGAATAGATAGGCGTTTCTGCGGACGCAACCGAGACTCCAGGATGGTATGTTGCCTCCCTGGTGCAAGGGTCAAGGATGTCTCGGAGCGGGTGCAGGACATTCTGAAATGGGAGGGAGAACAGCCAGTTGTCGTGGTGCACATTGGTACCAACGACATAGGTAAAAAAAGGGATGAGGTCCTACGAAAAGAATTTAAGGAGCTAGGAGCTAAATTAAAAAGTAGGACCTCAAAAGTAGTAATCTCGGGATTGCTACCAGTGCCACGTGCTAGTCAGAGTAGGAATCGCAGGATAGCGCAGATGAATACATGGCTTGAGCAGTGGTGCAGCAGGGAGGGATTCAAATTCTTGGGGCATTGGAACCGGTTCTGGGGGAGGTGGGACCAGTACAAACCGGACGGTCTGCACCTGGGCGGGTCCGGAACCAATGTCCTAGGGGGAGTGTTTGCTAGTGCTGTTGGGGAGGAGTTAAACTAATATTGCAGGGGGATGGGAACCTATACAGGGAGACAGAGGCAGACAAAAAGGAAGCAAAAGCAAAAGACAGAAAGGAGATGAGGAAAAGTGGAGGGCAGAGAAACCCAAGGCAAAGAACAAAAAGGGCCACTGTACAGCAAAATTCTAAAAGGACAAAGGGTGTTAAAAAAACAAGCCTGAAGGCTTTGTGTCTTAATGCAAGGAGTATCCGCAATAAGGTGGATGAATTAATTGTGCAAATAGATGTTAACAAATATGATGTGATTGGGATTACGGAGACGTGGCTCCAGGATGATCAGGGCTGGGAACTCAACATCCAGGGGTATTCAACATTCAGGAAGGATAGAATAAAAGGAAAAGGAGGTGGGGTAGCATTACTGGTTAAAGAGGAGATTAATGCAATAGTTAGGAAAGACATTAGCTTGGATGATGTGGAATCTATATGGGTGGAGCTGCAGAACACTAAAGGGCAAAAATCGTTAGTGGGAGTTGTGTACAGACCTCCAAACAGTAGTAGTGATGTTGGGGAGGGCATCAAACAGGAAATTAGGAGTGCATGCAATAAAGGTGCAGCAGTTATAATGGGTGACTTTAATATGCACATAGATTGGGCTAGCCAAACTGGAAGCAATACGGTGGAGGAGGATTTCCTGGAATGCATAAGGGATGGTTTTCTAGACCAATATGTCGAGGAACCAACTAGGGGGGAGGCCATCTTAGACTGGGTGTTGTGTAATGAGAGAGGATTAATTAGCAATCTCATTGTGCGAGGCCCCTTGGGGAAGAGTGACCATAATATGGTGGAATTCTGCATTAGGATGGAGAATGAAACAGTTAATTCAGAGACCATGGTCCAGAACTTAAAGAAGGGTAACTTTGAAGGTATGAGGCATGAATTGGCTAAGATAGATTGGCTAATGATACTTAAAGGGTTGACTGTGGATGGGCAATGGCAGACATTTAGAGAACGCATGGATGAATTACAACAATTGTACATTCCTGTCTGGCGTAAAAATAAAAAAGGGAAGGTGGCTCAACCGTGGCTATCTAGGGAAATCAGGGATAGTATTAAAGCCAAGGAAGTGGCATACAAATTGGCCAGAAATAGCAGCGAACCTGAGGACTGGGAGAAATTTAGAACTCAGCAGAGGAGGACAAAGGGTTTGATTAGGGCAGGGAAAATGGAGTACGAGAAGAAGCTTGCAGGGAACATTAAGGCGGATTGCAAAAGTTTCTATAGGTATGTAAAGAGAAAGAGGTTAGTAAAAACAAACGTAGGTCCCCTGCAGTCAGAATCAGGGGAAGTCATAACGGGGAACAAAGAAATGGCAGACCAATTGAACAAGTACTTTGGTTCAGTATTCACTAAGGAGGACACAAACAACCTTCCGGATATAAAAGTGGTCAGAGGGTCTATTAAAGAGGAGGAACTGAGGGAAATCTTTATTAGTCGGGAAATTGTGTTGGGGAAATTGATGGGATTGAAGGCCGATAAATCCCCAGGGCCTGAGGGACTGCATCCCAGAGTACTTAAGGAGGTGGCCTTGGAAATAGCGGATGCATTGACAGTCATTTTCCAACATTCCATTGACTCTGGATCAGTTCCTATCGAGTGGAGGGTAGCCAATGTAACCCCACTTTTTAAAAAAGGAGGGAGAGAGAAAGCAGGGAATTATAGACCGGTCAGCCTGACCTCAGTATTGGGTAAAATGATGGAATCAATTATTAAGGATGTCATAGCAGCGCATTTGGAAAATGGTGACATGATAGGTCCAAGTCAGCATGGATTTGTAAAAGGGAGATCATGCTTGACAAATCTTCTGGAATTTTTTGAGGATGTTTCCAATAAAGTGGACAAAGGAGTACCAGTTGATGTGGTATATTTGGACTTTCAGAAGGCTTTCGACAAGGTCCCACACAGGAGATTAATGTGCAAAGTTGAAGCACATGGGATTGGGGGTAGTGTGCTGACGTGGATTGAGAACTGGTTGTCAGACAGGAAGCAAAGAGTAGGAGTAAATGGGTACTTTTCGGAATGGCAGGCAGTGACTAGTGGGGTACCGCAGGGTTCTGTGCTGGGGCCCCAGCTGTTTACATTATACATTAATGAATTAGACGAAGGGATTAAATGTAGTATCTCCAAATTTGCGGATGACACTAAGTTGGGTGGCAGTGTGAGCTGCGAGGAGGATGCTATGAGGCTACAGAGTGACTTGGATAGGTTAGGTGAGTGGGCAAATGCGTGGCAGATGAAGTATAATGTCGATAAATGTGAGGTTATCCACTTTGGTGGTAAAAACAGAGAGACAGACTATTATCTGAATGGTGACAGATTAGGAAAAGGGAAGGTGCAACGAGACCTGGGTGTCATGGTACATCAGTCATTGAAGGTTGGCATGCAGGTACAGCAGGCGGTTAAGAAAGCAAATGGCATGTTGGCCTTCATAGCGAGGGGATTTGAGTACAGGGGCAGGGAGGTGTTGCTACAGTTGTACAGGGCCTTGGTGAGGCCACACCTGGAGTATTGTGTACAGTTTTGGTCTCCTAACTTGAGGAAGGACATACTTGCTGTTGAGGGAGTGCAGCGAAGATTCACCAGACTGATTCCCGGGATGGTGGGACTGACCTATCAAGAAAGATTGAATCAACTAGGCTTGTATTCACTGGAGTTCAGAAGAGTGAGAGGGGACCTCATAGAAACGTTTAAAATTCTGACGGGTTTGGACAGGTTGGATGCAGGAAGAATGTTCCCAATGTTGGGGAAGTCCAGAACCAGGGGTCACAGTCTAAGGATAAGGGGTAAGCCATTTAGGACCGAGATAAGGAGAAACTTCTTCACCCAGAGAGTGGTGAACCTGTGGAATTCTCTACCACAGGAAGTAGTTGAGGCCAATTCACTAAATATATTCAAAAGGGAGTTAGATGAAGTCCTTAGTACTCGGGGGATCAAGGGGTATGGCGTGAAAGCAGGAAGTGGGTACTGAAGTTTCATGTTCAGCCATGAACTCGTTGAATGGCGGTGCAGGCTAGAAGGGCTGAATGGCCTGCTCCTGCACCTATTTTCTATGTTTCTATGTTTCTATGATATGTTGAATGATGTGTGGGATGATGTGTGGAATGATTTGTGGAATGAGGTTTGGAAAGATGTATGGAATGATGTGAGGAATGATGTTTGGATTGAAGTGGTGGAATGATGTGTGGAATGAAGTTTGGAATGAGGTTTGCAATGATGTTTGGAATGAGTTGTGGAATGATGTGTGGAATGTTGAGTGGAATGATGTGTGGAACGTTGTGTGGAATGATCTGTTAAATGATATGTGAAATGATGTTTGGAATGACGTGTGGAATGATGTGTGGAATGAGGTTTGTAATGTTGTGTGGAATGATGTGTGGAATGAGTTGTGGAATGTCGTGTGGAATGAGTTCTGCAATGATGTGTTGAATGAGGTTTGGAATGAGGTGTGGAATGAGGTGTGGAATGATTTGTGGAAAAAGATGTGGAATGATGTGTAGAATGATGTTTGGAATGATGTGCGGAATGATGTGTGGAATGAAGTGTGGATTGATGTGTGGAATGAATTGTGAAATGCTGTGTGGAATGATGAGTGGAACGATTTGTGGAATGATGTGTGGAATGACTTGCGGAATGAGATTTGGAATGATGTGTGGAATGATGTGTGGAATGATGCGTGGAATGATGCGTGGAATGTTGTGCGGAATGAATTATGGAATGATGTGTGGAATAATCAGTGGAATGATGTGCGGAATGACGTGTGGAATGATGTGTAGAATGATGTGTGAAATGATGTGTGGAATGATGTGTGGAATGATGTGTGGAATGATGCGTGGAGTGATGCGTTGAATGATGTGTTGATTGATGTGTGGAATGAATTGTGGAATGCTGTGTGGAATGATGTGTGGAATGATATGTGGAATGATGCGTTGAATGATGTGTGGAATGATGCGTGGAATGATGTGTGGTATGAATTGTGGAATGTTGTGTGGAATGTTGAGTGTAATGAAGTGTGGAATGATGTTTGGAATGATGTGTGGAATCATATGTGGAATGATGTGTGGAATGAGATGTGGATAGAGGTGTTGAATCATGTTTGGAATGGTGTGTGGAGTGATGTGTAGAATGAGGTGTGGAATGATGTGTGGAATGATGTGTGGAACGATGTGTGGAATACTGTGTGGAATGAGGATTGGAATGACGTGTGGAATGAGGTTTGGAATGACGGGTGGAATGAGTTGTGGAATGAGGTTTGGAATGATGTGTGGAATGATATGTGGAATGATGCTTGGAATGCTGCGTGGAATGATGTGTGCAATGAATTGTGGAATGATGTGTGGAATGATGAATGGAATGATGTGTGGAATGATGTTTAGAATGAGGTGTGGGATAATGTGTGGAATAATTTGTGGAATGAGGTTTGGAATGATGTGTGGAATGATGTGTGGAATGATGCGTGGAATCATGCGTGGAATGATGTGTGGAATGATGTGTGGAATGATGAGTGGAATGATGTGTGTAATGATGTGTGGAATGATGTGTGGAAAGATTTGTGCAATGATGTGTGGAATGCGGTGTGAAATGATGTGTGGAATGATATGTGGAATGATGTGTGGATTGATGTGTGTAGTCAGGTGTGGAATGATATGTGGAATGATGTGTGGAATGATGTGTGGGATGATGTGTGGAATGATGTGTGGAATGATGTGTGGAATGATGTGGGGAATAATGTGTGGAATGAGGTTTGGAATAATGTGTTGAATGTTGTGTGGAATAACGTTTGGAATGATGTGTGGAATGTTGTGTTGAATTAGGTGTGGAATTATGTGTGGAATGTTGTGTGGAATGATGCGTGGAATGATGTGTGGAATGATGTGTGGATTGATGTGAGAAAGAATTGTGCAATGATGTGTGGAATGACGTGTGGAATGATGTTTAGAATGATGTCTTGAAAGATGTGTTGAATGATGTGTGGAATGATGTGTAGAATGATGTGTGGAATGATGTGTGGAATGATAATCGGAATGCTGTGTGGAATGATGTGTGGAATGATGTGTGGTATGATGAGTGGAATGAAGTTTAGAATGAGGTGAGGGATGTTGTGTGGAATAATTTGTGGAATGAGGTTTGGAATGATGTGTGGAATGAATTGTGGAATGATGTGTGGAATGATTTGTGGAATGAGGTGTGGAATGATGTGTGGAATGATGTGTGGAATGATGTGTGGAATGATGTGTGGAATAAGGTGCGTAATGAATGTGGAATGATTTGTGGAATGATCTGTGGGATGATGTGTGGAATGATGTTTGGAATGATGTGTGGAATTATGTGTGGAATGATGCGTGGAATGAGGTGTGGAATGATGTGCAGAATGAGGTGTGGAATGATGTGTGGAATGATGTGTGGAATGATGTGTGGAATAATGTGTCGAATGAGGATTAGAATCATGTGTGGAATGATGTTTTGAATGATGTGTGGAATGATGTGTCGAATAACGGGTGGAATGCGTTGTGGAATAATGTGTGGAATGACGTGTGGAATGATGTTTGGAATGATGCGTGGAATGACGTGTGGAATGATGTTTGGAATGATGTGTGGAATGATGAGTGGAATGAGTTGTGGAATGATGTGTGGAATGAGTTGTGGAATGATGTGTGGAATGAGTTGTGGAATGATGTGTGGAATGATTTGTGGAATGATGTGTGGAATGATTTGTGGAATGATGTGTGGAATGATGTGTGCAATGACGGGTGGAATGAGTTGTGGAATGATGCGTGGAATGATGTGTGGAATGATGTGTGGAAAGTTGTGTTGGAATGATGTGCGGAATAATTTGTGCAATGATGTGTGGAATGATGTGTGAAATGATGTGTGGAATGATGTGTGGAATGATGCGTGGAATGATGCGTTGAATGATGTGTGGATTGATATGTGGAGTGAATTGTGGAATTCTGTGTGGAATGATGAGTGGAATGATGTGTGGAACAATGTTTGGAATGATGTTTAGAATGAGATGTGGAATGATTTGTGAATGAGGTGTGGAATGATGTGTGGAAGCATGTGTGGAATGAGGTTTGTAATGATATGTTGAATGATGTGTGGGATGATGTGTGGAATGATTTGTGGAATGAGGTTTGGAATGATGTGTGGAATGATGTGTGGAATGATTTGTGGATTGAAGTGGTGGAATGATGTGTGGAATGAAGTTTGGAATGAGGTTTGCAATGATGTTTGGAATGAGTTGTGGAATGATGTGTGGAATGTTGAGTGGAATGATGTGTGGAACGTTGTGTGGAATGATCTGTTAAATGATATGTGAAATGATGTTTGGAATGACGTGTGGAATGAGGTTTGTAATGATGTGTGGAATGATGTGTGGAATGAGGTGTGGACTGTCGTGTGGAATGAGTTCTGCAATGATGTGTAGAATGAGGTGTGGAATGAGGTGTGGAATGATTTGTGGAAAAAGATGTGGAATGATGTGTAGAATGATGTTTGGAATGATGTGCGGAATGATGTGTGGAATGATGTGTGGAATGATGTGTGGAATGATAATCGGAATGCTGTGTGGAATGATGTGTGGAATGATGTGTGGAATGTTATGTGGAATGATGTTTGGAATGATGTGTGGAATGATGTCTAGAATAGGTGTGGAATGGTGGGTGGAATGATTTGTGGAATGAGGTGTGGAATGATTTGTATAATGAGTTATGGAATGATGTGTGGCATGATGTGTTGAATGATGCATGGAATGACGTGTGAAATGATGTGTGGAATGATGTGTGGTATGATGTGTGGAATTATGTGTGAATGATGCGTGGAACGATGTGTAGAATGATGTGTGGATTGATGTGAGAACGAATTGTGCAATGATGTGTGGAATGAAGAGTGGAACGATGTTTGTAATGATGTGTGGAATGATGTTTAGAATGAGGTGTGGAATGATGTGTGGAATGATGTGTGGAGTGATGAGTGGAAGGATGTGTGGAATGAGGTATGTAATGATATTTTGAATGATGTGTGACATGATGTGTGGAATGAGGTTTGTAATTATATGTTGAATGATGTGTCGAATGATGCGTGGAATGATGCGTGGAATGATGTGTGGAATGAAGTGTGGAAAGAGGTTTGGAATGATGCGTGGAATGATGTATGGAATGATGTGTGGATTGATGTGAGAACGAATTGTGCAATGATGTGTGGAATGATGAGTGGAATGATGTGTGGAATGACGTGTGGAATGATGTTTGGAATGAGGTGTGGAATGATGTGTGGAATAATTTGTGGAATGAGGTGTGGAATGATGTGTGGAATGATGTGTGGAATGACGTGTGGAATGATGTTTAGAATGAGGTGTGGAATGATGTGTGTAATGATTTGTGGAATGAGGTGTGGAATAATGTGTGGAATGATGTTTAGAATGATATGTTGAATGATGTGCGGAATGATGTGTGGAAGGATGTGTGGAAGGATTGGTCGAATGAGGTTGGTAATGATATGTTGAATGATGTGTTGGATGATGTGTGGAATGATTTGTGGAATGAGGTTTCGAATGATGTGTGGAATGATGTGTGGAATGATGCGTGGAATGATGCGTGGAATAATATGAAGAATGAATTGTGGAATGATGCGTGGAATTATGAGTTGAATGATATGTGGAATGAAGTGTGGTATGATGTTTAGAATGAGGTGCGGAATGATGTGTGTAATGATTTGTGGAATGAGGTCTGGAATGAAGTGTGGAATGGTGTGGAATGATGTGTGGAATGATGTGTGGAATGATGTTTAAAATGAGGTGTGGAATGATGTGAGGAATGATTTGTGGAATGAGGTATGGAATGATTTGTATAATGAGTTGTGGAATGATGTGTGGAATGATGTGTGGAATGATGTGTGGAATGATGTGTGGAATGATGTGTGGAATGATGTGTGGAATGAGGTGTGGCATGATGTGTGGAATGGTTTGTGGAATGATGTGTAGAATGAGGTGTGGAATGATGTGTGGAATGATGTGTAGAATAAGGTTTGGAATGATGTGTGGAATGTTGTGTGGAATGATGAGTGGAATGGTTTGTGGAATGATGCGTGGAATGAAGTGTGGAATGATGTGTGGATTGATGTGAGAACGAATTGTGCAGTGATGTATGGAATGATGAGTGGAATGATGTGTGGAATGAGGTGTGGAATGATGTTTAGAATGAGGTGTGGAATGATGTTTGCAATGATTTGTGGAATGAGGTGTGGAATGATGCGTGGAATGATGTGTGGATGATGTGTGGAACGATGTATGGAATCAGGTTTGTAATGATATGTTGAATGATGTGTGGGATGATGTTTGGAATGAGGTTTGTAATGATATGTTGAATGATGTGTGGAATGATGCAAGGAATGATGCGTGGAATGATGTGTCGAATGAATTATGGAATGATGTGTGGAATTATGAGTTAATGATGAGTGGTATGATGGGTGGTATGATGTTTAGAATGATGTCTAGAACGATGTGCGGAATGATGTGTGGTATGATGAGTGGAATTATTTGTGGAAGGATGTGTGGAATGAGGTGTGAAATGATGTGTGGAATAATATGTGGAATGATGTGAGGAATGATGTGTGGAATGATTTGTAGAATGATGTGTAGAATGATGTGCAGAATGATGTGGTGAATGATGTGTGGAATGATGTGTGGAATGATGTGTAGAATGATGTGTGGAATGATGTGTGGAATGATAATCGGAATGCTGTGTGGAATGATGTGTGGAATGATGTGTGGAATGTTGTGTGGAATGATGTTTGGAATGATGTGTGGAATGATGTGTAAAATAGGTGTGGAATGTTGGGTGGAATGATATGTGGAATGATGTGTGGAATGATGTGTGGAATGATGTGTGGAAAGATTTGTGCAATGATGTGTGGAATGAGGTGTGAAATGATGTGTGGAATGATATGTGGAATTATGTGTGGATTCATGTGTGGATTCATGTGTGGAATGATATGTGGAATGATGTGTGGAATGATGTGTGGGATGATGTGTGGAATGATGTGTGGAATGATGTGTGGAACGATGTGTGGAAAAAGTTTTGGAATAATGTGTGGAATGTTGTGTGGAATAACGTTTGGAATGATGTGTGGAATGATGTGTAAAATTAGGTGTGGAATTATGAGTGGAATGTTGTGTGGAATGATGCGTGGAATGATGTGGTGAATGATGTGTGGATTGATGTGAGAACGAATTGTGCAATAATGTGTGAAATGATGAGTGGAATGATGTGTGGAATGCTTTGTGGAATGATGAGTGGAATGATGTGTGGAATGATGTTTAGAATGAGGTGTGGAATTATGTGAGGAATGAGTTGTGGAATGAGGTGAGGAATGATTTGTGGAATGAGATGTGGAATAATGTGTGGCTTGATGTGTGGAATGATGCGTGGAATGATGTGTGAAATGATGTGTGGAATGATGTGTGGAATCATGTGTGGAATGATGAGTGGAATCAGGTGTGGAATGATGCGCGGAATGATGTGTGCAATGATGAGTGGTTTGATGTGAGAACGAATTGTGCAATGATGTGTGGAATGATGAATGGAATGATGTGTGGATTCAGGTGTGGAATGAAATGTGGAATGATGTGCGGAATGATGTGTGGGATGATGTGTGGAATGATGTGTGGACTGATGTGTAGAATGATGTGTGGAATGATGTGTGGAATGATGTGTGGAATGATGTGTGGAATAATGTGTGGAATGAGGTTTGGAATGATGTGTGGAATGTTGTGTGGAATGAGGTTTGGAATGTTGTGTGGAATGATGTGTGGAATTAGGTGTGGAATTATGTGTGGAATGATGTGTGGAATGATGCGTGGAGTGAAGTGGAATGCTGTGTGGATTGATGTGAGAACGAACTTTGCAATGATATGTGGAATGATGAGCGGAATGATGTGTGGAATGACGTGTGGAATGATATTTAGAATGAGGTGTGTAATGATGTGTAATGATGTGTGGAAGGATGTGTGGAATGAGGTTTGTAATGATATGTTGAATGATGTGTGGGATGATGTGTGGAATGATTTGTGGAATGACGTTTGGAATGATGTGTGGAATGATGTGTGGAATGATGCGTTGAATGATGCGTGGAATGATGTGTGGAATGAATTGTGGAATGATGTCTGGAATTATGAGATGAATGATGTGTGGAATGATTAATGGAATGAGGTGCGGAATGATGTGTGGAATGATGTTTGGATTGAGGTGTGGAATGATATGTGGAATGATGTGTGTAATGATGTTTCGGATGATGTGTGTAATGATGTGTGGAATGATGTGTAGAATGGTGTGTGGAATGATATATGAAATGATGTGTGGAATGATGTGGGGAATAATGTGTGGAATGAGGTTTGGAATGATGCGTGGAATGTTTTGTGGAATGAGGTTTGGAATGATGTGTGGAATGAGTTGTGCAATGAAGTGAGGAATGAGGCGAGGAGTCAACTGTGGAATGATGTGTGGAATGGTCTGTGGAATGATGTGTGGAATGATGTTTAGAATGAGGTGTGGAATTATGTGAGGAATGAGTTGTGGAATGAGGTTTGGAATGATTTGTGGAATGAGATGTGGAATGATGTGTGGCATGATGTGTGGAATGATGCGTGGAATGATGTGTGGAATGATGTGTGGTATGATGTGTGGAATGATGTGTGGAATGAGGTGTGGAATGATGTTTAGAATGAGGTGTGGAATGAAGTGTGAAATGATGTGTGGATTAATATTTGGAATGATGTGTGGAATGTTGTTTGGATTGAGATGTGGATTGATATGTGGAATGTTGTGTGGAATTATGTGTGGGATTATGTGTGGAATAATGTGTGGAATGAGGTTTGGAATGATGTGTGGAATGTTTTGCGAAATGAGGTTTGGAATGATGTGTGGAATGATGTGTGGAATGAGGTGTGGAATGTCGTGTGGAATGAGTTCTGCAATGAAGTGTGGAATGAGGCGAGGAATCAACTGTGGAATGATGTGTGGAATGGTCTGTGGAATGATGTGTGGAACGATGTTTAGAATGAGGTGTAGAATTATGTGAGGAATGAGTTGTGGAATGAGGTTTGGAATGATTTGTGGAATGAGATGTGGAATGATGTGTGGCATGATGTGTGGAAGGATGCGTGGAATGATGTGTGGAATGGTGTGTGGAATGATGTGTGGAATGAGGTTTGGAATGATGAGTGGAATGATGTGTAGAATGATCTGTGGAATGATGTGTGGAATGATGTGTGGAATGATGTTTGAAATGAGGTGTGGAATGATGTGTGGAATGATTTTTGGAATGATGTGTGGAATGATGTGTGGAATGATGTGTGGAATGATGTGTGGGATTATGTGTGGAATAATGTGTGGAATGAGGTTTGGAATGATGTGTGGAATGTTTTGCGGAATGAGGTTTGGAATGATGTGTGGAATGATGTGTCGAAAGAGGTGTGGAATGTCGTGTGGAATGAGTTGTGCAATGAAGTGTGGAATGAGGCGAGGAATCAACTGTGGAATGATGTGTGGAATGGTCTGTGGAATGATGTGTGGAACGATGTTTAGAATGAGGTGTAGAATTATGTGAGGAATGAGTTGTGGAATGAGGTTTGGAATTATTTGTGGAATGAGATATGGAATGATGTGTGGCATGATGTGTGGAAGGATGCGTGGAATGATGTGTGGAATGGTGTGTGGAATGATGTGTGGAATGAGGTTTGGAATGATTAGTGGAATGATGTGTGGAATGATCTGTGGAATGATGTGTGGAATGATGTGTGGAATGATGTTTGGAATGAGGTGTGGAATGATGTGTGGAATGATTTTTGGAATGATGTCTGGAATGATGTGTGGAATGATGTGTGGAATGATGTGTGGAAGCATGTGTGGAATGAGGTTTGTAATGATATGTTGAATGATGTGTGGAATGACGTGTGGAATGATGTGTGGAATGATGTGTGGAATAACGTGTGGAATGATTTCTGGAATGAGATGTGGAATGACGTGTGGTTTGATGTGTGGAATGATGTGTGGAATGATGTGTAGAATGATGTGTGGAATGATGTGTGGAATGATGTGTGGAATGATGTGTGGAATGATGCGTGGAATGATGCGTGGAATGATGTGTGGATTGATGTGTGGAATGATGTTTAGAATGAGGTGTGGAATTATGTGAGGAATGAGTTGTGGAATGAGGTGTGGAATGATTTGTGGAATGAGATGTGGAATGATGTGTGGCTTGATGTGTGGAATGATGCGTGGAATGATGTGTGGAATGATGTGTGGAATGATGTGTGGAATGATGTGTGGAATGATGTGTAGAATGAGGTGTGGAATGATGTGTGGAATGGTTTGTGGAATGATGTGTAGAATGACGTGTGGAATGATGTGTGGAATGATGTGTGGAATGAGATTTGGAATGATGTGTGGAATGATGCGCGGAATGATGTGTGCAATGATGAGTGGATTGATGTGAGAACGAATTGTGCAATGAGGTGTGGAATGATGAGTGGAATGATGTGTGGAATGAGGTGTGGAATGATGTGTGGAATGATGTGTGGAATGATGTATGGAATGATGTGTAGAATGAGGTGTGGAATGGTGGGTGGATTGATAGGTGGATTGATGTTTGGAATGATATGTTGAATGATGTGTGGAATGATTTGTGCAATGATGTGTGGAATGATGTGTGGATTGATGTGTGGATTCAGGTGTGGAATGATATGTGGAATGATGTGTGGAATGATGTGTGGAATGATGTGTGGAATGATGTGTGGATTGATGTGTTAATTCAGGTGTGGAATGATGAGTGGAATGATGTGTGGAATGACGTGTGGAATGATGTTTAGAATGAGGTGTTGAATGATGTGTGGAATGATTTGTCGAATGAGGTGTGGAATGATGTGTGGAATGATGTGTGGAATGACCTTTGGAATGATGTTTAGTATGAGGTGTGGAATGATGTGTAGAATGATTTGTGGAATGAGGTGTGGAATAATGTGTGGAATGATGTGTGGAAGTATGTGTGGAATGAGGTTTGTAATGATATATTGAATGATGTGTGGGATGATGTGTGGAATTGATGTGTGGAATGATGTGTGGAATGATGTGTAGAATGAGGTGTGGAATGGTGGGTGGAATGATGTGTGGAATGATGTGTGGAATGATGTGCTGAATGATGTGTGGAATGATTTGTGCAATGATGTGTGGAATGATGTGTGGATTGATGTGTGGATTCAGGTGTGGAATAATATGTGGAATGATGTGTGGAATGATGTATGGATTGATGTGTTGATTCAGGTGTGAAATGAAGAGTGGAATGATGTGTGGAATGACGTGTGGAATGATGTTTAGAATGAGGTGTTGAATGATGTGTGGAATGATTTGTGGAATGAGGTGTGGAATGATGTGTGGAATGATGTGTGGAATGTTGCATGGAATGATGCGTGGAATGATATGTGGAATGAAATTGTGGAATGATGCGTGAAATTATGAGTTGAATGATGTGTGGAATGAAGTGTGGTATGATGCTTAGAATGAGGTGTGGAATGATGTGTGTCATGATTTGTGGAATGAGGTGGGGAATGATGTGTGGAATGTTGTGGAATGATGTGTGGAATGATGTGTGGAATGACGTGTGGAATGATGTTTAGAATGAGGAGTGGAATGATGTGAGGAATGATTTGTGGAATGAGGTGTGGAATGATTTGTATAATGAGTTATGGAATGATGTGTGGCATGATGTGTTGAATGATGCGTGGAATGATGTGTGGAATGATGTGTGGAATGATGTGTGGAATGATGTGTGGAATTATGTGTGGAATGATGCGTGGAACGATGTTTGTAATGATGTGTGGAATGATTTTAAGAATGCGGTGTGGAATGATGTGTGGAATGATTTGTGGATTGAGGTGTGGAATGATGTGTGGAATGATGTGTGGAATGATGAGCGGAAAGATATGTGGAATGAGGTAAGTAATGATATGTTGAATGATGTGTGGGATGATGTGTGGAGTGAGGTTTCTAATGATATGTTGAATGATGTGTGGAATGATGCGTGGAATGATGCGTGGAATGATCTGTGGAATGAGGTGTGGAATGATGTGTGGAATGGTTTGTGGAATGATGTGTAGAATGAGGTGTGGAATGTTGTGTGGAATGATGTGTGGAAAGAGGTTTGGAATGATGCGTGGAATGATGTATGGAATGATGTGTGGATTGATGTGAGAACGAATTGTGCAATGATGTGTGGAATGATGAGTGGAATGATGTGTGGAATGACGTGTGGAATGATGTTTAGAATGAGGTGTGGAATGATGTGTGGAATAATTAGTGGAATGAGGTGTGGAGTGATGTGTGGAATGATGTGTGGAATGACGTGTGGAATGATGTTTAGAATGAGGTGTGGAATGATTTGTGGAATAATTAGTGGAATGAGGTGTGGAATGATGTGTGGAATGATGTGTGGAATGATGTGTGGAATGAGTTGTGGAATGAGGTGTGGACTAATGTGTGGAATGATGTTTAGAATGATATGTGGAATGATGTTTAAAATGAGGTGTGGAATGATGTGAGGAATGATTTGTGGAATGAGGTGTGGAATGATATGTATAATGAATTGTGGAATGATGTGTGGAATGATGTGTGGAATGATGTGTGGAATGATGTGTGGAATGATGTGTGAATGATGTGGAATGAGGTGTGGAATGATGTGTGGAATGGGTTGTGGAATGATGTGTAGAATGAGGTGTGGAATGATGTGTGGAATGATGTGTCGAATAAGGTTTGGAATGATGTGTGGAAGGTTGTTTGGAATGATGAGTGGAATGGTTTGTGGAATGATGCGTCGAATGATGTGTGGAATGATGTGTAGATTGATGTGAGGACGAATTGTGCAATGATGTATGAAATGATGAGTGGAATGATGTGTGGAATGAGGTGTGGAATGATGTTTAGAATGAGGTGTGGAATGATGTTTGGAATGATTTGTGGAATGAGGTGTGGAATGATGCGTGGAATGATGTGTGGATGATGTGTGGAAGGATGTGTGGAATGAGGTTTGTAATGATATGTTGAATGATGTGTGGGATGGTGTTTGGAATGAGGTTTGTAATGATATGTTGAATGATGTGTGGAATGATGCATGGAATGATGCGTGTAATGATGTGTCGAATGAATTATGGAATGATGTGTGGAATTATGAGTTAATGATTTGTCGAATGAAGGTGGTATGATGTTTAGAATGATGTTTAGAACGAGGTGTGGAATGATGAGTGGTATGATGAGTGGAATTATGTGTGGAAGGATGTGTGGAATGAGGTGTGAAATGATGTGTGGAATAATATGTGGAATGATGTGTGGAATGATGTGTGGAATGATGTGTAGAATGATGTGCAGAATGATGTGGTGAATGATGTGTGGAATGATGTGTGGAATGATGTGTAGAATGATGTGGAGAATGATGTGTTGAATGAGGTGTGAAATAATGTGTGGAATAATATGTGGAATGAAGTATGGAATGATGTGTGGAATGATAATAGGAATGCTTTGTGGAATGATGTGTGGAATGTTGTGTGGAATGATGCTTGGAATGATGTGTGGAATGATGTGTAGAATAGGTGTGGAATGGTGGGTGGAATGTATTGTGGAATGATGTGTGGAATGATGTGTGGAATGATGTGTGGAAAGATTTATGCAATGATGTTTGGAATGAGGTGTGAAGTGATGTGTGGAATGATATGTGGAATTATGTGTGGATTGATGTGTGGATTCAGGTGTGGAATGATATGTGGAATGATGTGTGGAATGATGTGTGGGATGATGTGTGCAATGATGTGTGGAATAATGTTTGGAACGATGTGTGGAAAAAGTTTTGGAATAATGTGTGGAATGTTATGTGGAATAACGTTTGGAATGATGTGTGGAATGATGTGTGGAATGATGTGTGGAATGATGTGTGGAATGAGGTGTGGAATGATGTGTGGAATGGTTTGTGGAATGATGTATAGAATGACGTGTGGAATGATGTGTGGAATGATGTGTGGAATGAGGTTTGGAATGATGTGTGGAATGATGTGTGGAATGATGTGTGGAATGATGCGTGGAATGATGCGCGGAATGATATGTGCAATGATGAGTGGAGTGATGTGAGAACGAATTGTGCAATGATGTGTGGAATGATGAGTGGAATGATGTGTGGAATGAGGTTTGGAATGATATGTGGAATGATGTTTGGAATGATGTGTGGATTGATGTGTGGATTCAGGTGTGGAATGAAATGTGGAATGATGTGCGGAATGATGTTTGGGATGATGTGTGGAATGATGTGTGGACTGATGTGTTGAATGATGTGTGGAATGATGTGTGGAATGATGTGTGGAATGATGTGTGGAATAATGTGTGGAATCAGGTTTGGAATGATGTGTGGAATGTTGTGTGTAATGAGGTTTGGAATGTTGTGTGGAATGATGTGTGGAATTAGGTGTGGAATTATCTGTGGAATGATGTGTGGAATGATGCGTGGAATGAAGTGGAATGATGTGTGGATTGATGTGAGAAGGAATTGTGCAATGATGTGTGGAATGATGAGCTGAATGATGTGTGGAATGATTTGTGGAATGATATTTAGAATGAGGTGTGGAATGATGTGTGTAATGATGTGCGGAAGGATGTGTGGAATGAGGTTTGTAATGATATGTTGAATGATGTGTGGGATGATGTGTGGAATGATTTGTGGAATGACGTTTGGAATGATGTGTGGAATGATGTGTGGAATGATGCGTGGAATGATGCGTGGAATGATGTTTGGAATGAATTGTGGAATGATGTATGGAATTATGAGTTGAATGATGTGTGGAATGATGTGTGGCATGATGTTTAGAATGAGATGTGGAATGATGTGTGGAATGATTAATGGAATGAGGTGTGGAATGATGTGTGGAATGATGTGTAGAATGGTGTGTGGAATGATATATGAAATGATGTGTGGGATGATGTGTGGAATAATGTGTGGAATGAGGATTGGAATGATGTGTGGAATGTTTTGCGGAATGAGGTTTGGAATGAATTGTGCAATGAAGTGTGGAATGAGGCGAGGAATCAACTGTGGAATGATGTGTGGAATGGTCTGTGGAAGGATGTGTGGAATGATGTTTAGAATGAAGTGTAGAATTATGTGAGGAATGAGTTGTGGAATGAGGTTTGGAATGATTTGTGGAATGAGATGTGGAATGATGTGTGGCATGATGTGTGGAATGATGCGTGTAATGATGTGTGGAATGGCGTGTGGAATGATGTGTGGAATGATGTGTGGAATGAGGTGTGGTATGATGTGTGGAATGGTTTGTGGAATAAAGTGTAGAATGAGGTGTGGAATGATGTGTGGAATGATATGTGGAATTATGTGTGGATTGATGTGTGGATTCAGGTGTGGAATGATATGTGGAATGATGTGTGGAATGATGTGTGGGATGATGTGTGCAATGATGTGTGGAATAATGTTTGGAACGATGTGTGGAAAATGTTTTTGAATAATGTGTGGAATGTTATGTGGAATAACGTTTGGAATGATGTGTGGAATGATGTGTGGAATTAGGTGTGGAATTATGTGTGGAATGTTGTGTGCAATGATGCGTGGAATGATGTGTGGAATGATGTGTGGATTGATGTGAGAACGAATTGTGCAATGATGTGTGGAATGATGAGCGGAATGATGTGTGGAATGTTGTGTGGAATGATGAGTGGAATGATGTGTGGAATGATGTTTAGAATGAGGTGTGGAATTATGTGAGGAATGAGTTGTTGAATGAGGTGAGGAATGATTTGTGGAATGAGATGTGGAATAATGTGTGGCTTGATGTGTGGAATGATGCCTGGAATGATGTGTGGAATGATGTGTGCAATGATGTGTGGAATGATGTGTGGAATGAGGTGTGGAATGATGTGTGGAATGGTTTGTGGAATGATGTATAGAATGAGGTGTGGAATGATGTGTGGAATGATGTGTGGAATGAGGTTTGGAATGATGTGTGGAATGATGTGTGGAATGATGTGTGGAATGATGTGTGGAATGATGCGCGGAATGATATGTGCAATGATGAGTGGAGTGATGTGAGAACGAATTGTGCAATGATGTGTGGAATGATGAGTGGAATGATGTGTGGAATGAGGTTTGGAATGATATGTGGAATGATGTTTGGAATGATGTGTGGATTGATGTGTGGATTCAGGTGTGGAATGATGTGTGGAATGATGTGTGGAATGCTGTGTGGAATGATGTGTGGAATGATGTGTGGATTCAGGTGTGGAATGAAATGTGGAATGATGTGCGGAATGATGTTTGGGATGATGTGTGGAATGATGTGTGGACTGATGTGTAGAATGATGTGTGGAATGATGTGTGGAATGATGTGTGGAATGATTTGTGGAATGATGTGTGGATTCAGGTGTGGAATGAAATTTGGAATGATGTGCGGAATGATGTTTGGGATGATGTGTGGAATGATGTGTGGACTGATGTGTAGAATGATGTGTGGAATGATGTGTGGAATGATGTGTGGAATGATGTGTGGAATAATGTGTGGAATGATGTGTGGAATGATGCGCGGAATGATATGTGCAATGATGAGTGGAGTGATGTGAGAACGAATTGTGCATTGATGTGTGGAATGATGAGTGGAATGATGTGTGGAATGAGGTTTGGAATGATATGTGGAATGATGTTTGGAATGATGTGTGAATTGATGTGTGGATTCAGGTGTGGAATGATGTGTGGAATGATGTGTGGAATGATGTGTGGAATGATGTGTGGAATGATGTGTGGATTCAGGTGTGGAATGAAATGTGGAATGATGTGCGGAATGATGTTTGGGATGATGTGTGGAATGATGTGTGGACTGATGTGTAGAATGAAGTGTGGAATGATGTGTGGAATGATGTGTGGAATGATGTGTAGAATGAGGTGTGGAATGATGTGTGGAATGGTTTGTGGAATGATGTGTAGAATGACGTGTGGAATGATGTGTGGAATGATGTGTGGAATGAGGTTTGGAATGATGTGTGGAATGATGTGTGGAATGATGTGTGGAATGATGTGTGGAATGATGCGCGGAATGATATGTGCAATGATGAGTGGAGTGATGTGAGAACGAATTGTGCAATGATGTGTGGAATGATGAGTGGAATGATGTGTGGAATGAGGTTTGGAATGATATGTGGAATGATGTTTGGAATGATGTGTGGATTGATGTGTGGATTCAGGTGTGGAATGATGTGTGGAATGATGTGTGGAATGATGTGTGGAATGATGTGTGGAATGATGTGTGGATTCAGGTGTGGAATGAAATGTGGAATGATGTGCGGAATGATGTTTGGGATGATGTGTGGAATGATGTGTGGACTGATGTGTAGAATGATGTGTGGAATGATGTGTGGAATGATGTGTGGAATGATGTGTGGAATGATGTGTGGATTCAGGTGTGGAATGAAATTTGGAATGATGTGCGGAATGATGTTTGGGATGATGTGTGGAATGATGTGTGGACTGGTGTGTAGAATGATCTGTGGAATGATGTGTGGAATGATGTGTTGAATGATGTGTGGAATAATGTGTGGAATGAGGTTTGGAATGATGTGTGGAATGTTGTGTGTAATGAGGTTTGGAATGTTTTGTGGAATGATGTGTGGAATTAGGTGTGGAATTATCTGTGGAATGATGTGTGGAATGATGCGTGGAATGAAGTGGAATGATGTGTGGATTGATGTGAGAACGAATTGTGCAATGATGTGTGGAATGATGAGCGGAATGATGTGTGGAATGATTTGTGGAATGATATTTAGAATGAGGTGTGGAATGATGTGTGTAATGATGTGTGGAATGATGTGTGGAATGAGGTGTGGAATGATGTGTGGAATGGATTGTGGAATAAAGTGTAGAATGAGGTGTGGAATGATGTGTGGAATGATGTGTGGAAAGAGATTTAGAATGATGTGTGGAATGATGTGTGGAATGATCTGTGGAATGATGTGTGGAATGATGTGTGGAATGATTTGTGGAATGAGGTCTGGAATGATGTGTGAAATGACGTGTGGAATGATGTGTGGAAGCATGTGTGGAATGAGGTTTGTAATGATATGTTGAATGATGTGTGGGATGATGTGTGGAATGAGGTTTGTGATGATATGTTGAATGATGCGTGGAAAGATGCGTGGAATGATGCGTGGAAGGATGTGTGAATTGATGTCTGGAATAAATTGTGGAATGATGTGTGGAATGTTCAGTGGAATGATGTGTGGAATGATGTTTGGAATGATGTTTAGAACGAGGTGAGGAATGATGTGTGGGATGATGTGTGAAAGGATGTGTGGAATGAGGTGTGAAATGATGTTTAGAACGAGGTGAGGAATGATGTGTGGGATGATGTGTGAAAGGATGTGTGGAATGAGGTGTCGAATGATGTATGGAACGATGTGTGGAATAATGTGTAGAATGATATGTGGAATGATTTGTGCAATGATGTGTGGAATGAGGTGTGGAATGATGTATGGAACGATGTGTGGAATGAAGTGTGGAATAATGTGTGGAATGAGGTTTGGAATGGTGTGTGGAATGATGATTGGAAAGATATGTGGAATGATGTGTGGAATGACGGGTGGAATGAGTTGTGGAATGATGAGTGGAATGATGTGTGGAATGAAGTGTGGAATGATGTGTGGAATGATGTTTAGAATGAGGTGATGAATGATGTTTGGAATGATGTGTGGAATGAGGTGTGGAATGATGTGTGGAATTATGTGTGGAATGATGTGTGGAATGATGTTTAGAATGTGGAGTGGAATGATGTGTGGAATGATGTGTGGAATGAGGAGTGGAATGATGTGTGGAATGATATGTGGAATGAGTTGTGGAATGAGGTGTGGAATGATGCTTGGAATGAGGCGCGGAATGATGCGTGGAAGGATGTGTGGATTGATGTCTGGAATAAATTGTGGAATGATGTGTGGAATGATCAGTGGAATGACGTGTGGAATGATGTTTAGAATGATGTTTAGAACGAGGTGTGGAATGATGTGTGGGATGATGTGTGGAATGATGAGTGGAATGATGTGCGGAAGGATGTGTAGAATGAGGTGTGAAATGATGTATGGAATAATATGTAGAATGATGTGTGGAATGAGGTGTTGAATGATGTGTGGAATGATGTGTGGAATGATGTATTGAATGATGTTTGGAATGATGTGTGGAATGATGTGTAGAATGAGGTGTGGAATGATGTGTTGAATGATGTGTTGAATGATGTGTGGAATGATTTTTGCAATGATGTGTGGAATGAGGTGTGATATGATGTGTGGAATTATGTGTGGAATGATGTGTGGATTGATGTGTGGATTCAGGTGTGGAATGATGTGTGGAATGATGTGTGGAATGATGGGTGGATTGATCTGTAGAATGATGTGTGGAATGTGGTGTGGAATGATGTGTGGAATGAGGTTTGGAATGATGTGTGGAATGATGTGTGGAATTAGGTGTGGAATTATGCGTCGAATGATGTGTGGAATGATGCGTGGAATGATGTGTGTAATTATGTGTGGATTGATGTGAGTCGAATTGTGCAATGATGTGTGCAATGACGAGCGGAATGATGTATGGAATGATGTATGGAATGATGTTTAGAATGAGCTCTGGAATGATGTGTGGAACGATTTGTGGAGTGAGGTGTGGAATGATGTGTGAAATGATGTGTAGAATGATGTGTGGAAGGATGTGTGGAATGATCAGTGGAATGATGTGTGGAATGATGTTTGGAATGATGTTTAGAACGAGGTGTGGAATGATGTGTTGGATGGTTTGTGGAATGATGTCTGGAATGAAATGTGGAATGATTTTTGGAATGAAGTGTGGAGTGATGTGTAGAATGTGGTCTGGAAAGATGGGTGGAATGATGCGTGGAATGATGTGAGGAATGATGTGTGGAATGAGGTTTGGAATGATGTTTGGAAAGATGTGAGGAATGATGTGTGGAATGACGGGTGGAATGATTTGTGGAATGATGTGTGGAATTATGTGCGGAATGATGTGGTGGAATGATGTGTTTAATGATGTGTGGAATGAGGTTTGCAATGATGTGTGGAATGATGCATGGAATGATGTGTGCAATGATGAGTGGATTGATGTGAAAACGAATTGTGCAATGATGTGTGGAATGACGAGCGGAATGATGTATGGAATGATGTATGGAATGATGTTTCGAATGAGCTGTGGAATGATGTGTGGAACGATTTGTGGAGTGAGGTGTGGAATGATGTGGAAATGATGTGTGGAATGATGTGTGGAAGGATGTGTGCAATGAGATTTGTAATGATATGTTGAATGATGTGTGGAATGATGTGTGGAATGATCAGTGGAATGATGTGTGGAATGATGTTTGGAATGATGTTTAGAACGAGGTGTGGAATGATGTGTTGGATGATTTGTGGAATGATGTGTGGAATGAAATGTGGAATGATTTTTGGAATGAAGTGTGGAGTGATGTGTAGAATGTGGTCTGGAAAGATGGGTGGAAAGATGTGTGGAATGACGGGTGTAAAGAGTTGTGGAATGATGCGTGGAATGATGTGAGGAATGATGTGTGGAATGAGGTTTGGAATGATGTTTGGAAAGATGTGAGGAATGATGTGTGGAATGACGGGTGGAATGATTTGTGGAATGATGTGTGGAATTATGTGCGGAATGATGTGGTGGAATGATGTGTTTAATGATGTGTGGAATGAGGTTTGCAATGATGTGTGGAATGATGCATGGAATGATGTGTGCAATGATGAGTGGATTGATGTGAAAACGAATTGTGCAATGATGTGTGGAATGATGAGTGGAATGATGTGTGGAATGAGGTGTGGAATGATGTGTGGAATGATGTGTGGAATGATGTGTGGATTGATGTGCGGATTCAGGAGTGGAATGAAATGTGAAATGATGTGCGGAATGATGTGTGGGATGATGTGTGGAATGATGTGTGTACTGATGTGTAGAATGATGTGTGGAATGATGAGTGGAATCATGTGTGGAATGATGTGTGGAATAATGTGTGGAATGAGGTTTGCAATGATGTGTGGAATGTTGTGTGGAATGAGGTTTGGAATGATGTGCGTAATGATGTGTGTAATGATGTGTGGAAGGATGTGTGGAATGATATGTGGAATGATGTGTGTAATGATGTGTCGGATGATGTGTGTCATGATGTGTGGGATGATGTGTAGAATGGTGTGTGGAATGCTATATGAAATGATGTGTGGAATGATGTGTGGAATAATGTGTGGAATGAGGTTTGGAATGATGCGTGGAATGTTTTGTGGAACGAGGTTTGGAATGATGTGTGTAATGAGTTGTGCAATGAAGTTTGGAATGAGGCGAGAAATCAACTGTGGAATGAAGATGTGGAATGGTCTGTGGAATGATGTGTGGAATGATGTTTAGAATGAGGTGTGGAATTATGTGAGGAATGAGTTGTGGAATGAGGTTTGGAATGATTTGTGGAATGAGATGTGGAATGATGTGTGGCATGATGTGTGGAATGATGCGTGGAATGATGTGTGGAATGATGTGTGGTATGATGTGTGGAATGATGTGTGGAATTAGGTGTGGAATGATGTTTAGAATGAGGTGTGGAATGAAGTGTGGAATGATGTGTGGAATAATATGTGGAATGATGTGTGGAATGATGTTTGGATTGAGGTGTGGAATGATATTTGGAATGATGTGTGGAATGATGTGTGGGATGATGTGTGGAATAATGTGTGGAATGAGGTTTGGAATGATGTGAGGAATGTTTTGCGGAATGAGGTTTGGAATGATGTGTGGAATGATGTGTGGAATGAGGTGTGGAATGTCGTGTGGAATGAGTTGTGCAATGAAGTGTGGAATGAGGCGAGGAATCAACT
This sequence comes from Pristiophorus japonicus, assembly GCF_044704955.1. NCBI lineage: Eukaryota > Metazoa > Chordata > Chondrichthyes > Pristiophoridae > Pristiophorus > Pristiophorus japonicus. The sequence goes on along the minus strand of NC_092005.1, from coordinate 7,591,025 downwards.
GTGGAATGATGTGTGGAATGGTCTGTGGAATGATGAGTGGAATGATGTTTAGAATGAGGTGTAGAATTATGTGAGGAACGAGTTGTGGAATGAGGTTTGGAATGATTTGTGGAATGAGATGTGGAATGATGTGTGGCAATATGTGTGGAATGATGCGTGGAATGATGTGTGGAATGGTGTGTGGAATGATGTGTGGAATGAGGTGTGGAATGAAGTGTGGAATGGTTTGTGGAATGATGTGTAGAATGAGGTGTAGAATGATGTCTGGAATGATGTGTGGAATGAGGTTTGGAATGATGTGTGGAATGATGTGTGGAATGATCTGTGGAATGATGTGTGGAATGATGTGTGGAATGATGTTTGGAATGAGGTGTGGAATGATGTGTGCAATGATTTGTGGAATGAGGTGTGGAATGATGTGTGGAATGATGTGTGGAATGATGTGTGGAATGAGGTTTGTAATGATATGTTGAATGATGTGTGGGATGATGTGTGGAATGAGGTTTGTGATGATATGTTGAATGATGTGTGGGATGATGTGTGGAATGGTGTTTGGAATGATGTTTAGAACGAGGTGTGGAATGATGTCTGGGATGATGTGTGGTATGATGAGTGGAATGATGTGCGGAAGGATGTGTGGAATGATGTGTTGAATGATGTTTGGAATGAAATGTGGAATGATTTGTAGAATGAGGTGTGGAATGATGTGTTGAATGATATGTTGAATGATGTGTGGAATGATTTCTGCAATGATGTGTGGAATGAGGTGTGATATGATGTGTGGAATTATGTGTGGATTGATGAGTGGATTGATGTGTGGATTCAGGTGTGGAATGATATGTGGAATGATGTGTGGAATGATGTGTGGAATGATGTGTGGAATGATGAGTGGAATGATGTGCGAAAGGATGTGTGGAATGAGGTGTGAAATGATGTGTGGAATAATATGTAGAATGATGTGTGGAATGAGGTGTTGAATGATGTGTGCAATGATGTGTGGTACGATGAGTGGAATGATGTGCGGAAGGATGTGTGGAATGAGGTGTGAAATGATGTGTGGAATAATATGTAGAATGATGTGTGGAATGAGGTGTTGAATGATGTGTGGAATGATGTGTGGAATGATGTGTTAAATGATGTTTGGAATGATGTGTGGAATGATGTGTAGAATGTGGTGTGGAATGATGTGTTGAATGATGTGTTGAATGATGTGTGGAATGATTTTTGCAATGATGTGTGGAATGAGGTGTTATATGAAGTGTGGAATTATGTGTGGAATGATGTGTGGATTGATGTGTGGATTCAGGTGTGGAATGATGTGTGGAATTAGGTTTGGAATTATGCGTGGAATGATGTGTGGAATGATGGGTGGAATGATGTGTGGAATTATGTATGGATTGATGTGAGACGAATTGTGCAATGATGTGTGGAATGACGAGCGGAATGATGTCTGGAAGGATGTGTGGAATGAGGTTTGTAATGACATGTTGAATCATGTGTGGAATGATGTGTGGAATGATCAGTGGAATGATGTGTGGAATGATGTTTGGAATGATGTTTAGAACGAGGTGTGGAATGATGTGTTGGATGGTTTGTGGATTGATGTGTGGAATGAAATGTGGAATGATGTTTGGAATGAAGTGTGGAGTGATGTGTGGAATGAGGTCTGGAAAGATGGGTGGAATGATGTGTGGAATGACGGGTTGAATGAGTTGTGGAATGATGCTTGGAATGATGTGAGGAATGATGTGTGGAATGACGGGTGGAATGAGTTGTTGAATGAAGTTTGGAATGATGTGCGGAATGATGTGGTGGAATGATGTGTTTAATGATGTGTGGAATGAGGTTTGGAATGATGTGTGAAATGGTGTGTGGAATGATGTGTGGAATGATTTGTGGAATGATGTTTGGAATGATGTATGGAATGATGCGTGTAATGAGGTTTGGAATGATATGTGGAATGATGTTTGGAATGATCTGTGGAATGAGGCTTGGAATGATGTGTGGAATGATGTGTGGAATGACGTGTGGAATGACGTGTGGAATGATGTGTGGAATGATGTGTGGAATGATGTGTGGAATGATGTGTGGATTGACGTGTGGAATGATGTGTGGAATGATGTGTGGAATGATGTTTATAATGAGGTGTGGAATGAAGTGTGAAATTATTTGTGGAATGAGGTGTGGTGTGATGTATGGAATGATGGGTGGAATGATGAGTGGAATGATGTGCGAAAGGATGTGTGGAATGAGGTGTGACATGATGTGTGGAATAATATGTAGAATGATGTGTGGAATGAGGTGTTTAATGATGTGTGGAATGATGTGCGGTATGATGAGTGGAATGATGTGCGGAAGGATGTGTGGAATGAGGTGTGAAATGATGTGTGGAATAATATGTAGAATGATGTGTGGAATGAGGTGTTGAATGATGTGTGGAATGATGTGTGGAATGATGTGTTGAATGATGTTTGGAATGATGTGTGGAATGATGTGTAGAATGTGGTGTGGAATGATGTGTTGAATGATGTGTTGAATGATGTGTGGAATGATTTTTGCAATGATGTGTGGAATGAGGTGTTATATGAAGTGTGGAATTATGTGTGGAATGATGTGTGGATTGATGTGTGGATTCAGGTGTGGAATGATGTGTGGAATTAGGTTTGGAATTATGCGTGGAATGATGTGTGGAATGATGGGTGGAATGATGTGTGGAATTATGTATGGTTTGATGTGAGACGAATTGTGCAATGATGTGTGGAATGACGAGCGGAATGATGTCTGGAAGGATGTGTGGAATGAGGTTTGTAATGACATGTTGAATCATGTGTGGAATGATGTGTGGAATGATCAGTGGAATGATGTGTGGAATGATGTTTGGAATGATGTTTAGAACGAGGTGTGGAATGATGTGTTGGATGGTTTGTGGAATGATGTGTGGAATGAAATGTGGAATGATGTTTGGAATGAAGTGTGGAGTGATGTGTGGAATGAGGTCTGGAAAGATGGGTGGAATGATGTGTGGAATGACGGGTTGAATGAGTTGTGGAATGATGCGTGGAATGATGTGAGGAATGATGTGTGGAATGACGGGTGGAATGAGTTGTTGAATGAAGTGTGGAATGATGTGCGGAATGATGTGGTGGAATGATGTGTTTAATGATGTGTGGAATGAGGTTTGGAATGATGTGTGAAATGGTGTGTGGAATGATGTGTGGAATGATTTGTGGAATGATGTTTGGAATGATGTATGGAATGATGCGTGTAATGAGGTTTGGAATGATATGTGGAATGATGTTTGGAATGATCTGTGGAATGAGGCTTGGAATGATGTGTGGAATGATGTGTGGAATGACGTGTGGAATGACGTGTGGAATGATGTGTGGAATGATGTGTGGAATGATGTGTGGAATGATGTGTGGATTGACGTGTGGAATGATGTGTGGAATGATGTGTGGAATGATGTTTATAATGAGGTGTGGAATGAAGTGTGAAATTATTTGTGGAATGAGGTGTGGTATGATGTATGGAATGATGGGTGGAATGATGAGTGGAATGATGTGCGAAAGGATGTGTGGAATGAGGTGTGACATGATGTGTGGAATAATATGTAGAATGATGTGTGGAATGAGGTGTTGAATGATGTGTGGAATGATGTGCGGTATGATGAGTGGAATGATGTGCGGAAGGATGTGTGGAATGAGGTGTGAAATGATGTGTGGAATAATATGTAGAATGATGTGTGGAATAAGGTGTTGAATGATGTGTGGAATGATGTATGGAATGATGTGTTGAATGATGTTTGGAATGATGTGTGCAATGATGTGTAGAATGTGGTGTGGAATGATGTGTTGAATGATGTGTTGAATGATGTGTGGAATGACTTTTGCAATGATGTGTGGAATGAGGTGTTATATGATGTGTGGAATTATGTGTGGAATGATGTGTGGATTGATGTGTGGATTCAGGTGTGGAATGATGTGTGGAATTAGGTGTGGAATTATGCGTGGAATGATGTGTGGAATGATGCGTGGAATGATGTGAGACGAATTGTGCAATGATGTGTGGAATGACGAGCGGAATGATGTCTGGAAGGATGTGTGGAATGAGGTTTCTAATGAAATGTTGAATCATGTGTGGAATGATGTGTGGAATGATCAGTGGAATGATGTGTGGAATGATGTTTGGAATGATGTTTAGAACGAGGTGTGGAATGATGTGTTGGATGATTTGTGGAATGATGTGTGGAATGAAATGTGGAATGATGTTTGGAATGAAGTGTGGAGTGTTGTGTGGAATAAGGTCTGGAAAGATGGGTGGAATGATGTGTGGAATGACGGGTTGAATGTGTTGTGGAATGATGCGTGGAATGATGTGTGGAATGATGTGTGGAATGAGGTTTGGAATGATGTTTGGAAAGATGTGAGGCATGATGTGTGGAATGACGGGTGGAATGAGTTGTTGAATGATGTGTGGAATGATGTGCGGAATGATGTGGTGGAATGATGTGTTTAATGATGTGTGGAATGAGGTTTGGAATGATGTGTGAAATGGTGTGTGGAATGATGTGTGGAATGATTTGTGGAATGATGTTTGGAATGATGTATGGAATGATGCGTGTAATGAGGTTTGAAATGATATGTGGAATGATGTTTGGAATGATCTGTGGAATGAGGCTTGGAATGATGTGTGGAATGATGTGTGGAAGGACGTGTGGAATGACGTGTGGAATGATGTGTGGAATGATGTGTGGAATGATGTGTGGAATGATGTTTGGATTGACGTGTGGAATGATGTGTGGAATGATGTGTGGAATGATGTTTATAATGAGGTGAGGAATGATGTGTGAAATTATTTGTGGAATGAGGTGTGGTATGATGTATGGAATGATGGGTGGAATGATGAGTGCAATGATGTGCGAAAGGATGTGTGGAATGAGGTGTGAAATGATGTTTGGAATAATATGTAGAATGATGTGTGGAATGAGGTGTTGAATGATGTGTGGAATGATGTGTGGTATGATGAGTGGAATGATGTGCGGAAGGATGTGTGGAATGAGGTGTGAAATGATGTGTGGAATAATATGTAGAATGATGTGTGGAATAAGGTGTTGAATGATGTGTGGAATGATGTATGGAATGATGTGTTGAATGATGTTTGGAATGATGTGTGGAATGATGTGTAGAATGTGGTGTGGAATGATGTGTTGAATGATGTGTTGAATGATGTGTGGAATGATTTTTGCAATGATGTGTGGAATGAGGTGTTATATGATGTGTGGAATTATGTGTGGAATGATGTGTGTATTGATGTGTGGATTCAGGTGTGGAATGATGTGTGGAATTAGGTGTGGAATTATGCGTGGAATGATGTGTGGAATGATGCGTGGAATGATGTGTGGAATTATGTGTGGATTGATGTGAGACGAATTGTGCAATGATGTGTGGAATGACGAGCGGAATGATGTCTGGAAGGATGTGTGGAATGAGGTTTGTAATGATATGTTGAATGATGTGTGGAATGATGTGTGGAATGATCAGTGGAATGATGTGTGGAATGATCAGTGGAATGATGTGTGGAATGATGTTTGGAATGATGTTTAGAACGAGGTGTGGAATGATGTTTTGGATGATTTGTGGAATGATGTGTGGAATGAAATGTGGAATGATGTTTGGAATGAAGTGTGGAGTGATGTGTAGAATGAGGTCTGGAAAGATGGGTGGAATGATGTGTGGAATGACGGGTTGAATGAGCTGTGGAATGATGCGTGGAATGATGTGTGGAAGGATGTGTGGAATGAGGTTTGGAATGATGTTTGGAAAGATGTGAGGAATGATGTGTGGAATGACGGGTGGAATGAGTTGTTGAATGATGTGTGGAATGATGTGCGGAATGATGTGGTGGAATGCTGTGTTTAATGATGTGTGGAATGAGGTTTAGAATGATGTGTGAAATGGTGTGTGGAATGATGTGTGGAATGATTTGTGGAATGATGTTTGGAATGATGTATGGAATGATGCGTGGAATGAGGTTTGGAATGATATGTGGAATGATGTTTATAATGATCTGTGGAATGAGGCTTGGAATGATGTGTGGAATGATGTGTGGAATGACGTGTGGAATGACGTGTGGAATGATGTGTGGAATGATGTGCGGAATGATGTGTGGAATGATGTGTGGATTGACGTGTGGAATGGTGTGTGGAATGATGTGTGGAATGAAGTTTATAATGAGGTGTGGAATGATGTGTGAAATTATTTGTGGAATGTGGTGTGGAATGATTTGTGGAATGATGTGTGGAATGAAGTGTGGAAGGATGTGTGGAATGAGGTTTGTCGTGATATTTTGAATGATGTGTAGGATGATGTGTGGAATGATTTGTGTAATGAGGTTTGGAATGATGCGTGGAATGATGTGTGGAATCAATTGTGCAATGATGTGTGGAATGTGGTGTGAAATGATGTGTGGAACGATGTGTGGAACGACGTTGGATTGATGTGTGGATTTAGGTGTGAAATGATGTGTGGAATGATGTGTGGAATGATGTGTGGAATGTTGTGTGGAATGATGTCTGGAATGATGTGTGGAATGATGTGTGGATTGATGTGTAGAATGATGTGTGGAATGAGGTTTGGAACGATGTTTGGAAAGATGTGAGGAATGATGTGTGGAATGACGGGTGGAATGAGTTGTTGAATGATGTGTGGAATGATGTGCGGAATGATGTGGTGGAATGCTGTGTTTAATGATGTGTGGAATGAGGTTTGGAATGATGTGTGAAATGATATGTGGAATGATGTGTGGAATGATTTGTGGAATGATGTTTGGAATGATGTATGGAATGATGCGTGGAATGAGTATTGGAATGATATGTGGAATGATGTTTGGAATGATCTGTGGAATGAGACTTGGAATGATGTGTGGAATGATGTGTGGAATGACGTGTGGAATGACGTGTGGAATGATGTGTGGAATGATGTGTGGAATGATGTGTGGATTGACGTGTGGAATGATGTGTGGAATGATGTGTGGAATGAAGTTTATAATGAGGTGTGGAATGATGTGTGAAATTATTTGTGGAATGAGGTGTGGAATGATTTGTGGAATGATGTGTGGAATGAAGTGTGGAAGGATGAGTGGAATGAGGTTTGTCGTGATATTTTGAATGATGTGTAGGATGATGTGTGGAATGATTTGTGTAATGAGGTTTGGAATGATGCGTGGAATGATGTTTGGAATCAATTGTGCAATGATGTGTGGAATGAGGTGTGAAGTGATGTGTGGAACGATGTGTGGAACGACGTTGGATTGATGTGTGGATTTAGGTGTGAAATGATGTGTGGAATGATGTGTGGAATGATGTGTGGAATGTTGTGTGGAATGATGTATGGAATGATGTGTGGAATGATGTGTGGATTGATGTGTAGAATGATGTGTGGAATGACGTGTGGAATGATGTGTGGAATGAGGTCTGGAATGATGTGTGGATTGATCTGTGGAATTAGGTGTGGAATTATGTGTGGAATGATGTGTGGAATGATGCGTGGAATGATGTGTGGAATGATGTCTGGATTGATGTGAGAACGAATTGTGCAATGATGTGTGGAATGATGAGCGGAATGATGTATGGAATGATGTGTGGAATGATGCTTAGAATGAGCTGTGGAATGATATATGGAATGATGTGTGGCAGGATGTGTGGAATGAGCTTTGTAATGATATGTTGAATGATGTGTGGAATGATGTGTGGAATGATCAGTGGAATGATGTTTGGAATGATGTTTAGAACGAGGTCTGGAATGATGTGTGGGATGATTTGTGGAATGATATGTGGAATGAAATGTGGAATGATGTTTGGAATGAAGTGTGGAATGATGTGTAGAATGAGGTATGGAATGATGGGTGGAATGATGTGTGGAATGACGGGTGGAATGAGTTGTGGAATGATGTCAGGAATAATGTGTGGAATGACGGGTGGAATGAATTGTGGAATGATGTGTGGAATGATGTGCGGAATGATGTGGTGGAATGATGTGTTTAATTATGGGTGGAATGAGGTTTGGAATGATGTGTGAAATGTTGTGTGGAATGATGTATGGAATGATTTGTGGAATGATGTTTGGAATGATCTGTGGAATGAGGTTTGGAATGATGTGTGGAATGATGTGTGGAATGACCTGTGGAATGAGTTGTGGAATGATGTGTGGAATGATGTGTGGAATGATGTGTGGATTGACGTGTGGAATGATGTGTGGAATGATGTGTGTAATGATGCCAAGAATGATGCGTGGAATCATGTGTGGATTGATGTGAGAATGAATTGTGCAATGATGTGTGGAATGATGAGTGGAATGATGTGTGGAATGAGGTGTGGAATGATGTTTATAATGAGGTGTGGAACGATGTGTGGAATTATTTGTGGAATGAGGTTTGGAATGATGTGTGGAATGATGTGTGGAATGACATGTGGAATGAGTTGTGGAATGATGTGTGGAATGATGTGTGGAATGATGTGTGGATTGACGTGTGGAATGATGTGTGGAATGATGTGTGTAATGATGCCAAGAATGATGCGTGGAATCATGTATGGATTGATGTGAGAATGAATTGTGCAATGATGTGTGGAATGATGAGTGGAATGATGTGTGGAATGAGGTGTGGAATGATGTTTATAATGAGCTGTGGAACGATGTGTGGAATTATTTGTGGAATGTGGTGTGGAATGATGTGTGGAATGATGTGTGGAATGAAGGGTGGAAGGATGTGTGGAAGGATGTGTGGAATGAGGTTTGTAATGCTTTGTTCAATGATGTGTCGGATGATGTGTGGAATGATTTGTGGAATGATGCTTGGAATGATGCGTGGAATGCTGTGAGGAATGAATTGTGGATTATGTATGGAATGTTGTGAAGAATGATGTGTGGAATGATGTGTGGAATGATGTGTGGAATAATGTGTGGATTGAGGTTTGGTATGATTTGTGGAATCCATAATGGAATGACGTGTGGAATGATGTGTGGAAAGACGGGTGGATTGTGCTGTGGAATGATGCGTGGTATGATGTGTGGAATGATGTTTAGAATGAGGTGTGGAATGATGTCTGGAATGATGTGTGGAATGAGGTGTGGAATGATGTGTGGAATGATGCGTGGAATGATGTGTGGAAGGATGTGTGAATGAGGTTTGGAATGATGTTTGGAAAGAAGTGAGGAATGATGTGTGGAATGACGGGTGGAAATAGTTGTTGAATGATGTGTGGAATGATGTGCGGAATGATGTGGTGGAATGATGTGTTTAATGATGTGTGGAATGAGGTTTGGAATGATGTGTGAAATGTTGTGTGAAATGATGTGTGGAATGATTTGTGGAATGATGTTTGGAATGATGTATGGAATGATGCGTGGAATGAGGTTTGGAATGATATGTGGAATGATGTTTGGAATGATCTGTGGAATGAGGCTTGGAATGATGTGTGGAATGATGTGTGGAATGACGTGTGGAATGACGTGTGGAATGATGTGTGGAATGATGTGTGGATTGGCGTGTGAAATGATGTGTGGAATGATGTTTATAATGAGGTGTGGAATGATGTGTGAAATTATTTGTGGAATGAGCTGAGAATGATGTGTGGAATGATGTGTGGAATGATGTGTGGAATGATGTGTGGAATGATGTGTGGTATGATGAGTGGAATGATGTGCGGAAGGATGTGTGGAATGAGGTGTGAAATGATGTGTGGATTAATATGTAGAATGATGTGTGGAATGAGGTGTTGAATGATGTGTGGAATGATGTGTGGAATGATGTGTTGAATGATGTTTGGAATGATGTGTGGAATGATGTGTAGAATGTGGTGTGGAATGATGTGTTGAATGATGTGTTGAATGATGTGTGGAATGATTTTTGCAAAGATGTGTGGAATGAGGTGTTATATGATGTGTGGAATTATGTGTGTAATGATGTGTGGATTGATGTGTGGATTCAGGTGTGGAATGATGTGTGGAATTAGGTGTGGAATTATGCGTGGAATGATGTGTGGAATGATGCGTGGAATGATGTGTGGAATTATGTTTGGATTGATGTGAAACGAATTGTGCGATGATGTGTGGAATGACGAGCGGAATGATGTTTAGAACGAGGTGTGGAATGATGTTTTGGATGATTTGTGGAATGATGTGTGGAATGAAATGTGGAATGATGTTTGGAATGAAGTGTGGAGTGATGTGTAGAATGAGGTCTGGAAAGCTGGGTGGAATGATGTATGGAATGACGGGTTGAATGAGTTGTGGAATGATGTGTGGAATGATGTTTGGAAAGATGTGAGGAATGATGTGTGGAATGACGGGTGGAATGAGTTGTTGAATGATGTGTGGAATGATGTGCGGAATGTTGTGGTGGAATGATGTGTTTAATGATGTGTGGAATGAGGTTTGGAATGATGTGTGAAATGGTGTGTGGAATGATGTGTGGAATGACTTGTGGAATGATGTTTGGAATGATGTATGGAATGATGCGTGGAATGAGGTTTGGAATGATATGTGGAATGATGTTTGGAATGATCTGTGGAATGAGGCTTGGAATGATGTGTGGAATGATGTGTGGAATGACGTGTGGAATGACGTGTGGAATGATGTGTGGAATGATGTGTGGAATGATGTGTGGAATGATGTGTGGATTGACTTGTGGATTGATGTGTGCAATGATGTGTGGAATGAAGTTTATAATGAGGTGTGGAATGATGTGTGAAATTATTTGTGGAATGAGGTGTGGAATGATTTGTGGAATGATGTGTGGAATGAAATGTGGAAGGATGTGTGGAATGAGGTTTGTCGTGATATTTTGAATGATGTGTAGGATGATGTGTGGAATGATTTGTGTAATGAGGTTTGGAATGATGCGTGGAATGATGTGTGGAATCAATTGTGCAATGATGTGTGGAATGAGGTGTGAAGTGATGTGTGGAATGAGGTCTGGAATGATGTGTGGAATGATCTGTGGAATTAGGTGTGGAATTATGTGTGGAATGATGTGTGGAATGATGCGTGGAATGATGTGTGGAATTATGTGTGGATTGATGTGAGACGAATTGTGCAATGATGTGTGGAATGACGAGCGGAATGATGTCTGGAAGGATGTGTGGAATGATGTGTGGATTGATGTGTAGAATGATGTGTGGAATGAGGTGTGGAATGATGTGTGGAATGAGGTCTGGAATGATGTGTGGAATGATCTGTGGAATTAGGTGTGGAATTATGTGTGGAATGATGTGTGGAATGATGCGTGGAATGATGTGTGCAATTATGTGTGGATTGATGTGAGACGAATTGTGCAATGATGTGTGGAATGACGAGCGGAATGATGTCTGGAAGGATGTGTGGAATGAGGTTTGTAATGATATGTTGAATGATGTGTGGAATGATGTGTGGAATGATCAGTGGAATGATGTGTGGATTGATGTTTGGAATGATGTTTAGAACGAGGTGTGGAATGATGTATTGAATGATTTGTGGAATGATGTGTGGAATGAAATGTGGAATGATGTTTGGAATGAAGTGTGGAGTGATGTGTAGAATGAGGTCTGGAAAGATGGGTGGAATGATGTGTGGAATGACGGGTTGAATGAGTTGTGGAATGATGCGTGGAATGATGTGTGGAACGATGTGTGGAATGAGGTTTGGAATGATGTGTGGAATGATGCGTGGAATGATGTGTGGAATTATGTGTGGATTGATGTGAGACGAATTGTGCAATGATGTGTGGAATGACGAGCGGAATGATGTCTGGAAGGATGTGTGGAATGAGGTTTGTAATGACATGTTGAATGATGTGTGTAATGATGTGTGGAATGATCAGTGGAATGATGTGTGGAATGATGTTTGGAATGATGTTTAGAACGAGGTGTGGAATGATGTGTTGGATGATTTGTAGAATGATGTGTGGAATGAAATGTGGAATCATGTTTGGAATGAAGTGTGGAATGATGTGTTGGATGATGTGTGGAATGATGTGTGAATGAGGTTTGGAATGATGTTTGGAAAGATGTGAGGAATGATGTGTGGAATGACGGGTGGAATGAGTTGTTGAATGATGTGTGGAATGATGTGCGGAATGATGTGGTGGAATGCTGTGTTTAATGATGAGTGGAATGAGGTTTGGAATGATGTGTGAAATGGTGTGTGGAATGATGTGTGGAATGATTTGTGGAATGATGTTTGGAATGATGTATGGAATGATGCGTGGAATGAGTATTGGAATGATATGTGGAATGATGTTTGGAATGATCTGTGGAATGAGGCTTGGAATGATGTGTGGAATGATGTGTGGAATGACGTGTGGAATGACGTGTGGAATGATGTGTGGAATGATGTGTGGAATGATGTGTGGAATGATGTGTGGATTGACGTGTGGAATGATGTGTGGAATGATGTGTAGAATGAAGTTTATAATGAGGTGTGGAATGATGTGTGAAATTATTTGTGGAATGAGGTGTGGAATGATTTCTGGAATGATGTGTGGAATGAAGTGTGGAAGGATGAGTGGAATGAGGTTTGTCGTGATATTTTGAATGATGTGTAGGATGATGTGTGGAATGATTTGTGTAATGAGGTTTGGAATGATGCGTGGAATGATGTGTGGAATCAATTGTGCAATGATGTGTGGAATGAGGTGTGAAGTGATGTGTGGAACGATGTGTGGAACGACGTTGGATTGATGTGTGGATTTAGGTGTGAAATGATGTGTGGAATGATGTGTGGAATGATGTGTGGAATGTTGTGTGGAATGATGTATGGAATGATGTGTGGAATGATGTGTGGATTGATGTGTAGAATGATGTGTGGAATGAGGTGTGGAATGATGTGTGGAATGAGGTCTGGAATGATGTGTGGATTGATCTGTGGAATTAGGTGTGGAATTATGTGTGGAATGATGTGTGGAATGATGCGTGGAATGATGTGTGGAATGATGTCTGGATTGATGTGAGAACGAATTGTGCAATGATGTGTGGAATGATGAGCGGAATGATGTATGGAATGATGTGTGGAATGATGTTTAGAATGAGCTGTGGAATGATATATGGAATGATGTGTGGCAGGATGTGTGGAATGAGGTTTGTAATGATATGTTGAATGATGTGTGGAATGATGTGTGGAATGATCAGTGGAATGATGTTTGGAATGATGTTTAGAACGAGGTCTGGAATGATGTGTGGGATGATTTGTGGAATGATATGTGGAATGAAATGTGGAATGTTGTTTGGAATGAAGTGTGGAATGATGTGTAGAATGAGGTATGGAATGATGGGTGGAATGATGTGTGGAATGACGGGTGGAATGAGTTGTGGAATGATGTCAGGAATAATGTGTGGAATGACGGGTGGAATGAATTGTGGAATGATGTGTGGAATGATGTGCGGAATGATGTGGTGGAATGAGGTGTTTAATTATGGGTGGAATGAGGTTTGGAATGATGTGTGAAATGTTGTGTGGAATGATGTATGGAATGTTTTGTGGAATGATGTTTGGAATGATGTATGGAATGATGCGTGGAATGAGGTTTGGAATGATATGTGGAATGATGTGTGGAATGATCTGTGGAATGAGGTTTGGAATGATGTGTGGAATGATGTGTGGAATGACGTGTGGAATGACATGTGGAATGAGTTGTGGAATGATGTGTGGAATGATGTGTGGAATGATGTGTGGATTGACGTGTGGAATGATGTGTGGAATGATGTGTGTAATGATGCCAAGAATGATGCGTGGAATCATGTGTGGATTGATGTGAGAATGAATTGTGCAATGATGTGTGGAATGATGAGTGGAATGATGTGTGGAATGAGGTGTGGAATGATGTTTATAATGAGGTGTGGAACGATGTGTGGAATTATTTGTGGAATGTGGTGTGGAATGATGTGTGGAATGATGTGTGGAATGAAGGGTGGAAGGATGTGTGGAAGGATGTGTGGAATGATGCTTGGAATGATGCGTGGAATGCTGTGAGGAATGAATTGTGGATTATGTATGGAATGTTGTGAAGAATCATGTGTGGAATGATGTGTGGAATGATGTGTGGAATAATGTGTGGAATGAGGTTTGGTATGATTTGTGGAATCCTAAATGGAGTGACGTGTGGAAAGACGGGTGGATTGTGCTGTGGAATGATGCGTGGTATGATGTGTGGAATGATGTTTAGAATGAGGTGTGGAATGATGTCTGGAATGATGTGTGGAATGAGGTGTGGAATGATATGTGGAATGATGTGTGGAATTAGATGTGGAATGAGGTGTGGAATGATGTGTTGATTAATGTGTGGAATGAGGTTTGGAATGTTGGGTGAAATGATGTTTGGAATAATGTTTCGAATGATGTTTGGAATGATGTGTAGAATGAGTGTGTAATGGTGGGTGGAATGATGTGTGGAATGATGTGTGGAATGATTTGTGGAAGGATGTGTGGAATGATGCGTGGAATGAGGTGTGGAATGATATGTGGAATGATTTGTGCAATGATGTGTGGAATGAGGTATGGAATGATGTATGGAACGATGTGTGGAATGATGTGTGGAATAATGTGTAGAATGATATGTGGAATGATTTGTGCAATGATGTGTGGAATGAGGTGTGGAATGATGTATGGAACGATGTGTGGAATGATGTGTGGAATAATGTGTGGAATGAGGTTTGGAATGATGTGTGGAATGATGATTGGAATGATATGTGGAATGATGTGTGGAAGGATATGTGGATTGATGTCTGGAATATATTGAGGAATGATATTAGGAATGATTTGTGCAATGATGTGTGGAATGAGGTGTGGAATGATGTGTGGAATAATATGTAGAATGATGTGTGGAATGAGGTGTTGAATGATGTGTGGAATGATGTGTGGAATGATGTGTTGAATGATGTTTGGCATTATGTGTGGAATGATGTGTAGAATGTGGTGTGGAATGATGTGTTGAATGATGTGTTGAATGATGTGTGGAATGATTTTTGCAATGATGTGTGGAATGAGGTGTTATATGATGTGTGGAATTATGTGTGGAATGATGTGTGGATTGATGTGTGGATTCAGGTGTGGAATGATGTGTGGAATTAGGTGTGGAATCATGCGTGGAATGATGTGTGGAATGATGCGTGGAATGATGTGTGGAATTATGTGTGGATTGATGTGAGACGAATTGTGCAATGATGTGTGGAATGACGAGCGGAATGATGTCTGGAAGGATGTGTGGAATGAGGTTTGTAATGACATGTTGAATGATGTGTGTAATGATGTGTGGAATGATCAGTGGAATGATGTGTGGAATGATGTTTGGAATGATGTTTAGAACGAGGTGTGGAATGATGTGTTGGATGATTTGTGGAATGATGTGTGGAATGAAATGTGGAATCATGTTTGGAATGAAGTGTGGAATGATGTGTTGGATGATGTGTGGAATGATGTGTGAATGAGGTTTGGAATGATGTTTGGAAAGATGTGAGGAATGATGTGTGGAATGACGGGTGGAATGAGTTGTTGAATGATGTGTGGAATGATGTGCGGAATGATGTGGTGGAATGATGTGTTTAATGATGTGTGGAATGAGGTTTGGAATGATGTGTGAAATGTTGTGTGAAATGATGTGTGGAATGATTTGTGGAATGATATTTGGAATGATGTATGGAATGATGCGTGGAATGAGGTTTGGAATGATATGTGGAATGATGTTTGGAATGATCTGTGGAATGAGGCTTGGAATGATGTGTGGAATGATGTGTGGATGACGTGTGGAATGACGTGTGGAATGATGTGTGGAATGATGTGTGGAATGATGTGTGGAATGATGTGAGGATTGGCGTGTGGAATGATGTGTGGAATGATGTGTGGAATGATGTTTATAATGAGGTGTGGAATGATGTGTGAAATTATTTGTGGAATGAGCTGAGAATGATGTATGGAATGATGTGTGGAATGATGAGTGGAATGATGTGTGGAATGATGTGTGGTATGATGAGTGGAATGATGTGCGGAAGGATGTGTGGAATGAGGTGTGAAATGATGTGTGGAATAATATGTAGAATGATGTGTGGAATGAGGTGTTGAATGATGTGTGGAATGATGTGTGGAATGATGTGTTGAATGATGTTTGGAATGATGTGTGGAATGATGTGTAGAATGTGGTGTGGAATGATGTGTTGAATGATGTGTTGAATGATGTTTGGAATGATGTGTGGAATGATGTGTAGAATGTGGTGTGGAATGATGTGTTGAATGATGTGTTGAATGATGTGTGGAATGATTTTTGCAATGATGTGTGGAATGAGGTGTTATATGATGTGTGGAATTATGTGTGTAATGATGTGTGGATTGATGTGTGGATTCAGGTGTGGAATGATGTGTGGAATTAGGTGTGGAATTATGCGTGGAATGATGTGTGGAATGATGCGTGGAATGATGTGTGGAATTATGTGTGGATTGATGTGAAACGAATTGTGCGATGATGTGTGGAATGACGAGCGGAATGATGTCTGGAAGGATGTGTGGAATGAGGTTTGTAATGATATGTTGAATGATGTGTGGAATGATGTGTGGAATGATCAGTGGAATGATGTGTGGAATGATGTTTGGAATGATGTTTAGAACGAGGTGTGGAATGATGTTTTGGATGATTTGTGGAATGATGTGTGGAATGAAATGTGGAATGATGTTTGGAATGAAGTGTGGAGTGATGTGTGGAATGAGGTCTGGAAAGATGGGTGGAATGATGTGTGGAATGACGGGTTGAATGAGTTGTGCAATGATGCGTGGAATGATGTGTGGAATGATGTGTGGAATGAGGTTTGGAATGATGTTTGGAAAGATGTGAGGAATGATGTGCGAAATGACGGGTGGAATGAGTTGTTGAATGATGTGTGGAATGATGTGCGGAATGTTGTGGTGGAATGATGTGTTTAATGATGTGTGGAATGAGGTTTGGAATGATGTGTGAAATGGTGTGAGGAATGATGTGTGGAATGATTTGTGGAATGATGTTTGGAATGATGTATGGAATGATGCGTGGAATGAGGTTTGGAATGATATGTGGAATGATGTTTGGAATGATCTGTGGAATGAGGCTTGGAATGATGTGTGGAATGATGTGTGGAATGACGTGTGGAATGACGTGTGGAATGATGTGTGGAATGATGTGTGGAATGATGTGTGGAATGATGTGTGGATTGACTTGTGGAATGATGTGTGGAATGATGTGTGGAATGAAGTTTATAATGAGGTGTGGAATGATGTGTGAAATTATTTGTGGAATGAGGTGTGGAATGATTTGTGGAATGATGTGTGGAATGAAGTCTGGAAGGATGTGTGGAATGAGGTTTGTCGTGATATTTTGAATGATGCGTAGGATGATGTGTGGAATGATTTGTGTAATGAGGTTTGGAATGATGCGTGGAATGATGTGTGGAATCAATTGTGCAATGATATGTGGAATGAGGTGTGAAGTGATGTGTGGAACGATGTGTGGAACGATGTGTGGATTGTTGTGTGGATTTAGGTGTGAAATGATGTGTGGAATGATGTGTGGAATGATGTGTGGAATGATGTGTGGAATTATGTATGGAATGATGTGTGGAATGATGTGTGGATTGATGTGTAGAATGATGTGTGGAATGAGGTGTGGAATGATGTGTGGAATGAGGTCTGGAATGATGTGTGGAATGATCTGTGGAATTAGGTGTGGAATTATGTGTGGAATGATGTGTGGAATGATGCGTGGAATGATGTGTGGAATGATGTGGTGGAATTATGTGTTTAATTATGGGTGGAATGAGGTTTGGAATGATGTGTGAAATGATGTGTGGAACGATGTGTGGAATGATTTGTGGAATGATGTTTGGAATGATGTGTGGAATGATGTTTGGAATGATGTATGGAATGATGCGTGGAATAAGGTTTGGAATGATATGTGGAATGATGTTTGGAATGATCTGTGGAATGTGGTTTGGAATGATGTGTGGAATGATGTGTGGAATGACGTGTGTAATGACGTGTGGAATGAGTTATGGAATGATGTGTGGAATGATGTGTGGAATGATGTGTGGATTGACGTGTCGAATGATGTGTGGAATGATGTGTGGAATGATGCCAAGAATGATGCGTGGAATGAAGTGTGGATTGATGTGAGAATGAATTGTGCAATGATGTGTGGAATGATGAGTGGAATGATGTGTGGAATGATGTGTGGAATTTGGTGTGGAATGATTTGTGGAATGATATGTGGAATGAAGTGTGGAAGGATGTATGT
This sequence comes from Pristiophorus japonicus, assembly GCF_044704955.1. Taxonomy (NCBI): domain Eukaryota; kingdom Metazoa; phylum Chordata; class Chondrichthyes; family Pristiophoridae; genus Pristiophorus; species Pristiophorus japonicus. Next base: position 7,572,746 of record NC_092005.1, on the reverse strand, counting down.
AATGAGGTTTGACGTGATATGTTGAATGATGTGTAGGATGATGTGTGGAATGATTTGTGGAATGAGGTTTGGAATGATGTGTGGAATGATGTGAGGAATGATGCTTGGAATGATGCGTGGAATGATGTGTGGAATCAATTGTGCAAAGATGTGTGGAATGAGCTGTGAAATGATGTGGAATGATGTGTGGAATGATGTGTGGAATGATGTGTGGATTGATGTGTGGATTGATGTGTAGAATGATGTGTGGAATGAGGTGTGGAATGATGTGTGGAATGAAATCTGGAATGATGTGTGGAATGATACGTGGAATGATGTGTGGAATGATGTGTGGATTGATGTGAGAACGAATTGTGCAATGATGCGTGGAATGATGTGTGGAATCAATTGTGCAAAGATGTGTGGAATGAGGTGTGAAATGATGTGTGGAATGATGTGTGGAATGATGTGTGGATTGATGTGTGGATTCAGATGTGGAATGATGTGTGGAATGATGTGTGGAATGATGTGTGGATTGATGTGTGGATTGATGTGTAGAATGATGTGTGGAATGAGGTGTGGAATGATGTGTGGAATGAAATCTGGAATAATGTGTCGAATGATGTGTCGAATGATGTGTGATATGATGTGTGGAATGATGTGTGGAATGATGTTTGGAATGATGTGTGAAATTTCGTGTGGAATGAGTTGCGGAATGAGGTGTGAATTGAGGTGTGAAATGAGGTGTGAAATGAAGCTTGGAATAATGTGTGGAATGATGTCTGGAATGATGTGTGGAATGAGGTGTGGAATGATGTGTGGAATGATATGTGGAATGCGGTTTGGAATTATGTGTGGAAAGATGTTTGTAATGATGTGTGGAATGATGTGTAGAATGACGGGTGGAATGAGTTGTGGAATGATGCGTGGAATGATGTGTGGAATGATGTGTGGAATGATGTGTGGAATGATGTGTAGAATGACGGGTGAAATGAGTTGTTGAATGATGCGTGGAATGATGTGTGGCATGATGTGTGGAATGATGTGTGGAATGATGTGTGGAATAAGGTTTGGAATGATGTGTGGAATGGTGTGTGGAATGATGTGTGGAATGAGGATGGAATGATGAGTGGAATGAAGTGTGGAATGATGTGTGGAATAATTTGTGGAATGATGTGTGAAATGATGTGTGGAATGATGTGTGGAATAATTTGTGGAATAATTTGTGAAATGATGTGTGGAATGATTTGTGGAATGATATGTGTAATGATGTGTGAAATGATGTGTTGAGTGATGTGTGGAATGATGTTTGGATAGATGTGTGGAATGATGTGTGGAATGAGATTTGGAATAATGTGTGGAATGATGTGTGGAATGATGTGTCGAATGATGTGTGGAATGATGTGTGGAATGAGGTTTGGAATGATGTGTAGAAAACTGAGTAGAATGAGGTGTGGAATGATGTGAGGAATGATGTGTGGAATGATGTGTCGAATGATGTGTGAAATGATGTGTGGAATGATGTGTGGAATGATGTTTGGTATCACGTGCGGAATGATTTGTGGAATGAGATTTCGCATGATATGTACAATGATGTGTAGAATGATTTATGGAATGATGAGTGGAAAGATGTGTGGAATTATTTGTGGAATGATGTGTGAAATGATGTGTGGAATCTTGTGTGGAATGAGGTGTGGAATGATGATTGGAATCATGTGTGGAATGATGTATGGAATGAGGTGTGGAATGATGTGCGGAATGATGTGTGGAATGAGGTGTGGAATAATGTGTGGAATGATGTGTGCAATGATGTGTGGAAAGATGTTTGGAAAGATGTGTGGAAAGATGTGTGGAATGAGGTGTGGAATGGTGTTTGAAATGCTGCGTGGAATGAGGTTTGGAATGCTGTATGGACTGATGTGTGAAATTTCGTGTGGAATGAGTTGTGGAATGAGGTGTGAATTGAGGTGTGAAATGAGGTGTGAAATGAAGCTTCGAATGATGTGTGGAATGATGTCTGGAATGATGTGTGGAATGAGGTGTGGAATGATGTGTGGAATGATATATGGAATGCGGTTTGGAATTATGTGTGGAAAGATGTTTGAAATGATGTGTGGAATGATGTGTAGAATGAGGGGTGGAATGAGTTGTGGAATGATGCGTGCAATGATGTGTGGAATGATGTGTGGAAAGATGTGTGGAATGATGTGTAGAATGACGGGTGAAATGAGTTGTTGAATGATGCGTGGAATGATGTGTGGCATGATGTGTGGAATGATGTGTGGAATGATGTGTGGAATGATGTGTTGAATGATGTGTGGAATAATTTGTGGATTAATTTGTGGAATTATGTGTGGAATGATTTGTGGAATGATATGTGTAATGATGTGTGGAATGATATGTTGAGTGATGTGTGGAATGATGTTTGGATAGATGTGTGGAATGATGTGTGGAATGAGATTTGGAATAATGTGTGGATTGATGTGTCGAATGATGTGTGATATGATGTGTGGAATGATGTGTGGAATAAGGTTTGGAATGATGTGTGGAATGGTGTGTGGAATGATGTGTGGAATGAGGTTGGAATGATGAGTGGAATGAAGTGTGGAATGATGTGTGGAATAATTTGTGGAATGATGTGTGAAATGATGTGTGGAATGATGTGTGGAATAATTTGTGGAATAATTTGTTGAATGATGTGTGGAATGATTTGTGGAATGATATGTGTAATGATGTGTGGAATGATGTGTTGAGTGATGTGTGGATTGATGTTTGGATAGATGTGTGGAATGATGTGTGGAATGAGATTTGGAATAATGTGTGGAATGATGTGTGGAATGATGTGTCGAATGATGTGTGATATGATGTGTGGAATGATGTGTGGAATGATGTTTGGAATGATGTGTGGAATGATGTTTGGAATGAGGTTTGGAATGATGTGTAGAAAGCTGAGTAGAATGAGGTGTGGAATGATGTATGGAATGATGTGTGGAATGATGTGTCGAATGATGTGTGAAATGATGTGTGGAATGATGTGTGGAATGATGTGTGGAATGAGGTGTGGAATGATGTGTGGAATGATATGTGGAATGCGGTTTGGAATTATGTGTGGAGAGATGTTTGTAATGATGTGTGGAATGATGTGTAGAATGACGGGTGGAATGAGTTGTGGAATGATGCGTGGAATGATGGGTGGAATGATGTGTGAAATGATGTGTTGAATGATGTGTAGAATGACCGGTGAAAGGAGTTGTTGAATGATGCGTGGAATGATGTGTGGCATAATGTGTGGAATGATGTGTGGAATGATGTGTGGAATAACGTTTGGAATGATGTGTGGAATGGTGTGTGGAATGATGTGTGGAATGAGGTTGGAATGATGAGTGGAATGAAGTGTGGAATGATGTGTGGAATAATTTGTGGAATGATGTGTGGAATGATTTGTGGAATGATATGTGTAATGATGTGTGGAATGATGTGTGGAATGATGTGTCGAATGATGTGTGATATGATGTGTGGAATGATGTGTGGAATGATGTTTGGAATGATGTGTGGAATGATGTGTGGAATGAGGTTTGGAATGATGTGCAGAAAGCTGAGTAGAATGAGGTGTGGAATGATGTGTGGAATGATGTGTGGAATGATGTGTCGAATGATGTGTGAAATGATGTGTGGAATGATGTTTGGAATGATGTTTGGTATCACGTGCGGAATAATTTGTGGAAAGAGATTTGGCATGATATGTACAATGATGTGCAGAATGATTTATGGAATGATGATTTGAAAGATGTGTGGAATTATTTGTGGAATGATGTGTGAAATGATGTGTGGAATCTTGTGTGGAATGAGGTGTGGAATGATGTCTGGATGATGTGTGGAATGACGTGTGGAATGACGTGTTGAATGAGGTGTAGAATGATGTGTGGAATGATGTGTGGAATGTAGTGTGGAATTATGAGTGGAATGAGGTTTGAAATGATGTTTGGAGTGATGTTTGGAATGATGTGTGGAATGATATGTGGAATGAGGTTTGGAATGATGTGTAGAAAGCTGAGTAGAATGAGGTGTGGAATGATGTGTGGAATGATGTGTGGAATGATGTGTCGAATGATGTGTGAAATGATGTGTGGAATGATGTGTGGAATGATGATTGGAATCATGTGTGAAATAATGTGTGGAATGATGTGTGGATTGAGGTTTGGAATGATGTGTGGAATGATGTGTGTGAGGATGTGTGGAATGAGGTTTGAAATGAAATGTGGAATGATGTGTGAAATGATGTGTGGAATGACGAGTGGAATGATGTGTTAAATGAAGTGTGGATTGATGTTTGGAATGAGGTGCGGAATGTTACGTGGAATGAAGTGTGGAATGTTGTCTGGGATGAAGTGTGGAATGATGTGTGAAATTATGTGTGGAATCTTGTGTGGAATGAGGTGTGGAATGATGTCTGGAATGATGTGTGGAATGACGTGTGGAATGATGTGTTGAATGAGGTGTGGAATATGTGTGGAATGATGTGTGGAATGTTGTGTGGAATTATGTGTGGAATGAGGTTTGAAATGATGTGTGGAATGAGGTTTGGAATGATGATTGGAATCATGTGTGGAATAATGTGTGGAATGATGTGTGGAATGATGTGTGGAATCTTGTGTGGAATGAGGTGTGGAATGATGTCTGGAATGATGTGTGGAATGACGTGTGGAATGATGTGTGGAATGTTGTGTGGAATTATGTGTGGAATGAGGTTTGAAATGATGTGTGGAATGAGGTTTGGAATTATGATTGGAATCATGTGTGGAATAATGTGTGGAATGATGTGTGGAATGATGTTTGGAATCTTGTATGGAATGAGGTGTGGAATGATGTGTGGAATGATGTGTGTGAGGATGTGTGGAATGAGGTTTGAAATGAAATATGGAATGATGTATGAAATGATGTGTGGAATGACGAGTGGAATGATGTGTTCAATGATGTGTGGATTGATGTTTGGAATGAGGTGCTAAATGTTACGTGGAATGAAGTGTGGAATGTTGTCTGGAATGAAGTGTGGAATGATGTGTGGAATGAGGTGTGGAATGATGTGCGGAATGATGTGTGGAATGAGGTGTGGAATGATGTTTGAAATGCTGTGTGGAATGAGGTTTGGAATGCTGTATGGAATTATGTGTGAAATTTCATGTGGAATGATTTGTGGAAGGAGGTGTGAATTGAGGTGTGCAATGAGGTGTGAAATGAAGTGTGGAATGATGTGTGGAATGATGTCTGGAATGATGTGTGGAATGAGGTGTGGAATCATGTGTGGAATGATATATGGAATGCCGTTGTGGAATTATTTGTGGAATGATGTGTGAAATGATGTGTGGAATCTTGTGTGGAATGAGGTGTGGAATGATGTCTGGATGATGTGTGGAATGACGTGTGGAATGACGTGTTGAATGAGGTGTAGAATGATGTGTGGAATGATGTGTGGAATGTAGTGTGGAATTATGAGTGGAATGAGGTTTGAAATGATGTGTGGAGTGATGTTTGGAATGATGTGTGGAATGATGTGTGGAATGAGGTTTGGAATGATGTGTAGAAAGCTGAGTAGAATGAGGTGTGGAATGATGTGTGGAATGATGTGTGGAATGATGTGTGGAATGATGTGTGAAATGATGTGTGGAATGATGTGTGGAATGATGTTTGGTATCACGTGCGGAATGATCTGTGGAATGAGATTTGGTATGATATGTACAATGATGTGTAGAATGATTTGTGGAATGATGAGTGGAAAGATGTGTGGAATTATTTGTGGAATGATGTGTGAAATGATGTGTGGAATCTTGTGTGGAATGAGGTGTGGAATGATGTCTGGAATGATGTGTGGAATGACGTGTGGAATGATCTGTGGAATGAGATTTGGTATGATATGTACAATGATGTGCAGAATGATTTGTGGAATGATGAGTGGAAAGATGTGTGGAATTATTTGTGGAATGATATGTGAAATGATGTGTGGAATCTTGTGTGGAATGAGGTGTGGAATGATGTCTGGAATGATGTGTGGAATGACGTGTGGAATGATGTGTTGAATGAGGTGTAGAATGATGTGTGGAATGATGTGTGGAATGTTGTGTGGAATTATGTGTGGAATGAGGTTTGAAATGATGTGTGGAATGAGGTTTGGAATGATGATTGGAATCATGTGTGAAATAATGTGTGGAATGATGTGTGGATTGAGGTTTGGAATGATGTGTGGAATGATGTGTGTGAGGATGTGTGGAATGAGGTTTGAAATGAAATGTGGAATGATGTGTGAAATGATGTGTGGAATGACGAGTGGAATGATGTGTTAAATGATGTGTGGATTGATGTTTGGAATGAGGTGCGGAATGTTACGTGGAATGAAGTGTGGAATGTTGTCTGGGATGAAGTGTGGAATGATGTGTGGAATGACGTGTGGAATGATGTGTTGAATGAGGTGTGGAATATGTGTGGAATGATGTGTGGAATGTTGTGTGGAATTATGTGTGGAATGAGGTTTGAAATGATGTGTGGAATGAGGTTTGGAATGATGATTGGAATCATGTGTGGAATGACGTGTGGAATGATGTGTTGAATGAGGTGTGGAATATGTGTGGAATGATGTGTGGAATGTTGTGTGGAATTATGTGTGGAATGAGGTTTGAAATGATGTGTGGAATGAGGTTTGGAATGATGATTGGAATCATGTGTGGAATAATGTGTGGAATGATGTGTGGAATGATGTGTGGAATCTTGTGTGGAATGAGGTGTGGAATGATGTCTGGAATGATGTGTGGAATGACGTGTGGAATTATGATTGGAATCATGTGTGGAATAATGTGTGGAATGATGTGCGGAATGATGTTTGGAATCTTGTGTGGAATGAGGTGTGGAATGATGTGTGGAATGATGTGTGTGAGGATGTGTGGAATGAGGTTTGAAATGAAATGTGGAATGATGTATGAAATGATGTGTGGAATGACGAGTGGAATGATGTGTTCAATGATGTGTGGATTGATGTTTGGAATGAGGTGCTAAATGTTACGTGGAATGAAGTGTGGAATGTTGTCTGGAATGAAGTGTGGAATGATGTGTGGAATGAGGTGTGGAATGATGTGCGGAATGATGTGTGGAATGAGGTGTGGAATGATGTTTGAAATGCTGTGTGGAATGAGGTTTGGAATGCTGTATGGAATTATGTGTGAAATTTCATGTGGAATGATTTGTGGAAGGAGGTGTGAATTGAGGTGTGCAATGAGGTGTGAAATGAAGTGTGGAATGATGTGTGGAATGATGTCTGGAATGATGTGTGGAATGAGGTGTGGAATCATGTGTGGAATGATATATGGAATGCGGTTTGGAATTATGTGTGGAAAGATGTTTGGAATGATGTGTGGAATGATGTGTAGAATGACGGGTGGAATGAGGTTGGAATTATGAGTGGAATAAAGTGTGGAATGATGTGTGGAATAATTTGTGGAATGATGTGTGGAATGATTTGTGGAATGATATGTGGAATGATGTGTTAAATGATACGTGGAATGGTTTGTGGAATGATATGTGTAATGATGTGTGGAATGATGTGTTGTGTGATGTGTGGAATGATGTTTGGATAGATGTGTGGAATGATGTGTGGAATGAGATTTGGAATAATGTGTGGAATGATGTCTGGAATGCTGTGTCGAATGATGTGTGAAATGATGTGTGGAATGATGTGTGGAATGATGTTTGGAATGATGTGTGGAATGATGTGTGGAATGAGGTTTGGAATGATGTGTAGCAAGCTGAGTAGAATGAGGTGAGGAATGATGGGTGGAACGATGTGTGGAATGATGTCTGGAATGATGTGTGGAATGATGTGAGGAATGTGGTGTGGAATGATGTTTGGAATGATGTGTGGAATGATGTGTGGAATGATGTGTAGAATGATGTGTGGAATGAGGTTTCGAATGATGTATGGAATGATGTTTGGAATGCGGTGTGGAATGACGTATGGAATGATGTGTCGAATGTTGTGTGGAATGATTTGTGGAATGATGTGTTAAATGATGTGTGGAATGAGGTGTTGAATGATGTCCGGAATAATGTTCGGAATGAGGTGTGGAATGATGTTTGGAATGATGTCTGGAATGATGTGTGGATTGATGTGTGGAACGATGTGTGGAAAGATGTGTGGAATGAGGTGTGGAATGATGTGTGGAATGATGTATGGAATGAGGTTTAAAATGATGTGTGGAATGATGTGTGGAATGATGTGTGGAATGATGTGTGAAATTTCCTGTGTGATGATTTGAGGATTGAGGTGCGAATTGAGGTGTGGAATGAGGTGTGAAATGAGGTGTGGAATGATGTGTGGAATGATATCTGGAATGATGTGTGAAATGACGTGTGGAATGAGTTGTGAAATGAGGTGTGAACTGAGGCGGGGAATGAGGTGTGACATGAGGTGTTGAATGATGTGTGGAATAGTTTGTGGAATGATGTGTGGAATGATGTGTGGAATGATGTTTGGAATGAGCTTTGGAATGATGTTTGGAATTATGTGTGGAATGATATGTGGAATGATGTGTGGAATGATGAGTGGTGTGATTGCGTGGAATGATGTCTGGAATGATGTGTGGAATCAGGTTTGCAATTATTTGTGGAATGATGTGTGGAATGATGTGTGGAATCTTGTTTGGAATGAGATGTGGAATTAAGTGTGGAATGATGTGTGAAATGACGTGTGGAATGATGTGTAGAATGAGGTGTGGAATGATGTGTGGAATGATGTGTGGAATGTTGTGTGGAATAATGTGTGGAATGACGTTTGAAATGATGTGTGGAATGAGGTTTGGAATGGTTATTGGAATCATGTGTGGAATAATGTGTGGAATGAAGTGTGGAATGAGATTTGGAATGAAGTGTAGAAAGCTGAGTAGAATGTGTTGTGGAATGATTGGTGGAATGATGTGTGGAATGATATATGGAATGATGTGTGGAATGATGTGAGGAATGTGGTGTGGAATGATGTTTGGAATGATGTGTGGAATGATGTGTAGAATGAGGTGTGGAATGATGTGTGGAATTATGTGTGGAATGATGTGTAGAAAAATGTTTAGAATGAGGTGTGGAAAGATATCTGTAATGAAGTGTGGAATGAGGTGTGGAATGATATGTGGAATGATATGTGGATTGATTTGAGGAATGAGATGTGGCATGAGGTGTGGAATGATGCGTGGAATGATGTTTGGAATGATGTGTGGAATGATGTGTGGAATGATGTGTGGAATGAGGTGTGGAATGAGGTGTGGAATAATGTGTGGAATGCTGTGTGGAATGATGTGTGAAATGATGTGTGGAATAATGTGTGGAATGATGCGTGGAATGATGTGTGGAATGATGGGAATGATGTTTGGAATGATGTGTGGAATGCGGTGTGGAATGATGTATGGAATGATGTGTGGAATGATGTGTGGAATGATTTGTGGAATGATGTTTTAAATGATATGTGGAATGGTATGTGGAACGATGTCTGGAATGATGTGTGGAATGACGTGTGGAATGATGTGTGGAATGATGTGTGGAATGAGGTGTGGAATGAGGTGTGGAATAATGTGTGGAATGCTGTGTGGAATGATGTGTGAAATGATGTGTGGAATAATGTGTGGAATGATGCGTGGAATGATGTGTGGAATGATGTGAATGATGTTTGGAATGATGTGTGGAATGCGGTGTGGAATGATGTATGGAATGATGTGTGGAATGATGTGTGGAATGATTTGTGGAATGATGTTTTAAATGATATGTGGAATGGTATGTGGAACGATGTCTGGAATGATGTGTGGAATGACGTGTGGAATGATGTGTGGAATGATGTGTGGAATGAGGTTTGGAATGATGTGTGGAATGATGTGTGGAATGATGTGTGGAATGTTGGGTGGAATGATGTGTGGAATGATGCGTGGAATGATGCGTGGAATGATTTGTGAAAACAGGTTAGCAATTATTTGTGGAATGATGCGCGGAATGACGGGTGGAATGATGTGAATGATGTTTGGAATGATGTGTGGAATGAGGTGTGGAATGATGTGTTGAATGATGCGTGGAATGATGTGTGGAATGATGAGTGTAATGATGTTTGGAATAATGAATAGAATGAGGTGTGGAATGATATGTCGAATGAAGCGTGGAATGAGGTGTGGAATGATGCGTGGAATGAGGTTTGGAATGATTTGTGGCATGATGTGTGGAATGATGTGTGGAATGAGGTGTGGAATCATGTGTGGAATGGTATGAGGAATGATGTGTGAAATGATATTTGGAATGATATGTGTAATGATGTGAGGAATGATGTGTTGAGTGATGTGTGTAATGATGTTTGGATAGATGTGTGGAATGATGTGTGGAATGAGATTTGGAATAATGTGTGGAATGATGTGTGGAATGATGTGTCGAATGATGTGTGATATGATGTGTGGAATGATGTGTGGAATGATGTTTGGAATGATGTGTGAAATTTCGTGTGGAATGAGTTGTGGAATGAGGTGTGAATTGAGGTGTGAAATGATGTGTGAAATGGAGCTTGGAATGATGTGTGGAATGATGTCTGGAATGATGTGTGGAATGAGGTGTGGAATGATGTGTGGAACGATATGTGGAATAAGGTTTTGAATTATGTGTGAAAAGATGTTTGTAATGATGTGTGGAATGATGTGTAGAATGACGGGTGGAATGAGTTGTGGAATGATGCGTGGAATGATGTGTGGACTGATGTGTGGAATGATGTGTGGAATGATGTGTAGAATGACGGGTGAAATGAGTTGTTGAATGATGCGTGGAATGATGTGTGGCATGATGTGTGGAATGATGTGTGGAATGATGTGTGGAATGAGGTTTGGAATGATGTGTGGAATGATGTGTGGAATGATGTGTGGAATGAGGTTGGAATGATGAATGGAATGAAGTGTGGAATGATGTGTGGAATAATTTATGGAATGATGTGTGGAATGTTGTGTGGAATGATGTGTGGAATAATTTGTGGAATACTTTGTGGAATGATGTGTGGAATGTTTTTGGAATGATATGTGTAATGATGTGTGGAATGATGTGTTGAGTGATGTGTGGAATGATGTTTGGATAGATGTGTGGAATGATGAGTGGTGTGATTGCGTGGAATGATGTGTGGAATGATGTGTGGAATCAGGTTTGCAATTATTTGTGGAATGATGTGTGGAATGATGTGTGGAATCTTGTTTGGAATGAGATGTGGAATTAAGTGTGGAATGATGTGTGAAATGACGTGTGGAATGATGTGTAGAATGAGGTGTGGAATGATGTGTGGAATGATGTGTGGAATGTTGTGTGGAATAATGTGTGGAATGAGGTTTGAAATGATGTGTGGAATGAGGTTTGGAATGGTTATTGGAATCATGTGTGGAATAATGTGTGGAATGAAGTGTGGAATGAGATTTGGAATGAAGTGTAGAAAGCTGAGTAGAATGTGTTGTGGAATGATTGGTGGAATGATGTGTGGAATGATATATGGAATGATGTGTGGAATGATGTGAGGAATGTGGTGTGGAATGATGTTTGGAATGATGTGTGGAATGATGTGTAGAATGAGGTGTGGAATGATGTGTGGAATTATGTGTGGAATGATGTGTAGAAAAATGTTTAGAATGAGGTGTGGAAAGATATCTGTAATGAAGTGTGGAATGAGGTGTGGAATGATATGTGGAATGATATGTGGATTGATGTGAGGAATGAGATGTGGCATGAGGTGTGGAATGATGCGTGGAATGATGTTTGGAATGATGTGTGGAATGATGTGTGGAATGATGTGTGGAATGAAGTGTGGAATGAGGTGTGGAATAATGTGTGGAATGCTGTGTGGAATGATGTGTGAAATGATGTGTGGAATAATGTGTGGAATGATGCGTGGAATGATGTGTGGAATGATGTGAATGATGTTTGGAATGATGTGTGGAATGCGGTGTGGAATGATGTATGGAATGATGTGTGGAATGATGTGTGGAATGATTTGTGAAATGATGTTTTAAATGATATGTGGAATGGTATGTGGAACGATGTCTGGAATGATGTGTGGAATGACTTGTGGAATGATGTGTGGAATGATGTGTGGAATGAGGTTTGGAATGATGTGTGGAATGATGTGTGGAATGATGTGTGGAATGTTGGGTGGAATGATGTGTGGAATGATGCGTGGAATGATGCGTGGAATGATTTGTGAAAACAGGTTAGCAATTATTTGTGGAATGATGCGCGGAATGACGGGTGGAATGATGTGAATGATGTTTGGAATGATGTGTGGAATGAGGTGTGGAATGATGTGTTGAATGATGCGTGGAATGATGTGTGGAATGATGAGTGTAATGATGTTTGGAATAATGAATAGAATGAGGTGTGGAATGATATGTCGAATGAAGCGTGGAAAGAGGTGTGGAATGATGCGTGGAATGAGGTTTGGAATGATTTGTGGCATGATGTGTGGAATGATGTGTGGAATGAGGTGTGGAATCATGTGTGGAATGGTATGAGGAATGATGTGTGAAATGATATTTGGAATGATATGTGTAATGATGTGTGGAATGATGTGTTGAGTGATGTGTGTAATGATGTTTGGATAGATGTGTGGAATGATGTGTGGAATGAGATTTGGAATAATGTGTGGAATGATGTGTGGAATGATGTGTCGAATGATGTGTGATATGATGTGTGGAATGATGTGTGGAATGATGTTTGGAATGATGTGTGAAATTTCGTGTGGAATGAGTTGTGGAATGAGGTGTGAATTGAGGTGTGAAATGATGTGTGAAATGGAGCTTGGAATGATGTGTGGAATGATGTCTGGAATGATGTGTGGAATGAGGTGTGGAATGATGTGTGGAACGATATGTGGAATAAGGTTTTGAATTATGTGTGAAAAGATGTTTGTAATGATGTGTGGAATGATGTGTAGAATGACCGGTGGAATGAGTTGTGGAATGATGCGTGGAATGATGTGTGGACTGATGTGTGGAATGATGTGTGGAATGATGTGTAGAATGACGGGTGAAATGAGTTGTTGAATGATGCGTGGAATGATGTGTGGCATGATGTGTGGAATGATGTGTGGAATGATGTGTGGAATGAGGTTTGGAATGATGTGTGGAATGATGTGTGGAATGATGTGTGGAATGAGGTTGGAATGATGAATGGAATGAAGTGTGGAATGATGTGTGGAATAATTTATGGAATGATGTGTGGAATGTTGTGTGGAATGATGTGTGGAATAATTTGTGGAATACTTTGTGGAATGATGTGTGGAATGATTTGTGGAATGATATGTGTAATGATGTGTGGAATGATGTGTTGAGTGATGTGTGGAATGATGTTTGGATAGATGTGTGGAATGATGTGTGGAATGAGATTTGGAATAATGTGTGGAATGATGTGTGGAATGATGTGTCGAATGATGTGTGATATGATGCGTGGAATAATGTGTGGAATGATGTGTGGAATGAGGTGTGGAATGATGTGCGGAATGATGTGTGGAATGAGGTGTGGAATGATGGTTGAAATGCAGTGTGGAATGAGGTTTGGAATGCTGTACGGAATGATGTGTGAAATTTCATGTGGAATGAGTTGTGGAATGAAGTGTGAATTGAGGTGTGCAATGAGGTGTGAAATGAAGTGTGGAATGATGTTTGGAATGATGTCTGGAATAATGTGTGGAATGAGGTGTGGAATGATGTGTGGAATGATATGTGGAATGCGGATTGGAATTATGTGTGGAAAGATGTTTGAAATGATGTGTGGAATGATGTGTAGAATGAGGGGTGGAATGAGTTGTGGAATGATGCGTGGAATGAGGTTGGAATGATGAGTGGAATGAAGTGTGGAATGATGTGTAGAAGGATGTGTGGAAAGATGTGTGGAATGATGTGTAGAATGACGGGTGAAATGAGTTGGTGAATGATGCGTGGAATGATGTGTGGCATGATGTGTGGAATGATGTGTGGAATGATGTGTGGAATGAGGTTTGGAATGATGTGTGGAATGATGTGTGGAATGATGTGTGGAATGAGGTTGGAATGATGAGTGGAATGAAGTGTGGAATGATGTGTGGAATAATTTGTGGAATGATGTGTGAAATGGAGCTTGGAATGATGTGTGGAATGATGTCTGGAATGATGTGTGGAATGAGGTGTGGAATGATGTGCGGAATGATATGTGGAATGCGGTTTGGAATTATGTGTGGAAAGATGTTTGTAATGAAGTGTGGAATGATGTGTAGAATGACGGGTGGAATGAGTTGTGGAATGATGCGTGGAATGATGGGTGGAATGATGTGTGGAATGATGTGTGGAATGATGTGTAGAATGACCGGTGAAATGAGTTGCTGAATGATGCGTGGAATGATGTGTGGCATGATGTGTGGAATGATGTGTGGAATGATGTGTGGAATAAGGTTTGGAATGATGTGTGGAATGGTGTGTGGAATGATGTGTGGAATGAGGTTGGAATGATGAGTGGAATGAAGTGTGGAATGATGTGTGGAATGATGTGTGGAATAATTTGTGGAATAATTTGTGGAATGATGAGTGGAATGATTTGTGGAATGATATGTGTAATGATGTGTGGAATGATGTGTTGCGTGATGTGTGGAATGATGTTTGGATAGATGTGTGGAATGATGTGTGGAATGAGATTTGGAATAATGTGTGGAATGAAGTGTGGAATGATGTGTCGAATGATGTGTGATATGATGTGTGGAATGATGTGTGGAATGATGTTTGGAATGATGTGTGGAATGATGTGTGGAATGAGGTTTGGAATGATGTGTAGAAAGCTGAGTAGAATGAGGTGTGGAATGATGTGTGGAATGATGTGTGGAATGATGTGTGGAATGATGTGTGAAATGATGTGTGGAATGATGTGTGGAATGATGTTTGGTATCACGTGCGGAATAATTTGTGGAAAGAGATTTGGCATGATATGTACAATGATGTGTAGAATGATTTATGGAATGATGATTTGAAAGATGTGTGGAATTATTTGTGGAATGATGTGTGAAATGATGTGTGGAATCTTGTGTGGAATGAGGTGTGGAATGATGTCTGGATGATGTGTGGAATGACGTGTGGAATGACGTGTTGAATGAGGTGTAGAATGATGTGTGGAATGATGTGTGGAATGTAGTGTGGAATTATGAGTGGAATGAGGTTTGAAATGATGTGTGGAATGAGGTTTGGAATGATGATTGGAATCATGTGTGGAATAATGTGTGGAATGATGTGTAGATTGAGGTTTGGAATTATGTGTGGAATGTGTGTGAGGATGTGTGGAATGAGGTTTGAAATGAAATGTGGAATGATGTGTGAAATGATGTGTGGAATGACGAGTGGAATGATGTGTTAAATGATGTGTGGATTGATGTTTGGAATGAGGAGCGGAATGTTACGTGGAATGAAGTGTGGAATGTTGTCTGGGATGAAGTGTGGAATGATGTTTGAAATTATGTGTGAAATCTTGTGTGGAATCTTGTGTGGAATGATGTCTGGAATGATGTGTGGAATGAAGTGTGGAATGATGTGTTGAATGAGGTGTGGAATATATGTGGAATGATGTGTGGAATGTTGTGTGGAATGTTGTGTGGATTTATGTGTGGAATGAGGTTTGAAATGATGTGTGGAATGAGGTTTGGAATGACGTGTAGAAAGCTGAGTAGAATGAGGTGTGGAATGATGTGTGGAATGATGTGTGGAATGATGTGTCGAATGATGTGTGAAATGATGTGTGGAATGATGTGTGGAATGATGTTTGGTATCACGTGCGGAATGATGTGTGGAATGAGATTTGGCATGATATGTACAATGATGTGTAGAATGATTTGTGGAATGATGAGTGGAAAGATGTGTGGAATTATTTGTGGAATGATGTGTGAAATGATGTGTGGAATCTTGTGTGGAATGAGGTGTGGAATGATGTGTGGAATGATGTGTGGAATGTTGTGTGGAATTATGTGTGGAATGAGGTTTGAAATGATGTGTGGAATGAGGTTTGGAATGATGTGGTAAATGATGTGTGGATTGATGTTTGGAATGAGGTGCGGAATGTTACGTGGAATGAAGTGTGGATGTTGTCTGGGATGAAGTGTGGAATCATGTGTGGAATAATGTGTGGAAGGATGTGTGGATTGAGGTTTGGAATGATGTGTGGAATGATGTGTGTGAGGATGTGTGGAATGAGGTTTGAAATGAAATGTGGAATGATGTGTGAAATGATGTGTGGAATGACGAGTGGAATGATGTGGTAAATGATGTGTGGATTGATGTTTGGAATGAGGTGCGGAATGTTACGTGGAATGAAGTGTGGAATGTTGTCTGGGATGAAGTGTGGAATGATGTGTGAAATTATGTGTGGAATCTTGTGTGGAATGAGGTGTGGAATGATGTCTGGAATGATGTGTGGAATGACGTGTGGAATGATGTGTTGAATGAGGTGTGGAATATGTGTGGAATGATGTGTGGAATGTTGTGTGGAATGTTGTGTGGAATTATGTGTGGAATGAGGTTTGAAATGATGTGTGGAATGAGGTTTGGAATGATGATTGGAATCATGTGTGGAATAATGTGTGGAATGATGTGTGGAATGATGTGTGGAATCTTGTGTGGAATGAGGTGTGGAATGATGTCTGGAATGATGTGTGGAATGACGTGTGGAATGATGTGTGGAATGTTGTGTGGAATTATGTGTGTAATGAGGTTTAAAATGATGTGTGGAATGAGGTTTGGAATTATGATTGGAATCATGTGTGGAATAATGTGTGGAATGATGTGTGGAATGATGTTTGGAATCTTGTGTGGAATGAGGTGTGGAATGATGTGTGGAATGATGTGTGTGAGGATGTGTGGAATGAGGTTTGAAATGAAATGTGGAATGATGTATGAAATGATGTGTGGAATGACAAGTGGAATGATGTGTTCAATGATGTGTGGATTGATGTTTGGAATGAGGTGCTAAATGTTACGTGGAATGAAGTGTGGAATGTTGTCTGGAATGAAGTGTGGAATGATGTGTGGAATGAGGTGTGGAATGATGTGCGGAATGATGTGTGGAATGAGGTGTCGAATGATGTTTGAAATGCTGTGTGGAATGAGGTTTGGAATGCTGTATGGAATGATGTGTGAAATTTCATGTGGAATGATTTGTGGAATGAAGTGTGAATTGAGGTGTGCAATGAGGTGTGAAATGAAGTGTGGAATGATGTGTGGAATGATGTCTGGAATGATGTGTGGAATGAGGTGTGGAATCATGTGTGGAATGATATATGGAATGCGGTTTGGAATTATGTGTGGAAAGATGTTTGGAATGATGTGTGGAATGATGTGTAGAATGACGGGTGGAATGAGGTTGGAATTATGAGTGGAATAAAGTGTGGAATGATGTGTGGAATGATGTGTGGAATGATATGTGGAATGATGTGTTAAATGATACGTGGAATGGTTTGTGGAATGATATGTGTAATGATGTGTGGAATGATGTGTTGTGTGATGTGTGGAATGATGTTTGGATAGATGTGTGGAATGATGTGAGGAATGAGATTTGGAATAATGTGTGGAATGATGTCTGGAATGCTGTGTAGAATGATGTGTGAAATGATGTGTGGAATGATGTGTGGAATGATGTTTGGAATGATGTGTGGAATGATGTGTGGAATGAGGTTTGGAATGATGTGTAGAAAGCTGAGTAGAATGAGGTGAGGAATGATGGGTGGAATGATGTGTGGAATGATGTGTGGAATGATGTGTGGAATGATGTGAGGAATGTGGTGTGGAATGATGTTTGGAATGATGTGTGGAATGATGTGTGGAATGATGTGTAGAATGATGTGTGGAATGAGGTTTCGAATGATGTATGGAATGATGTTTGGAATGATGTGTGGAATGATGAGTGGAATGCGATGTGGAATGATGTCCGGAATAATGTTCGGAATGAGGTGTGGAATGATGTTTGGAATGATGTCTGGAATGATGGGTGGATTGATGTGTGGAACGATGTGTGGAAAGATGTGTGGAATGAGGTGTGGAATGATGTGTGGAATGATGTATGGAATGAGGTTTAA
The DNA here is from genome assembly GCF_044704955.1 of Pristiophorus japonicus. Classification (NCBI taxonomy): domain Eukaryota; kingdom Metazoa; phylum Chordata; class Chondrichthyes; family Pristiophoridae; genus Pristiophorus; species Pristiophorus japonicus. The sequence goes on along the minus strand of NC_092005.1, from coordinate 7,554,652 downwards.
AATGATGTGTGGAATGATGTGTGGAATGATGTGTGGAATGATGTGTTGAATGAGGTGTAGAATGATGTGTGGAATGATGTGTGGAATGTTTCGTGGAATTATGTGTGGAATGAGGTTTGAAATGATGTGTGGAATGAGGTTTGGAATGATGATTGGAATCAGGTGTGGAATAATGTGTGGAATGATGTGTGGATTGAGGTTTGGAATGATGTGTGGAATGATGTGTGTGAGGATGTGTGGAATGAGGTTTGAAATGAAATGTGGAATGATGTGTGAAATGATGTGTGGAATGACGAGTGGAATGATGTGTTAAATGATGTGTGGATTGATGTTTGGAATGAGGTGCGGAATGTTACGTGGAATGAAGTGTGGAATGTTGTCCTGGATGAAGTGTGGAATGATGTGTGAAATTATGTGTGGAATCTTGTGTGGAATGAGGTGTGGAATGATGTCTGGAATGATGTGTGGAATGACGTGTGGAATGATGTGTTGAATGAGGTGTGGAATATGTGTGGAATGATGTGTGGAATGTTGTGTGGAATGTTGTGTGGAATTATGTGTGGAATGAGGTTTGAAATGATGTGTGGAATGAGGTTTGGAATGATGATTGGAATCATGTGTGGAATAATGTGTGGAATGATGTGTGGAATGATGTGTGGAATCTTGTGTGGAATGAGGTGTGGAATGATGTCTGGAATGATGTGTGGAATGACGTGTGGAATGATGTGTGGAATGTTGTGTGGAATTATGTGTGGAATGAGGTTTGAAATGATGTGTGGAATGAGGTTTGGAATTATGATTGGAATCATGTGTGGAATAATGTGTGGAATGATGTGTGGAATGATGTTTGGAATCTTGTGTGGAATGAGGTGTGGAATGATGTGTGGAATGATGTGTGTGAGGATGTGTGGAATGAGGTTTGAAATGAAATGTGGAATGATGTATGAAATGATGTGTGGAATGACGAGTGGAATGATGTGTTCAATGATGTGTGGATTGATGTTTGGAATGAGGTGCTAAATGTTACGTGGAATGAAGTGTGGAATGTTGTCTGGAATGAAGTGTGGAATGATGTGTGGAATGAGGTGTGGAATGATGTGCGGAATGATGTGTGGAATGAGGTGTGGAATGATGTTTGAAATGCTGTGTGGAATGAGGTTTGGAATGCTGTATGGAATGATGTGTGAAATTTCATGTGGAACGATTTGTGGAATGAGGTGTGAATTGAGGTGTGCAATGAGGTGTGAAATGAAGTGTGGAATGAAGTGTGGAATGATGTCTGGAATGATGTGTGGAATGAGGTTTGGAATGATGTCTGGAATGATGTGTGGAATGAAGTTTGGAATGAGTTGTGGAATGATGAATGGAATGATGTGTGGAATGAGGTGTGGAACGATGTGCGGAATGATGTGTGGAATGATGTGTGGAATGATGTGTGGAATGTTGGGTGGAATGATGTGTGGAATGATGCGTGGAATGATGCGTGGAATGATTTGTGAAAACAGGTTAGCAATTATTTGTGGAATGATGCGCGGAATGACGGGTGGAATGATGTGAATGATGTTTGGAATGATGTGTGGAATGAGGTGTGGAATGATGTGTGGAATGATGCGTGGAATGATGTGTGGAATGATGTGTGTAATGATGATTGGAATAATGTATAGAATGAGGTGTGGAATGATATCTGGAATGAAGCGTGGAATGAGGTGTGGAATGAGGTTTGGAATGATTTGTGGCATGATGTGTGGAATGATGTGTGGAATGAGGTGTGTAATCATGTGTGGAAAGGTATGAGGAATGATGTGTGGAATGATATGTGGAATGATATGTGTAATGATGTGTGGAATGATGTTTTGAGTGATGTGTGGAATGATGTTTGGATAGATGTGTGGAATGATGTGTGGAATGAGATTTGGAATAATGTGTGGAATGATGTGTGGAATGATGTGTCGAATGATGTGTGATATGATGTGTGGAATGATGTGTGGAATGATGTTTGGAATGATGTGTGAAATTTCGTGTGGAATGAGTTGTGGAATGAGGTTTGAATTGAGGTGTGAAATGATGGGTGAAATGGAGCTTGGAATGATGTGTGGAATGATGTCTGGAATGATGTGTGGAATGAGGTGTGGAATGATGTGTGGAATGATATGTGGAATAAGGTTTTGAATTATGTGTGAAAAGATGTTTGTAATGATGTGTGGAATGATGTGTAGAATGACGGGTGGAATGAGTTGTGGAATAATGCGTGGAATGATGTGTGGAATGATGTGTGGAATGATGTGTGGAATGATGTGTAGAATGACGGGTGAAATGAGTTGTTGAATGATGCGTGGAATGATGTGTGGCATGATGTGTGGAATGATGTGTGGAATGATGTGTGGAATGAGGTTTGGAATGATGTGTGGAATGATGTGTGGAATGATGTGTGGAATGAGGTTGGAATGATGAGTGGAATGTAGTGTGGAATGATGTGTGGAATAATTTGTGGAATGATGTGTGGAATGATGTGTGGAATGATGTGTGGAATAATTTGTGGAATAATTTGTGGAATGATGTGTGGAATGATTTGTTGAATGATATGTGTAATTATGTGTGGAATGATGTGTTGAGTGATGTGTGGAATGATGTTTGGATAGATGTGTGGAATGATGTGTGGAATGAGATTTGGAATAATGTGTGGAATGATGTGTGGAATGATGTGTCGAATGATGTGTGATATGATGTGTGGAATGATGTGTGGAATGATGTGTGGAATGAGGTGTGGAATGATGTGCGGAATGATGTGTGGAATGAGGTGTGGAATGATGTTTGAAATGCAGTGTGGAATGAGGTTTGGAATGCTGTACGGAATGATGTGTGAAATTTCATGTGGAATGAGTTGTGGAATGAGGTGTGAATTGAGGTGTGCAATGAGGTGTGAAATGAAGTGTGGAATGATGTTTGGAATGATGTCTGGAATGTGTGGAATGAGGTGTGGAATGATGTGTGGAATGATATATGGAATGCGGTTTGGAATTATGTGTGGAAAGATGTTTGGAATGATGTGTTGAATGATGTGTAGAATGACGGGTGGAATGAGGTTGGAATTATGAGTGGAATGAAGTGTGGAATGATGTGTGGAATAATTTGTGGAATGATGTGTGGAATGATGTGTGGAATGATATGTGGAATGATGTGTTAAATGATACGTGGAATGATTTGTGGAATGATATGTGTAATGATGTGTGGAATGATGTGTTGTGTGATGTGTGGAATGATGTTTGGATAGATGTGTGGAATGATGTGTGGAATGAGATTTGGAGTAATGTGTGGAATGATGTCTGGAATGATGTGTCGAATGATGTGTGGAATGATGTTTGGAATGATGTGTGGAATGATGTGTGGAATGAGGTTTGGAATGATGTGTAGAAAGCTGAGTAGAATGAGGTGTGGAATGATGGGTGGAATGATGTGTGGAATGATGTGTGGAATGATGTGTGGAATGATGTGAGGAATGAGGTGTGGAATGATGTTTGGAAGGATGTTTGGAATGATGTGTGGAATGATGTGTAGAATGATGTGTGGAATGAGGTTTCGAATGATGTATGGAATGTTGTTTGGAATGATGTGTGGAATGATGTGTGGAATGACTTGTGGAATTTTCAGAATGGCAGGCAGTTACAAGTGGGGTATCGCAAGGTTCTGTACTGGGGCCCCAGCTGTTTACACTGTACATTAATGATTTAGACGAGGAGATTAAATGTAGTATCTCCAAATTTGCGGATGACACTAAGTTGGGTGGCAGTGTGAGCTGCAAGGAGGATTCTGTGAGGCTGCAGAGCGACTTGGATAGGTTAGGTGAGTGGGCAAATGCATGGCAGATGAAGTATAATGTGGATAAATGTGAGGTTATCCACTTTGGTGGTAAAAACAGAGAGACAGACTATTATCTGAATGGTGACAGATTAGGAAAAGAGGAGGTGCAAAGAGACCTGTGTGTCATGGTACATTAGTCATTGAAGGTTGGCATGCAGGTACAGCAGGCGGTTAAGAAAGCAAATGGCATGTTGGCCTTCATAGCGAGGGGATTTGAGTACAAGGGCAGGGAGGTGTTGCTACAATTGTACAGGGCCTTGGTGAGGCCACACCTGGAGTATTGTGTACAGTTTTGGTCTCCTAACCTGAGGAAGGACATTCTTGCTATTGTGGGAGTGCAGCGAAGGTTCACCAGACTGATTCCCGGGATGGCGGGACTGACTTATTAAGAAAGACTGGATCAACTGGGCTTGTATTCACTGGAGTTCAGAAGAATGAGAGGGGACCTCATAGAAACGTTTAAAATTCTGACGGGGTTAGACAGGTTAGATGCAGGAAGAATGTTCCCAATGTTGGGGAAGTCCAGAACCAGGGGACACAGTCTAAGGATAAGGGGGAAGCCATTTATGACCGTGATGTGGAGGAGTTTCTTCACCCAGAGAGTGGTGAACCTGTGGAATTCTCTACCACAGAAAGTTGTTGAGGCCAATTCACTAAATATATTCAAAAAGGAGTTAGATGAAGTCCTTACTAATAGGGGAATCATGGGGTATGGTGAGAAAGCAGGAATGGGGTACTGAAGTTACATGTTCAGCCATGAACTCATTGAATGGCGGTTCAGGCTAGAAGAGCCGAATGGCCTACTCCTGCACCTATTTTCTATGTTTCTATGTTTCTATGTTTCTCTGATGTGTGGAATGTTTTGTGGAATGATGTGTTGAATGACGCGTGGAATGATGCGGGGAATGATGTGTGAAATCAAGTTTGCAATTATTTGTGGAATGATGCGTGGAATGATATGTGGAATGATGTGTAGAATGAGGTTTGCAATGATTTGTGGAATGATGTTTGGAATGATGTGTGGAATGATGAATGATATTTTAAATGATACGTAGAATGATGTGTGGAACGACGTGTGGAATGATGTGTGGAATGAGGTTTGGAATGACGTATGGAATGAGGTGTGGAAAGATGTGTGGAATGAGTTTTGGAATAATTTGTGGAATGAGGTTTGGAATGATGTGTAGAATGAGGTTTGGAATGATGTGTACAATGATGTGTGGAAAGATGTTTGGTATCACCTGCGGAATGATGTGTGGAATGAGGTTTGGCATGATGTGTACAAGGATGTGTAGAATGATTTGTGGAATGATGAGTGGAAAGATGTGTGGAATTATTTGTGGAATGATGTGTGGAATGATGTCTGGAATGATGTGTGGAATGACATGTGGAATGATGTGTTGAATGAGGTGTGGAATGATGTGTGGAATGATGTGTGGAATGTTTATGTGTGGAATGAAGTTTGAAATGATGTGTGGAATGAGGTTTGGAATGCTGATTGGAATCAGGTGTGGAATAATGTGTGGAATGATGTGTGGAATGATGTTTGGAATCTTGTGTGGAATGAGGTGTGGAATGACGTGTGGAATGAAATGTGGAATGATGTGTGAAATGATGCGTGGAATGACGAGTGGAATGATGTGTTAAATGATGTGTGGATTGATGTTTGGAATGACGTGCGGAATGTTACGTGGAATGAAGTGTGGAATGTTGTGTGGGATGAAGTGTGGAATGATGTGTGGAATGATGTGTGGAATGAGGTGTGGAATGATGTGCGGAATGATATGTGGAATGAGGTGCGGAATGATGTGTGGAATGAGGTGTGGAATAAGGTGTGGACTGATGTGTGGAATGATGTGTGGAAAGATGTGTGGAAAGATGTGTGGAAAGATGTGTGGAATGAGGTGTGGAATGATGTTTGAAATGCTGTGTGGAATGTGGTTTGGAATGCTGTATGGAATGATGTGTGAAATTTCGTATGGAATGAGTTGTGGAATGAGGTGTGAATTGAGGTGTGCAATGAGGTGTGAAATGAAGCTTGGAATGATGTGTGGAATGATGTCTGGAATGATGTGTGGAATGAGGTGTGGAATGATGTGTGGAATGATATGTGGAATGCGGTTTGTAATTATGTGTGGAAAGATGTTAGGAATGATCTGTGGAATGATGTGTAGAATGACGGTTGGAATGAGTTGTGGAATGATGCGTGGAATGATGTGGGGAATGATGTGTGGAATGATGTGTGAAATGATGTGTAGAATGACCGGTGAAATGAGTTGTTGAATGATGCGTGGAATGATGTGTGGAATGATGTGTGGAATGATGTGTGGAATAATGTGTGGAATGAGGTTTGGAATGATGTGTGGAATGATGTGTGGAATGATGTGTGGAATGAGTTTGGAATGATGAGTGGAATGATGTGTGGAATGATGCGTGGAATGATGCGTGGAATGATTTGTGAAATCAGGTTTGCAATTATGTGTGGAATGATGCGTGGAATGACGGGTGGAATAATGTGAATGATGTTTGGAATGATGTGTGTAATAAGGTGTGGAATGATGTGTGGAATGATGCGTGGAATGATGTGTGGAATGATGTGTGGAATGATGTTTGGAATAATGTATAGAATGAGGTGTGGAATTATATCTGGAATGAAGCGTGGAATGAGATGTGGAATGATGTGTGGAATGATATGAGGAATGAGATGTGGCATAAGGTGTGGAATGATGCGTGGAATGAGGAGTGGAATGATTTGTGGCATGATGTGTGGAATGATGTGTGGAATGAGGTGTGGAATGATGTGTGGAATGGTATATGGAATGATGTGTGAAATGATGTGTGGAATAATGTGTGGAATGATGCGTGGAATGATGTGTGGAATGATGTGAATGATGTTTGGAATGATGTGTGGAATAAGGTGTGGAATGATGTGTGGAATGATGTGTGGAATGATGTGTGGAATGATTTGTGGAATGATGTGTTAAATGATATGTGGAATGATATGTGGAATGATGTCTGGAAGGATGTGTGGAATGACGTGTGGAATGATGTGTGGAATGATGTGTGGAATGAGGTTTGGAATGATGTCTGGAATGATGTGTGGAATGAAGTTTGGAATGAGTTGTGGAATGATGTATGGAATGATGTGTGGAATGATGTGTGAATGATGTGTGGAATGATGTGTGGAATGAGGTGCGGAATGATGTGCGGAATGATGTGTGGAATGACTTGTGGAATTTTCAGAATGGCAGGCAGTTACAAGTGGGGTATCGCAAGGTTCTGTACTGGGGCCCCAGCTGTTTACACTGTACATTAATGATTTAGACGAGGAGATTAAATGTAGTATCTCCAAATTTGCGGATGACACTAAGTTGGGTGGCAGTGTGAGCTGCAAGGATGATTCTATGAGGCTGCAGAGCGACTTGAATAGGTTAGGTGAGTGGGCAAATGCATGGCAGATGAAGTATAATGTGGATAAATGTGAGGTTATCCACTTTGGTGGTAAAAACAGAGAGACAGACTATTATCTGAATGGTGACAGATTAGGAAAAGAGGAGGTGCAAAGAGACCTGGGTGTCATGGTACATTAGTCATTGAAGGTTGGCATGCAGGTACAGCAGGCGGTTAAGAAAGCAAATGGCATGTTGGCCTTCATAGCGAGGGGATTTGAGTACAAGGGCAGGGAGGTGTTGCTACAATTGTACAGGGCCTTGGTGAGGCCACACCTGGAGTATTGTGTACAGTTTTGGTCTCCTAACCTGAGGAAGGACATTCTTGCTATTGTGGGAGTGCAGCGAAGGTTCACCAGACTGATTCCCGGGATGGCGGGACTGACTTATTAAGAAAGACTGGATCAACTGGGCTTGTATTCACTGGAGTTCAGAAGAATGAGAGGGGACCTCATAGAAACGTTTAAAATTCTGACGGGGTTAGACAGGTTAGATGCAGGAAGAATGTTCCCAATGTTGGGGAAGTCCAGAACCAGGGGACACAGTCTAAGGATAAGGGGGAAGCCATTTAGGACCGTGATGTGGAGGAATTTCTTCACCCAGAGAGTGGTGAACCTGTGGAATTCTCTACCACAGAAAGTTGTTGAGGCCAATTCACTAAATATATTCAAAAAGGAGTTAGATGAAGTCCTTACTAATAGGGGAATCATGGGGTATGGTGAGAAAGCAGGAATGGGGTACTGAAGTTACATGTTCAGCCATGAACTCATTGAATGGCGGTTCAGGCTAGAAGAGCCGAATGGCCTACTCCTGCACCTATTTTCTATGTTTCTATGTTTCTATGTTTCTCTGATGTGTGGAATGTTGTGTGGAATGATGTGTGGAATGACGCGTGGAATGATGCGGGGAATGATGTGTGAAATCAAGTTTGCAATTATTTGTGGAATGATGCGTGGAATGATATGTGGAATGATGTGTAGAATGAGGTTTGCAATGATTTGTGGAATGATGTTTGGAATGATGTGTGGAATGATGAATGATATTTTAAATGATACGTAGAATGATGTGTGGAACGACGTGTGGAATGATGTGTGGAATGAGGTTTGGAATGACGTATGGAATGAGGTGTGGAAAGATGTGTGGAATGAGTTTTGGAATAATTTGTGGAATGAGGTTTGGAATGATGTGTAGAATGAGGTTTGGAATGATGTGTACAATGATGTGTGGAAAGATGTTTGGTATCACCTGTGGAATGATGTGTGGAATGAGGTTTGGCATGATGTGTACAAGGATGTGTAGAATGATTTGTGGAATGATGAGTGGAAAGATGTGTGGAATTATTTGTGGAATGATGTGTGGAATGATGTCTGGAATGATGTGTGGAATGACATGTGGAATGATGTGTTGAATGAGGTGTGGAATGATGTGTGGAATGATGTGTGGAATGTTTATGTGTGGAATGAAGTTTGAAATGATGTGTGGAATGAGGTTTGGAATGCTGATTGGAATCAGGTGTGGAATAATGTGTGGAATGATGTGTGGAATGATGTTTGGAATCTTGTGTGGAATGAGGTGTGGAATGACGTGTGGAATGAAATGTGGAATGATGTGTGAAATGATGTGTGGAATGACGAGTGGAATGATGTGTTAAATGATGTGTGGATTGATGTTTGGAATGACGTGCGGAATGTTACGTGGAATGAAGTGAGGAATGTTGTGTGGGATGAAGTGTGGAATGATGTGTGGAATGATGTGTGGGATGAGGTGTGGAATGATGTGCGGAATGATATGTGGAATGAGGTGCGGAATGATGTGTGGAATGAGGTGTGGAATAATGTGTGGACTGATGTGTGGAATGATGTGTGGAAAGATGTGTGGAAAGATGTGTGGAAAGATGTGTGGAATGAGGTGTGGAATGATGTTTGAAATGCTGTGTGGAATGTGGTTTGGAATGCTGTATGGAATGATGTGTGAAATTTCGTGTGGAATGAGTTGTGGAATGAGGTGTGAATTGAGGTGTGCAATGAGGTGTGAAATGAAGCTTGGAATGATGTGTGGAATGATGTCTGGAATGATGTGTGGAATGAGGTGTGGAATGATGTGTGGAATGATATGTGGAATGCGGTTTGGAATTATGTGTGGAAAGATGTTAGGAATGATCTGTGGAATGATGTGTAGAATGACGGTTGGAATGAGTTGTGGAATGATGCGTGGAATGATGTGGGGAATGATGTGTGGAATGATGTGTGGAATGATGTGTAGAATGACGGGTGAAATGAGTTGTTGAATGATGCGTGGAATGATGTGTGGAATGATGTGTGGAATGATGTGTGGAATAATGTGTGGAATGATGTGTGGAATGATGTGTGGAATGAGTTTGGAATGATGAGTGGAATGAAGTGTGGAATGATGTGTGGAATAATTTGTGGAATGATGTGCGGAATGATGTGTGGAATGATGTGTGGAATAATTTGTGGAATAATTTGTGGAATGATGTGTGGAATGATTTGTGGAATGATATGTGTAATGATGTTTGGAATGATGTGTTGAGTGATGTGTGGAATGATGTTTGGATATATGAGCGGAATGATGTGTGGAATGAGATTTGGAATAATGTGTGGAATGATGTGTCGAATGATGTGTGATATGATGTGTGGAATGCGTTGTGGAATGATGTTTGGAATGATGTGTGAAATGATGTGTGGAATGAGGTTTGGAATGATGTGTAGAAAGCTGAGTAGAATGAGGTGTGGAATGATGTGTGGAATGATGTGTGGAATGATGTGTCGAATGATGTGTGAAATGATGTGTGGAATGATGTGTGGAATGATGTTTGGTATCATGTGCGGAATGATGTGTGGAATGAGGTTTGGCATGATATGTACAATGATGTGTAGAATGAATTGTGGAATGATGAGTGGAAAGATGTGTGGAATTATTTGTGGAATGATGTGTGAAATGATGTGTGTAATCTTGTGTGGAATGTTACGTGGAATGAAGTGTGGAATGTTGTGTGATATGAAGTGTGGAATGATGTGTGGAATGATGTGTGGAATGAGGTGTGGAATGATGTGCGGAATGATGTGTGGAATGAGGTGCGGAATGATGTGTGGAATGAGGTGTGGAATAATGTGTGGAATGATGTGTGGAATGATGTGTGGAAAGATGTGTGGAAAGATGTGTGGAAAGATGTGTGGAATGAGGTGTGGAATGATGTTTGAAATGCTGTGTGGAATGAGGTTTGGAATGCTGCATGGAATGACGTGTGAAATTTCGTGTGGAATTTGTCGTGGAATGAGGTGTGAATTGAGGTCTGCAATGAGGTGTGAAATGAAGCTTGGAATGATGTGTTGAATGATGTCTGGAATGAGGTGTGGAATGAGGTGTGGAATGATGTGTGGAATGATATGTGGAATGCGGTTTGGAATTATGTGTGGAAAGATGTTTGGAATGATCTGTGGAATGATGTGTAGAATGATGGTTGGAATGAGTTGTGGAATGATGCGTGGAATGATGAGTGGAATGATATGTGGAATAATATGTGGAATGATGTGTAGAATGACGGGTGAAATGAGTTGTTCAATGATGCGTGGAATGATTTGTGGAATGATATGTGGAATGATGTGTGGAATAATGTGTGGAATGAGGTTTGGAATGATGTGTGGAATGATGTGTGGAATGATGTGTGGAATGAGGTTGGAATGATGAGTGGAATGAAGTGTGGAATGATGTGTGGAATAACTTGTGGAATGATGTGCGGAATGATGTGTGGAATGATGTGTGGAATACATTGTGGAATAATTTGTGGAATGATGTGTGGTATGATTTGTGGAATGATATGTGTAATGATGTGTGGAATGATGTGTTGAGTGATGTGTGGAATGATGTTTGGATAGATGTGCGGAATGATGTGTGGAATGAGATTTGGAATAATGTGTGGAATGATGTGTGGAATGATGTGTCGAATGATGTGTGATATGATGTGTGGAATGATGTGTGGAATGATGTTTGGAATGATGTGTGGCATGATGTGTGGAATGAGGTTTGGAATGATGTGTAGAAAGCTGAGTAGAATGAGGTGTGGAATGATGTGTGGAATGATGTGTGGAATGATGTGTCGAATGATGTGTGAAATGATGTGTGGTATGATGTGTGGAATGATGTTTGGTATCACGTGCGGAATGATGTGTGGAATGAGGTTTGGCATGATATGTACAATGATGTGTAGAATGAATTGTGGAATGATGAGTGGAAAGATGTGTGGAATTATTTGTGGAATGATGTGTGAAATGATGTGTGGAATCTTGTGAGGAAAGATGTTTGGTATCACCTGCGGAATGATGTGTGGAATGAGGTTTGGCATGATGTGTACGAGGATGTGTAGAATGATTTGTGGAATGATGAGTGGAAAGGTGTGTGGAATTATTTGTGGAATGATGTGTGAAATGATGTGTGGAATCTTGTGTGGAATGAGGTATGGAATGATGTGAAATGACATGTGGAATGATGTGTTGAATGAGGTGTGGAATGATATGTGGAATGATGTGTGGAATGTTGTGTGGAATTATGTGTGGAATGAGGTTTGAAATGACGTGTGGAATGAACTTTGGAATGCTGATTGGAATCTGGTGTGGAATAATGTGTGGAATGATGTGTGAAATGATGTGTGGAATGACGAGTGGAATGATGTGTTAAATGATGTGTGGATTGATGTTTGGAATGACGTGCGGAATGTTACGTGGAATGAAGTGTGGAATGTTGTGTGGGATGAATTGTGGAATGATGTGTGGAATGATGCGTGGAATGAGGTGTGGAATGATGTGCGGAATGATGTGTGGAATGAGGTGCAGAATGATGTGTGGAATGAGGTGTGGAATAATGTTTGGAATGATGTGTGGAATGATGTGTGGAAAGATGTGTGGAAAGATGTGTGGAAAGATGTGTGGAATGAGGTCTGGAATGATGTTTGAAATGCTGTGTGGAATGAGGTTTGGAATGCTGCATGGAATGATGTGTGAAATTTCGTGTGGAATGAGTTGTGGAATGAGGTGTGAATTGAGGTCTGCAATGAGGTGTGAAATGAAGCTTGGAATGATGTGTGGAATGATGTCTGGAATGATGTGTGTAATGAGGTGTGGAATGATGTGTGGAATGATATGTGGAATGCGGTTTGGTATTATGTGTGGAAAGATGTTTGGAATGATCTGTGGAATGATGTGTAGAATGACGGTTGGAATGAGTTGTGGAATGATGCATGGAATGATGTGTGGAATGATGTGTGGAATAATGTGTGGAATGATGTGTAGAATGACGGGTGAAATGAGTTGTTGAATGATGCGAGGAATAATTTGTGGAATGATGTGTGGAATAATGTGTGGAATAATGTGTGGAATGAGGTTTGGAATGAGGTGTGGAATGATGTGTGGAATGATGTGTGGAATGAGGTCGGAATGATGAGTGGAATGACGTGTGAAATGATGTGTGGAATAACTTGTGGAATGATGTGCGGAACGATGTGTGGAATGATGTGTGGAATAAATTGTGGAATAATTTGTGGAATGATGTGTGGTATGATTTGTGGAATTATATGTGTAATGATGTGTGGAATGATATGTTGAGTGATGTGTGGAATGATGTTTGGATAGATGTGCGGAATGATGTGTGGAATGAGATTTGGAATAATGTGTGGAATGATGTGTGGAATGATGTGTCGAATGATGTGTGATATGATGTGTGGAATGATGTGTGGCATGATGTGTGGAATGAGGTTTGGAATGATGTGTAGAAAGCTGAGTAGAATGAGGTGTGGAATGATGTGTGGAATGATGTGTGGAATGATGTGTCGAATGATGTGTGAAATGATGTGTGGAATGATGTGTGGAATGATGTTTGGTATCACGTGCGGAATGATGTGTGGAATGAGGTTTGGCATGATATGTACAATGATGTGTAGAATGAATTGTGGAATGATGAGTGGAAAGATGTGTGGAATTATTTGTGGAATGATGTGTGAAATTATGTGTGGAAAGACGTCTGGTATCACCTGCGGAATGATGTGTGGAATGAGGTTTGGCATGATGTGTACGAGGATGTGTAGAATGATTTGTGGAATGATGAGTGGAAAGGTGTGTGGAATTATTTGTGGAATGATGTGTGAAATGATGTGTGGAATCTTGTGTGGAATGAGGTGTGGAATGATGTCTGGAATGATGTGAAATGACATGTGGAATGATGTGTTGAATGAGGTGTGGAATGATGTGTGGAATGAGGTGTGGAATAATGTTTGGAATGATGTGTGGAATGATGTGTGGAAAGATGTGTGGAAAGATGTGTGGAATAATGTGTGGAATGATGTGTGGAATGATGTGTCGAATGATGTGTGATATGATGTGTGGAATGATGTGTGGCATGATGTGTGGAATGAGGTTTGGAATGATGTGTAGAAAGCTGAGTAGAATGAGGTGTGGAATGATGTGTGGAATGAGGTCGGAATGATGAGTGGAATGACGTGTGAAATGATGTGTGGAATAACTTGTGGAATGATGTGCGGAACGATGTGTGGAATGATGTGTGGTATGATTTGTGGAATGATATGTGTAATGATGTGTGGAATGATATGTTGAGTGATGTGTGGAATGATGTTTGGATAGATGTGCGGAATGATGTGTGGAATGAGATTTGGAATAATGTGTGGAATGATGTGTGGAATGATGTGTCGAATGATCTGTGATATGATGTGTGGAATGATGTGTGGCATGATGTGTGGAATGAGGTTTGGAATGATGTGTAGAAAGCTGAGTAGAATGAGGTGTGGAATGATGTGTGGAATGATGTGTGGAATGATGTGTCGAATGATGTGTGAAATGATGTGTGGAATGATGTGTGGAATGATGTTTGGTATCACGTGCGGAATGATGTGTGGAATGAGGTTTGGCATGATATGTACAATGATGTGCAGAATGAATTGTGAAATGATGAGTGGAAAGATGTGTGGAATTATTTGTGGAATGATGTGTGAAATTATGTGTGGAAAGACGTCTGGTATCACCTGCGGAATGATGTGTGGAATGAGGTTTGGCATGATGTGTACGAGGATGTGTAGAATGATTTGTGGAATGATGAGTGGAAAGGTGTGTGGAATTATTTGTGGAATGATGTGTGAAATGATGTGTGGAATCTTGTGTGGAATGAGGTGTGGAATGATGTCTGGAATGATGTGAAATGACATGTGGAATGATGTGTTGAATGAGGTGTGGAATGATGTGTGGAATGATGTGTGGAATGTTGTGTGGAATTATGTGTGGAATGAGGTTTGAAATGATGTGTGGAATGAACTTTGGAATGCTGATTGGAATCTGGTGTGGAATAATGTGTGGAATGATGTGTGGAATGATGTTTGGAATCTTGTGTGGAATGAGGTCTGGAATGATGTGTGGAATGATGAGTGGAATGACGTGTGGAATGATGTGTGGATTGATGTTTGGAATGACGTGCGGAATGTTACGTGGAATGAAGTGTGGAATGTTGTGTGGGATGAAGTGTGGAATGATGTGTGGAATGATGCGTGGAATGAGGTGTGGAATGATGTGCGGAATGATGTGTGGAATGAGGTGCGGAATGATGTGTGGAATGTGGTGTGGAATAATGTTTGGAATGATGTGTGGAATGATGTGTGGAAAGATGTGTGGAAAGATGTGTGGAAAGATGTGTGGAATGAGGTGTGGAATGATGTTTGAAATGCTGTGTGGAATGAGGTTTGGAATGCTGCATGGAATGATGTGTGAAATTTCGTGTGGAATGAGTTGTGGAATGAGGTGTAAATTGAGGTCTGCAATGAGGTGTGAAATGAAGCTTGGAATGATGTGTGGAATGATGTCTGGAATGATGTGTGGAATGAGGTGTGGAATGATGTGTGGAATGATATGTGGAATGCGGTTTGGAATTATGTGTGGAAAGATGTTTGGAATGACCTGTGGAATGATGTGTAGAATGACGGTTGGAATGAGTTGTGGAATGATGCGTGGAATGATGTGTGGAATGATGTGTGGAATAATGTGTGGAATGATGTGTAGAATGACGGGTGAAATGAGTTGTTGAATGATGCGTGGAATAATTTGTGGAATGATGTGTGGAATAATGTGTGGAATAATGTGTGGAATGAGGTTTGGAATGAGCTGTGGAATGATGTGTGGAATGATATGTGGAATGAGGTGGGAATGATGAGTGGAATGAAGTGTGGAATGATGTGTGGAATAACTTGTGGAATGATGCGCGGAATGATGTGTGGAATGATGTGTGGAATAATTTGTGGAATGATGTGTGGAATGATTTGTAGAATGATATGTGTAATGATGTGTGGAATGATGTGTTGAGTGATGTGTGGAATGATGTTTGGATAGATGTGCGGAATGATGTGTGGAATGAGATTTGGAATAATGTGTGGAATGATGTGTGGAATGAGGTTTGGAATGATGTGTAGAAAGCTGAGTAGAATGAGGTGTGGAATGATGTGTGAAAGGATGTGTGGAATGATGTGTCGAATGATATGTGAAATGATGTGTGGAATGATGTGTGGAATGATGTTTGGTATCACGTGCGGAATGATGTGTGCAATGAGGTTTGGCATGATGTGTACGAGGATGTGTAGAATGATTTGTGGAATGATGAGTGGAAAGTTGTGTGGAATTATTTGTGGAATGATGTGTGAAATGATGTGTGGAATCTTGTGTGGAATGAGGTGTGGAATGATGTCTGGAATGATGTGAAATGACATGTGGAATGATGTGTTGAATGAGGTGTGGAATGATGTGTGGAATGATGTGTGGAATGTTGTGTGGAATTATGTGTGGAATGAGGTTTGAAATGATGTGTGGAATGAACTTTCGAATGCTGATTGGAATCTGGTGTGGAATAATGTGTGGAATGATGTGTGGAATGATGTTTGGAATCTTGTGTGGAATGAGGTGTGGAATGATGTGTGGAATGATGAGTGGAATGACGTGTGGAATGATGTGTGGAATGATGTGTGGAATGAGGTTTGAAATGAAATGTGGAATGATGTGTGAAATGATGTGTGGAATGAGGAGTGGAATGATGTGTTAAATGATGTGTGGATTGATGTTTGGAATGACGTGCGGAATGTTACGTGGAATTAAGTGTGGAATGTTGTGTGGGATGAAGTGTGGAATGATGTGTGGAATGATGCGTGGAATGAGGTGTGGAATGATGTGCGGAATGATGTGTGGAATGAGGTGCGGAATGATGTGTGGAATGAGGTGTGGAATAATGTTTGAAATGATGTGTGGAATGATGTGTGGAAAGATGTGTGGAAAGATGTGTGGAAAGATGTGTGGAATGAGGTGTGGAATGAGGTTTGAAATGATGTGTGGAATGAGGTTTGGAATGCTGCATGGAATGATGTGTGAAATTTCGTGTGGAATGAGTTGTGGAATGAGGTGTGAATTGAGGTCTGCAATGAGGTGTGAAATGAAGCTTGGAATGATGTGTGGAATGATGTCTGGAATGATGTGTGGAATGAGGTGTGGAATGATGTGTGGAATGATATGTGGAATGCGGTTTGGAATTATGTGTGGAAAGATGTTTGGAATGACCTGTGGAATGATGTGTAGAATGACGGTTGGAATGAGTTGTGGAATGATGCGTGGAATGATGTGTGGAATGATGTGTGGAATAATGTGTGGAATGATGTGTAGAATGACGGGTGAAATGAGTTGTTGAATGATGCGTGGAATAATTTGTGGAATGATGTGTGGAATAATGTGTGGAATGATGTGTGGAATGATGTGTGGAATGAGGTGGGAATGATGAGTGGAATGAAGTGTGGAATGATGTGTGGAATAACTTGTGGAATGATGTGCGGACTGATGTGTGGAATCTTGTGTGGAATGAGGTGTGGAATGATGTCTGGAATGATGTGAAATGACATGTGGAATGATGTGTTGAATGAGGTGTGGAATGATGTGTGGAATGATGTGTGGAATGTTGTGTGGAATTATGTGTGGAATGAGGTTTGAAATGATGTGTGGAATGAACTTTCGAATGCTGATTGGAATCTGGTGTGGAATAATGTGTGGAATGATGTGTGGAATGATGTTTGGAATCTTGTGTGGAATGAGGTGTGGAATGATGTGTGGAATGATGAGTGGAATGACGTGTGGAATGATGTGTGGAATGATGTGTGGAATGAGGTTTGAAATGAAATGTGGAATGATGTGTGAAATGATGTGTGGAATGAGGAGTGGAATGATGTGTTAAATGATGTGTGGATTGATGTTTGGAATGACGTGCGGAATGTTACGTGGAATTAAGTGTGGAATGTTGTGTGGGATGAAGTGTGGAATGATGTGTGGAATGATGCGTGGAATGAGGTGTGGAATGATGTGCGGAATGATGTGTGGAATGAGGTGCGGAATGATGTGTGGAATGAGGTGTGGAATAATGTTTGAAATGATGTGTGGAATGATGTGTGGAAAGATGTGTGGAAAGATGTGTGGAAAGATGTGTGGAATGAGGTGTGGAATGAGGTTTGAAATGATGTGTGGAATGAGGTTTGGAATGCTGCATGGAATGATGTGTGAAATTTCGTGTGGAATGAGTTGTGGAATGAGGTGTGAATTGAGGTCTGCAATGAGGTGTGAAATGAAGCTTGGAATGATGTGTGGAATGATGTCTGGAATGATGTGTGGAATGAGGTGTGGAATGATGTGTGGAATGATATGTGGAATGCGGTTTGGAATTATGTGTGGAAAGATGTTTGGAATGACCTGTGGAATGATGTGTAGAATGACGGTTGGAATGAGTTGTGGAATGATGCGTGGAATGATGTGTGGAATGATGTCTGGAATAATGTGTGGAATGATGTGTAGAATGACGGGTGAAATGAGTTGTTGAATGATGCGTGGAATAATTTGTGGAATGATGTGTGGAATAATGTGTGGAATGATGTGTGGAATGATGTGTGGAATGAGGTGGGAATGATGAGTGGAATGAAGTGTGGAATGATGTGTGGAATAACTTGTGGAATGATGTGCGGACTGATGTGTGGAATGATGTGTGGAATGATTTGTGGTATGATTTGTAGAATGATATGTGTAATGATGTGTGGAATGATGTGTTGAGTGATGTGTGGAATGATGTTTGGATAGATGTGCGGAATGATGTGTGGAATGAGATTTGGAATAACGTGTGGAATGATGTGTGGAATGATGTGTCGAATGATGTGTGATATGATGTGTGGAATGATGTGTGGAATGATGTTTGGAATGATGTGTGGCATGATGTGTGGAATGAGGTTTAGAATGATGTGTAGAAAGCTGAGAAGAATGAGGTGTGGAATGACATGTGGAATGATGTGTGGAATGATGTGTCGAATGATGTGTGAAATGATGTGTGGAATGATGTGTGGAATGATGTTTGGTATCACGTGCGGAATGATGTGTGGAATGAGGTTTGGCATGATATGTACAATGATGTGTAGAATGAATTGTGGAATGATGAGTGGAATGATGTGTGTAATTATTTGTGGAATGATGTGTGAAATTATGTGTGGGAAGATGTTTGGTATCACCTGCGGAATGATGTGTGGAATGAGGTTTGGCATGATGTGTAAGAGGATGTGTAGAATTATTTGTGGAATGATGAGTGGAAAGGTGTGTGGAATTATTTGTGGAATGATGTGTGAAATGATGTGTGGAATCTTGTGTGGAATGAAGTCTGGAATGACGTGAAATGACATGTTGAATGAGGTGTGGAATGATGTGTGGAATGATGTGTGGAATGTTGTGTGGAATTATGTGTGGAATGATTTTGAAATGATGTGTGGAATGAACTTTGGAATGGTGATTGGAATCTGGTGTGGAATAATGTGTGGAATGATGTGTGGAATGATGTTTGGAATCTTGTGTGGAATGAGGTGTGGAATGATGTGTGGAATGATGAGTGGAATGACGTGTGGAATGATGTGTGGAATGATGTGTGGAATGAGGTTTGAAATGAAATGTGGAATGATGTGTGAAATGATGTGTGGAATGACGAGTGGAATGATGTGTTAAATGATGTGTGGATTGATGTTTGGAATGACGTGCGGAATGTTACGTGGAATGAAGTGTGGAATGTTGTGTGGGATGAAGTGTGGAATGATGTGTGGAATGATGCGTGGAATGAGGTGTGGAATGATGTGCGGAATGATATGTGGAATGAGGTGCGGAATGATGTGTGGAATGAGGAGTGGAATAATGTTTGGAATGATGTGTGGAATGATGTGTGGAAAGAGGTGTGGAAAGATGTGTGGAAAGATGTGTGGAATGAGGTGTGGAATGATGTTTGAAATGCTGTGTGGAATGAGGTTTGGAATGCTGCATGGAATGATGTGTGAAATTTCGTGTGGAATGAGTTGTGGAATGAGGTGTGAATTGAGGTCTGCAATGAGGTGTGAAATGAAGCTTGGAATGATGTGTGGAATGATGTCTGGAATGATGTGTGGAATGAGGCGTGGAATGATGTGTGGAATGATATGTGGAATGCGGTTTGGAATTATGTGTGGAAAGATGTTTGGAATGACCTGTGGAATGATGTGTAGAATGACGGTTGGAATGAGTTGTGGAATGATGCGTGGAATGATGTGTGGAATGATGTGTGGAATAATGTGTGGAATGATGTGTAGAATGACGGGTGAAATGAGTTGTTGAATGATGCGTGGAATAATTTGTGGAATGATGTGTGGTATAATGTGTGGAATAATGTGTGGAATGAGGTTTGGAATGAGGTGTGGAATGATGTGTGGAATGATGTGTGGAATGAGGTGGGAATGATGAGTGGAATGAAGTGTGGAATGATGTGTGGAATAACTTGTGGAATGATGTGCGGAATGATGTGTGGAATGATGTGTGGAATAATTTGTGTAATGATGTGTGGAATGATTTGTGGAATGATATATCTAATGATGTGTGGAATGATGTGTTGAGTGATGTGTGGAATGATGTTTGGATAGATGTGCGGAATGATGTGTGGAATGAGATTTGGAATAATGTGTGGAATTATGTGTGATATGATGTGTGGAATGATGTGTGGAATGATGTTTGGAATGATGTGTGGAATGATGTGTGGAATGAGGTTTGGAATGATGTGTAGAAAGCTGAGTAGAATGAGGTGTGGAATGATGTGTCGAATCTTGTGTGGAATGAGGTGTGGAATGATGTGTGGAATGATGAGTGGAATGACGTGTGGAATGATGTGTGGAATGATGTGTGGAATGAGGTTTGAAATGAAATGTGGAATGATGTGTGAAATGATGTGTGGAATGACGAGTGGAATGATGTGTTTAATGATGTGTGGATTGATGTTTGGAATGACGTGCGGAATGTTACGTGGAATGAAGTGTGGAATGTTGTGTGGGATGAAGTGTGGAATGATGTGTGGAATGATGCGTGGAATGAGGTGTGGAATGATGTGCGGAATGATATGTGGAATGAGGTGCGGAATGATGTGTGGAATGAGGAGTGGAATAATGTTTGGAATGATGTGTGGAATGATGTGTGGAAAGATGTGTGGAAAGATGTGTGGAAAGATGTGTGGAATGAGGTGTGGAATGATGTTTGAAATGCTGTGTGGAATGAGGTTTGGAATGCTGCATGGAATGATGTGTGAAATTTCGTGTGGAATGAGTTGTGGAATGAGGTGTGAATTGAAGTCTGCAATGAGGTGTGAAATGAAGCTTGGAATGATGTGTGGAATGATGTCTGGAATGATGTGTGGAATGAGGCGTGGAATGATGTGTGGAATGATATGTGGAATGCGGTTTGGAATTATGTGTGGAAAGATGTTTGGAATGACCTGTGGAATGATGTGTAGAATGACGGTTGGAATGAGTTGTGGAATGATGCGTGGAATGATGTGTGGAATGATGTGTGGAATAATGTGTGGAATGATGTGTAGAATGACGGGTGAAATGAGTTGTTGAATGATGCGTGGAATAATTTGTGGAATGATGTGTGGAATAATGTGTGGAATAATGTGTGGAATGAGGTTTGGAATGAGGTGTGGAATGATGTGTGGAATGATGTGTGGAATGAGGTGGGAATGATGAGTGGAATGAAGTGTGGAATGATGTGTGGAATAACTTGTGGAATGATGTGCGGAATGATGTGTGGAATGATGTGTGGAATAATTTGTGTAATGATGTGTGGAATGATTTGTGGAATGATATATCTAATGATGTGTGGAATGATGTGTTGAGTGATGTGTGGAATGATGTTTGGATAGATGTGCGGAATGATGTGTGGAATGAGATTTGGAATAATGTGTGGAATTATGTGTGATATGATGTGTGGAATGATGTGTGGAATGATGTTTGGAATGATGTGTGGAATGATGTGTGGAATGAGATTTGGAATGATGTGTAGAAAGCTGAGTAGAATGAGGTGTGGAATGATGTGTCGAATGATGTGTGAAATGATGTGTGGAATGATGTGTGGAATGATGTTTGGTATCACGTGCGGAATGATGTGTGGAATGAGGTTTGGCATGATGTGTACGAGGATGTTTAGAATGATTTGTGGAATGATGAGTGGAAAGGTGTGTGGAATTATTTGTGGAATGATGTGTGAAATGATGTGTGGAATCTTGTGTGGAATGAGGTGTGGAATGATGTCTGGAATGATGTGAAATGACATGTGGAATGATGTGTTGAATGAGTTGTGGAATGATGTGTGGAATGATGTGTGGAATGTTGTGTGGAATTATGTGTGGAATGAGGTTTCAAATGATGTGTTGAATGAACTTTGGAATGATGTGTAGAAAGCTGAGCAGAATGAGATGTGGAATAATGTGTGGAATGATGTGTGGAATGATGTGTGGAATGATGTGAGGAACGAGGTGTGGAATGATGTTTGGAATGATGTGTGGAATGATGTGTGGAATGATGTGTAGAATAATGTGTGGAATGAGGTTTCGAATGATATATGGAATGATGTTTGGAATTTGTGTGGAATGATGTGTGGAATGCGGTGTGGAAAGTGGTGTGGAATGATGTGTGGAATGATATGTCGAATGGAGTTAGGAATGATTTGTGGAATGATGTGTGGAATGATGTGTGGAATGATGTGTGGAATGACGTGTGGAATGATGTGTGGAAAGATGTGTGGAAAGATGTGTGGAACGATGTGTGGAATGAGGTGTGGAATGATGTTTGGAATGATGAATGCAATGAGGTTTAGAATGATGTGTGGAATGAGGTTTGGAATGAAGTGTGGAATGTTGTGTGGAATGAGGTTTGGAATGATGTGTAGAAAGCTGAGCAGAATGAGGTGTGGAATAATGGGTGGAATGATGTGTGGAATGATGTGTGGAATGATGTGTGGAATGATGTGTGAAATTTCGTGTGGGATAAGTTGAGGAATGAGCTGTGAATTGAGGTGTGGTATGATGTGTGAAATGATGTGTGGAATGATGTGTGGAATGAGCTGTGCAATGATGTGTGGAATGATGTTTGGAATGATGTGTGGAATATTGTGTGGAATGAGGTTTGGAATGATGTGTAGAAAGCTGAGCAGAATGAGGTGTGGAATAATGGGTGGAATGATGTGTGGAATGATGTGTGGAATGATGTGTGGAATGATGTTTGAAATTTCGTGTGGGATGAGTTGAGGAATGAGCTGTGAATTGAGGTGTGGTATGATGTGTGAAATGATGTGAGAAATGACGTGTGGAATGAGTTTGTGGAATGAGGTATGAATTGAGGCGGGGAATGAGGTGTGACATGAGGTGTTGAATGATGTGTGGAATGGTTTATGGAATGATGTGTGGAATGAGGTGTGGAATGATGTGTGGAATGAAATGTGGAATGATGTGTGGAATGATGTGTGTAATGATGTTTGGAATGAGCTTTGGATTGATGTTTGGATTGATGTGTGAAATGGTATGTGGAATGATGTGTGGAATGATGAGTGGTATGATGCGTGGAATGATGTGTGGAATGATGTGTGGAATCAGGTTTGCAATTATTTGTGGAATGATGCGGGGAATGACGTGTGAAATGATGTGTGGAATGATGTTTGTGATGAGTTTTGGAATGATGTGTGGAATGAGGTGAGGAATGATGTGTGGAATGAGTTTTGGAATTGTTTATGGAATGAGGTTTGGCATGATGTGTACAATGATGTGTAGAATGATTTGTGGAATGATGAGTGGAAAGATGTGTGGAATTATTTGTGGAATGATGTGTGGAATGATGTGTGGAATCTTGCGTAGAATGAGGTGTGGAATGATGTGTGGAATGATGTGTGGAATGACGTGTTGAAAGATGTGTAGAATGTGGTGTGGAATGATGTGTGGAATGATGTGTGGAATGTTGTGTGGATTAATGTGTGTAATGAGGTTTGAAATGAAGTGTGGAATGAGGTTTGGAATGATGATTGGAATCATGTGTGGAATAATGTGTGGAATGATGTGTGGAATGAAGTTTGGAATGAAGTGTAGAAAGCTGAGTAGAATATGGTGTGGAACGTGGTGTGGAAAGAGGTGTGGAATGAAGTTTGGAATGATGTGTCGAATGTTGTGTGGAATGATGTGTGGAATGATGTGTGGAATGATGTGTGGAATGATGTGAGAAATGTGGTGTGGAATGATATTTGGAATGATGAGTGGAATGATGTGCAGAATGAGGTGTGAAATGATGTGTGGAATGATGTGTGGAATGATGTGTAGAATAATGTGTGGAATGAGGTTTCGAATGATGTATGGAATGATGTTTGGAATGATGTGTGGAATGATGTGTGGAATTAGGTGTGGAATGCGGTGTGGAAAGTGGTGTGGAATGATGTTTGGAATGATGTGTCGAATGTTGTGTGGAATGATGTGTGGAATGAGGTGTGGTATGATGTCCGGAATAATGTGTGGAATGAGGTGTGGAATGATGTTTGGAATGATGTGTGGAACGATGTGTGGAAAGATGTGTGGAATGAGGTTTGGAATGTTGTTTGGAATGAGGTTTGGAATGATATTTGGAATGATGTGTGGAATGATATGTGGAATGATATGTGGAATGATGTGTGGAATAATTTGTGGAATGATGTGTGGAATGATGTGTGGAATGATGTGTGGAATGATGTGTTAAATGATACGTGGAATGACTTGTGGAGTGATATGTGTAATGATGTGTGGAATGATGTGTGGAATGATGCGTGGAATGAGGTGTGGAATGAGGTCTGGAATGAGGTGTGGAATGAGGTGTGGAATGATGTGTGGAATGATATGTAGAATGAGGTGTGGAATGATGTGTGGGATGATGTGTGGAATGATGTGTGCAATGAAGTGTGCAATGATGTGTGGAATAAAGGGTGGAATGAGGTTTGGAATGATATGTGGAATGATGATTGGATTGAGGTGTGGAATGAATAGTGGAATGACGGGTGGATTGTGTTGTGGAATGATGCGTGGAATGATGTGTGGAATGATGTGTGGAATGATGTTTGGAAAAATGTTTAGAATCAGGTGTGGTATGATATCTGGAATGAAGTGTGGAATGAGGTGTGGAATGATATGTGGAATGATATGTGTAATGATGTGAGGAATGAGATGTGGCATGGGATGTGGAATGATGCGTGGAATGATGTGTGGAATGATGTGAGGAATGATGTGTGGAATGATGTGTGGAATGAGATGTTGAATGATTTGTGGCATGATGTGTGGAATGCTGTGTGGAATGCGGTGTGGAATGATGTGTGGAATGGTGTGTGGAATGATGTGTGAAATGATGTGTGGAATAATGTGTGGAATGAGGTGTGGAATAAGGTTTGAAATGAAGTGTAGAAAGCTGAGCAGAATGAGGTGTGGAATGATTGGTGGAATGATGTGTGGAATGATGTGTAGAATACTGTCTTGAATGAGGTTTCGAATGATGTATGGAATGATGTTTGGAATGATGTGTCGAATGGTGTGCGGAATGATGTGTGGAATGATGTGTGGAATGATGTGTGGAATGATGTGTGGAATGAGGTGTGGAATGATGTCCGGAATAATGTGTGGAATGAGGTGTGGAATGATGTTTGGAATGATGTGTGGAATGATGTGTGGAATGATGTGTGGAACGATATGTGGAAAGATGTGTGGAATGAGGAGTGTAATGTTGTTTGGAATGAGCTTTGGAATGATATTTGGAATGATGTTTGGAATGATGTGTGGAATGATGCGTGGAATGAAATGTGGAATGAGGTCTGGAATGAGGTGTGGAATGAGGTGTGGAATGATGTGTGGAATGATGTGTGTAATGAAGTCTGGAATGATGGGTGGAATGATGTGTGAAATGATGCATAGAATGATGCGTGTAATGATGTTTGGAATGATTTGTGGAATGATGGGTGGAATGATGTGTGGAATGATGTGTGGAATGATGTGTGGAATGATGTGAGGAATGAGGTGTGGAATGATGTTTGGAATGATGTGTGGAATGATGTGTAGAATGATGTGTGGAATGGTGTGTGGAATGATGTGTGGAATGATGTGTAGAATAATGTGTGGAATGAGGTTTCGAATGATGTATGGAATGTTGTTTGTAAATTTGTGTGGAATGATGTGTTGAATGAGGTTTGGAATGATGATTGGAATCATGTGTGGAATAATGTGTGGAATGATGTGTGGAATGACGTTTGGAATGAAGTGTGGAATGATGTGAGGAATGTGGTGTGGAATGATATTTGGAATAATGAGTGGAATGATGTGTGGAATGATGTGTGGAATGATGTGTGGAATGATGTGTTAAATGATGTGAGGAATGTGGTGTGGAATGATATTTGGAATAATGAGTGGAATGATGTGCAGAATGAGGTGTGAAATGATGTGTGGAATGATGTGTGGAATGATGTGTAGAATAATGTGTGGAATGAGGTTTCGAATGATGTATGGAATGATGTTTGGAATGATGTGTGGAATGATGTGTGGAATGCGGTGTGGAAAGCGGTGTGGAAAGTGGTGTGGAATGATGTTTGGAATGATGTTTCGAATGTTGTGTGGAATGCTGTGTGGAATGAGGTGTGCTATGATGTCCGGAATAACGTGTGGAATGAGGTGTGGAATAATGTTTGGAATGATGTGTGGAATGCTGTGTGGAATGATGTGTGGAACGATGTGTGGAAAGATGTGCGGAATGAGGTTTGGAATGTTGTTTGGAATGATGTTTGGAATGATATTTGGAATGATGTGTGGAATGATATGTGGAATGATGTGTGGAATGATGTGTGGAATAATTTGTGGAATGATGTGTGGAATGGTGTGTGGAATGATGTGTGGAATGATGTGTTAAATGATACGTGGAATGACTTGTGGAGTGATAAGTGTAATGATGTGTGGAATGATGTGTGGAATGATGCGTGGAATGAGGTGTGGATTGAGGTCTGGAATGAGGTGTGGAATGAGGTGTGGAATGATGTGTGGAATGATATGTAGAATGAGGTGTGGAATGATGTGTGGGATGATGTGTGGAATGATGTGTGCAATGAAGTGTGCAATGATGTGTGGAATAAAGGGTGGAATGAGGTTTGGAATGATATGTGGAATGATGATTGGAATGAGGTGTGGAATGATGTGTGGAATGACGGGTGGATTGTGTTGTGGAATGATGCGTGGAATGATGTGTGGAATGATGTGTGGAATGAGGTTTGGCATGATGTGTACAATGATGTGTAGAATAATTTGTGGAATGATGAGTGGAAAGATGTGTGGAATTATTTGTGAAATGATGTGTGGAATGATGTGTGGAATCTTGCGTAGAATGAGGTGTGTAATGATGTGTGGAATGATGTGTGGAATGACGTGTGGAATGATGTGTAGAATGAGGTGTGGAATGATGTGTGAAATGATGTGTGGAATGTTGTGTGGGTTAATGTTTGTAATGAGATTTGAGATGATGTGTGGAATGAGGTTTGGAATGATGATTGGAATCATGTGTGGAATAATTAGGAAGGACATTAGCTTGGATGATGTGGAATCTATATGGGTAGAGCTGCAGAACACCAAAGGGCAAAAAACGTTAGTGGGAGTTGTGTACAGACCTCCAAACAGTAGTAATGATGTTGGGGAGGGCATCAAACAGGAAATTAGGGGTGCGTGCAATAAAGGTGCAGCAGTTATAATGGGTGACTTTAATATGCACATAGATTGGGCTAACCAAACTGGAAGCAAAAAGGTGGAGGAGGATTTTCTGGAGTGCATAAGGGATGGTTTTTTAGACCAATATGTCGAGGAACCAACTAGGGGGGAGGCCATCTTAGACTGGGTGTTATGTAATGAGAAAGGATTAATTAGCAATCTCGTTGTGCGAGGCCCCTTGGGGAAGAGTGACCATAATATGGTGGAATTCTGCATTAGGATGGAGAATGAAACAGTTAATTCAGAGACCATGGTCCAGAACTTAAAGAAGGCTAACTTTGAAGGTATGAGGCGTGAATTGGCTGAGATGGATTGGCGAATGATACTTAAGGGGTTGACTGTGGATGGGCAATGGCAGACATTTAGAGACCGCATGGATGAACTACAACAATTGTACATTCCTGTCTGGCATAGAAATAAAAAAGGGAAGGTGGCTCAACCGTGGCTATCAAGGGAAATCAGGGATAGTATTAAAGCCAAGGAAGTGGCATACAAATTGGCCAGAAATAGCAGCGAACCTGGGGACTGGGAGAAATTTAGAACTCAGCAGAGGAGGACAAAGGATTTGATTAGGGCAGGGAAAATGGAGTATGAGAAGAAGCTTGCAGGGAACATTAAGACGGATTGTAAAAGTTTCTATAGATATGTAAAGAGAAAAAGGTTAGTAAAGACAAATGTAGGTCCCCTGCAGTCAGAATCAGGGGAAGTCATAACGGGGAACAAAGAAATGGCGGACCAATTGAACAAGTACTTTGGTTCGGTATTCACGAAGGAGGACACGAACAAACTTCCGGTTATAAAAGGGGTCGGGGGGTCTAGTAAGGAGGAGGAACTGAGGGAAATCCTTATTAGCCGGGAAATTGTGTTGGGGAAATTGATGGGATTGAAGGCCGATAAATCCCCAGGGCCTGATGGACTGCATCCCAGAGTACTTAAGGAGGTGGCCTTGGAAATAGTGGATGCGTTGACAGTCATTTTCCAACATTCCATTGACTCTGGATCAGTTCCTATGGAGTGGAGGGTAGCCAATGTAACCCCACTTTTTAAAAAAGGAGGGAGAGAGAAAACAGGGAATTATAGACCGGTCAGCCTGACATCGGTAGTGGGTAAAATGATGGAATCAATTATTAAGGATGTCTTAGCAGTGCATTTGGAAAGAGGTGACATGATAGGTCCAAGTCAGCATGGATTTGTGAAAGGGAAATCATGCTTGACAAATCTTCTGGAATTTTTTGAGGATGTTTCCAGTAGAGTGGATAAGGGAGAACCAGCTGATGTGGTATATTTGGACTTTCAGAAGGCGTTCGACAAGGTCCCACACAAGAGATTGATGTGCAAAGTTAGAGCACATGAGATTGGGGGTAGTGTACTGACATGGATTGAGAACTGGTTGTCAGACAGGAAGCAAAGAGTAGGAGTAAATGCGTACTTTTCAGAATGGCAGGCAGTGACTAGTGGGGTACCGCAAGGTTCTGTGCTGGGGCCCCAGCTGTTTACACTGTACATTAATGATTTAGATGAGGGGATTAAATGTAGTATCTCCAAATTTGCGGATGACACTAAGTTGGGTGGCAGTGTGAGCTGCGAGGAGGATGCTGTGAGGCTGCAGAGCGACTTGGATAGGTTAGGTGAGTGGGCAAATGCATGGCAGATGAAGTATAATGTGGATAAATGTGAGGTTATCCACTTTGGTGGTAAAAACAGAGAGACAGACTATTATCTGAATGGTGACAGATTAGGAAAAGGGGAGGTGCAAAGATACCTGGGTGTCATGGTACATCAGTCATTGAAGGTTGGCATGCAGGTGCAGCAGGCGGTTAAGAAAGCAAATGGCATGTTGGCCTTCATAGCAAGGGGATTTGAGTACAGGGGCAGGGAGGTGTTGCTACAGTTGTACAGGGCATTGGTGAGGCCACACCTGGAGTATTGTGTACAGTTTTGGTCTCCTAACCTGAGGAAGGACATTCTTGCTATTGAGGGAGTGCAGCGAGGGTTCACCAGACTGATTCCCGGGATGGCGGGACTGACCTATCAAGAAAGACTGGATCAACTGGGCTTGTATTCACTGGAGTTCAGAAGAATGAGAGGGGACCTCATAGAAACATATAAAATTCTGACGGGGTTAGACAGGTTAGATGCAGGAAGAATGTTCCCAATGTTGGGGAAGTCCAGAACCAGGGGTCACAGTCTAAGGATAAGGGGTAAGCCATTTAGGACCGAGATGCGGAGGAACTTCTTCACCCAGAGAGTGGTGAACCTGTGGAATTCTCTACCACAGAAAGTTGTTGAGGCCAATTCACTAAATATATTCAAAAAGGAGTTAGATGAGGTCCTTACTGCTAGGGGGATCAAGGGGTATGGCGAGAAAGCAGGAATGGGGTACTGAAGTTGAATGTTCAGCCATGAACTCATTGAATGGCGGTGCAGGCTAGAAGGGCCGAATGGCCTACTCCTGCACCTATTTTCTATGTTTCTATGTTTCTATGTTTCTAATGTGTGAAATGATGTGTGGAATGACGTTTGGAATGAAGTGTAGAAAGCTGAGTAGAATGAGGTGTGGAACGTGGTGTGGAAAGTGGTGTGGAATGATGTTTGGAATGATGTGTCGAATGTTGTGTGGAATGATGTGTGGAATGATGTGTGGAATGATGTGTGGAATGATGTGAGGAATGTGGTGTGGAATGATATTTGGAATGATGAGTGGAATGATGTGCAGAATGAGGTGTGAAATGATGTGTGGAATGATGTGTGGAATGATGTGTAGAATAATGTGTGGAATGAGGTTTCGAATGATGTATGGAATGATGTTTGGAATGATGTGTGGAATGATGTGTGGAATGCGGTGTGGAAAGCGGTGTGGAAAGTGGTGTGGAATGATGTTTGGAATGATGTGTCGAATGTTGTGTGGAATGATGTGTGGAATGAGGTGTGCTATGATGTCCGGAATAATGTGTGGAATGAGGTGTGGAATAATGTTTAGAATGATGTGTGGAATGATGTGTGGAATGATGTGTGGAACGATGTGTGGAAAGATGTGTGGAATGAGGTTTGGAATGTTGTTTGGAATGAGGTTTGGAATGATATTTGGAATGATGTGTGGAATGATATGTGGAATGATGTGTGGAATGATGTGTGGAATAATTAGTGGAATGATTTGTGGAATGATGTGTGGAATGATGTGTGGAATGATGTGTTAAATGATACGTGGAATGACTTGTGGAGTGATATGTGTAATGATGTGTGGAATGATGTGTGGAATGATGCGTGGAATGAGGTGTGGAATGAGGTGTGTAATGAGGTGTGGAATGATGTGTGCAATGAAGTGTGCAATGATGTGTGGAATAAAGGGTGGAAACAGGTTTGAAATGATATATGGAATGATGATTGGAATGAGGTGTGGAATGATGTTTGGAAAAATGTTTAGAATCAGGTGTGGAATGATATCTGGAATGAAGTGTGGAATGAGGTGTGGAATGATATGTGGAATGATATGTGGAATGATGTGAGGAATGAGATGTGGCATGAGATGTGGAATGATGCGTGGAATGATGTGTGGAATGATGTGAGGAATGATGTGTGGAATGATGTGTGGAATGAGGTGTGGAATGATGTGTGGAATGGTATGTGGAATGATGTGTGAAATAATGTGTGGAATAATGTGTGGAATGAGGTGTGGAATGAGGTTTGAAATGAAGTTTAGAAAGCTGAGCAGAATGAGGTGTGGAATGATTGGTGGAATGATGTGTGGAATGATGTGTGGAATGATGTGTGGAACGATGTGTGGAATGTGATGTGGAATGATGTTTGGAATGATGGGTGGAATGATGTGTAGAATGAGATGTGGAATGATGTGTGGAATGATGTGTGGAATGATGTGTAGAATAATGTCTGGAATGAGGTTTCGAATGATGTATGGAATGATGTTTGGAATGATGTGTGGAATGATGTGTGGAATGATGTCCGGAATAATGTGTAATGAGGTGTGGAATGATGTTTGGAATGATGTGTGGAATGATGTGTGGAATGATGTGTGGAACGATGTGTGGAAAGATGTGTGGAATGAGGAGTGGAATGTTGTTTGGAATGCGCTTTGGAATGATATTTGGAATGATGTTTGGAATGATGTGTGGAATGATGCGTGGAATGAGGTGTGGAATGAGGTCTGGAATGACGTGTGGAATGAGGTGTGGAATGATGTGTGGAATGATGTGTGTAATGAAGTCTGGAATGATGTGTGGAATGATGTGTGAAATGATGCATAGAATGATGCGTGTAATGATGTTTGGAATGATTTGTGGAATGATGGGTGGAATGATGTGTGGAATGATGTGTGGAATGATGTGTGGAATGATGTGAGGAATGAGGTGTGGAATGATGTTTGGAATGATGTGTGGAATGATGTGTAGAATGATGTGTGGAATGGTGTATGGAATGATGTGTGGAATGATGTGTAGAATAATGTGTGGAATGAGGTTTCGAATGATGTATGGAATGATGTTTGGAATGATGTGTGGAATGATGTGTGGAATGCGGTGTGGAATGATGTGTGGAATGATGTGTCGAATGATGTGTGGAATGATTTGTTGAATGATGTGTGGAATGACGTGTGGAATGATGTGTGGAATGATGTGTTAAATGATGCGTGGAATATCTTGTGGAATGATGTGTGTAATGATGTTTGGAATGATGTGTTGAGTGATGTGTGGAATGATGTGTGGAAGGAGGTTCGGAATAATGTGTGGAATGATGTGTGGAATGATGGGTGGAATGATGTGTAGAATGAGATGTGGAATGATGTGTGGAATGATGTGTGGAATGATGTGTAGAATAATGTCTGGAATGAGGTTTCGAATGATGTATGGAATGATGTTTGGAATGATGTGTGGAATGATGTGTGGAATGATGTCCGGAATAATGTGTAATGAGGTGTGGAATGATGTTTGGAATGATGTGTGGAATGATGTGTGGAATGATGTGTGGAACGATGTGTGGAAAGATGTGTGGAATGAGGAGTGGAATGTTGTTTGGAATGCGCTTTGGAATGATATTTGGAATGATGTTTGGAATGATGTGTGGAATGATGCGTGGAATGAGGTGTGGAATGAGGTCTGGAATGACGTGTGGAATGAGGTGTGGAATGATGTGTGGAATGATGTGTGTAATGAAGTCTGGAATGATGTGTGGAATGATGTGTGAAATGATGCATAGAATGATGCGTGTAATGATGTTTGGAATGATTTGTGGAATGATGGGTGGAATGATGTGTGGAATGATGTGTGGAATGATGTGTGGAATGATGTGAGGAATGAGGTGTGGAATGATGTTTGGAATGATGTGTGGAATGATGTGTAGAATGATGTGTGGAATGGTGTATGGAATGATGTGTGGAATGATGTGTAGAATAATGTGTGGAATGAGGTTTCGAATGATGTATGGAATGATGTTTGGAATGATGTGTGGAATGATGTGTGGAATGCGGTGTGGAATGATGTGTGGAATGATGTGTCGAATGATGTGTGGAATGATTTGTTGAATGATGTGTGGAATGACGTGTGGAATGATGTGTGGAATGATGTGTTAAATGATGCGTGGAATATCTTGTGGAATGATGTGTGTAATGATGTTTGGAATGATGTGTTGAGTGATGTGTGGAATGATGTGTGGAAGGAGGTTCGGAATAATGTGTGGAATGATGTGTGGAATGATGTTTGGAATGATGTGTGAAATGATGTGTGGAATGATGTGAGGAACGAGGTGTGGAATGATGTTTGGAATGATGTGTGGAATGATGTGTGGAATGATGTGTAGAATAATGTGTGGAATGAGGTTTCGAATGATGTATGGAATGATGTTTGGAATGATGTGTGGAATGATGTGTGGAATGCGGTGTGGAAAGTGGTGTGGAATGATGTGTGGAATGATATGTCGAATGGTGTGTGGAATCATTTGTGGAATGATGTGTGGAATGATGTGTGGAATGATGTGTGGAATGAGGTGTTGAATGATGTCCGGAATAATGTGTGGAATGAGGTGTGGAATGATGTTTGGAATAATGTGTGGAATGACGTGTGGAATGATGTGTGGAACGGTGTGTGGAAAGATGTGTGGAAAGATGTGTGGAATGAGGTGTGGAATGTTGTTTGGAATGATGAATGCAATGAGATTTAGAATGATGTGTGGAATGATGTGTGGAATGATGTGTGAAATTTCGTGTAGGATGAGTTGAGGAATGAGCTGTGAATTGAGGTGTGGTATGAGGTGTGAAATGAGGTGTGGAATGATGTGTGGAATGATGTGTGGAATGATGTGTGGAATGAGCTGTGCAATGATGTGTGGAATGATATGTGAAATGATGTGTGGAATGATATGTGGAATGATGTGAGAAATGACGTGTGGAATGAGTTGTGGAATGAGGTATGAATTGAGGCGGGGAATGAGGTGTGACATGAGGTGTTGAATGGTGTGTGGAATGGTTTGTGGAATGATGTGTGGAATGAGGTGTGGTATGATGTTAGGAATGAGCTTTGGAATGATGTTTGGAATGATGTGTGAAATGATATGTGGAATGATGTGTGGAATGATGAGTGGTATGATGCGTGGAATGATGTGTGGAATGATGTGTGGAATCAGGTTTGCAATTATTTGTGGAATGATGCGGGAAATGACGTGTGAAATGATGTGTGGAATGAAGTTTGGGATGAGGTTTGGAATAATGTGTGGAATGAGGTGAAGAATGATGTGTGGAATGAGTTTTGGAATAATTTGTGGATTGAGGTTTGGCATGATGTGTACAATGATGTTTAGAATGATTTGTGGAATGATGGGTGGAAAGATGTGTGGAATTATTTTTGGAATGATGTGTGGAAAGATGTGTGGAATCTTGCGTAGAATTAGGTGTGGACTGATGTGTGGAATGATGTGTGGATTGACGTGTGGAATGATGTGTAGAATGAGTTGTGGAATGATGTGTGGAATGATGTGTGGAATGTTGTGTGGAATAATGTGTGGAATGAGGTTTGAAATGATGTGTGGAATGAGGTTTGGAATGATGATTGGAATCATGTGTGGAATAATGTGTGGAATGATGTGTGGAATGATGTTTGGAATGAAGTGTAGAAAGCTGAGTAGAATGAGGTGTGGAATGATTGGTGGAATGATGTGTGGAATGATGTGTGGAATGATGTGTGGAATGATGTGAGGAATGTGGTGTGGAATGATATTTGGAATGATGAGTGGAATGATGTGTCGAATGAGGTGTGGAATGATGTGTGGAATGATGTGTGGATGATGTGTAGAATAATATGTGGAATGAGGTTTCGAATGATGTATGGAATGATGTTTGGAATGATGTGTGGAATGATGTGTGGAATGCGGTGTGGAAAGTGGTGTGGAAAGTGGTGTGGAATGATGTTTGGAATGATGTGTCGAATGTTGTGTGGAATGATGAGTGGAATGATGTGTAGAATGAGGTGTGGAATGATGTGTGGAATGATGTGTGGAATGATGTGCAGAATAATGTGTGGAATGAGGTTTCGAATGATGTATGGTATGATGTTTGGAATGATGTGTGGAATGATGTGTGGAATGCGGTGTGGAAAGTGGTGTGGAAAGTGGTGTGGAATGATGTTTGGAATGATGTGTCGAATGTTGTGTGGAATGAGGTGTGGAATGATGTCCGGAATAATGTGTGGAATGAGGTGTGGAATGATGTTTGGAATGATGTGTTGAATGATGTGTGGAATGATGTGTGGAATGATGTGTGGAACCATGTGTGGAAAGATGTGTGTAATGAGGTGTGGAATGTTGTTTGGATTGAGGTTTGGAATGATATTTGGAATGATGTGTGGAATGATATGTGGAATGATGTGTGGAATAATTTGTGGAATGATGTGTGGAATGATGTGTGGAATGATGTGTGGAATGATGTGTTAAATGATACGTGGAATGACTTGTGGAGTGATATGTGTAATGATGTGTGGAATGATATGTGGAATGATGCGTGGAATGAGGTGTGGAATGAGGTCTGGAATGAGGTGTAGAATGAGGTGTGGAATGATGTGTGGAATGATATGTAGAATGAGGTGTGGAATGATGTGTGGGATGATTTGTGGAATGATGTGTGCAATGAAGTGTGCAATGATGTGTGGAATAAAGGGTGGAATGAGGTTTGGAATAATGTGTGGAATATTGATTGGAATGAGGTGTGGAATGATGTGTGGAATGATGTGTGGAATGATGTGTGGAATGATGTTTGGAATAATGTTTAGAATCAGGTGTGGAATGATATCTGGAATGAAGTGTGGAATGAGGTGTGGAATGATATGTGGAATGATATGTGGAATGATGTGTGGAATGAGGTTTGCAATTATTTGTGGAATGATGTTTGGAATGATGTGTGGAATGATGAATGATATTTTAAATGATACGTGGAATGATGTGTGGAATGATGTGTGGAATGATGTGTGGAATGACGTGTGAAATGAAGTGTGGAATGATGTGTGGTATAATGTGTCGAATGATGTGTGGAATGATGTGTGGAATGATGTGTGGAATGTTGTGTGGAATAATGTGTGGAATGAGGTTTGAAATGATGTGTGGAATGAGGTTTGGAATGATGATTGGAATCATGTGTGGAATAATGTGTGGAATGATGTGTGGAATGATGTTTGGAATGAAGTGTAGAAAGCTGAGTAGAATGAGGTGTGGAAGGATTGGTGGAATGATGTGTGGAATGATGTGTGGAATGATGTGAGGAATGATGTGAGGAATGTGGTATGGAATGATGTTTGGAATGATGTGTGGAATGATGTGAAAAATGAGGTGTGGAATGATGTGTGGAATGATGTGTGGAATGATGTGTAGAATAATGTGTGGAATGAGGTTTCGAATGTTGTAAGGAATGATGTTTGGAATGATGTGTGGAATGATGTGTGGAATGCGGTGTGGAAAGTGGTGTGGAATTATGTTTGGAATGATGTGTCGAATGCTGTGTGGAATGATGTGTGGAATGATGTGTGAAATGGTGTGTGAAATGAGTTTTGGAATAATTTATGGAATGAGATTTGGAATGATGTGTGCAAAGATGTGTGGAATGATGTGTCGAATGATGTGTGAAATGATGTGTGGAATGAGGTTTGGAATGATGATTGGAATCATGTGTGGAATAACGTGTGGAATGATGTGTAGAATGAGGTTTGAAATGAAGTGTAGAAAGCTGAGTAGAATGAGGTGTGGAATGATTGGTGGAATGATGTGTGGAATGATGTGTGGAATGATGTGTGGAATGATGTGAGGAATGTGTTGTGGAATGATGTTTGGAATGATGTGTGGAATGATGTGTAGAATGAGGTGTGGAATGATGTGTGGAATGAAGTGTGGAATGATGTGTAGAATAATGTGTGGAATGAGGTTTCGAATGATGTATGGAATGATGTTTGGAATGATGTGTGGAATGATGTTTGGAATGCGGTGTGGAAAGTGTTGTGGAATGATGTTTGGAATGATGTGTCGAATAGTGTGCGGAATGATGTATGGAATGATGTGTGGAATGATGTGTGGAATGTTATGTGGAATGAGGTGTGGAATGATGTCCGGAATAATGTGTGGAATGAGGTGTGGAATGATGTTTAGAATGATGTCTGGAATGATGTGTGGAATGATGTGTGGGAAGATGTGTGGAAAGATGTGTGGAATGAGGTTTGGAATGTTGTTTGGAATGAGGTTTGGAATGATATTTGGAATGATGTGTGGAATGATGCGTGGAATGAGGTGTGGAATGAGGTCTGGAATGAGGTGTGGAATGAGGTGTGGAATGATGTGTGGAATGATGTGTGTAATGAAGTCTGGAATGATGTGTGGAATGATGTGTGAAATGATTCATGGAATGACGCGTGTAATGATGTTTGGAATGATGTGTGGAATGATGTTTGGAATGAGGTTTGAAATGATTGTAGAAAGCTGAGTAGAATGAGGTGTGGAATGATGGGTGGAATGATGTGTGGAATGATGTGTGGAATGATGTTTGGAATGATGTGAGGAATGAGGTGTGGAATGATGTGTGGAATGATGTGTGGAATGATGTGCAGAATAATGTGTGGAATGAGGTTTCGAATGATGTATGGAATGATGTTTGGAATTATGTGTGGAATGATGTGTGGAATGCGGTGTGGAAAGTGGTGTGGAAAGTGGTGTGGAATGATGTTTGGAATGATGTGTCGAATGTTGTGTGGAATGATGTGTGGAATGAGGTGTAGAATGATGTCCGGAATAATGTGTGGAATGAGGTGTGGAATGATGTTTGGAATGATGTGTTGAATGATGTGTGGAATGATGTGTGGAATGATGTTTGGAACCATGTGTGGAAAGATGTGTGTAATGAGGTGTGGAATGTTGTTTGGATTGAGGTTTGGAATGATATTTGGAATGATGTGTGGAATGATATGTGGAATGATGTGTGGAATGATGTGTGGAATAATTTGTGGAATGATGTGTGGAATGATGTGTGGAATGATGTGTGGAATGATGTGCTAAATGATACGTGGAATGACTTGTGGAGTGATATGTGTAATGATGTGTGGAATGATATGTGGAATGATGCGTGGAATGAGGTCTGGAATGAGGTGTGAAATGAGGTGTGGAATGATGTGTGGAATGATACGTAGAATGAGGTGTGGAATGATGTGTGGGATGATTTGTGGAATGATGTGTGCAATGAAGTGTGCAATGATGTGTGGAATAAAGGGTGGAATGAGGTTTGGAATAATGTCTGGAATATTGATTGGAATGAGGTGTGGAATGATGTGTGGAATGATGTGTGGAATGATGTGTGGAATGATGTTTGGAATAATGTTTAGAATCAGGTGTGGAATGATATCTGGAATGAAGTGTGGAATGAGGTGTGGAATGATATGTGGAATGATGTGTGGAATGATGTGTGGAATGATGTGTGGAATGTGATGTGGAATGATTTGTGGCATGAAGTGTGGAATGATGTGTGGAATGAGGTGTGGAATGATGTGTGGAATGATGTGTGGAATGCGGTGTGGAAAGTGGTGTGGAATGATGTGTGGAATGATATGTCGAATGGTGTGTGGAATGATTTGTGGAATGATGTGTGGAATGATGTGTGGAATGATGTGTGGAATGAGGTGTTGAATGATGTCCGGAATAATGTGTGGAATGATGTTTGGAATGATGTGTGGAATGATGTGTAGAATGATGCGTGGAATGGTGTGTGGAATGATGTGTGGAATGATGTGTAGAATAATGTGTGGAATGAGGTTTCGAATGATGTATGGAATGATGTTTGGAATGATGTGTGGAATGATGTGTGGAATGCGGTGTGGAATGATGTGTGGAATGATGTGTCGAATGATGTGTGGAATGATTTGTTGAATGATGTGTGGAATGACGTGTGGAATGATGTGTGGAATGATGTGTTAAATGATGCGTGGAATATCTTGTGGAATGATGTGTGTAATGATGTTTGGAATGATGTGTGGAATGATGTGTGGAAGGAGGTTTGGAATAATGTGTGGAATGATGTGTGGAATGATGTTTGGAATGATGTGTGAAATGATGTGTGGAATGATGTGAGGAACGAGGTGTGGAATGATGTTTGGAATGATGTGTGGAATGATGTGTGGAATGATGTGTAGAATAATGTGTGGAATGAGGTTTCGAATGATGTATGGAATGATGTTTGGAATGATGTGTGGAATGATGTGTGGAATGCGGTGTGGAAAGTGGTGTGGAATGATGTGTGGAATGATATGTCGAATGGTGTGTGGAATGATTTGTGGAATGATGTGTGGAATGATGTGTGGAATGATGTGTGAAATGAGGTGTTGAATGATGTCCGGAATAATGTGTGGAATGAGGTGTGGAATGATGTTTGGAATGATGTGTGGAATGACGTGTGGAATGATGTGTGGAACGGTGTGTGGAAAGATGTGTGGAAAGATGTGTGGAATGAGGTGTGGAATGTTGTTTGGAATGATGAATGCAATGAGATTTAGAATGATGTGTGGAATGATGTGTGGAATGATGTGTGAAATTTCGTGTAGGATGAGTTGAGGAATGAGCTGTGAATTGAGGTGTGGGATGAGGTGTGAAATGAGGTGTGGAATGATATGTGAAATGATGTGTGGAATGATATGTGGAATGATGTGAAAAATGACGTGTGGAATGAGTTGTGGAATGAGGTATGAATTGAGGCGGGGAATGAAGTGTGACATGAGGTGTTGAATGATGTGTGGAATGGTTTGTGGAATGATGTGTGGAATGAGGTGTGGTATGATGTTAGGAATGAGCTTTGGAATGATGTTTGGAATGATGTGTGAAATGATGAGTGGAATGATGTGTGGAATCAGGTTTGCAATTATTTGTGGAATGATGCGGGAAATGACGTGTGAAATGATGTGTGGAATGAAGTTTGGGATGAGGTTTGGAATAATGTGTGGAATGAGGTGAAGAATGATGTGTGGAATGAGTTTTGGAATAATTTGTGGAATGAGGTTTGGCATGATGTGTACAATGATGTTTAGAATGATTTGTGGAATGATGGGTGGAAAGATGTGTGGAATTATTTTTGGAATGATGTGTGGAATGATGTGTGGAATCTTGCGTAGAATTAGGTGTGGACTGATGTGTGGAATGATGTGTGGATTGACGTGTGGAATGATATGTAGAATGAGGTGTGGAATGATGTGTGGAATGATGTGTGGAATGTTGTGTGGAATAATGTGTGGAATGAGGTTTGAAATGATGTGTGGAATGAGGTTTGGAATGATGATTGGAATCATGTGTGGAATAATGTGTGGAATGATGTGTGGAATGATGTTTGGAATGAAGTGTAGAAAGCTGAGTAGAATGAGGTGTGGAATGATTGGTGGAATGATGTGTGGAATGATGTGTGGAATGATGTGTGGAATGATGTGAGGAATGTGGTGTGGAATGATATTTGGAATGATGAGTGGAATGATGTGTAGAATGAGGTGTGGAATGATGTGTGGAATGATGTGTGGATGATGTGTAGAATAATATGTGGAATGAGGTTTCGAATGATGTATGGAATGATGTTTGGAATGATGTGTGGAATGATGTGTGGAATGCGGTGTGGAAAGTGGTGTGGAAAGTGGTGTGGAATGATGTTTGGAATGATGTGTCGAATGTTGTGTGGAATGATGAGTGGAAAGATGTGTAGAATGAGGTGTGGAATGACGTGTGGAATGATGTGTGGAATGATGTGCAGAATAATGTGTGGAATGAATTTCGAATGATGTATGGAATGATGTTTGGAATGATGTGTGGAATGATGTGTGGAATGCGGTGTGGAAAGTGGTGTGGAAAGTGGTGTGGAATGATGTTTGGAATGATGTGTCGAATGTTGTGTGGAATGAGGTGTGGAATGATGTCCGGAATAATGTGTGGAATGAGGTGTGGAATGATGTTTGGAATGATGTGTTGAATGATGTGTGGAATGAGGTTTGAAATGATGTGCAGAAAGCTGAGTAGAATGAGGTGTGGAATGATGGGTGGAATGATGTGTGGGATGATGTGTGGAATGATGTGTGGAATGATGTGAGGAATGAGGTGTGGAATGATATTTGGAATGATGTGTGGAATGATGTGTAGAATGATGTGTGGAATGATGTGTGGAATGATGTGTGGAATGATGTGTAGAATAATGTGTGGAATGAGGTTTCGAATGATGTATGGAATGATGTGTGGAATGATGTGTGGAATGATATGTGGAATGATGTGTGAAATGACGTGTGGAATGAGTTATGGAATGAGGTGTGAATTGAGGCGGGGAATGAGGTGTGACATGAGGTGTTGAATGATGTGTGGAACAGTTTGTGGAATGATGTGTGGAATGAGGTGTGGAATGATGTGTGGAATGATACGTGGAATGATGTGTGGAATGATGTTTGGAATGAGCTTTGGAATGATGTTTGGAATGATGTGTGGAATGATATGTGGAATGATGTGTGGAATGATGAGTGGTATGATGCATGGAATGATGTGTGGAATCATGTGTGGAATCATGTTTGCAATTATTTGTGGAATGATGCGTGGAATGATATGTGGAATGATGTGTGGAATGAGGTTTGCAATTATTTGTGGAATGATGTTTGGAATGATGTGTGGAATGATGAATGATATTTTAAATGATACGTGGAATGATGTGTGGAATGATGTGTGGAATGATGTGTGGAATGACGTGTGAAATGAAGTGTGGAATGATGTGTGGAATAATGTGTCGAATGATGTGTGGAATGATGTTTGGAATGATGTGTGGAATGATGTTTGGTATCATGTGCGGAATGATGTGTGGAATGAGGTTTGGCATGATGTGTACAATGATGTGTAGAATGATTTGTGGAATG
Source organism: Pristiophorus japonicus (assembly GCF_044704955.1). Taxonomy (NCBI): domain Eukaryota; kingdom Metazoa; phylum Chordata; class Chondrichthyes; family Pristiophoridae; genus Pristiophorus; species Pristiophorus japonicus. Next base: position 7,512,795 of record NC_092005.1, on the reverse strand, counting down.
ATGAGTGGAAAGTTGTGTGGAATGAGGTGTGGAATCTTGTGTGGAATGAGGTGTGGAATGAAGTGTGGAATGATGTGTGGAATGACGTGTGGAATTACATGTATAATGAGGTGTGGAAAGATGTGTGTAATGAGGTGTGGAATGTTGTTTGGATTGAGGTTTGGAATGATATTTGGAATGATGTGTGGAATGATATGTGGAATGATGTGTGGAATGATGTGTGGAATCATTTGTGGAATGATGTGTGGAATGATGTGTGGAATGATGTGTGGAATGATGTGTTAAATGATACGTGGAATGACTTGTGGAGTGATATGTGTAATGATGTGTGGAATGATATGTGGAATGATGCGTGGAATGATGTGTGGAATGATGTGTGGGATGATTTGTGGAATGATGTGTGCAATGAAGTGTGCAATGATGTGTGGAATAAAGGGTGGAATGAGGTTTGGAATAATGTGTGGAATATTGATTGGAATGAGGTGTGGAATGATGTGTGGAATGATGTGTGGAATGATGTGTGGAATGATGTTTGGAATAATGTTTAGAATCAGGTGTGGAATGATATCTGGAATGAAGTGTGGAATGAGGTGTGGAATGATATGTGGAATGATATGTGGAATGATGTGAGGAATGAGATGTGGCATGAGGTGTGGAATGATGCGTGGAATGATGTGTGGAATGATGTGAGGAATTTTGTGTGGAATGATGTGTGGAATGTGATGTGGAATGATTTGTGGCATGAAGTGTGGAATGATGTGTGGAATGAGGTGTGGAATGATGTGTGGAATGGTGTGTGGAATGATGTGTGAAATGATGTGTGGAATAATGTGTGGAATGAGGTGTGGAATGAGGTCTTGAATGAGGTGTGGAATGAGGTGTGGAATGATGTGTGGAATGATGTGTGTAATGAATTCTGGAATGATGTGTGGAATGATGTGTGAAAAGATGCATAGAATGATGCGTGTAATGATGTTTGGAATGATTTGAGGAATGATGTGTGGAATGAGGTTTGTAATTATGTGCAGAAAGCTGAGTAGAATGAGGTGTGGAATGATGGGTGGAATGATGTGTGGGATGATGTGTGGAATGATGTGTGGAATGATGTGAGGAATGAGGTGTGGAATGATATTTGGAATGATGTGTGGAATGATGTGTAGAATCATGTGTGGAATGATGTGTGGAATGATGTGTGGAATGATGTGTAGAATAATGTGTGGAATGAGGTTTCGAATGATGTATGGAATGATGTGTGGAATGATGTGTGGAATGATATGTGGAATGATGTGTGAAATGATGTGTGGAATAATGTGTCGAATGATGTGTGGAATGATGTTTGGAATGATGTGTGGAATGATGTTTGGTATCATGTGCGGAATGATGTGTGGAATGAGGTTTGGCATGATGTGTACAATGATGTGTAGAATGATTTGTGGAATGATGAGTGGAAAGTTGTGTGGAATGAGGTGTGAAATCTTGTGTGGAATGAGGTGTGGAATGAAGTGTGGAATGATGTGTGGAATGACGTGTGGAATTACATGTATAATGAGGTGTGGAATGATGTGTGGAATGATATGTGGAATGTTGTGTGGAATAAAGTGTGGAATGAGGTTTGAAATGATGTGTGGAATGAGGTTTGGAATGATGATTGGAATCATGTGTGGAATAATGTGTGGAATGATGTGTGGAATGAGGTTTGGAATGAAGTGTAGAAAGCTGAGTAGAATGAGGTGTGGAAGGATTGGTGGAATGATGTGTGGAATGATGTGTGGAATGATGTGAGGAATGATGTGAGGAATGTGGTATGGAATGATGTTTGGAATGATGTGTGGAATGATGTGAAAAATGAGTTGTGGAATGATGTGTGGAATGATGTGTGGAATGATGTGTAGAATAATGTGTGGAATGAGGTTTCGAATGTTGTAAGGAATGATGTTTGGAATGATGTGTGGAATGATGTGTGGAATGCGGTGTGGAAAGTGGTGTGGAATTATGTTTGGAATGATGTGTCGAATGCTGTGTGGAATGATGTGTGGAATGATGTGTGAAATGGTGTGTGAAATGCGTTTTGGAATAATTTATGGAATGAGATTTGGAATGATGTGTGCAAAGATGTGTGGAATGATGTGTCGAATGATGTGTGAAATGATGTGTGGAATGAGGTTTGGGATGATGATTGGAAGCATGTGTGGAATAATGTGTGGAATGATGTGTAGAATGAGGTTTGAAATGAAGTTTAGAAAGCTGAGTAGAATGAGGTGTGGAATGATTGGTGGAATGATGTGTGGAATGATGTGTGGAATGATGTGTGGAATGATGTGAGGAATGTGTTGTGGAATGATGTTTGGAATGATGTGTGGAATGATGTGTAGAATGAGGTGTGGAATGATGTGTGGAATGAAGTGTGGAATGATGTGTAGAATAATGTGTGGAATGAGGTTTCGAATGATGTATGGAATGATGTTTGGAATGATGTGTGGAATGATGTTTGGAATGCGGTGTGGAAAGTGTTGTGGAATGAAGTTTGGAATGATGTGTCGAATGGTGTGCGGAATGATGTGTGGAATGATGTGTGGAATGATGTGTGGAATGTTATGTGGAATGAGGTGTGGAATGATGTCCGGAATAATGTGTGGAATGAGGTGTGGAATGATGTTTAGAATGATGTGTGGAATGATGTGTGGAATGATGTGTGGGACGATGTGCGGAAAGATGTGTGGAATGAGGTTTGGAATGTTGTTTGGAATGAGGTTTGGAATGATATTTGGAATGGTGTGTGGAATGATGCGTGGAATGAGGTGTGGAATGAGGTCTGGAATGAGGTGTGGAATGAGGTGTGGAATGATGTGTGGAATAATGTGTGTAATGAAGTCTGGAATGATGTGTGGAATGATGTGTGAAATGATTCATGGAATGACTCGTGTAATGATGTTTGGAATGATGTGTGGAATGATGTTTGGAATGAGGTTTGAAATGATTGTAGAAAGCTGAGTAGAATGAGGTGTGGAATGATGGGTGGAATGATGTGTGGAATGATGTGTGGAATGATGTTTGGAATGATGTGAGGAATGAGGTGTGGAATGATGTGTGGAATGATGTGTGGAATGATGTGCAGAATAATGTGTGGAATGAGGTTTCGAATGATGTATGGAATGATGTTTGGAATGATGTGTGGAATGATGTGTGGAATGGGGTGTGGAAAGTGGTGTGGAAAGTGGTGTGGAATGATGTTTGGAATGATGTGTCGAATGTTGTGTGGAATGATATGTGGAATGAGGTGTGGAATGATGTCCGGAATAACGTGTGGAATGAGGTGTGGAATGATGTTTGGAATGATGTGTTGAATGATGTGTGGAATGATGTGTGGAAAGATATGTGTAATGAGGTGTGGAATGTTGTTTGGATTGAGGTTTGGAATGATATTTGGAATGATGTGTGGAATGATATGTGGAATGATGTGTGGAATGCTGTGTGGAATAATTTGTGGAATGATGTGTGGAATGATGTGTGGAATGATGTGTGGAATGATGTGCTAAATGATACGTGGAATGACTTGTGGAGTGATATGTGTAATGATGTGTGGAATGATATGTGGAATGATGCGTGGAATGAGGTCTGGAATGAGGTGTGGAATGAGGTGTGGAATGATGTGTGGAATGATATGTAGAATGAGGTGTGGAATGATGTGTGGGATGATTTGTGGAATGATGTGTGCAATGAAGTGTGCAATGATGTGTGGAATAAAGGGTGGAATGAGGTTTGGAATAATGTCTGGAATATTGATTGGAATGAGGTGTGGAATGATGTGTGGAATGATGTGTGGAATGATGTGTGGAATGATGTTTGGAATAATGTTTAGAATCAGGTGTGGAATGATATCTGGAATGAAGTGTGGAATGAGGTGTGGAATGATATGTGGAATGATATGTGGAATGATGTGTGGAATGATGTGTGGAATGTGATGTGGAATGATTTGTGGCATGAAGTGTGGAATGATGTGTGGAATGAGGTGTGGAATGATGTGTGGAATGGTGTGTGGAATGATGTGTGAAATGATGTGTGGAATAATGTGTGGAATGAGGTGTGGAATGAGGTTTGAAATGAAGTGTAGAAAGCTGAGTAGAATGAGGTGCGGAATGATTGGTGGAATGATGTGTGGAATGATGTGTGGAATGATGTGTGGAATGTGGTGTGGAATGATGTTTGGAATGATGTGTGGAATGATGTGTAGAATGAGGTGTGGAATGATGTGTGGAATGCGGTGTGGAATGATGTCCGGAATAATGTGTGGAATGAGGTGTGGAATGATGTTTGGAATGATGTGTGGAATGATGTGTGGAATGATGTGTGGAATGGTGTGCGGAATGATGTTTGGAATGATATGTGGAATGATGTGTGGAATGATGTGTAGAATGAGGTGTGGAATGATGTCCAGAATAATGTGTGGAATGAGGTGTGGAATGATGTTTGGAATGATGTGTGGAATGATGTGTGGAATGATGTGTGGAACGATGTGTGGAAAGATGTGTTGATTGAGGAGTGGAATGTTGTTTGGAATGAGCTTTGGAATGATATTTGGAATGATGTTTGAAATGATGTGTGGAATGATGCGTGGAATGAGTTGTGGAATGAGGTCTTGAATGAGGTGTGGAATGAGGTGTGGAATGATGTGTGGAATGATGTGTGTAATGAATTCTGGAATGATGTGTGGAATGATGTGTGAAATGATGCATAGAATGATGCGTGTAATGATGTTTGGAATGATTTTTGGAATGATGTGTGGAATGAGGTTTGGAATGATGTGCAGAAAGCTGAGTAAAATGAGGTGTGGAATGATGGGTGGAATGATGTGTGGGATGAAGTGTGGAATGATGTGTGGAATGATGTGAGGAATGAGGTGTGGAATGATGTTTGGAATGATGTGTGGAATGATGTGTAGAATGATGTGTGGAATGATGTGTGCAATGATGTGTGGATTGATGTGTGGAACGATGTGTGTAAAGATGTGTGGAATGAGGTGTGGAATTATATTTGGAATGATGTATGGAATGAGGTTTAGAAGCATGTGTGGAATGATGTGTGGAATGATGTGTGGAATGATGTGTGGAATTTCGTGTGGGATGAGTTGAGGAATGAGGTGTGAACTGAGGTGTGGAATGAGGTGTGAAATGAGGTGTGGAATGATGTGTGGAATGATGTGTGGAATGAGCTGTGCAATGATGTGTGGAATGATATGTGGTATGATGTGTGGAATGATGTGTTAAATGATGCGTGGAATGACTTGTGGAATGATATGTGTAATGATGTGTGGAATGATGTGTTGAGTGATGTGTGGAATGATGTTTGGATAGATGTGTGGAATGATGTGTGGAATGAGATTTGGAATAATGTGTGGAATAATGGGTCGAATGATGTGTCGAATGATGTGTGAAATGATGTGTGGAATGTTGTGTGGAATGAGGGTTGGAATGATGTGTGGAATGATGTGAGGAACGAGGTGTGGAATGATGTTTGGAATGATATGTGGAATGATGTGTGGAATAATGTGTAAAATGAGGTGTGGAATGATGTGTGGAATGATGTGTGGAATGATGTGTAGAATAATGTGTGGAATGATATTTCGAATGATGTTTGGAATGATGTGTGGAATGACGTGTGGAATGATGTGTGGAACGATATGTGGAAAGATGTGTGGAATGAGGTGTGGAATGATGTTTGGAATGATGAATGCAATGAGGTTTAGAATGATGTGTGGAATGATGTGTGGAATGATGTGTGGAATGACGTGTGAAATTTCGTGTGGGATGAGTTGAGGATTGAGGTTTGAATTGAGGTGTGGAATGAGGTGTGAAATGAGGTGCGGAATGATGTGTGGAATGATGTGTGGAATGATGTGTGGAAAAAGCTGTGCAATGATGTGTGGAATGATATGTGAAATGATGTGTGGAATGATATGTGGACTGATGTGTGAAATGACGTGTGGAATGAGTTGTGGAATGAGGTGTGAATTGAGGAGGGGAATAAGGTGTGACATGAGGTGTTGAATGATGTGTGGAATGGTTTGTGGAATGCTGTGTGGAATGAGGTGTGGAATGATGTGTGGAATGAAATGTGGAATGATGTGTGGAATGATGAGTGGTATGATGCGTGGAATGATGTGTGGAATGATGTGTGGAATCAGCTTTGCAATTATTTGTGGAATGATGCGGGGAATGATATGTGGAATGATGTGTTGAATGAGGTTTGCAATTATTTGTGGAATGATGTTTGGAATGATGTGTGGAATGATGAATGATATTTTAAATGATACGTGGAATGAGGTGTGGAATGATGTGTGGAATGATGTGTGGAATAACGTGTGAAATGATGTGTGGAATGATGTTTGGAATGAGGTTTGGAATGATGTGTGGAATGAGGTGTGGAATGATGTGTGGAATGATGTGTGGAATGATGTGTGGAATGATGTTTTGTATCACGTGCGGAATGATGTGTAGAATGAGGTTTGGCATGATGTGTACAGTGATGTGTAGAATGATTTGTGGAATGATGAGTTGAAAGATGTGTGGAATTATTTGTGGAATGATGTGTGGAATGATGTGTGGAATCTTGTGTAAATGATGTGTGGAATGAGGTTTGGAATGATGATTGGAATCATGTGTGGAATAATGTGTGGAACGATGTGTGGAATGAGGTTTGGAATGAAGTGTAGAAAGCTGAGTAGAATGAGGTGTGGAATGATTGGTGGAATGATGTGTGGAATGATGTGTGGAATGATGTGTGGAATGATGTGAGGAATGTGGTGTGGAATGAAGTTTGGAATGATGTATGGAATGATGTGTAGAATGAGGTGTGGAATAATGTGTGGAATGAAGTGTGGAATGATGTGTGGAATGATGTGTGGAATGCGGTGTGGAAAGCGGTGTGGAATGATGTTTGGAATGATGTGTCGAATGGTGTGTGGAATGATGTGTGGAATGATGTGTGGAATGATGTGTGGAATGATGTGTGGAATGATGTGTGGAATGATGTCCGGAATAATGTGTGGAATGAGTTGTGGAATGATGTTTGGAATGATGTGTGGAATGATGTGTAGAATGAGGTGTAGAATGTTGTTTGGAATGAGCTGTGGAATGATGTTTGGAATGTTGTGTGGAATGAGGTGTGGAATGATGTGTGGAATGATGTATAGAATGCGGTTTGGAATTATGTGTGGAATGATGTCCGGAATAATGTGTGGAATGAGGTGTGGAATGATGTTTGGAATGATGTGTGTAATGATGTGTGAAATGATGTGTGGAACGATGTGTGGAAGGATGTGTGGAATGAGGTGTGGAATGTTGTTTGGAATGAGGTTTGGAATGATGTGTGGAATGAGGTTTGGAATGATGTCTGGAATGATGTGTGGAATGAAGATTGAATGAGTTGTGGAATGATGTATGGGATGATGTGTGGAATGAGGTTGGAATGATGAGTGCAATGAAGTGTGGAATGATGTGTTGAATAATTTGTGGAATGATGTGTGGAATGATGTGTGGAATGATGTGTGGAATGATGTGTTAAATGATACGTGGAATGATTTGTGGAATTATATCTGTAATGATGTGTGGAATGATGTGTTGAGTAATGTGTGGAATGATGTTTGGATAGATGTGTGGAATGATGTGTGGAATGAGATTTGAAATAATGTCTGGAATGATGTGTGGAATGATGTGTCGAATGATGTCGAAATGATGTGTGGAATGATGTGTAGAATGATGTTTGGCATGATGTGTAGAAAGCTGAGTAGAATGAGGTGTGGAATGATGGGTGGAATGATGTGTGGAATGATGTGTGGAATGATGTGTGGAATGATGTGAGGAATGAGGTGTGGAATGATGTTTGGAATGATGTGTGGAATTATGTGTAGAAGGAGGTGTGGAATGATGTGTGGAATGATGTGTGGAATGATGTGTAGAATAAAGTGTGGAATGAGGTTTCGAATGTATATGGAATGATGTTTGGAATGATGTGTGGAATGATGTGTGGAATGCGGTGTGGAAAGTGGTGTGCAATGATGTGTGGAAAGATGTGTCGAATGGTGTGTGGAATGATGTGTGGAATGATGTGTGGAATGATGTGTGGAATGATGTCCGGAATAATGTGTGGAATGAGGTGTGGAATGATGTTTGGATTGATGTGTGGAATGATGTGTGGAATGATGTGTGGAACGATGTGTGGATATATGTGTGGAATGAGGTTTGGAATGATGTTTGGAATGATGTATGGAATGAGGTTTAGAATGATGTGTGGAATGATGTGTGGAATGATGTGTGGAATGATATGTGGAATGATGTGTGGAATGATGAGTGGTATGATGCGTGGAATGATGTGTGGAATAATGTGTGGAATCTGGTTTGCAATTATTTGTGGAATGATGTGTGGAATGACGTGTGAAATGATGTCTGGAATGATGTTTGGAATGAGGTTTGGAATGACGTGTGGAATGAGGTGTGGAATGATGTGTGGAATGAGTTTTGGAATAATTTCTGGAATGAGGGTTGGAATGATGTGTGAAATGATGTGTGGAATGATGTGTCGAATGATTTGTGAAATGATATGTGGAATGATGTTTTGAATGATGTTTTGTATCACGTGCGGAATGATGTGTGGAATGAGGTTTGGCATGATGTGTACAATGATGTGTAGAATTATTTGTGGAATGATGAGTGGAAAGATGTGTGGAATTATTTGTGGAATGATGTGTGGAATGATGTGTGGAATCTTGTGTGGAATGAGGTGTGGACTGATATGTGGAATGATGTGTGGAATGACGTTTGGAATGATGTGTAGAATGAGTTGTGGAATGATGTGTGGAATGATGTGTGGAATGTTGTGTGGAATAATGTGTGAAATGAGGTTTGAAATGATGTGTGGAATGATGTTTGGAATGATGATTGGAATCATGTGTGGAATAATGTGTGGAATGATGTGTGGAATGAGGTTTGGAATGAAGTGTAGAAAGCTGAGTAGAATGAGGTGTGGAATGATTGGTGGAATGATGTGTGGAATGATGTGTGGAATGATGTGTGGAATGATGTGAGGAATGTGGTGTGGAATGATGTTTGGAATGATGTGTGGAATGATGTGTAGAATGAGGTGTGGAATGATGTGTGGAATGATGTGTGGAATGATGTTTAGAATAATGTGTGGAATGAGGTTTCGAATGATGTATGGAATGATGTTTGGAATGATGTGTGGAATGATGTGTGGAATGCGGTGTGGAAAGTGGTGTGGAATGATGTTTGGAATGATGTGTCGAATGGTGTGTGGAATGATGTGTGGAATGATGCGTGGAATGATGTGTGGAATGAGGTGTGGAATGATGTCCGGAATAATGTGTGGAATGAGTTGTGGAATGATGTTTGGAATGATGTGTGGAATGATGTGTGGAATGATGTGAGGAACGATGTGTGGAAAGATGTGTGGAATGAGCTTTGGAATGTTGTTTGGAATTAAATTTGTAATGATGTTTGGAATGATGTGTTAAATGAGGTGTGGAATGATGTGTAGAATGATGTATGGACTGCGGTTTGGAATTGTGTGCAGAATGATGTCCGGAATAATGTGTGGAATTAGGTGTGGAATTATGTTTGGAATGATGTGTGGAATGATGTGTGGAATGATGTTTGGAACGATGTGTGGAAAGATGTGTGGAATGAGGTTTCAGAATGTTGTTTGGAATGAGCTTTGGAATGATGTGTGGAATGAGGTTTGGAATGATGTCTGGAATGATGTGTGGAATGAAGTTGGAATTAGTTGTGGAATTATGTATGGAATGATGTGTGGAATGAGGTGTGGAATGATGTGTGGAATGATGTATGGAATGCGGTTTGGAATTATGTGTGGAAAGATGTTTGGAATGATGTGTGGAATGATGTGTAGAATGACGGGTGGAATGAGTTGTGGAATGATGCGTGGAATGATGTGTGGAATGAGGTTGGAATGATGAGAGGAATGAAGTGTGGAATGATGCGTGGAATGATGTGTGGAATGATGTGTTAAATGATACGTGGAATGATTTGTGGAATGATATGTGTGATGATGTGTGGAATAATGTGTTGAGTGATGTGTGGAATGATGTTTGGATCGATCTGTGGAATGATGTGTGGAATGAGATTTGGAATAATGTGTGGAATGATGTGTGGTATGTTGTGTCGAATGATGTTTGGAATAATGTTTAGAATGAGGTGTGGAATGATATCTGGAATGAAGTGTGGAATGAGGTGTGGAATGATGTGTGGAATGATGTGAGGAATGAGATGTGGCATGAGGTGTGGAATGGTGCGTAGAATGAGGTGTGGAATGATTTGTGGCATGATGTGTGGAATGATGTGTGGAATGAGATTTGGAATAATGTGTGGAATGATGTGTGGTATGATGTGTCGAATGATGTTTGGAATAATGTTTAGAATGAGGTGTGGAATGATATCTGGAATGAAGTGTGGAATGAGGTGTGGAATGATGTGTGGAATGATGTGAGGAATGAGATGTGGCCTGAGGTGTGGAATGTTGCGTAGAATGAGGTGTGGAATGATTTGTGGCATGATGTGTGGAATGATGTGTGGAATGAGGTGTTGAATGATGTGTGGAATGGTGTGTGGAATGATGTGTGAAATGATGTGTGGAATAATGTGTGGAATGATGCGTGGAATGATGTGTGGAATAATGTGAATGATGTGTGGAATGATGTTTGGAATGATGTGTGGAATGAGGTGTGGAATGATGTGTGGAATGATGTGTGGAATGACGTGTGTAATGATGTGTTGAATGATGTGTGGAATGAGGTTTGGAATGATGTCTGGAATGATGTGTGGAATGAAGTTTGGAATGAGTTGTGGAATGATGTATGGAATGATGTGTGGAATGAGGTGTGGAATGATGTGTGGAATGATGTCTGGAATGCGGTTTGGAATTATGTGTGGAAAGATGTTTGGAATGATGTGTGGAATGATGTGTAGAATGACGGGTGGAATGAGTTGTGGAATGATGCGTGGAATGATGTGTGGAATGATGTGTGGAATGATGTGTGGAATGATGTGTAGAATTACGGGTGGAATGAGTTGTTGAATGATGCGTGGAATGATGTGTGGAATGATGTGTGGAATGATGTGTGGAATATTGTGTGGAATGATGCTTGGAATGATGTGTAGAATGATGGATGGAATGAGTTGTGGAATGATGCATGGAATGATGTGTGGAATGAGGTTGGAATGATGAGTGGAATGAAGTTTGGAATGATGTGTGGAATAATTTGTGGATTGATGTGTGGAATGATGTGTGGAATGATGTGTGGAATGATGTGTGGAATAATTTGTGGATTGATGTGTGGAATGATGTGTGGAATGATGTGTGGAATGATGTGTGGAATAATGTGTGGAATGATGTGTGGAATGAGGTTTGGAATGAAGTGTAGAAAGCTGAGTAGAATGAGGTGTGGAATGATTGATGGAATGAGGTGTGGAATGATGCGTGGAATGATGTGTGGAATGACGTGTGGAATGATGTATAGAATGAGGTGTGGAATGATGTGTGGAATGATGTGTGGAATAATGTGTGGAATGATGTGTGGAATGAGGTTTGGAATGAAGTGTAGAAAGCTGAGTAGAATGAGGTGTGGAATGATTGGTGGAATGATGTGTGGAATGATGTGTGGAATGATGTGTGGAATGATGTGAGGAATGTGGTTTGGAATGATGTTTGGAATGATGTGTGGAATGAGGTGTGGAATGAGGTGTGGAATGATGTGTGGAATGACGTGTGGAATGATGTTTAGAATAATGTGTGGAATGAGGTTTCGAATGTTGTATGGAATGATGTTTGGAATGATGTGTGGAATGATGTGTGCAATGCGTTGTGGAAAGTGGTGTGGAATGATGTTTGGAATGATGTGTCGATTGGTGTGTGGAATGATGTGTGGAATGATGTGTGGAATGATGTGTGGAATGATGTATGGAATGCGTTTTGGAATTATGTGTGGAATGATGTCCGGAATAACGTGTGGAATGAGGTGTGGAATGATGTTTGGAATGATGTGTGGAATGATGTGTGGAATGATGTGTGGAACGATGTGTGGAAAGATGTGTGGAATGAGGTGTGGAATGTTGTTTGGAATGAGCTTTGTAATGATGTGTTGAATGAGTTTTGGAATGATGTCTGGAATGATGTGTGGAATGAAGTTGGAATTAGTTGTAGAATTATGTATGGATTGACGTGTGGAATGAGGTGTGGAATGATGTGTGGAATAATTTGTGGAATGATGTGTGGAATGATGTGTGGAATGATGTGTGGAATGATGTGTTAAATGATACGTGGAATGATTTGTGGAATGATATGTGTAATGGTGTGTGGAATAATGTGTTGAGTGATGTGTGGAATGATGTTTGGATAGAAGTGTGAAATGATGTGTGGAATGAGATTTGGAATAACGTGTGGAATGATGTGTGGTATGATGTGTCGAATGATGTTTGAAATAATGTTTAGAATGAGTTGTGGAATGATATCTGGAATGTAGTGTGGAATGAGGTGTGGAATGATGTGTGGAATGATGTGAGGAATGAGATGTGGCATGAGGTGTGGAATGATGCTTAGAATGAGGTGTGGAATGATTTGTGGCATGATATGTGGAATGATGTATGGAATGAGGTGTTGAATGATGTGTGGAATGGTGTGTGGAATGATGTGTGAAATGATGTGTGGAATAATGTGTGGAATGATGCGTGGAATGATGTGTGGAATGATGTGAATGATGTGTGGAATGATATTTGGAATGATGTGTGGAAAGAGGTGTGGAATGATGTGTGGAATGATGTGTGGAATGACGTGTGAAATGATGTGTGGAATGGTGTGTGGAATGAGGTTTGGAATGATGTCTGGATTGATGTGTGGAATGAAGTTTGGAATGAGTTGTGGAATGATGTATGGAATGATGTGTGGAATGAGGTGTGGAATGATGTGTGGAATGATGTATGGAATGCGGTTTGGAATTATGTGTGGAAAGATGTTTGGAATGATGTGTGGAATGATGTGTAGAATGACGGGTGGAATGAGTTGTGGAATGATGCGTGGAATGATGTGTGGAATGATGTGTGGAATGATGTGTGGAATGATGTGTAGAATTACGGGTGGAATGAGTTGTTGAATGATGCGTGGAATGATGCGTGGAATGATGTGTGGAATGATGTGTGGAATGATGTGTAGAATGATGGGTGGAATGAGTTGTGGAATGATGCATGGAATGATGTGTGGAATGAGGTTGGAATGATGAGTAGAAAGAAGTGTGGAATGATGTGTGGAATAATTTGTAGAATGATGTGTGGAATGATGCTTGGAATGATGTGTGTAATGATGTGTTAAATGATACGTGGAATGATTTGTGGAATGATATGTGTAATGATGTGTGGAATGATGTGTTGAGTGATGTGTGGAATTATGTTTGGATAGATGTGTGGAATGATGTGTGGAATGAGGTGTGGAATGATGTGTGGAATGATGGGTGGAATGATGTGTGGAATGATGTGTGGAATGATGTGTGGAATGATTTGAGGAATGAGGTGTGGAATGATGTTTGGAATGATATGTGGAAACATGTGTAGAATGAGGTGTGGAATGATGTGTGGAATGATGTGTGGAATGATTTGAGGAATGAGGTGTGGAATGATGTTTGGAATGATGTGTGGAAACATGTCTAGAATGAGGTGTGGAATGATGTGTGGAATGATGTGTGGAATGATGTGTAGAATAAAGTGTGGAATGAGGTTTCGAATGATGTATGGACTGATGTTTGGAATGATGTGTGGAATGATGTCTGGAATGCGGTGTGGAAAGTGGTGTGGAATGACGTGTGGAATGATGTGTCGAATGGTGTGTGGATTGATGTGTGGAATGATGTGTTGAATGAGGTGTGGAATGATGTCCGGAATAATTTGTGGAATGAGGTGTGGAATGATGTGTGGAAAGATGTGTGGAATGAGGTTTGGAATGATGTTTGGAATGATGTAAGGAATGAGGTTTAGAATGATGTGTGGAATGATGTGTGGAATGATGTGTGGAATGATGTTTGAAATCGTGTGGGATGAGTTGAGGAATGAGGTGTGAATTGAGGTGTGAATTGAGGTGTGGAATGAGGTGTGAAATTAGGTGTGGAATGATGTTTGGAATGATGTGTGGAATGATGTGTGGAATGAGCTGTGCAATGATGTGTGGAATGATATGTGAAATGATGTGCGGAATGAGATGTGGAATAAAGTGTGAAATGACGTGTGGAATGAGTTGTGGACTGAGGTGTGAATTGAGGCGGGGAATGAGGTGTGAAATGAGGTGTTGAATGATGTGTGGAATGGTTTGTGGAATGATGTGTGGAATGATGTGTGGAATCTTGTGTGGAATGAGGTGTGGAATGATGTGTGGAATGATGTGTGGAATGACGTGTGGAATGATGTGTAGAATGAGGTGTGGAATGATGTGTGGAATGATGTGTGGAATAACGTGTGGAATGATGTGTGGAATGAGGTTTGGAATGAAGTGTAGAAAGCTGAGTAGAATGAGGTGTGGAATGATTGGTGGAATGATGTGTGGATCATGTGTGGAATGATGTGTGGAATGATGTGAGGAATGTGGTTTGGAATGATGTTTGGAATGATGTGTGGAATGATGTGTAGAATGAGGTGTGGAATGATGTGTGGAATGATGTGTGGAATGATCTTTAGAATAATGTGTGGAATGAGGTTTCGAATGATGTATGGAATGATGTTTGGAATGATGTGTGGAATGATGTGTGGAATGCGGTGTGGAAAGTGGTGTGGAATGATGTTTGGAATGATGTGTCGAATGATGTGTGGAATGATGTGTGGAATGATGTGTGGAATGATGTATGGAATACGGTTTGGAATTATGTGTGGAATGATGTCCGGAATAATGTGTGGAATGAGGTGTGGAATGATGCTTGGAATGATGTGTGGAATGATGTGTGGAATGATGTGTGGAGAGATGTGTGGAAAGATGTGTGGAATGAGGTGTGGAATGTTGTTTGGAATGAGCTTTGTAATGATGTGTTGAATGAGTTTTGGAATGATGTCTGGAATGATGTGTGGAATGAAGTTGAAATTAGTTGTGGAATTATGTATGGAATGATGTGTGGAATGAGGTGTGGAATGATGTGTGGAATGATGTATGGAATGCGGTTTGGAATTATGTGTGGAATGATGTGTGGAATGAGGTTTGGAATGATGTCTGGATTGATGTGTGGAATGAAGTTTGGAATGAGTTGTGGAATGATGTATGGAATGATGTGTGGAATGAGGTGTGGAATGGTGTTTGGAATGATGTATGGAATGCGGTTTGGAATTATGTGTGGAAAGATGTTTGGAATGATGTGTGGAATGATGTTAAGAATGACGGGTGGAATGAGTTGTGGAATGATGCGTGGAATGATGTGTGGAATGATGTGTGGAATGATGTGTGGAATGATGTGTAGAATTACGGGTGGAATGAGTTGTTGAATGATGCGTGGAATGATGTGTGGAATGATGTGTGGAATGATGTGTGGAATGATGTGTGGAATATTGTGTGGAATGATGTGTGGAATGATGTGTAGAATGATGGATGGAATGAGTTGCGGAATGATGCATGGAATGATGTGTGGAATGAGGTTGGAATGATGAGTGGAATGAAGTGTGGAATGATGTGTGGAATAATTTGTGGAATGATGTGTGGAATGATGCGTGGAATGATGTGTGTAATGATGTGTTAAATGATACGTGGAATGATTTGTGGAATGATATGTGTAATGATGTGCGGAATGATGTGTTGAGTGATGTGTGGAATTATGTTTGGATAGATGTGTGGAATGATGTGTGGAATGAGGTGTGGAATGATGTGTGGAATGATGGGTGGAATGATGTGTGGAATGATGTGTGGAATGATGTGTGGAATGATTTGAGGAATGAGGTGTGGAATGATATTTGGAATGATGTGTGGAAACATGTGTAGAATGAGGTGTGGAATGATGTGTGGAAAGATGTGTGGAATGATGTGTAGAATAAAGTGTGGAATGAGGTTTCGAATGATGTATGGAATGATGTTTGGAATGATGTGTGGAATGATGTCTGGAATGCGGTGTGGAAAGTGGTGTGGAATGATGTGTGGAATGATGTGTCGAATGGTGTGTGGATTGATGTGTGGAATGATGTGTGGAATGATGTGTGGAATGAGGTGTGGAATGATGTCCGGAATAATGTGTGGAATGAGTTGTGGAATGATGTTTGGAATGATGTGTGGAATGATGTGTGGAATGATGTGTAGAACGATGTGTGGAAAGATGTGTAGAATGAGGTTTGGAATGATGTTTGGAATGATGAAAGGAATGAGGTTTAGAATGATGTGTGGAATGATGTGTGGAATGATGTGTGGAATGATGTGTGAAATTTTGTGTGGGATGAGTTGAGGAATGAGGTGTGAATTGAGGTGTGGAATGAGGTGTGAAATGAGGTGTGGAATAATGTGTGGAATGATGTGTGGAATGATGTGTGGAATGAGCTGTGCAATGATGTGTGGAATGATATGTGAAATGATGTGCGGAATGAGATGTGGAATAAAGTGTGAAATGACGTGTGGAATGAGTTGTGGACTGAGGTGTGAATTGAGGCGGGGAATGAGGTGTGAAATGAGGTGTTGAATGATGTGTGGAATGGTTTGTGGAATGATGTGTGGAATGAGGTGTGGAATGATGTGTGGAATGAAATGTGGAATGATGTGTGGAATGATGTGTGGAATGATGTGTGGAATAATGTGTGGAATGATGCGTGGAATGAGGTTTGGAATGAAGTGTAGAAAGCTGAGTAGAATGAGGTGTGGAATGATGCGTGGAATAATTTGTGGAATGATGTGTGGAATGATGTGTGGAATGATGTGTGGAATGATGTGTTAAATGATACGTGGAATGATTTGTCGAATGATATGTGTAATGGTGTGTGGAATAATGTGTTGAGTGATGTGTGGAATGATGTTTGGATAGAAGTGTGGAATGATGTGTGGAATGAGATTTGGAATAATGTGTGGAATGATGTGTGGTATGATGTGTCGAATGATGTTTGAAATAATGTTTAGAATGAGGTGTGGAATGATATCTGGAATGAAGTGTGGAATGAGGTGTGGAATGATGTGTGGAATGATGTGAGGAATGAGATGTGGCATGAGGTGTGGAATGATGCGTAGAATGAGGTGTGGAATGATTTGTGGCATGATGTGTGGAATGATGTATGGAATGAGGTGTTGAATGATGTGTGGAATGGTGTGTGGAATGATGTGTGAAATGATGTGTGGAATAATGTGTGGAATGATGCGTGGAATTGATGTGTGGAATGATGTGAATGATGTGTGGAATGATGTTTGGAATGATGTGTGGAATGAGGTGTGGAATGATGTGTGGAATGATGTGTGGAATGACGTGTGAAATGATGTGTGGAATGATGTGTGGAATGAGGTTTGGAAT
This sequence comes from Pristiophorus japonicus, assembly GCF_044704955.1. Taxonomy (NCBI): domain Eukaryota; kingdom Metazoa; phylum Chordata; class Chondrichthyes; family Pristiophoridae; genus Pristiophorus; species Pristiophorus japonicus. The sequence goes on along the minus strand of NC_092005.1, from coordinate 7,495,268 downwards.
GATGTCTGGATTGATGTGTGGAATGAAGTTTGGAATGAGTTGTGGAATGATGTATGGAATGATGTGTGGAATGAGGTGTGGAATGATGTGTGGAATGATGTATGGAATGCGGTTTGGAATTATGTGTGGAAAGAGGTTTGGAATGATGTGTCGAATGATGTGTAGAATGACGGGTGGAATGAGTTGTGGAATGATGCGTGGAATGATGTGTGGAATGATGTGTGGAATGATGTGTAGAATTACGGGTGGAATGAGTTGTTGAATGATGCGTGGAATGATGTGTGGAATGATGTGTGGAATGATGTGTGGAATGAAGTGTGGAATATTGTGTGGAATGATGTGTGGAATGATGTGTAGAATGATGGATGGAATGAGTTGCGGAATGATGCATGGAATGATGTGTGGAATGAGGTTGGAATGATGAGTGGAATGAAGTGTGGAATGATGTGTGGAATAATTTGTGGAATGATGTGTGGAATGATGCGTGGAATGATGTGTGTAATGATGTGTTAAATGATACGTGGAATGATTTGTGGAATGATATGTGTAATGATGTGCGGAATGATGTGTTGAGTGATGTGTGGAATTATGTTTGGATAGATGTGTGGAATGATGTGTGGAATGAGGCGTGGAATGATGTGTGGAATGATGGGTGGAATGATGTGTGGAATGATGTGTGGAATGATGTGTGGAATGATTTGAGGAATGAGGTGTGGAATGATGTTTGGAATGATGTGTGGAAACATGTGTAGAATGAGGTGTGGAATGATGTGTGGAAAGATGTGTGGAATGATGTGTAGAATAAAGTGTGGAATGAGGTTTCGATTGATGTATGGAATGATGTTTGGAATGATGTGTGGAATGATGTCTGGAATGCGGTGTGGAAAGTGGTGTGGAATGATGTGTGGAATGATGTGTCGAATGGTGTGTGGATTGATGTGTGGAATGATGTGTGGAATGATGTGTGGAATGTGGTGTGGAATGATGTCCGGAATAATGTGTGGAATGAGTTGTGGAATGATGTTTGGAATGATGTGTGGAATGATGTGTGGAATGATGTGTAGAACGATGTGTGGAAAGATGTGTAGAATGAGGTTTGGAATGATGTTTGGAATGATGTAAGGAATGAGGTTTAGAATGATGTATGGAATGATGTGTGGAATGATGTGTGGAATGATGTGTGAAATTTTGTGTGGGATGAGTTGAGGAATGAGGTGTGAATTGAGGTGTGGAATGAGGTGTGAAATGAGGTGTGGAATGATGTGTGGAATGATGTGTGGAATGATGTGTGGAATGAGCTGTGCAATGATGTGTGGAATAATATGTGAAATGATGTGCGGAATGAGATGTGGAATAAAGTGTGAAATGACGTGTGGAATGAGTTGTGGACTGAGGTGTGAATTGAGGCGGGGAATGAGGTGTGAAATGAGGTGTTGAATGATGTGTGGAATGGTTTGTGGAATGATGTGTGGAATGAGGTGTGGAATGATGTGTGGAATGAAATGTGGAATGATGTGTGGAATGATGTGTGGAATGATGTGTGGAATAATGTGTGGAATGAAGTGTGGAATGAGGTTTGGAATGAAGTGTAGAAAGCTGAGTAGAATGAGGTGTGGAATGATTGGTGGAATGATGTGTGGAATGATGTGTGGAATGATGTGTGGAATGAGGTGTGGAATGAGGTGTGGAATGATGTGTGGAATGATGTGTGGAATGATGTTTAGAATAATGTGTGGAATGAGGTTTCGAATGTTGTATGGAATGATGTTTGGAATGATGTGTGGAATGATGTGTGGAATGCGGTGTGGAAAGTGGTGTGGAATGATGTTTGGAATGATGTGTCGAATGGTGTGTGGAATGATATGTGGAATGATGTGTGGAATGATGTGTGGAATGATGTATGGAATGCGTTTTGGAATTATGTGTGGAATGATGTCCGGAATAACGTGTGGAATGAGGTGTGGAATGATGTTTGGAATGATGTGTGGAATGATGTGTGGAATGATATGTGGAACGATGTGTGGAAAGATGTGTGGAATGAGGTGTGGAATGTTGTTTGGAATGAGCTTTGTAATGATGTGTTGAATGAGTTTTGGAATGATGTCTGGAATGATGTGTGGAATGAAGTTGGAATTAGTTGTGGAATTATGTATGGATTGACATGTGGAATGAGGTGTGGAATGATGTGTGGAATGATGTATGGAATGCGGTTTGGAATTATGTGTGGAAAGATGTTTGGAAAGATGTGTGGAATGATGTGTAGAATGACGGGTGGAATGAGTTGTGGAATGATGCGTGGAATGATGTGTGGAATGAGGTTGGAATGATAAGTGGAATGAAGTGTGGAATGATGCGTGGAATAATTTGTGGAATGATGTGTGGAATGATGTGTGGAATGATGTGTGGAATGATGTGTTAAATGATACGTGGAATGATTTGTCGAATGATATGTGTAATGGTGTGTGGAATAATGTGTTGAGTGATGTGTGGAATGATGTTTGGATAGAAGTGTGGAATGATGTGTGGAATGAGATTTGGAATAATGTGTGGAATGATGTGTGGTATGATGTGTCGAATGATGTTTGAAATAATGTTTAGAATGAGGTGTGGAATGATATCTGGAATGAAGTGTGGAATGAGGTGTGGAATGATGTGTGGAATGATGTGAGGAATGAGATGTGGCATGAGGTGTGGAATGATGCGTAGAATGAGGTGTGGAATGATTTGTGGCATGATGTGTGGAATGATGTATGGAATGAGGTGTTGAATGATGTGTGGAATGGTGTGTGGAATGATGTGTGAAATGATGTGTGGAATAATATGTGGAATGATGCGTGGAATGATGTGTGGAATGATGTGAATGATGTGTGGAATGATATTTGGAATGATGTGTGGAATGAGGTGTGGAATGATGTGTGGAATGATGTGTGGAATGACGTGTGAAATGATGTGTGGAATGATGTGTGGAATGAGGTTTGGAATGATGTCTGGATTGATGTGTGGAATGAAGTTTGGAATGAGTTGTGGAATGATGTATGGAATGATGTGTGGAATGAGGTGTGGAATGATGTGTGGAATGATGTATGGAATGCGGTTTGGAATTATGTGTGGAAAGATGTTTGGAATGATGTGTGGAATGATGTGTAGAATGACGGGTGGAATGAGTTGTGGAATGATGCGTGGAATGATGTGTGGAATGATGTGTGGAATGATGTGTGGAATGATGTGTAGAATTACGGGTGGAATGAGTTGTTGAATGATGCGTGGAATGATGTGTGGAATGATGTGTGGAATGATGTGTGGAATGATGTGTGGAATATTGTGTGGAATGATGTGTGGAATGATGTGTAGAATGATGGGTGGAATGAGTTGTGGAATGATGCATGGAATGATGTGTGGAATGAGGTTGAAATGATGAGTAGAATGAACTGTGGAATGATGTGTGGAATAATTTGTGGAATGATGTGTGGAATGATGCGTGGAATGATGTGTGTAATGATGTGTTAAATGATACGTGGAATGATTTGTGGAATGATATGTGTAATGATGTGTGGAATGATGTGTTGAGTGATGTGTGGAATTATGTTTGGATAGATGTGTGGAATGATGTGTGGAATGAGGTGTGGAATGATGTGTGGAATGATGGGTGAATTGATGTGTGGAATGATGTGTGGAATGATGTGTGGAATGATTTGAGGAATGAGCTGTGGAATGATGTTTGGAATGATGTGTGGAAACATGTGTAGATTGAGGTGTGGAATGATGTGTGGAATGATGTGTGGAATGATGTGTAGACTAACGTGTAGAATGAGGTTTCGAATGATGTATGGAATGATGTTTGGAATGATGTGTGGAATGATGTCTGGAATGCGGTGTGGAAAGTGGTGTGGAATGATTTGTGGAATGATGTGTCGAATGGTGTGTGGATTGATGCGTGGAATGATGTGTGGAATGATGTGTGGAATGAGGTGTGGAATGATGTCCGGAATAATGTGTGGAATGAGGTGTGGAATGATGTTTGGAATGATGTGTGGAATGATGTGTGGAATGATGTGTGGAACGATGTGTGGAAATATGTGTGGAATGAGGTTTGGAATGATGTTTGGAATGATGTAAGGAATGAGGTTTAGAATGATGTGTGGAATGATGTGTGGAATGATGTGTGGAATGATGTTTGAAATTTCGTGTGGGATGAGTTGAGGAATGAGGTGTGAATTGAGGTGTGAATTGAGGTGTGGAATGAGGTGTGAAATTAGGTGTGGAATGATGTTTGGAATGATGTGTGGAATGATGTGTGGAATGAGCTGTGCAATGATGTGTGGAATGATATGTGAAATGATGTGCGGAATGAGATGTGGAATAAAGTGTGAAATGACGTGTGGAATGAGTTGTGGACTGAGGTGTGAATTGAGGCGGGGAATGAGGTGTGAAATGAGGTGTTGAATGATGTGTGGAATGGTTTGTGGAATGATGTGTGGAATGATGTGTGGAATCTTGTGTGGAATGAGGTGTGGAATGATGTGTGGAATGATGTGTGGAATGACGTGTGGAATGATGTGTAGAATGAGGTGTGGAATGATGTGTGGAATGATGTGTGGAATAATGTGTGGAATGATGTGTGGAATGAGGTTTGGAATGAAGTGTAGAAAGCTGAGTAGAATGAGGTGTGGAATGATTGGTGGAATGATGTGTGGAATGATGTGTGGAATGATGTGTGGAATGATGTGAGGAATGTGGTTTGGAATGATGTTTGGAATGATGTGTGGATTGATGTGTAGAATGAGGTGTGGAATGATGTGTGGAATGATGTGTAGAATGATGTTTAGAATAATGCATGGAATGAGGTTTCGAATGATGTATGGAATGATGTGTGGAATGATGTGTGGAATGATGTATGGAATGCGGTTTGGAATTATGTGTGGAATGATGTCCGGAATAATGTGTGGAATGAGGTGTGGAATGATGTTTGGAATGATGTGTGGAATGATGTGTGGAATGAGTTTTGGAATGATGTCTGGAATGATGTGTGGAATGAAGTTGAAATTAGTTGTGGAATTATGTATGGAATGATGTGTGGAATGAGGTGTGGAATGATGTGTGGAATGATGTATGGAATGCGGTTTGGAATTATGTGTGGTAAGATGTTTGGAATGATGTGTGGAATGATGTGTAGAATGACGGGTGGAATGAGTTGTGGAATGATGCGTGGAATGATGTGTGGAATGAGGTTGGAATGATGAGTGGAATGAAGTGTGGAATGATGCGTGGAATAATTTGTGGAATGATGTGTGGAATGATTTGTGGAATGATGTGTGGAATGATGTGTTAAATGATACGTGGAATGATTTGTGGAATGATATGTGTAATGATGTGTGGAATAATGTGTTGAGTGATGTGTGGAATGATGTTTGGATAGAAGTGTGGAATGATGTGTGGAATGAGATTTGGAATAATGTGTGGAATGATGTGTGGTATGATGTGTAGAATGATGTTTGGAATAATGTTTAGAATGAGGTGTGGAATGATATCTGGAATGAAGTGTGGAATGAGGTTTGGAATGAGGTTTGGAATGATGTCTGGATTGATGTGTGGAATGATGTTTGGAATGATGTGTGGAATGACGTATGAAATGATGTGTGGAATGATGTGTGGAATGAGGTTTGGAATGATGTCTGTATTGATGTGTGGAATGATGTGTGGAATGATGTGTGGAATGACGTATGAAATGATGTGTGGAATGATGTGTGGAATGAGGTTTGGAATGATGTCTGGATTGATGTGTGGAATGAAGTTTGGAATGAGTTGTGGAATGATGTATGGAATGATGTGTGGAATGAGGTGTGGAATGGTGTTTGGAATGATGTATGGAATGCGGTTTGGAATTATGTGTGGAAAGATGTTTGGAATGATGTGTGGAATGATGTGTAGAATGACGGGTGGAATGAGTTGTGGAATGATGCGTGGAATGATGTGTGGAATGATGTGTGGAATGATGTGTGGAATGATGTGTAGAATTACGGGTGGAATGAGTTGTTGAATGATGCGTGGAATGATGTGTGGAATGATGTGTGGAATGATGTGTGGAATGATGTGTGGAATATTGTGTGAAATGATGTATGGAATGATGTGTAGAATGATGGATGGAATGAGTTGCGGAATGATGCATGGAATGATGTGCGGAATGAGGTTGGAATGATGAGTGGAATGAAGTGTGGAATGATGTGTGGAATAATTTGTGGAATGATGTGTGGAATGATGCGTGGAATGATGTGTGTAATGATGTGTTAAATGATACGTGGAATGATTTGTGGAATGATATGTGTAATGATGTGTGGAATGATGTGTTGAGTGATGTGTGGAATTATGTTTGGATAGATGTGTGGAATGATGTGTGTAATGAGGTGTGGAATGATGTGTGGAATGATGGGTGGAATGATGTGTGGAATGATGTGTGGAATGATGTGTGGAATGATTTGAGGAATGAGGTGTGGAATTATGTTTGGAATGATGTGTGGAAACATGTGTAGAATGAGGTGTGGAATGATGTGTGGAATGATGTGTGGAATGTTGTGTAGAATAAAGTGTGGAATGAGGTTTCGAATGATGTATGGAATGATGTTTGGAATGATGTGTGGAATGATGTCTGGAATGCGGTGTGGAAAGTGGTGTGGAATGATGTGTGGAATGATGTGTCGAATGGTGTGTGGATTGATGTGTGGAATGATGTGTGGAATGATGTGTGGAATGAGGTGTGGAATGATGTCCGGAATAACGTGTGGAATGAGTTGTGGAATGATGTTTGGAATGATGTGTGGAATGATGTGTGGAATGATGTGTGGAACGATGTGTGGAAAGATGTGTAGAATGAGGTTTGGAATGATGTTTGGAATGATGTAAGGAATGAGGTTTAGAATGATGTGTGGAATGATGTCTGGAATGATGTGTGGAATGATGTGTGAAATTTTGTGTGGGATGAGTTGAGGAATGAGGTGTGAATTGAGGTGTGGAATGAGGTGTGAAATGAGGTGTGGAATGATGTGTGGAATGATGTGTGGAATGATGTGTGGAATGAGCTGTGCAATGATGTGTGGAATGATATGTGAAATGATGTGCGGAATTAGATGTGGAATAAAGTGTGAAATGACGTGTGGAATGAGTTGTGGACTGAGGTGTGAATTGAGGCGGGGAATGAGGTGTGAAATGAGGTGTTGAATGATGTGTGGAATGGTTTGTGGAATGATGTGTGGAATGAGGTGTGGAATGATGTGTGGAATGAAATGTGGAATGATGTGTGGAATGATGTGTGGAATGATTTTTGGAATGAGCTTTGGAATGATGTTTGGAATGATGTGTGGAATGATATGTGGAATGATGTGTGGAATGATGTGTGGAATGATGCGTGGAATGAGGTGAGGAATGAGGTGTGGAATGAGGTGTGGAATGAGGTGTGGAATGATGTGTGGAATGATGTGTGTAATGAAGTCTGGAATGATGTGTGGAATGATGTGTGAAATGATGCATGGAATGATGCGTGGAATGATGTGTGGTATGATGTGTGGAATGAGGTGTGGAATAATGTGTGGAATGAAGTGTGGAATGAGGTTTGGAATGAAGTGTAGAAAGCTGAGTAGGATGAGGTGTGGAATGATTGGTGGAATGATGTGTGGAATGATGTGTGGAATGATGTGTGGAATGAGGTGTGGAATGAGGTGTGGAATGATGTGTGGAATGATGTGTGGAATGATGTTTAGAATAATGTGTGGAATGAGGTTTCGAATGTTGTATGGAATGATGTTTGGAATGATGTGTGGAATGATGTGTGGAATGCGGTGTGGAAAGTGGTGTGGAATGATGTTTGGAATGATGTGTCGAATGGTGTGTGGAATGATATGTGGAATGATGTGTGGAATGATGTGTGGAATGATGTATGGAATGCGTTTTGGAATTATGTGTGGAATGATGTCCGGAATAACGTGTGGAATGAGGTGTGGAATGATGTTTGGAATGATGTGTGGAATGATGTGTGGAATGATATGTGGAACGATGTGTGGAAAGATGTGTGGAATGAGGTGTGGAATGTTGTTTGGAATGAGCTTTGTAATGATGTGTTGAATGAGTTTTGGAATGATGTCTGGAATGATGTGTGGAATGAAGTTGGAATTAGTTGTGGAATTATGTATGGATTGACATGTGGAATGAGGTGTGGAATGATGTGTGGAATGATGTATGGAATGCGGTTTGGAATTATGTGTGGAAAGATGTTTGGAAAGATGTGTGGAATGATGTGTAGAATGACGGGTGGAATGAGTTGTGGAATGATGCGTGGAATGATGTGTGGAATGAGGTTGGAATGATAAGTGGAATGAAGTGTGGAATGATGCGTGGAATAATTTGTGGAATGATGTGTGGAATGATGTGTGGAATGATGTGTGGAATGATGTGTTAAATGATACGTGGAATGATTTGTCGAATGATATGTGTAATGGTGTGTGGAATAATGTGTTGAGTGATGTGTGGAATGATGTTTGGATAGAAGTGTGGAATGATGTGTGGAATGAGATTTGGAATAATGTGTGGAATGATGTGTGGTATGATGTGTCGAATGATGTTTGAAATAATGTTTAGAATGAGGTGTGGAATGATATCTGGAATGAAGTGTGGAATGAGGTGTGGAATGATGTGTGGAATGATGTGAGGAATGAGATGTGGCATGAGGTGTGGAATGATGCGTAGAATGAGGTGTGGAATGATTTGTGGCATGATGTGTGGAATGATGTATGGAATGAGGTGTTGAATGATGTGTGGAATGGTGTGTGGAATGATGTGTGAAATGATGTGTGGAATAATATGTGGAATGATGCGTGGAATGATGTGTGGAATGATGTGAATGATGTGTGGAATGATATTTGGAATTATGTGTGGAATGAGGTGTGGAATGATGTGTGGAATGATGTGTGGAATGACGTGTGAAATGATGTGTGGAATGATGTGTGGAATGAGGTTTGGAATGATGTCTGGATTGATGTGTGGAATGAAGTTTGGAATGAGTTGTGGAATGATGTATGGAATGATGTGTGGAATGAGGTGTGGAATGATGTGTGGAATGATGTATGGAATGCGGTTTGGAATTATGTGTGGAAAGATGTTTGGAATGATGTGTGGAATGATGTGTAGAATGACGGGTGGAATGAGTTGTGGAATGATGCGTGGAATGATGTGTGGAATGATGTGTGGAATGATGTGTGGAATGATGTGTAGAATTACGGGTGGAATGAGTTGTTGAATGATGCGTGGAATGATGTGTGGAATGATGTGTGGAATGATGTGTGGAATGATGTGTGGAATATTGTGTGGAATGATGTGTGGAATGATGTGTAGAATGATGGGTGGAATGAGTTGTGGAATGATGCATGGAATGATGTGTGGAATGAGGTTGAAATGATGAGTAGAATGAACTGTGGAATGTTGTGTGGAATAATTTGTGGAATGATGTGTGGAATGATGCGTGGAATGATGTGTGTAATGATGTGTTAAATGATACGTGGAATGATTTGTGGAATGATATGTGTAATGATGTGTGGAATGATGTGTTGAGTGATGTGTGGAATTATGTTTGGATAGATGTGTGGAATGATGTGTGGAATGAGGTGTGGAATGATGTGTGGAATGATGGGTGAATTGATGTGTGGAATGATGTGTGGAATGATGTGTGGAATGATTTGAGGAATGAGCTGTGGAATGATGTTTGGAATGATGTGTGGAAACATGTGTAGATTGAGGTGTGGAATGATGTGTGGAATGATGTGTGGAATGATGTGTAGAATAACGTGTAGAATGAGGTTTCGAATGATGTATGGAATGATGTTTGGAATGATGTGTGGAATGATGTCTGGAATGCGGTGTGGAAAGTGGTGTGGAATGATTTGTGGAATGATGTGTCGAATGGTGTGTGGATTGATGCGTGGAATGATGTGTGGAATGATGTGTGGAATGAGGTGTGGAATGATGTCCGGAATAATGTGTGGAATGAGGTGTGGAATGATGTTTGGAATGATGTGTGGAATGATGTGTGGAATGATGTGTGGAACGATGTGTGGAAATATGTGTGGAATGAGGTTTGGAATGATGTTTGGAATGATGTAAGGAATGAGGTTTAGAATGATGTGTGGAATGATGTGTGGAATGATGTGTGGAATGATGTTTGAAATTTCGTGTGGGATGAGTTGAGGAATGAGGTGTGAATTGAGGTGTGAATTGAGGTGTGGAATGAGGTGTGAAATTAGGTGTGGAATGATGTTTGGAATGATGTGTGGAATGATGTGTGGAATGAGCTGTGCAATGATGTGTGGAATGATATGTGAAATGATGTGCGGAATGAGATGTGGAATAAAGTGTGAAATGACGTGTGGAATGAGTTGTGGACTGAGGTGTGAATTGAGGCGGGGAATGAGGTGTGAAATGAGGTGTTGAATGATGTGTGGAATGGTTTGTGGAATGATGTGTGGAATGATGTGTGGAATCTTGTGTGGAATGAGGTGTGGAATGATGTGTGGAATGATGTGTGGAATGACGTGTGGAATGATGTGTAGAATGAGGTGTGGAATGATGTGTGGAATGATGTGTGGAATAATGTGTGGAATGATGTGTGGAATGAGGTTTGGAATGAAGTGTAGAAAGCTGAGTAGAATGAGGTGTGGAATGATTGGTGGAATGATGTGTGGAATGATGTGTGGAATGATGTGTGGAATGATGTGAGGAATGTGGTTTGGAATGATGTTTGGAATGATGTGTGGAATGATGTGTAGAATGAGGTGTGGAATGATGTGTGGAATGATGTGTAGAATGATGTTTAGAATAATGCATGGAATGAGGTTTCGAATGATGTATGGAATGATGTGTGGAATGATGTGTGGAATGATGTATGGAATGCGGTTTGGAATTATGTGTGGAATGATGTCCGGAATAATGTGTGGAATGATGTTTGGAATGATGTGTGGAATGATGTGTGGAATGAGTTTTGGAATGATGTCTGGAATGATGTGTGGAATGAAGTTGAAATTAGTTGTGGAATTATGTATGGAATGATGTGTGGAATGAGGTGTGGAATGATGTGTGGAATGATGTATGGAATGCGGTTTGGAATTATGTGTGGTAAGATGTTTGGAATGATGTGTGGAATGATGTGTAGAATGACGGGTGGAATGAGTTGTGGAATGATGCGTGGAATGATGTGTGGAATGAGGTTGGAATGATGAGTGGAATGAAGTGTGGAATGATGCGTGGAATAATTTGTGGAATGATGTGTGGAATGATTTGTGGAATGATGTGTGGAATGATGTGTTAAATGATACGTGGAATGATTTGTGGAATGATATGTGTAATGATGTGTGGAATAATGTGTTGAGTGATGTGTGGAATGATGTTTGGATAGAAGTGTGGAATGATGTGTGGAATGAGATTTGGAATAATGTGTGGAATGATGTGTGGTATGATGTGTAGAATGATGTTTGGAATAATGTTTAGAATGAGGTGTGGAATGATATCTGGAATGAAGTGTGGAATGAGGTTTGGAATGAGGTTTGGAATGATGTCTGGATTGATGTGTGGAACGATGTTTGGAATGATGTGTGGAATGATGTATGAAATGATGTGTGGAATGATGTGTGGAATGAGGTTTGGAATGATGTCTGTATTGATGTGTGGAATGATGTGTGGAATGATGTGTGGAATGACGTATGAAATGATGTGTGGAATGATGTGTGGAATGAGGTTTGGAATGATGTCTGGATTGATGTGTGGAATGAAGTTTGGAATGAGTTGTGGAATGATGTATGGAATGATGTGTGGAATGAGGTGTGGAATGGTGTTTGGAATGATGTATGGAATGCGGTTTGGAATTATGTGTGGAAAGATGTTTGGAATGATGTGTGGAATGATGTGTAGAATGACGGGTGGAATGAGTTGTGGAATGATGCGTGGAATGATGTGTGGAATGATGTGTGGAATGATGTGTGGAATGATGTGTAGAATTACGGGTGGAATGAGTTGTTGAATGATGCGTGGAATGATGTGTGGAATGATGTGTGGAATGATGTGTGGAATGATGTGTGGAATATTGTGTGAAATGATGTGTGGAATGATGTGTAGAATGATGGATGGAATGAGTTGCGGAATGATGCATGGAATGATGTGCGGAATGAGGTTGGAATGATGAGTGGAATGAAGTGTGGAATGATGTGTGGAATAATTTGTGGAATGATGTGTGGAATGATGCGTGGAATGATGTGTGTAATGATGTGTTAAATGATACGTGGAATGATTTGTGGAATGATATGTGTAATGATGTGTGGAATGATGTGTTGAGTGATGTGTGGAATTATGTTTGGATAGATGTGTGGAATGATGTGTGTAATGAGGTGTGGAATGATGTGTGGAATGATGGGTGGAATGATGTGTGGAATGATGTGTGGAATGATGTGTGGAATGATTTGAGGAATGAGGTGTGGAATTATGTTTGGAATGATGTGTGGAAACATGTGTAGAATGAGGTGTGGAATGATGTGTGGAATGATGTGTGGAATGTTGTGTAGAATAAAGTGTGGAATGAGGTTTCGAATGATGTATGGAATGATGTTTGGAATGATGTGTGGAATGATGTCTGGAATGCGGTGTGGAAAGTGGTGTGGAATGATGTGTGGAATGATGTGTCGAATGGTGTGTGGATTGATGTGTGGAATGATGTGTGGAATGATGTGTGGAATGAGGTGTGGAATGATGTCCGGAATAAAGTGTGGAATGAGTTGTGGAATGATGTTTGGAATGATGTGTGGAATGATGTGTGGAATGATGTGTGGAACGATGTGTGGAAAGATGTGTAGAATGAGGTTTGGAATGATGTTTGGAATGATGTAAGGAATGAGGTTTAGAATGATGTGTGGAATGATGTCTGGAATGATGTGTGGAATGATGTGTGAAATTTTGTGTGGGATGAGTTGAGGAATGAGGTGTGAATTGAGGTGTGGAATGAGGTGTGAAATGAGGTGTGGAATGATGTGTGGAATGATGTGTGGAATGATGTGTGGAATGAGCTGTGCAATGATGTGTGGAATGATATGTGAAATGATGTGCGGAATTAGATGTGGAATAAAGTGTGAAATGACGTGTGGAATGAGTTGTGGACTGAGGTGTGAATTGAGGCGGGGAATGAGGTGTGAAATGAGGTGTTGAATGATGTGTGGAATGGTTTGTGGAATGATGTGTGGAATGAGGTGTGGAATGATGTGTGGAATGAAATGTGGAATGATGTGTGGAATGATGTGTGGAATGATTTTTGGAATGAGCTTTGGAATGATGTTTGGAATGATGTGTGGAATGATATGTGGAATGATGTGTGGAATGATGTGTGGAATGATGCGTGGAATGAGGTGAGGAATGAGGTGTGGAATGAGGTGTGGAATGAGGTGTGGAATGATGTGTGGAATGATGTGTGTAATGAAGTCTGGAATGATGTGTGGAATGATGTGTGAAATGATGCATGGAATGATGCGTGGAATGATGTGTGGTATGATGTGTGGAATGAGGTTTGGAATGATGTGTGGAATGATGTGTGGAATGACGTGTGGAATGACGTGTGGAATGTGTTGTGGAATGATTTGTGGAATGAGGTGTGGAATGAAGTATGGAATGATGTGTGGAATGGTGTGTGGAATGATGTGTGGAATGATGTGTGGAATGCGGTTTGGAAATATGTGTGGAAAGATGTTTGGAATGATGTGTGGAATGATGTGTAGAATAACGGGCGGAATGAGTTGTGGAATGATGCGTGGAATGATGTGTGGAATGATGCGTGGAATGATGTGTAGAATGATGTGTAGAATGACGGGTGGAATGATGTGTGGAATGATGTGTGGAATGAGATTTTGAATAATGTATGGAATGATGTGTGGAATGATGTGTCGAATGATGTGTGAAATTATGTGTGGAATGATGTGTGGAATGATGTGTGGAATGATGTGTGTAATGAAGTCTGGAATGATGTGTGGAATGATGCATGGCATGATGCGTGGAATGATGTGTGGTATGATGTGTGGAATGAGGTTTGGAATGATGTGTGGAATTATGTGTGGAATGACGTGTGGAATGACGTGTGGAATGATGTTTGGAATGAGCTTTGGAATGATGTTTGGAATGATGCGTGGAATGATGTGTGGAATGATGTTTGGAATGATGTATGGAATGAGGTTCAGAATGATGTGTGAAATGATGTGCGGAATGATATGTAGAATGAAGTGTGAAATGACGTGTGGAATGAGTTGTGGAATGAGGTGTGAATTGAGGCGGGGATTGAGGTGTGAAATGAGGTGTTGAATGATGTGTGGAATGGTTTGTGGAATGATGTGTGGAATGAGGTGTGGAATGTTGTGTCAATGAAATGTGGAATGATGTGTGGAATGATGTGTGGAATGATGTTTGGAATGAGCTTTGGAATGATGTTTGGAATGATGTGTGGAATGAGGTGTGGAATGATGTGTGGAATGATGTGTGTACTGAAGTCTGGAATGATGTGTGGAATGATGTGTGAAATGATGCATGGAATGATGCGTGGAATGATGTGTGGTATGATGTGTGGAATGAGGTTTGGAATGATGTGTGGAATTATATGTGGAATGACGTGTGGAATGACGTGTGGAATGAGTTGTGGAATGATTTGTGGAATGAGGTGTGGAATGAAGTATGGAATGATGTGTGGAATGGTGTGTGGAATGATGTGTGGAATGACGTGTGGAATAAGGTGTGGAATGATGTGTGGAATGATGTGTGGAATGCGGTTTGGAATTATGTGTGGAAAGATGTTTGGAATGATGTGTGGAATGATGTATAGAATGACGGGTGGAATGATTTGTGCAATGATGCGTGGAATGATGTGTGGAATGATGTGTGGAATGATGTGTGGAATGATGTGTAGAATGACGGGTGGAATGAATTGTTGAATGATGAGTGGAATGATGTGTGGAATGGGATTTGGAATAATGTGTGGAATGATGTGTGGAATAATGAGTCTAATGGTGTGTGGAATGATGTGTGGAATGATGTGTGGAATGATGTGTGGAATGATATGTGGAATGAGGTGTGGAATGATGTCCGGAATAATGTGTGGAATGAGGTGTGGAATGATGTTTGGAATGATGTGTGGAATGATGTGTGGAATGATGTGTGGAACGATGTGTGGAAAGATGTGTGGAATGAGGTGTGAAATGATGTTTGGAATGACGGTGTCCTAGACGACTACGTCTGCAGGAAGTGTATCCACCTCCAGCTCCTGACGGACCGCGTTACGGAATTGGAGCTGAGGGTGGATTAACCCTGGAGCATCCACGATGCTGAGAATGACGTGAGTATCACGTGTAGTGAGTTGGTCTTACCGCAGGGAAAGGGTCCACAGCCAGCTAGGGAATGGAAGACCAGCAGGAAGAGTAGTGTAAGGAAGGTAGTGCAGGGGTCCCCTGTGGTCATCCCCCTGCAAAACAGATACACTGTTTTGAGTACTGTTAAGGGGGATGACTCATCAGGGGAGGGCAGCAGCAGCCAAGTTCATGGCACCGTGGCTGACTCTGCTGCACAGGAGGGCAGGAATAAGAGTGGGACAGCAATAGTGATAGTGGATTCAATGGTGAGGGGAATAGATAAGCGTTTCTGCGGCCGCGACCGAGACTCCAGGATGGTATGTTGCCTCCCTGGTGCAAGGGTCAAAGATGTCTCGGAGCGGGTGCAGGACATTCTGAAATGGGAGGGAGAACAGCCAGTTGTCGTGGTGCACATTGGTACCAACGACATCGGTAAAAAAAGGGATGAGGTCCTACGAAACGAATTTAAGGAGCTAGGAGCTAAATTAAAAAGTAGGACCTCAAAAGTAGTAATCTCGGGATTGCTACCAGTACCACGTGATAGTCAGAGTAGGAATCGCAGGATAGCGCAGTTGAATACGTGGCTTGAGCAGTGGTGCAGCAGGGAGGGATTCAAATTCCTGGGGTATTGGGATCGGTTCTGGGGGAGGTGGGACCAGTACAAACCGGACGGTCTGCACCTGGGCAGGACCGGAACCAATGTCCTAGGGGGAGTGTTTGCTAGTGCTGTTGGGGAGGATTTAAACTAATATGGCAGGGGGATGGGAACCAATGCAGGGAGACAGACGGAAACAAAAAGGAGGCAAAAGCAAAAGACAGAAAGGAGATGAGGAAAAGTGGAGGGCGGAGAAACCCAAGGCAAAGAACAAAAAGGGCCACTGTACAGCAAAATTCTAAAAGGACAAAGGGTCTTAAAAAAACAAGCCTGAAGGCTTTGTGTCTTAATGCAAGGAGTATCCGCAATAAGTTGGATGAATTAATTGTGCAAATAGATGTTAATAAATATGATGTGATTGGTTTTATGGAGACGTGGCTCCAGGATGATCAGGGCTGGGAACTCAACATTCAGGGGTATTCAACATTCAGGAAGGATAGTATAAAAGGAAAAGGAGGTGGGGTAGCATTGTTGGTTAAAGAGGAGATTAATGCAATAGTTAGGAAAGACATTAGCTTGGATGATGTGGAATCTATATGGGTAGAGCTGCAGAACACCAAAGGGCAAAAAACGTTAGTAGGAGTTGTGTACAGACCTCCAAACAGTAATAGGGATGTTGGGGAGGGCATCAAACAGGAAATTAGGGTTGCATGCAATAAAGGTGTAGCAGTTATAATGGGTGACTTTAATATGCACTTAGATTGGGCTAGCCAAACTGGAAGCAATACGGTGGAGGAGGATTTCCTGGAGTGCATAAGGGGTGGTTTTCTAGACCAATATGTTGAGGAACCAACTAGGGGGGAGGCCATCTTAGACTGGGTGTTGTATAATGAGAGAGGATTAATTAGCAATCTCATTGTGCGAGGCCCCTTGGAGAAGAGTGACCATAATATGGTGGAATTCTGCATTAGGATGGAGAATGAAACAGTAAATTCAGAGACAATGGTCCAGAACTTAAAGAAGGGTAACTTTGAAGGTATGAGGCGTGAATTGGCTAGGATAGATTGGCGAATGATGCTTAGGGGGTTGACTGTGGATGGGCAATGGCAGACATTTAGAGACCGCATGGATGAATTACAACAATTGTACATTGCTGTCTGGCGTAAAAATAAAAAAGGGAAGGTGGCTCAACCGTGGCTATCTAGGGAAATCAGGGATAGTATTAAAGCCAAGGAAGTGGCATACAAATTGGCCAGAAATAGCAGCGAACCTGGGGACTGGGAGAAATTTAGAACTCAGCAAAGGAGGACAAAGGGTTTGATTAGGGCAGGGAAAATGGAGTACGAGAAGAAGCTTGCAGGGAACATTAAGGTGGATTGCAAAAGTTTCTAGGTATGTATGTAAAGAGAAAAAGATTAGTAAAGACAAACGTAGGTCCCCTGCAGTCAGAATCAGGGGAAGTCATAACGGGGAACAAAGAAATGGCAGACCAATTGAACAAGTACTTTGGTTCGGTATTCACTAAGGAGGATACAAACAACCTTCCGGATATAAAAGGGGTCAGAGGATCTAGTAAGGAGGGGGAACTGAAGGAAATCTTTATTAGTCGGGAAATTGTGTTGGGGAAATTGATGGGATTGAAGGCCGATAAATCCCCAGGGCATGATGGACTGCATCCCAGAGTAGTTAAGGAGGTGGCCTTGGAAATAGCGGATGCATTGACAGTCATTTTCCAACATTCCATTGACTCTGGATCAGTTCCTATGGAGTGGAGGGTAGCCAATGTAACCCCACTTTTTAAAAAAGTAGGGAGAGAGAAAACAGGGAATTATAGACCGGTCAGCCTGACCTCAGTAGTGGGTAAAATGATGGAATCAATTATTAAGGATATCATAGCAGTGCATCTGGAAAATGGTGACATGATAGGTCCAAGTCAGCATGGATTTGTGAAAGGGAAATCATGCTTGACTAATCTTCTGGAATTTTTTGAGGATGTTTCCAGTAAAGTGGACAAAGGAGAACCAGTTGATGTGGTATATTTGGACTTTCAGAAGGCTTTCGACAAGGTACCACACAATAGATTAATGTGCAAAGTTAAAGCACATGGGATTGGGGATGGTGTGCTGACGTGGATTGAGAACTGGTTGTCAGACAGGGAGCAAAGAGTAGGATTAAACGGGTACTTTTCAGAACGGCAGGCAGTGACTAGAGGGGTGCCGCAAGGTTCTGTGCTGGGGCCCCAGCTGTTTACATTGTGCATTAATGATTTAGACGAGGGGATTAAATGCAGTATCTCCAAATTTGCGGATGACACTAAGTTTTGTGGCAGTGTGAGCTGCGAGGAGGATGCTATTCGGCTGCAGAGTGACTTGGATAGGTTAGGTGAGTGGGCAAATGCATGGCAGATGAAGTATAATGTGGATAAATGTGAGGTTATCCACTTTGGTGGTAAAAACAGAGAGACAGACTATTATCTGAGTGGTGACAGATTAGGAAAAGGGAAGGTGCAACGAGACCTGGGTGTCATGGTACATCATTCATTGAAGGTTAGCATGCAGGTACAGCAGGCGGTTAAGAAAGCAAATGGCATGTTGGCCTTCATAGCGAGGGGATTTGAATACAGGGGCAGGGAGGTGTTGCTACAGTTGTACAGGGCCTTGGTGAGGCCACACCTGGAGTATTGTGTACAGTTTTGGTCTCCTAACTTGAGGAAGGACATTCTTGCTATTGAGGGAGTGCAGCGAAGATTCACCAGACTGATTCCCGGGATGGCGGGACTGACCTATCAAGAAAGAGTGGATCAACTGGGCTTGTATTCACTGGAGTTAAGAAGAATGAGAGGGGACCTCATAGAAACGTTTAAAATTCTGACGGGTTTAGACAGGTTAGATGCAGGAAGAATGTTCCCAATGTTGGGGAAGTCCAGAACCAGGGGTTACAGACTGAGGATAAGGCGTAAGCCATTTAGGACCGAGATGAGGAGAAACTTCTTCACCCAGAGCGTGCTGAACCTGTGGAATTCTCTACCACAGAAAGTAGTTGAGGCCAATTCACTAAATATATTCAAAAGGGAGTTAGATGAAGTCCTTACTACTCGGGTGATCAAGGGTTATGGCGAGAAAGCAGGAAGGGGGTACTGAAGTTCCATGTTCAGCCATGAACTCATTGAATGGCGGTGCAGGCTAGAAGGGCTGAAAGGCCTGCTCCTGCACCTATTTTCTATGTTTCTATGTTTCTATGATGTATGGAATGAGGTTTTGAATGATGTGTGGAATGATGTATGGAATGATGTGTGGAATGATGTGTGAAATTTCCTGTGGGATGAGTTGAGGAATGAGGTGTGAATTGAGGTGTGGAATGAGCTGTGAAATGAGGTGTGGAATGATGTGTGGAATGATGTGTGGAATGATGTGTGGAATGAGCTGTGCAAGGATGTGTGGAATGATAAGTGAAATGATGTGTGGAATGATATGTGGAATGATGTGTGAAATGACGTGTGGAATGAGTGGTGGAATGAGGTGTGAATTGAGGCGGGGAATGACGTGGGAAATGAGGTGTTGAATGATGTGTGGAATGGTTTGTGGAATGATGTGTGGAATGAGGTGTGGAATGATGTGTGGAATGAAATGTGGAATGATGTGTGGAATGATGTGTGGAATGATGTTTGGAATGAGCTTTGGAATGATGTTTGGAATGATGTGTGGAATGATATCTGAAATAATGTGTGGAATGATGTGTGGAATGATGCGTTGAATGAGGTGTGGAATGAGGTGTGGAATGAGGTGTGGAATGAGGTGTGGAATGATGTATGGAATGATGTGTGTAATGAAGTCTGGAATTATGTGTGGAATGATGTGTGAAATGATGCATGGATGGTCCGTGGAATGATGTGTGGTATGATGTGTGGAATGAGGTTTGGAATGATGTGTGGAATTATGTGTGGAATGAGTTGTGGAATGAGTTGTGGAATGATTTGTGGAATGAGGTGTGGAATGAAGTATGGAATGATGTGTGGAATGGTGTGTGGAATGATGTGTGGAATGACGTGTGGAATGAGGTGTGGAATGATGTTTGGAATGATGTGTGGAATGATATGTAGAATGAGGTGTGGAATGATGTGTGGGATGATGTGTGGAATGATGTGTGCAATGGTGTGTGCAATGATGTGTGGAATAAAGGGTTGAATGAGGTTTGGAATGATGTGTGAATTGATGATTGAAATGAAGTGTGGAATGATATGTGAAATTATGTGTGGAATGAGGCCTGTAATGATGTGTGGAATGATGTGTGGGATTAGGTGTGGAATTATGTGTGGAATGATTTGTGGAATGATGCGTGGAATGATATGTGGAATGATGTGTGGATTGATGTGAGAACGAATTGCGCAATGATGTGTTGAATAATGAGCGGAATGATGTATGGAATGATGTGTGGAATGATGTTTAGAATGAGCTGTGGAATGATGTGTGGAATGATTTGTGGAATGAGGTGTGGAATGATGTGTGAAATGACGTGTGGAATGATGTGTGGAAGGATGTGTGGAATGAGGTTTGTAATGATATGTTGAATGCTGTGTGGAATGATGTGTGCAATGATCGGTGGAATGATGTGTGGAATGATGTTTGGAATGATGTTTAGAACGAGGTGTGGAATGATGTGTGGGATGATTTGTGGAATGATGTGTGGAATTAAATGTGGCATGATGTTTGGAATGAAGTGTGGAGTGATGTATAGAATGAGGTATGGAAAGTTGGGTGGAATGATGTGTGGAATGACGGGTGGAATGAGTTGTGGAATGATGCGTGGAATGATGTGTGGAATTATGTGTGGAATGAGTATTGGAATGATGTTTGGAAAGATGTGAGGAATGATGTGTGGAACGACGGGTGGAATGAGTTGTGGAATGATGTGAGGAATGATGTGCGGAATGATCTGGTGGAATGATGTGTTTAATGATGTGTGGAATGAGGTTTGGAATGATGTGTGAAATGATGTGTGGAATGATGTTTGGAATGATGTGTGGAATGATATGTAGAATGAGGTGTGGAATGACGTGTGGGATGATGTGTGGAATGATGTGTGCAATGGTGTGTGCAATGATGTGTGGAATAAAGGGTTGAATGAGGTTTGGAATGATGTGTGAATTGATGATTGAAATGAAGTGTGGAATGATATGTGAAATTATGTGTGGAATGAGGCCTGGAATGATGTGTGGAATGATGTGTGGGATTAGGTGTGGAATTATGTGTGGAATGATTTGTGGAATGATGCGTGGAATGATGTGTGGAATGATGTGTGGATTGATGTGTGAACGAATTGCGCAATGATGTGTTGAATAATGAGCGGAATGATATATGGAATGATGTGTGGAATGATGTTTAGAATGAGCTGTGGAATGATGTGTGGAATGATTTGTGGAATGAGGTGTGGAATGATGTGTGAAATGACGTGTGGAATGATGTGTGGAAGGATGTGTGGAATGAGGTTTGTAATGATATGTTGAATGCTGTGTGGAATGATGTGTGCAATGATCGGTGGAATGATGTGTGGAATGATGTTTGGAATGATGTTTAGAACGAGGTGTGGAATGATGTGTGGGATGATTTGTGGAATGATGTGTGGAATTAAATGTGGCATGATGTTTGGAATGAAGTGTGGAGTGATGTATAGAATGAGGTATGGAAAGTTGTGTGGAATGATGTGTGGAATGACGGGTGGAATGAGTTGTGGAATGATGCGTGGAATGATGTGTGGAATTATATGTGGAATGAGTATTGGAATGTTGTTTGGAAAGATGTGAGGAATGATGTGTGGAACGACGGGTGGAATGAGTTGTGGATAGATGTGAGGAATGATGTGCGGAATGATCTGGTGGAATGATGTGTTTAATGATGTGTGGAATGAGGTTTGGAATGATGTGTGAAATGATGTGTGGAATGATGTGTGGAATGATTTGTTGAATGATATTTGGAATGATGTATGGAATGATGCGTGGAATGAGGTTTGGAATGATATGTGGAATGATGTTTGGAATGATCTGTGGAATGAGGTTTGAAATGATGTGTGGAATGACGTGTGGAATGACGTGTGGAATGACGTATGGAATGAGTTGTGGAATGATGTGTGGAATGATGTGTGGAATGATGTGTGGATTGACGTGTGGAATGATGTGTGGAATGATGTGTGGAATGATGCCAAGAATAATGCGTGGAATGAAGTGTGGATCGATGTGAGAATGAATTGTGCAATGATGTGTGGAATGATGTGTGGAATGATGTTTATAATGAGGTGTGGAATGATGTGTGGAATTATTTGTGGAATGACGTGTGGAATGAATTGTGGAATGAGGTTTGGAATGATGTGTGGAATGATGTGTGGAATGATGCAAGGAATGATGCGTGGAATGATGTTTGGAATCAATTGTGCAATGATGTGTGGAATGAGGTTTGAAATGATGTTTGGAATGATGTGTGGAATGATGTGTGCATTGATGTGTGGATTCAGGTGTGAAATGATGTCTGGAATGATGTGTGGAATGATGTGTGGATTGATGTGTGGATTCAGGTGTGGAATGATATGTGGAAAGATGTGTGGAATGATGTGTGGAATGATGTGTGGAATGATGTGTGGATTGATGTGTAGAATGATGTGTGGAATGAGGTGTGGAATGATATGTGGAATGAAGTCTGGAATGATGTGTGGAATGATGTGTTGAATTAGGTGTTGAATTATGTGTGGAATGATGTGTGGAATGATGCGTGGAATGATGTGTGGAATGATGTGTGGATTGATGTGAGAACGAATTGTGCAATGATGTGTGGAATGATGAGCGGAATGATGTGTGGAATGATGTGTGGAATGATGTTTATAATGAGGTGTGGAATGATGTGTGGAATTATTTGTGGAATGACGTGTGGAATGATTTGTGGAATGAGGTTTGGAATGATGTGTGGAATGATGTGTGGAATGATGCAAGGAATGATGTGTGGATTGACGTGTGGAATGATGTGTGGAATGATGTGTGGAATGATGCCAAGAATGATGCGTGGAATGAAGTGTGGATCGATGTGAGAATGAATTGTGCAATGATGTGTGGAATGATGAGTGGAATGATGTGTGGAATGATGTTTATAATGAGGTGTGGAATGATGTGTGGAATTATTTGTGGAATGACGTGTGGAATGATTTGTGGAATGAGGTTTGGAATGATGTGTGGAATGATGTGTGGAATGATGCTTGGAATGATGCGTGGAATGATGTTTGGAATCAATTGTGCAATGATGTGTGGAATGAGGTTTGAAATGATGTGTGGAATGATGTGTGGAATGATGTGTGCATTGATGTGTGGATTCAGGTGTGAAATGATTTCTGGAATGATGTGTGGAATGATGTGTGGATTGATGTGTGGATTCAGGTGTGGAATGATATGTGGAATGATGTGTGGAATGATGTGTGGAATGATGTGTGGAATGATGTGTGGATTGATGTGTAGAATGATGTGTGGAATGAGGTGTGGAATGATATGTGGAATAAAGTCTGGAATGATGTGTGGAATGATGTGTTGTATTAGGTGTTGAATTATGTGTGGAATGATGTGTGGAATGATGCGAGGAATGATGTGTGGAATGATGTGTGGATTGATGTGCGAACGAATTGTGCAATGATGTGTGGAATGATGAGTGGAATGATGTGTGGAATGATGTGTGGAATGATGTTTATAAAGAGGTGTGGAATGATGTGTGGAATTATTTGTGGAATGACGTGTGGAATGATTTGTGGAATGAGGTTTGGAATGATGTGTGGAATGATGTGTGGAATGATGCTAGGAATGATGCGTGGAATGATGTTTGGAATCAATTGTGCAATGATGTGTGGAATGAGGTTTGAAATGATGTGTAGAATGATGTGTGGAATGATGTGTGCATTGATGTGTGGATTCAGGTGTGAAATGATGTCTGGAATGATGTGTGGAATGATGTGTGGATTGATGTGTGGATTCAGGTGTGGAATTATATGTGGAATGATGTGTGGAATGATGTGTGGAATGATGTGTGGAATGATGTGTGGATTGACCTGTAGAATGATGTGTGGAATGAGGTGTGGAATGATATGTGGAATGAAGTCTGGAATGATGTGTGGAATGATGTGTTGAATTAGGTGTTGAATTATGTGTGGAATGATATGTGGAATGATGCGTGGAATGATGTATGGAATGATGTTTGGATTGATGTGAGAACGAATTGTGCAATGATGTGTGGAATGATGAGTGGAATGATGTGTGGAATGATGCGTGGAATGATGTGTGTAATGATGTGTTAAATGATACGTGGAATGATTTGTGGAATGATATGTGTAATGATGTGTGGAATGATGTGTTGAGTGATGTGTGGAATTATGTTTGGATAGATGTGTGGAATGATGTGTGGAATGAGGTGTGGAATGATGTGTGGAATGATGGGTGGAATGATGTGTGGAATGAAGTATGGAATGATGTGTGGAATGGTGTGTGGAATGATGTGTGGAATGACGTGTGGAATGAGGTGTGGAATGATGTTTGGAATGATGTGTGGAATGATATGTAGAATGAGGTGTGGAATGATGTGTGGGATGATGTGTGGAATGATGTGTGCAATGGTGTGTGCAATGATGTGTGGAATAAAGGGTTGAATGAGGTTTGGAATGATGTGTGAATTGATGATTGAAATGAAGTGTGGAATGATATGTGAAATTATGTGTGGAATGAGGCCTGTAATGATGTGTGGAATGATGTGTGGGATTAGGTGTGGAATTATGTGTGGAATGATTTGTGGAATGATGCGTGGAATGATGTGTGGAATGATGTGTGGATTGATGTGAGAACGAATTGCGCAATGATGTGTTGAATAATGAGCGGAATGATGTATGGAATGATGTGTGGAATGATGTTTAGAATGAGCTGTGGAATGATGTGTGGAATGATTTGTGGAATGAGGTGTGGAATGATGTGTGAAATGACGTGTGGAATGATGTGTGGAAGGATGTGTGGAATGAGGTTTGTAATGATATGTTGAATGCTGTGTGGAATGATGTGTGCAATGATCGGTGGAATGATGTGTGGAATGATGTTTGGAATGATGTTTAGAACGAGGTGTGGAATGATGTGTGGGATGATTTGTGGAATGATGTGTGGAATTAAATGTGGCATGATGTTTGGAATGAAGTGTGGAGTGATGTATAGAATGAGGTATGGAATGTTGGGTGGAATGATGTGTGGAATGACGGGTGGAATGAGTTGTGGAATGATGCGTGGAATGATGTGTGGAATTATGTGTGGAATGAGTATTGGAATGATGTTTGGAAAGATGTGAGGAATGATGTGTGGAACGACGGGTGGAATGAGTTGTGGAATGATGTGAGGAATGATGTGCGGAATGATCTGGTGGAATGATGTGTTTAATGATGTGTGGAATGAGGTTTGGAATGATGTGTGAAATGATGTGTGGAATGATGTTTGGAATGATGTGTGGAATGATATGTAGAATGAGGTGTGGAATGATGTGTGGGATGATGTGTGGAATGATGTGTGCAATGGTGTGTGCAATGATGTGTGGAATAAAGGGTTGAATGAGGTTTGGAATGATGTGTGAATTGATGATTGAAATGAAGTGTGGAATGATATGTGAAATTATGTGTGGAATGAGGCCTGGAATGATGTGTGGAATGATGTGTGGGATTAGGTGTGGAATTATGTGTGGAATGATTTGTGGAATGATGCGTGGAATGATGTGTGGAATGATGTGTGGATTGATGTGTGAACGAATTGCGCAATGATGTGTTGAATAATGAGCGGAATGATGTATGGAATGATGTGTGGAATGATGTTTAGAATGAGCTGTGGAATGATGTGTGGAATGATTTGTGGAATGAGGTGTGGAATGATGTGTGAAATGACGTGTGGAATGATGTGTGGAAGGATGTGTGGAATGAGGTTTGTAATGATATGTTGAATGCTGTGTGGAATGATGTGTGCAATGATCGGTGGAATGATGTGTGGAATGATGTTTGGAATGATGTTTAGAACGAGGTGTGGAATGATGTGTGGGATGATTTGTGGAATGATGTGTGGAATTAAATGTGGCATGATGTTTGGAATGAAGTGTGGAGTGATGTATAGAATGAGGTATGGAAAGTTGGGTGGAATGATGTGTGGAATGACGGGTGGAATGAGTTGTGGAATGATGCGTGGAATGATGTGTGGAATTATATGTGGAATGAGTATTGGAATGATGTTTGGAAAGATGTGAGGAATGATGTGTGGAACGACGGGTGGAATGAGTTGTGGATAGATGTGAGGAATGATGTGCGGAATGATCTGGTGGAATGATGTGTTTAATGATGTGTGGAATGAGGTTTGGAATGATGTATGAAATGATGTGTGGAATGATGTGTGGAATGATTTGTTGAATGATGTTTGGAATGATGTATGGAATGATGCGTGGAATGAGGTTTGGAATGATATGTGGAATGATGTTTGGAATGATCTGTGGAATGAGGTTTGAAATGATGTGTGGAATGACGTGTGGAATGACGTGTGGAATGACGTATGGAATGAGTTGTGGAATGATGTGTGGAATGATGTGTGGAATGATGTGTGGATTGACGTGTGGAATGATGTGTGGAATGATGTGTGGAATGATGCCAAGAATAATGCGTGGAATGAAGTGTGGATCGATGTGAGAATGAATTGTGCAATGATGTGTGGAATGATGAGTGGAATGATGTGTGGAATGATGTGTGGAATGGTGTTTATAATGAGGTGTGGAATGATGTGTGGAATTATTTGTGGAATGACGTTAAGGAATGATTTGTGGAATGAGGTTTGGAATGATGTGTGGAATGATGTGTGGAATGATGCTAGGAATGATGCGTGGAATGATGTTTGGAATCAATTGTGCAATGATGTGTGGAATGAGGTTTGAAATGATGTGTGGAATGATGTGTGGAATGATGTGTGCATTGATGTGTGGATTCAGGTGTGAAATGATGTCTGAAATGATGTGTGGAATGATGTGTGGATTGATGTGTGGATTCAGGTGTGGAATGATATGTGGAAAGATGTGTGGAATGATGTGTGGAATGATGTGTGGAATGATGTGTGGATTGATGTGTAGAATGATGTGTGGAATGAGGTGTGGAATGATATGTGGAATGAAGTCTGGAATGATGTGTGGAATGATGTGTTGAATTAGGTGTTGAATTATGTGTGGAATGATGTGTGGAATGATGCGTGGAATGATGTGTGGAATGATGTGTGGATTGATGTGAGAACGAATTGTGCAATGATGTGTGGAATGATGAGCGGAATGATGTGTGGAATGATGTGTGGAATGATGTTTATAATGAGGTGTGGAATGATGTGTGGAATTATTTGTGGAATGACGTGTGGAATGATTTGTGGAATGAGGTTTGGAATGATGTGTGGAATGATGTGTGGAATGATGCAAGGAATGATGTGTGGATTGACGTTTGGAATGATGTGTGGAATGATGTGTGGAATGATGCCAAGAATGATGCGTGGAATGAAGTGTGGATCGATGTGAGAATGAATTGTGCAATGATGTGTGGAATGATGAGTGGAATGATGTGTGGAATGATGTTTATAATGAGGTGTGGAATGATGTGTGGAATTATTTGTGGAATGACGTGTGGAATGATTTGTGGAATGAGGTTTGGAATGATGTGTGGAATGATGTGTGGAATGATGCTAGGAATGATGCGTGGAATGATGTTTGGAATCAATTGTGCAATGATGTGTGGAATGAGGTTTGAAATGATGTGTGGAATGATGTGTGGAATGATGTGTGCATTGATGTGTGGATTCAGGTGTGAAATGATTTCTGGAATGATGTGTGGAATGATGTGTGGAATGATGTGTGGAATGATGTGTGGAATGATGTGTGGATTGATGTGTAGAATGATGTGTGGAATGAGGTGTGGAATGATATGTGGAATAAAGTCTGGAATGATGTGTGGAATGATGTGTTGAATTAGGTGTTGAATTATATGTGGAATGATGTGTGGAATGATGCGTGGAATGATGTGTGGAATGATGTGTGGATTGATGTGAGAACGAATTGTGCAATGATGTGTGGAATGATGAGTGGAATGATGTGTGGAATGATGTGTGGAATGATGTTTATAAAGAGGTGTGGAATGATGTGTGGAATTATTTGTGGAATGACGTGTGGAATGATTTGTGGAATGAGGTTTGGAATGATGTGTGGAATGATGTGTGGAATGATGCTAGGAATGATGCGTGGAATGATGTTTGGAATCAATTGTGCAATGATGTGTGGAATGAGGTTTGAAATGATGTGTAGAATGATGTGTGGAATGATGTGTGCATTGATGTGTGGATTCAGGTGTGAAATGATGTCTGGAATGATGTGTGGAATGATGTGTGGATTGATGTGTGGATTCAGGTGTGGAATTACATGTGGAATGATGTGTGGAATGATGTGTGGAATGATGTGTGGAATGATGTGTGGATTGATCTGTAGAATGATGTGTGGAATGAGGTGTGGAATGATATGTGGAATGAAGTCTGGAATGATGTGTGGAATGATGTGTTGAATTAGGTGTTGAATTATGTGTGGAATGATATGTGGAATGATGCGTGGAATGATGTATGGAATGATGTGTGGATTGATGTGAGAACGAAGTGTGCAATGATGTGTGGAATGATGAGTGGAATGATGTGTGGAATGATGCGTGGAATGATGTGTGTAATGATGTGTTAAATGATACGTGGAATGATTTGTGGAATGATATGTGTAATGATGTGTGGAATGATGTGTTGAGTGATGTGTGGAATTATGTTTGGATAGATGTGTGGAATGATGTGTGGAATGAGGTGTGGAATGATGTGTGGAATGATGGGTGGAATGATGTGTGGAATGATGTGTGGAATGATGTGTGGAATGATTTGAGGAATGGTGTGGAATGATGTTTGGAATGATGTGTGGAAACATGTGTAGAATGAGGTGTGGAATGATGTGTGGAATGATGTGTGGAATGTTGTGTAGAATAAAGTGTGGAATGAGGTTTCGAATGATGTATGGAATGATGTTTGGAATGATGTGTGGAATGATGTGTGGAATGATGTGTGGAACGATGTGTGGAAAGATGTGTAGAATGAGGTTTGGAATTATGTTTGGAATGATGTAAGGAATGAGGTTTAGAATGATGTGTGGAATGATGTCTGGAATGATGTGTGGAATGACGTGTGAAATTTTGTGTGGGATGAGTTGAGGAATGAGGTGTGAATTGAGGTGTGGAATGAGGTGTGAAATGAGGTGTGGAATGATGTGTGGAATGATGTGTGGAATGATGTGTGGAATGAGCTGTGCAATGATGTGTGGAATGATATGTGAAATGATGTGCGGAATTAGATGTGGAATAAAGTGTGAAATGACGTGTGGAATGAGTTGTGGACTGAGGTGTGAATTGAGGCGGGGAATGAGGTGTGAAATGAGGTGTTGAATGATGTGTGGAATGGTTTGTGGAATGATGTGTGGAATGAGGTGTGGAATGATGTGTGGAATGAAATGTGGAATGATGTGTGGAATGATGTGTGGAATGATTTTTGGAATGAGCTTTGGAATGATGTTTGGAATGATGTGTGGAATGATATGTGGAATGATCTGTGGAATGATGTGTGGAATGATGCGTGGAATGAGGTGAGGAATGAGGTGTGGAATGAGGTGTGGAATGAGGTGTGGAATGATGTGTGGAATGATGTGTGTAATGAAGTCTGGAATGATGTGTGGAATGATGTGTGAAATGATGCATGGAATGATGCGTGGAATGATGTGTGGTATGATGTGTGGAATGAGGTTTGGAATGATGTGTGGAATGATGTGTGGAATGACGTGTGGAATGACGTGTGGAATGTGTTGTGGAATGATTTGTGGAATGAGGTGTGGAATGAAGTATGGAATGATGTGTGGAATGGTGTGTGGAATGATGTGTGGAATGATGTGTGGAATGCGGTTTGGAAATATGTGTGGAAAGATGTTTGGAATGATGTGTGGAATGATGTGTAGAATAACGGGCGGAATGAGTTGTGGAATGATGCGTGGAATGATGTGTGGAATGATGTGTGGAATGATGTGTAGAATGATGTGTAGAATGACGGGTGGAATGATGTGTGGAATGATGTGTGGAATGAGATTTTGAATAATGTGTGGAATGATGTGTGGAATGATGTGTCGAATGATGTGTGAAATTATGTGTGGAATGATGTGTGGAATGATGTGTGGAATGATGTGTGTAATGAAGTCTGGAATGATGTGTGGAATGATGCATGGCATGATGCGTGGAATGATGTGTGGTATGATGTGTGGAATGAGGTTTGGAATGATGTGTGGAATTATGTGTGGAATGACGTGTGGAATGACGTGTGGAATGATGTTTGGAATGAGCTTTGGAATGATGTTTGGAATGATGCGTGGAATGAGGTGTGGAATGATGTGTGGAATGAGCTGTGCAATGATGTGTGGAATGATATGTGAAATGATGTGCGGAATGATATGTAGAATGAAGTGTGAAATGACGTGTGGAATGAGTTGTGGAATGAGGTGTGAATTGAGGCGGGGATTGAGGTGTGAAATGAGGTGTTGAATGATGTGTGGAATGGTTTGTGGAATGATGTGTGGAATGAGGTGTGGAATGTTGTGTCAATGAAATGTGGAATGATGTGTGGAATGATGTGTGGAATGATGTTTGGAATGAGCTTTGGAATGATGTTTGGAATGATGTGTGGAATGAGGTGTGGAATGATGTGTGGAATGATGTGTGTACTGAAGTCTGGAATGATGTGTGGAATGATGTGTGAAATGATGCATGGAATGATGCGTGGAATGATGTGTGGTATGATGTGTGGAATGAGGTTTGGAATGATGTGTGGAATTATGTGTGGAATGACGTGTGGAATGACGTGTGGAATGAGTTGTGGAATGATTTGTGGAATGAGGTGTGGAATGAAGTATTGAATGATGTGTGGAATGGTGTGTGGAATGATGTGTGGAATGACGTGTGGAATAAGGTGTGGAATGATGTGTGGAATGATGTGTGCAATGCGGTTTGGAATTATGTGTGGAAAGATGTTTGGAATGATGTGTGGAATGATGTGTAGAATGACGGGTGGAATTATTTGTGCAATGATGCGTGGAATGATGTGTGGAATGATGTGTGGAATGATGTGTGGAATGATGTGTAGAATGACGGGTGGAATGAATTGTTGAATGATGAGTGGAATGATGTGTGGAATGAGATTTGGAATAATGTGTGGAATGATGTGTGGAATAATGAGTCTAATGGTGTGTGGAATGACGTGTGGAATGATGTGTGGAATGATGTGTGGAATGATATGTGGAATGAGGTGTGGAATGATGTCCGGAATAATGTGTGGAATGAGGTGTGGAATGATGTTTGGAATGATGTGTGGAATGATGTGTGGAATGATGTGTGGAACGATGTGTGGAAAGATGTGTGGAATGAGGTGTGAAATGATGTTTGGAATGACGGTGTCCTAGACGACTACGTGTGCAGGAAGTGTATCCATCTCCAGCTCCTGACGGACCGCGTTACGGAATTGGAGCTGAGGGTGGATTAACCCTGGAGCATCCACGATGCTGAGAATGACGTGAGTATCACGTGTAGTGAGTTGGTCTTACCGCAGGGAAAGGGTCCACAGCCAGCTAGGGAATGGAAGACCAGCAGGAAGAGTAGTGTAAGGAAGGTAGTGCAGGGGTCCCCTGTGGTCATCCCCCTGCAAAACAGATACACTGTTTTGAGTACTGTTAAGGGGGATGACTCATCAGGGGAGGGCAGCAGCAGCCAAGTTCATGGCACCGTGGCTGACTCTGCTGCACAGGAGGGCAGGAATAAGAGTGGGACAGCAATAGTGATAGTGGATTCAATGGTGAGGGGAATAGATAAGCGTTTCTGCGGCCGCGACCGAGACTCCAGGATGGTATGTTGCCTCCCTGGTGCAAGGGTCAAAGATGTCTCGGAGCGGGTGCAGGACATTCTGAAATGGGAGGGAGAACAGCCAGTTGTCGTGGTGCACATTGGTACCAACGACATCGGTAAAAAAAGGGATGAGGTCCTACGAAACGAATTTAAGGAGCTAGGAGCTAAATTAAAAAGTAGGACCTCAAAAGTAGTAATCTCGGGATTGCTACCAGTACCACGTGATAGTCAGAGTAGGAATCGCAGGATAGCGCAGTTGAATACGTGGCTTGAGCAGTGGTGCAGCAGGGAGGGATTCAAATTCCTGGGGTATTGGGATCGGTTCTGGGGGAGGTGGGACCAGTACAAACCGGACGGTCTGCACCTGGGCAGGACCGGAACCAATGTCCTAGGGGGAGTGTTTGCTAGTGCTGTTGGGGAGGATTTAAACTAATATGGCAGGGGGATGGGAACCAATGTAGGGAGACAGACGGAAACAAAAAGGAGGCAAAAGCAAAAGACAGAAAGGAGATGAGGAAAAGTGGAGGGCGGAGAAACCCAAGGCAAAGAACAAAAAGGGCCACTGTACAGCAAAATTCTAAAAGGACAAAGGGTCTTAAAAAAACAAGCCTGAAGGCTTTGTGTCTTAATGCAAGGAGTATCCGCAATAAGTTGGATGAATTAATTGTGCAAATAGATGTTAATAAATATGATGTGATTGGTTTTATGGAGACGTGGCTCCAGGATGATCAGGGCTGGGAACTCAACATTCAGGGGTATTCAACATTCAGGAAGGATAGAATAAAAGGAAAAGGAGGTGGGGTAGCATTGTTGGTTAAAGAGGAGATTAATGCAATAGTTAGGAAAGACATTAGCTTGGATGATGTGGAATCTATATGGGTAGAGCTGCAGAACACCAAAGGGCAAAAAACGTTAGTAGGAGTTGTGTACAGACCTCCAAACAGTAATAGGGATGTTGGGGAGGGCATCAAACAGGAAATTAGGGTTGCATGCAATAAAGGTGTAGCAGTTATAATGGGTGACTTTAATATGCACTTAGATTGGGCTAGCCAAACTGGAAGCAATACGGTGGAGGAGGATTTCCTGGAGTGCATAAGGGGTGGTTTTCTAGACCAATATGTTGAGGAACCAACTAGGGGGGAGGCCATCTTAGACTGGGTGTTGTGTAATGCGAGAGGATTAATTAGCAATCTCATTGTGCGAGGCCCCTTGGAGAAGAGTGACCATAATATGGTGGAATTCTGCATTAGGATGGAGAATGAAACAGTAAATTCAGAGACAATGGTCCAGAACTTAAAGAAGGGTAACTTTGAAGGTATGAGGCGTGAATTGGCTAGGATAGATTGGCGAATGATGCTTAGGGGGTTGACTGTGGATGGGCAATGGCAGACATTTAGAGACCGCATGGATGAATTACAACAATTGTACATTGCTGTCTGGCGTAAAAATAAAAAAGGGAAGGTGGCTCAACCGTGGCTATCTAGGGAAATCAGGGATAGTATTAAAGCCAAGGAAGTGGCATACAAATTGGCCAGAAATAGCAGCGAACCTGGGGACTGGGAGAAATTTAGAACTCAGCAAAGGAGGACAAAGTGTTTGATTAGGGCAGGGAAAATGGAGTACGAGAAGAAGCTTGCAGGGAACATTAAGGTGGATTGCAAAAGTTTCTATAGGTATGTAAAGAGAAAAAGGTTAGTAAAGACAAACGTAGGTCCCCTGCAGTCAGAATCAGGGGAAGTCATAACGGGGAACAAAGAAATGGCAGACCAATTGAACAAGTACTTTGGTTCGGTATTCACTAAGGAGGATACAAACAA
Source organism: Pristiophorus japonicus (assembly GCF_044704955.1). NCBI lineage: Eukaryota > Metazoa > Chordata > Chondrichthyes > Pristiophoridae > Pristiophorus > Pristiophorus japonicus. The sequence goes on along the minus strand of NC_092005.1, from coordinate 7,461,438 downwards.
CCTTCCGGATATAAAAGGGGTCAGAGGATCTAGTAAGGAGGGGGAACTGAAGGAAATCTTTATTAGTCGGGAAATTGTGTTGGGGAAATTGATGGGATTGAAGGCCGATAAATCCCCAGGGCATGATGGACTGCATCCCAGAGTAGTTAAGGAGGTGGCCTTGGAAATAGCGGATGCATTGACAGTCATTTTCCAACATTCCATTGACTCTGGATCAGTTCCTATGGAGTGGAGGGTAGCCAATGTAACCCCACTTTTTAAAAAAGTAGGGAGAGAGAAAACAGGGAATTATAGACCGGTCAGCCTGACCTCAGTAGTGGGTAAAATGATGGAATTAATTATTAAGGATATCATAGCAGTGCATCTGGAAAATGGTGACATGATAGGTCCAAGTCAGCATGGATTTGTGAAAGGGAAATCATGCTTGACTAATCTTCTGGAATTTTTTGAGGATGTTTCCAGTAAAGTGGACAAAGGAGAACCAGTTGATGTGGTATATTTGGACTTTCAGAAGGCTTTCGACAAGGTACCACACAATAGATTAATGTGCAAAGTTAAAGCACATGGGATTGGGGGTAGTGTGCTGACGTGGATTGAGAACTGGTTGTCAGACAGGGAGCAAAGAGTAGGATTAAACGGGTACTTTTCAGAACGGCAGGCAGTGACTAGAGGGGTGCCGCAAGGTTCTGTGCTGGGGCCCCAGCTGTTTACATTGTGCATTAATGATTTAGACGAGGGGATTAAATGCAGTATCTCCAAATTTGCGGATGACACTAAGTTGGGTGGCAGTGTGAGCTGCGAGGAGGATGCTATTCGGCTGCAGAGTGACTTGGATAGGTTAGGTGAGTGGGCAAATGCATGGCAGATGAAGTATAATGTGGATAAATGTGAGGTTATCCACTTTGGTGGTAAAAACAGAGAGACAGACTATTATCTGAGTGGTGACAGATTAGGAAAAGGGAAGGTGCAACGAGACCTGGGTGTCATGGTACATCATTCATTGAAGGTTAGCATGCAGGTACAGCAGGCGGTTAAGAAAGCAAATGGCATGTTGGCCTTCATAGCGAGGGGATTTGAATACAGGGGCAGGGAGGTGTTGCTACAGTTGTACAGGGCCTTGGTGAGGCCACACCTGGAGTATTGTGTACAGTTTTGGTCTCCTAACTTGAGGAAGGACATTCTTGCTATTGAGGGAGTGCAGCGAAGATTCACCAGACTGATTCCCGGGATGGCGGGACTGACCTATCAAGAAAGAGTGGATCAACTGGGCTTGTATTCACTGGAGTTCAGAAGAATGAGAGGGGACCTCATAGAAACGTTTAAAATTCTGACGGGTTTAGACAGGTTAGATGCAGGAAGAATGTTCCCAATGTTGGGGAAGTCCAGAACCAGGGGTCACAGACTGAGGATAAGGCGTAAGCCATTTAGGACCGAGATGAGGAGAAACTTCTTCACCAGAGCGTGCTGAACCTGTGGAATTCTCTACCACAGAAAGTAGTTGAGGCCAATTCACTAAATATATTCAAAAGGGAGTTAGATGAAGTCCTTACTACTCGGGTGATCAAGGGTTATGGCGAGAAAGCAGGAAGGGGGTACTGAAGTTCCATGTTCAGCCATGAACTCATTGAATGGCGGTGCAGGCTAGAAGGGCTGAAAGGCCTGCTCCTGCACCTATTTTCTATGTTTCTATGTTTCTATGATGTATGGAATGAGGTTTAGAATGATGTGTGGAATGATGTATGGAATGATGTGTGGAATGATGTGTGAAATTTCCTGTGGGATGAGTTGAGGAATGAGGTGTGAATTGAGGTGTGGAATGAGCTGTGAAATGAGGTGTGGAATGATGTGTGGAATGATGTGTGGAATGATGTGTGGAATGAGCTGTGCAAGGATGTGTGGAATGATAAGTGAAATGATGTGTGGAATGATATGTGGAATGATGTGTGAAATGACGTGTGGAATGAGTGGTGGAATGAGGTGTGAATTGAGGCGGGGAATGACGTGGGAAATGAGGTGTTGAATGATGTGTGGAATTGTTTGTGGAATGATGTGTGGAATGAGGTGTGGAATGATGTGTGGAATGAAATGTGGAATGATGTGTGGAATGATGTGTGGAATGATGTTTGGAATGAGCTTTGGAATGATGTTTGGAATGATGTGTGGAATGATATCTGGAATGATGTGTGGAATGATGTGTGGAATGATGCGTTGAATGAGGTGTGGAATGAGGTGTGGAATGAGGTGTGGAATGAGGTGTGGAATGATGTATGGAATGATGTGTGTAATGAAGTCTGGAATTATGTGTGGAATGATGTGTGAAATGATGCATGGATGGTCCGTGGAATGATGTGTGGTATGATGTGTGGAATGAGGTTTGGAATGATGTGTGGAATTATGTGTGGAATAACGTGTGGAATGAGTTGTGGAATGAGTTGTGGAATGATTTGTGGAATGAGGTGTGGAATGAAGTATGGAATGATGTGTGGAATGGTGTGTGGAATGATGTGTGGAATGACGTGTGGAATGAGGTGTGGAATGATGTTTGGAATGATGTGTGGAATGATATGTAGAATGAGGTGTGGAATGATGTGTGGGATGAAGTGTGGAACGATGTGTGCAATGGTGTGTGCAATGATGTGTGGAATAAAGGGTTGAATGAGGTTTGGAATGATGTGTGAATTGATGATTGAAATGAAGTGTGGAATGATATGTGAAATTATGTGAGGAATGAGGCCTGGAATGATGTGTGGAATGATGTGTGGGATTAGGTGTGGAATTATGTGTGGAATGATTTGTGGAATGATGCGTGGAATGATGTGTGGAATGATGTGTGGATTGATGTGAGAACGAATTGCGCAATGATGTGTTGAATAATGAGCGGAATGATGTATGGAATGATGTGTGGAATGATGTTTAGAATGAGCTGTGGAATGATGTGTGGAATGATTTGTGGAATGAGGTGTGGAATGATGTGTGAAATGACGTGTGGAATGATGTGTGGAAGGATGTGTGGAATGAGGTTTGTAATGATATGTTGAATGCTGTGTGGAATGATGTGTGCAATGATCGGTGGAATGATGTGTGGAATGATGTTTGGAATGATGTTTAGAACGAGGTGTGGAATGATGTGTGGGATGATTTGTGGAATGATGTGTGGAATTAAATGTGGCATGATGTTTGGAATGAAGTGTGGAGTGATGTATAGAATGAGGTATGGAAAGTTGGGTGGAATGATGTGTGGAATGACGGGTGGAATGAGTTGTGGAATGATGCGTGGAATGATGTGTGGAATTATGTGTGGAATGAGTATTGGAATGATGTTTGGAAAGATGTGAGGAATGATGTGTGGAACGACGGGTGGAATGAGTTGTGGAATGATGTGAGGAATGATGTGCGGAATGATCTGGTGGAATGATGTGTTTAATGATGTGTGGAATGAGGTTTGGAATGATGTGTGAAATGATGTGTGGAATGATGTGTGGAATGATTTGTTGAATGATGTTTGGAATGATGTATGGAATGATGCGTGGAATGAGGTTTGGAATGATATGTGGAATGATGTTTGGAATGATCTGTGGAATGAGGTTTGAAATGATGTGTGGAATGACGTGTGGAATGACGTGTGGAATGACGTATGGAATGAGTTGTGGAATGATGTGTGGAATGATGTGTGGAATGATGTGTGGATTGACGTGTGGAATGATGTGTGGAATGATGTGTGGAATGATGCCAAGAATGATGCGTGGAATGAAGTGTGGATCGATGTGAGAATGAATTGTGCAATGATGTGTGGAATGATGAGTGGAATGATGTGTGGAATGATGTGTGGAATGATGTTTATAATGAGGTGTGGAATGATGTGTGGAATTATTTGTGGAATGACGTGTGGAATGATTTGTGGAATGAGGTTTGGAATGATGTGTGGAATGATGTGTGGAATGATGCTAGGAATGATGCGTGGAATGATGTTTGGAATCAATTGTGCAATGATGTGTGGAATGAGGTTTGAAATGATGTGTGGAATGATGTGTGGAATGATGTGTGCATTGATGTGTGGATTCAGGTGTGAAATGATGTCTGGAATGATGTGTGGAATGATGTGTGGATTGATGTGTGGATTCAGGTGTGGAAGGATATGTGGAATGATGTGTGGAATGATGTGTGGAATGATGTGTGGAATGATGTGTGGATTGATGTGTAGAATGATGTGTGGAATGAGGTGTGGAATGATATGTGGAATGAAGTCTGGAATGATGTGTGGAATGATGTGTTGAATTAGGTGTTGAATTATGTGTGGAATGATGTGTGGAATGATGCGTGGAATGATGTGTGGAATGATGTGTGGATTGATGTGAGAACGAATTGTGCAATGATGTGTGGAATGATGAGCGGAATGATGTGTGGAATGATGTGTGGAATGATGTTTATAATGAGGTGTGGAATGATGTGTGGAATTATTTGTGGAATGACGTGTGGAATGATTTGTGGAATGAGGTTTGGAATGATGTGTGGAATGATGTGTGGAATGATGCTCGGAATGATGTGTGGATTGACGTGTGGAATGATGTGTGGAATGATGCCAAGAATGATGCGTGGAATGAAGTGTGGATCGATGTGAGAATGAATTGTGCAATGATGTGTGGAATGATGAGTGGAATGATGTGTGGAATGATGTGTGGAATGATGTTTATAATGAGGTGTGGAATGATGTGTGGAATTATTTGTGGAATGACGTGTGGAATGATTTGTGGAATGAGGTTTGGAATGATGTGTGGAATGATGTGTGGAATGATGCTAGGAATGATGCGTGGAAACATAGAAACATAGAAACATAGAAAATAGGTGCAGGAGTAGGCCATTCGGCCCTTCTAGCCTGCACCGCCATTCAATGAGTTCATGGCTGAACATTCAACTTCAGTACCCCATTCCTGCTTTCTCGCCATACCCCTTGATCCCCCTAGCAGTAAGGACCTCATCTAACTCCTTTTTGAATATATTTAGTGAATTGGCCTCAACAACTTTCTGTGGTAGAGAATTCCACAGGTTCACCACTCTCTGGGTGAAGAAGTTCCTCCGCATCTCGGTCCTAAATGGCTTACCCCTTATCCTTAGACTGTGACCCCTGGTTCTGGACTTCCCCAACATTGGGAACATTCTTCCTGCATCTAACCTGTCTAACCCCGTCAGAATTTTATATGTTTCTATGAGGTCCCCTCTCATTCTTCTGAACTCCAGTGAATACAAGCCCAGTTGATCCAGTCTTTCTTGATAGGTCAGTCCCGCCATCCCGGGAATCAGTCTGGTGAACCTTCGCTGCACTCCCTCAATAGCAAGAATGTCCTTCCTCAGGTTAGGAGACCAAAACTGTACACAATACTCCAGGTGTGGCCTCACCAATGCCCTGTACAACTGTAGCAACACCTCCCTGCCCCTGTACTCAAATCCCCTTGCTATGAAGGCCAACATGCCATTTGCTTTCTTAACCGCCTGCTGCACCTGCATGCCAACCTTCAATGACTGATGTACCATGACACCCAGGTCTCTTTGCACCTCCCCTTTTCCTAATCTGTCACCATTCAGATAATAGTCTGTCTCTCTGTTTTTACCACCAAAGTGGATAACCTCACATTTATCCACATTATACTTCATCTGCCATGCATTTGCCCACTCACCTAACCTATCCAAGTCGCTCTGCAGCCTCACAGCATCCTCCTCGCAGCTCACACTGCCACCCAACTTAGTGTCATCCGCAAACTTGGAGATACTACACTCAATCCCCTCATCTAAATCATTAATGTACAGTGTAAACAGCTGGGGCCCCAGCACAGAACCCTGCGGTACCCCACTAGTCACTGCCTGCCATTCTGAAAAGTACCCATTTACTCCTACTCTTTGCTTCCTGTCTGACAACCAGTTCTCAATCCATGTCAGTACACTACCCCCAATCCCATGTGCTCTAACTTTGCACATCAATCTCTTGTGTGGGACCTTGTCGAACGCCTTCTGAAAGTCCAAATATACCACATCAACTGGTTCTCCCTTATCCACTCTACTGGAAACATCCTCAAAAAATTCCAGAAGATTTGTCAAGCATGATTTCCCTTTCACAAATCCATGCTGACTTGGACCTATCATGTCACCTCTTTCCAAATGCACTGCTATGACATCCTTAATAATTGATTCCATCATTTTACCCACTACCGATGTCAGGCTGACCGGTCTATAATTCCCTGTTTTCTCTCTCCCTCCTTTTTTAAAAAGTGGGGTTACATTGGCTACCCTCCACTCCATAGGAACTGATCCAGAGTCAATGGAATGTTGGAAAATGACTGTCAACGCATCCACTATTTCCAAGGCCACCTCCTTAAGTACTCTGAGATGCAGTCCATCAGGCCCTGGGGATTTATCGGCCTTCAATCCCATCAATTTCCCCAACACAATTTCCCGGCTAATAAGGATTTCCCTCAGTTCCTCCTCCTTACTAGACCCCCCGACCCCTTTTATAACCGGAAGGTTGTTCGTGTCCTCCTTCGTGAATACCGAACCAAAGTACTTGTTCAATTGGTCCGCCATTTCTTTGTTCCCCGTTATGACTTCCCCTGATTCTGACTGCAGGGGACCTACGTTTGTCTTTACTAACCTTTTTCTCTTTACATATCTAGAGAAACTTTTGCAATCCGTCTTAATGTTCCCTGCAAGCTTCTTCTCATACTCCATTTTCCCTGCCCTAATCAAACCCTTTGTCCTCCTCTGCTGAGTTCTAAATTTCTCCCAGTCCCCAGGTTCGCTGCTATTTCTGGCCAATTTGTATGCCACTTCCTTGGCTTTAATACTATCCCTGATTTCCCTTGATAGCCACGGTTGAGCCACCTTCCCTTTTTTATTTCTATGCCAGACAGGAATGTACAATTGTTGTAGTTCATCCATGCGGTCTCTAAATGTCTGCCATTGCCCATCCACAGTCAACCCCTTAAGTATCATTCGCCAATCCATCTCAGCCAATTCACGCCTCATACCTTCAAAGTTAGCCTTCTTTAAGTTCTGGACCATGGTCTCTGAATTAACTGTTTCATTCTCCATCCTAATGCAGAATTCCACCATATTATGGTCACTCTTCCCCAAGGGGCCTCGCACAAAGAGATTGCTAATTAATCCTTTCTCATTACATAACACCCAGTCTAAGATGGCCTCCCCCCTAGTTGGTTCCTCGACATATTGGTCTAAAAAACCATCCCTTATGCACTCCAGAAAATCCTCCTCCACCGTATTGCTTCCAGTTTGGTTAGCCCAATCTATGTGCATATTAAAGTCACCCATTATAACTGCTGCACCTTTATTGCACGCACCCCTAATTTCCTGTTTGATGCCCTCCCCAACATCACTACTACTGTTTGGAGGTCTGTACACAACTCCCACTAACGTTTTTTGCCCTTTGGTGTTCTGCAGCTCTACCCATATAGATTCCACATCATCCAAGCTAATGTCCTTCCTAACTATTGCCTTAATCTCCTCCTTAACCAGCAATGCTACCCCACCTCCTTTTCCTTTTATTCTATCCTTCCTGAATGTTGAATACCCCTGGATGTTGAGTTCCCAGCCCTGCTCATCCTGGAGCCACGTCTCCGTAATCCCAATCACATCATATTTGTTAACATCTATTTGCACAGTTAATTCATCCACCTTATTGCGGATACTCCTTGCATTAAGACACAAAGACTTTAGGCTTGTTTTTTTAACACCCTCTGTCCTTTTAGAATTTTGCTGTACAATGGCCCTTTTTGTTCTTTGCCTTGGGTTTCTCTGCCCTCCACTTTTCCTCATCTCCTTTCTGTCTTTTGTTTTTGCCTCCTTTTTGTTTCCCTCTATCTCCCTGCATTGGTTCCCATCCCCCTGCCATATTAGTTTAACTCCTCCCCAACAGCACTAGCAAACACTCCCCCGAGGACATTGGTTCCGATTCTGCCCAGGTGCAGACCGTCCGGATTGTACTGGTCCCACCTCCCCCAGAACCGGTTCCAATGCCCCAGGAATTTGAATCCCTCCCTGCTGCACCATTGCTCAAGCCACGTATTCATCTGAGCTATCCTGCGATTCCTACTCTGACTAGCACGTGGCACTGGTAGCAATCCCGAGATTACTACTTTTGAGGTCCTACTTTTTAATTTAGCTCCTAGCTCCTTAAATTCATTTCGTAGGAACTCATCCCTTTTTTTACCTATGTCATTGGTACCAACGTGCACCACGACAACTGGCTGTTCTCCCTCCCTTTTTAGAATGTCCTCCACCCGCTCCGAGACATCCTTTACCCTTGCACCAGGGAGGCAACATACCATCCTGGAGTCTCGGTTGCGGCCGCAGAAACGCCTATCTATTCCCCTTACAATTGAATCCCCTATCACTATCGCTCTTCCACTCTTTTTCCTGCCCTCCTGTGCAACAGAGCCAGCCACGGTGCCATGAACTTGGCCGCTGCTGCCCTCCCCTGATGAGTCATCCCCCTCAACAGTACTCAAAGCGGTGTATCTGTTTTGCAGGGGGATGACCACAGGGGACCCCTGCACTACCTTCCTTGCACTACTCTTCCTGCTGGTCTTCCATTCCCTCGCTGGCTGTGGACCCTTCTCCTGCAGTAAGACCAACTCGCTACACGTGATACTCACGTCATTCTCAGCATCGTGGATGCTCCAGAGTGAATCCACCTTCAGCTCCAACTCCGCAACGCGGACCGTCAGTAGCCGGAGGTGGACACACTTCCCGCACATGTAGTCGTCAGGGACACTGGTGTTGTCCCCGTGTTCCCACATGGTACAGGAGGAGCATATCACGTGACCGAGCTGTCCTGCCATGACTTAACCCTTAGATACACTTAAATTGCCGACAACAATGTTAAAAGTTACTGACTAATAAAGAAAAAGAAAAACTACTCACCAATCAGCAGCCAATCACTTACCACGTTGGCTGTGACGTCACCTTTTGATTTCCTTCTACTTCTTTTTTGCCTTCTCTCCCAGCTGGAGCTGCACCGCTACGCCTCTCTGGACTCCCGCCTCTCTCGACGCTCCCCGGACTGCTGAGCCTTTTACAGGCCGCTGCCTCTCTGGACTCCCGCCTCTCTCGACGCTCCCCGGACTGCTGAGCCTTTTACAGGCCGCTGCCTCTCTGGACTCCCGCCTCTCTCGACGCTCCCCGGACTGCTGAGCCTTTTACAGGCCGCTGCCTCTCTGGACTCCCGCCTCTCTCGACGCTCCCCGGACTGCTGAGCCTTTTATAGGCCGCTGCCTCTCTGGACTCCCGCCTCTCTCGACGCTCCCCGGACTGCTGAGCCTTTTACAGGCCGCTGCCTCTCTGGACTCCCGCCTCTCTCGACGCTCCCCGGACTGCTGAGCCTTTTATAGGCCGCTGCCTCTCTGGACTCCCGCCTCTCTCGACGCTCCCCGGACTGCTGAGCCTTTTACAGGCCGCTGCCTCTCTGGACTCCCGCCTCTCTCGACGCTCCCCGGACTGCTGAGCCTTTTACAGGCCGCTGCCTCTCTGGACTCCCGCCTCTCTCGACGCTCCCCGGACTGCTGAGCCTTTTACAGGCCGCTGCCTCTCTGGACTCCCGCCTCTCTCGACGCTCCCCGGACTGCTGAGCCTTTTATAGGCCGCTGCCTCTCTGGACTCCCGCCTCTCTCGACGCTCCCCGGACTGCTGAGCCTTTTACAGGCCGCTGCCTCTCTGGACTCCCGCCTCTCTCGACGCTCCCCGGACTGCTGAGCCTTTTAAAGGCCGCTGCCTCTCTGGACTCCCGCCTCTCTCGACGCTCCCCGGACTGCTGAGCCTTTTACAGGCCGCTGCCTCTCTGGACTCCCGCCTCTCTCGACGCTCCCCGGACTGCTGAGCCTTTTACAGGCCGCTGCCTCTCTGGACTCCCGCCTCTCTCGACGCTCCCCGGACTGCTGAGCCTTTTACAGGCCGCTGCCTCTCTGGACTCCCGCCTCTCTCGACGCTCCCCGGACTGCTGAGCCTTTTACAGGCCGCTGCCTCTCTGGACTCCCGCCTCTCTCGACGCTCCCCGGACTGCTGAGCCTTTTACAGGCCGCTGCCTCTCTGGACTCCCGCCTCTCTCGACGCTCCCCGGACTGCTGAGCCTTTTATAGGCCGCTGCCTCTCTGGACTCCCGCCTCTCTCGACGCTCCCCGGACTGCTGAGCCTTTTACAGGCCGCTGCCTCTCTGGACTCCCGCCTCTCTCGACGCTCCCCGGACTGCTGAGCCTTTTATAGGCCGCTGCCTCTCTGGACTCCCGCCTCTCTCCTTTGGAATCAATTGTGCAATGATGTGTGGAATGAGGTTTGAAATGATGTGTGGAATGATGTGTGGAATGATGTGTGCATTGATGTGTGGATTCAGGTGTGAAATGATGTCTGGAATGATGTGTGGAATGATGTGTGGATTGATGTGTGGATTCAGGTGTGGAATGATATGTGGAATGATGTGTGGAATGATGTGTGGAATGATGTGTGGAATGATGTGTGGATTGATGTGTAGAATGATGTGTGGAATGAGGTGTGGAATGATATGTGGAATGAAGTCTGGAATGATGTGTGGAATGATGTGTTGAATTAGGTGTTGAATTATGTGTGGAATGATGTGTGGAATGATGCGTGGAATGATGTGTGGAATGATGTGTGGATTGATGTGAGAACGAATTGTGCAATGATGTGTGGAATGATGAGTGGAATGATGTGTGGAATGATGTGTGGAATGATGTTTATAAAGAGGTGTGGAATGATGTGTGGAATTATTTGTGGAATGACGTGTGGAATGATTTGTGGAATGAGGTTTGGAATGATGTGTGGAATGATGTGTGGAATGATGCAAGGAATGATGCGTGGAATGATGTTTGGAATCAATTGTGCAATGATGTGTGGAATGAGGTTTGAAATGATGTGTGGAATGATGTGTGGAATGATGTGTGCATTGATGTGTGGATTCAGGTTATAAATGATGTCTGGAATGATGTGTGGAATGATGTGTGGATTGATGTGTGGATTCAGGTGTGGAATTATATGTGGAATGATGTGTGGAATGATGTGTGGAATGATGTGTGGAATGATGTGTGGATTGATCTGTAGAATGATGTGTGGAATGAGGTGTGGAATGATATGTGGAATGAAGTCTGGAAAGATGTGTGGAATGATGTGTTGAATTAGGTGTTGAATTATGTGTGGAATGATGTGTGGAATGATGCGTGGAATGATGTATGGAATGATGTGTGGATTGATGTGAGAACGAATTGTGCAATGATGTGTGGAATGATGAGTGGAATGATGTGTGGAATGATGTGTGGAATGATGTTTATAAAGAGGTGTGGAATGATGTGTGGAATTATTTGTGGAATGACGTGTGGAATGATTTGTGGAATGAGGTTTGGAATGATGTTTGGAATGATGTGTGGAATGATGCTAGGAATGATGCGTGGAATGATGTTTGGAATCAATTGTGCAATGATGTGTGGAATGAGGTTTGAAATGATGTGTGGAATGATGTGTGGAATGATGCTAGGAATGATGCGTGGAATGATGTTTGGAATCAATTGTGCAATGATGTGTGGAATGAGGTTTGAAATGATGTGTGGAATGATGTGTGGAATGATGTGTGCATTGATGTGTGGATTCAGGTGTGACATGATGTCTGGAATGATGTGTGGAATGATGTGTGGATTGATGTGTGGATTCAGGTGTGGAATGATATGTGGAATGATGTGTGGAATGATGTGTGGAATGATGTGTGGAATGATGTGTGGATTGATGTGTAGAATGATGTGTGGAATGAGGTGTGGAATGATATGTGGAATGAAGTCTGGAATGATGTGTGGAATGATGTGTTGAATTAGGTGTTGAATTATGTGTGGAATGATGTGTGGAATGATGCGTGGAATGATGTGTGGAATGATGTGTGGATTGATGTGAGAACGAATTGTGCAATGATGTGTGGAATGATGAGCTGAATGATGTATGTAATGATGTGTGGAATGATGTTTAGAATGAGCTGTGGAATGATGTGTGGAATAATTTATGGAATGAGGTGTGGAATGATGTGTGGAATGATGTGTGTAATGATGTGTGGAAGGATGTGTGGAATGAGGTTTGTAATGATATGTTGAATGATGTGTGGAATGATGTGTGGAATGATCAGTGGAATGATGTGTGGAATGATGTTTGGAATGATGTTTAGAACGAGGTGTGGCATGATGTGTGGGATGATTTGTGGAATGATGTGTGGGATGAAATGTGGAACGATGTTTGGAATGAAGTGTGGAATGATGCGTAGAATGAGGTATGGAATGATGGGTGGAAAGATGTGTGGAAGGACGGGTGGAATGAGTTGTGGAATGATGTGTGGAATGAAATGTGGAATGATGTGCGGAATGATGTGGTGGAATGATGTGTTTAATGATGTGTGGAATGAGGTTTGGAATGATGTGTGAAATGCTGTGTGGAATGATGTGTGGAATGATTTGTGGAATGAGGTTTGGAATGATGTATGGAATGATGCGTGGAATGAGGTTTGGAATGACGTGTGGAATGAGTTGTGGAATGATGTGTGGAATGATGTGTGGAATGATGTGTGAATTGATGCCAAGAATGATGCGTGGAATGATGTGTGGATTGATGTGAGAATGAATTGTGAAATGATGTGTGGAATGATGAGTGGAATGCTGTGTGGAATGATGTGTGGAATGATGTTTATAATGAGGTGTGGAATGATGTGTGGAATTATTTGTGGAATGTGGTGTGGAATGATGTGTGGAATGAAGTTTGGTAGGATGTGTGGAAGGATGTGTGGAATGATGCTTGGAATGATGCGTGGAATGCTGAGTGGAATGAATTGTGCATGATGTGTGGAATGATGTTTAGAATGATGTGAATAATGATGTGTGGAATGATGTGTGGAATGATGTGTGGAATAATGTGTGGAATGAGGTTTGGAATGATTTTTGAAATGCTGAATTGAATGACGTGTGGAATGAAGTGTGGAATGACGGGAGGATTGTGTTGTGGAATGATGCGTGGAATGTTGTGTGAAATGATGTTTAGAATAATGTTTGGAATGATGTTTGGAATGATGTGTAGAATGAGTGTGTAATGGTGGGTGGAATGATGTGTGGAATGATGTGTGGAATGATTTGTGGAATGATGTGTGGAATGATGCGTGGAATGAGGTGTGGAATGATGTGTAGAATTCTGTGCGGAGTGATGTGTGAAATGTTGTGTGGAATAAAGTGTGGAATATTCTGTGGAATGACGGGTGGAATGAGTTGTGGAATGATGCGTGGAATGATGTGTGGAATGATGTGAATGATGTTTGGAATGATTTGTGGAATGAGGTCTGGAATGATGTGTGGAATGATGTTTGGAATGAGGTTTGGAATGATGTCTGGAATGAAGTGTGGAATGACGTTTGGAATGAGTTGTGGAATGATGTTTGGAATGAGGTGTGGAATGATGTGTGAATGATGTGTGGAATGATGTGCGGAATGATGTGTGGAATGATGTGTAGTATGATGTTTGAAATGAGGTTTAGAAAGATGTGTGGAATTATTTGTGGAATGAAGTGTGGAATGATGTGTGGAATGGTGTGTGGAATGATGTGTGGAATGACGTGTGGAATGAGGTGTGGAATGATGTGTGGAATGATGTGTGGAATGATATTTAGAATAAGGTGTGGAATGATGTGTGAGATGATGTGTGGAATGATGTGTGCAATGATGTGTGCAATGATGTGTGGAATGACGGATGGAATGAGTTGTGGAATGATGCGTGGAATGATGTGTGGAATGATGTGAATGATGTTGGAATGATGTGTGGAATGAGGTGTGGAATGATGTGTGGAATGATGTGTGGAATGATGTGTGGAATGATTTGTGGAATGATGTGTTAAATGATATGTGGAAAGTTGTCTGGAATGATGTGTGGAATGACGTGTGGAATGATGTGTGGAATGATGTGTGGAATGAGGTTTGGAATGATGTCTGGAATGATGTGTGGAATGAAGTTTGGAATGAGTTGTGGAATGATGTATGGAATGATGTGTGGAATGATGTGTGGAATGATGTGTGGAATGATGTGTGGAATGAGGTGTGGAATGATGTGTGGAATGATGTGTGGAATAATGTGTGGAATGTTGTGCCGAATGATGTGTGGAATGATGCGTGGAATGATGTGTTAAATCAGGTTTGCAATTATTTGTGGAATGATGCGTGGAATGATATGTGGAATGATGTGTGGAATGAGGTTTGCACTGATTTGTGGAATGATGTTTGGAATGATGTGTGGAATGATGAATGATATTTTAAATGTTACGTGGAATGATGTGTGGAATGATGTGTGGAATGATGTGTGGAATGAGGTTTGGAATGATGTATGGAATGAGGTGTGGAATGATGTGTGGAATGAGATTTGGAATAATTTGTGGAATGAGGTTTGGAATGATGTGTAGAATGATGTGTGGAATGATGTGGCGAATGTTGTGTGAAATGATGTGTGGAATGATGTGTGGAATGATTTTTGGTATCACCTGCGGAATGATGTGTGGAATGAGGTTTGACATGATGTGTACAATGATGAGTAGAATGATTTGTGGAATGATGAGTGGAAAGTTGTGTGGAATTATTAATGTAATGATGTGTGTAATGATGTGTGGAATCTTGTGTGGAATGAGGTGTGGAATGATGTCTGGAATGATGTGTGGAATAACATGTGGAATGATGTGTTGAATGAGGTGTGGAATGATGTGTGGAATGATATGTGGAATGTTGTGAGGAATTATGTGTGCAATGAGGTTTGAAATGATGTGTGGAATGAGGTTTGGAATGATGATTGGAATCAGGTGTGGAATAATGTGTGGAATGATGTTTGGAATCTTGTGTGGAATGAGGTGTGGAATGATGTGTGGAATGATGTGTGGAATGATGTGTGGAATGAGGTTTGAAATGAAATGTGGAATGATGTGTGAAATGATGTGTGGAATGACGAGTGGAATGATGTGTTAAATGATGTGTGGATTGATGTTTGGAATGAGGTGCGGAATGTTACGTGGAATGAAGTGTGAAATGTTGTGTGGGATGAAATGTGGAATGATGTGTGGAATGAGGTGTGGAATGATATGTGGAATGAAGTCTGGAATGATGTGTGGAATGATGTGTTGAATTAGGTGTTGAATTATGTGTGGAATGATGTGTGGAATGATGCGTGGAATGATGTATGGAATGATGTGTGGATTGATGTGAGAACGAATTGTGCAATGATGTGTGGAATGATGAGTGGAATGATGTGTGGAATGATGTGTGGAATGATGTTTATAAAGAGGTGTGGAATGATGTGTGGAATTATTTGTGGAATGACGTGTGGAATGATTTGTGGAATGAGGTTTGGAATGATGTGTGGAAGGATGTGTGGAATGATGCTAGGAATGATGCGTGGAATGATGTTTGGAATCAATTGTGCAATGATGTGTGGAATGAGGTTTGAAATGATGTGTGGAATGATGTGTGGAATGATGCTAGGAATGATGCGTGGAATGATGTTTGGAATCAATTGTGCAATGATGTGTGGAATGAGGTTTGAAATGATGTGTGGAATGATGTGTGGAATGATGTGTGCATTGATGTGTGGATTCATGTGTGACATGATGTCTGGAATGATGTGTGGAATGATGTGTGGATTGATGTGTGGATTCAGGTGTGGAATGATATGTGGAATGATGTGTGGAATGATGTGTGGAATGATGTGTGGAATGATGTGTGGATTGATGTGTAGAATGATGTGTGGAATGAGGTGTGGAATGATATGTGGAATGAAGTCTGGAATGATGTGTGGAATGATGTGTTGAATTAGGTGTTGAATTATGTGTGGAATGATGTGTGGAATGAATCGTGGAATGATGTGTGGAATGATGTGTGGATTGATGTGAGAACGAATTGTGCAATGATGTGTGGAATGATGAGCGGAATGATGTATGTAATGATGTGTGGAATGATGTTTAGAATGAGCTGTGGAATGATGTGTGGAATAATTTATGGAATGAGGTGTGGAATGATGTGTGGAATGATGTGTGTAATGATGTGTGGAAGCATGTGTGGAATGAGGTTTGTAATGATATGTTCAATGATGTGTGGAATGATGTGTGGAATGATCAGTGGAATGATGTGTGGAATGATGTTTGGAATGATGTTTAGAACGAGGTGTGGCATGATGTGTGGGATGATTTGTGGAATGATGTGTGGGATGAAATGTGGAACGATGTTTGGAATGAAGTGTGGAATGATGCGTAGAATGAGGTATGGAATGATGGGTGGAAAGATGTGTGGAAGGACGGGTGGAATGAGTTGTGGAATGATGTGTGGAATGATGTGTGGAATGATGTGCGGAATGATGTGGTGGAATGATGTGTTTAATGAGGTGTGGAATGAGGTTTTGAATGATGTGTGAAATGCTGTGTGGAATGATGTGTGGACTGATTTGTGGAATGATGTTTGGAATGATGTATGGAATGATGCGTGGAATGAGGTTTGGAATGACGTGTGGAATGAGTTGTGGAATGATGTGTGGAATGATGTGTGGAATGATGTGTGAATTGATGCCAAGAATGATGCGTGGAATGATGTGTGGATTGATGTGAGAATGAATTGTGAAATGATGTGTGGAATGATGAGTGGAATGCTGTGTGGAATGATGTGTGGAATGATGTTTATAATGAGGTGTGGAATGATGTGTGGAATTATTTGTGGAATGTGGTGTGGAATGATGTGTGGAATGATGTGTGGAATGAAGTTTGGTAGGATGTGTGGAAGGATGTGTGGAATGATGCTTGGAATGATGCGTGGAATGCTGAGTGGAATGAATTGTGCATGATGTGTGGAATGATGTTTCGAATGATGTGAATAATGATGTGTGGAATGATGTGTGGAATGATGTGTGGAATAATGAGTGGAATGAGGTTTGGAATGATTTTTGGAATGCTGAATTGAATGACGTGTGGAATGAAGTGTGGAATGACGGGAGGATTGTGTTGTGGAATGATGCGTGGAATGTTGTGTGAAATGATGTTTAGAATAATGTTTGGAATGATGTTTGGAATGATGTGTAGAATGAGTGTGTAATGGTGGGTGGAATGATGTGTGGAATGATGTGTGGAATGATTTGTGGAATGATGTGTGGAATGATGCGTGGAATGAGGTGTGGAATGATGTGTAGAATTCTGTGCGGAGTGATGTGTGAAATGTTGTGTGGAATAATGTATGGAATATTCTGTGGAATGACGGGTGGAATGAGTTGTGGAATGATGCGTGGAATGATGTGTGGAATGATGTGAATGATGTTTGGAATGATTTGTGGAATGAGGTCTGGAATGATGTGTGGAATGATGTTTGGAATGAGGTTTGGAATGATGTCTGGAATGAAGTGTGGAATGACGTTTGGAATGAGTTGTGGAATGATGTTTGGAATGAGGTGTGGAATGATGTGTGAATGATGTGTGGAATGACGTGCGGAATGATGTGTGGAATGGTGTGTGGAATGAAGTTTGGTAGGATGTGTGGAAGGATGTGTGGAATGATGCTTGGAATGATGCGTGGAATGCTGAGTGGAATGAGTTGTGCATGATGTGTGGAATGATGTTTAGAATGATGTGAATAATGATGTGTGGAATGATGTGTGGAATGATGTGTGGAATAATGAGTGGAATGAGGTTTGGAATGATTTTTGGAATGCTGAATTGAATGACGTGTGGAATGAAGTGTGGAATGACGGGAGGATTGTGTTGTGGAATGATGCGTGGAATGTTGTGTGAAATGATGTTTAGAATAATGTTTGGAATGATGTTTGGAATGATGTGTAGAATGAGTGTGTAATGGTGGGTGGAATGATGTGTGGAATGATGTGTGGAATGATTTGTGGAATGATGTGTGGAATGATGCGTGGAATGAGGTGTGGAATGATGTGTAGAATTCTGTGCGGAGTGATGTGTGAAATGTTGTGTGGAATAATGTGTGGAATATTCTGTGGAATGACGGGTGGAATGAGTTGTGGAATGATGCGTGGAATGATGTGTGGAATGATGTGAATGATGTTTGGAATGATTTGTGGAATGAGGTCTGGAATGATGTGTGGAATGATGTTTGGAATGAGGTTTGGAATGATGTCTGGAATGAAGTGTGGAATGACGTTTGGAATGAGTTGTGGAATGATGTTTGGAATGAGGTGTGGAATGATGTGTGAATGATGTGTGGAATGACGTGCGGAATGATGTGTGGAATGGTGTGTGGAATGATGTGTGAAATGATGTGTGGAATGATGTGTGGAATGATGCATGGAATGATGCGTGGAATGATGTGTGGTATGATGTGTGGAATGATGTGTGGAATGATGCATAGAATGATGCGTGGAATGATTTGTGGTATGATGTGTGGAATGAGGTTTGGAATGATGTGTGTAATTATGTGTGGAATGACGTGTGGAATGACGTGTGGAATGAATTGTGGAATGATTTGTGGAATGAGGTGTGGAATGAAGTGTGGAATGATGTGTGGAATGGTGTGTGGATTGATGTGTGGAATCAGGTGTGGAATGATGTGTGGAATGATGTGTGGAATAATGTGTGGAATGTTGTGTCGAATGATGTGTGGAATGATGCGTGGAATGATGTGTTAAATCAGGTTTGCAATTATTTGTGGAATGATGCGTGGAATGATATGTGGAATGATGTGTGGAATGAGGTTTGCACTGATTTGTGGAATGATGTTTGGAATGATGTGTGGAATGATGAATGATATTTTAAATGTTACGTGGAATGATGTGTGGAATGATGTGTGGAATGATGTGTGGAATGAGGTTTGGAATGATGTATGGAATGAGGTGTGGAATGATGTGTGGAATGAGATTTGGAATAATTTGTGGAATGAGGTTTGGAATGATGTGTAGAATGATGTGTGGAATGATGTGGCGAATGTTGTGTGAAATGATGTGTGGAATGATGTGTGGAATGATTTTTGGTATCACCTGCGGAATGATGTGTGGAATGAGGTTTGACATGATGTGTACAATGATGAGTAGAATGATTTGTGGAATGATGAGTGGAAAGTTGTGTGGAATTATTAATGTAATGATGTGTGTAATGATGTGTGGAATCTTGTGTGGAATGAGGTGTGGAATGATGTCTGGAATGATGTGTGGAATAACATGTGGAATGATGTGTTGAATGAGGTGTGGAATGAAGTGTGGAATGATATGTGGAATGTTGTGAGGAATTATGTGTGCAATGAGGTTTGAAATGATGTGTGGAATGAGGTTTGGAATGATGATTGGAATCAGGTGTGGAATAATGTGTGGAATGATGTTTGGAATCTTGTGTGGAATGAGGTGTGGAATGATGTGTGGAATGATGTGTGGAATGATGTGTGGAATGAGGTTTGAAATGAAATGTGGAATGATGTGTGAAATGATGTGTGGAATGACGAGTGGAATGATGTGTTAAATGATGTGTGGATTGATGTTTGGAATGAGGTGCGGAATGTTACGTGGAATGAAGTGTGAAATGTTGTGTGGGATGAAATGTGGAATGATGTGTGGAATGATGTGTGGAATGAAGTGTGGAATGATGTGCGGAATGATGTGTGGAACGAGGTGTCGTATAATGTGTGGAATGATGTGTGGAAAGATGTGTGGAAAGATGTGTGGAAAGATGTGTGGAATGAGGTGTGCAATGATGTTTGAAATGCTGTGTGGAATGAGGTTTGGAATGCTGTATGGAATGATGTGTGAAATTTCGTGTGGAATGAGTTGTGGAATGTGGTGTGAATTGAGGTGTGCAATGAGGTGTGGAATGATGTGTAGAATGACGGGTGGAAGGAGTTGTTGAATGATGCGTGGAATGATGTGTGGAATGATGTGTGGAATGATGTTTATAAAGAGGTGTGGAATGATGTGTGGAATTATTTGTGGAATGACGTGTGGAATGATTTGTGGAATGAGGTTTGGAATGATGTGTGGAATGATGTGTGGAATGATGCTAGGAATGATGCGTGGAATGATGTTTGGAATCAATTGTGCAATGATGTGTGGAATGAAGTTTGAAATGATGTGTGGAATGATGTGTGGAATGATATGTGGAATGAAGTCTGGAATGATGTGTGGAATGATGTGTTGAATTAGGTGTGGATTGATCTGTAGAATGATGTGTGGAATGAGGTGTGGAATGATATGTGGAATGAAGTCTGGAATGATGTGTGGAATGATGTGTTGAATTAGGTGTTGAATTATGTGTGGAATGATGTGTGGAATGATGCGTGGAATGATGTATGGAATGATGTGTGGATTGATGTGAGAACGAATTGTGCAATGATGTGTGGAATGATGAGTGGAATGATGTGTGGAATGATGTGCGGAATGATGTGGTGGAATGATGTGTTTAATGAGGTGTGGAATGAGGTTTTGAATGATGTGTGAAATGCTGTGTGGAATGATGTGTGGACTGATTTGTGGAATGATGTTTGGAATGATGTATGGAATGATGCGTGGAATGAGATTTGGAATGACGTGTGGAATGAGTTGTGGAATGATGTGTGGAATGATGTGTGGAATGATGTGTGAATTGATGCCAAGAATGATGCGTGGAATGATGTGTGGATTGATGTGAGAATGAATTGTGAAATGATGTGTGGAATGATGAGTGGAATGCTGTGTGGAATGATGTGTGGAATGATGTTTATCATGAGGTGTGGAATGATGTGTGGAATTATTTGTGGAATGTGGTGTGGAATGATGTGTGGAATGATGTGTGGAATGAAGTTTGGTAGGATGTGTGGAAGGATGTGTGGAATGATGCTTGGAATGATGCGTGGAATGCTGAGTGGAATGAATTGTGCATGATGTGTGGAATGATGTTTCGAATGATGTGAATAATGATGTGTGGAATGATGTGTGGAATGATGTGTGGAATAATGTGTGGAATGAGGTTTGGAATGATTTTTGGAATGCTGAATTGAATGACGTGTGGAATGAAGTGTGGAATGACGGGAGGATTGTGTTGTGGAATGATGCGTGGAATGTTGTGTGAAATGATGTTTAGAATAATGTTTGGAATGATGTTTGGAATGATGTGTAGAATGAGTGTGTAATGGTGGGTGGAATGATGTGTGGAATGATGTGTGGAATGATTTGTGGAATGATGTGTGGAATGATGCGTGGAATGAGGTGTGGAATGATGTGTAGAATTCTGTGCGGAGTGATGTGTGAAATGTTGTGTGGAATAATGTATGGAATATTCTGTGGAATGACGGGTGGAATGAGTTGTGGAATGATGCGTGGAATGATGTGTGGAATGATGTGAATGATGTTTGGAATGATTTGTGGAATGAGGTCTGGAATGATGTGTGGAATGATGTTTGGAATGAGGTTTGGAATGATGTCTGGAATGAAGTGTGGAATGACGTTTGGAATGAGTTGTGGAATGATGTTTGGAATGAGGTGTGGAATGATGTGTGAATGATGTGTGGAATGACGTGCGGAATGATGTGTGGAATGGTGTGTGGAATGAAGTTTGGTAGGATGTGTGGAAGGATGTGTGGAATGATGCTTGGAATGATGCGTGGAATGCTGAGTGGAATGAATTGTGCATGATGTGTGGAATGATGTTTAGAATGATGTGAATAATGATGTGTGGAATGATGTGTGGAATGATGTGTGGAATAATGAGTGGAATGAGGTTTGGAATGATTTTTGGAATGCTGAATTGAATGACGTGTGGAATGAAGTGTGGAATGACGGGAGGATTGTGTTGTGGAATGATGCGTGGAATGTTGTGTGAAATGATGTTTAGAATAATGTTTGGAATGATGTTTGGAATGATGTGTAGAATGAGTGTGTAATGGTGGGTGGAATGATGTGTGGAATGATGTGTGGAATGATTTGTGGAATGATGTGTGGAATGATGCGTGGAATGAGGTGTGGAATGATGTGTAGAATTCTGTGCGGAGTGATGTGTGAAATGTTGTGTGGAATAATGTGTGGAATATTCTGTGGAATGACGGGTGGAATGAGTTGTGGAATGATGCGTGGAATGATGTGTGGAATGAGGTTTGCACTGATTTGTGGAATGATGTTTGGAATGATGTGTGGAATGATGAATGATATTTTAAATGTTACGTGGAATGATGTGTGGAATGATGTGTGGAATGATGTGTGGAATGAGGTTTGGAATGATGTATGGAATGAGGTGTGGAATGATGTGTGGAATGAGATTTGGAATAATTTGTGGAATGAGGTTTGGAATGATGTGTAGAATGATGTGTGGAATGATGTGGCGAATGTTGTGTGAAATGATGTGTGGAATGATGTGTGGAATGATTTTTGGTATCACCTGCGGAATGATGTGTGGAATGAGGTTTGACATGATGTGTACAATGATGAGTAGAATGATTTGTGGAATGATGAGTGGAAAGTTGTGTGGAATTATTAATGTAATGATGTGTGTAATGATGTGTGGAATCTTGTGTGGAATGAGGTGTGGAATGATGTCTGGAATGATGTGTGGAATAACATGTGGAATGATGTGTTGAATGAGGTGTGGAATGATGTGTGGAATGATATGTGGAATGTTGTGAGGAATTATGTGTGCAATGAGGTTTGAAATGATGTGTGGAATGAGGTTTGGAATGATGATTGGAATCAGGTGTGGAATAATGTGTGGAATGATGTTTGGAATCTTGTGTGGAATGAGGTGTGGAATGATGTGTGGAATGATGTGTGGAATGATGTGTGGAATGAGGTTTGAAATGAAATGTGGAATGATGTGTGAAATGATGTGTGGAATGACGAGTGGAATGATGTGTTAAATGATGTGTGGATTGATGTTTGGAATGAGGTGCGGAATGTTACGTGGAATGAAGTGTGAAATGTTGTGTGGGATGAAATGTGGAATGATGTGTGGAATGATGTGTGGAATGAAGTGTGGAATGATGTGCGGAATGATGTGTGGAACGAGGTGTCGTATAATGTGTGGAATGATGTGTGGAAAGATGTGTGGAAAGATGTGTGGAAAGATGTGTGGAATGAGGTGTGCAATGATGTTTGAAATGCTGTGTGGAATGAGGTTTGGAATGCTGTATGGAATGATGTGTGAAATTTCGTGTGGAATGAGTTGTGGAATGTGGTGTGAATTGAGGTGTGCAATGAGGTGTGGAATGATGTGTAGAATGACGGGTGGAAGGAGTTGTTGAATGATGCGTGGAATGATGTGTGGAATGATGTGTGGAATGATGTTTATAAAGAGGTGTGGAATGATGTGTGGAATTATTTGTGGAATGACGTGTGGAATGATTTGTGGAATGAGGTTTGGAATGATGTGTGGAATGATGTGTGGAATGATGCTAGGAATGATGCGTGGAATGATGTTTGGAATCAATTGTGCAATGATGTGTGGAATGAGGTTTGAAATGATGTGTGGAATGATGTGTGGAATGATATGTGGAATGAAGTCTGGAATGATGTGTGGAATGATGTGTTGAATTAGGTGTTGAATTATGTGTGGAATGATGTGTGGAATGATGCGTGGAATGATGTATGGAATGATGTGTGGATTGATGTGAGAACGAATTGTGCAATGATGTGTGGAATGATGAGTGGAATGATGTGTGGAATGATGTGTGGAATGATGTTTATAAAGAGGTGTGGAATGATGTGTGGAATTATTTGTGGAATGACGTGTGGAATGATTTGTGGAATGAGATTTGGAATAATTTGTGGAATGAGGTTTGGAATGATGTGTAGAATGATGTGTGGAATGATGTGGCGAATGTTGTGTGAAATGATGTGTGGAATGATGTGTGGAATGATTTTTGTATCACCTGCGGAATGATGTGTGGAATGAGGTTTGACATGATGTGTACAATGATGAGTAGAATGATTTGTGGAATGATGAGTAGAAAGTTGTGTGGAATTATTAATGTAATGATGTGTGTAATGATGTGTGGAATCTTGTGTGGAATGAGGTGTGGAATGATGTCTGGAATGATGTGTGGAATAACATGTGGAATGATGTGTTGAATGAGGTGTGGAATGATGTGTGGAATGATATGTGGAATGATGTGTGGAATGATGTGTGGATTGATGTGTAGAATGATGTGTGGAATGAGGTGTGGAATGATATGTGGAATGAAGTCTGGAATGAAGTCTGGAATGATGTGTGGAATGATGTGTTGAATTAGGTGTTGAATTATGTGTGGAATGATGTGTGGAATGATGCGAGGAATGATGTGTGGAATGATGTGTGGATTGATGTGCGAACGAATTGTGCAATGATGTGTGGAATGATGAGTGGAATGATGTGTGGAATGATGTGTGGAATGATGTTTATAAAGAGGTGTGGAATGATGTGTGGAATTATTTGTGGAATGACGTGTGGAATGATTTGTGGAATGAGGTTTGGAATGATGTGTGGAATGATGTGTGGAATGATGCTAGGAATGATGCGTGGAATGATGTTTGGAATCAATTGTGCAATGATGTGTGGAATGAGGTTTGAAATGATGTGTGGAATGATGTGTGGAATGATGCTAGGAATGATGCGTGGAATGATGTTTAGAATCAATTGTGCAATGATGTGTGGAATGAGGTTTGAAATGATGTGTGGAATGATGTGTGAAATGATGTGTGCATTGATGTGTGGATTCATGTGTGACATGATGTCTGGAATGATGTGTGGAATGATGTGTGGATTGATGTGTGGATTCAGGTGTGGAATGATATGTGGAATGATGTGTGGAATGATGTGTGGAATGATGTGTGGAATGATGTGTGGATTGATGTGTAGAATGATGTGTGGAATGAGGTGTGGAATGATATGTGGAATGAAGTCTGGAATGATGTGTGGAATGATGTGTTGAATTAGGTGTTGAATTATGTGTGGAATGATGTGTGTAATGATGCGTGGAATGATGTGTGGAATGATGTGTGGATTCATGTGAGAACGAATTGTGCAATGATGTGTGGAATGATGAGCGGAATGATGTATGTAATGATGTGTGGAATGATGTTTAGAATGAGCTGTGGAATGATGTGTGGAATAATTTATGGAATGAGGTGTGGAATGATGTGTGGAATGATGTGTGTAATGATGTGTGGAAGCATGTGTGGAATGAGGTTTGTAATGATATGTTGAATGATGTGTGGAATGATGTGTGGAATGATCAGTGGAATGATGTGTGGAATGATGTTTGGAATGATGTTTAGAACGAGGTGTGGCATGATGTGTGGGATGATTTGTGGACTGATGTGTGGGATGAAATGTGGAACGATGTTTGGAATGAAGTGTGGAATGATGCGTAGAATGAGGTATGGAATGATGGGTGGAAAGAAGTGTGGAAGGACGGGTGGAATGAGTTGTGGAATGATGTGTGGAATGATGTGTGGAATGATGTGCGGAATGATGTGGTGGAATGATGTGTTTAATAATGTGTGGAATGATGTTTGGAATGATGTGTGAAATGCTGTGTGGAATGATGTGTGGAATGATTTGTGGAATGATGTTTGGAATGATGTATGGAATGATGCGTGGAATGAGGTTTGGAATGACGTGTGGAATGAGTTGTGGAATGATGTGTGGAATGATGTGTGGAATGATGTGTGAATTGATGCCAAGAATGATGCGTGGAATGATGTGTGGATTGATGTGAGAATGAATTGTGAAATGATGTGTGGAATGATGAGTGGAATGCTGTGTGGAATGATGTGTGGAATGATGTTTATAATGAGGTGTGGAATGATGTGTGGAATTATTTGTGGAATGTGGTGTGGAATGATGTGTGGAATGATGTGTGGAATGAAGTTTGGTAGGATGTGTGGAAGGATGTGTGGAATGATGCTTGGAATGATGCGTGGAATGCTGAGTGGAATGAATTGTGCATGATGTGTGGAATGATGTTTAGAATGATGTGAATAATGATGTGTGGAATGATGTGTGGAATGATGTGTGGAATAATGTGTGGAATGAGGTTTGGAATGATTTTTGAATGCTGAATTGAATGACGTGTGGAATGAAGTGTGGAATGACGGGAGGATTGTGTTGTGGAATGATGCGTGGAATGTTGTGTGAAATGATGTTTAGAATAATGTTTGGAATGATGTTTGGAATGATGTGTAGAATGAGTGTGTAATGGTGGGTGGAATGATGTGTGGAATGATGTGTGGAATGATTTGTGGAATGATGTGTGGAATGATGCGTGGAATGAGGTGTGGAATGATGTGTAGAATTCTGTGCGGAGTGATGTGTGAAATGTTGTGTGGAATAATGTGTGGAATATTCTGTGGAATGACGGGTGGAATGAGTTGTGGAATGATGCGTGGAATGATGTGTGGAATGATGTGAATGATGTTTGGAATGATTTGTGGAATGAGGTCTGGAATGATGTGTGGAATGATGTTTGGAATGAGGTTTGGAATGATGTCAGGAATGAAGTGTGGAATGACGTTTGGAATGAGTTGTGGAATGATGTTTGGAATGAGGTGTGGAATGATGTGTGAATGATGTGTGGAATGATGTGCGGAATGATGTGTGGAATGGTGTGTGGAATGATGTGTGAAATGATGTGTGGAATGATGTGTGGAATGATGCATGGAATGATGCGTGGAATGATGTGTGGTATGATGTGTGGAATGATGTGTGGAATGATGCATAGAATGATGCGTGGAATGATTTGTGGTATGATGTGTGGAATGAGGTTTGGAATGATGTGTGTAATTATGTGTGGAATGACGTGTGGAATGACGTGTGGAATGAATTGTGGAATGATTTGTGGAATGAGGTGTGGAATGAAGTGTGGAATGATGTGTGGAATGGTGTGTGGATTGATGTGTGGAATGACGTGTGGAATGAAGTGTGGAATGAGGTTTGGAATGATGTGTGGAATGATGTGTGGAATGATGCTTGGAATGATGCGTGGAATGCTGTGTGGAATGAATTGTGCATGATGTGTTGAATGATGTTTAGAATGATGTGTGGAATGACGGGTGGATTGTGTTGTGGAATGATGCGTGGAATGATGTGTGGAATGATGTTTAGAATGCGGTGTGGAATGATGTCTGGAATGATGTGTGGAATGAGGTGTGGAATGATATGTGGAATGATGTGTGGAATGAGGTGTGGAATGATGTGTGGAATGATGTGTTGATTAATGTGTGGAATGAGGTTTGGAATGTTGTGTGAAATGATGTTTAGAATAATGTTTGGAATGATGTTTGGAATGATGTGTAGAATGAGTGTGTAATGGTGGGTGGAATGATGTGTGGAATGATGTGTGGAATGATTTTTGGAATGATGTGAGAAATGATGCGTGGAATGAGGTGTGGAATGATGTGTAGAATTCTGTGCGGAGTGATGTTTGGAATGAGGTTTGGAATGATGTCTGGAATGATGTGTGGAATGACGTTTGGAATGAGTTGTGGAATGATGTATGGAATGAGGTGTGGAATGATGTGTGAATGATGTGTGTTATGATGTGCGGAATGATGTGTGGAATGGTGTGTGGAATGATGTGTGAAATGATGTGTGGAATGATGTGTGGAATGATGCATGGAATGATGCGTGGAATGATGTGTGGTATGATGTGTGGAATGATGTGTGGAATGATGCATGGAATGATGCGTGGAATGATTTGTGGTATGATGTGTGGAATGAGGTTTGGAATGATGTGTGTAATTATGTGTGGAATGACGTGTGGAATGATGTGTGGAATGAATTGTGGAATGATTTGTGGAATGAGGTGTGGAATGAAGTGTGGAATGATGTGTGAAATGGTGTGTGGATTGATGTGTGCAATGACGTGTGGAATGATGTGTGGAATGATGTGTGGAATGATGTGTGGAATGTTATGTAGAATGATGTATGGAATGATGTGTGGGATGATGTGTGGAATGATGTGTGGAATGATGTGTGCAATGATGTGTGGAATAACGTGTGGAATGAGGTTTGGAATGATGTGTGGAATGATGATTGGAATGAGGTGTCGAATGATGTGTGGAAGGACGGGTGGATTGTGTTGTGGAATGCTGCGTGGAATGATGTGCGGAATGATGTGTGGAATGATGTTTGGAATGAGGTTTGGAATGATGTCTGGAATGATGTGTGGAATGAAGTTTGGAATGAGTTGTGGAAAGATGTATGGAATAAGGTGTGGAACGATGTGAGAATGATGTGTGGAATGATGTGCGGAATGATGTGTGGAATGATGTGTGAAATGATGCATGGAATGATGCGTGGAATGATGTGTAGTATGATGTTTGAAATGAGGTTTAGAAAGATGTGTGGAATTATTTGTGGAATGAAGTGTGGAATGATGTGTGGAATGGTGTGTGGAATGATGTGTGGAATGACGTGTGGAATGAGGTGTGGAATGATGTGTGGAATGATGTGTGGAATGATATTTAGAATAAGGTGTGGAATGATGTGTGAGATGATGTGTGGAATGATGTGTGCAATGATGTGTGCAATGATGTGTGGAATAAAGGTTGGAATGAGGTTTGCAATGATGTGTGGAATGATGTGAGGAATGACGGATGGAATGAGTTGTGGAATGATGCGTGGAATGATGTACGGAATGATGTGAATGATGTTGGAATGATTTGTGGAATGAGGTGTGGAATGATGTGTGGAATGATGTGTGGAATGATGTGTGGAATGATTTGTGGAATGATGTGTTAAATGATATGTGGAAAGATGTCTGGAATGATGTGTGGAATGACGTGTGGAATGATGTGTGGAATGATGTGTGGAATGAGGTTTGGAATGATGTGTGGAATGAGGTGTGGAATGATGTGTGGAATGATGTGTGGAATAATGTGTGGAATGTTGTGTCGAATGATGTGTGAAATGATGCGTGGAATGATGTGTTAAATCAGGTTTGCAATTATTTGTGGAATGATGCGTGGAATGATATGTGGAATGATGTGTGGAATGAGGTTTGCACTGATTTGTGGAATGATGTTTGGAATGATGTGTGGAATGATGAATGATATTTTAAATGTTACGTGGAATGATGTGTGGAATGATGTGTGGAATGATGTGTGGAATGAGGTTTGGAATGATGTATGGAATGAGGTGTGGAATGATGTGTGGAATGAGATTTGGAATAATTTGTGGAATGAGGTTTGGAATGATGTGTAGAATGATGTGTGGAATGATGTGGCGAATGTTGTGTGAAATGATGTGTGGAATGATGTGTGGAATGACTTTTGGTATCACCTGCGGAATGATGTGTGGAATGAGGTTTGACATGATGTGTACAATGATGAGTAGAATGATTTGTGGAATGATGAGTGGAAAGTTGTGTGGAATTATTTATGGAATGATGTGTGTAATGATGTGTGGAATCTTGTGTGGAATGATGTCTGGAATGATGTGTGGAATAACATGTGGAATGATGTGTTGAATGAGGTGTGGAATGATGTGTGGAATGATATGTGGAATGTTGTGAGGAATTATGTGTGCAATGAGGTTTGAAATGATGTGTGGAATGAGGTTTGGAATGATGATTGGAATCAGGTGTGGAATAATGTGTGGAATGATGTTTGGAATCTTGTGTGGAATGAGGTGTGGAATGATGTGTGGAATGATGTGTGGAATGAGGTTTGCACTGATTTGTGGAATGATGTTTGGAATGATGTGTGGAATGATGAATGATATTTTAAATGTTACGTGGAATGATGTGTGGAATGATGTGTGGAATGATGTGTGGAATGAGGTTTGGAATGATGTATGGAATGAGGTGTGGAATGATGTGTGGAATGAGATTTGGAATAATTTGTGGAATGAGGTTTGGAATGATGTGTAGAATGATGTGTGGAATGATGTGGCGAATGTTGTGTGAAATGATGTGTGGAATGATGTGTGGAATGATTTTTGTTATCACCTGCGGAATGATGTGTGGAATGAGGTTTGACATGATGTGTACAATGATGAGTAGAATGATTTGTGGAATGATGAGTGGAAAGTTGTGTGGAATTATTTATGGAATGATGTGTGTAATGATGTGTGGAATCTTGTGTGGAATGAGGTGTGGAATGATGTCTGGAATGATGTGTGGAATAACATGTGGAATGATGTGTTGAATGAGGTGTGGAATGATGTGTGGAATGATATGTGGAATGTTGTGAGGAATTATGTGTGCAATGAGGTTTGAAATGATGTGTGGAATGAGGTTTGGAATGATGATTGGAATCAGGTGTGGAATAATGTGTGGAATGATGTTTGGAATCTTGTGTGGAATGAGGTGTGGAATGATGTGTGGAATGATGTGTGGAATGATGTGTGGAATGAGGTTTGAAATGAAATGTGGAATGATGTGTGAAATGATGTGTCGAATGACGAGTGGAATGATGTGTTAAATGATGTGTGGATTGATGTTTGGAATGAGGTGCGGAATGTTACGTGGAATGAAGTGTGAAATGTTGTGTGGGATGAAATGTGGAATGATGTGTGGAATGATGTGTGGAATGAAGTGTGGAATGATGTGCGGAATGATGTGTGGAACGAGGTGTCGTATAATGTGTGGAATGATGTGTGGAAAGATGTGTGGAAAGATGTGTGGAAAGATGTGTGGAATGAGGTGTGCAATGATGTTTGAAATGCTGTGTGGAATGAGGTTTGGAATGCTGTATGGAATGATGTGTGAAATTTCGTGTGGAATGAGTTGTGGAATGAGGTGTGAATTGAGTTGTGCAATGAGGTGTGGAATGATGTGTAGAATGACGGGTGGAAGGAGTTGTTGAATGATGCGTGGAATGATGTGTGGAATGATGTGTGGAATGATGTGTGGAATGATGTGTGGAATGCGGTTTGGAATTATGTGTGGAAAGATGTTTGGAATGATGTGTGGAATGATGTGTAGAATGACGGGTGGAATGAGTTGTGGAATGATGCGTGGAATGATGTGTGGAATGATGTGTGGAATGATGTGTAGAATGAGGGGTGAAATGAGTTGTTGAATGATGCGTGGAATGATGTGTGGAATGATGTGTGGAATGATGTGTGGAATAATGTGTGGAATGAGGTCTGGAATGATGTGTGGAATGATGTTTGGAATGAGGTTTGGAATGATGTCAGGAATGAAGTGTGGAATGACGTTTGGAATGAGTTGTGGAATGATGTTTGGAATGAGGTGTGGAATGATGTGTGAATGATGTGTGGAATGATGTGCGGAATGATGTGTGGAATGGTGTGTGGAATGATGTGTGAAATGATGTGTGGAATGATGTGTGGAATGATGCATGGAATGATGCGTGGAATGATGTGTGGTATGATGTGTGGAATGATGTGTGGAATGATGCATAGAATGATGCGTGGAATGATTTGTGGTATGATGTGTGGAATGAGGTTTGGAATGATGTGTGTAATTATGTGTGGAATGACGTGTGGAATGACGTGTGGAATGAATTGTGGAATGATTTGTGGAATGAGGTGTGGAATGAAGTGTGGAATGATGTGTGGAATGGTGTGTGGATTGATGTGTGGAATGACGTGTGGAATGAAGTGTGGAATGAGGTTTGGAATGATGTGTGGAATGATGTGTGGAATGATGCTTGGAATGATGCGTGGAATGCTGTGTGGAATGAATTGTGCATGATGTGTTGAATGATGTTTAGAATGATGTGTGGAATGACGGGTGGATTGTGTTGTGGAATGATGCGTGGAATGATGTGTGGAATGATGTTTAGAATGCGGTGTGGAATGATGTCTGGAATGATGTGTGGAATGAGGTGTGGAATGATATGTGGAATGATGTGTGGAATGAGGTGTGGAATGATGTGTGGAATGATGTGTTGATTAATGTGTGGAATGAGGTTTGGAATGTTGTGTGAAATGATGTTTAGAATAATGTTTGGAATGATGTTTGGAATGATGTGTAGAATGAGTGTGTAATGGTGGGTGGAATGATGTGTGGAATGATGTGTGGAATGATTTTTGGAATGATGTGAGAAATGATGCGTGGAATGAGGTGTGGAATGATGTGTAGAATTCTGTGCGGAGTGATGTTTGGAATGAGGTTTGGAATGATGTCTGGAATGATGTGTGGAATGACGTTTGGAATGAGTTGTGGAATGATGTATGGAATGAGGTGTGGAATGATGTGTGAATGATGTGTGTTATGATGTGCGGAATGATGTGTGGAATGGTGTGTGGAATGATGTGTGAAATGATGTGTGGAATGATGTGTGGAATGATGCATGGAATGATGCGTGGAATGATGTGTGGTATGATGTGTGGAATGATGTGTGGAATGATGCATGGAATGATGCGTGGAATGATTTGTGGTATGATGTGTGGAATGAGGTTTGGAATGATGTGTGTAATTATGTGTGGAATGACGTGTGGAATGATGTGTGGAATGAATTGTGGAATGATTTGTGGAATGAGGTGTGGAATGAAGTGTGGAATGATGTGTGAAATGGTGTGTGGATTGATGTGTGCAATGACGTGTGGAATGATGTGTGGAATGATGTGTGGAATGATGTGTGGAATGTTATGTAGAATGATGTATGGAATGATGTGTGGGATGATGTGTGGAATGATGTGTGGAATGATGTGTGCAATGATGTGTGGAATAACGTGTGGAATGAGGTTTGGAATGATGTGTGGAATGATGATTGGAATGAGGTGTCGAATGATGTGTGGAAGGACGGGTGGATTGTGTTGTGGAATGCTGCGTGGAATGATGTGCGGAATGATGTGTGGAATGATGTTTGGAATGAGGTTTGGAATGATGTCTGGAATGATGTGTGGAATGAAGTTTGGAATGAGTTGTGGAAAGATGTATGGAATAAGGTGTGGAACGATGTGAGAATGATGTGTGGAATGATGTGCGGAATGATGTGTGGAATGATGTGTGAAATGATGCATGGAATGATGCGTGGAATGATGTGTAGTATGATGTTTGAAATGAGGTTTAGAAAGATGTGTGGAATTATTTGTGGAATGAAGTGTGGAATGATGTGTGGAATGGTGTGTGGAATGATGTGTGGAATGACGTGTGGAATGAGGTGTGGAATGATGTGTGGAATGATGTGTGGAATGATATTTAGAATAAGGTGTGGAATGATGTGTGAGATGATGTGTGGAATGATGTGTGCAATGATGTGTGCAATGATGTGTGGAATAAAGGTTGGAATGAGGTTTGCAATGATGTGTGGAATGATGTGAGGAATGACGGATGGAATGAGTTGTGGAATGATGCGTGGAATGATGTACGGAATGATGTGAATGATGTTGGAATGATTTGTGGAATGAGGTGTGGAATGATGTGTGGAATGATGTGTGGAATGATGTGTGGAATGATTTGTGGAATGATGTGTTAAATGATATGTGGAAAGATGTCTGGAATGATGTGTGGAATGACGTGTGGAATGATGTGTGGAATGATGTGTGGAATGAGGTTTGGAATGATGTGTGGAATGAGGTGTGGAATGATGTGTGGAATGATGTGTGGAATAATGTGTGGAATGTTGTGTCGAATGATGTGTGAAATGATGCGTGGAATGATGTGTTAAATCAGGTTTGCAATTATTTGTGGAATGATGCGTGGAATGATATGTGGAATGATGTGTGGAATGAGGTTTGCACTGATTTGTGGAATGATGTTTGGAATGATGTGTGGAATGATGAATGATATTTTAAATGTTACGTGGAATGATGTGTGGAATGATGTGTGGAATGATGTGTGGAATGAGGTTTGGAATGATGTATGGAATGAGGTGTGGAATGATGTGTGGAATGAGATTTGGAATAATTTGTGGAATGAGGTTTGGAATGATGTGTAGAATGATGTGTGGAATGATGTGGCGAATGTTGTGTGAAATGATGTGTGGAATGATGTGTGGAATGACTTTTGGTATCACCTGCGGAATGATGTGTGGAATGAGGTTTGACATGATGTGTACAATGATGAGTAGAATGATTTGTGGAATGATGAGTGGAAAGTTGTGTGGAATTATTTATGTTATGATGTGTGTAATGATGTGTGGAATCTTGTGTGGAATGATGTCTGGAATGATGTGTGGAATAACATGTGGAATGATGTGTTGAATGAGGTGTGGAATGATGTGTGGAATGATATGTGGAATGTTGTGAGGAATTATGTGTGCAATGAGGTTTGAAATGATGTGTGGAATGAGGTTTGGAATGATGATTGGAATCAGGTGTGGAATAATGTGTGGAATGATGTTTGGAATCTTGTGTGGAATGAGGTGTGGAATGATGTGTGGAATGATGTGTGGAATGAGGTTTGCACTGATTTGTGGAATGATGTTTGGAATGATGTGTGGAATGATGAATGATATTTTAAATGTTACGTGGAATGATGTGTGGAATGATGTGTGGAATGATGTGTGGAATGAGGTTTGGAATGATGTATGGAATGAGGTGTGGAATGATGTGTGGAATGAGATTTGGAATAATTTGTGGAATGAGGTTTGGAATGATGTGTAGAATGATGTGTGGAATGATGTGGCGAATGTTGTGTGAAATGATGTGTGGAATGATGTGTGGAATGATTTTTGTTATCACCTGCGGAATGATGTGTGGAATGAGGTTTGACATGATGTGTACAATGATGAGTAGAATGATTTGTGGAATGATGAGTGGAAAGTTGTGTGGAATTATTTATGGAATGATGTGTGTAATGATGTGTGGAATCTTGTGTGGAATGAGGTGTGGAATGATGTCTGGAATGATGTGTGGAATAACATGTGGAATGATGTGTTGAATGAGGTGTGGAATGATGTGTGGAATGATATGTGGAATGTTGTGAGGAATTATGTGTGCAATGAGGTTTGAAATGATGTGTGGAATGAGGTTTGGAATGATGATTGGAATCAGGTGTGGAATAATGTGTGGAATGATGTTTGGAATCTTGTGTGGAATGAGGTGTGGAATGATGTGTGGAATGATGTGTGGAATGATGTGTGGAATGAGGTTTGAAATGAAATGTGGAATGATGTGTGAAATGATGTGTCGAATGACGAGTGGAATGATGTGTTAAATGATGTGTGGATTGATGTTTGGAATGAGGTGCGGAATGTTACGTGGAATGAAGTGTGAAATGTTGTGTGGGATGAAATGTGGAATGATGTGTGGAATGATGTGTGGAATGAAGTGTGGAATGATGTGCGGAATGATGTGTGGAACGAGGTGTCGTATAATGTGTGGAATGATGTGTGGAAAGATGTGTGGAAAGATGTGTGGAAAGATGTGTGGAATGAGGTGTGCAATGATGTTTGAAATGCTGTGTGGAATGAGGTTTGGAATGCTGTATGGAATGATGTGTGAAATTTCGTGTGGAATGAGTTGTGGAATGAGGTGTGAATTGAGTTGTGCAATGAGGTGTGGAATGATGTGTAGAATGACGGGTGGAAGGAGTTGTTGAATGATGCGTGGAATGATGTGTGGAATGATGTGTGGAATGATGTGTGGAATGATGTGTGGAATGCGGTTTGGAATTATGTGTGGAAAGATGTTTGGAATGATGTGTGGAATGATGTGTAGAATGACGGGTGGAATGAGTTGTGGAATGATGCGTGGAATGATGTGTGGAATGATGTGTGGAATGATGTGTAGAATGAGGGGTGAAATGAGTTGTTGAATGATGCGTGGAATGATGTGTGGAATGATGTGTGGAATGATGTGTGGAATAATGTGTGGAATGAGGTTTGGAATGATGTGTGGAAGGATGTGTGCAATGATGTGTGGAATGAGTTTGGAATGATGAGTGGAATGAAGTGTGGAAAGATGTGTGGAATAATTTGTGGAATGATGTGTGGAATGATGTGTGGAATGATGTGTGGAATAATTTGTGGAATAATTTGTGGAATGATGTGTGGAATGATTTGTGGAATGATATGTGTAATGATATGTGGAATGATGTGTTGAGTGACGTGAGGAATGATGTTTGGATAGATGTGTGGAATGATGTGTGGAATGAGATTTGGAATAATGTGTGAAATGCTGTTTGGAATGATGTGTGATAGGATGTGTGGAATGATGTGTGGATTGATGTTTGGAATGGTGTGTGGAATGATGTTTGGAATGAGGTTTGGAATGATGTGTAGAAAGCTGAGTAGAATGAGGTGTGGAATGATGTGTGGAATGATGTGTGGAATGATGTGTCGAATGATGTGTGAAATGATGTGTGGAATTATGTGTGGAATGAGGTTTGAAATGATGTGTGGGATGATATTTGGAATGATGATTGGAATCATCTGTGGAATAATCTGTGGAATGATGTGTGGAATGATGTTTGGAATCTTGTGTGGAATAAGGTGTGGAATGATGTGTGGAATGATGTGTGGCATGACGTGTGGAATGATGTGTGGAATGATGTGTGGAATGATGTGTGTGAGGATGTGTGGAATAAGGTTTGAAATGAAATATGGAATGATGTGTTAAATGATGTGTGGAATGACGAGTGGAATGATGTGTTAAATGATGTGTGGATTGATGTTTGGAATGAGGTGCGGAATGTTACGTGGAATGAAGTGTGGAATGTTGTCTGGGATGAAGTGTGGAATGATGTGTGGAATGATGTGTGGAATGAGGTGTGGAATGATGGGCGGAATGATGTGTGGAATGAGGTGTGGAATAATGTGTGGAATGATGTGTGGAATGATGTGTGGAAAGATGAGTGGAAAGATGTGTGGAATGATGTTTGGAATAATGTTTAGAATGAGGTGTGGAATGATATTTGGAAAAAAGTGTGGAATGAGTTGTGGAATGATATGTGGAATGATATGTGGAATGATGTGAGGAATGAGATGTGGCATGAGGTGTGGAATGATGCGTGGAATGATGTGTGGAATGATGTCTCGAATGTTGTGTGAAATGATGTGTGGAATGATGTGTGGAATGATTTTTGGTAACACCTGCGGAATGATGTGTGGAATGAGGTTTGGCATGATGTGTACAATGATGTGTAGAATGATTTGTGGAATGATGGGTGGAAAGTTGTGTGGAATTATTTATGGAATGATGTGTGTAATGATGTGTGGAATCTTGTGTGGAATGAGGTGTGGAATGATGTCTGGAATGATGTGTGGAATAACATGTGGAATGATGTGTTGAATGAGGTGTGGAATGATGTGTGGAATGATATGTGGAATGTTGTGAGGAATTATGTGTGCAATGAGGTTTGAAATGATGTGTGGAATGAGGTTTGGAATGATGATTGGAATCAGGTGTGGAATAATGTGTGGAATGATGTTTGGAATCTTGTGTGGAATGAGGTGTGGAATGATGTGTGGAATGATGTGTGGAATGATGTGTGGAATGAGGTTTGAAATGAAATGTGGAATGATGTGTGAAATGATGTGTGGAATGACGAGTGGAATGATGTGTTAAATGATGTGTGGATTGATGTTTGGAATGAGGTGCGGAATGTTACGTGGAATGAAGTGTGAAATGTTGTGTGGGATGAAATATGGAATGATGTGTGGAATGATGTGTGGAATGAAGTGTGGAATGATGTGCGGAATGATGTGTGGAACGAGGTGTCGTATAATGTGTGGAATGATTTGTGGAATGATGTGTGGAAAGATGTGTGGAAAGATGTGTGGAAAGATGTGTGGAATGAGGTGTGCAATGATGTTTGAAATGCTGTGTGGAATGAGGTTTGGAATGCTGTATGGAATGATGTGTGAAATTTCGTGTGGAATGAGTTGTGGAATGAGGTGTGAATTGAGGTGTGCAATGAGGTGTGGAATGATGTGTAGAATGACGGGTGGAAGGAGTTGTTGAATGATGCGTGGAATGATGTGTGGAATGATGTGTGGAATGATGTGTGGAATGCGGTTTGGAATTATGTGTGGAAAGATGTTTGGAATGATGTGTGGAATGATGTGTAGAATGACGGGTGGAATGAGTTGTGGAATGATGCGTGGAATGATGTGTGGAATGATGTGTGGAATGATGTGTAGAATGAGGGGTGAAATAAGTTGTTGAATGATGCGTGGAATGATGTGTGGAATGATGTGTGGAATGATGTGTGGAATAATGTGTGGAATGAGGTTTGGAATGATGTGTGGAAGGATGTGTGCAATGATGTGTGGAATGAGTTTGGAATGATGAGTGGAATGAAGTGTGGAAAGATGTGTGGAATGATGTGTGGAATAATTTGTGGAATAATTTGCGGAATGATGTGTGGAATGATTTGTGGAATGATATGTGTAATGATGTGTGGAATGATGTGTTGAGTGATGTGTGGAATGATGTTTGGATAGATGTGTGGAATGATGTGTGGAATGAGATTTGGAATAATGTGTGAAATGCTGTTTGGAATGATGTGTGATAGGATGTGTGGAATGATGTGTGGAATGATGGTTGGAATGGTGTGTGGAATGATGTGTGGAATGAGGTTTGGAATGATGTGTAGAAAGCTGAGTAGAATGAGGTGTGGAATGATGTGTGGAATGATGTGTGGAATGATGTGTCGAATGATGTGTGAAATGATGTGTGGAATTATGAGTGGAATGAGGTTTGAAATGATGTGTGGAATGAGGTTTGGAATGATGATTGGAATCATCTGTGGAATAATCTGTGGAATGATGTGTGGAATGATGTTTGGAATCTTGTGTGGAATGAGGTGTGGAATGATGTGTGGAATGATGTGTGGCATGACGTGTGGAATGATGTGTGGAATGATGTGTGGAATGATGTGTGTGAGGATGTGTGGAATAAGGTTTGAAATGAAATATGGAATGATGTGTGAAATGATGTGTGGAATGACGAGTGGAATGATGTGTTAAATGATGTGTGGATTGATGTTTGGAATGAGGTGCGGAATGTTACGTGGAATGAAGTGTGGAATGTTGTCTGGGATGAAGTGTGGAATGATGTGTGGAATGAGGTATGGAATGATGGGCGGAATGATGTGTGGAATGAGGTGTGGAATAATGTGTGGAATGATGTGTGGAATGATGTGTGGAAAGATGAGTGGAAAGATGTGTGGAAAGGTGTGTGGAATGAGGTGTGGAATGATGTTTGAAATGCTGTGTGGATTGAGGTTTGGAATGCTGTATGGAATGATGTGTGAAATTTCGTGTGGAATGAGTTGTGGAATGAGGTGTGAATTGAGGTGTGCAATGATGTATGGAATGATATGCGGAATAATGTGTGGAATGAGGTTTGGAATGATGTGTGGAATGATGTGTGGAATGATGTGTGGAATGAGGTTGGAATGATGAGTGGAATGAAGTGTGGAATGAAGTGTGGAATAATTTGTGGAATGATGTGGGAATGATGTGTGGAATGATGTGTTAAATGATACGTGGAATGATTTGTGGAATGATATGTGTAATGATGTGTGGAATGATGTGTTGTGTGATGTGTGGAATGATGTTTGGATAGATGTGTGGCATGATGTGTGGAATGAGATTTGGAAAAATGTGTGAAATGATGTGTGGAATGATGTGTCGAATGATGTGTGAAATGATATGTGGAATGATGTGTGGAATGATGTTTGGAATGATGTGTGGAATGATGTGTGGAATGAGGTTTGATATGATGTGTAGAAAGCTGAGTAGAATGAGGTGTGGAATGATGGGTGGAATGATGTGTGGAATGATGTGTGGAATGATGTGAGGAATGAGGTGTGGAATGATGTTTGGAATGATGTGTGGAATGATGTGTAGAATGAGGTGTGGAATGATGTGTGGAATGATGTGTGAAATGATGTGTATAATAACGTGTGGAATGAGGTTTCGAATGATGTATGGAATGATGTTTGGAATGATGTGTGGAATGATGTGTGGAATGCGGTGTGGAAAGTGGTGTGGAATGATGTGTGGAATGATGTGTCGCATGTTGTGTGGAATGATTTGTGGAATGATGTGTGGAATGATGTGTGGAAAGATGTGTGGAATGAGGTGTTGAATGATGTCCGGAATAATGTTTGGAATGAGGTGTGGAATGATGTTTGGAATGATGTGTGGAATGATGTGTGGATTGATGTGTGGAACGATGTGTGGAAAGATGTGTGGAATGAGGTGTGGAATGATGTGTGGAATGATGTGTGGAATGAAGTGTGAAATTTCGTGTGGGATGAGTTGAGGAATGAGGTGTGAATTGAGGTGTGGAATGAGGTGTGAAATGAGGTGTGGAATGATGTGTGGAATGATGTATGGAATGATGTGTGGAATGAGCTGTGCAATGATTTGTGG
Source organism: Pristiophorus japonicus (assembly GCF_044704955.1). Lineage (NCBI taxonomy): Eukaryota > Metazoa > Chordata > Chondrichthyes > Pristiophoridae > Pristiophorus > Pristiophorus japonicus. Next base: position 7,421,205 of record NC_092005.1, on the reverse strand, counting down.
AATGGAATGTTAAATGATGTGTGGAATGATATGTGGAATGATGTGTGAAATTTCGTGTGGAATGAGTTGTGGAATGAGGTGTGAATTGAGGCGGGGAATGAGGTGTGACATGCGGTGTTGAATGATGTGTGGAATAGTTTGTTGAATGATGTGTGGAATGAGGTGTGGAATGATGTGTGGAATTAAATGTGGAATGATGTGTGGAATGATGTGTGGAATGATGTTTGGAATGAGCTTTGGAATGATGTTTGGAATGATGTGTGGAATGATATGTGGAATGATGTTTGGAATGATGAGTTGTATGATGTGTGGAATCAGGTTTGCAGTTATTTGTGGAATGATGCGTAGTATGATATGTGGAATGATGTGTGGAATGAGGTTTGCAATTATTTGTGTAATTAAGTTTGGAATGATGTGTGGAATGATGAATGATATTTTAAATGATACGTGGAATGATGTGTGGAATGATGTGTGGAATGATGTGTGGAATGACGTGTGAAATGATGTGTGGAATGATGTGTGGAATGAGGTTTGGAATGATGTGTGGAATGAGGTGTGGAATGATGTGTGGAATGAGTTTTGGAATAATTTGCGGAATGAGGTTTGGAATGATGTGTGGAATGATGTGTGGAATGATGTGTCGAATGATGTGTGAAATGATGTGTGGAATGATGTGTGGAATGATGTTTGGTATCACGTGCGGAATGATGTGTGGAATGAGGTTTGGAATGAAGTGTAGAAAGCTGAGTAGAATGAGCTGTGGAATGATTGGTGGAATGATGTGTGGAATGATGTGTGGAATGATGTGTGGAATGATGTGAGGAATGTGGTGTGGAATGATGTTTGGAATGATGTGTGGAATGATGTGTAGAATGAGGTGTGGAATACTGTGTGGAATGATGTGTGGAATGATGTGTAGAATAATGTGTGGAATGAGGTTTCGAATGATATATGGAATGATGTGTGGAATGAGGTGTGGAATGATGTTTGGAATGATGTGTGGAATGATGTGTGGAATGATGTGTGGAACGATGTGTGGAAAGATGTTGGGAATGAGGTGTGGAATGTTGTTTGGAATGAGGTGTGGAATGAGGTCTGGAATGAGCTGTGGAATGAGGTGTGTGATGATGTGTGGAATGATGTGTGGAATGATGTGTGTAACGAAGTCTGGAATGATGTGCCGAATGATATGTGAAATGATGCATGGAATGTTGCGTGTAATGATGTATGGTATGATGTGTGGAATGAGGTTTGGAATGATGTGCGGAATGAGATTTGGCATGAGGTGTGGAATGATGCGTGGAATGAGGTGTGGAATGATGTGCGGAATGATGTGTGGAATGAGGTGTCGAATGATGTTTGAAATGCTATGTGGAATGAGGTTTGGAATGCTGTATGGAATGATGTGTGAAATTTCATGTGGAATGATTTGTGGAATGAGGTGTGAATTGAGGTGTGCAATGAGGTGTGAAATGAAGTGTGGAATGATGTGTGGAATGATGTCTGGAATGATGTGTGGAATGAGGTGTGGAATCATGTGTGGAATGATGTTTAGAATAATGTATAGAATGAGGTGTGGAATGATATCTGGAATGAAGTGTGGAATGAGGTGTGGAATGATGTGTGGAATGATGTGAGGAATGAGATGTGGCATGAGGTGTGGAATGATGCGTGGAATGAGGTGTGGAATGATTTGTGGCATGATGTGTGGAATGATGTGTGGAATGAGGTGTGGAATGATGTGTGGAATGCTTTGTGGAATGATGTGTGGAATGATGTGTGGAATGATGTGTGGAATGATGTGAATGATGTGTGGAATGATGTGTGGAATGATTTGTGGAATAAGTGTTAAATGACAAGTGGAATGATATGTGGAATGATGTCTGGAATGATGTGTGGAATGACGTGTGGAATGATGTGTGGAATGATGAGTGGAATGAGGTTTGGAATGATGTCTTCAATGATGTGTAGAATGAAGTTTGGAATGAGTTGTGGAATAATGTGTGGAATGATGTGTGGAATGATGTGTGGAATGATGTGTGGAATGATGTGTGGAATGAGGTTGGAATGATGAGTGGAATGAAGTGTGGAATGAAGTGTGGAATAATTTGTGGAATGATGTGTGGAATGATGTGTGGAATGATGTGTTAAATGATACGTGGAAGGATTTGTGGAATGATATGTGTAATGATGTGTGGAATGATGTGTTGTGTGATGTGTGGAATGATGTTTGGATAGATGTGTGGCATGATGTGTGGAATGAGATTTGGAAAAATGTGTGAAATGATGTGTGGAATGATGTGTCGAATGATGTGTGAAATGATATGTGGAATGATGTGTGGAATGATGTTTGGAATGATGTGTGGAATGATGTGTGGAATGAGGTTTGATATGATGTGTAGAAAGCTGACTAGAATGAGGTGTGGAATGATGGGTGGAATGATGTGTGGAATGATGTGTGGAATGATGTGAGGAATGAGGTGTGGAATGATGTTTGGAATGATGTGTGGAATGATGTGTAGAATGAGGTGTGGAATGATGTGTAGAATGATGTGTGAAATGATGTGTAGAATAACGTGTGGAATGAGGTTTCGAATGATGTATGGAATGATGTTTGGAATGATGTGTGGAATGATGTGTGGAATGCGGTGTGGAAAGTGGTGTGGAATGATGTGTGGAATGATGTGTCGAATGTTGTGTGGAATGATTTGTGGAATGATGTGTGGAATGATGTGTGGAAAGATGTGTGGAATGAGGTGTTGAATGATGTCCGGAATAATGTTTGGAATGAGGTGTGGAATGATGTTTGGAATGATGTGTGGAATGATGTGTGGATTGATGTGTGGAACGATGTGTGGAAAGATGTGTGGAATGAGGTGTGGAATGATGTGTGGAATGATGTGTGGAATGAAGTGTGAAATTTCGTGTGGGATGAGTTGAGGAATGAGGTGTGAATTGAGGTGGGGAATGAGGTGTGAAATGAGGTGTGGAATGATGTGTGGAATGATGTATGGAATGATGTGTGGAATGAGCTGTGCAATGATTTGTGGAATGGAATGTTAAATGATGTGTGGAATGATATGTGGAATGATGTGTGAAATGACGTGTGGAATGAGTTGTGGAATGAGGTGTGAATTGAGGCGGGGAATGAGGTGTGACATGCGGTGTTGAATGATGTGTGGAATAGTTTGTTGAATGATGTGTGGAATGAGGTGTGGAATGATGTGTGGAATTAAATGTGGAATGCTGTGTGGAATGATGTGTGGAATGATGTTTGGAATGAGCTTTGGAATGATGTTTGGAATGATTTGTGGAATGATATGTGGAATGATGTTTGGAATGATGAGTGGTATGATGTGTGGAATCAGGTTTGCAGTTATTTGTGGAATGATGCGTAGTATGATATGTGGAATGATGTGTGGAATGAGGTTTGCAATTATTTGTGTAATTAAGTTTGGAATGATGTGTGGAATGATGAATCATATTTTAAATGATACGTGGAATGATGTGTGGAATGATGTGTGGAATGATGTGTGGAATGACGTGTGAAATGATGTGTGGAATGATGTGTGGAATGAGGTTTGGAATGATGTGTGGAATGAGGTGTGGAATGATGTGTGGAATGAGTTTTGGAATAATTTGTGGAATGAGGTTTGGAATGATGTGTGGAATGATGTGTGGAATGATGTGTCGAATGATGTGTGAAATGATGTGTGGAATGATGTGTGGAATGATGTTTGGTATCACGTGCGGAATGATGTGTGGAATGAGGTTTGGAATGAAGTGTAGAAAGCTGAGTAGAATGAGCTGTGGAATGATTGGTGGAATGATGTGTGGAATGATGTGTGGAATGATGTGTGGAATGATGTGAGGAATGTGGTGTGGAATGATGTTTGGAATGATGTGTGGAATGATGTGTAGAATGAGGTGTGGAATACTGTGTGGAATGATGTGTGGAATGATGTGTAGAATAATGTGTGGAATGAGGTTTCGAATGATATATGGAATAATGTGTGGAATGAGGTGTGGAATGATGTTTGGAATGATGTGTGGAATGATGTGTGGAATGATGTGTGGAACGATGTGTGGAAAGATGTTTGGAATGAGGTGTGGAATGTTGTTTGGAATGAGGTGTGGAATGAGGTCTGGAATGAGGTGTGGAATGAGGTGTGTGATGATGTGTGGAATGATGTGTGGAATGATGTGTGTAACGAAGTCTGGAATGATGTGCCGAATGATATGTGAAATGATGCATGGAATGTTGCGTGTAATGATGTGTGGTATGATGTGTGGAATGAGGTTTGGAATGATGTGCGGAATTATGTGTGGAATGACGTGTGGAATGACGTGTGGAATGACTTGTGGAATGAGTTGTGGAATGATTTGTGGGATGAGGTGTGGAATGAAGTAAGGAATGATGTGTGGAATGGTGTGTGGAATGATGTGTGGAATGATGTGTGGAATGATATGTAGAATGAGGTGTGGAATGATGTGTGGGATGATGTGTGGAATGATGTGTGCAATGATGTTTGCAATGATGTGTGGAATAAAGGGTGGAATGAGGTTTGGAATGATGTTTGGAATGATGATTGGAATGAGGTTTGGAATGATGTGTGGAATGACGGGTCGATTGTTTTGTGGAATGATGCGTGGAATGATGTGTGGAATGATGTGTGGAATGATGTTTGGAATAATGGTTTGAATGAGGTGTGGAATGATATCTGGAATGAAGTGTGGAATGAGGTGTGGAATGATATTTGGAATGATATGTGGAATGATGTGAGGAATGAGATGTGGCATGAGGTGTGGAATGATGCGTGGAATGATGTGTGGAATGATGTGTGGAATGATGTGTGGAATGATGTGTGGAATGAGGTGTGGAATAATTTGTGGCATGATGTGTGGAATGATGTGTGGAATGAGGTGTGGAATGATGTGTGGAATGGTGTTTCGAATGATGTGTGAAATTATGTGTGGAATAATGTGTGGAATGAAGTGTGGAATGACGGGTGGAATGATGTGAATCATGTTTGGAATGATGTGTGGAATGAGGTGTGGAATGATGTGTGGAATGATGCGTGGAATGATGTGTTGAATGATGTGTGGAATGATGTTTAGAATAATGTATAGAATGAGGTGTGGAATGATATCTGGAATGAAGTGTGGAATGAGGTGTGGAATGATGTGTGGAATGATGTGAGGAATGAGATGTGGCATGAGGTGTGGAATGATGCGTGGAATGAGGTTTGGAATGATTTGTGGCATGATGTGTGGAATGATGTGTGGAATGAGGTGTGGAATGATGTGTGGAATGGTGTGTGGAATGATGTGTGGAATGATGTGTGGAATGATGTGTGGAATGATGTGAATGATGTGTGGAATGATGTGTGGAATGATTTGTGGAATAAGTGTTAAATGACAAGTGGAATGATATGTGGAATGATGTCTGGAATGATGTGTGGAATGACGTGTGGAATGATGTGTGGAATGATGAGTGGAATGAGGTTTGGAATGATGTCTTCAATGATGTGTAGAATGAAGTTTGGAATGAGTTGTGGAATGATGTGTGGAATGATATATGGAATGCGGTTTGGAATTATGTGTGGAAAGATGTTTGGAATGACGGGTGGAATGATGTGTAGAATGACGGGTGGAATGAGTTGTGGAATGATGCGTGGAATGATGCGTGGAATGATGCGTGGAATGATGTGTGGAATGATGTGTAGAATGACGGGGAGAATGAGTTGTTGAATGATGCGTGGAATGATGTGTGGAATGATGTGTGGAATGATGTGTGGAATGAGGTTGGAATGATGTGTGGAATGAAGTGTGGAATGATGTGTGGAATGATGTGTGGAATGATGTGTAGAATGACGGGTGAAATGAGTTGTTGAATGATGCGTGGAGTGAAGGATGGAATGATGTGTGGAATGATTTGTGGAATGATGTGTGGAATGATGTGTGGAATGATGTGTGGAATGATGTGATAAATGATATGTGGAATGACTTGTGGAATGATATGTGTAAAGATGTGTGGAATGATGTGTTGAGTGATGTGTGGAATGATGTTTGGATAGATGTGTGGAATGATATATGGAATGAGATTTGGAATAATGTGTTGAATGATGTGTGGAATGATGTGTCGAATGATGTGTGAAATGATGTGTGGAATGATGTGTGGAATGAAGTTTGGAATGATGTGTGGAATGATGTGTGGAATGATGTTTGGAATGATGTGTAGAAAGCTGAGTAGAATGAGGTGTGGAATGATGTGAGGAATGAGGTGTGGAATGATGTTTGGAATGATGTGTGGAATGATGTGTAGAATGAGGTGTGGAATGATGTGTGGAATGATGTGTGGAATGATGTGTAGAATGAGGTGTGGAATGATGTGTGGAATGATGTGTGGAATGTTGTGTAGAATAATGTGTGGAATGAGGTTTCGAATGATGTATGGAATGATGTTTGGAATGATGTGTGGAACGATGTGTCGAATGGTGTGTGGAATGATTTGTGGAATGAGGTGTTGAATGATGTCCGGATTAATGTGTGGAATGAGGTGTGGAATGATGTTTGGAATGATGTCTGGTATGATGTGTGGAATGCAGTGTGGAAAGTGGTGTGGAATGATGTGTGGAATGATGTGTCGAATGGTGTGTGGAATGATTTATGGAATGAGGTGTTGAATGATGTCCGGATTAATGTGTGGAATGAGGTGTGGAATGATTTTTGGAATGATGTCTGGAATGATGTGTGGAATGATGTGTGGAACGATGTGTGGAACGATGTGTGGATAGATGTGTGGAAAGAGGTGTGGAATGATGTTTGGAATGATGTATGGAATGAGGTTTAGAATTATGTGTGGTATGATGTGTGGAATGATGTGTGGAATTTGGTGTGGGATGAGTTGAGGAATGAGGTGTGAATTGAGGTGTGGAATGAGGTGTGAAATGAGGTGTGGAATGATGTGTGGAATAATGTGTGGAATGATGTGTGGAATGAGCTGTGCAATGATGTGTGGAATGATATGTGAAATGATGTGTGGAATGACATGTGAAATGATGTGTGAAATGACGTGTGGAATGAGTTGTTAAATGAGGTATGAATTGAGGCGGGGAATGAGTTGTGACATGAGGTGTTGAATGATGTGTGGAATGGTTTGCGGAATGATGTGTGGAATGAGGTGTGGAATGATGTGTGGAATGAAATGTGGAATGATGTGTGGAATGATGTGTGGAATGATGTTTGGAATGAGCTTTGGAATGATGTTTGGAATGATGTGTGGAATGATATGTGGAATGATGTGTGGAATGATGAGTGGTATGATGCGTGGAATGATGTGTGGAATAATGTGTGGAATCAGGTTTGCAATTATTTGTGGAATGAAGCGGGGAATGATATGTGGAATGATGTGTTGAATGAGGTTTGCAATTATTTGTGGAATGATTTTTGGAATGATGTGTGGAATGATGAATGATATTTTAAATGATACGTGGAATGATGTGTGGAATGATGTGTGGAATGATGTGAGGAAGGACGTGTGAAATGATGTGTGGAATGAGGTTTGGAATGAGGTTTGGAATGAGGTGTGGAATGATGTGTGGAATGATGTGAGGAATGATCTGTGGAATGATGTGTGGAATGATTTATGGAATGATGTGTTAAATGATATTAGAAAGATATGTGGAATGATGTCTGGAATGATGTGTGGAATGACGTGTGGAATGACGTGTGGAATGTTGTGTGGAATGAGGTTTGGAATGACGTCTGGAATGATGTGTAGAATGAAGTTTGGAATGAGTTGTGGAATGATGTATGGAATGATGTGTGGAATGAGGTGTGGAATGATGTGTGGAATGATGTATGGAATGCGGTTTGGAATTATGTCTGGAAAGATGTTTGGAATGCTGTCTGGAATGATGTGTAGAATGATGTGTAGAATGACGGGTGGAATGAGTTGTTGAATGATGCGTGGAATGATGTGTGGAATGATGTGTGGAATGATGTGTGGAATGATGTGTGGAATGATGTGTGCAATAATGTGGGGAATGAGGTTGGAATGATGATTGGAATGAAGTGTGGAATGATGTGTGGAATGATGTGTGGAATGATGTTTGGAATAATGTTTAAAATGAGCTGTGTAATGATATCTGGAATGAAGTGTGGAATGTGGTGTAGAATGATATGTGGAATGATGTGAGGAATGACATGTGGCATGAGGTATGGAATGATGCGTGGAATGAGTTGTGGAATGATTTGTGGCATGATGTGTGGAATGATGTGTGGAATGAGGTGTCGAATGATGTGTGCAATGTTGTGTGGAATGATGTGTGAAATGATGTGTGGAATAATGTGTGGAATGATGCGTGGAATGATGTGTGGAATGATGTGAATGATGTTTGGAATGATGTGTGGAATGAGGTGTGGAATGATGTGTGGAATGATGTGTGGAATGATTTGTGGAATGATGTGTTAAATGATATGTGGAATGATATGTGGAATGATGTCTGGAATGATGTGTGGAATGACGTGTGGAATGATGTGTGGAATGATGTGTGGAATGAGGTTTGGAATGATGTCTGGAATGATGTGTGGAATGAAGTTTGGAATGAGTTGTGGAATGATGTATGGAATGATGTGTGGAATGAGGCGTGGAATGATGTGTGGAATGATGTATGGAATGCGGTTTGGAATTATGTGTGGAAAGAAGTTTGGAATGATGTGTGGAATGATGTGTAGAATGACGGGTGGAATGAGTTGTGGAATGATGCGTGGAATGATGTGTGGAATGAGGTTGGAATGATGAGTGGAATGAAGTGTGGAATGATGTGTGGAATAATTTGGGAATGATGTGTGGAATGTTGTGAGAGATGATGTTTGGAATGATGTGTTAAATGATACGTGGAATGATTTTTGGAATGATATGTGTAATGATGTGTGGAATGATCTGTTGAGTGATGTGTGGAATGATGTTTGGATAGATGTGGGGAATGGTGTGTGGATGAGATTTGGAATAATGTGTGGAATGATGTGTGGAATGATGTGTCGAATGAGATTTGTAATAATGTGTGGAATGATGTGTGGAATGATGTTTGGAATGATGTGTGAAATGATGTGTGGAATGATGTGTGGAATGATGAGAGAAATGATGTGTGGAATGATGTTTGGATAGATGTGTGGAATGATGTATGGAATGAGGTTTGGAATGATGTGTAGAAAGCTGAGTAGAATGAGGTGTGGAATGATGGGTGGAATGATGTGTGGAATGATGTGTGGAATGGTGTGAGGAATGAGTTGTGGAATGATGTTTGGAATGATGTGTGGAATGAGGAGTGGAATGATGTTCGGAATGATGTGTGGAATGAAGTGCAGAATAAAGTGTGGAATGAGGTTTCGAATGATGTATGGAATGATTTTTGGAATGATGTGTGGAATGATGTGTGGAATGCGGTGTGGAAAGTGGTGTGGAATGATTTGTGGAATGAGGTGCGGAATGTAGTGTGGAATGATGTGTGGAATGATGCGTGGAATGATGTGTGGAATGACGTGTGGAATGATGTGTGGAACGATGTGTGGAATGATGTGTGGAATTATATGTAGAATGAGGTGTGGAATGATGTGTTGGATGATGTGTGGAATGATGTGTGCAATGATGTGTGTAATTATGTGTGGAATAAAGGGTGGAATGAGGTTTTGAATGATGTGTGGAATGATGATTGGAATGAGGTGTGGAATGATGTGTGGAATGACGGGTGCATTTGTGTTGTGGAATGATGCGTGGAATGATGTGTGGAATGATGTGTGGAATGATGTTTGGAAGAATGTTTAGAATGAGGTGTGGAATGAGATCTTGAAAGAAGTGTGGAATGAGAGTGGGAATGATGTGTGGAAAGGTGTGAGGAATGAGATGTGGCATGAGGTGTGGAATGATGCGTGGAATGAGGTTTGGAATGATTTGTGGCATGATGTGTGGAATGATTTGTGGAATGCGGTGTGGAATGATGTGTGGAATAATGTGTGGAATGATGAGTGGAATGACGTGTGGAATGATGTGAATGATGTTTGGAATTATGTTTGGAATGAGGTGTGGAATGATGTGTGGAATGATGTGTGGAATGATGTGTGGAATTATTTGTGGAATGATGTGTTAATGATATGTGGAATGATATGTGGAATGATGTCTGGAATGATGTGTCGAATGAGATTTGTAATAATGTGTGGAATGATGTGTGGAATGATGTTTGGAATGATGTGTGGAATGATGTGTGGAATGATGTGTAGAATGACGGGTGGAATGAGTTGTTGAATGATGCGTGGAATGAAGGGTGGAATGATGTGTGTAATAATTTGTGGAATGATGTGTGGAATGATGTGTGGAATGATGTGTGGAATGATGTGATAAATGATATGTGGAATGACTTGTGGAATGATATGTGTAAAGATGTGTGGAATGATGTGTTGAGTGATGTGTGGAATGATGTTTGGATAGATGTGTGGAATGATGTATGGAATGAGATTTGGAATAATGTGTGGAATGATGTGTGGAATGATGTGCCGAATGATGTGTGAAATGATGTGTGGAATGATGTGTGGAATGAAGTTTGGAATGATGTGTGGAATGATGTGTGGAATGATGTTTGGAATGATGTGTAGAAAGCTGAGTAGAATGAGGTGTGGAATGATGTGAGGAATGAGGTGTGGAATGATGTTTGGAATGATGTGTGGAATGATGTGTAGAATGAGGTGGGAATGATGTGTGGAATGATGTGTGGAATGTTGTGTAGAATGAGGTGTGGAATGATGTGTGGAATGATGTGTGGAATGTTGTGTAGAATAATGTGTGGAATGAGGTTTCGAATGATGTATGGAATGATGTTTGGAATGATGTGTGGAACGATGTGTCGAATGGTGTGTGGAATGATTTGTGGAATGAGGTGTTGAATGATGTCCGGATTAATGTGTGGAATGAGGTGTGGAATGTTGTTTGGAATGATGTCTGGTATGATGTGTGGAATGCAGTGTGGAAAGTGGTGTGGAATGATGTGTGGAATGATGTGTCGAATGGTGTGTGGAATGATTTATGGAATGAGGTGTTGAATGATGTCCGGATTAATGTGTGGAATGAGGTGTGGAATGATTTTTGGAATGATGTCTGGAATGATGTGTGGAATGATGTGTGGAACGATGTGTGGAACGATGTGTGGATAGATGTGTGGAATGATGTGTGGAATGATGTGTGGAATTTCGTGTGGGATGAGTTGAGGAATGAGGTGTGAATTGAGGTGTGGAATGAGGTGTGAAATGAGGTGTGGAATGATGTGTGGAATGATGTGTGGAATGATGTGTGGAATGAGCTGTGCAATGATGTGTGGAATGATATGTGAAATGATGTGTGGAATGACATGTGAAATGATGTGTGAAATGACGTGTGGAATGAGTTGTTAAATGAGGTATGAATTGAGGCGGGGAATGAGTTGTGACATGAGGTGTTGAATGATGTGTGGAATGGTTTGCGGAATGATGTGTGGAATGAGGTGTGGAATGATGTGTGGAATGAAATGTGGAATGATGTGTGGAATGATGTGTGGAATGATGTTTGGAATGAGCTTTGGAATGATGTTTGGAATGATGTGTGGAATGATATGTGGAATGATGTGTGGAATGATGAGTGGTATGATGCGTGGAATGATGTGTGGAATAATGTGTTGAATGAGGTTTGCAATTATTTGTGGAATGATTTTTGGAATGATGTGTGGAATGATGAATGATATTTTAAATAATACGTGGAATGATGTGTGGAATGATGTGTGGAATGATGTGTGGAAAGACGTGTGAAATGATGTGTGGAATGAGGTTTGGAATGAGGTTTGGAATGAGGTGTGGAATGATGTGTGGAATGATGTGAGGAATGTTGTGTAGAATAATGTGTGGAATGAGGTTTCGAATGATGTATGGAATGATGTTTGGAATGATGTGTGGAACGATGTGTCGAATGGTGTGTGGAATGATTTGTGGAATGAGGTGTTGAATGATGTCCGGATTAATGTGTGGAATGAGGTGTGGAATGTTGTTTGGAATGATGTCTGGTATGATGTGTGGAATGCAGTGTGGAAAGTGGTGTGGAATGATGTGTGGAATGATGTGTCGAATGGTGTGTGGAATGATTTATGGAATGAGGTGTTGAATGATGTCCGGATTAATGTGTGGAATGAGGTGTGGAATGATTTTTGGAATGATGTCTGGAATGATGTGTGGAATGATGTGTGGAACGATGTGTGGAACGATGTGTGGATAGATGTGTGGAATGATGTGTGGAATGATGTGTGGAATTTCGTGTGGGATGAGTTGAGGAATGAGGTGTGAATTGAGGTGTGGAATGAGGTGTGAAATGAGGTGTGGAATGATGTGTGGAATGATGTGTGGAATGATGTGTGGAATGAGCTGTGCAATGATGTGTGGAATGATATGTGAAATGATGTGTGGAATGACATGTGAAATGATGTGTGAAATGACGTGTGGAATGAGTTGTTAAATGAGGTATGAATTGAGGCGGGGAATGAGTTGTGACATGAGGTGTTGAATGATGTGTGGAATGGTTTGCGGAATGATGTGTGGAATGAGGTGTGGAATGATGTGTGGAATGAAATGTGGAATGATGTGTGGAATGATGTGTGGAATGATGTTTGGAATGAGCTTTGGAATGATGTTTGGAATGATGTGTGGAATGATATGTGGAATGATGTGTGGAATGATGAGTGGTATGATGCGTGGAATGATGTGTGGAATAATGTGTTGAATGAGGTTTGCAATTATTTGTGGAATGATTTTTGGAATGATGTGTGGAATGATGAATGATATTTTAAATAATACGTGGAATGATGTGTGGAATGATGTGTGGAATGATGTGTGGAAAGACGTGTGAAATGATGTGTGGAATGAGGTTTGGAATGAGGTTTGGAATGAGGTGTGGAATGATGTGTGGAATGATGTGAGGAATGATCTGTGGAATGATGTGTGGAATGATTTGTGGAATGATGTGTTAAATGATATTAGAAAGATATGTGGAATGATGTCTGGAATGATGTGTGGAATGACGTGTGGAATGACGTGTGGAATGTTGTGTGGAATGAGGTTTGGAATGATGTCTGGAATGATGTGTAGAATGAAGTTTGGAATGAGTTGTGGAATGATGTATGGAATGATGTGTGGAATGAGGTGTGGAATGATGTGTGGAATGATGTGTGGAATGATGTGTGGAATGATGTGTGGAATGATGTGTCGAATGATGTGTGGAATAATGTGGGGAATGAGGTTGGAATGATGATTGGAATGAAGTGTGGAATGATGTGTGGAATGTGTGTGGAATGATGTTTGGAATAATGTTATAAATTAGCTGTGTAATGATATCTGGAATGAAGTATGGAATGTGGTGTAGAATGATATGTGGAATGATGTGAGGAATGACATGTGGCATGAGGTATGGAATGATGCGTGGAATGAGGTGTGGAATGATTTGTGGCATGATGTGTGGAATGATGTGTGGAATGAGGTGTCGAATGATGTGTGGAATGGTGTGTGGAATGATGTGTGAAATGATGTGTGGAATAATGTGTGGAATGATGCGTGGAATGATGTGTGGAATGATGTGAATGATGTTTGGAATGATGTGTGGAATGAGGTGTGGAATGATGTGTGGAATGATGTGTGGAATGATTTGTGGAATGATGTGTTAAATGATATGTGGAATGATATGTGGAATGATGTCTGGAATGATGTGTGGAATGACGTGTGGAATGATGTGTGGAATGATGTGTGGAATGAGATTTGGAATGATGTCTGGAATGATGTGTGGAATGAAGTTTGGAATGAGTTGTGGAATGATGTATGGAATGATGTGTGGAATGAGGCGTGGAATGATGTGTGGAATGATGTATGGAATGCGGTTTGGAATTATGTGTGGAAAGAAGTTTGGAATGATGTGTGGAATGATGTGTAGAATGACGGGTGGAATGAGTTGTGGAATGATGCGTGGAATGATGTGTGGAATGAGGTTGGAATGATGAGTGGAATGAAGTGCGGAATGATGTGTGGAATAATTTGGGAATGATGTGTGGAATGTTGTGAGAGATGATGTTTGGAATGATGTGTTAAATGATACGTGGAATGATTTGTGGAATGATATGTGTAATGATGTGTGGAATGATCTGTTGAGTGATGTGTGGAATGATGTTTGGATAGATGTGGGGAATGATGTGTGGAATGAGATTTGGAATAATGTGTGGAATGATGTGTGGAATGATGTGTCGAATGAGATTTGTAATAATGTGTGGAATGATGTGTGGAATGATGTTTGGAATGATGTGTGGAATGATGTGTGGAATGATGTGTGGAATGATGAGAGGAATGATGTGTGGAATGATGTTTGGATAGATGTGTGGAATGATGTATGGAATGAGGTTTGGAATGATGTGCAGAAAGCTTAGTAGAATGAGGTGTGGAATGATGGGTGGAATGATGTGTGGAATGATGTGTGGAATGATGTGTGGAACGATGTGTCGAATGGTGTGTGGAATGATTTGTGGAATGAGGTGTTGAATGATGTCCGGATTAATGTGTGGAATGAGGTGTGGAATGATGTTTGGAATGATGTCTGGTATGATGTGTGGAATGCAGTGTGGAAAGTGGTGTGGAATGATGTGTGGAATGATGTGTCGAATGGTGTGTGGAATGATTTATGGAATGAGGTGTTGAATGATGTCCGGATTAATGTGTGGAATGAGGTGTGGAATGATTTTTGGAATGATGTCTGGAATGATGTGTGGAATTATGTGTGGAACGATGTGTGGAACGATGTGTGGATAGATGTGTGGAAAGAGGTGTGGAATGATGTTTGGAATGATGTATGGAATGAGGTTTAGAATGATGTGTGGAATGATGTGTGGAATGATGTGTGGAATTTCGTGTGGGATGAGTTGAGGAATGAGGTGTGAATTGAGGTGTGGAATGAGGTGTGAAATGAGGTGTGGAATGATGTGTGGAATGATGTGTGGAATGATGTGTGGAATGAGCTGTGCAATGATGTGTGGAATGATATGTGAAATGATGTGTGGAATGACATGTGAAATGATGTGTGAAATGACGTGTGGAATGAGTTGTTAAATGAGGTATGAATTGAGGCGGGGAATGAGTTGTGACATGAGGTGTTGAATGATGTGTGGAATGGTTTGCGGAATGCTGTGTGGAATGAGGTGTGGAATGATGTGTGGAATGAAATGTGGAATGATGTGTGGAATGATGTGTGGAATGATGTTTGGAATGAGCTTTGGAATGATGTTTGGAATGATGTGTGGAATGATATGTGGAATGATGTGTGGAATGATGAGTGGTATGATGCGTGGAATGATGTGTGGAATAATGTGTTGAATGAGGTTTGCAATTATTTGTGGATTGATTTTTGGAATGATGTGTGGAATGATGAATGATATTTTAAATGATACGTGGAATGATGTGTGGAATGATGTGTGGAATGATGTGTGGAAGGACGTGTGAAATGATGTGTGGAATGAGGTTTGGAATGAGGTTTGGAATGAGGTGTGGAATGATGTGTGGAATGATGTGTGGAATGTTCTGTGGAATGATGTGTGGAATGATTTGTGGAATGATGTGTTAAATGATATTAGAAAGATATGTGGAATGATGTCTGGAATGATGTGTGGAATGACGTGTGGAATGACGTGTGGAATGTTGTGTGGAATGAGGTTTGGAATGATGTCTGGAATGATGTGTAGAATGAAGTTTGGAATGAGTTGTGGAATGATGTATGGAATGATGTGTGGAATGATGTGTGGAATGATGTGTGGAATGATGTGTGGAATGATGTGTGGAATGATGTGTCGAATGATGTGTGGAATAATGTGGGGAATGAGGTTGGAATGATGATTGGAATGAAGTGTGGAATGATGTGTGGAATGTGTGTGGAATGATGTTTGGAATAATGTTATAAATTAGCTGTGTAATGATATCTGGAATGAAGTATGGAATGTGGTGTAGAATGATATGTGGAATGATGTGAGGAATGACATGTGGCATGAGGTATGGAATGATGCGTGGAATGAGGTGTGGAATGATTTGTGGCATGATGTGTGGAATGATGTGTGGAATGAGGTGTCGAATGATGTGTGGAATGGTGTGTGGAATGATGTGTGAAATGATGTGTGGAATAATGTGTGGAATGATGCGTGGAATGATGTGTGGAATGATGTGAATGATGTTTGGAATGATGTGTGGAATGAGGTGTGGAATGATGTGTGGAATGATGTGTGGAATGATTTGTGGAATGATGTGTTAAATGATATGTGGAATGATATGTGGAATGATGTCTGGAATGATGTGTGGAATGACGTGTGGAATGATGTGTGGAATGATGTGTGGAATGAGATTTGGAATGATGTCTGGAATGATGTGTGGAATGAAGTTTGGAATGAGTTGTGGAATGATGTATGGAATGATGTGTGGAATGAGGCGTGGAATGATGTGTGGAATGATGTATGGAATGCGGTTTGGAATTATGTGTGGAAAGAAGTTTGGAATGATGTGTGGAATGATGTGTAGAATGACGGGTGGAATGAGTTGTGGAATGATGCGTGGAATGATGTGTGGAATGAGGTTGGAATGATGAGTGGAATGAAGTGCGGAATGATGTGTGGAATAATTTGGGAATGATGTGTGGAATGTTGTGAGAGATGATGTTTGGAATGATGTGTTAAATGATACGTGGAATGATTTGTGGAATGATATGTGTAATGATGTGTGGAATGATCTGTTGAGTGATGTGTGGAATGATGTTTGGATAGATGTGGGGAATGATGTGTGGAATGAGATTTGGAATAATGTGTGGAATGATGTGTGGAATGATGTGTCGAATGAGATTTGTAATAATGTGTGGAATGATGTGTGGAATGATGTTTGGAATGATGTGTGGAATGATGTGTGGAATGATGTGTGGAATGATGAGAGGAATGATGTGTGGAATGATGTTTGGATAGATGTGTGGAATGATGTATGGAATGAGGTTTGGAATGATGTGCAGAAAGCTTAGTAGAATGAGGTGTGGAATGATGGGTGGAATGATGTGTGGAATGATGTGTGGAATGATGTGTGGAACGATGTGTCGAATGGTGTGTGGAATGATTTGTGGAATGAGGTGTTGAATGATGTCCGGATTAATGTGTGGAATGAGGTGTGGAATGATGTTTGGAATGATGTCTGGTATGATGTGTGGAATGCAGTGTGGAAAGTGGTGTGGAATGATGTGTGGAATGATGTGTCGAATGGTGTGTGGAATGATTTATGGAATGAGGTGTTGAATGATGTCCGGATTAATGTGTGGAATGAGGTGTGGAATGATTTTTGGAATGATGTCTGGAATGATGTGTGGAATTATGTGTGGAACGATGTGTGGAACGATGTGTGGATAGATGTGTGGAAAGAGGTGTGGAATGATGTTTGGAATGATGTATGGAATGAGGTTTAGAATGATGTGTGGAATGATGTGTGGAATGATGTGTGGAATTTCGTGTGGGATGAGTTGAGGAATGAGGTGTGAATTGAGGTGTGGAATGAGGTGTGAAATGAGGTGTGGAATGATGTGTGGAATGATGTGTGGAATGATGTGTGGAATGAGCTGTGCAATGATGTGTGGAATGATATGTGAAATGATGTGTGGAATGACATGTGAAATGATGTGTGAAATGACGTGTGGAATGAGTTGTTAAATGAGGTATGAATTGAGGCGGGGAATGAGTTGTGACATGAGGTGTTGAATGATGTGTGGAATGGTTTGCGGAATGCTGTGTGGAATGAGGTGTGGAATGATGTGTGGAATGAAATGTGGAATGATGTGTGGAATGATGTGTGGAATGATGTTTGGAATGAGCTTTGGAATGATGTTTGGAATGATGTGTGGAATGATATGTGGAATGATGTGTGGAATGATGAGTGGTATGATGCGTGGAATGATGTGTGGAATAATGTGTTGAATGAGGTTTGCAATTATTTGTGGATTGATTTTTGGAATGATGTGTGGAATGATGAATGATATTTTAAATGATACGTGGAATGATGTGTGGAATGATGTGTGGAATGATGTGTGGAAGGACGTGTGAAATGATGTGTGGAATGAGGTTTGGAATGAGGTTTGGAATGAGGTGTGGAATGATGTGTGGAATGATGTGTGGAATGTTCTGTGGAATGATGTGTGGAATGATTTGTGGAATGATGTGTTAAATGATATTAGAAAGATATGTGGAATGATGTCTGGAATGATGTGTGGAATGACGTGTGGAATGACGTGTGGAATGTTGTGTGGAATGAGGTTTGGAATGATGTCTGGAATGATGTGTAGAATGAAGTTTGGAATGAGTTGTGGAATGATGTATGGAATGATGTGTGGAATGAGGTGTGGAATGATGTGTGGAATGATGTGTGGAATGATGTGTGGAATGATGTGTGGAATGATGTGTCGAATGATGTGTGGAATAATGTGGGGAATGAGGTTGGAATGATGATTGGAATGAAGTGTGGAATGATGTGTGGAATGTGTGTGGAATGATGTTTGGAATAATGTTATAAATTAGCTGTGTAATGATATCTGGAATGAAGTATGGAATGTGGTGTAGAATGATATGTGGAATGATGTGAGGAATGATATGTGGAATGATGTGAGGAATGACATGTGGCATGAGGTATGGAATGATGCGTGGAATGAGGTGTGGAATGATTTGTGGCATGATGTGTGGAATGATGTGTGGAATGAGGTGTCGAATGATGTGTGGAATGGTGTGTGGAATGATGTGTGAAATGATGTGTGGAATAATGTGTGGAATGATGCGTGGAATGATGTGTGGAATGATGTGAATGATGTTTGGAATGATGTGTGGAATGAGGTGTGGAATGATGTGTGGAATGATGTGTGGAATGATTTGTGGAATGATGTGTTAAATGATATGTGGAATGATATGTGGAATGATGTCTGGAATGATGTGTGGAATGACGTGTGGAATGATGTGTGGAATGATGTGTGGAATGAGATTTGGAATGATGTCTGGAATGATGTGTGGAATGAAGTTTGGAATGAGTTGTGGAATGATGTATGGAATGATGTGTGGAATGAGGCGTGGAATGATGTGTGGAATGATGTATGGAATGCGGTTTGGAATTATGTGTGGAAAGAAGTTTGGAATGATGTGTGGAATGATGTGTAGAATGACGGGTGGAATGAGTTGTGGAATGATGCGTGGAATGATGTGTGGAATGAGGTTGGAATGATGAGTGGAATGAAGTGCGGAATGATGTGTGGAATAATTTGGGAATGATGTGTGGAATGTTGTGAGAGATGATGTTTGGAATGATGTGTTAAATGATACGTGGAATGATTTGTGGAATGATATGTGTAATGATGTGTGGAATGATCTGTTGAGTGATGTGTGGAATGATGTTTGGATAGATGTGGGGAATGATGTGTGGAATGAGATTTGGAATAATGTGTGGAATGATGTGTGGAATGATGTGTCGAATGAGATTTGTAATAATGTGTGGAATGATGTGTGGAATGATGTTTGGAATGATGTGTGGAATGATGTGTGGAATGATGTGTGGAATGATGAGAGGAATGATGTGTGGAATGATGTTTGGATAGATGTGTGGAATGATGTATGGAATGAGGTTTGGAATGATGTGTAGAAAGCTGAGTAGAATGAGGTGTGGAATGATGGGTGGAATGATGTGTGGAATGATGTGTGGAATGATGTGTGGAATGGTGTGAGGAATGAGTTGTGGAATGATGTTTGGAATGATGTGTGGAATGAGGAGTGGAATGATGTTCGGAATGATGTGTGGAATGAAGTGCAGAATAAAGTGTGGAATGAGGTTTCGAATGATGTATGGAATGATGTTTGGAATGATGTGTGGAATGATGTGTGGAATGCGGTGTGGAAAGTGGTGTGGAATGATTTGTGGAATGAGGTGCGGAATGAAGTGTGGAATGATGTGTGGAATGATGCGTAGAATGATGTGTGGAATGACGTGTGGAATGATGTGTGGAACGATGTGTAGAATGATGTGTGGAATTATATGTAGAATGAGGTGTGGAATGATGTGTTGGATGATGTGTGGAATGATGTGTGCAATGATGTGTGTAATTATGTGTGGAATAAAGGGTGGAATGAGGTTTGGAATGTTGTGTGGAATGATGATTGGAATGAGGTGTGGAATGATGTGTGGAATGACGGGTGGAATGTGTTGTGGAATGATGCGTGGAATGATGTGTGGAATGATGTGTGGAATGATGTTTGGAAGAATGTTTAGAATGAGGTGTGGAATGAGATCTTGAAAGAAGTGTGGAATGAGAGTGGGAATGATGTGTGGAAAGGTGTGAGGAATGAGATGTGGCATGAGGTGTGGAATGATGCGTGGAATGAGGTTTGGAATGATTTGTGGCATGATGTGTGGAATGATTTGTGGAATGCGGTGTGGAATGATGTGTGGAATAATGTGTGGAATGATGAGTGGAATGACGTGTGGAATGATGTGAATGATGTTTGGAATGATGTTTGGAATGAGGTGTGGAATGATGTGTGGAATGATGTGTGGAATGATGTGTGGAATTATTTGTGGAATGATGTGTTAATGATATGTGGAATGATATGTGGAATGATGTCTGGAATGATGTGTCGAATGAGATTTGTAATAATGTGTGGAATGATGTGTGGAATGATGTTTGGAATGATGTGTGGAATGATGTGTGGAATGATGTGTAGAATGACGGGTGGAATGAGTTGTTGAATGATGCGTGGAATAATGTGTGGAATGATGTGTGGAATGATGTGTAGAATGAGGTGTGGAATGATGTGTGGAATGATGTGTGGAATGCTGTGTAGAATGAGGTGTGGAATGATGTGTGGAATGATGTGTGGAATGTTGTGTAGAATAATGTGTGGAATGAGGTTTCGAATGATGTATGGAATGAATTTTGGAATGATGTGTGGAACGATGTGTCGAATGGTGTGTGGAATGATTTGTGGAATGAGGTGTTGAATAATGTCCGGATTAATGTGTGGAATGAGGTGTGGAATGAAGTTTGGAATGATGTCTGGTATGATGTGTGGAATGCAGTGTGGAAAGTGGTGTGGAATGATGTGTGGAATGATGTGTCGAATGGTGTGTGGAATGATTTATGGAATGAGGTGTTGAATGATGTCCGGATTAATGTGTGGAATGAGGTGTGGAATGATTTTTGGAATGATGTCTGGAATGATGTGTGGAATGATGTGTGGAACGATGTGTGGAACGATGTGTGGAAAGCTGTGTGGAAAGAGGTGTGGAATGATGTTTGGAATGATGTATGGAATGATGTGTGAAATGATGTGTGGAATGATGTGTGAAATTTCGTGTGGGATGAGTTGTGGAATGAGGTGTGAATTGAGGTGTGGAATGAGGTGTGAAATGAGGTGTGGAATGATGTGTGGAATGATGTGTGGAATGATGTGTGGAATGAGCTGTGCAATGATGTGTGGAATGAATTGTGAAATGATGTGTGGAATGATATGTGAAATGATGTGTGAAATGACGTGTGGAATGAGTTGTGGAATGAGGTGTGAATTGAGGCGGGGAATGAGTTGTGACATGAGGTGTTGAATGATGTGTGGAATGGTTTGCGGAATGATGTGTGGAATGAGGTGTGGAATGATGTGTGGAATGAAATGTGAAATGATGTGTGGAATGATGTGTGGAATCAGGTTTGCAATTATTTGTGGAATGATGCGTGGAATGATATGTGGATTGATGTGTTGAATGAGGTTTGCAATTATTTGTGGAATGATTTTTGGAATGATGTGTGGAATAATGAATGATATTTTAAATGATACGTGGAATGATGTGTGGAATGATGTGTGGAATGATGTGTGGAAGGACGTGTGAAATGATGTGTGGAATGAGGTTTGGAATGAGGTTTGGAATGATGTGTAGAATGATGTGTGGAATGAGGTGGGGAATGATTTGTGGCATGATGTGTGGAATGATGTGGGAATGAGGTGTTGAATGACGTGTGGAATGGTGTGTGGAATGATGTGTGAAATGATGTGTGGAATAATGTGTGGAATGAAGTGTGGAATGAAGGGTGGAATGATGTGAATGATGTTTGGAATGATGTGTGGAATGATCTGTGGAATGATGTGTGGAATGATTTGTGGAATGATGTGTTAAATGATATGAAGAAAGATATGTGGAATGATGTCTGGAATGATGTGTGGAATGACGTGTGGAATGATGTGTGGAATGACGTGTGGAATGAGGTTTGGAATGATGTCTGGAATGATGTGTAGAATGAAGTTTGGAATGAGTTGTGGAAAGATGTATGGAATGATGTGTGGAATGAGGTGTGGAATGATGTGTGGAATGATGTATGGAATGCGGTTTGGAATTATGTGTGGAAAGATGTTTGGAATGATGTGTGGAATGATGTGTCGAATGACGGGTGGAATGAGTTGTGGAATGATGCGTGGAATGATGTGTGGAATGTTGTGTGGAATGATGTGTGGAATGATGTGTAGAATGACGGGTGGAATGAGTTGTTGAATGATGCGTGGAATGATGTGTGGAATGATGTGTGTAATGATGTGTGGAATGATGTGTGGAATAATGTATGTAATGATGTGTGGAATGATGTGTGGAATAATGTGTGGAATGAGGTTGGAATGATGAGTGGAATGAAGTGTGGAATTATGTGTGGAATGATGTGTGGAATGATGTTTGGAATAATGTTTAAAATGAGCTGTGTAATGATATCTGGAATGAAGTGTGGAATGAGGTGTAGAATGAAATGTGGAATGATGTGAGGAATGAGATGTGGCATGAGGTGTGGAATGATGCGTGGAATGAGGTGTGGAATGATGCGTGGAATGAGGTGTGGAATGATGTGTGGAATAATGTGTGGAATGATGCGTGGAATGATGTGTGGAATGATGTGAATGATGTTTGGAATGATGTGTGGAATGAGGTGTGGAATGATGTGTGGAATGATGTGTGAATGATTTGTGGAATGATGTGTTAAATGATATGTGGAATGATATGTGGAATGATGTCTGGAATGATGTGTGGAATGACATGTGGAATGATGTGTGGAATGATGTGTGGAATGAAGTTTGGAATGAGTTGTGGAATGATGTATGGAATGATGTGTGGAATGAGGCGTGGAATGATGTGTGGAATGATGTATGGAATGCGGTTTGGAATTATGTGTGGAAAGATGTTTGGAATGATGTGTGTAATGATGTGTAGAATGACGGGTGGAATGAGTTGTGGAATGATGCGTGGAATGATGTGTGGAATGAGGTTGGAAGGATGAGTGGAATGAAGTGTGGAATGATGTGTGGAATAATTTGTGGAATGATGTGTGGAATGGTGTGAGGAATGATGTTTGGAATGATGTGAGGAATGAGGTGTGGAATGATGTGTGGAATGATGTGTGAATGATTTGTGGAATGATGTGTTAAATGATATGTGGAATGATATGTGGAATGATGTCTGGAATGATGTGTGGAATGACATGTGGAATGATGTGTGGAATGATGTGTGGAATGAAGTTTGGAATGAGTTGTGGAATGATGTATGGAATGATGTGTGGAATGAGGCGTGGAATGATGTGTGGAATGATGTATGGAATGCGGTTTGGAATTATGTGTGGAAAGATGTTTGGAATGATGTGTGTAATGATGTGTAGAATGACGGGTGGAATGAGTTGTGGAATGATGCGTGGAATGATGTGTGGAATGAGGTTGGAAGGATGAGTGGAATGAAGTGTGGAATGATTTGTGGAATGACATGTGTAATGATGTGTGGAATGATGTGTTGAGTGATGTGTGGAATGATGTTTGGATAGATGTGTGGAATGATGTGTGGAATGAGATTTGGAATAATGTGTGGAATAATGTGTGGAATGCTGTGTCGAATGAGATTTGTAATAATGTGTGGAATGATGTGCGGAATGATGTTTGGAATGATGTGTGGAATGATGTGTGGAATGATGTGTGGAATGATGAGAGGAATGAGGTGTGGAATGATGTTTGGATAGATGTGTGGAATGATGTGTGGAATGAGATTTGGAATAATAATGGCATGATGTGTGGAATGATGTTTGGAATGATGTGTGGAATGATGTGTGGAATGAGGTTTGGAATGATGTGTAGAAAGCTGAGTAGAATGAGGTGTGGAATGATGGGTGGAATGATGTGTGGAATGATGTGTGGAATGATGTGTGGAATGGTGTGAGGAATGAGTTGTGGAATGATGTTTGGAATGATGTGTGGAATGATGTATAGAATGAGGAGTGGAATGATGGTCGGAATGATGTGTGGAATGATGTGCAGAATAAAGTGTGGAATGAGGTTTCGAATGATGTATGGAATGATGTTTGGAATGATGTGTGGAATGATGTGTCGAATGATGATTGGAATAATGTTTAGAATGAGGTGTGGAATGATATCTGGAATGAAGTGTGGAATGAGGTGTGGAATGATGTGTGGAATGATGTGAGGAATTAGATGTGGCATTAGGTGAGGAATGATGCGTGGAATGAGGTGTGGAATGATTTGTGGCATGATGTGTGGAATGAGGTGTGGAATGATGTGTGGAATGG
Source organism: Pristiophorus japonicus (assembly GCF_044704955.1). Lineage (NCBI taxonomy): Eukaryota > Metazoa > Chordata > Chondrichthyes > Pristiophoridae > Pristiophorus > Pristiophorus japonicus. The sequence goes on along the minus strand of NC_092005.1, from coordinate 7,396,514 downwards.
TGTGTGGAATGATGTGAGGAATAATGTGTGGAATGATGCGTGGAATGATGAGTGGAATGATGTGTTGAATGATGTGAATGATGTTTGGAATGATGTGTGGAATGAGGTTTGGAATGATGTTTGGAATGATGTGAGGAATGAGGTGTGGAATGATGTGTGGAATGATGTGTGGAATGACGTGTGGAATTATGTATGGAAAGATGTTTGGAATGATGTGTGGAATGATGTGTAGAATGACCGGTGGAATGAGTTGTGGAATGATGCGTGGAATGATGTGTGGAATGATGTGTGGAATGATGTGTGGAATGATGTGTAGAATGACGGGTGGAATGAGTTTTTGAATGATGCGTGGAATGATGTGTGGAATGATGTATGGAATAATGTGTGGAATGAGGTTTGGAATGATGTGTGGAATGATATGTAGAATGATGGATGGAATGAGTTGTGGAATGATGCGTGGAATGATGTGTGGAATGAGGTTGGAATGATGAGTGAAATGAAGTGTGGAATGATGTGTGGAATAACTTGTGGAATGATGTGTGGAATAATGTGTGGAATTATGTTTGGAATGATGTGTTAAATGATACGTGAAATGATTTGTGGAATGATTTGTGGAATGATGTGTGGAATGATGTGTTGAGTGATGTGTGGAATGATGTTTGGATAGATGTGTGGAATGATGTGTGGAATAAAATTTGGAATAATGTGTGGAATGATGTTTGGAATGATGTGTGGAATGATGTGTGGAATGAGGTTTGGAATGATGTGTAGATAGCTGAGTAGAATGAGGTGTGGAATGATGGGTGGAATGACGTGTGGAATGATGTGTGGAATGATGTGTGGAATGATGTGAGGAATGAGGTGTGGAATGATGTTTGGAATCATGTGTGGAATCATGTGTAGAATGAGGTGTGGAATGATGTGTGGAATGATGTGTGGAATGATGTGTAGAATAAAGTGTGGAATGATGTTTCGAATGATGTATGGAATGATTTTTGGAATAATGTGTGCAATGAAGTGTGGAATGCGGTGTGGAAAGTGGTATGGAATGATGTGTGGAATGATGTGTCGAATGGGGTGTGGAATGATGTGCGGAATGATGTGTGGAACGATGTGTGGAATGATCTGTGGAATGAGGTGTGGAATGAGGTGTGGAATGATGTTTGGAATGATGTGTGGAATGATGTCTGGAATGATGTGTGGAACGATGTGTGGAAAGATGTGTGGAATGAGGTGTGGAATGTTATTTGGTATGATGTATGGAATGAGGTTTAGAATGATGTATGGAATGATGTGTGGAATGATGTGTGGAATGATGTGTGAAATTTGGTGTGGGATGAACTGAGGAATGAGTTGTGAATTTAGGTGTGGAATGAGGTGTGAAATGAGGTTTGGAATGATGTGTGGAATGATGTGTGGAATGATATGTGGAATGATGTGTGGAATGAGCTGTGCAATGATGTTTGGATTAAATGTGAAATGATGTGCGCAATGATATTTGGAATGAAGTGTGAAATGACGTGTGGAATGAGTTGTGGAATGAGGTGTGAATTGAGGCGGGGAATGAGGTGTGAAATGCGGTGTTGAATGATGTGTGGAATGGTTTGTGGAATGATGTGTGGAATGAGGTGTGGAATGATGTGTGGAATGAAATGTGGAATGATGTGTGGAATGATGTGTGGAATGATGTTTGGAATGAGCTTTGGAATGATGTTTGGAATGATGTGTGGATTGATATCTGGAATGGTGTGTGGAATGACGTGTGGAATGATGCGTGGAATGAGGTGAGGAATGAGGTGTGGAATGATGTGTGGAATGAGGTGTGGAATGACGTGTCGAATGGTGTGTTGAATGATGTGTGGAATGACGTGTGGAACAAGGCGTGGAATGATGTGTGGAATGATGTGTGGAATGCGGTTTGGAATTATGTGTGGAAAGATGTTTGGAATGATGTGTGGAATGATGTGTAAAATGACGGGTGGAATGAGTTGTGGAATGATGCGTGGAATGATGTGTGGAATGATGTGTGGAATGATGTGTAGAATGACGGGTGGAATGAATTGTTGAATGATGCGTGGAATGGTGTGTGGAATGAGATTTGGAATAATGTGTGGAATGATGTGTGGAATGACGTATCGAATGATGTGTGAAATGATGTGTGGAATGATGTGTGGAATGATGTGTGAAATGATGTTTGGAATGATGTGTGGAATGATGTGTGGAATGAGGTTTGGAATGATGTGTAGAAAGCTGAGTAGAATGAGGTGTGGAATAATGGGTGGAATGATGACTGGAATGATGTGTGGAATGATGTGTGGAATGATGTGTGGAATGAGGTGTGGAATGATGTTTGGAATGATGTGTGGAATGATGTGTGGAATGATGTGTGGAATAATGTGCGGAATGAGCTTTGGAATGATGTTTGGAATGATGTGTGGAATGATATCTGGAATGATGTGTGGAATGATGTGTGGAATGATACGTGGAATGAGGTGTGGAATGAGGTGTGGAATGAGGTGAGGAATGAGGTGTGGAATTATGTATGGAATGATGTGTGTAATGAAGTCTGGAATGATGTGTAGAATGATGTGTGAAATGATGCATGGAATGATGCGTGGAATGATGTGTGGTATGATGTGTGGAATGAGGATTGGAATGATGTGTGGAATTATGTGTGGAATGACGTGTGGAATGACGTGTGGAATGAGTTGTGGAATGATGTGTGGAATGATGTGTGGAATTATATGTAGAATGAGGTGTGGAATGACGTGTTAGATGATGTGTGGAATGATGTGTGCAATGATGTGTGTAATTATGTGTGGAATAAAGGGTGGAATGAGGTTTGGAATGATGTGTGGAATGATGATTGGAATGAAGTGTGGAATGATGTGTGGATTGACGGGTGAAATGTGTTGTAGAACGATGCGTGGAATGATGTGTGGAATGTTGTGTGGAATGATGTTTGGAATAATGTTTAGAATGAGGTGTAGAATGATGTGTGGAATGATGCGTGGAATGATGTGTGGAATGATGTTTGGAAGAATGTTTAGAATGAGGTGTGGAATGATATCTTGAATGATGTGTGGAATGGTGTGAGGAATGAGATGTGGCATGAGGTGTGGAATGATGCGTGGAATGAGGTTTGGAATGATTTGTGGCATGATGTGTGGAATGATGTGTGGAATGCGGTGTGGAATGTTGTGTGGAATGGTGTGTGGAATGATGTGTGAAATGATATGTGGAATAATGTGTGGAATGATTAGTGGAATGATGTGTGGAATGATGTGAATGATGTTTGGAATGATGTGTGGAATGAGGTGTGAAATGATGTGTGGAATGATGTGTGGAATGATGTGTGGAATTATTTGTGGAATGATGTGCTAAATGATATGTGGAATGATATGTGGAATGATGTCTGGGATGATGTGTGGAATGACGGGTGGAATGATGTGTGGAATGATGTGTGGAATGAAGTTTGGAATGATGTCTGGAATGATGTGTGGAATGAAGTTTGGAATGAGTTGTGGAATGATGTGTGGAATGATGTGTGGAATGAGGTGTGTAATGACGTGTGGAATGATGTGTTGAGTGATGTGTGGAATGAGGTTGGAATGATGAGTGGAATGAAGTGTGGAATGATGTGTGGAATAATGTGTGGAATGAGGTTGGAATGATGTGTGGAATGATGTGTAGAATGACGGGTGGAATGAGTTGTGGAATGATGCGTGGAATGATGTGTGGAATGATGTGTGGAATGATGTGTAGAATGACGGGTGGAATGAGTTGTTGAATGATGCGTGGAATGATGTGTGGAATCATGTGTGGAATGATGTGTGGAATAATGTGTGGAATGAGGTTGGAATGATGAATGGAATGAAGTGTGGAATGATGTGTGGAATAATTTGTGGAATAATGTGTGGAATGATGTGTGGAATGATGTGTTGAATGATGTGTTAAATGATACGTGGAATGACTTGTGGAATGATATGTGTAATGACGTGTGGAATGATGTGTTGAGTGATGTGTGGAATGATTTTTGGATAGATGTGTGGAATGATGTGTGGAATGAGATTTGGAATAATGTGTGGAATGATGTGTGGAATGATGTGTCGAATGATGTGTGAAATGATGTGTGGAATGATGTGTGGAATGTTGTTTGGAATGATGTGTGGAATGATGTGTGGAATGAGGTTTGGAATGATGTGTAGAAAGCTGAGTAGAATGAGGTGTGGAATGATGGGTGGAATGATGTGTGGAATGATGTGTGGAATGATGTGTGGAATGATGTGAGGAATGAGGTGTGGAATGATGTTTGGAATGATGTGTGGAATGATGTCTAGAATGAGGTATGGAATGATGTGTGGAATGATGTGTGCAATGATGTGTAGAATAAGGTGTGGAATGATGTGTGGAATGCTGTGTGGAATGATGTGTAGATTAATGTGTGGAATGAGGTTTCGATTGATGTATGGAATGATGTTTGGAATGATATGTGGAAAGATTTGTGGAATGCGGTGTGGAAAGTGGCGTGGAATGATGTGTGGAAGGATGCGTCGAATGGTGTGTGGAATGATTTCTGGAATGATGTGTGGAATGATGTGTGGAATGATGTGTGGAATGAGGTGTTGAATAATGTCCGAAATAATGTGTGGAATGAGGTGTGGAATGATGTTTCGACTGATGTGTGGAATGATGTGTGGAATGATGTGTGGAACGATGTGTGGAAAGATGTGTGGAATGAGGTGTGGAATGATGTTTGGAATGATGTATGGAATGTGGTTTAGAATGATGTGTGGAATGATGTGTGGAATGATGTGTGAAATTTCGGGTGAGATGAGTTGAGGAATGAGGTGTGAATTGAGGTGTGGAATGAGGTGTGAAATGAGGTGTGGAATGATGTGTGGAATGATGTGTGGAATGAGCTGTGGAATGATGTGTGAAATGACGTGTGGAATGAGTTGAGGAATGAAGTGCGAATTGAGGCGGGGAATGAGGTGTGACATGAGGTGTTAAATGTCGTTTGGAATGGTTTGTGGAATGAAGTGTGGAATGAGGTGTGGAATGATGTGTGGAATGAAATGTGGAATGATGTGTGGAATGATGTGTGGAATGATGTTTGAAATGAGCTTTGGAATGATGTTTGGAATGATGTGTGGAATGATATGTGGAATGATGTGTGGAATGATGAGTGGTATGATGCGTGGAATGATGTGTGGAATGATGTGTAGGATCAGGTTTGCAATTATTTGTGGAATGATGAGGGGAATGATATGTGGAATGATGTGTGGAATGAGGTTTGCAATTATTTGTGGAATGATGTTTGGAATGATGTGTGGAATGATGAATGATATTTTAAATGATACGTGGAATGATGTGTGGAATGATTTTTGGAATGACGTGTGAAATGATGTGTGGAATGATGTGTGGAATGAGGTTTGAAATGATGTGTGGAATGAGGTGTGGAATGATGTGTGGAATGAGTTTTGGAATAATTTGTGGAATGAGGTTTGGAATGATGTGTGGAATGATGTGTGGAATGATGTGTCGAATGATGTGTGAAATGGTGTGTGGAATGATGTGTGGAATGATGTTTGGTATCACGTGCGTAATGATGTGTCGAATGAGGTTTGGCATGATGTGTACAATGATGTGTAGAATGATTTGTGGAATGATGAGTGGAAAGATGTGTGGAATTATTTTTGGAATGATGTGTGGAATGATGTGTGGAATGAGGTGTGAAATGATGTGTGGAATGATGTGTGTAATGAAGTCTGGAATGATGTGTGGAATGATGTGTGAAATGATGCATGGAATGATGCGTGGAATGATGTGTGGTATGATGTGTGGAATTAAGTTTGGAATGATGTGCGGAATTATGTGTGGAATGACGTGTGGAATGACGTGTGGAATGAGTTATGGAATGATTTGTGGAATGAGCTGTGGAATGAAGTATTGAATGATGTGTGGAATGGTGTGTGGAATGATGTGTGGAATGACGTGTGGAATGAGGTGTGGAATGATGTGTGGAATGATGTGTGGAATGATATGTAGAATGATGTGTGCAATGAAGTGTTGAAAAAACGGTGGAATGAGGTTTGGAATGATGTGTGGAATGATGATTGGAATGAGGTGTGTAATGATGTATGGAATGACGGGTGAATTGTGTTGTGGAATGATGCGAGAAATGATGTGTGGAATATTGTGTGGAATGATGTTTGGAATAATGTTTAGAATGAGGTGTGGAATGATATCTGGAATGAAGTGTGGAATGAGGTGTGGAATGATTTGTGGAATGAGGTGTGGAATGATTTGTGGCATGATGTGTGGAATGATGTGTAGAATGATGTGTGGAATGTGGTGTGGAATGATTTGTGGCATGATGCGTGGAATGATGTGTGGAATGAGGTGTGGAATGATGTATGGAATGGTGTGTGGAATGATGTGTGAAATTATGTGTGGAATAATGTGTGGAATGAAGTGTGGAATGACGGGTGGAATGATGTGAATGATGTTTGGAATGATGTTTGGAATGAGGTGTGGAATGATGTGTGGAATGATGCGTGGAATGATGTGTGGAATGATGTGTGGAATGATTTTTGGAAGAATGTTTACAATGAGTTGTGGAATGATATCTGGAATGAAGTGTGGAATGAGGTGTGGAATGGTGTGAGGAATGAGATGTGGCATGAGGTGTAGAATGATGCGTGGAATGAGGTGTGTAATGATTTGTAGCATGATGAGTGGAATGATGTGTGGAATGAGGTGTGGAATGATGTGTGGAATGTTGTGTGGAATGATGCGTGGAATGATGTGTGGAATGATGTGAATGATGTTTGGAATGATGTTTGGACTGAGGTTTGGAAAGATGTGTGGAAGGATTTGTGGAATGATTTGTGGCATGATGTGTGGAATGACGTGTGGAATGATGTGTGGAATGATGTGTGGAATGAGGTTTGGAATGATGTCGGGAATGATGAGTGGAATGAAATTTGGAATGAGTTGTGGAATGATGTAAAGAAACATGTGTGGAATGAGGTGTGGAATGATGTGTGGAATGATGTGTGGAATGATGTGTAGAATGACGGGTGGAATGAGTTGTTGAATGATGCGTGGAATGATGTGTGGAATGATGTATGGAATGCGGTTTGGAATTATGTGTGGAAAGATGTTTGGAATGATGTGTGGAATGATGTGTAGAATGAGGGGTGGAATGAGTTGTGGAATGATGCGTGGAATGATGTGTGGAATGATGTGTGGAATGATGTGTGGAATGATGTGTGGAATGATGTGTAGAATGAAGGGTGGAATGAGTTGTTGAATGATGCGTGGAATGATGTGTGGAATGATGTGTGGAATGGTGTGTGGAATGATGTGTAGAATGATGTGTGGAATGAGGTTTGGAATGACGTGTGGAAAGCTGAGTAGAATGAGGTGTGGAATGATGTGTGGAATGATGTGTGGAATGATGTGAGGAATGTGGTGTGGAATGATGTTTGGAATGATGTGTGGAATAATGTGTAGAATGAGGTGTGGAATAATGTGTGGAATGATGCGTGGAATGAGGTGTGGAATGAGGTGTGGAATAATGTGTGGAATGAGGTATGGAATGATGTTTGGAATGATGTGTGGAATAATGTGTGGAATGATGTGTGGAACGATGTGTGGAATGATGCCTGGAATGAGGTGTGGAATGAGGTGTAGAATGAGGTGTGGAATGAGGTGTGGAATGATGTGTGGAATGATGTGTGTAATGAAGTCTGGAATGATGTGTGGTATGATGTGTGAAATGATGCATGGAATGATGCGTGGAATGATGTGTGGTATGATGTGTGGAATGAGGTTTGGAATGATGTGCGGAATTATGTGTGGAATGACGTGTGAAATGACGTGTGGAATGAGTTGTGGAATGATTTGTGGAATGAGGTGTGGAATGAAGTATGGAATGATGTGTGGAATGGTGTGTGGAATGATGTCTGGAATGACTTGTGGAATGAGGTTTGGAATGATGTGTGGAATGATGTGTGGAATGATATGTAGAATGAGTTGTGGAATGATGTGTGGGATGATGTGTGGAATGATGTGTGCAATGATGTGTGCAATGATGTGTTGAATAAACGGTGGAATGAGGTTTGGAATGATGTGTGGAATGATGATTGGAATGAGGTGTGGAATGATGTGTGGAATGACGGGTGAATTGTGTTGTGGAATGATGCGAGGAATGACGTGTGGAATGATGTGTGGAATGATGTTTGGAATAATGTTTTGAATGAGGTGTGGAATGATATCTGGAATGAAGTGTGGAATGAGGTGTGGAATGATATGTGGAATGATATGTAGAATGATGTGAGGAATGAGATGTGGCATGAGGTGTGGAATGATGCGTGGAATGATGTGTGGAATGATGTGTGGAATTATGTGTGGAATGATGTGTGGAATGAGGTGTGGAATTATTTGTGGCATGATGTGTGGAATGATGTGTGGAATTAGGTGTGGAATGATGTGTGGAATGGTGTGTGGAATGATGTTTGGAATGATGTGTGGAACGATGTGTGGAATGATGCGTGGAATGAGGTGTGGAATGAGGTGTAGAATGAGGTGTGGAATGAGGTGTGGAATGATGTGTGGAATGATTTGTGTAATGAAGTCTGGAATGATGTGTGGTATGATGTGTGAAATGATGCATGGAATGATGCGTGGAATGATGTGTGGTATGATGTGTGGAATGAGGTTTGGAATGATGTGCGGAATTATGTGTGGAATGACGTGTGAAATGACGTGTGGAATGAGTTGTGGAATGATTTGTGGAATGAGGTGTGGAATGAAGTATGGAATGATGTGTGGAATGGTGTGTGGAATGATGTCTGGAATGACTTGTGGAATGAGGTTTGGAATGATGTGTGGAATGATGTGTGGAATGATATGTAGAATGAGGTGTGGAATGATGTGTGGGATGATGTGTGGAATGATGTGTGCAAAGATGTGTGCAATGATGTGTTGAATAAACGGTGGAATGAGGTTTGGAATGATGTGTGGAATGATGATTGGAATGAGGTGTGGAATGATGTGTGGAATGACCGGTGGAATGATGTGTGGAATGATGTTTGGAATAATGTTTTGAATGAGGTGTGGAATGATATCTGGAATGAAGTGTGGAATGAGGTGTGGAATGATATGTGGAATGATATGTAGAATGATGTGAGGAATGAGATGTGGCATGAGGTGTGGAATAATGCGTGGAATGATGTGTGGAATGATGTGTGGAATTATGTGTGGAATGATGTGTGGAATGAGGTGTGGAATTATTTGTGGCATGATGTGTGGAATGATGTGTGGAATTAGGTGTGGAATGATGTGTGGAATGGTGTGTGGAATGATGTTTGGAATGATGTGTGGAATGAGGTGTGGAATGATGTGTGGAATGATGTGTGGAATGATGTGTGGAATGATGTGTGGAATGATGTGTGGAATGATGTTTGGAATAATATTTACAATGAGTTGTGGAATGATATCTGGAATGAAGTGTGGAATGAGGTGTGGAATGATGTGTGGAATGATGTGAGGAATGAGATGTGGCATGAGGTGTGGAATGATGCGTGGAATGAGGTGTGGAATGATTTGTGGCATGATGTGTGGAATGATGCGTGGAATGATGTGTGGAATGATGTGAATGATGTTTGGAATTATGTTTGGAATGAGGTGTGGAAGGTTGTGTGGAAAGTTTTTTGGAATGATGTGTGACATGATTTCTGGAATGATGTGTTAAATGATATGTGGAATGAGGTTTGGATGAAGTGTAGAAAGCTGAGTAGAATGAGGTGTGGAATGATTGGTGGAATGATGTGTGGAATGATGTGTGGAATGATGTGTGGAATGATGTGAGGAATGTCGTGTGGAATGATGTTTGGAATGATGTGTGGAATGATGTGTAGAATGAGGTGTGGAATTATGTGTGGAATGATGTGTGGAATGATGAGTAGAATGATGTGTGGAATGATGTGTGGAATGAGGTGTGGAATGTTGTTAGGAATGAGCTTTGGAATGATATTTGGAATGATGTGTGGAATGATATGTGGAATGTTGTGTGGAATGATGTCTGGAATGATGCGTGGAATGAGGTGTGGAATGAGGTGTGGAATGAGGTGTGGAATGAGGTGTGGAATGATGTGTGGAATGATGTGTGTAATGAAGTCTGGAATGATGTGTGGAATGATGTGTGAAATGATGCATGGAATGATGCGTGGAATGATGTGTGGTATGATGTGTGGAATTAAGTTTGGAATGATGTGCAGAATTATGTGTGGAATGACGTGTGGAATGACGTGTGGAATGAGTTATGGAATGATTTGTGGAATGAGCTGTGGAATGAAGTATGGAATGATGTGTGGAATGGTGTGTGGAATGATGTGTGGAATGACGTGTGGAATGAGGTGTGGAATGATGTGTGGAATGATGTGTGGAATGATATGTAGAATGATGTGTGCAATGAAGTGTTGAAAAAACGGTGGAATGAGGTTTGGAATGATCTGTGGAATGATGATTGGAATGAGGTGTGTAATGATGTACGGAATGACGGGTGAATTGTGTTGTGGAATGATGCGAGAAATGATGTGTGGAATGTTGTGTGGAATGATGTTTGGAATAATGTTTAGAATGAGGTGTGGAATGATATCTGGAATGAAGTGTGGAATGAGGTGTGGAATGATATGTGGAATGATGTGTGGAATGAGGTGTGGAATGATTTGTGGCATGATGTGTGGAATGATGTGTGGAATGAGGTGTGGAATGATGTGTGGAATGAGGTGTGGAATGATTTGTGGCATGATGCGTGGAATGATGTGTGGAATGAGGTGTGGAATGATGTATGGAATGGTGTGTGGAATGATGTGTGAAATGATGTGTGGAATAATGTGTGGAATGAAGTGTGGAATGACGGGTGGAATGATGTGAATGATGTTTGGAATGATGTTTGGAATGAGGTGTGGAATGATGTGTGGAATGATGCGTGGAATGATGTGTGGAATGATGTGTGGAATGATGTTTGGAAGAATGTTTACAATGAGTTGTGGAATGATATCTGGAATGAAGTGTGGAATGAGGTGTGGAATGATGTGCGGAATGGTGTGAGGAATGAGATGTGGCATGAGGTGTAGAATGATGCGTGGAATGAGGTGTGTACTGATTTGTAGCATGATGAGTGGAATGATGTGTGGAATGAGGTGTGGAATGATGTGTGGAATGTTGTGTGGAATGATGCGTGGAATGATGTGTGGAATGATGTGAATGATGTTTGGAATGATGTTTGGAATGAGGTTTGGAATGATGTGTGGAAGGATTTTTGGAATGATTTGTGGCATGATGTGTGGAATGACGTGTGGAATGATGTGTGGAATGATGTGTGGAATGACGTGTGGAATGATGTGTAGAATGACGGGTGGAATGAGTTGTTGAATGATGCGTGGAATGATGTGTGGAATGATGTATGGAATGCGGTTTGGAATTATGTGTGGAAAGATGTTTGGAATGATGTGTGGAATGATGTGTAGAATGACGGGTGGAATGAGTTGTGGAATGATGCGTGGAATGATGTGTGGAATGATGTGTAGAATGATGTGTGGAATGATGTGTGGAATGATGTGTAGAATGAAGGGTGGAATGAGTTGTTGAATGATGCATGGAATGATGTGTGGAATGATGTGTGGAATGATGTGTGGAATGATGTGTGGAATGTGGTTTGGAATGATGTGTGGAAAGCTGAGTAGAATGAGGTGTGGAATGATTGGTGGAATGATGTGTGGAATGATGTGTGGAATGATGTGTGGAATGATGTGAGGAATGTGGTGTGGAATGATGTTTGGAATGATTTGTGGAATGATGTGTGGAACGATGTGTGGAATGATGCATGGAATGAGGTGTGGAATGAGGTGTGGAATGAGGTGTGGAATGAGGTGTGGAATGAAGTGTGGAATGATGTGTGTAATGAAGTCTGGAATGATGTGTGGAATGATGTGTGAAATGATGCATGGAATGATGCGTGGAATGATGTGTGGTATGATGTGTGGAATGAGGTTTGGAATGATGTGCGGAATTATGTGTGGAATGACGTGTGAAATGACGTGTGGAATGAGTTGTGGAATGATTTGTGGAATGAGGTGCGGAATGAAGTATGGAATGATGTGTGGAATGGTGTGTGGAATGATGTCTGGAATGACTTGTGGAATGAGGTGTGGAATGATGTGTGGAATGAGGTGTGGAATGATATGTAGAATGAGGTGTGGAATGATGTGTGGGATGATGTGTGGAATGATGTGTGCAATGATGTGTGCAATGATGTGTTGAATAAACGGTGGAATGAGGTTTGGAATGATGTGTGGAATGATGATTGGAATGATGTGTGGAATGATGTTTGGAACAATGTTTTGAATGAGGTGTGGAATGATATCTGGAATGAAGTGTGGAATGAGGTGTGGAATGATATGTGGAATGATATGTGGAATGATGTGAGGAATGAGATGTGGCATGAGGTGTGGAATGATGCGTGGAATGATGTGTGGAATGATGTGTGGAATGATGTGTGGAATGATGTGTGGAATGAGGTGTGGAATGATGTGTGGAATGATATGTAGAATGATGTGAGGAATGAGATGTGGCATGAGGTGTGGAATGATGCGTGGAATGATGTGTGGAATGATGTGTGGAATTATGTGTGGAATGATGTGTGGAATGAGGTGTGGAATTATTTGTGGCATGATGTGTGGAATGATGTGTGGAATTAGGTGTGGAATGATGTGTGGAATGGTGTGTGGAATGATGTTTGGAATGATGTGTGGAATGAGGTGTGGAATGATGTGTGGAATGATGTGTGGAATGATGTGTGGAATGATGTGTGGAATGATGTTTGGAATAATATTTACAATGAGTTGTGGAATGATATCTGGAGTGAAGTGTGGAATGAGGTGTGGAATGATGTGTGGAATGATGTGAGGAATGAGATGTGGCATGAGGTGTGGAATGATGCGTGGAATGAGGTGTGGAATGATTTGTGTCATGATGTGTGGAATGATGCGTGGAATGATGTGTGGAATGATGTGAATGATGTTTGGAATTATGTTTGGAATGAGGTGTGGAAGGTTGTGTGGAAAGTTTTTTGGAATGATGTGTGACATGATTTCTGGAATGATGTGTTAAATGATATGTGGAATGAGGTTTGGATGAAGTGTAGAAAGCTGAGTAGAATGAGGTGTGGAATGATTGGTGGAATGATGTGTGGAATGATGAGTAGAATGGTGTGTGGAATGATGTGTGGAATGAGGTGTGGAATGTTGTTTGGAATGAGCTTTGGAATGATATTTGGAATGCTGTGTGGAATGATATGTGGAATGTTGTGTGGAATGATGTCTGGAATGATGCGTGGAATGAGGTGTGGAATGAGGTGTGGAATGAGGTGTGGAATGAGGTGTGGAATGATGTGTGGAATGATGTGTGTAATGAAGTCTGGAATGATGTGTGGAATGATGTGTGAAATGATGCATGGAATGATGCGTGGAATGATGTGTGGTATGATGTGTGGAATTAAGTTTGGAATGATGTGCGGAATTATGTGTGGAATGACGTGTGGAATGACGTGTGGAATGAGTTATGGAATGATTTGTGGAATGAGCTGTGGAATGAAGTATGGAATGATGTGTGGAATGGTGTGTGGAATGATGTGTGGAATGACGTGTGGAATGAGGTGTGGAATGATGTGTGGAATGATGTGTGGAATGATATGTAGAATGATGTGTGCAATGAAGTGTTGAAAAAACGGTGGAATGACGTTTGGAATGATCTGTGGAATGATGATTGGAATGAGGTGTGTAATGATGTATGGAATGACGGGTGAATTGTGTTGTGGAATGATGCGAGAAATGATGTGTGGAATGTTGTGTGGAATGATGTTTGGAATAATGTTTAGAATGAGGTGTGGAATGATATCTGGAATGAAGTGTGGAATGAGGTGTGGAATTATATGTGGAATGATGTGTGGAATGAGGCGTGGAATGATTTGTGGAATGAGGTGTGGAATGATTTGTGGCATGATGTGTGGAATGATGTGTGGAATGAGGTGTGGAATGATATGTAGAATGAGGTGTGGAATGATGTGTGGGATGATGTGTGGAATGATGTGTGCAATGATGTGTGCAATGATGTGTTGAATAAACGGTGGAATGAGGTTTGGAATGATGTGTGGAATGATGATTGAAATGAGGTGTGGAATGATGTGTGGAATGACGGGTGAATTGTGTTGTGGAATGATGCGAGGAATGACGTGTGGAATGATGTGTGGAATGATGTTTGGAACAATGTTTTGAATGAGGTGTGGAATGATATCTGGAATGAAGTGTGGAATGAGGTGTGGAATGATATGTGGAATGATATGTGGAATGATGTGAGGAATGAGATGTGGCATGAGGTGTGGAATGATGCGTGGAATGATGTGTGGAATGATGTGTGGAATGATGTGTGGAATAATGTGTGGAATGAGGTGTGGAATGATGTGTGGAATGATATGTAGAATGATGTGAGGAATGAGATGTGGCATGAGGTGTGGAATGATGCGTGGAATGATGTGTGGAATGATGTGTGGAATTATGTGTGGAATGATGTGTGGAATGAGGTGTGGAATTATTTGTGGCATGATGTGTGGAATGATGTGTGGAAGTAGGTGTGGAATGATGTGTGGAATGGTGTGTGGAATGATGTTTGGAATGATGTGTGGAATGAGGTGTGGAATGATGTGTGGAATGATGTGTGGAATGATGTGTGGAATGATGTGTGGAATGATGTTTGGAATAATATTTACAATGAGTTCTGGAATGATATTTGGAATGAAGTGTGGAATGAGGTGTGGAATGATGTGTGGAATGATGTGAGGAATGAGATGTGGCATGAGGTGTGGAATGATGCGTGGAATGAGGTGTGGAATGATTTGTGGCATGATGTGTGGAATGATGCGTGGAATGATGTGTGGAATGATGTGAATGATGTTTGGAATTATGTTTGGAATGAGGTGTGGAAGGTTGTGTGGAAAGTTTTTTGGAATGATGTGTGACATGATTTCTGGAATGATGTGTTAAATGATATGTGGAATGAGGTTTGGATGAAGTGTAGAAAGCTGAGTAGAATGAGGTGTGGAATGATTGGTGGAATGATGTGTGGAATGATGTGTGGAATGATGTGTGGAATGATGTGAGGAATGTCGTGTGGAATGATGTTTGGAATGATGTGTGGAATGATGTGTAGAATGAGGTGTGGAATTATGTGTGGAATGATGTGTGGAATGATGAGTAGAATGATGTGTGGAATGATGTGTGGAATGAGGTGTGGAATGTTGTTTGGAATGAGCTTTGGAATGATATTTGGAATGATGTGTGGAATGATATGTGGAATGTTGTGTGGAATGATGTCTGGAATGATGCGTGGAATGAGGTGTGGAATGAGGTGTGGAATGAGGTGTGGAATGAGGTGTGGAATGATGTGTGGAATGATGTGTGTAATGAAGTCTGGAATGATGTGTGGAATGATGTGTGAAATGATGCATGGAATGATGCGTGGAATGATGTGTGGTATGATGTGTGGAATTAAGTTTGGAATGATGTGCGGAATTATATGTGGAATGACGTGTGGAATGACGTGTGGAATGAGTTATGGAATGATTTGTGGAATGAGCTGTGGAATGAAGTATGGAATGATGTGTGGAATGGTGTGTGGAATGATGTGTGGAATGACGTGTGGAATGAGGTGTGGAATGATGTGTGGAATGATGTGTGGAATGATATGTAGAATGATGTGTGCAATGAAGTGTTGAAAAAACGGTGGAATGACGTTTGGAATGATCTGTGGAATGATGATTGGAATGAGGTGTGTAATGATGTATGGAATGACGGGTGAATTGTGTTGTGGAATGATGCGAGAAATGATGTGTGGAATGTTGTGTGGAATGATGTTTGGAATAATGTTTAGAATGAGGTGTGGAATGATATCTGGAATGAAGTGTGGAATGAGGTGTGGAATGATATGTGGAATGATGTGTGGAATGAGGTGTGGAATGATTTGTGGAATGAGGTGTGGAATGATTTGTGGCATGATGTGTGGAATGATGTGTGGAATGAGGTGTGGAATGATGTGTGGAATGATGTGTGGAATGATGTGTGGAATGAGGTGTGGAATGATTTGTGGCATGATGCGTGGAATGATGTGTGGAATGAGGTGTGGAATGATGTATGGAATGGTGTGTGAAATGATGTGTGAAATGATGTGTGGAATAATGTGTGGAATGAAGTGTGGAATGACGGGTGGAATGATGTGAATGATGTTTGGAATGATGTTTGGAATGAGGTGTGGAATGATGTGTGGAATGATGCGTGGAATGATGTGTGGAATGATGTGTGGAATGATGTTTGGAAGAATGTTTACAATGAGTTGTGGAATGATATCTGGAATGAAGTGTGGAATGAGGTGTGGAATGATGTGCAGAATGGTGTGAGGAATGAGATGTGGCATGAGGTGTAGAATGATGCGTGGAATGAGGTGTGTACTGATTTGTAGCATGATGAGTGGAATGATGTGTGGAATGAGGTGTGGAATGATGTGTGGAATGTTGTGTGGAATGATGCGTGGAATGATGTGTGGAATGATGTGAATGATGTTTGGAATGATGTTTGGAATGAGGTTTGGAATGATGTGTGGAAGGATTTTTGGAATGATTTGTGGCATGATGTGTGGAATGACGTGTGGAATGATGTGTGGAATGATGTGTGGAATGATGTGTGGAATGATGTGTGGAATGATGTGTGGAATGTAGTTTGGAATGATGTGTGGAAAGCTGAGTAGAATGAGGTGTGGAATGATTGGTGGAATGATGTGTGGAATGATGTGTGGAATGATGTGTGGAATGATGTGTGGAATGATGTGTGGAATGTGGTTTGGAATGATGTGTGGAAAGCTGAGTAGAATGAGGTGTGGAATGATTGGTGGAATGATGTGTGGAATGATGTGTGGAATGATGTGTGGAATGATGTGAGGAATGTGGTGTGGAATGATGTTTGGAATGATGTGTGGAATGAGGTGTGGAATGATGTGTGGAATGATATGTAGAATGATGTGTGCAATGATGTGTGCAATGATGTGTTGAATAAACGGTGGAATGAGGTTTGGAATGATGTGTGGAATGATGATTGAAATGAGGTGTGGAATGATGTGTGGAATGACGGGTGAATTGTGTTGTGGAATGATGCGAGGAATGACGTGTGGAATGATGTGTGGAATGATGTTTGGAACAATGTTTTGAATGAGGTGTGGAATGATATCTGGAATGAAGTGTGGAATGAGGTGTGGAATGATATGTGGAATGATATGTGGAATGATGTGAGGAATGAGATGTGGCATGAGGTGTGGAATGATGCGTGGAATGATGTGTGGAATGATGTGTGGAATGATGTGTGGAATGATGTGTGGAATGAGGTGTGGAATGATGTGTGGAATGATATGTAGAATGATGTGAGGAATGAGATGTGGCATGAGGTGTGGAATGATGCGTGGAATGATGTGTGGAATGATGTGTGGAATTATGTGTGGAATGATGTGTGGAATGAGGTGTGGAATTATTTGTGGCATGATGTGTGGAATGATGTGTGGAAGTAGGTGTGGAATGATGTGTGGAATGGTGTGTGGAATGATGTTTGGAATGATGTGTGGAATGAGGTGTGGAATGATGTGTGGAATGATGTGTGGAATGATGTGTGGAATGATGTGTGGAATGATGTTTGGAATAATATTTACAATGAGTTGTGGAATGATATTTGGAATGAAGTGTGGAATGAGGTGTGGAATGATGTGTGGAATGATGTGAGGAATGAGATGTGGCATGTGGTGTGGAATGATGCGTGGAATGAGGTGTGGAATGATTTGTGGCATGATGTGTGGAATGATGCGTGGAATGATGTGTGGAATGATGTGAATGATGTTTGGAATTATGTTTGGAATGAGGTGTGGAAGGTTGTGTGGAAAGTTTTTTGGAATGATGTGTGACATGATTTCTGGAATGATGTGTTAAATGATATGTGGAATGAGGTTTGGATGAAGTGTAGAAAGCTGAGTAGAATGAGGTGTGGAATGATTGGTGGAATGATGTGTGGAATGATGTGTGGAATGATGTGTGGAATGATGTGAGGAATGTCGTGTGGAATGATGTTTGGAATGATGTGTGGAATGATGTGTAGAATGAGGTGTGGAATTATGTGTGGAATGATGTGTGGAATGATGAGTAGAATGATGTGTGGAATGATGTGTGGAATGAGGTGTGGAATGTTGTTTGGAATGAGCTTTGGAATGATATTTGGAATGATGTGTGGAATGATATGTGGAATGTTGTGTGGAATGATGTCTGGAATGATGCGTGGAATGAGGTGTGGAATGAGGTGTGGAATGAGGTGTGGAATGAGGTGTGGAATGATGTGTGGAATGATGTGTGTAATGAAGTCTGGAATGATGTGTGGAATGATGTGTGAAATGATGCATGGAATGATGCGTGGAATGATGTGTGGTATGATGTGTGGAATTAAGTTTGGAATGATGTGCGGAATTATGTGTGGAATGACGTGTGGAATGACGTGTGGAATGAGTTATGGAATGATTTGTGGAATGAGCTGTGGAATGAAGTATGGAATGATGTGTGGAATGGTGTGTGGAATGATGTGTGGAATGACGTGTGGAATGAGGTGTGGAATGATGTGTGGAATGATGTGTGGAATGATATGTAGAATGATGTGTGCAATGAAGTGTTGAAAAAACGGTGGAATGACGTTTGGAATGATCTGTGGAATGATGATTGGAATGAGGTGTGTAATGATGTATGGAATGACGGGTGAATTGTGTTGTGGAATGATGCGAGAAATGATGTGTGGAATGTTGTGTGGAATGATGTTTGGAATAATGTTTAGAATGAGGTGTGGAATGATATCTGGAATGAAGTGTGGAATGAGGTGTGGAATGATATGTGGAATGATGTGTGGAATGAGGTGTGGAATGATTTGTGGAATGAGGTGTGGAATGATTTGTGGCATGATGTGTGGAATGATGTGTGGAATGAGGTGTGGAATGATGTGTGGAATGATGTGTGGAATGATGTGTGGAATGAGGTGTGGAATGATTTGTGGCATGATGCGTGGAATGATGTGTGGAATGAGGTGTGGAATGATGTATGGAATGGTGTGTGAAATGATGTGTGAAATGATGTGTGGAATAATGTGTGGAATGAAGTGTGGAATGACGGGTGGAATGATGTGAATTATGTTTGGAATGATGTTTGGAATGAGGTGTGGAATGATGTGTGGAATGATGCGTGGAATGATATGTGGAATGATGTGTGGAATGATGTTTGGAAGAATGTTTACAATGAGTTGTGGAATGATATCTGGAATGAAGTGTGGAATGAGGTGTGGAATGATGTGCAGAATGGTGTGAGGAATGAGATGTGGCATGAGGTGTAGAATGATGCGTGGAATGAGGTGTGTACTGATTTGTAGCATGATGAGTGGAATGATGTGTGGAATGAGGTGTGGAATGATGTGTGGAATGTTGTGTGGAATGATGCGTGGAATGATGTGTGGAATGATGTGAATGATGTTTGGAATGATGTTTGGAATGAGGTTTGGAATGATGTGTGGAAGGATTTTTGGAATGATTTGTGGCATGATGTGTGGAATGACGTGTGGAATGATGTGTGGAATGATGTGTGGAATGATGTGTGGAATGATGTGTGGAATGATGTGTGGAATGTGGTTTGGAATGATGTGTGGAAAGCTGAGTAGAATGAGGTGTGGAATGATTGGTGGAATGATGTGTGGAATGATGTGTGGAATGATGTGTGGAATGATGTGTGGAATGATGTGTGGAATGTGGTTTGGAATGATGTGTGGAAAGCTGAGTAGAATGAGGTGTGGAATGATTGGTGGAATGATGTGTGGAATGATGTGTGGAATGATGTGTGGAATGATGTGAGGAATGTGGTGTGGAATGTGGTGTGGAATGATGTTTGGAATGATGTGTGGAATAATGTGTAGAATGAGGTGTGGAATGATGTGTGGAATGATGCGTGGAATGAGGTGTGGAATGAGGTGTGGAATAATGTGTGGAATGAGGTATGGAATGATGTTTGGAATGATGTGTGGAATGATGTGTGGAATGATGTGTGGAACGATGTGTGGAATGATGCGTGGAATGAGGTGTGGAATGAGGTGTGGAATGAGGTGTGGAATGAGGTGTGGAATGATGTGTGGAATGATGTGTGTAATGAAGTCTGGAATGATGTGTGGAATGATGTGTGAAATGATGCATGGAATGATGCGTGGAATGATGTGTGGTATGATGTGTGGAATGAGGTTTGGAATGATGTGCAGAATTATGTGTGGAATGACGTGTGAAATGACGTGTGGACTGAGTTGTGGAATGATTTGTGGAATGAGGTGTGGAATGAAGTATGGAATGATGTGTGGAATGGTGTGTGGAATGATGTCTGGAATGACTTGTGGAATGAGCTGTGGAATGATGTGTGGAATGAGGTGTGGAATGATATGTAGAATGAGGTGTGGAATGATGTGTGGGATGATGTGTGGAATGATGTGTGCAATGATGTGTGCAATGATGTGTTGAATAAACGGTGGAATGAGGTTTGGAATGATGTGTGGAATGATGATTGGAATGAGGTGTGGAATGATGTGTGGAATGACGGGTGAATTGTGTTGTGGAATGATGCGAGGAATGACGTGTGGAATGATGTGTGGAATGATGTTTGGAACAATGTTTTGAATGAGGTGTGGAATGATATCTGGAATGAAGTGTGGAATGAGGTGTGGAATGATATGTGGAATGATATGTGGAATGATGTGAGGAATGAGATGTGGCATGAGGTGTGGAATGATGCGTGGAATGATGTGTGGAATGATGTGTGGAATGATGTGTGGAATGATGTGTGGAATGACGTGTGGAATGAGTTATGGAATGATTTGTGGAATGAGCTGTGGAATGAAGTATGGAATGATGTGTGGAATGGTGTGTGGAATGATGTGTGGAATGACGTGTGGAATGAGGTGTGGAATGATGTGTGGAATGATGTGTGGAATGATATGTAGAATGATGTGTGCAATGAAGTGTTGAAAAAACGGTGGAATGACGTTTGGAATGATCTGTGGAATGATGATTGGAATGAGGTGTGTAATGATGTATGGAATGACGGGTGAATTGTGTTGTGGAATGATGCGAGAAATGATGTGTGGAATGTTGTGTGGAATGATGTTTGGAATAATGTTTAGAATGAGGTGTGGAATGATATCTGGAATGAAGTGTGGAATGAGGTGTGGAATGATATGTGGAATGATGTGTGGAATGAGGTGTGGAATGATTTGTGGAATGAGGTGTGGAATGATTTGTGGCATGATGTGTGGAATGATGTGTGGAATGAGGTGTGGAATGATGTGTGGAATGATGTGTGGAATGATGTGTGGAATGAGGTGTGGAATGATTTGTGGCATGATGCGTGGAATGATGTGTGGAATGAGGTGTGGAAAGATGTATGGAATGGTGTGTGGAATGATGTGTGAAATGCTGTGTGGAATAATGTGTGGAATGAAGTGTGGAATGACGGGTGGAATGATGTGAATGATGTTTGGAATGATGTTTGGAATGAGGTGTGGAATGATGTGTGGAATGATGCGTGGAATGATGTGTGGAATGATGTGTGGAATGATGTTTGGAAGAATGTTTACAATGAGTTGTGGAATGATATCTGGAATGAAGTGTGGAATGAGGTGTGGAATGATGTGCGGAATGGTGTGAGGAATGAGATGTGGCATGAGGTGTAGAATGATTTGTGGCATGATGCGTGGAATGATGTGTGGAATGAGGTGTGGAATGAGGTGTGGAATGATTTGTGGCATGATGCGTGGAATGATGTGTGGAATGAGGTGTGGAAAGATGTATGGAATGGTGTGTGGAATGATGTGTGCAATGATGTGTGGAATAATGTGTGGAATGAAGTGTGGAATGACGGGTGGAATGATGTGAATGATGTTTGGAATGATGTTTGGAATGAGGTGTGGAATGATGTGTGGAATGATGCGTGGAATGATGTGTGGAATGATGTGTGGAATGATGTTTGGAAGAATGTTTACAATGAGTTGTGAAATTATATCTGGAATGAAGTGTGGAATGAGGTGTGGAATGATGTGCGGAATGGTGTGAGGAATGAGATGTGGCATGAGGTGTAGAATGATGCGTGGAATGAGGTGTGTAATGATTTGTAGCATGATGAGTGGAATGATGTGTGGAATGAGGTGTGGAATGATGTGTGGAATGATGTGTGGAATGATGTGTGGAATGATGTGTGGAATGATGTGAATGATGTTTGGAATGATGTTTGGAATGAGGTTTGGTATGATGTGTGGAAGGATTTGTGGAATGATTTGTGGCATGATGTGTGGAATGACGTGTGGAATGATGTGTGGAATGATGTGTGGAATGATGTGTGGAATGATGTGTGGAATGATGTGTAGAATGACGGGTGGAATGAGTTGTTGAATGATGCGTGGAATGATGTGTGGAATGATGTATGGAATGCGGTTTGGAATTATGTGTGGAAAGATGTTTGGAATGATGTGTGGAATGATGTGTAGAATGACGGGTGGAATGAGTTGTGGAATGATGCGTGGAATGATGTGTGGAATGATGTGTGGAATGATGTGTGGAATGATGTGTGGAATGATGTGTAGAATGAAGGGTGGAATGAGTTGTTGAATGATGCGTGGAATGATGTGTGGAATGATGTGTGGAATGACGTGTGGAATGATGTGTGGAATGATGTGTGGAATGAGGTTTGGAATGATGTGTGGAAAGCTGAGTAGAATGAGGTGTGGAATGATTGGTGGAATGATGTGTGGAATGTTGTGTGGAATGATGTGTGGAATGATGTGAGGAATGTGGTGTGGAATGATGTTTGGAATGATGTGTGGAATAATGTGTAGAATGAGGTGTGGAATGATGTGTGGAATGATGCGTGGAATGAGGTGTGGAATGAGGTGTGGAATAATGTGTGGAATGAGGTATGGAATGATGTTTAGAATGATGTGTGGAATGATGTGTAGAATGAAGGGTGGAATGAGTTGTTGAATGATGGGTGGAATGATGTGTGGAATGATGTGTGGAATGATGTGTGGAATGATGTGTGGAATGATGTGTGGAATGAGGTTTGGAATGATGTGTGGAAAGCTGAGTAGAATGAGGTGTGGAATGATTGGTGGAATGATGTGTGGAATGATGTGTGGAATGATGTGTGAAATGATGTGAGGAATGTGGTGTGGAATGATGTTTGGAATGAGGTATGGAACGATGTTTGGAATGATGTGTGGAATGATGTGTGGAATGATGTGTGGAACGATGTGTGGAATGATGCGTGGAATGAGGTGTGGAATGAGGTGTGGAATGAGGTGTGGAATGAGGTGTGGAATGATGTGTGGAATGATGTGTGTAATGAAGTCTGGAATGATGTGTGGAATGATGTGTGAAATGATGCATGGAATGATGCGTGGAATGATGTGTGGTATGATGTGTGGAATGAGGTTTGGAATGATGTGCGGAATTATGTGTGGAATGACGTGTCAAACGACGTGTGGAATGAGTTGTGGAATGATTTGCGGAATGAGGTGTGGAATGAAGTATGGAATGATGTGTGGAATGGTGTGTGGAATGATGTCTGGAATGACTTGTGGAATGAGGTGTGGAATGATGTGTGGAATGATGTGTGGAATGATATGTAGAATGAGGTGTGGAATGATGTGTGGGATGATGTGTGGAATGATGTGTGGAATGAGGTGTGGAATGATGTGTGGAATGGTGTGTGGAATGATGTGTGGAATGACGTGTGGAATGAGGTGTGGAATGATGTGTGGAATGATGTGTGGAATGATATGTAGAATGATGTGTGCAATGAAGTGTTGAAAAAACGGTGGAATGACGTTTGGAATGATGTGTGGAATGATGATTGGAATGAGGTGTGTAATGATGTATGGAATGACGGGTGAATTGTGTTGTGGAATGATGCGAGAAATGATGTGTGGAATGTTGTGTGAAATGCTGTTTGGAATAATGTTTAGAATGATGTGTGGAATGATATCTGGAATGAAGTGTGGAATGAGGTGTGGAATGACATGTGGAATGATGTCTGGAATGAGGTGTGGAATGATTTGTGGAATGAGGTGTGGAATGATTTGTGGCATGATGTGTGGAATGATGTGTGGAATGAGGTGTGGAATGATGTGTGGAATGATGTGTGGAATGATGTGTGGAATGAGGTGTGGAATGATTTGTGGCATGATGCGTGGAATGATGTGTGGAATGAGGTGTGGAAAGATGTATGGAATGGTGTGTGGAATGATGTGTGAAATGATGTGTGGAATAATGTGTGGAATGAAGTGTGGAATGACGGGTGGAATGATGTGAATGATGTTTGGAATGATGTTTGGAATGAGGTGTGGAATGATGTGTGGAATGATGCGTGGAATGATGTGTGGAATGATGTGTGGAATGATGTTTGGAAGAATGTTTACAATGAGTTGTGGAATGATATCTGGAATGAAGTGTGGAATGAGGTGTGGAATGATGTGCGGAATGGTGTGAGGAATGAGTTGTGGCATGAGGTGTAGAATGATGCGTGGAATGAGGTGTGTAATGATTTGTAGCATAATGAGTGGAATGATGTGTGGAATGAGGTGTGGAATGATGTGTGGAATGTTGTGTGGAATGATGCGTGGAATGATGTGTGGAATGATGTGAATGATGTTTGGAATGATGTTTGGAATGAGGTTTGGAATGATGTGTGGAAGGATTTGTGGAATGATTTGTGGCATGATGTGTGGAATGACGTGTGGAATGATGTGTGGAATGATGTGTGGAATGATGTGTGGAATGATGTGTGGAATGATGTGTAGAATGACGGGTGGAATGAGTTGTTGAATGATGCGTGGAATGATGTGTGGAATGATGTATGGAATGCGGTTTGTTATTATGTGTGGAAAGATGTTTGGAATGATGTGTGGAATGATGTGTAGAATGACGGGTGGAATGAGTTGTGGAATGATGCGTGGAATGATGTGTGGAATGATGTGTGGAATGATGTGTGGAATGATGTGTGGAATGATGTGTAGAATGAAGGGTGGAATGAGTTGTTGAATGATGCGTGGAATGATGTGAGGAATGTGGTGTGGAATGATGTTTGGAATGATGTGTGGAATAATGTGTAGAATGAGGTGTGGAATGATGTGTGGAATGATGCGTGGAATGAGGTGTGGAATGAGGTGTGGAATAATGTGTGGAATGAGGTATGGAATGATGTTTAGAATGATGTGTGGAATGATGTGTGGAATGATGTGTGGAACGATGTGTGGAATGATGCGTGGAATGAGGTGTGGAATGAGGTGTGGAATGAGGTGTGGAATGAGGTGTGGAATGATGTGTGGAATGATGTGTGTAATGAAGTCTGGAATGATGTGTGGAATGATGTGTGAAATGATGCATGGAATCATGCGTGGAATGATGTGTGGTATGATGTGAGGAATGAGGTTTGGAATGATGTGCGGAATTATGTGTGGAATGACGTGTGAAATGACGTGTGGAATGAGTTGTGAATGATTTGTGGAATGAGGTGTGGAATGAAGTATGGAATGATGTGTGGAATGGTGTGTGGAATGATGTCTGGAATGACTTGTGGAATGAGGTGTGGAATGATGTGTGGAATGATGTGTGGAATGATATGTAGAATGAGGTGTGGAATGATGTGTGGGATGATGTGTGGAATGATGTGTGCAATGATGTGTGCAATGATGTGTTGAATAAACGATGGAATGAGGTTTGGAATGATGTGTGGAATGATGATTGGAATGAGGTGTGGAATGATGTGTGGAATGACGGGTGAATTGTGTTGTGGAATGATGCGAGGAATGACGTGTGGAATGATGTGTGGAATGATGTTTGGAATAATGTTTTCAATGAGGTGTGGAATGATATCTGGAATGAAGTGTGGAATGAGGTGTGGAATGATATGTGGAATGATATGTGGAATGATGTGAGGAATGAGATGTGGCATGAGGTGTGGAATGATGCGTGGAATGATGTGTGGAAAGATGTGTGGAATGATGTGTGGAATGATGTGTGGAATGAGGTGTGGAATTATTTGTGGCATGATGTGTGGAATGATGTGTGGAATGAGGTGTGGAATGATGTGTGGAATGGTGCGTGGAATGATGTTTGGAATGATGTGTGGAATGAGGTGTGGAATGATGTGTGGAATGATGTGTGGAATGATGTGTGGAATGATGTGTGGAATGATGTTTGGAATAATGTTTACAATGAGTTGTGGAATGATATCTGGAATGAAGTGTGGAATGAGGTGTGGAATGATGTGTGGAATGATGTGAGGAATGAGATGTGGCATGAGGTGTGGAATGATGCGTGGAATGAGGTGTGGAATGATTTGTGGCATGATGTGTGGAATGATGCGTGGAATGATGTGTGGAATGATGTGAATGATGTTTGGAATTATGTTTGGAATGAGGTGTGGAATGATGTGTGGAAAGATTTTTGGAATGATGTGTGACATGATTTGTGGAATGATGTGTTAAATGATATGTGGAATGATATTTGGAATGATGTCTGGAATGATGTGTGGAGTGACGTGAGGAATGATGAGTGGAATGATGTGTGGAATGAGGCTTGGAATGGTGTCGGGAATGATGAGTGGAATGAAGTTTGGAATGAGTTGTGGAATGATGTATGGAATGATGTGTGGAATGCGGTTTGGATGAAGTGTAGAAAGCTGAGTAGAATGAGGTGTGGAATGATTGGTGGAATGATGTGTGGAATGATGTGTGGAATGATGTGTGGAATGATGTGAGGAATGTGGTGTGGAATGATGTTTGGAATGATGTGTGGAATGATGTGTAGAATGAGGTGTGGAATTATGTGTGGAATGATGTGGTGAATGATGAGTAGAATGATGTGTGGAATGATGTGTGGAATGAGGTGTGGAATGTTGATTGGAATGAGCTTTGGAATGATATTTGGAATGATGTGTTGAATGATATGTGGAATGTTGTGTGGAATGATGTGTGGAATGATGCGTGGAATGAGGTTTGGAATGAGGTGTGGAATGAGGTGTGGAATGATGTGTGGAATGATGTGTGTAATGAAGTTTGGAATGATGTGTGGAATGATGTGTGAAATGATGCATGGAATGATGCGTGGAATGATGTGTGGTATGATGTGTGGAATTAAGTTTGGAATGATGTGTGGAATTATGTGTGGAATGACGTGTGGAATGACGTGTGGAATGAGTTATGGAATGATTTGTGGAATGAGCTGCGGAATGAAGTATGGAATGATGTGTGGAATGGTGTGTGGAATGATGTGTGGAATGACGTGTGGAATGAGGTGTGGAATGATGTGTGGAATGATGTGTGGAATGATATGTAGAATGATGTGTGCAATGAAGTGTTGAAAAAACGGTGGAATGAGGTTTGGAATGATGTGTGGAATGATGATTGGAATGAGGTGTGTAATGATGTATGGAATGACGGGTGAATTGTGTTGTGGAATGATGCGAGAAATGATGTGTGGAATGTTTGTGGAATGATGTTTGGAATAATGTTTAGAATGAGGGGTGGAATGATATCTGGAATGAAGTGTGGAATGAGGTGTGGAATGATATGTGGAATGATGTGTGGAATGAGGTGTGGAATGATTTGTGGAATGAGGTGTGGAATGATGTGTGGAATGAGGTGTGGAATGATTTGTGGCATGATGCGTGGAATGATGTGTGGAATGAGGTGTGGAATGATGTATGGAATGGTGTGTGGAATGATGTGTGAAATGATGTGTGGAATAATGTGTGGAATGAAGGGTGGAATGACGGGTGGAATGATGTGAATGATGTTTGGAATGATGTTTGGAATGAGGTGTGGAATGATGTGTGGAATGATGCGTGGAAATGATGTGTGGAATGATGTGTGGAATGATGTTTGGAAGAATGTTTACAATGAGTTGTGGAATGATATTTGGAATGAAGTGTGGAATGAGGTGTGGAATGATGTGCGGAATGGTGTGAGGAATGAGATGTGGCATGAGGTGTAGAATGATGCGTGGAATGAGGTGTGTAATGATTTGTAGCATGATGAGTGGAATGATGTGTGGAATGAGGTGTGGAATGATGTGTGGAATGTTGTGTGGAATGATGCGTGGAATGATGTGTGGAATGATGTGAATGATGTTTGGAATGATGTTTGGAATGAGGTTCGGAATGATGTGTGGAAGGATTTGTGGAATGATTTGTGGCATGATGTGTGGAATGACGTGTGGAATGATGTGTGGAATGATGTGTGGAATGATGTGTGGAATGATGTGTGGAATGATGTGTAGAATGACGGGTGGAATGAGTTGTTGAATGATGCGTGGAATGATGTGTGGAATGATGTATGGAATGCGGTTTGGAATTATGTGTGGAAAGATGTTTGGAATGATGTGTGGAATGATGTGTAGAATGACGGGTGGAATGAGTTGTGGAATGATGCGTGGAATGATGTGTGGAATGATGTGTGGAATGATGTGTGGAATGATGTGTGGAATGATGTTTAGAATGAAGGGTGGAATGAGTTGTTGAATGATGCATGGAATGATGTGTGGAATGATGTGTGGAATGATGTGTGGAATGATGTGTGGAATGATGTGTGGAATGAGGTTTGGAATGATGTGTGGAAAGCTGAGTAGAATGAGGTGTGGAATGATTGGTGGAATGATGTGTGGAATGATGTGTGGAATGATGTGTGGAATGATGTGAGGAATGTGGTGTGGAATGATGTTTGGAATGATGTG
Source organism: Pristiophorus japonicus (assembly GCF_044704955.1). NCBI lineage: Eukaryota > Metazoa > Chordata > Chondrichthyes > Pristiophoridae > Pristiophorus > Pristiophorus japonicus. Next base: position 7,367,564 of record NC_092005.1, on the reverse strand, counting down.
TGGAATAATGTGTAGAATGAGGTGTGGAATGATGTGTGGAATGATGCGTGGAATGAGGTGTGGAATGAGGTGTGGAATAATGTGTGGAATGAGGTATGGAATGATGTTTGGAATGATGTGTGGAATGATGTGTGGAATGATGTGTGGAACGATGTGTGGAATGATGCGTGGAATGAGGTTTGGAATGAGGTGTGGAATGAGGTGTGGAATGAGGTGTGGAATGATGTGTGGAATGATGTGTGTAATGAAGTCTGGAATGATGTGTGGAATGATGTGTGAAATGATGCATGGAATGATGCGTGGAATGATGTGTGGTATGATGTGTGGAATGAGGTTTGGAATGATGTGCGGAATTATGTGTGGAATGACGTGTGAAATGACGTGTGGAATGAGTTGTGAATGATTTGTGGAATGAGGTGTGGAATGAAGTATGGAATGATGTGTGGAATGGTGTGTGGAATGATGTCTGGAATGACTTGTGGAATGAGGTGTGGAATGATGTGTGGAATGATGTGTGGAATGATATGTAGAAAGAGGTGTGGAATGATGTGTGGGATGATGTGTGGAATGATGTGTGCAATGATGTGTGCAATGATGTGTTGAATAAACGATGGAATGAGGTTTGGAATGATGTGTGGAATGATGATTGGAATGAGGTGTGGAATGATGTGTGGAATGACGGGTGAATTGTGTTGTGGAATGATGCGAGGAATGACGTGTGGAATGATGTGTGGAATGATGTTTGGAATAATGTTTTCAATGAGGTGTGGAATGATATCTGGAATGAAGTGTGGAATGAGGTGTGGAATGATATGTGGAATGATATGTGGAATGATGTGAGGAATGAGATGTGGCATGAGGTGTGGAATGATGCGTGGAATGATGTGTGGAAAGATGTGTGGAATGATGTGTGGAATGATGTGTGGAATGAGGTGTGGAATTATTTGTGGCATGATGTGTGGAATGATGTGTGGAAAGATGTGTGGAATGATGTGTGGAATGATGTGTGGAATGAGGTGTGGAATTATTTGTGGCATGATGTGTGGAATGATGTGTGGAATGAGGTGTGGAATGATGTGTGGAATGATGCGTGGAATGATGTGTGGAATGATGATTGGAATGAGGTGCGGAATGATGTGTGGAATGACGGGTGAATTGTGTTGTGGAATGATGCGAGGAATGACGTGTGGAATGATGTGTGGAATGAGATGTGGCATGAGGTGTGGAATGATGCGTGGAATGATGTGTGGAATGATGTGTGGAATGATGTGTGGAATGATGTGTGGAATGAGGTGTGGAATTATTTGTGGCATGATGTGTGGAATGATGTGTGGAATGAGGTGTGGAATGATGTGTGCAATGGTGTGTGGAATGATGTTTGGAATGATGTGTGGAATTATTTGTGGCATGATGTGTGGAATGATGTGTGGAATGAGGTGTGGAATGATGTGTGGAATGGTGTGTGGAATGATGTTTGGAATGATGTGTGGAATGAGGTGTGGAATGTTGTGTGGAATGATGTGTGGAATGATGTGTGGAATGATGTGTGGAATGATGTTTGGAATAATGTTTACAATGAGTTGTGGAATGATACCTGGAATGAAGTGTGGAATGAGGTGTGGAATGATGTGTGGAATGATGTGAGGAATGAGATGTGGCATGAGGTGTGGAATGATGCGTGGAATGAGGTGTGGAATGATTTGTGGCATGATGTGTGGAATGATGCGTGGAATGATGTGTGGAATGATGTGAATGATGTTTGGAATTATGTTTGGAATGAGGTGTGGAATGATGTGTGGAAAGATTTTTGGAATGATGTGTGACATGATTTGTGGAATGATGTGTTAAATGATATGTGGAATGATATTTGGAATGATGTCTGGAATGATGTGTGGAGTGACGTGTGGAATGATGAGTGGAATGATGTGTGGAATGAGGCTTGGAATGTTGTCGGGAATGATGAGTGGAATGAAGTTTGGAATGAGTTGTGGAATGATGTATGGAATGATGTGGGGAATGATGAGTGGAATGAAGTTTGGAATGATGTGTGGAATGGTGTGTGGAATGATGTCTGGAATGACTTGTGGAATGAGGTGTGGAATGATGTGTGGAATGATGTGTGGAATGATATGTAGAATGAGGTGTGGAATGATGTGTGGGATGATGTGTGGAATGATGTGTGCAATGATGTGTGCAATGATGTGTTGAATAAACGGTGGAATGAGGTTTGGAATGATGTGTGGAATGATGATTGGAATGAGGTGTGGAATGATGTGTGGAATGACGGGTGAATTGTGTTGTGGAATGATGCGAGGAATGACGTGTGGAATGATGTGTGGAATGAGATGTGGCATGAGGTGTGGAATGATGCGTGGAATGATGTGTGGAATGATGTGTGGAATGATGTGTGGAATGATGTATGGAATGCGGTTTGGAATTATGTGTGGAAAGATGTTTGGAATGATGTGTGGAATGATGTGTAGAATGACGGGTGGAATGAGGTTTGGAATGAAGTGTGGAATGATGTGTAGAATGATGGATGGAATGAGTTGTGGAATGATGCGTGGAATGATGTGTGGAATGAGGTTGGAATGATGAGTGGAATGAATTGTGAAATGATGTGTGGAATAATTTGTGGAATGATGTGTGAAATGATGTGTGGAAAGATGTGTGAAATGATGTGTTAAATGATACGTGGAATGATTTGTGGAATGATATGTGTAATGATGTGAGGAACGATGTGTTGAGTGATGTGTGGAATGAGTTACGGAATGATGCGTGGAAGGATGTGTGGAATGATGTGTGGAATGATGTGTGGAATGATGTGTAGAATGACGGGTGGAATGAGTTGTTGAATGATGTGTGGAATGAGATTTGGAATAATGTATGGGATGAAGTATGGAATGATGTGGCGAATGATGTGTGAAATGCTGTTTGGAATGATGTGTGGAATGACGTTTGGAATGATGTGTGGAATGATGTGTGGAATGATGTGTGGAATGATGTGTGTAATGCGGTTTGGAATTATGTGTGGAAAGATGTTTGGAATGATGTGTGGAATGATGTGTAGAATGACGGGTGGAATGAGTTACTGAATGATGCGTAGCAGGATGTGTGGAATGATGTGTGGAATGATGTGTGGAATAATGTGTAGAATGACGGGTGGAATGAGTTGTTGAATGATGTGTGGAATGAGATTTGGAATAATGTATGGGATGATGTATGGAATGATGTGGCGAATGATGTGTGAAATGCTGTGTGGAATGATGTGTGGAATGACGTTTGGAATGATGTGTGGAATGATGTGTGGAATGAGGTTTGGATGATGTGTAGAATGCTGAGTAGAATGAGGTGTGGAATGATGGGTGGAATGATGTGTGGAATGATGTGTGGAATGATGTGTGGAATGATATGTGGAATGAGGTGTGGAATGATGTCCGGAATAATGTGTGGGATGAGGTGTGGAATGATGTTTGGAATGATGTGTGGAATGATGTGTGGAATGATGTGTGGAACGATGTGTGGAAAGATGTGTGGAATGTGGTGTGGAATGATGTTTGGAATGATATATGGAATGAGGTTTAGAATGATGTGTGGAAAGATGTGTGGAATGATATGTAGAATGAGGTGTGGAATGATGTGTGGAATGATGTGTGCAATTATGTGTGCAATGATATGTTTCATGATGTGTGGAATGAAGTGTGAAATTTCGTGAGGGATGAGTTGAGGAATGAGGTGTGAATTGACGTGTGGAATAAGGTGTGAAATGAGGTGTGGAATGATGTGTGGAATGATGTGTGGAATGGTGTGTGGAATGAGCTGTGCAAAGATGTGTGGAATTATATTTGAAAAGATGTGTGGAATGATATGTGGAATGATGTGTGAAATGACGTGTGGAATGAGTTGTGGAATGAGGTGTGAATTGAGGCAGGGAATGACGTGTGAAATGAGGTGTTGAATGATGTGTGGAATGGTGTGTGGAATGATTTGTGGAATGAGGTGTGGAATGATGTGTGTAATGAAATGTGGAATGATGTGTGGAATGATGTGTTGAATGATGTTTGGAATGAGCTTTGGAATTATGTTTGGAATGATGTGTGGAATGATATCTGTAATGATGTGTGGAATGATGTGTGGAATGATGCGTGGAATGAGGTGTGGAATGAGGTGTGGAATGAGGTGTGGAATGAGGTGTGGAATGATGTGTGGAATGATGTGTGTAATGAAGTCTGGAATGAGGTGTGGAATGATGTGTGAAATGATGCATGGAATTATGCGTGGAATGATGTGTGGTTTGGCGTGTGGAATGAGGTTTGGAATGATGTGTGGAATTATGTGTGGAATGACGTGTGGAATGACGTGTGGAATGAGTTGTGGAATGATTTGTGGAATGAGGTGTGGAATGATGTGTGGAATGGTGTGTGGAATAATGTGTGGAATGACGAGTGGAATGAGGTGTGGAATGATGTGTGGAATGATGATTGGAATGATGTGTGGAATGATGTGTGGAAAGATGTTTGGAATAATGTTTTGAATGAGGTGTGGAATGATATCTGGAATGACGTGTGGAATGAGGTGTTGAATGATATCTGGAATGATGTGAGGAATGAGATGTGGCATGAGGTTTGGAATGATGCATGGAATGAGGTGTGGAATGATGTGTGTAATGATGTGTGGAATGAGGTGTGGAATGATTTGTGGCATGATGTGTGGAATGATGTTTGGATTGATGTGTGGAATGATGTGTGGAATGGTGTGTGGAATGATGTGTGAAATGATGTGTGGAATAATGTGTTGAATGAAGTGTGGAATGACGGGTGGAATGATGTGAATGATGTTTTGAATAATGTTTAGAATGAGGTGTGGAATGATATATGGAATGAAGTGTGGAATGATGTGTGGAATGATATGTGGAAAGATGTGATGAATGAGATGTGGAATGATGTGTGGAATGCTGTGTGGAATGAAGTGTGGAATGATTTGTGGCATGATGTTTGGAAGGATGTGTGGAATGAGGTGTGGAATGATGTGTGGAATGGTGTGTGGAATGATGTGTGAAATGATTTGTGGTATAATGTGTGGAATGATGCGTGGAATGATGTGTGGTATGATGTGTGGAATGAGGTTTGGAATGGTGTCTAGAATGATGTGTGGAATGTAGTTTGGAATGAGTTGTGGAATGATGTATGGAGTGATGTGTGGAATGATGTATGGAATGATGTGTGGAATGATGTGAATGATGTTTGGAATGATGTGTGGAATGATGTGTGGAATAATGTGAATGATGTTTGGAATGATGTGTGGAATGAGGTGTGGAATGCTATGTGGAATGATGTGTGGAATAATTTGAGGAATGATATGTTAAATTATATGTGGAATGATATGTGGAATGATGTCTGGAATGATGTGTGAAATGACGTGTGGAATGATGTGTGGAATGTTGTGTGAAATGATGTGTGGAATGATGTGTTGAATGATGCGTGGAATGATGCGTGGAATGATGTGTGGAATGATGTGTGGAATCAGGTTGGCAAGTATTTGTGGAATGATGTGTGGAATGATGTGTGGAATGATGTGTTGAATGATGCGTGGAATGATGCGTGGAATGATGTATGGAATGATGTGTGGAATCAGGTTTGCAAGTATTTGTGGAATGATGCGTGGAATATTGTGTGGAATGATGTGTGGAATGAGGTTTGCAATGATTTGTGGAATTATGTTTGGAATGATGTGTGGAATGATGTATGGAATGAGGTTTGGAATGATGTGTGGAATGATGTGTGGAATTATGTGTGGAATGATGTGTGGAATGAGGTGTGGAATTATTTGTGGCATGATGTGTGGAATGATGTGTGGAATTAGGTGTGGAATGATGTGTGGAATGGTGTGTGGAATGATGTTTGGAATGATGTGTGGAATGATGTGTGGAATGATGTGTGGAATGATGTGTGGAATGATGTGTGGAATGGTGTGTGGAATGAGCTGTGCAAAGATGTGTGGAATTATATTTGAAAAGATGTGTGGAATGATATGTGGAATGATGTGTGAAATGACGTGTGGAATGAGTTGTGGAATGAGGTGTGAATTGAGGCAGGGAATGACGTGTGAAATGAGGTGTTGAATGATGTGTGGAATGGTGTGTGGAATGATTTGTGGAATGAGGTGTGGAATGATGTGTGTAATGAAATGTGGAATGATGTGTGGAATGATGTGTTGAATGATGTTTGGAATGAGCTTTGGAATTATGTTTGGAATGATGTGTGGAATGATATCTGTAATGATGTGTGGAATGATGTGTGGAATGATGCGTGGAATGAGGTGTGGAATGAGGTGTGGAATGAGGTGTGGAATGAGGTGTGGAATGATGTGTGGAATGATGTGTGTAATGAAGTCTGGAATGAGGTGTGGAATGATGTGTGAAATGATGCATGGAATTATGCGTGGAATGATGTGTGGTTTGGCGTGTGGAATGAGGTTTGGAATGATGTGTGGAATTATGTGTGGAATGACGTGTGGAATGACGTGTGGAATGAGTTGTGGAATGATTTGTGGAATGAGGTGTGGAATGATGTGTGGAATGGTGTGTGGAATAATGTGTGGAATGACGAGTGGAATGAGGTGTGGAATGATGTGTGGAATGATGATTGGAATGATGTGTGGAATGATGTGTGGAAAGATGTTTGGAATAATGTTTTGAATGAGGTGTGGAATGATATCTGGAATGACGTGTGGAATGAGGTGTTGAATGATATCTGGAATGATGTGAGGAATGAGATGTGGCATGAGGTTTGGAATGATGCATGGAATGAGGTGTGGAATGATGTGTGTAATGATGTGTGGAATGAGGTGTGGAATGATTTGTGGCATGATGTGTGGAATGATGTTTGGATTGATGTGTGGAATGATGTGTGGAATGGTGTGTGGAATGATGTGTGAAATGATGTGTGGAATAATGTGTTGAATGAAGTGTGGAATGACGGGTGGAATGATGTGAATGATGTTTTGAATAATGTTTAGAATGAGGTGTGGAATGATATATGGAATGAAGTGTGGAATGATGTGTGGAATGATATGTGGAAAGATGTGATGAATGAGATGTGGAATGATGTGTGGAATGCTGTGTGGAATGAAGTGTGGAATGATTTGTGGCATGATGTGTGGAAGGATGTGTGGAATGAGGTGTGGAATGATGTGTGGAATGGTGTGTGGAATGATGTGTGAAATGATTTGTGGTATAATGTGTGGAATGATGCGTGGAATGATGTGTGGTATGATGTGTGGAATGAGGTTTGGAATGGTGTCTGGAATGATGTGTGGAATGTAGTTTGGAATGAGTTGTGGAATGATGTATGGAGTGATGTGTGGAATGATGTATGGAATGATGTGTGGAATGATGTGAATGATGTTTGGAATGATGTGTGGAATGATGTGTGGAATAATGTGAATGATGTTTGGAATGATGTGTGGAATGAGGTGTGGAATGCTATGTGGAATGATGTGTGGAATAATTTGAGGAATGATATGTTAAATTATATGTGGAATGATATGTGGAATGATGTCTGGAATGATGTGTGGAATGACGTGTGGAATGATGTGTGGAATGTTGTGTGAAATGATGTGTGGAATGATGTGTTGAATGATGCGTGGAATGATGCGTGGAATGATGTGTGGAATGATGTGTGGAATCAGGTTGGCAAGTATTTGTGGAATGATGTGTGGAATGATGTGTGGAATGATGTGTTGAATGATGCGTGGAATGATGCGTGGAATGATGTATGGAATGATGTGTGGAATCAGGTTTGCAAGTATTTGTGGAATGATGCGTGGAATATTGTGTGGAATGATGTGTGGAATGAGGTTTGCAATGATTTGTGGAATTATGTTTGGAATGATGTGTGGAATGATGTATGGAATGAGGTTTGGAATGATGTGTGGAATGATGTGTGGAATTATGTGTGGAATGATGTGTGGAATGAGGTGTGGAATTATTTGTGGCATGATGTGTGGAATGATGTGTGGAATTAGGTGTGGAATGATGTGTGGAATGGTGTGTGGAATGATGTTTGGAATGATGTGTGGAATGATGTGTGGAATGATGTGTGGAACGATGTGTGGAAAGATGTGTGGAATGTGGTGTGGAATGATGTTTGGAATGATATATGGAATGAGGTTTAGAATGATGTGTGGAAAGATGTGTGGAATGATATGTAGAATGAGGTGTGGAATGATGTGTGGAATGATGTGTGCAATTATGTGTGCAATGATATGTTTCATGATGTGTGGAATGAAGTGTGAAATTTCGTGAGGGATGAGTTGAGGAATGAGGTGTGAATTGACGTGTGGAATAAGGTGTGAAATGAGGTGTGGAATGATGTGTGGAATGATGTGTGAAATGGTGTGTGGAATGAGCTGTGCAAAGATGTGTGGAATTATATTTGAAAAGATGTGTGGAATGATATGTGGAATGATGTGTGAAATGACGTGTGGAATGAGTTGTGGAATGAGGTGTGAATTGAGGCAGGGAATGACGTGTGAAATGAGGTGTTGAATGATGTGTGGAATGGTGTGTGGAATGATTTGTGGAATGAGGTGTGGAATGATGTGTGTAATGAAATGTGGAATGATGTGTGGAATGATGTGTTGAATGATGTTTGGAATGAGCTTTGGAATTATGTTTGGAATGATGTGTGGAATGATATCTGTAATGATGTGTGGAATGATGTGTGGAATGATGCGTGGAATGAGGTGTGGAATGAGGTGTGGAATGAGGTGTGGAATGAGGTGTGGAATGATGTGTGGAATGATGTGTGTAATGAAGTCTGGAATGAGGTGTGGAATGATGTGTGAAATGATGCATGGAATTATGCGTGGAATGATGTGTGGTTTGGCGTGTGGAATGAGGTTTGGAATGATGTGTGGAATTATGTGTGGAATGACGTGTGGAATGACGTGTGGAATGAGTTGTGGAATGATTTGTGGAATGAGGTGTGGAATGATGTGTGGAATGGTGTGTGGAATAATGTGTGGAATGACGAGTGGAATGAGGTGTGGAATGATGTGTGGAATGATGATTGGAATGATGTGTGGAATGATGTGTGGAAAGATGTTTGGAATAATGTTTTGAATGAGGTGTGGAATGATATCTGGAATGACGTGTGGAATGAGGTGTTGAATGATATCTGGAATGATGTGAGGAATGAGATGTGGCATGAGGTTTGGAATGATGCATGGAATGAGGTGTGGAATGATGTGTGTAATGATGTGTGGAATGAGGTGTGGAATGATTTGTGGCATGATGTGTGGAATGATGTTTGGATTGATGTGTGGAATGATGTGTGGAATGGTGTGTGGAATGATGTGTGAAATGATGTGTGGAATAATGTGTTGAATGAAGTGTGGAATGACGGGTGGAATGATGTGAATGATGTTTTGAATAATGTTTAGAATGAGGTGTGGAATGATATATGGAATGAAGTGTGGAATGATGTGTGGAATGATATGTGGAAAGATGTGATGAATGAGATGTGGAATGATGTGTGGAATGCTGTGTGGAATGAAGTGTGGAATGATTTGTGGCATGATGTGTGGAAGGATGTGTGGAATGAGGTGTGGAATGATGTGTGGAATGGTGTGTGGAATGATGTGTGAAATGATTTGTGGTATAATGTGTGGAATGATGCGTGGAATGATGTGTGGTATGATGTGTGGAATGAGGTTTGGAATGGTGTCTGGAATGATGTGTGGAATGTAGTTTGGAATGAGTTGTGGAATGATGTATGGAGTGATGTGTGGAATGATGTATGGAATGATGTGTGGAATGATGTGAATGATGTTTGGAATGATGTGTGGAATGATGTGTGGAATAATGTGAATGATGTTTGGAATGATGTGTGGAATGAGGTGTGGAATTCTATGTGGAATGATGTGTGGAATAATTTGAGGAATGATATGTTAAATTATATGTGGAATGATATGTGGAATGATGTCTGGAATGATGTGTGGAATGACGTGTGGAATGATGTGTGGAATGTTGTGTGAAATGATGTGTGGAATGATGTGTTGAATGATGCGTGGAATGATGCGTGGAATGATGTGTGGAATGATGTGTGGAATCAGGTTGGCAAGTATTTGTGGAATGATGTGTGGAATGATGTGTGGAATGATGTGTTGAATGATGCGTGGAATGATGCGTGGAATGATGTATGGAATGATGTGTGGAATCAGGTTTGCAAGTATTTGTGGAATGATGCGTGGAATATTGTGTGGAATGATGTGTGGAATGAGGTTTGCAATGATTTGTGGAATTATGTTTGGAATGATGTGTGGAATGATGTATGGAATGAGGTTTGGAATGATGTGCGGAATGAGGTATGGAATGATGTGTGGAATGAGTTTTGGAATAATTTGTGGAAGGAGGTTTGGAATGACGTGTGGAATGACGTTTGGAATGATGTGTGGAATGATGAGTGTAATGGATTCTGGAATGAAGTGTGGAATTATGTGAGGAATGTTGTGTGGAATGAGGTGTGAAATGAGGTGTGGAATGAGGTGTGGAATTAGGTTTAGTATGAGGTATGGAATGAGGTGTGGAATGAGGTGTGGAATGATGTGTGGAATGAGGTGTGGAATGATATGTGGAATGATGTTTGGAATGATGTGTGGAATGATGTGTGGAGTGATGGGTGGAATGATGGGGCCCCAGCTGTTTACATTGTACATTCATGATTTAGACGAGGGGATTAAATGTAGTATCTCCAAATTTGCGGATGACACTAAGTTGGGTGGTCGTGTGAGGTGCGGGGAGGATGTTATGAGGCTGCAGAGCGACTTCGATAGGTTAGGTGAGTGGGCAAATGCATGGCAGATGAAGTATAATTTTGATAAATCTGAGGTTATCCACTTTTGTGGTAAAAACAGAGAGACAGACTATGATCTGAATGGTGATAGTTTAGGAAAAGGGGAGGTGCAACGAGACCTGGGTGTCACAGTACATCAGTCATTGAAGGTACAGCAGGCCGTTAAGAAAGCAAATGGCATGTTGGCCTTAATAGCGAGGAGATTTGAGTGCAGGGGCAGGGAGGTATTGCTACAGTTGTTCAGCGCCTTGGTGAGGCCACACCTGGAGTATTGTGTCCAGTTTTATTTCTCCTCACCTGAGGATGGACCTTCTTGCTATACAGGGAGTGCAGCCCTGGTTCACCAGACTGATTCCCGGGATGGCGGGACTGACCTATCAAGAAAGACTGGATCAACTGGGCTTGTATTCACTAGAGTTCAGAAGAATGGGAGGGGACCTCATATAAACTTTTAAAATTCTGACGGAGATCGACAGGTTAGATGCAGGAAGAATGTTCCCAATGTTGGGGAAGTCCAGAACCAGGGGACATAGTCTCAGGATAAGGAGTAAGTCATTTAGGACCGAGATGAGGAGAAACTTCTTCACCCAGAGAGAGGCGAACCTGTGGAATTCTCTACCACAGAAATTTGTTGAGGCCAATTCACTAAATATATTCAAAAAGGAGTTAGATGAAGTCCTTAATACTAGGGGGATCAAGGGGTATGGCGAGAAAGCAGGAATAGGTACTGAAGTTGCATGTTCAGCCATGAACTCATTGAATGGCGGTGCAGGCTAGAAGGGCCGAATGGCCTAATCCTGCACCTATTTACTATGTTTCTATGTTACCCCCGAAGCTCTCCCACCAACACAAGCTCTCCTACCTCCCCAAGCACTCATACGCTGGCAAGCTCTCCTACACCCCCCCACAAGCTCTCCTACCCCCCAAGCTCTCCACCGCCCATTATCTCCTACACCACATTCTCTCCTTCCCCCCTATTCTCTCCTATATCCAAAGATCTCGCACCACCCCAAGCTCTCCTATCCTACCTAGCTCTGCTAGCCCTCCACGCTCTCCTACACCCACAAACTCTCCTACAATCTAATCAATCCTACCCCGCAAAGCACTGCTACCGACCGACGCACTCCTCCCCTGCCCAACAAGCTCTCCTCCCCAGCCCGCCACAAGCTCTCCTACCCGACAAAAGCTCTCCCACCCACCCAAGCTCTCCTACCCCTCAAGTTCTCCTCCCCCCAATCTTTCCTACTCCTCCCCCCCAGCTTTCGTACACCCACAAGATTTCCAACCCTCCACCCAATCTCTTCTCCCCCTACAAGCTCTGCTACCCTCCATGTTCAGCTATCCCCAAGCTCTGCCCTCCCCAGTTCCCTTCTATCCCCAGCAAGCTCCCTTCGACCACGCCCCATGTTCTCTTCAACCCACCCAAGCACTCTTCTACATCTTCGCCTTAGCTCTATTCACCGCCCCCACCCACCGACCAGCTCTCATAATCCAACACCGCACAGTAATCCCCTACCCCCCGAGCTCTTCAAGCCTTCAGCCCAAGCTCTTCAACCCTCCCGCCCAAACTCTACTATCCCCCCCAAGTTCTCCTATCCCACCAACCTCTTTTATCCCGCCAAGCTCTCATAACCCCACAAGCTCCCTTACTCCATCAAGCTATCCAACCCGCAAAGGCACTCCTCGCCCGCAAGCTCTCCGATTCCCCAAGCTTTCAGACCACTCTCCCGCAAGCACTCCTTCGCACCAATCTTTCCTAATTCCTGAAGCTCTCTAACCCACCCTGAAGCTCTCTCCTACACCCCAGGCTCCTACCATCCCGCCAAGATCTTTTACCCCCCCCCCAATCAGTCCAACACCCCACGCTTTCCTACCCCCATGCTCTCCGACAGCCACAAGCTCTCCTAACCAACAAAGCATTCCTAGCGCCCCCCAAGCTCTGTTACACCGCCCAAGCACTCCTAACCCCTCCAAGCTCTCCCACCACCAACCCCCGCCCCCAAACATTCCTACACGCAAAAGCTCTGCTACATCTGAAAGTTCTCCAATCCTCCCAAGCTCTCCTACCCCTACAACCTCTCCTATCCCCGGAAGCCCTATCCTACCCTCCCAAGCTCTCCTACACCGCTAAGCACTCCTGCCCCCGCAAGCTCTCCTTCTCCCCCAATCTCTGCTAACCCCGTCAAGCTCTCCTAACCATGCCAAACTCTCCTACCCCACCAAGCTCTCCGGCATCCCCCAAGCTGTTCTATTCCACCAAGCTCTGCTCCACCCCAAGCACTCACCCCGCTCACGATCTCTTATAAGCCCTCCAGCGCTCTTCTACCGTCCCCAAGGCTCTTCTACCCCGTCAAAGCAATCGTCTGTACCCCTAAAGCTCTCTTCTACAGACCCTAGCTTTCAACTACAAACCTTAGCTCTTGTACCGTCCCCCCTACCCCCCGCCCGCCCCCACGCTTTCCTTTCCACAGGCGGGAAATTGTTTTGGGGAAATTGATGGAATTGAAGTCTGAAAAACGGGGGCTGATTGGCTGAATCGCACAGTACTTAAGGAGGTGTCGGTCGAAATAGTGGCTCTGGATCAGATCCTATGGACTGAAGGGTAGCTAATGTAACATCACTTTTTAAAAAAGGAGGGAGAGAGAAAACGCATAATTATCGACCGGTTAACCTGACATCAGTAGTGGGGAAAGGGTTGGAATCAATTATTATGGATGAAACAGCTGTGCATTTGGAAAGCAGTGACAGGATCAGTCCAAGTCAGCATGGATTTGTGAAAGGGAAATCACGGTTGACAAATCTTCTGGAATTTTTTGAGGATGTAACTACTAGTTTGGACAAGGGACTACCACTTATCCTGAAACTGTGAACCTTGGTTCTGGACTTCCCCAACCTCGGGAATATTCTTCCTGCATCTAACCTGTACAATCTGGAAATAATTTTATATGTTTCTATGAGGTCCCCTCTCATTCAGTATCCCGCGGATTAAAGCTGCATTCGCCACTTTCTGCCGGCAGCTGATTGGATTGTGTGTGGGCAACAATGTTGCTGCTTGTCCCGGCCTCACTCACATTAGAGCTGGTGTAGGGCGATTAGTTCACGAGTTGTTTCCGGCTTTCATCTGCTGATTTGAAGCGAGTTAACGTTGCAAATTGATAAATTAATCTTTCACAACTCAACTGAAAGCAGCCGGACCGTGCAGCTTTGTAGGGGCTTTCTGCACTGTCAGGGCTGGAAATAAGAGTGGCAAGAGACACTGTTTCGAGTATGCGTGTGTACAGAAACGTACAGAGAAATAATCAAATAGAGCAAGGTTGTGAGACATTTCAGCTTGTAAATATTGAACCACTAATGTGCATTATTCAATTTTTTCTAATATTTAAATGAACACATTTTCGAAATGTTTCCTCCCCGTTTGGGACCTGGGACTTTTAATGAGTTAGGAGAAAGTGATAACCGCTACACTACAGAAACGCTGAGGTTAAAGTTCCGCTTGGAATATACCAGTGATTTAACCTGTACAGCTGGCCGACAATTCAGGAGCTTGTTTCACGAGAATAGAATATTTTGAAGGCTGTGTTGAGTGACAGGAATTCCTCTATTGTTTCCCAGACTTTTCACATGTGAAAATAGAACAGCAAAAGGTCATTTAGCAGCGAGTGGTTAGGTTCTGAAAAGCACAGATTGAAATGGCGGTGGAGGAAGAATTAATCGTCTCTTTCGTAAGTGAGTTCCATAAAAGTCTGAAGAAAAAACAATTGCAGGGCAACTGGTAAAGGGCGGGGCAATGGGAAAATCTGCACCGGCTCGACGGGCCTAAAATCGTATTTCCGTGCTGAAACCATTCCATGATTCTAGAGCGGCAGTCGGGAGAGCAGCTCAATGTAGGGATAGTAAGGTCCATAAAAGGGCGGCAGTCGAGAGAGCAGCTCAACAGGGGGAGAGCGAGGCCCATACAAGGTCTGCAGTCGGGAGAGCAGCTCAACAGCGGGGGAAAATGTTCAGGTTCAAAAGACAAAGAAGATGTAGAAAAAAAACGAGTGTGACATCACAGCCAAGCTGTTAAGTGATTTGATTGTCGATTGGTGATTATTTTTTTCTCTTTTCTTTCTCTTTTTTTTATTAACAGTAAGAAACGTTTGGCGTGTTACCAATTAGGCTAATTTAAGGGTTCAATTATGGCCGGACAGACCAGACCCGTGTTATGCTACTCCTGTGCATTGTGGGACATCAGGGACACTGGAGGTGTCCTTGCCAACTACATGTGCCGGAAGTGTATCCAACTGCAGCTCCAGAAAAAACGCATTGCGGCACTGGAGGCTCAGATGGATTCACAGTGGAGCATCCGCGATGCTGAGGATGTCGGGAATGTCACGTTTAGTGAGCTGGTCACACCGCAGGTAATGTTTACACAGCTGGATAGGGAATGTGTTATCAACAGGCAGAGCAGTGGAAGAAAGATAGCACATGGTTGTCCTGCGGGCATCTCCCTCCAAAACAGATACACCATCTTAGGTACTGTTGGCGGAGATGGCTCATCATGGAAGGCAGTAGAAGCCAAGTCGATGGCACCAGGGGTGGCTCTGCTGCACAGGAGCAGCAAAAAGACTGGGAGAACTATGCTGATAGGGGAATCGATTATAAGGGAAATAGATGGGCTTTTCAGCGGCCGCAAACGAGACTCGAGGATGGTATGTTGCCTCCATGGTGCAAGTGTCAAGGATGACTCAGAGCGGCTGCAGCACGGTCTGGAGGGGGAGGGTGAACAGCCAGCTGTCTTGGTACAATTAGGTCCCAACGGGATGAGGTGCTACAAGCTGACTTTAGGAAGCTAGGAGTTAAATTAAAAATTCGGACTCAAAGGTAATAATCTCAGTATTTGACCAGTGCCAGTCAGAGTATGAATTGCTGGATAACTCAGATAAATACGTTAGTGAGAAATGTTGCAAGGGGAGGGATTGAAATTCCTGGGACATTGGAACCGGATCTGGGGTTGGTGGGATCAGTACAAACCGGACAGTCTGCGCCTGGGGAGGACCGGAACCGATGTCCTCGGCAGAGACTTTGCTAGGGCTGTTGGGGAGGGTTAAAATATAATGGCAGGGGGATGAGAATCTATGCAGGGAGGCAGAGGGAAGTAAAAAGGTGACAGAAGCAAAAGGTAGGAAGGAGACAATCAAGAGTGGAGGCCAGAGAAATCAAGGGCAGAAATCAAAAAGGGCCACATTACAACATGATTCTAAATGGACAAAGTTTTGAAAAAACAAGCCTGAAGGCTCAGACAATGCGGGGAACCTTCCTAATAAGATTGATGAATTGACTGCGCATCAAGCTTTTAACCAATATGAGGTAATTGTGATTACGGAGACATGGCCCCAGGATAACCAAGGCTGGGAACTCAACATCCAGGGGTATTCAATATTCAGGAAAGACAGACAGGAAGGAAAAAGGAAGTTGGGGAGCGTTTCTGGTTAAAGAGGAGATTAACACAATAGAAAGCAAGGATATTAGCGTGGAAAATGTAGAATCTATATGGGTAGAGATGCGAACCACCAAAGATCAGAAAACCTTAGTGGGAGTTGTGTACAGGCCACCAAACAGTAGTACGGAGGTTGGGGATGTCATCAAACACGAAATTAGGGACGCGTGCAAAAAGGTTACAGCAGTTAGCATGGGTGATTTAAATCTACATATTTATTGGGCTAACCAAACTGGTAGCAATAATGTGGAGGAGGCTTCTGGAGTGTACAACGGATGGTTTTCTAGAACAATATGTCGAGGAACAAACTATAGAGACTGGGCCTTGTGTAAAGAGAGAATGCATTAGCAATCGTGTCATTCGGGGCCCCGTGGGGAAGAGTGACCATAATATGGTAGAAACCTTCATTAAGATGGAGAGTGATACCATTAATTTAGAAATTGGTATCTGAACTTAAAGAAAGGAAAATCGACCTTATGAGACGTGAATTGACTAGCGTAGACAGGAGAATGATACTTACTCTTTTGATGGAAGATAGGCAATGGCAGACATTTAAATATCACATGGATTATGTTTAACGATTGTACATCGCTGTGTTGCGTAAGAATAAAAAAGTGAATGGAGCTCAACCGTAGTGAACAAGGGAAATAAGAAAGATTTTAAATTCAAGGAAGAGGCATAACAATTCGCCAGAAAAAATAGCAAACCTGAGGACTGGGTGAAATTGAGAATTAGGCAGAGGAGGACAAAAGGTTTAATTAGGAGGGGTAAAATAGAGTATGATAGTAAGCTTGCAGGGAAAATAAAAACTGACTACAAGCACTTCTATAGATATCTGATGAAAAGGTGTAATGAAGGTCCCTTGCAGTCAGAATCAGGTGAATTCATAATGGGCAACAAGGAAATGGGCTTTCAATTGAAATTTGGTCCTGTTTTCAATATAGAACAAAAGAATAACCTCCCGAAAATACTAGGGGACCGAGGGACTAGCGAGAAGGTGGAACTGAGGGAAATCCATATTAATCAGGAAATGTGTTAGAGAAATTGAAGGGACTGATGGCCGATAAATCCCCAGGGCGTGATAGTCTGCATCCCAGAGTCTTTCACAAAGTGGACTTGAAATAGTACATGCATTGGTGGTCAGTTTCCCACATTGCATGGAATCTGGTTCAGTTCCTATTGCTTCGAGGGTAGCTCAAGAAACCACACTTTTTAAAAACGGCTGGAGGGAGAAAATACACCGGTAAGTCTAAAATCGGTAGTGGGGAAAATTATTGAATCAATTATAAAATATGTAATCGCAGCGCATTTGGAAAGCAGTGACAGGATCGGTCCAAGTCAGTATGAATTTATGAAAGGGAAATCAAGCTCGAAAAATATTATAGAGTTTTTTGAGAATGTAACTAGTGGAGTGGATAAAGGGTAAGCAGTGGATGTGGTGTATTTGGAATGACAAAAGGGTTTCGACATGTTCCCACACAAGTGTTAGTTTGCAAAAGTAAGGCACATGCTATTGGGGTTCATGTATTGACGTGCATAGAGAACAGGTTGGCAAACAGGAAGCAAAGAGTGGGAATAAACGGATCCTTTTCAGAATTGCAGGCAGTGACTAGTGGTGTGCCGTCGCATTCAGTGCTGGGAGCCGAGCTATTTACAATATACTTCAATGATTTAGACGAACGAATTGAATGTAATATCACGAAGATTGCAGATGACACTAAGCTGGCTGTCAGTGCGAGCAGCGAGGTGGACACTCAGAGGCTGCAGTGGGATTTGGACAGGTTAGGTGAATGGACAAATTCATGACAGATGCAATATAATCGAGCTAAATGTGAGGATATCCACTTTGGTTGCAAATACAGGAAGGCAGATTATTATCTGAATGCTGACAGATTAGTAAAAGTGGAGGTGCAACAAGACCTGAGTTTCATGGTACATCAGTCATTGATGGTATGCATGCAGGTACTGCATGAAGTAACAAAGCAAATGGCATGTTCTCCTTTGTAGCGAGGGATTTGAGTAAAGGAGCAGGGAGATCTTACTGCAGTTGTGCAGGGCCTTGATTATACCACACCTTCAATATTGTTTGCAGTTTTGGTCTCCTAATCTGAGGAAGGACATTCTTGCTATTGAGAGAGTGCAGTGAAGGATCACCAGACTGAATCACCGAATGGCAGGACTTACATATGAGAATAGACTGGATCAGCAAATATTATACTCACTGGAATTTAGAAGAATGAGAGTGGAGCACAGACAAACTTATAAAATTCTGATGGCACTTGACAGGTTAGATGCAGGAAGAATTTTCCTGATTTTGGGGAAGTACAGAACAAGGGATAACAACTAAGGATAAGGGGGAAGCCATAAAAGACCGAGATGAGGAGAAAGATTTTCACCCAGAGAGTTGTAAGCCAGTGTAATTCTCGCCCACAGAAAGCTGTTCAGTCCAGTTCGTTGGACATTTGCAAATGCGAGTTCGATGTTGCCCTTCCGGCTAAAGGAATTAGGTGAAATGGAGAGATTGCAGGGTTGGGGTACACAGGATGCATGTTGAATCATTACCATATTGAATGGCGTTGCAGACTCAAAGGGTCAAATGGCCTGCTCCTGCACCTTTTTTCTATGCTTCTTTGTTTCTATGTCTTTGGCCAGGAATTCTCTGGTGTTGCTGGGGATGTTGCATTTTATCAAAGTGGCTCTGAGGGTGTCCTTGAAACGTTTCGTCTGCCCACCCGGAGCTCGCTTGCCGTGTAGGAGTTCCGAGTACAGCGCTTGATTTGGGAGTCATGTGTCAGGCATGTAGACAATGTGATACGCCAAACAGAACTGGTCGAGTGTGGTCAGTTATTCGAAGCTGGGGATGTTGGCATGATCGAGAACACTGACCGGGTGCGTGTATCCTCCCAGGGTATTTGCAGCATCTTCCGAATACATTGCTGTTTGCATTTCTCAAGCAATTTTAGATGTTTGCTGTATGTGGGCCACGACTCTTTGTCATACAGTAGACAATATGCTTGGTGAACTTCCATCTTACGCTGTCCAAACTGTGCTATTCCGGCTCCATTGATCCTGAAATCTACCATAATTATAGGAAGAGAGAATCATAGAGGTTATTTGCCCTCCTAATCAGAATTTTCTCAGTCTAATGGATTTTAAACCACATCGGACCTTCATCACAGCTGAACACCTGTCGATAGAGAATGATTCTACCCTTAACCTTGTCGTAATGTTACAGTTACTGCCAGGATATGCTAGATTCAGAATATATTCTTGTATATTAATTATTTTGGAGCAGAGGGACAGATGGGATGTGCTGTTCCATCAGCAAGTTGACATCCACTTCGCAGAGGATTCCCGAAGCAAATTTCGTGAAATTTCGTGGTTGGTTCCTTCCGATTGCGAGCCCTGATTTCCGGCTGCTTGCCACTCGAACTGTCATGCACATTTGGGAACTAATGAATCAAGGGATGTGGGGATAAGGCGGGAAAGAGGTGCAGATGATCAGCGATGGTATTCTGTGGATGTGTAAGATCGATGGGCCGCATGATCTACTCCGGCTGCTATTTTTTATGTACTGGTGATCATATGATGGATCAATGTAGAACAATATGGATACCATCTGCAGTAAAGTAGCGCAGGAAGTCACTGTAATGACGCATGTTCAGGTATCATGCCCCAATATCATCCAGATTATTTTCTAGGCAGTAATAATTTCAAGGTTGTAATACTGAATGTGACATTTGACTATACTCATGGCAGAGGCGAAATATTAATAACTTAACTGGAATATTGCAGGAACGGATAAAATATATTCTACTGTTCTTGGTTTCGCGGCACACTGAGCAGAAATCGGTACAATCTTTAAATGAATGAGCAGGCATGAACATGGTCAATACAATTACATAAAAAATGTAACTGAAGCTGCTCATTATTTTTGAATCTGGCAAGTATGAATACAGATTAAAGTCTCATTCCCGAGAGATGTCTGATTAGGGTAATGTTGTGGATTTGAGATGTTTGTGTTTCATCCGCCACGTTATTTACATCAGAGTCAAAGCTGCTGATGTAATGTGTTTGTTCTCGTAACTCGAACTAATTGCCATGATCCAGCGAGTATAACCGTGTCTGTGGAGGCATATCCTCGTATATATCAGGGCCCATTGCAAAGTATAAGCTTAGAATGCCTGCCGGAGCTGTGGGTCCCACTCTGAAAGAAGTCACTGCTTCTCACATACATGGGATATCCTGTCATCCTTCAGATATAAAATATTTACTGTCTTTTTCTTGCAGCCGTTGGATTTCCTGGTAAATCATTACCACAAATTTAAGAGTGTAAATCGATGTTAACTGCGACTTGAACCTGACACAAATTTCTACTCCTACCAGATATAAAAAGCCGCCTGTTTTGTTCTATTGTTTGGTTAAATGATTACTTTAAGTGTCGGATCTTTACTTCTTGGATGAGTAGTTATAACTGTAATAAGCTTCCTATATCCAAACCAGATATTTTTGCTGGAATATTTTCTGTATGGGATGCATTGGAATCAAGTGTATGGGTTAAGAGCAGGTATATTTTCATCACAGGATCCTTACAGTTTGCAGAACTAAGATTCCTGGAATATTATTTCATTAATGTGTTTCAATGATTAATATTAAGAGAGCTCACGTGCTCAGTGTTAAGAGGAGGCAGCGAAATGTACTCTCTCCGAAACAATGTTTAAGTACACTGAGATTTCAATGTAGTTATTACTTATCACTTTTTGGAAATATTATTTCACTGTGTCTGTATCTGGCGCCACCTCAGTGTTCTGGCGAATGAACTAAATTTGCTGCTGAGTCTTTCTCATCTCCTTCTCTGGTTCGGTGTGAGTGAATTATCTGACTGTCACTGGACTTCATTGTAAAATGTAATGTTTATGGTTATGGTGTATCAGTTTGCACTGTATCTGTTGGAAACAGGAGTCATTGTATCAAATTGGAGATTATACATAGCAGCGTTGATGTTGGTGCTACGTTAATTGCAAAATTGCACCATCTCATGCTTTATGTATAATTAAGTGTAAGGAACTTCAATCATCGTGAGGTTTTACTGGAAGAGACATTAGATGCTCTTTACTCCATGCATTGTAGATGAAGTGAACAGGGTAGTGGAACAGTTTGGAGATATAAATGATGTCTGGAAGGAATACAACCTTCCACACAGATTAACACTGAGAATAGGATAGTTTGAACACTGGTTGGTGAATTCTAGCAGCTCAGGATATTGAAATGAAATCGGATGTGAAAAGGGACATTTCGAGTAAAGAGAGTATAAAAATGATATAGAGAAGAGTGGCAACATCTGAGGGAAGCAAAATGTTACAATGTTAATAAATTAGCATGAACAGCTTCTTAAACCAATACAGTATGAAGGGAAAATGCAACTTAAAGATGTTTTTGTGAGTTGCTTGATTGCTTGAGCCTTTTATTGTTGAACAACCTTCTCATGTTTATTTACCTATCATTTTCTCTGTCCTTTTTGTTCAATCTTAGATTTTATTACTCTATATGTTACAACTAAGCACAATTAATTAATTTAAAATTAAGTCATGAGTATCTTAGGATCATAGGAACAGTAATAGGCAAATTAGCCCCTCGAGCCTGTTCCGTCATTCAAGACATATTGGTAAATCTGCTATCGGAAGGCGTCTACCCGGCTTTGGCCCATAACCATTAATGCCTTTGGTTCACCGATATTTTTCTAACTTAGAATGAAAATTAGCAATTGACCGAGTACCAATTGCTGTTGGCAGAAGATAATTGCAAAGGTCGTCAATCCTTCCTGTGTAGAAGTGTTTCCTAATCTCACTCATTAAATTTTTGGCTCTAAGTTATAGACGACGACCCGTGGCTGCACTCCCCAACAGGTGGAAATATTTTTTCTCTCTCTACCCTATCTGTTTACCTTCATATCTGGAAAACGTTGATAAAATTATGCCTTTAACATCGAAATATCACGGAATACAATCACAATTTGTGTAAGCTGTATTCGGAATGTAAAAACAGGGGTCCAATTATCAATCTGGTAACGCTATGCTGCACTCCCTCCAGGATTAATCGATCCTTCCTCGGGTGTGCTGACCAGAACTGCTTAAGTACGGCAGCTGTGCTCTTGCCAATAGCTGCAGATTATCTTCTAATCCTTGAATTCCAGTCCGCTAGATCTAAAGACCATTAGGCTTGTTGATTATTTCCTGTAACTGTTCGTGACATTTTAATGAATTATGAGAGGCTGTGAAATTGCGTGGGAGCAGCAGCGGGACCTGATGCAGGGTGGTGCACATAAAAGTAGCGCAGAAAGTGCAGGCTCGACAGAGATAGTGGAACTGCATAGCAGCAGCAGTGGAAGCTCACGCAGTGTGGAGCACAATAAGTAGCGTGGCAAGCGCAGGTTCCACAGAGGCAGTGGACCTTGTGTGCGAGTAGCACGGCGAGCTGAAACAAGGTTCAATAGGACCCATTCGAAAGGAACGTCAGAGATTCAAAGTGACGTTGGCATAAGGGAACGAGCTGATTGAAGATTGTGGGAGAGTGCTCTATTTTTCCTTTAAATTATTTTTCGTCTTTAAATAAAAGTTTATTTTTAGTCTTTTACTAAAGGGTGAGGCTTAGTCTTTTCAATAAATGTTCGCTCTTAGTCTGTAAAATTAAGGGATAGCAGGAATGGCATGGCCGCGCAATCTAGCGGAGTGCACATCCTGTGATTAGTGGAAAGTAATGGACGCTTCGTGCAGCATGTATGACTACAGTTGTCGTAAGTGTACCCAGCTGCAACAAATCGAGTGATGGATTACCGAGCATGAGTGGCGGCAGGAATCACGTTGTGGATCCACGAGTGTGAGACCGAAGTTCATAGAATTGTTAAAGACGTGGTCACGCCGAAGCCTCAGAGAGAGTGGACAGAGAGCAAGTGGTCACCAACACAAAATAGAAGACGAGGCAGACAGTGCAGGAGGCCCTGGAGGGCATTATGCTCACCAACCGGTATTCAACCCTGAGTACTGGTGGATGCGATTGTTCATCTGATCAGTGCAGTCAGAGCCAAGTCCACGGCAGCAAGGCCGGCTCAGCTACACAGGAGGAGATGAAATAGTGTAAGGGTTGTAGGGGATGCAATAGTGAAGGGAGCAGACAGACGTTTCAGTAGACGCAGAATTGACTCCAGGATGTATGTTGCCTCCAAATGCCAAGATCAAGGCGATCAACGAAAGGTGGCTTGGCATTTTTGGGGGAGAGCGTGAACAGCCAGAGGTCTTGCTGCATATTTTTACTCGAGACATAGGTAGAAATAGGGATGAGATCCTGGAGGCAGATTTTAGGGAGCTTGCAGAGAGATAAAAAGCAGCACCTCGAGGGTAGTAATCTCCAGATTACTTCCGATGCCATGTGCTAATGTGTAAAGAAATAGAAGGATAGAGGAGATGAATGCGTGTCTGGACCGTTGGTGCTGGAGGGAGGGCTTTGGTTTCCTGAGGCATTGGGACTATTTCTGCGGAAGCAGGACCTGCAAAAATCGGACGGATT
Source organism: Pristiophorus japonicus (assembly GCF_044704955.1). NCBI lineage: Eukaryota > Metazoa > Chordata > Chondrichthyes > Pristiophoridae > Pristiophorus > Pristiophorus japonicus. Next base: position 7,343,666 of record NC_092005.1, on the reverse strand, counting down.
CCCCCTCAACAGAGCTGGGACCAATATCCACGCCGGGAGCTTGCTAATGCTACTGGACAGGGTTTATACTAGCTTGGCAGTGGGATGAGAAACCGAGAATGGAGTCAGTGGAGAGGGAGGAAAAACTTCAATTGGAAAACAAAAACGTAGAAGGTAAATTAGAGGACAGAGAAAACAAAAGTGAGATTTCAGTCAACAAGGATGTCTGCCTGTATCAAATGGTATATACTTCAAAGGAAGGAGTATAGCGAATAATGCAGATGAGCTGAGAGCACAGGAAGACAGGATGTACGATATCATAGCTAGTACAGAGACATGGCTCAAATAGTGGCCGGTATGACAGGTCCACATTCCTGGTTACAGGAATTTGAGACGGGATAGAGAGGGAAGAAAAATAGAAGGCGGTTCGTGGTACAGATTAATTAAACTACTACGTCTATGAGGAGGGATGATATGTTGGAGGGAACATCCAATGAGGGATGTGGGTCGAACTGAAAAACAAAACATGGACAATCGCACTGCTGTGAGCATATTCTACACGCTGCAAACAGTGAGTGGGAGATCGAAGAGCAAATATGTAGGCAGATTTCTGAGAAGTGTAAAATCTATAGGGCTGTAATAGTAGCGGATTACAACTATCCTAATATTAACAGGCATAAAATTTGTGTGAAGTTCATAGAGCGTGCTGAATTCCTAAAATGCTTTCTGGAGATCATTTGTAGCCTGCACGGAGAGAAATCAACTCGGGAGGGGGATGTTCGGGATTGAGTTATAGGGAATGAAGCTCAGCATGAGGAATGGGTATCAATGGGAGAGCATTCAGGCGCCAGTGACCATAATTCTCTTAGATTTAATGTAGTTATGGAAAAGGACAATGATAAACCAGGAAGGAAAATTCAAATTCGGGAACAGCCACATTTGCTAAGCTGAGAGTTGATTTGGCCACAATGGATTGGAAACAGCGACTTGAAGGCAAATGCATGCCTGAGCAGTGGGAGGCCTTCATGGAGGAGATCTGGAGGTATCAAACACCTTTGTGTCGTTAAAGATAATGGTTGGGACGAACAAATCCGATGTCGCCTGGATACCCAGGGCATATGAGGTAGAATCAAGAAAAAATGGAGACTTATGATTGATTCCAGGGTCGAAATCTGCAGAATTTCTGGAGGAGCACAGAAACATAGAAACATAGAAAATAGGTGCAGGAATAGGCCATTCGTCCCTTCGAGCCTGCACAACCATCCAATATGATCATGGTTGACCATTTTTGCCATTTTAGTACCCCATTCCTGCTTTTTCTCCACACCCCTTGATCCGTTTAGCCGTAAAGGCCACATCTAACACCATTTTGTATATATCTAGCGAATTGGCCTCAACAACTTTCAGTGGTTCAGAATTCCACAGGTTCACAATTCTCTGAGTGAAGAAGTTTCTACTCGTCTCGGTTCTAAATGGCTTAACACTTACCCTTAGACTGTGACCCGTGGTTCTGCATTTGCCCAAAATCGGGAACATTCTTCCTGCAACTAAACTGCCCAATCAGATCAGAATTTTATATATTACTATGAGATCCCAACTCATTCTTCAAATTACTGTGATTATAAGCCTAGTCGATCCAGTCTTTCCTCATATAGCAGTCCTGCCATCCGGGGAAACAGTCTGGCGAACTTTCGCTGCACTCCCGCAATAGCAAGAATGTCCTTCTTCAGATTAGGAGATCGAAACTGTACACAGCATTCAAAGTGTGGCCTCACCAAGGCCCTGTACAACTGCAGTGAGACCTCCCTGCTCCTATACTCAAATCCACGCGCTATGAAGATTAACATGCCATTCGCCTTCTTCACCACCTACTGTACCTGCATGCCAACTTTCAATGACTGATGTACCATGACACCCAGGTCTCGTTGCACCTCCCCTTTACATAATCCTTTACCATTCAAACAAAATTCTCTCTTCCTGTTTTTGCCACCAAAGTGGGAAACCTCACATTGATTTTCGTTATACCACATCTGCCATGTATTTGCCCACTCACCTAACTTGTCGAAGTCACTATAGCCTCTTATCATCCGCCTCACAGCACACACTGCCACCCAGCTTAGTGTCATCTGGAAACTTAGAGATATTACATGCAATTCATTCGTCTAAATCATTAATGTATATTTTAAAAAGCTTTGGTCCCAGCATTGAACCTTGCAGTACCCGACTAGCCACAGCCTGCCATTCTGAAAAGGAGCCGTTTATTCATAATCTTTGCGTCCTGTCTGCCAACCAATTCTTTATCCACGTCAAGACATTACTCCCAATACCATGTGCTTTATTTCGCACACTAATCTCTTGTGTGGGACCTTATTCACAGTCCAAATACACAGCATCCACTGCTTCTCCTTTGGCCACTGTAACTTTTAAATCCTCAAAAAATTCTCCAAGATTTTTAATGCGTCATTTCCCTTTCATAAATGCATGCTGTCTTGGACCGATCCTGTCACTGCCTTTCAAATGCGCTGCATTACATCTTGAATAATTCATTCCAAAATGTTTCCCACTACCAATGTCAAGCTTACTGGTCTATAAATCGCTGTTTTCTCTCTCCCTTCTTTTTAATAAGGTGGGCTTACATGAGCTACCATCCAATGCATAGGAACTGATCCAGAGACTATAGAACCAAAGCATTTGTTCAATTGGTCTGACATTTCGTTTGTCGCCATTATTAATTCACCTGATTCTGCAAAACAGTGACCTACATTTGTCTTCACTAATTATTTTCTCTTAACAGAAGTTTTTGTAGTCAGTTTTCTGTTCTCTCCAAATTTAATCCTTTGTCCTCCTCTGCTGAATTCTAAAGGTCTACCAGTCCTCAGGTTTGCTGTTTTTCTGGCCAATTTATATGCCTCTTCCTTGGATTTAATACTATCTGTAATGTCCCTTGTTTGCCACGGTTGAACCACCTTCCACATTGTATCTGTACGCCAGACAGGGCTGTACAATTTTTGAAGTTCATTCTTGTGTTGTTTAAATGTCTGCCATTGCTTATCCTACGTCAACACTTTAAGTAACATTAGCCAGTCTATCCTACCAATTCACATCTCATACCATCGAAGTTACCTTTCTTTAAGTTCAGCACTCTAGTCTCTGAATTAACTGTGTCACTCTCCATCTTAATGATGAGATCTACCATATTATGGTCACTCTTCCCCAAATGGCTGCGCACAACAAAATTGCTAATGAATCATCTCTCATCACACAACACACAGTCTAGGATGGCCAGCTCCCTAGTTGTTTCCTCGATGTATTGTTCTCGAAAACCATCTCTTATACACCCCAGCCTATCTTCCTCCAACGTATTGCTAACAGTTTGGTTTGCCCAATCTATATGCAGATTAAAGTCACCCAAGATAACTACTGTACCGTTATTGCACGCATCCCTAATTTCCTGTTGATTCCATCCCCAATCTCACTACTACTGGTTTGTATCCTGTACACAAATCCCACGAGCGTTTTCTGCTCTGAGGTTTTCCGTAGCTGTAACCATACAGATTCAACATTATCAAAGCTAATTTACTTCCTTACCATTGCATCAGTCACCTTTTTAACCAGCAACGCTACCCCACCTCCTTTTCCTTTCTGTCTATCCTTGCTGAATATTGAATACCCCTTGATTTTGAGTTCGCCGCCTTGGTCACGCTGGAGCCATATCTTCATAATCCAAAATACATCATGTCCATTAACAGCTATCTGTGCAGTTATTTCATTAATCGTATTACGAATGCTCCTCGCATTGAGACACAGAGCCTTCAGGCTTGTATCTTTAACAATCTTTGTCCTTTTAAAATTGTGTTGTTATGTGGCACTTTTTGATTTTGCCAGTGATTTCTCTGCCCTGCACTTTTCCTTATCTCCTTTCTACCTTTACTTATGCCACTATTTTACTTCCCTCTGTCTCCCTGCATAGATTCCCACCCTCCTGCATATAAGTTTAAACCCTACCGACCAGCACAACAAACACACCACCTTGGACACTGGTTCTGCTCCTGCCCAGATGCAGAACGTCCGGTTTGTACTGGTCCCACCTTCCCCCAAAACGGTTCCAATGGCCCAGGAATTTGAATCCTCCCTCTTGCACCATTCCTCAAGCCACGTATTCGTTGCAACTATCCTGCTATTTCGAGTCTGATTAAACCGTGGCACTGTAGTAATCCTGAGAACAATCTTTGAGGATCTACATTTTAATTTAATCCCCTGGGCTTCCTAAATTCAGCTTATCGGACCTCATTCAGGTTTTTACCTATATCGTTGGTACCTATATGTCCCACGACAACTGGCTGTTCACCCTACCCCTACAGAATGCTGTGCAGCTGCTCCGAGACCTCCTTAACACTTGCACAAGGGAGGCAACATACCATCCTGCTGTCTAGATTGCCTTCGTAGAGCCTATCGCTTCCTCCTAAAATATAATTCCCAACCGCTAAAGCTCTCCCACTCTTTTTCCTGCCCTCTTCTGCAGCACAGCCATCCATGGTGCCATGAATTTAGCTGCTGCTGCCTTCCGCTGATGGGTCATCTCCCCCAACATTACCCAAAACGGTATATCTATTATGGAGGGGATGACCGTAGGGGACCCCTGGACTACCTTCCTTCCACTGCTCTGCGTGATGGTCACCCATTCCCTATCTGCCTATGTAACCTTTACCTGCGGTGTGACCAACGCACTAAACGTGCTATTCACGACATCCTCAGCATTGAGGAAGCTCCAAAGTGAGTCAATGCGGAACTCCCGTGCCACAATGCAGTCTGTCAGGAGCTGCCGCATGGAAACACTTCCTGCACACATAGTAGTCAGGGACATTGGAAGCGTCCCTGCTTTCCTGCATTGCACATGAGAAGCACGACACGTGTCTGGGCTCTCTTCCCATGATGTAATCCTTAAATTAACATAATTTGACAAAATTGCAAAAATGTTACCTCCAAGTATGAAAAGAAAACGAAAATGTTTTAATACTCACCAATCCACCAGCCAATCACTTACCCTCTTGGTTGTGACGTCAAACTTCGATTTCTTATTTCTTCTTTGTTTACTTTTGTCCCTGCACAAGCTCCTGTTCCCGAACTGCCGCTCCCGAACTGCTGCTGGCCTTTTAAAATCCTCAATCCTCGAACTCCCGCTACACCCGACTGCTGCTCCATCTACCCAAGCTTCAGGCCTTTTGTAGGCCACGATTCTCGACCTCACGCTGCTCCAGATTACTGCGTGTAGTGGTGAAATTAAAAAGGATATTAGCTCAGTAAAGGAAGAGCATGGAAACTTCTAGGCAAGTAAAATCAAGGAAAAGTCAAAGATTATTTATAAATATATTAAGAGCAGAATTACAACTAAGAAAATTGGGTAAATTAGAGAACATGAAGGTGATCTGTGTTTGGAGACGGAAGATGTGGGTGTGGTTTTTCTTGAAAGCTTTGCGTCTCTTTTCACAAAGAAGCGGGGCGATGCAGACACTGCTATCGGCGGGGGCGGGGTGGGCGGGGTGAGACGTTTGAAAAAATAGATTAATAAAAATTGTGAGAGAAAAGGTATTAACTTGTTGAGCACAAATGCATATGGATAATTCCCTTGACCCGGATGTAATGTATCCCAAGCAATTAAGTGAAGCAAGAGAGGAAAGAGCATCGGCTTTGACCATGATTTTCCTGTTCTCTCGGCTATGGTTTCAGAGGACTGGAGGACTGCTAATGTGGTACCAATATTTAAGAAGCGAACAAGAGAAACGCTGAGTATTTGGAGGCCAGTCAGCCTAAACACTGCGGTGAGAACCGTATTTGAAATAATTCTGAAGGACAGGTTAAATCATAATTGATAGAGGCATGGATTAATCAAGGACAATCAGCATGGATTTGTTAAGTGAAGCTCATGTCTGACGAATCTGATTGAATATTTTGAGGATTTAACAAGCAGCGTCGATGATGGCAGTGACTTTGACATATTGTATATGGATTTCACCAAGGCTTTTGATAAGGCTCCACATAGCAGAGTGATCTCGAAGGTATAAGCCTATGGGAACCAGTGCGAAGTGACAAGTTGGATCCAAAATGACTCAAAGGCAGGAATCAATAATGGTTGATGTGTGTTTTTGTGACTGGAAAACTGATTCCAGTGGGATTCCACAGGGCTCAGTACTAGGTCCCTTGATTTTTATGCAATACATCAATGATCTAGACCTGAATATAGGGGATATGATTAAGAAGTGTGCAGATGGCACGAACTTCGGCTGTGTGTTCGACAATGAACAAGAAAGCTATAGACTGCAGGAAGATATCAGTCAACTAGTGAGGGTGAAAAATTGGCAGATAGAGTATAATGTTGGAACATGTGAGGTCATACACTATGGCAAAAAAAAATCAGAGTGCAAGTAATTTTTAAAATGGAGAAAGATTGGAAATTGGCGCAGTACAGTGGAACCAGGGGGTACTTGTACATGAAACACAAAACGATAGTATGCTGGTACAGCAATTGATCAGGTAGGCAAATGGTATCTTGGCCTTTAATGCAAAGGGGCTGGAGTATAAAAGCAGGGGAATTAATAAAGCTACATAAAATATTTGTGAGGTCACACCTGGAATGCTGCGTGCAGTTTTAATTTCCATAATTATGAAAGGACATACTTGCTTTGGAGGCAGTTCTGTGAAGGTTCACTAGGTTGATTCCGTGGATGACGGGGTTGAATTATGAGGAAAGTTTGACTAGGTTGGGTCTCTACTCATTGGAATTCAGACGAATGTGAGGTGATCTTATCGAAACGTAAATGATTATGAGGGGGCTGGACAAGGTGGATGCAGAGAGTATTTGGAATATTTGGCCTCCCAATACTCAGCGTTTCCCTTGTTCGCTTCTTAAATATTGGTACCACATTAGCAGTCCTCCAGTCGTCTGAAACCATAGCCGAGAGAACAGGAAAACATGGTCAAAGCCTCTGCTGCTTTCCTCCAACTGATGGGGGAGACTAGCACTAGAGGGCACTATCTTTGCATAAGGGGCCGCACATTTAAATCAGAGATGAGGAGAAATTTCATCTCTCAGAAGACTGGAAATCAGTGGAATTCGCTGCGTCGGAGAGCTGTGGAAGCGGTGACATTGAATACATTTAAAAGAGAAATAGACAGCTTCTTAAAAAAACAAGAGGAGAAGTGGTTATGGGGAGTGGGCTGGCTAGTGGTGCTGAGTTCATGATCAGGCAAGCCAAGAACTTATTGATTGGAGGAGCAGGCTCGAAGGGCCGTATGGCCGAATCCTGTTCCTATTTCTTCTTTTCTTATGTTCTTATAACAGTGGCAAATGGAAGGTAGTCTGGAGATGTGTGTATTAATGCATTTGTGGAGAGCTAACAAGTAACACAATACACCTTAAAATGTAGGAAACTGAGAAGTGTTGAGGAACAAAGGGATCTTGAAGTGCAGGTACACAGATCTCTGAAGGTATCAGGCCATGTAGTAATGTGGTTAGGAAGGTAAACGGAATGCTTGGATTGATTAGCCGAGGCGTAGAATAAAAGAGCAGGGGGTTATCCTTGAACTGTCTAAAGCAATGGTTGGTCACAGATGGAGTACTGCCCATAGTTCTGGTCACCGCAATACAGGCAATATGTGATTGCTCTGGAAAGAGGCACAGAGCAGATTTACGAGGATGTTGCCGGGAGTGGAGAATCTTAGTTATCTGGAGAGACTGGATAGATTGGATTTGTTTTCCTTGGAACAGATGAGGCTGTGGATGCTTCATGGAGCTATATAAAATTATGAGGGGGCTGGATATATTGGATAAAAATGACCTATTTCCCTGAGCAGTTTGTTCAACAAGCAGGGATAATACATTTTAAGTCATTGTTAGAAGATTTAGAGAGGATTTCAGGGGAAATTTCTTCACCCAGAGGGCTGTGTTGGTTTATGCCTCAGTTCCTGAAACGGCGTTAGAGGCAGAAACATTCAACACGTTAAAGATGCATTTGGAGCGCTGCAAACTGCAGGGCTTTGCACTCAGAGACGGAAACTGGGAATAGGCTGGATCGCCTCTTGTTGGCTGGCACGGACACGATGGGCCAGAGTGGCCTCCTTCCATGCTGTAAATATTGAAGATGCTTTCATTCTATGTACGTGGAGCCTGAACACTATTATTAACTTCATTGTTTTTAGCGTTTCATTATTTAGAAAGTAGGCTATGCCCAAATTTCAATTCCAAAATAAACGACCTTACAGTTGCCAACATTGAAACCTATTTGCAACAGTTTTGCTGACACACTTAATCAATCAATGCATTTTTGTAATTGTATGCACTGACCACTATTCCATCAATCTTTGTGTCCGCGGCAAATATTGATGTTTTTCTTTCTATCACATAATTTACTTCGCTAATCAATAGGGAATAGTTCAGGACCCAACTGAGATCCTGCAGATCACCATTAGTCACCTCCTGCCATTTGGAAAATCTTCCCATTGTCCCCGTCTCCGTCTGCTCGGCCAATTTCCTAACCAATCAATAATTTGCCTTCATTTCCATGGGATTCAATCTTAGTTAACATTCAATTATAACGGACATAATCAAGTGACTGCTGGAAGTTCACATAAATAACATCCATTGACATTCCCTTATCCACTACCTAACACACCTCTTTAAAAAATTCATTAAGCTTTGTCAGGCTTGATCTATATTTTTCAAATGCACGCTGGATCTCTCTGATCAGCTCAAATTGTTCAATGTGTTCAGCCTTATTTCTGAGCAATTTCCCGATACGAAGTGTTTCAAACATTTCCTGGTTTCACTTGCTGAACATTGCAAAATAACGGAGAGACCTGCGCATTTTTTACAACAAAATAAACATTTGTTCATTGAGAGAATTGACAAAGGTTACAGTTAGAGCATTTTCAATGTGCTCACTTAATGTATTTAAATCACTTGGAAAGAAACCATCTGTTCCTGCAGATCTGTTGCTCCATAGTGCCACTAGTTTCTACATTACAGCTATTTTGCTCTGTTAATTAGATTGAGTCCTTAGTTCAATACAGGATTGCTTGTGACTTCCGACATGCTATCCTCTTCCTCTACTGCAAATGCTGAAGCAAAGTCGTTATTCAACATGTCGGCCATCTTAAATGCTGATTGACATAACACCATTATCAATTTTCGAAATGCCAACATTGCTCACGAGCAGCCTCTTTTGCCCATTATCATTGTTGTAATAACGTATTTGTTTAAATTGGTAAATAGTGAGTAAACACTATAGGTAGTGTTATTTTATCTGGCTGAAAGTGAACATACTTTTCTTACTTTAATAATTTAAACTTTTATATTAAAACTGAAAGTCAGTGGCAGTTAACATTTAACAGACAATCACCTGTAATTAGGCTCCGGTTAGGGAGTTAGTTGTTGTGCAAGCTGATGACAGACAAGTTGTAACTCGCATCGTTTTTGCAAGTAAATATTGAAGTGATATCTGCCAGACACTGAGCTACGTGCGCAGAGCAATACACATTTTCGAAACGGTGTGGCATGCTCCACAATATGGTAGCATAAATTTGGTTAGGCAGGAAATTCGGTGCAACAAAACCAACATTTATATATATCATTATCATCATAGGCAGTCCTTCGGAATCGAGGAATACTTGCTTACGCTCCTGAGGTGAGTTATTTGGTGGTTGAACCGTCCAATATGAGAGTCACAGACTCTGTCGCAGGTGGGATCTTCACTCGTCGAGGGAAGCGGTGGGTGGCATTGGTTTGCCTCACGCTTCTTCCACTGCCTGCGGTTGACGTCTGCACGCTTTCGGCGGTGAGATTCGAAGAGCTCAACGTCCTCGTGGATGCATTTTCTCCACCTAGGGTCGTCTTCTCCCATGTGTCAGTGGTGAAGTCGTACTTTACCAGGGAGGAATCGAGCGTGTGCGTCTAACGGGTCTGCTGCCCACCTTTAGTTCATTTACCATGAAGGAACTCCATATAGAGTATTTGCTTGGGGCGTCTCGTGGCTGGCATGCGACCTATGTGGCCTGGAGCGAAGCTGATCGAGTGTGGCCAGTGCTTCAATCCTGGGGATGTTAGCCTGGACGAGGATACTGATGTTGTTAGCCTGGACAGTTGTCAAGACGAAATATATATATATATAGTGCCTTTAAAATAGGAAAACATTCCAAGGCGCTTCACACCATTGCTGTAAAAAACATTTCAAAGCTGAACCATCTAACGAGAAATTAGTTCAGCTGACCAAGACATAGCAGGGGAGGTATGTTTGGATGAGTGGTTTAAAGGAGGAAAGAGAGATTGAGAGGCAGTGAGGTTTGGGAGGCACACCAGTATTCAGGGCCATGCCTGCTGATGGCTAGGCCATCAATAGTTGAGCAATTAAAATTAGGAAGCTCAAGAGGCCAGAATTAGAGGAGCTCAAATAGCTCGGTAGGGGCAGCGGTGATGTGGGACTGCAGCAGATTACAGAAATAGGGAGGGGCAATGCGATGGAAGGATTAGAAAAAAAAATGAGAATATTAAAATTGAGGCGTTGCTTGATCGTGGGGCAATGTATTTCAGCGAGAACACTGGTGATGAATGAACCGAACGGTGCGAGAGAGAACACGGGCAGCAGACTTCTGGATGACCTCAAGCTTATGTAGGGTAGGACGTGGGAGGTCAACCAAGAGTGCTTTGGAGCAGTCAAGTCCAGAAGTTAAAAAACACATGGATGAGGGTATCACTAGCAGATGAGCTGAGGCAGGGATGAATTTGGCGATGGAAATTTCGAAGTTGGTGTCCAATATGGCACCAAAGTTGCAAACAATCTGGTTCAGCCTCAGCCGAATATAAACGAGAGGAATGCAGTCCGTGGAATATAGGGATAGCAGTCTTTTGGCACTGATCCTTCCCTAATGATGTAATATATATGTATATGTATATATATGTGTGCAATAGTGCCTGTGGTATCCCTTCGATAACTTGATTCATTACTCAGCTTTTATAAATTGATTCGTTTATTAATTATCTGCACCTTTTTGTCTTCACTGTCTTTGGGCTGCAGTGGATCTGACAACAAGGTACTGCGCATAACGGGCGTCCGATTTGATACCGCCCAATTTGCGCCACTGCCCGAGATTTATTTTCATCCCAGTATATTCTATAATATATTATACCAGTTTTCATGTTTACATGTTTAGAAATGAAGGAAGCTTAGCAGGTGAAATATTGAATGTTGAAACTACAACGCACCTCAAGCCATGTTAAATTTGTTAACGTTAGTGAATGAGCATCAGTAGCCAAATTTAGGCAGTTTGGTATGTGCAAAAAATGTTGGTATGAAGAACATGTGATCTCCACAGTTGCAAGTAGGTGCAAGACTTGAGATACAGCAAGGGACTTAGGACATAATGGGTTATGAGAATGAACAGGACTGCGTCGAAAGTCTGGCGCAGGTGAAAATAGTCATATTGTAACGCCCTATGTGATGATTATTGTTCCTGTAGGGTGGCCAGCCCAGCGACACCTTGTTCCAAATTGTTTTCCGTGCAGCTTACATTTATCTGGATCATCGAAATGTACAGGCCAATAAATCTGTCTCGGTCAGTGGTTCAAAATGGGCGGTAGAGGATCGGGTGTCCGTTGGAGGCAGCATCAGCTATTCGGTCCCACGTGCAGTCAAAGTTACTGAATGACAGGCGCTGTCTATAACGGGTGGACGATCCGTTACCGCCCATTTTGCAATTCGCCCTAGAGCCATTTCTAGAATCAAATGCACTTCTTTGTCGAAAGGTTAACGTTTGTTGAGTATTTGGCAGGAGCTATATTGCCGAATTAGCCTAATATCATGTGCATTGTGGAATTTTATTTCTAAAATAGACATGGGCATCTGATCAGAAATAGTACAGATACGCTTTAGGACATGTTGGTTTACTGTAATGATTCTAATTATGTTGCACATGCGAGGACGATTGGGGACAAGGGGGTAGCAATTAACATTGCAGCTGAAAGTAGGTTCCAGTTTCCTAACTCATAAGTTCACTTTGTTCATCAGTTAATTTGTCTCTGCATAAAAGTGCGATGTTACATATATTCGCTATAGTCGCACCTGCTCTTCACTTACTCAGTTAAACTATTTGAAGGTGAAATTGTCACCAATATTCATGTTGCACTGAATCATATCACAATGAAACAAATCTGATTCTAGAACTTGATGCAAGAATAACCACATAGACCCCATTCCAGTTGTGTTCACATATTTCTTCATTCACATGACAGCTTGTTATATTATCAGTTGTGTTGCCCCCTGCTGAAAATGCCAGTCCCTTGTTTCTGCCCTGAGGTACCATGGAACGACTGAGTCGCCCTGCCGCGAGTACTGCGTGGAATATGTGGTATTGGCCTGGAATTTGCGGTGGTTAAGATGGCGAACTAACATCATTCACAGTTATTATCCCTTTGAACCTGACCACTTGATCATGATTAAGGGCCTATGCATCAAACATGGAAATCCTGAATTTGTAGTCACATATTCACTATTTGATACAGGCTTTGCTGAACACCGCCCCTCCTCCGCCTCCATTAGCCTGGTTTCACTGTAAGCAGGGAAAGTCCACCGAACCAAGACTTGTCTTTTCTGTCTAACCTCGCTGTTAAATGAAAGATTAACATACAGCCTTGTTGCATTAATGTAACTGGGGTGTAATAGCCTATTTCCAGCTAAAGAAAAGTTATGCTCTTGAAAAATTAACTTGGATTTGTGGCGTGCCAAAGTTTTGCATAACAATGAAAATAAAATTTATTATTAAACTTAAAAATATATATTTTTTAAATTATCGCACGTATTTATATCAGTTTTACCTTGTCCCATGCGAGAACCTCAATATTTATTCTGCTGCCAACAACACTTTTAAACAGTCTGAATAAAAGCAAAATCGCACATCCTGTTTGCTGGTCGTTGATAATTATGGATTTTGATTGTCTGCTCAGACAGATTGTTGATGTCACGACAGTTCACATTTGGGTGTTCCCAGCATTCTGCACTGCTCTGACTTGCACGTCGTCAGAGACATCGCAAGATGGTTTTGTGCAGCTGTCTTCGGGACCAACAATGATTGCCTCTGCGTCGGTTTTGACTGTATATTCCAGACCAATTCTTTACCTGAAGACGAAGTAGTGCAGCTTAACCATATAGATGCACGTAAAGTTACAACACAAAATTCCACGAAAATAATGTTATTTAAGTTAATTCAGCTGGAAAAGCGATAGGTTAGCGCCTCCTGTCAGGAAGCTAAGTGTTCAGTGATTGGTTGCGGTGAATGCAGTAACACCCGCAAACCTCGATGCCGAAATACACTGGCGCTAACTCATCGTACCTGGCCCTCTGGTAATTCGCAGATTGTGATGTCATAAAGTGCGCAGTTCTCCATTAGTGCCCTGGATAGAACATTGACTCGCGCACCCTGCAGTATCAGTGCACTCCGAAGTTTACAGCGAGAAGATGCGTTACAAATCCGGCTGGCCAATTGGCGAGCGGTAATTAAAGGATCTGCTGTTCAGCTAGTCAACACTTTATTATTTGCACCCGTCTGGTGCCTGTGCAAAGTTTTTCCTGTTTAAATCGTGCAAGGTGTCCAAGCCCTTCACTTTGTACAAGTGTTCATGAGGATAATGTGAGTCACGCCAATCGCCTTCAAAACAGAGCTGGCGGACATCTAGCTGATGCAACATCATTGGGCTTTCCATTATACGTTGGACGCAGTTTCACATGCCGTTAGCATTGTGCTCGTCATGGTTTAGTGCCCTTTGCTGCCTCCCCTCTCTCGCACGTTATAACCCTAAAAGAAGAATGGTGCTTGAATTAGCACTCCACTTTCCACTTGGTCTGCCAAAACTAAATATAGCTTAGAGCGATTGATTTGCATCTAGTACAAATTTTTCCACTTTTTAATATTTAACGCCAAACTGCGGCATTACCGAATTTCTAGAGTATTAATAACTCCGCAGATTTGCATATTTTGCCTTGCACACGATTATTGCTTCGGGGCTGAAATGCAAAGTCGACTGCCGTGGAAATCAGATGATGCAGATATTCGCACGGCTGATCTTCCTTTGTATTAGTACTGCTATTATTTCACTTTTAACGTGACATCTCAACTCATTATTTCATGATAATATTTTATTTCCGTTTTGCTATAATGTCTTAAATCAATAGTTGATGTTTCAATAATTTCATCATTCTATTTTCTCATTTTTTTAATTACCTGTTGCTTTTATTTTTCTATTTCATTGCAATCTCTCAAGTCAATGTGCTACTTCTGTTTTACTGTGTGTTTTACTTTAATGAATGCATCCCTGAATTTACTGCATATATTTGTGACATTTATGGTACTTTCCAAAACCATTACTGGTATTCGTTTTTCAGTTATCTTCTTGATGTGAGCTGCTAAATCTTTCTTGGATTTATTTATTTTAGTGTTCTTCACTGTCCACTCAATTCAATGACGTTTGAATACACTTCATAAAATCTCTCTTATCGTCAACGATCTGAGCCAGGGTCTGCAGTCCAGACTTTGTCTCCTCTCCTGTCCATGAACGTGCACGCCCGACTGATTTTTTGCTGCACTTTATCGTGGATTCTTCCTAATTTGCAATTTTTAAACTTGCCGGTATATAATCTTACAATCCCACGTTATCTGTCTTGCTTTTAACAGAACTCCTTATCTCAAATTAGCATTTGTTACAGCTGTTTTATTTCACACTGTACATGCAACTTCCAAAATCATTATCATTACATTCCTAGCATAAATATTCAATTTGTCATTGATTCTCTACAGTTGACTCTTACATTATGTTCATCAGTGAATCCCTTCTTGGATTGTGATACTTTATATCTTCCATTTAGAGTAATCTCATAAACCATAATGATTGTCCTACTGCTAAAGGAGATGCCTTTCTTGACAATATTCATTTATATTGTCATTTCATCCTCCAACAAGATTATTTTAGACGTCATTATTGATTTGTGGCTTTACTTTAATTCACATAGCTAGTCATGGAAAAAATATTGTATAAGCCACTCAAATTATTATGGCTCTCTAAATTTTATTGCATAGCTCATCACTGTGAACTTTCCATTCTTTACATGTTTTATTTATTTTTTAATATTTCAATCCATTTGAATCCAACCTTTCTTAGTCTCCAATGAATTTCACCATGCTCTTCTATGCGGCTCATTGAAAAATGCATTATATCAATTTCTCTATTTTGTGGTTGTCCAAATTTGCTCATTACTTTCATAATATGAAACATGCGTGGGCTACGAGTGAAATACTCATTTACCAACGGCACAGACCAAAAACCTAGCAGCAATTGACACACTATTGTGGTAAACAGAACATATTGGCAGAGTCTAAACTAAATTTTGTATTCCTATTTCTTCAAGTTAACATGGTGGCGATTGTGATACTGTCCCGCGAAAAGTGTGGTCTCTGCAAATGCACCACTCGCTACCTGGTGGGAATGGCAGCGGCCGATCTATTTGTTGTTGTCGCTGATGTAATTCTGAATCGCATTAATATTATGTATTTTCCTGTTAACTTCTTATTCATCACTCCTGTATGCTCTGTGTTAGTTGTGCTGTGCATTGCATCCATTGATTGTTCGGTATGGTTTACAGATGCTTTCACCTTTGATCGCTTTGTAGCCATTTGCTGCCAGAAACTTAGAGCGAAATATTGCACACAGAGAAATGCGACTGTGGTTTTAGGAGACGTGTGCGTAGTTAGCCCTATTAGATGTATCCCCTTTTACTTTATATTCCAGCCTATAATTATAAATGTTCGAATGAAAGCTTCTTTAATTCGTCTATTTGGAGCGCCTATGAGTGGATTGATAGTATTATAACCCCTTTAGTATCGATCTGTTAAATTGTTTCATTAAATGCACTAACGGTGAGAAACATTATAGTGGCAAATAGAATCCTCAGGGGTCTCCGGAACAATGATCAGGATCAGAATGACCAAAAGATGGAGAACCGGAAAAAATCCATGATATTGCTGTTCACTCTATCTGGTAATTTCATACTTTTGTCGATGTAGTGCATTCGCTAAGTTGGTTAGTGGAAAACTATAATTATATCGACAAATACATCAATACTCTGCTGTATAGGGTTCAGCAGGTTGGATTCATTCTGCTTGCGCAAACACGTGTATCTATGGATTAACCCAGACTAAATTCAGAGAGGAGTTGAAGAGTGGGATGAAATATCGGTTTACTCTAAATGGAAAATTACTTAAATAAAAGCATCAAAAGCAATATCTCTATCTTTTCAATCAAGGTCACTTTTATTTTATTTGGAATGGCTGCTTGGGTAAGTAATAGGCCCGAGGATGAATGAACGATATGAGCTTTTTTTAAATTCAAGCACACTGGTGGATTTCAATCGATAGTCTCTTCCTCCCACCAACATTACTGCTACCCATTGGTGTTGCCAGAAACCAGCTAATCTGAATCTTGATTGGTCTACTGTAATATGTGGACAGGAGTTCTGGGTTTACTGAATGTAAACTGGGAGAATTTGACAAGGAAAAAGAGAGAAATACGTATGTCTACGAAGAAATTGCTGACACAGGAAACAGAATAAGAATATTTTAGTATGCTGGATGTGGCGTGCGTTCGTGCCACATCCTTCAAGTCGACATGGTACTACAGTCTCAAAACGCATTTAATCAGCTGATTAAATTGACAAGGCAGAACGTGATGTAGCACTCTGTCAGGAAAGCTCCAGGGCCCCACTGAACTAACTGAAGATCCGCCTTATGACAGAGGACCTGAAATGTGTATGTAAACGTTCCTGGTCCCGATACATGTATTGGCGTCTTCACTTCGAACACTGGTATGCATAGCTTCAGTATCAGTGGAATGCCCACATCAAGCGGGACTCCAGAAAAGGCAACGTTTGTTTGGTCACTAAACAGAGCGGATTCTCATCAAGAGAGTATCCACATGCGAATCTCCCTCACACTGGCTGCATTGACACTGCAACATTATCACCATGAAAAAATGACTAACTCTGCAGGAGCATAGTCCTTACAATACGAAAGTTTATGCAAGTGGGCTTTCAATACACTCTTCTGCACCCTTTCCCATCAAGAGGATATAATTCAAATCATGGAGACACCTTTCCCAGACATCGCTGTTGATGGGTAAGTGGAAGCACCATGGGAGGACCAGGTTATATATTGTATTCTGAAAAAATACATGTTGCATTCAATGTTTACATCATGGGTAGATTATGAACCTTTTATCCCCTTAGAATGGAATTTGCTTAATTTATATAACGACCGACAGAACCGCAAACATAGGAACAGGGTTAATTTCATGAGCCCCTCGAGACTGTTTCACCATCCATCATCATAGGCAGTCCCTCGGAATCGAGGAAGACTTGCTTCCACTCTAAACATGAGTTCTTAGGCAACTGAGGCCCCGCCTCCACGCTGAAGTGGCTGGAAAAGATCGAATAAGTGCAGGGGACATATCCCCGGCGTTCTGACCAATATTAATCACGCTACCAGCTTCATTAAAAAAAACTGATGATCTGGTCATTATCATGTTGCTGTTTCTGGGAGCTTGCTGTTTGCAAATTAGTTGCCGCGTTTCCTACATTACATCAGTGACTGCACTTCAAATAACACATCATTGCCTGTAAAGCGCGTTGGGACTTCCTAAGGGCTTGAACGGTGCGATGTAAATACAAATCTTACTGTTTTTCCCCCGACATGACATTTTGCTCTTCATTTTGTTTTGGAAATAAATCCCCAGCTGATTTATGGTGGTGCCGATGCAAACCTGAAACCTCCGTTCAAAGTAACTGTTTAGATTCCCAGCTCAGCGAGCAGGAGATGGTCACAATCGCGGGTTAATGGAGGAGAGCAGCGATTGTTAAGTTATATATTCATCGCTCTTGGTATATGCAAAAAATCCCCCTTCTTTCAACGAAAATGTATTTAATCCTGGACACGCAGGCTGACCATTTACTGCCAACTTCACCACTGATCGTATAATCGTAGAGCGATACAACACAGAGGATGACTGTTCGGGCCCATTTTACTTGTGCTTGCTCTTAGAAAAGCTTTCATATTCATCTCATTAAACTGCCATTGATCCGTAAACTTTCACTTATTTGCCTTGAGTATTTATCCAATTACATTTTCAAGGTTACACTACGCTTTCATAGCAGTACATTACAGACCAAAACAACTTACTGTTAAAACCTCACCTTCTCTCCTCTGGTTCTGTTGCTAGTTACCTTAAATCTGTATTGTCCAGTTACCAACTATTTGGCACAGAAAGCAGTTTCTCTATTTTTGCTCAATCGCAGCCATTCGTGATTTTATTCGCTTCTATTAAATCTCCGACCATCCTTCTCTGATCTGAGGAGAAAAGAACAACTTCTCCCGTCTCGCCACAAAATGGAAATCTCACATCCCTCTTACAATTCTTGTCAATCTCCGTGGTACAATCTCTTTGTCCATGACATGCTTCCTGAAGTATGACGACCTGCGCTGGACACAAAGCTCAATCAGGGTTAAAACAAGTGATTTGTGAAAAGATTTAGCATGTCTTGCTTGCTTTTATATTCCATCCCTTCATTTACAAATTTTACATAACAGCCTTCTGAACTTTTCCCGCCATCTTAGAAGACATGTGCATGTCTCCCTGAGCATGCACCCCGTGTAAAATTGGTTTATATTTATTTTAGTTTATTACTCCTCATCCTGCCCACTAAAACCCCTCACTTCACACTTTTCTCTGTGACATTTAATTATCCATATGTCTGCCCAATTTTCTAATCTGTGCATGTTCTCCCCCTGCATGTTACTCATCATCACTGGCTGTCTCTCGAACGAGGTTGACATGGTTCCACACCAAAGGGAAGGAGTTCGCAGATATTTCAATGAAGGTTCCGATATTCCAGACCTGAAGTCCACGAGTGGAAGATGCCTGTGCGTGGAATTTTTTTATGTCTGCTGACCGTTGCACATCAGCGACGGCACGAGCTTGACAGAGCTGGTGCTTTATTCTTTTGCAAGTGTCAGGCAACTAGCTCTGCCACACCGACCTCGTACAGTAGGAGTATAAGAGCTGGAGCTCTGGCCCCTGCAAAATAATGGGCTATCCCGACCTGCGGGAGGACACCACTGCAGTCCCGGAGTGTAAGGCTTTCAGTATGTAACTAACCTCCAATTTTTCTTTGCTGTTATCTACATATTGATGCCCTGTACACCGAAGCCTAGATCATTCATATTATAGTTCACAAAGTAAGTCTGTGTTGCATTTGATTGTCGCGACTATTTATTTCCATTTACAGGCCGACACAAAACAATTATTTTTGTGGATTACAGTGTAATATCCCCCGGGATATTCCTGCCCTCACATGTTGCTCTTACAGACAAGGAGAAGCAAATTACATGGATTGCCAGCTTGCGGCTGCAGGGAGCAAATCTGTCACCATCACCATCAGGAATATAGATCGCGCCAAAGGAGGAAGTTATACCAGTCTGCATGAAGCGGATGTGCGGGGAAAGCGGTAACATCAGATCGGAGTTATCTTGCAAATATAGCTGTAAGAGGTAACTGCGATTCAAAGTGTTATTTCGTTCATCCAATCCCAGGTAAATGTGTTTCTGTTTCATTTGTAGGCTGCATCAGCTATTTTATTTAAGGACGGAGAAGGAAGTATTTTAAACGGTAGGAAGGGGTTGACCCAGCCATTATATGACAGTCAGAATAATCTCGGTGCTGGCAATATTATTGTAAAAAATTCACTCAATTTAGAAATACATTGTTTGATGAAGGGCATTTAATACGTAATATTAAGGCTAGGTCGCATCTGACTAACGTGATTGAATCTTTTGAGAAGCTATCGAGTAGTTTCAATCAGCGTAGTGCATTTGATGTAGTACACATGTTTTCAGCAAGGCTTTTGACAAGGATATACATGATAAACTGGTCAGAAAATTAAAAGACCACGGGATGAAAGGAAACGTATGTTGGATCCAACATTCACTCAGTGGCAGGAAGCCAAGGGTAATGATCGGCGCGTGTTGTTGCGAATGCAAGGCTGTTTCCAATGTGGTTCCGCCAGGATGAATACTACGTTCCTTCTGTCGCATATATCAGTGATTTAGATTTCGAAGTAGTAGGCATAATCAAGTTTGCAAATGATGCAGAATTTGGCTTTGCGGTTAATATTGAGGAAGAAAGCTGTGGACTGCAGGAAGATACAGTGGAATGATGAGCTAGGCAGAAACGTTGTAAATGAAATGCAATCCTTAGAAGTTTGCGTTAATGCATTTGAGGAAGGCTGACAAGGAAATACACAAAAACTGGTGCGAAACTGAGAAGTGCAGAGGAACGCAGAGACCTTGGAGTTCATGTCCATATACTCCTGAATGTAGCAGGACAGTGGAAAATTACATAAGAAGGCACATGTGATATATATATGTTTATTAATTAGCCGAGTCATAGATTTAAAGAGCAGGGAGGTTATGCTTGAATGGTTTAACACAATACAGCTAGAGCATCTCGCTACGTTTTGGTTTCCACATTACAGGAAAGATATGATTGCGTGAGAGACGTTACAGAGATTATAAATGATTTGCCAGGACTGTAAATATTTTGCGATGATTCGATAGGCTGGGTTTCTTTTATTTGGAAAAGAGCAGTCCGGGGAAGGTTTGTTGATATGTAAAAAGTTATGAGTAGTCTAGACACAATGGATAGAGATGACATTTTTCCCGTAGCAGAGAGGTCAATAACCAGGTACATAGATTTAGTGTCATTTGCAGAATGTTTGGAGCGGAGTGGAAGGGAATATTTTTCGCCTGTAGGTTGACGGGGTCTGGAACTCACTGCTTGAAAAGTGGTAGAGGCAGAAAACCTAATCAGTTAAAACGAGTGCATGTATAGGCATTTAAACTTCTGTAACGCACAGGGCTATAGACAAAGTGCTTGGAAGTACGTTTAGCCTGGATAGGGTTTTCTGCGGCCTGCGCAGTAAACATAGGCCGAATGGCCTCCTTCTGTGCCACAAATTTCTATGTTTCTATGATTAGAACAGGTGCAAAAATGACATTCAGATGTATCAATTCGCCATGGATGGAACGCGTCAGCCGTCCGGTTTACACCTCGCCCAATATTCAGGTGCATTGGCTTTGAAATTCGTCTCAGCTGGTGGCCCAAATCGGACGATATCGGATCGGTCCCCCGGTATATGAAACGCATGATATTCATCGCCATTGTCTGAAATAGAGCTGACTATCAGGCAAGGCATAAAAGAGGCAGCTGATGTTGCCACGGACACATATCGCTACCAGTCAAAGAGTTTCTAAACAATTGTTTGCTATTTATTCATGTACTGAAGGAAGAACGAATGCAGTAAACGTCGAATGAGTTAACTTTTACAATACCGATTAAAGGTTCGAATCACTAGTTTTGTCCCATACTTCTTCACGGATCACCTCAACATCTAGGGTAAAGGAGAGACTGTGAACCAATAGCATTTCAGCCGACTATATTTTGTAACAGGTAATTTTAACCCTGGAAGCGAAAAGCACAGAAGGGTCAGTAGTTGGAAACAAACAGGAAGTGTGTCGACGTCTGGGTAGCGAGCCGAATGTTCTGACCAAGACCCGCCTAAAACTTTAGCTCATCTGTTTCTCTCCACATTTGACTCAGTGATCATTCAGAATGAAACTAACATAATCGAACTGATTAATTTCCACACTGTCTCTAATATTTTTGCTGCCAACTAGAATTATTAAACATTCGACAGGTTCCAGAACCATGGTTAAAATCCAATGACGGTATCAATTAATGAGGCAATTAATACATCGACCAAACTCAATTAATACATTGAGTTTGCACTACACCGTATTTATCAAGGTGCACTGTGACCTCACCTGCATGATAAACCCCTGCCAACTTACTGATAGCTTTCTTCTGTGGCAATGCATTACTGTTTTGCATTGGGAATACACTGTGAGACATAGTGTTAGTAACTGAGCAATGTTTTCGTAAATGCGCAAAACTAAATAATCGCTGAACAATGATCGTGAGTTTTGGAAACGCTCCATGATGTTATATGGAATGGTACACCTTCGAGCAGAGAAGGATATGGGGAGAATTAATAGTACAGTTCAAAATTATGAAAGGTCTTCAAAGGCTAGATAAGGAGAAACTGTTTCCATCGGCAGGATTGTGAGTAACCAATGGATACAGATTAAAGTCTTTTGGCAACAGAACCACGGCGAAGATGAGATGTTCTTTGATATAGCGAGTTGAATCGAGTTGTTACGATCTGGAAAGTGCTGCCTGAAAGGATTGCGAAGGCAGATTCAAGAGGAACTTTCAAACGTTACTGAAAGGCTACAACAAAATCGAAATTGCAGAGCAAATGGGAAGGGACAGGAGAATGGGAAAAATTGGATAGCTCTTTCAGAGAGCCGGCTCGGGCACCATGTGCCGTTTCAGCTACGTCTGTGCTGCAACATTCTGTGATGCCCCCTCAATCATTCAAATTACAACGTTTATTCTGGAGCTCACTTTAGATAGGCTAGTTGTCCAGTGACATTTGTTGTCCTCCCTCAAGCGGCATATTCTTGATTCTTTGTAGAAGCTGTTTGATAGCTTTGTTCCAACGTGAACATTCATGGCATTTAGAAAAATCCATGGCGCTGG
This sequence comes from Pristiophorus japonicus, assembly GCF_044704955.1. NCBI lineage: Eukaryota > Metazoa > Chordata > Chondrichthyes > Pristiophoridae > Pristiophorus > Pristiophorus japonicus. Next base: position 7,320,943 of record NC_092005.1, on the reverse strand, counting down.
AAACTGGTTTTGGCTCTGCTGTGGGTCTGATTTTGATTCTTGCTCTGGAGGGTGTGTGCTTCTGGAAAGATAGAAAATGGGAGCAGTAGTAGGCCATTCGGCCCTTCTTGCCTGCACCGCCATTCAAAATATCATAGCTCATCCTCTGCCACAAAACCGCTTTTTCGAGAAACATCTTGATGCCTTTTGTTTCTAGAAATCTATCCAGCTCACTCGTAAATATATTCAGTGACTTGACATCCACAGCCTTCTTTGGTAGAGAATTCCACAGGTTCATCATCATCTGAGTGATTTCTTTTTATCGTCTCGGTGCAAAAGTTCCTAACCCATATCCTGAGTCTGTGAACCCTTGTCTTGACTACCCAGCCAGCGGAAACATACTCTCCGCATCCAGTTTATCCAAACCAGTAATAGTGATATACGTTTCAATGAGATCCCCTCTCATTCTTTAAACTCTAGTCGAATATTGGCCCAGTCAACCCAATCTCTCCTCATATGACAGTCCTGCCATCCCAGGAATCATGCTGGTGAACCTTCGTTGCACTCCCTCTATAGCAACTATATCCTTTCTTAGGTAAGGATACGAAAACTTATTACAATAATCCAGAAGCAGTCTCACGAAGGCCCTGTATAACTGCAGTAAAACATCAATGTTCCTGCGCTCAAATCCTCTTGCAATGAAGGCCAACATACCATTTGCCTTCTTAAGTGCTGGCTGCTCCTGCATGTTTGCTTTCGATTACTCGTGTACAAGGACACCCAGGCCTCTCTGTACATCGACACTTCCCAAGCCATCAGCATTTAACTGATATTTGTCCTAATGTTTTTCCTAACAAAGTGGATAACTTTTATTTTATCCACATTATATTGCATCTGCCATGTGTTTGCCCACGCACTAAACCTATCTAAATCGATTTGCAACGTCTTTGCATGTTCCTCACAACTCAAAATCCTACGTAGTTTTATGTCGTCAGGAAACTTTAAAATATTGCATTTGGTTCCCACATCGAAGTCATTGATATATATTGTGAATAGCTGGAGCACAAGCTCTGATCTCTGTGTTACCCAACTAGTCACTGCCCGCCCCCCTGAAAAAGACCCGTTTACTCTGTTTCCTGTCAGTTGACCAATTTACAATCCATGCCAAAACATTGTCATCAATCCTATGTGATTTAATGTTGCACACTAATCACTTACGTGGGAGTTTTTCAAAGACCATCTGAAATTCCAAATACACTATATCCTTTGGTTTTCCCTTATCTATTCTATCTGTTACATTCCCAAATAACTCCAGTAGGTTTATGAAACATGATTTTCATTTCATAAATCCATGTTGACTTTGTTTAATCCCGTTGATATTATCTAAGTATGCAATTATTACATCCTTTATTATAGACTCCAGCATTTTTCCGACTACCGATGTCATGCTAACCGGTCTGTAGTTGCCCGTTTTCTTCTCCCACATTTTTAAAATAGTGGGGTTACTTTTGCCACCCTCCAATCTGCAGGAACTGTTCCACAAACTGCAGAATGTTGGAAGATGACAAACAATGCATCGATGATTTCCATAGCTACCTCTTTTATTACTCTGGGATGCTGATCATCAGGCCCTGGATATTTATCTGCCTTTAATCCCATTATTTTCCCCAGCAATATTTTCTTAGCAATAAGCTTTACTTTTATTCCTCTTGTTCAGTAGTTTCTTGGTTCCCCAACATTTCTGGGCCGTTATTTATGTCCTTTTCCATGAAGACAGTATCGAAGTATTCATTGAATAGTTCTGCCATTTCTTTATTCAGTTTCTGGCTGCAATGGATCTATATTTGACTTCTGAAAGAAAGGTGGGTTCAATAATATGTAGCAGCTGTTCCATACAGACACACTGTCTAGGGTAACTTTCACCTGTTCTTCACTAGTAGTAACCATCTCCACCAACCATCTGTTCCCTTTCACCTAACCTCTGGCAGTCGGTGTATAGCGATCTCAGCCTCAAAGATGAAATAGTAAATGTCGAAGCGGAGAGAGACTGTCGTAAAAATTCGATCTGGTTGTCAGCAGAACATGGGCGATATCGTGTCAGCCGCTTGTTAACTCTCCTCTTCCTCCTGAACCTCTTCTCTCGTTTTAAACGTTGGTAATTGCAAAGTTATTTCTGGTTCTTCATAGACAGCGTCCCTGCATCCATTCTCTGCCATTTGCACAGCAAGCTGCAGCAGCCTAGTCATAACATTGCATCCGATGACATCTTCAGCCTTTACTGGGGAGTCACAATTGCTGTGTCCATGATTCTGCACTTTGAACAAACCATTTACATCAACTATATCCTGCACATTAATTATTTGGCTGATATGTCTATGGCAATCTTTACTCGCTACCTTCACTGCACTCAGTTATAATTCTCAACCTCCACAATAGGAAGAATGCGTCATATGGCCCAGAAAATCCTTTCTGACGGTGGCGCAAAATCGCCTCTCTTTATGTGCAGCACGTGATATTCAGTTACTTTGCAGTAAATTATCTGATACCGCACTTTTTGCGCCCCAGGCCAAGACGAAATTATAGGCCGGGGTCTGACATAAGAAAGCTAGAACTTAAGATTTTGGTGCAGGGGCAGGCCATTCGGCCCGACGAACCTGTCCGTCATTGAATAAGATCATGGCTGCTTTGACCATGGGTTCTGCTCCAAATCCTTGCCCGGTGCTAATAATCCTTCAATCCATTATGGAACAGAAATTGTCTATCTCTACCTTAACTATGTTCAATGACCCATTCTCCACAGCTCTCTGCGGCAGATAATTCCACATATTTCCTACTCTTTCAGAAAATAACTTCCTCCTCATCTCAGTTTTAAATGGGCGACCCGTAATTCTTAAACAATACCGCCTCGTTCTGGATTCCACATCGAGTGGAAACATCCTCTCTGCATCCATCTTGTCGAGCCTCACCAGGACGTTATATGATTCAATAAGATCTGCTCTCGTTCTTCAAAACTCTAATGACCATATGCCCAAACAATTTATTCGTTTTTCATATCTGCTTATTTCCGGAATCATTCTAGTGAACCTTCCCTGAACTGCAAGCATATCCTCCCATAAATAAGGAGAGAAAATTTGCACCCAGTGCTCTAGGTGTGGCCGCACCAATACCCTGTGCAGTTGTTCCAGGACTTCCCTGCCTTTATACTCACCCCCTTGCAATAAAAAATAGCAATCTATTTGCCTTCTTGATTATTTGCTGGAACTGCCAACGAACATTTTCTTTATCATGCACAAGGACTCCCAGGTTCTTCTGAATTGCAAATTTATTTTAGGTTCTCTGATTTAAATAATAATTAACTTTTTGTGTCATGCAAAAATGCATAACTCAGTCATTCCCACATTATACTCCATCTGCCAAATTTTTGCCCACTTGCTTATCCTGTTTATCTCGCTTTGCTGATTTTTGTTTCCTCCTCACAATTTGCTTTCCCACCCTCTTTGTATCATCGCCAAAATTGGCTAGATTCCACTCAATTCTCAAAGAACTCCAGCAAATTTGTCAAACGTGATTTAATGTTCACAAAGCAATGCTGACTCTGGTTGACATTATTATACACTTTTCCAATTACCATGGTTTCAGGGTGGCCAAGACTGGGAATTAAACATACAGGGTATCTGACGATTCGGAAAGATAGACAAGGAGGTGGGGTAGCTCTGTTAATAAAGGATGATATCAGGGCCGTTGTGAGAGACGATATTGGCACTAATGAACAAAATGTTGAATCATTGTGGGTGGAGATTAGAGATAGTAAGGGGAAAAAGTCACTGTTGGGTGTAGTTTATAGGACCCCAAATAATAACTTCACTGTGGGGCGGGCAATAATCAAGGGAATAAAGGAGGCATGTGAAAAATGAACGGCAGTAGTCATGGGGGATTTTAATCTACATATCGATTGGTCAAATCAAAACGTACGGAGTAGCCTGGAGGAGGAATTCATAGAATGCATACGGGATTGTTTCTTAGAACAGCATGTTAAAGAACCTAGAAGAGAGCAAGCTATCTTAGATATGGTCCTGTGTAATGACACCTGAAAAATAAACGATCTCTGTGTAAAAGATCCTCTCGGAATGAGTGATCACAGTATAGTTGAATTTGTAATCCAGATTGAGGGGGAGGAAGTTGTGTCAAAAACGAGCGTACTATGCTTAAACAAAGGGGACTACAGTGGGATGACGGCAGAGTTGACGAATGTAGACTGGAAACACAGACTAAACGATGGCACAATTGAGGAACAGTGGAGGACTTTTAAAGAGCTCTTTCATAGTGTGCAACAAAAATATATTCCAGTGGAAAAGAAGGGCGGTAAGAGAAGGGATAACCAGCCGTGGATAACCAAGGAAATAAAGGAGAGTATCAAATTAAAGACCAATGCGTATAAGGTGGCCAAGGTTAGTAGGAAACTAGAAGATTGGGAAAATTTAAAACAACAGCAAAGAATGACTAAACAAGCTATAAAGAAAGGAAAGATAGATTACGAAGGTAAACTTGCGCAAGACATAAAAGCAGACAGTTAAAGCTTTTACAGATATATAAAACGGAAAAGAATAACTAAAATAAATGTTGGTCCCTTAGAAGAGGAGAAGGGGGATTTAATATTGGTAAATGTGGAAATGTCTGAGACATTAAACAATTATTTTTCTTCGGTCTTCACAGTGGAAACCATGCCAAAAATGTCTGGTCACGGGAAAGTGGGAAGGGAGGACCTTGAGACAATCACTATCACTAGGGGGGTAGTGCTGGACAGGCTAATGGGACTCAAGGTAGACAAGTCCCCTGGTCCTGATGAAATGCATCCCATGGTATTAATATAGATAGCGGAAGTTATAGCAGATGCATTCGGTATAATCTACCAAAGTTCTCTGGACTCTGGGGAGGTACCAGCGGATTGGAATGCAACTAATGTAAGGCCTCTGTTTACAAAAGGGGGCAGACAAACGGCAGGAAATAATAGGCTAGTTAGTTTAACATCTGTCGTGGGGAAAATGCTTGAAACTATCATTAAGGAAGAAATAGCGGAACATCTAGATAGGAAAAGTGCCATCAAGCAGACGCAGCATGGGTTCATGAAGGGGAAATCATGTGTAACTAATTTACTGGAATTATTTGAGGAAATAAGAGTATGGTGGATAGAGGTGTACCGACGGATGTGGTGTATTTAGATTTTCAAAAGGCAATCGATAAGGTGCCACACAAAAGGTTACTGCAGAAGGTAAATGTACGTGGAGTCAGAGGAAATGTATTAGCATGGATAGAGAATTGCCAGGCGAACAGAAAGCAGAGAGTCGGGATAAATGGGTCCTTTACGGGTTGGAAATCAGTGTTTAGTGGTGTGCCACAGGGATCGGTGCTGGGACCACAACTGTTTACAATATACATAGATGACCTGGAAGAGGGGACAGAGTGTATTGTAACAAAATTTGCAGATGACACAATGATTAGTGGGAAAGCGGATTGTGCAGAGGACACAGAAATGCTGCAAAGAGATTTAGATTGGTTAAGCGAATGGGCTAAGGTTTGGCAGATGGAAAACAATGTCGGAAAGTGTGAGGTCATCTACCTTGAGAAAAAAAAAACAGTAAAAGGGAATATTATTTGAATGGAGAATAATTACAACATGCTGCCGTGCAGAGAGACCTGGGGGTCCTTGTGCATGAATCCCAAAAAGTTAGTTTGCAGGTGCAGCAGGTAATCAGGAAGGCGAATGGATTGTTGGCCATCATTGTGAGAGGGATAGAGTACAAAAGCAGGGAGGTCCTGCTGCATCTGTGTAGGGTATTGGTAAGGCCGCACCTGGAGTACTGCGTGCAGTTTTGTTCACCTTACTTAAGGAAGGATATACTGGCTTTGGATGTGGTGCAGAGACGATTCACGAAGCTGATTTCGGTGATGAGGGGGTTACCTTATGATGCTAGATTGAGCAGACTGGATCTTTACTCGTTGGAGTTCAGAATGATGAGGGGTGATCTTATAGAAACATTTAAAATAATGAAAGAGATAGACAAGATAGAGGTAGGGAGGTTGTTTCCACTGGTAGTGGAGACTAGAACTAGGGCTCACAGCCTCAAAATACGGGGGAGCCAATTTAAAACCGAGTTGAGAAGGAATTTCTTCTTCAAGAGGGTTGTGAATCTGTGGATTTATCTGCCCAAGGAATCAGTTGAGGCTAGCTCATTGAATGTATTCAAGTCACAGATAGATACATTTATAACCAATAAGGGAATTAAAGGTTACGGGGAGCGGGCGGGTAAGTGAAGCTGAGTCCACGGGCTGATCAGCCATGATCTTATTGAATGGCGGAGCAGGCTCGAGAGGGCAGATGACCTACTCCTGTTCCTAATTCTTATGTTATGTTCTTATCTTCTTATGACTTTCAGTCGGTAGGTCATTACGATATTTTAAGAAAATTTAAAGATTACAGATTTTATCAACAAGAAGAGCAACTGGAAACAAATAGGCAGCGTGCAGTGGAGAGAGAGAGATAGAGGGGCGTGGGATCAGGAGATAGAGGGTGAGAGAGAAAGAGAGAGAGAAAGAGAGAGAGAGAGAGAGAGGGAGAGAAAGAGAAAAAGAGAGGTGGAGCAGGAGAGAGAGAGAAGAGAGAGCGTGAGAGAGATAGAGAGAGAGAGAGAGAGAGACAGAGAGAGAAAGAGCGATAGCGAGCTAATTTACCTGTTTTTGAGCAAACACTCCTCTTTCTAAATGTAATTCCTTTGTTTCTGCAACTACTTCCTCTGTATTGAACACATTTCCTTGTTTCTGGAGTACATAAAACCCCAGTTTCTGCAGCGCCCAATTCGACAGTTTCTGTACCTCCTATTTCTCAACTTTCTAGATATAATTCCCCTGTTCTTGCAGTTAATACCCCTGTTTCTGGAGCTCATGTTTTTTCTCGAGTTCCGAATCTCGAGATTGTGGATATCATAATGCATCTGTTTCTGGAGGTAACTCCTCTGTTTCTGGTCCTAAATCAACGGTTTCCGGATCTAATATGTTTTTTCTGAGGAAGATTCCTGTGGAGCTACTAATTTCCTTTTTTTGGTGCTCCAAATTGTGCAGTTTATGACGCGCATAATTGTCTTTTTTACGGATCTAGTAATTTGCTGATATATATGGCTCCGAATTGTCCTGTATATCGTGCGCTCTCCTAATGACCCGTTAACATGAACAGAAAATTCCCCTTTTCTGGAGGTAACTCTCCTCTTTCTAAACGCAATTGGCCTGTATCTGGAGATCATTGCTCTGTACTTTGATCATTCCTGTGTTCCTGGAGCTCGCTTCCTCTGTTTCTGCAGCTCCTCATTGCCATGTTTCTGGAGCTAATTCACTGTTTCTGGCGATTTTAATTTACCAGTTTCTGAAACTCCAACTTTTCATCTTTCAAGACCTAATTCCACAGTTTCTCGACTTCATTCCCTTGTGTCTGGCGCTAATTACCTTATTTCTTCGCTAATTCTCGTGTTCCTGGAGCTCCTACTTCCCCTCTTTCTATGGCTCCTAATTCCGCTGTTCTTGGGGGGAATTCTTCTGTTTCTGTAGCTAATTCAGCTGTATCTGGAGCTAATATCTTTGTTGCCGGAGAAAATCCCATAGTTTCTGGAGATACACGTCCCCCTCTTTCTGGAGATTTTTTATTGTTTGCGGAGCTAATTTTTGACCTTTTTCTGAAGCAACTAATTATCATATTTAAGTGTCTCCTGGTTTTATATATATATATCTATATATCTCCGAAATGTCTTTTTGATGGTGCGCTCTCCTAACTCCCCTGCTGCAAGGACCTCCTTCTAGAGCTAACTCTGCTCTTTGTAAACACAATTCCCTTGTTCCAGGGCCTAATGACCTCGCAACTGTAGCTGAAATATTCTCTGTTTTTGGAGCACCTGATTCTCTCACTTTCTATAGCAAATCGCGACATAATTGCCCGCTTTCTGGAACTCCTCATTCTTCTGTTTCAGGTGCACTTAATTACCCAGTGTGTGTTTACTCCAATATTTCCGGAGGTAGTTCCCTGGTTTACGGAATTAAATCCTGTAATTAAGGATATCCCACTCCCTCTGTTTCTCGAAATATTTCCATTATTCCGGGGTTAGTTTCAATGCTGTTGGAGCTGCTAAATGCCATCGTACGGGAGCTCCCAGTGTGGCTGTTGCTGAAGTTCCTACTACCCCAGGTTATGCTCGTCTTATTTCCCCTGTTTCTGGAGCTATTCCAGTTGTTTGTGGCGTTCCTAATTCCCCTGTCTCTGGAGCTTCAAATTGCGCTGTTTATGAAACACCTAATTGTGCTTTTTATGTTGCTAGCATTTCCCGATATATTTGGCCCCGAATTATTCTGCTTATGATGCGCTCTCCTAATTCCACTGCTACAGGAATAGCTAGTTTACCTATTTTCATAAGCCAACATTTCTCTTTCTAATTGTTATTCCTTTGTTTCTAGAGCTACTTCCGCTGTGTTAGAAAAATTCCTGTGTTTCTGGAGCTCATAATTCCTCAGTTTCTGCAGCGCTCAATCCGGCAGTTTCTGTAACTCCTAATGCTCATCTTTCGAGTTCTATTTCGCCTGTTTCTGGAGCTAATACTCTTGTTTCTGAACTAATTCCAGTATTCCTGGAACTCCTAATTCCCCATTTTCCAGGAGCTACTTCCCCTGCTTCTGGAGCACATCTTTTTCTGCAGCTCCGAATATCCCACATTGTGGATCTCCTAATGCATTTGTTTCTGGAGCTCAATCCACTGTTTCTGTTGCAAATTCACTGTTTCTGGAGCTACCGATTTTTCTGGGGACAATTGCTCTGGAACTCCTAATTTCCCTTTTGTCTGAAGCTCCAACATGTGCTGTTTATGAAGCACATCATTGTCCTTTTTACGTGTCTAGTATTATGGCTCCGTATTGATCTGTTTATGGTGCGCTCTCCTAATTACCCTATAACATGAACAGAAAATTCATCTTTTCTGGAAGTAACTCTCCTCTTTCTAAACGTAATTCCCCTGTTTCTGGAGCTAATTGCGCTGAACTGTGATTATTCCTGACTTCCTGGAGCTCGCTTCTCTTGTTTCTGCAGTTTCCCATTGCCCTGACTCTCCCGCGAATTCCACTGTTTCTGGAGCTGCAAATTTACTAGATCTATAACTCCTACGTTCATCTTTCAAGACTTAATCCACAGTTTCTAGACCTAATTCCCCTGTTTCTGGCGATAATTCCCGTATTCCTGGAGCACCTACTTCCCCTCTTTCTGCGACTCCTAATTTCGCTCTTCCTGCAGGGAATTCTCCTGTTTCTTTGGTAATTCAACTGTTTCTTGTGCTAAAAAAAAGGAGGGAACGAGAAAACAGGTAATTATAGACCGCTTAGCCTGACATCAGTAGTGGGGAAAAAGTTGGAATCAATTATTAAAAACGAAGAAGCAGCACACTTGGAAAGCAGTGACAGGATCGGTCCAGGTCAGCATGGATTTATGAAGGGAAATCATGCTTGACAAATCAAATAATTTTTTGAGGTTGAAACTAGTAGAGTGGACAAGGGAGCACCAGTGGATGGTGTATTTTTACTTAGAAAAGGCTTTTGTCAATGTCGCACACAAGAGATTGGTGTGCAAATTTAAAGCACATGCTATTGACGTGGATAGAGAACTGGTTGGCAGACAGAAAGCAGAGAGTCGGGATAAACGGGACCTTTTCAGAATGGCAGACAGTGAATGGTGGGCTGTCGCAGGGCTCACTGCTGCGACCCCAGCTATTTACAATATACATTAATGATCTGGATGAAGGCATTGTGTGTAACATCTCAAAGTTTGCAGAGTGGCGGTGTGAGCTGTGTGGAGGATGCTAAGAGGCTGAAGAGTGATTTGGACAGGTAACCTGAGTGGCCAAATGCATGGCAGAGGCAGTATAAAGTGAATAAATGTGAGGTTATCCACTTTGGTGAAAAAAACACGAAGTCACAATATTATCTGAATTACGACAGATTAGGAACACAGGAGGTGCGACGAGACCTGTGTGTCATGGTAGTTCAGTTATTGAAAGTTGGCATGCAGATGCAGCCTGCGGTGAAGAAGGCAAATGGAGTGTTGGCCTTCATATCAAGGGGATTTGAGTATAGGAGCAGGGAGGTCTTTCTGCAGATTTACAGGGCTTTGGTGAAGCTTCACCTGAGGTATTGTGTTCAGTTTTGGTTTCCTAACGTGAGGAAAGACGTTCTTGCTATTGAGGGAGTGCAGGGAAGATTCACCAGACTGATTCCTGGCATGGCAGGACTGACATATGAGGAGAGATATGGATCATCTGGGCATGTATTCACTGAAGTTTAGAAGGATGAGAGGGGATCTCATATAAACATAAAACATTGTGACGGGACTGGACAGTTTAGATGCAAGAAGAGTGTTCCTGATGTTGGCGAAGTCCAGACCCATGGGACAGAGTCTAAGGATAAGGGGTAAGCCCGTTAGGACTGAGATGAGGAGAACCGTCTTAACTCAGAGAGTTGTTAATCTGTGGAATTCTCTACCGCACAGAGTTGTTGATGCGAGTTCATTGGATATATTCAAGTGGGAGTTAGATATGAGACTTATAGTTAAAGGTATCAAGTGGTATTCAGAGAAAAAAGGACAGCGGTACTGAGGTGAATGATCAGCCGACCGGCCCACTCCTTCACATATTTTCTATTTTCTATGTTTCTACTACCTTTTTTTCTGGAAAGATATCCCTGGTTTGTGGAAGTCCTAGTTCCCCTCTTTCTGGAGATTCTGAGTTGTTTGTGGAGCCCCTAATTGTCCTTTTTCTGGAGCTCCAAATTGCACTGTTGATGAAGCACCTAATTGTCCTAATTAAGTGTCTAATAGTTTTATATATATATGTATATGTACAAAATGTCCAGTTTATGGTGCACTATCCTAATTCCCCTGCTGCTAATTCACCTCTTTCTAGAGCTAACTGTTCTCTTTCTAAACATAATTCCCCTGTTTCTGGAGCCAAACCTCTCGTCTCCGATCTAATTCCAGTAATCCTGGAATTCCTAATTCCCCTCTCTGCAGCTCCTAATTCCCATGTTCCCGGAGCTAATTTCCCTGTTTTTGGAGTTTATATTTTTTCTGGAGTTCATAATATCCAAGATTGTGGATCTCCTAATGCATGCATTTCTGAAGGAAGCTCCCATGTTTCTGTTGTTAATTCAACGGTTTCTGAAGCTAATATTTTTTTTGTCTAGGGAAAATTCCTGTGGAGCTCTTAATTCTTTGTGGAGCTCCAAATTCCGCAGTTTATCAAGCACATAATTGTCCTTTCTACATTTCCTGTAGCTTGCCGATATATATGGCTCCAAATTGTCCTGTTTATGGTGCGCACTCCTAATGAACCTGCAACATGAATAGAAAATTCACCATTGCTGGAGGTAACTATGCTCTTTCTAAACGTAATTCCCCTGTTTCTGGAGCTAATTGCGCTGTACTGTGATTATTACTGTATTCTTCGAGGTCTCTTCCCATGCTTCTGCAGCTGCCCATTGCCCTGTTTCTGGAGCAAATTAATCTGTGCATTGATTATGAGAAGGGGGATGAGAAGATGAGAAGGGAAGTTGAGAAGAGGGATTTAATAATAGGAAATGTGGAAATGGCTGAGACCTTAAGCAATTATGTTGCTTCGGTCTTCACAGTGGAAGGCACAAGAAGCATGCCAAACTTTGCTGGTCACAGGAATGTGGGAAAGGAGGACCTTTGAGACAATCTCTATCACTAGGGGGGTAGTGCTGGACAGGCTAATGGGACTCAAGGTAGGCAAATCCCCTGGTCCTGTTGAAATGCATCCCAGGGTATTAAAAAAAGGCTGAAGTTCTAGCAGATGCATTCGTTATAATCTACCAAAATTCTCTGGACTCTGGGGAGGTACCAGCGGATTGGAAAGCAGCTAATGCAAAGCCTCTGTTTATAAAATGGGGCAGACAAAATGCAGGTAACTATAGGCCGGTTAGTTTAACATATATAATGTGGAAATTGCTTGAAACTATCATTAAGGAAGATATAGCGGGACATCTAGACCGGAATAGTGCAATCAACCAGGCGCAGCATGGATTCATGAAGGGGAAATCATGTTTAACTAATTTACTGGAATTCTTTGAGGGTATAACGAACATGGTGAATAGAGGTGTACCGACGGATATGTGTTATTTAGATTTCCAAAAGCTATTCGATAACGTGCCACACAAAAGGTTACTGCAGAAGATAAAAGTACGCAGAGTCAGAGGAAATGTATTAGCATGAATCAGGAATTGGCTGGCTAACAGAAAGCAGAGAGTCGGAATGAATGGGTCCTTTTCGGATTGGAAATCGGTGGTTAGTGGTGTGCCACAGGGATCGGTGTTGGGAACACAACTGTTTACAATATATATAGAAGACCTGGAAGAGGGGACAGAGTGTAGTGTAAAAAATTTGCAGATGACACAAAGATTAGTGGGAAAGCGGGTTGTGTAGAGGATACAGAAAGGCTGCAAAGAGATTTAGATCGGTTAAGCGAATGGGCTAAGGTTTGGCAGATGGAATACAATGTCGGAAAATGTGAGGTCATCCACCTTGGGAAAAAAAAACAGTAAAAGGGAATATTATTTGAATGGGGAGAAATTACAACATGCTGAGGTGCAGAGAGACCTGGGTGTCCTTGTGCATGAATCCCAAAAAGTTAGTTTGCAAGTGCAGCAGGTAATCAGGAAGGCGAATGGAATGTTGGCCTTCATTGCGAGAGAGATGGAGAACAAAAGCAGGGAGGTCCTTCTGTATATGGTATTGGTGAGGCCGCACCTGGAGTACTGCGTGCAGTTTTGGTCACCTTACTTAAGGAAGGATATACTCGCTTTGGAGGGGGTACAGAGACGATTCACTTGTCTGATTCCGGAGATGAGGGGGTTGCCTTATGATGATATATTGAGTAGACTGGGTCTTTACTCGTTGGAGTTCAGAAGGATGAGGGGTGATCTTGCAGAATCATTTAAAATAATGAAAGGGATAGACAAGATGGAAGCAGAGAAGTTTTCTGTTCTGGTTGCGGAGACTAGAACTAGGTGGCACAGCCTCAAAATACGGGGGAGCCAATTTAAAACCGAGTTGAGAAGGAATTTCTTCTCCCAGAGGGTTGTGAATCTGTGGAATTCTCGGTCCAGGGAAGCAATTGAGGCTAGCTCATTGAATGTATTCAAGTCACAGATAAGGGACTCAAGTCACAGATTCCCAATAAGGGAATTAAGGTTTATGGGGAGCGGGCAGGTAAGTGGAGCTGAGTACATGGCCAGATCAGCCATGATCTTGTTGAATGGCACAGCAGGCTCGAGGGGCTAGATGGCCTACTTCTGTTCCTAATTTCTATGTTCTTATGCTGTTATTAATTTTTCATGTGCTCCTGAGCTCACATCCCATGTTTTTGCAGCTCTTCAGTGCCCTGTTTCTGGAGCGAATTCCTACTGTTTCTGTAGCTTCTAATTTACTAGTTTCGATAAATCCTACTTTTCTTCTTTCAAGACCTAATTGCACATTTTCTAGACCTAATTCTCTCGTTTCTGGCGCTATTCCCTTGTTTCTGCGCGACTTCCCCTGTTACTGCAGCTCCTTGTTGCTCTCTTTCTGTGACTCCTAATGTCCGTGTTCCTGAAGGGAATTGCTCTGTTCTGTAGCTACTTCCGCTGTTACTGAACCTAAGACCTATGTTTGCAGAGCAAATTCGATAGTTTTTGGAAGTCCTTGTTCCCCACTTTCTGCAGATTCTGAGTTGCTTGCGCAGCTCCAAATTGTCCTTTTTCTCGAGCTCCAAATTGCACTGATGATGAAGCACATTATTGTCCTATTTAAGTGACTATTAATTATATATATATATATATATATATATATCTTGGAAATGTCCTGCTTATGGTGCGCTTTCATAAATCCCCTGCTGCAGGGACAGCTAAGTCGCCTCTTTCTAGAGCTAATTCTGCTCTTTCTAAACATAATTACCCTGTTTCTGAAGATAATTCCAGTATTCCTGGAACTCCTAATGCCCCTCTCTGCAGCTCCTACTTCCACTGTTCCTGGAGCTAATTCCCCTGTCTCTGGAGCTCATGTGTTTTTCTGGAGTTCCTCATATCCCAGATTGTGGATCTCCTAATTCATCCGTTCTCGAGGTAGCTCCCCTGTTTCTGTTGCTAATTCGACTGTTTCTCGAGCTAATGCTTACATTTCTGGTGAAAATCCCTTTGGAGATCCTAATTTCCCTTTTTCTGGAGCTCCAATAATTGTCCTTTTTATGTTTCTTCTGGTTTGCCGATATATATGGCTTAGAATGTTCCTGTTTGTGGTACACTCTCCTAATGATCCTGCAATATGAACAGAAAATTCACCTTTTCTGGAATAACTCTGCTCTTTCTAAAATTCCCCAGTTTCTGGAGCTAATTGCGCTGTACTATGATTATTCCTGTGTTCCTAGCGCTCGCTTCCCCTGTTTCTACCGTTCCCCATTGCCCTGTTTCTGCAGCTAATTAAGCTGTACTGTGATTATTCCTGTCTTCATGGAGCTCGCTTCCCCTCTTTCTGCAGCTCCACATTGCCCTGTTCCTGGAGCGAATTCCACTGTTTCTGGAGCTGTTAATTTACTAGTTTCTGTAATTTCTACTTTTCATCATTCAACACTTAACTGCACAGTTTCTAAACCTAATTCCCCTTTTTTGGCGCCATTTCCCTTGTTTTTGCGATAATTCCCCTGTTCCTGTAGCTCCTAATTGCTCTATTTCTGTTACTCCTAATTTCACTGTTCCTGAAAGGAATTGCTCTGTTTCTGTAGCTGATACAGCTGTTTCTGGACCTAATACCTTTGTATGTGGAGAACATTCGAAAGTTTTTGGAATTCCTAGTTCCCTACTTTCTGGAGATTCTGAGGTGTTGTGGTGCTTCTAACTGTCCATTTTCTGAAACTCCAAATTGCGCAGTTGATGAAGCACCGAATTGTCCTATTTAAGTTCTATTAATTATATATATATCTTCGAAGTATCCTGCTTATGGCGCGTTCTCAAAAAGAGCCTGCTGCAGGGACAGCTAAGTTACCTCTTTCTAGAGCTAACTCTGCTCTTTCTAAACACAATTCCCCTCTTTCTGGAGCTAATTGCACTGTCTCTGGAGCTAATTCTACTGTTCTCGAGCTGCTAATTTAACAGTCTGTGGAGTTCCAAATTCATCCGTTTATGGAGCACATTCCACTGTTCCTGGATCTAATCACCTTGTATCTGCAGCTGAAATGTTCTCTGTTTCTGGAGCACTTGATTCTCCCTCTTTCTGAAGCTAATCACGATATTTCTGGACATAATTCCCAGCTTTCTGGAGTTTCTAAATCCGGTGTTTCATGAGCACTTAATTCCCCAGTTCGTGAGGTTTACTCCAATATTTCTGGAGCAATTTCCCGGTTTATGGAATTAATTCCTGTAATTAAGGATATCCCATTCCCCGGTTTCTTGAGCTATTTCCCTTGTTCTGTGGTTAGTTTTAATGTTCTTGGAGCTGCTAAATCCCATCTTAAGGGTGCTCCGAATCCCACTATTGCTGAAGCTCCTATTTCCCCTGTGTCTGGAGCTATTTCAGTTGTTCGTGAAGATCCTAATTCCCCTGTTTCTGGACCTTCAAATTGCGCTGCTTATATTGCACCATATTTTGCTTTTTATGTGGCTGCCATATCCCCGATAAATTTCGCTACGAATTATTCTGATTATGGTGCGCTCTCCTAATTCCCCTGCTACAGGAATAGCTAGTTTACCTGTTTTTTGAGCCAACTCTTCTCTTTATCAATGTAATTCCTTTGTTTCTGGAGCTATTTCCGCTGTACTGAACAAATTCCTGTCTTTCTGGAACTCCTATTTCCCCCGTTGTTCCATTGCTGTGAACATGTAAGCAGTGAAATATATTGAAGAGCAAGGGTCTGGTTATTGTGAAAGAGCAAACAAAATATACATTGTGGAAGAATAACATCGAAAATAAATGTGACCCCAACAGCCAGAAAGAAGATTAAATGCTGAGTCCTTTCAGCAAAAAATTCCTTTCCCAAACATTTCTCTGACCGAAACTTCACAAAACAAAAATTATGCATTTAAAGTCATTACACCCGAATCTTCGCGCACCGGAATCTTCTCAATCAGATGCCGCTAGTTGTGCCGAATCAATGCATGTCCCTTTGCAATATTCAGCTTCGATGCACACTATTAAATGTGCCACTAAATTATTGAATCACAGAATAATGGAATGGTTACAGCACAGAAGAAGGCCATTCAGCCCATCGAGCCCATGCCTACTCTCAAGAAGTCCCACATCCGCGTCATTTACTTGCAGCTGTGCATTTTTTTCCTTCAGATACTGATCCAACTCCCTTTGGAAAGATAAGATTGAGTCTGCCTCCGCCGCCTTTATTCCAGATTCTAACCAGTGGTGCGAGATGGCCACCTCCTGGTCCTATGTATAAAGTCCGAGAAAGACGGGATCAATTCCTACCACACTCACAACCTTGCTAAATATAGCAACACATTCTATTCGCGTAATGCAAGCTCCTGATGTGCTGGGCAGCTGTTGAGGTTAAAGCTCTGTTTATGTTCCCGACATTTATTCTGTCGCAGCGTTTCCTTACTGTAGCGGTTATCAACTTTGCCTTGCAGACAATAGGTCCACGGTTCGAAACCGGGCGGAAGCATTTCGAAAACCTGTTCAATTAATGATTAGAAAAAATTGAATAATTCATATTAATGGTTCAATATTAACAGAGTGCAGTGCCCCACGACGCTGTTGCATTTGCTGATTTTGTGTACCGTTCTGTACAAACTCAAACTCTACACAGTGTCTCTCAGTCCCTCTCGTTTCCAGCCCTGAAGGGGGATAAACCCATCTGAAACCTGCACATTCCATTCACTCAGTTGAGCTGTGAGAGACTTTTAAAGGATTCTGCCGCGCTGCCTCGCTTCACAACAGAAAATCGAAGCCACAAAGAAACCAATAGACTAAACGCTCTTCCCCAGCTCCAGAGTTACTGAGGGCGGGACAAGCCCCAACATTCCAGTCACGCACTCTCCAATCAGTCGCTGCCGGTAAAAAGCGGCGAATGCAGCCTCAAACAGCGGTTTACCGCCCTTCACTGGGCTTCAAAATGTCACGGCTCGAGCCAAAGCTCCGCGTACACCGAACAGTAGCCTCATAAGATTCTTAATCTCAGGTTCCTGAGTTCGTGCCGCAGCTTACACGAACATTTTTGTTCACTGGTAACGCCGTTAATTAGCCGATCGCCTCGTTTTGCATCATGAAAGTAATGCTAACCGATAATTATATAATCATAGAAGTTTACAGCTTGGAAGGAGTCCTTTTCGGCCCATTGTACCTGCACCGGCCAACAAATGTCCAGGTTTAGGTGTGTAATCCTGCACCTTACGACATTTCAAGTGCACATCCAAGTACTTTTTAAACGTGTTGAGAGGTTCTGCCTCCATCCACTTTCAGGCAGTGAGTTCCAGAAACCCACAAACATCTCGATGAAGAATGTTAACTTCAAATCCCCTTTAACCCTGAGACTAATACTTTTAAATTATGCCCCCTGGTTGTTGACCACTCCCCTACGGGAAATAGGCCATTTTAATCAACAATATCTAGGCCCCTCCTAATTTTAAACACCTCAATACTGTCGCCCATCAACCTCCTCTTTTCCAAGAAAAACAATCCAAACCTTTCCAATCTGTCCTCATCGCAAAGTTGCTCCACTTCCGGCAACATCTACGTAAATCTCCTCTCTACCCTCTCCAGCGCAATCACGTCCTTCCTTAAATACGGTGACCAGAACTGCACGCAGTACTCCAGTTGTGGACTAACTGGAAGATTATTTAGTTCTAGCATAACCCACTTGCTCTTCTATTCCATCTATCTGCCAATAAACACAACCATTCCGTATGCCTTCTTAACTAACTTATCCAACTGGCCAGCTACGTTCAGGGATGTATGGACATGCAATCCCATTTCCATTTGTTCCTCTACACTTCTCAATATCCAACCAGTTTATGTTTTTTCTGTTTCCTTGTTCACGCTCGACAAATGCACAAACTCACATGTCTCTGGATTAAATTCCATTTGCCACAGTTCTGCCCACCTTCCTGCAGTCTCCAGCTTCCTTCTTCATTATCAACCGCACGGCCTATTTTCTTATGACTTGAAAACTTCTCAATCATAACCCCGATATTCAAGCTGGATCATTGATAAATATCATAAAAAAACAATGGACCTTGCACTGAAAACTGCGGAACACCACTGGAAACATCTTTTCAGTCACAAAAACACCCTTCAAACATTATCCTCTGCTTCCTGCCTCTGAGCCAATTTGGATCCAATTTGCCACTTCGCCCTGGATCCCATGGGTTTTACCTTCTTAACCAGACTGCCATGTGGGATTTTAGTGAAATCATTAATAGAATCCATATACACTACTTCATACGCAATACATCATCGACTCACCTGGTGACCACCTCCAAAAATGCAATCAAGTTAGTCAAACGCGACCCTTCCTTAACAAATCGAACTGACTGTTCTGACTAACCAGTGTCTTTCAAAATGTAGAAAATGTATAATTTTTAAATGTTATCCTGCTTTCAAGGGAAACATCATTAATTAACTGATGATCTTCATTTACACAACTAAAGAAATGTTAACTGAAGGAGAGTCCATAATTTAATACTTTGTCTGTGCTCTGCAATTTTCCTCTTAAACCACAAACCATCTTAGACACGATGCGTTAGTGGTCTGTTTCAAAATCCTCATTGCTGCTTACATGTACATGCGACTGGGGAAACAATGAAATAGATTGTTGAGCAAGGGACTGGTTATTGAGAAACAGCAAAGAAAATATATATTCTGGAAGAATAACATCGAAAAGAAATGTGACATCAACAGCCAGAAAGAAGATTAAATGCTGAGTCCCTTTCAGCAAACAATTGCTTTCCCAAACATGTCTCTGACCAAAACTTCACAAAACAAAAATGATGCATTTGAAGTCATTAAACCCGAATTTTCGCACACCCGCATTTTCTGCATCAGATGCCTCTCATCGTGGCGACTGAATCCACGTCGCTTTGCAATATTCTGCTTCCATCCACACTAGTAAATGCGACACGAACTTAGATAATCATAGTATAATGGATTGGTTACAACGCTGAAGAAGATCTTTCGGTCGGGCGAGCACATGCCAACTATCTGCTAGTCCCACTCCCCTGTCATTGACCCGCAGACGTGCATTGCTTTTTCTTTCAGATAAATATCCAACTCGCTAAAGAATGATAAGATTGACCACTTTTTAAGAAAGGAGAGAACGAGAAAACGGTAATTATAGACAGGTTAGCCTGACATCAGTCATGGGGAAAATGTAGGAATCAATTATGAAAGATGAAATAGCAGCACATTTGGAAAGCAGTGACGGGATCGATCCAAGTTAGCATTGATTTATGAAATGGAAATCCTGCTGGACAAATTTTCTAGAATGTTTTGAGGATGTAACTAGTAGAGTGAACAAGGGAGAATCAGTGGATGTGCTGTATTTGGTCTTCCAAGTGCTTTTGACAGGGTCCCACACAAGAGATTGATGTGCAAAATTAAAGAACATAGTATTGGGTGTAATGTATTGACGTGGATAGAGAACTGGTTGGCAGGTAGGAAGCAGAGGGTCGGGATAAACGGGTCCTTTTCAGAATGGCAGGCAATGACCAGTGTGGTAATGCAGGGCTCAGTGCTGGGACGCCAAATATTTACAAGTTAAATTAATAATTTGGATGAGGGAATTGAGTGTAATTTCTCCAAGTATGCAGATGAAACTAAGCTGGGTGACAGTGTGAACTGTAAAGACGACGCTCAAAGTCTGCAGGGTGCCTTGGACAGGTTCGGTGAATGGACAAACGCGTGGCAGATGCAGTATAGTGTGAATAAGTGTGAAGTTATCCACTTTGATGGCAAAAACACGAAGGCCGAATGTTATCTGAATGGGGGAAGATTTGGAAAAGGGGAGGTGCAGCGAGACGTGGGTGTCATGGTTCATCAGTCATTGCAAGTTGGCATGCAGGGTCAGCAGGCAGTGAATGAGGCAAATGGTATGTTGGCCTTCATAGCTAGGGGATTTGTGTATCGGAGCAGGGAGGTCTTACTGCAGTTGTACAGAGCCTTAGTGAGGCCTCACCTGGAACATTGTGTGCAGTTTTGGTCTCCTAATCTGAGAAAGGAAATTCTTGCTGTTGAGGGAGTGCAGTGAAGGTTCACCAGACTGATTCACTTACTGGCAGGACTGTAGACAATAGAGATTGGATCGAATGGGCTTTTCTTTACTGGAGTGTAGAAGTATGAGAGGGGATATCATAGAAATATATAAAATTCTGACGGGACGGGACAGTTTAGATGCAGTAAGAATGTTCCCGATGTTGGTGAAGTCCAGAACCAGGGGACATCATCGAAGGATAAGGATTAGAACTGAGATTATGGAGAAAATACTTCACTAAGAGAGTTGTTAACCTGTTGAATTCTCTACCGCAAAGAATTGTTGCAGCTACTCCTTTGGATATATTCAACGCGGAGTTAGATATGGCCCTTACGGCTAAAGGGATAAAGTTGTATGGAGAGAAAGCAGGAAAGGAGTACTGAGGTGAATGATCAGCTATGATCTTAATGAATGGTGGTGCAGGCTGAAAGGGCCGAATGGCCTATTCCTGCACCTATTTTCTTTGTTTCTATGTTTCTATCCAGATGATCTATAGCATTCATGTATAAGCTGACAGAAATCAATAAGCTGCAGTCTGTCGCTCTTTGAGGAAAAAGGGAGCCAGCTGATATATCACTACGGCCATGCCAGTCTGAAAAAAGTCTATTCTCGGAGACGAGACAGACTAACACCTGGTAAGTATTTGGAAATGAGACGGACTGTGAATACGACGTGCTGTGGACTGTTACTGCCACCATAGGCTGCTCACAACATTCACACTGGCTTCAACCAATCAGCAAACAGTTAGCATCTCCCCCCTTCATTCAATTTCTCTCTCACTCTCTACTTATTTTTCCAAATCTTTGCTGTTCATTATCCTGCTGCCTCGATAAAACGGAGATATTGTGCTATAAATATCACATCGTAGCTTATTTCTGTAACAAAGTAGGGACAGGTCTGATATGTACTTGGATAGGAGTCTTAATACCAGGTGTACTAGGCTTTTCCAATTAATGGAGGTTGTCGCTGCCTTCTTTCAGCACTCCATTTGGAGTTCATTCCTACCCTTTCAACAACTCTCCCTCTAGCTCTCCCTCTCGCCCCCCCCTCTCTCTCTCTCTCTCTCTCTCTCTCTCTCTCTCTCTCCCTCTCCAATGGACTCAGACCTGATTTGTAATTGCAATGGAGACTCGGGCTTATATTTTTTCTGTGTTAGCCAGTGATGGCGCGAAGAGAGATTGAAAGCAAGGTGGGAATGCAGGTAAAAGGAAATGTAAGAAGTGGAAATGCCTCCGAGTTGTTGAACAGCATTCATGGATGAGCTGACTGAAAGAAATAAGCAGCTGTCAGTCGCTCTTTGAGTAAAGAGAGAGCCAGATGTTATATCGCTACGGCCATGTCAATCTGAAAATGTCTGATCTCGGATACGAAGTAGCGTAAGGTATGGTTAGTACTTGGACGGGAGAACGACTGCAAATATCAGGTGCTGTAGACTTTTACTGAAACCACAGGCTGCTGGAAACATTCACACTGCCATCAAACAATAAACAAGTTGTTCACTTCTCCCTCCAGTATTCAATTTCTCTCCGACCATCTCCCTTTATTTTTCCAAAACTTTGCTGCTCATTCTCCTGCTGCCATCGAAAGTCAAGGGGGTCCACACACATAAACCAGAAACACAGCAACAAAATAAATGTGCAAAACAACACACCCAAACCTGTAAGTCCTTCGCACGCAAAGCATCCTAGATCAAACTGGCCGCTACTGTCCCTGATCGAAGGGACCCCGCATCGTGCTCTTCTATCACTGTCCGAAGCGGCCCCGTACCGGTCGCTACTAGCCCGGGCCAAAGAATTCTGCAACGGATTCGGGGAACGCATAGCCGGCCGAAGGGCCTCCGCGACGACATGCCAACAGGATCCGAGGAAGTGGAACCGGCTGAAGGGACTCCGAGGCCGCCGCTCAAACCACCGAAGTGAATCCGAGGCCGGCGCTGACTCGACGGAAGGGACCGAAGAGGTGGCATTGTCTTACACGCCCAACCAACCTTTATTAATTTTTAAACGTTTACCCAACTTTTAAACTTAATAAACAATCTGGGAGACCTTTTAAAGCTTAGAGTTTAGACTCTCAATCGAAATAATATTAAATAGCTATTATTAATCCACATCTTTGACTTTTAACATCTTTTAGAAACATTATAAATTGGGGAAAATGTTATAATCTATTATTGATTTACATCTTAGACTTTTAACAAAACTTAGAGAAGTTTTAAAACTTTTCAACAACCGTTGGAATCTCTTGAAATAAATTGGGAATCTTTATCACATTTTAATTTTTATAATAACTTTGGAAGTCAACTTCCTAATGCCGGCCCCCTAACCTAGCCTCGGAGAATCTACCTTCAATGGCGCTATCCGGCGCTGAGCTTGCGGCCAAAACGTAGCTCGAGGCAATTAGCTTTACAGAGCTGTGCCTCGGATCCAGGAGCCTTGGACCCTCTTCCTTCTGGAAAAAAGACCTTAATCTAAGCCCGTGTGGTTGCCGGTGTGCAGCGGCCACCCCATCTTAAAAAAACACACGCACAGGCATCTTCCACTTCGTCAGTATGAAGTTCGGGACATCGAACTTCAGGTCCCTTAAAGACAATCCTCACAGCATCAGGTCGGTATGCCGCGCAGCCATAGTTGCCCGGGAACTCAGACGTTTTCACTTTGACATCGCCGCCCTAAGCGAGACGTAGTGGGCAGGGGAAGGGCAGATGAAGGAAAATGGTCGAGGCCACACCTTCCTCTGGAAAGGAAAACCAGGGGCAGAACGCAGCCGTCAATGAGTCGGCTTTCCCTTCAATAATGTGCTGGTCGACCGCCTCAAAGATTCCACATACGGGGTTAACGAATGCCTCATGACTCTCCGTAGCACCCTATATCGGAGCCAATGTGCCACAGTCATCAGTGCATAGGCCTCTACCCTCGATGCAATGGATGAGGCTAAAGAGGGATTTTATTCCCAACTCAAGACATCCTTGTCCCACGTCCACACGGGCGACAATTTGATCTTCCTGGGTGATTTTAATGCCAGGCTTGGGAAAGTCACAGTCCTCAGGGGAGGCGTGATTGGCAGAGAGGGGAAGCCAACTTCAGCGATACCCTACTCCTGACATAATGTCTAGAACATGGACTCCTCATCACCAACATCCTATTCCACCTGAGGGATAAATACAAGTCATCGTAGCAACACACTCGCTCCAAACAGTTGCACCTGCTTGACTATATCATCGTCCAAGCCAGGGGTTGCAAGGATGTGCGCATCACCCGCGCCATGACAGGAGCTGACGACTAGTGGTCGGCCCATCGCCTAATCAGATCAATCATCAACATTAACATTGCCCGAAAGCAGAGGAGACAATAGAAGTAGTTCCACAAAAAGTTAATGCACTGGCACTGAGAGAGCAATCTAAGAGTGCCATATACAGTCAGCCCCTCTAAGCCTTGATTATCCTGAGATGCCGAATCCCCATAGCGCTTGGTCTGCACTCGAGACCTCTATAACAAGTGCCTGTGAAGAGACATTTCGTCACTCAACCAGAAAACACCAGAACTGATTTGCTTAAAATGATCAGGAGTTCGAAGAACTAATAAATCGCAACCGCAAACCATTTCTGAGCATCAAGCAATAGCCCAACTCGGGAGCTGAAAAATGACATTACAGACGGCTCAATGCTCAGGTCCAACAAAAAGCCCAGGCCGTAAGAACAAGTGGTGGATGGAGTAAGCACAGGAGACACGACAACTGGTCGACAGCCACGATATGCCAGGATTCGTCACTGCATTCAATGCCACCTACGGTCTGAACTGCCAACGACCTACGCCACTCCTGACCAAGAACATGAAAACAGTCATGAAGGGCACCGACGTTGTCAGAGCCCAATGGAAGGAACACTTTGAAGATCTCCTCAATCGAGACTCTGCCTTTGGCTCGAGTGTTCTCTATTCCATCCTGCAGCATGCGACCCGCCAATGACTCAGTGACACTCCAAAATTGCACAAGATAGGCAAAGTCATACAACTGTCTATGAATAACAAATCTACGGGTGTGGATGGAATCCTTTCTAAGGTGCTTAAATATGGCGGCGAGGCACTGTTGGTGCGGATACATGACTGCATCTCTCGCATCTGGAGGAGGAGAGCATGCCGGGAGTTCTGAGTGATGCAGTGACTGTGAACATTTTAAAAAAGGGAGACAAGTTCAACTGTGGCAACTACAGGGCAATCTCCCTGTTTTCATCCACAGGGAAAGTTGTCGCTCGAGTTCTCCTCAATCGTCTTCACCCTGTGGCTGAGGAACACCTCCCGGAATTACAATGCAGATTTCGTCCCCTACGGGGCAAACAGACATGAGCTTTGCAGCGCTCCAGTTGTAGGGTAAATGCAGAGAGCAGTGCCAGCCCTTATACATGGCTGTTTAAATCTTACAAAGGACTTTGAAACTGTCAACCTTGAGGGTTTTTGTGTGCGTCCTCCTCCGTTGTGAATGCTCCCAAATGTTTGTCACCATCCTTTGCTTACTTCACGATGACAAGCAGGCCGTTATCCTGAACAATGGGTCCATTACAGACCCAATCATGTCCGCACCGGGTTCAAACAGGGCTGCGTTATCGTTCCAACCCTGTTCTCAATCTTCCTCGATGCCATGCTCCACCTCACAATCAACAAGCTCCCCGTTGGAGTGGAATTAACATCAGAGCAAGTGGGGAACTTTTAACCTATGCCGCCTCCAGGCCAGGTCCAAGATCACCCCAACTCTGTCATTGAGTTGCATTATGCGGACGATGCCTGCCTCTGTGCACATTCAGAAGCTAAACTCCAGGATATAGTCAATGTATTCACTGAAGCAAATGAAAGAATGGGCATTACGTTTAACATCCGTAAGACAAAGGTCCTTCAACAGGCTGTTATTGCCACACAACACTGCCCTCCAATCATCAGGATCCACTGCGCGGCCCTGGACAACGTGCACCATTTCGCATATCTCGGGAACCTTTTATTAACAAAGGCAGACATTGATGCGAAGATTCAGCATTGCCTCCAGAGCACCAGCGCCGCCTTTTGCCACCTGCGGAAAAAGTGTTTGATGACCAGGCACTCAAATCTACCACCAAACTCATGTTCTACAGGACTGTAGTAAAATCTGCCCTTCTGTATGGACGAGGTGAATAAAGCCCCTCAAGTCGCAGCAGATATTTCACCAACATGTATCCGCAAGCTTTTGCAAAGCTCCTGGGAAGAAATGCTCACTAACATCAGTGTCCTCGACCAGGCTAACATCCGCAGTATTGCTGCACTGACCACACTCGATCAGCTTCGCTGGGCAGGCCACATAGTACGCATGCCAGATACGAGACTCCCTCAGCAAATGCTTTATGCCGAGCTCCTTCATGGTAAACCGACCAAAGAAGGATAGTGGAAATGTTATAAGGACACCCTCCAAACCTCCCTGTTAAATTGCGACATTATCACTGACACCTTGGAGACTTAGACCGCAGACAGCCCGAGTTGCAGAAAGTCGATCCGGGAAGGAGTTGCGCTCTTTGAGTCTCGATGCAAGGGGGATGAAGTGGTCAGGCACAGGCAGCGGAAGGAGTGCGCGGCATACCAGCCGTACCGACCCCTGCCCCCGAAGGTGTGTAGCTCCAGTATGGGACGTTTCAGCAATTAAAGAAGTCACTTTGGGAGTGGAAGCAAGTCCTTCTCGATTCCGGGGTATTGCCTATCATGATGATGATCCTTACCAACGGATCCGTTACAGATTCAATCCATGTCTGGACCGGGGTTAAACAGGACTGCGTTATTGCTCCAAACTTCTTCTCAATCTTCTTTGCCGCCATGCTCCACCTCACAATCAACAAGCTACCCGCTGAAGTGGAACTAAACTACAGAACCAGTGGGAAGCTGTTAAAACTAAGCCACCTCCAGGCCAGATCCAAGATCACCGCAACCTCTGTTATTGAGCTGCAGTATGCGTATGACGCCTGCGTCTGTGCACATTCAGAGGCTGAACTCCAGGATAAAATCACTTTGTTAACTGAGCATATGAAAACATGGGCCTTACGCTTAACATCCGTAAGACAAAGGTCCTGCATCAGCACTGTCTTCCAGTCATGAAGAACCATGGCGCGGCCCTGGACAACGTGGAACAGTTCCCATATCTCGGGAGTCTCTTATCAACAAAGGCAAACATTGATGGGAGATTCAGCATCGCCTCCAGTGCGGCAGCGCAGCCTTCGACCGTCTGAGGGAAGGTTTGTTTGAAGGACAGGCCCTCAATCTACCAAGACACTCATGGTCTGCAGGGCTGTATTACTATCAACCCTCAAGTATGGATCTGAGGCATGGACGATGTATAGGTTGCACCTCAAGTCGCTGGAGATATATTACCAACGATGTCTCCACAAGATCCTGCAAATCCCCTGGGAGGGCAGGCGCTCTAAGATCATTGACCTCGACCAGGCCAACATCCCCTTGTATTGAAGCACAGACTACACTCGATCAGCTTCGCTGGGCAGGCCAGATAGTACGCATGTCAGATACTAGACTCGCGAAGCAAATGCTTTATGCGGAGCTCCTTCATGGTAACCGTGCCAAAGGAGGATAGAGGAAACGTTATAAGGACACCCTCAAAGCTTCAGTAGTAAAGTGTGACTTCACTGCTGACATTTGGGAGATACTGGACGCTGATTGCCCGAGGTGGAGTAAGTCCATTCGGGAGAGCATTGAGCTCTTCGAGTCTCAACGCAAGGATCAGGAAGAGCCCAAGCGCAGGCAGCGGGAGGAGCGTGCGGCAAACCAACCCCACTGAACACTTCCCTCGATGAATATCTGTCCCACCTGTAACAGGTCTGTGGCTCTCGTATCGGACTGTTCAGCCAAAAAAGAGCTCCCTCTTGCAATGAAAGCAAGTCCTCCTCGATTCTGAAAGACTGCCTATGTTTGATTGATTGAGATCAATCTGAGGCATTGCGCTATAATTACATATCCTAGCTCAGTTCTGCAATAAAATCTGCACAGGTCTGATTAGTACTGAGACTGGAGTCTTAATATCGGGTGTACTAGGCTTTTCCTATTAGTCGAGATTGTCATTGCCTTCATTCAGCACTCCATTTGCTGTTCATTCTTGCCCTTTCATAGAAACATAGAAACATAGAAAATAGGTGCAGGAGTAGGCCATTCGGCCCTTCTAGCCTGCACCGCCATTCAATGAGTTCATGGCTGAATATTCAACTTCAGTACCCCATTCCTGCTTTCTCGCCATACCCCTTGATCCCCCTAGCAGTAAGGACCTCATCTAACTCCTTTTTGAATATATTTAGTGAATTGGCCCCAAAAACTTTCTGTGGTAGAGAATTCCACAGGTTCACCACTCTCTGGGTGAAGAAGTTCCTCCGCATCTCGGTCCTAAATGGCTTACCCCTTATCCTTAGACTGTGACCCCTGGTTCTGGACTTCCCCAACATTGGGAACATTCTTCCTGCATCTAACCTGTCTAACCCCGTCAGAATTTTATATGTTTCTATGAGGTCCCCTCTCATTCTTCTGAACTCCAGTGAATACAAGCCCAGTTGATCCAGTCTTTCTTGATAGGTCAGTCCCGCCATCCCGGGAATCAGTCTGGTGAACCTTCGCTGCACTCCTTCAATAGCAAGAATGTCCTTCCTCAGGTTAGGAGACCAAACCTGTACACAATACTCCAGGTGTGGCCTCACCAATGCCCTGTACAACTGTAGCAACACCTCCCTGCCCCTGTACTCAAATCCCCTTGCTATGAAGGCCAACATGCCATTTGCTTTCTTAACCGCCTGCTGCACCTGCATGCCAACCTTCAATGACTGATGTACCATGACACCCAGGTCTCTTTGCACCTCCTCTTTTCCTAATCTGTCACCATTCAGATAATAGTCTCTCTCTCTGTTTTTACCACCAAAGTGGATAACCTCACATTTATCCACATTATACTTCATCTGCCATGCATTTGCCCACTCACCTAACCTATCCAAGTCGCTCTGCCGCCTCACAGCATCCTCCTCGCAGCTCACACTGCCACCCAACTTAGTGTCATCCGCAAATTTGGAGATACTACATTTAATCCCCTCATCTAAATCATTAATGTACAGTGTAAACAGCTGGGGCCACAGCACAGAACCTTGCGGTACCCCACTAGTCACTGCCTGCCATTCTGAAAAGTACCCATTTACTCCTACTCTTTGCTTCCTGTCTGACAACCAGTTCTCAATCCATGTCAGTGCACTACCCCCAATCCCATGTGCTCTAACTTTGCACATCAATCTCTTGTGTGGGACCTTGTCGAACGCCTTCTGAAAGTCCAAATATACCACATCAACTGGTTCTCCCTTATCCACTCTACTGGAAACATCCTCAAAAAATTCCAGAAGATTTGTCAAGCATGATTTCCCTTTCACAAATCCATGCTGACTTGGACCTATCATGTCACCTCTTTCCAAATGCACTGCTATGACATCCTTAATAATTGATTCCATCATTTTACCCACGACCGATGTCAGGCTGACCGGTCTATAATTCCCTGTTTTCTCTCTCCCTCCTTTTTTAAAAAGTGGGGTTACATTGGCTACCCTCCACTCCATAGGAACTGATCCAGAGTCAATGGAATGTTGGAAAATGACTGTCAACGCATCCACTATTTCCAAGGCCACCTCCTTAAGTACTCTGGGATGCAGTCCATCAGGCCCTGGGGATTTATCGGCCTTCAATCCCATCAATTTCCCCAACACAATTTCCCGGCTAATAACAATTTCTCTCAGTTCCTCCTCCTTACTAGACCCCCCGACCCCGTTTATAACCGGAAGGTTGTTCGTGTCCTCCTTCGTGAATACCGAACCAAAGTACTTGTTCAATTGGTCTGCCATTTCTTTGTTCCCCGTTATGACTCCCCTGATTCTGACTGCAGGGGACCTACATTTGTCTTTACTAACCTTTTTCTCTTTACATATCTATAGAAACTTTTGCAATCCGTCTTAATGTTCCCTGCAAGCTTCTTCTCATACTCCATTTTCCCTGCCCTAATCAAATCCTTTGTCCTCCTCTGCTGAGTTCTAAATTTCTCCCAGTCCCCAGGTTCGCTGCTATTTCTGGCCAATTTGTATGCCACTTCCTTGGCTTTAATACTATCCCTGATTTCCCTTGATAGCCACGGTTGAGCCACCTTCCCTTTTTTATTTCTATGCCAGACAGGAATGTACAATTGTTGTAGTTCATCCATGCGGTCTCTAAATGTCTGCCATTGCCCATCCACAGTCAACCCCTTAAGTATCATTCGCCAATCCATCTCAGCCAATTCACGCCTCATACCTTCAAAGTTAGCCTTCTTTAAGTTCTGGACCATGGTCTCTGAATTAACTGTTTAATTCTCCATCCTAATGCAGAATTCCACCATATTATGGTCACTCTTCCCCAAGGGGCCTCGCACAACGAGATTGCTAATTAATCCTTTCTCATTACATAACACCCAGTCTAAGATGGCCTCCCCCCTAGTTGGTTCCTCGACATATTGGTCTAAAAAACCATCCCTTATGCACTCCAGAAAATCCTCCTCCACCGTATTGCTTCCAGTTTGGTTAGCCCAATCTATGTGCATATTAAAGTCACCCATTATAACTGCTGCACCTTTATTGCACGCACCCCTAATTTCCTGTTTGATGCCCTCCCCAACATCATTACTACTGTTTGGAGGTCTGTACACAACTCCCACTAACGTTTTTTGCCCTTTGGTGTTCTGCAGCTCTACCCATATAGACTCCACATCATCCAAGCTAATGTCCTTCCTAACTATTGCCTTAATCTCCTCCTTAACCAGCAATGCTACCCCACCTCCTTTTCCTTTTATTCTATCCTTCCTGAATGTTGAATACCCCTGGATGTTGAGTTCCCAGCCCTGCTCATCCTGGAGCCACGTCTCCGTAATCCCAATCACATCATATTTGTTAACATCTATTTGCACAGTTAATTCATCCACCTTATTGCGGATACTCCTTGCATTAAGACACAAAGCCTTTAGGCTTGTTTTTTTTAACACCCTCTGTCCTTTTAGAATTTTGCTGTACAATGGCCCTTTTTGTTCTTTGCCTTGGGTTTCTCTGCCCTCCACTTTTCCTCATCTCCTTTCTGTCTTTTGTTTTTGCCTCTTTTTTGTTTCCCTCTATCTCCCTGCATTGGTTCCCATCCCCCTGCCATATTAGTTTAACTCCTCCCCAACAGCACTAGCAAACACTCCCCCGAGGACATTGGTTCCGATTCTGCCCAGGTGCAGACCGTCCGGATTGTACTGGTCCCACCTCCGCCAGAACCGGTTCCAATGCCCCAGGAATTTGAATCCCTCCCTGCTGCACCATTGCTCAAGCCACGTATTCATCTGAGCTATCCTGCGATTCCTACTCTGACTAGCACGTGGCACTGGTAGCAATCCCGAGATTACTACTTTTGAGGTCCTACTTTTTAATTTAGCTCCTAGCTCCTTAAATTCATTTCGTCGGAACTCATCCCTTTTTTTACCTATGTCATTGGTACCAACGTGCACCACGACAACTGGCTGTTCTCCCTCCCTTTTTAGAATGTCCTCCACCCGCTCCGAGACATCCTTGACCCTTGCACCAGGGAGGCAACATACCATCCTGCAGTCTCGGTTGCGCCGCAGAAACGCCTATCTATTCCCCTTACAATTGAATCCCCTATCACTATCGCTCGCCCACTCTTTTTCCTGCCCTCCTGTGCAACAGAGCCAGCCACGGTGCCATGAACTTGGCTGCTGCTGCCCACTCCTGATGAGTCATCCCCCTCAACAGCACTCAAAGCAGTGTATCTGTTTTGCAGTGGGATGACCACAGGGGACCCCTGCACTACCTTCCTTGCACTACTCTCTCTCTCTCTCTCGCTCTCTATTAGGTACAGGTCTGATGTGTACTTAGCAATGAAGGCTCGGGCTTGTATTGTGTGTGTGTGTGTTAGCGAGAGATGGCTCGAAGAGAGGTAGAAAAGAAGATGGTAAGGCAGGTAAAAAGCAATGTATGAGGTACAAATGCTTCCGAGCTGTTTGATCGCATTTACCTGTTTGATAGCATTCATGTATCTCCTGACCAAAAGCTATAAGGAGCTATCTGTGGCTCTCTAAGTAAAGAGAGAGCCAGCGGTTAAATATGTATGGCCCATACTATTATGAAAACGCCTAATCTCCCGATCTCGGTTACGATGCAGAGTAAGGCCTGGTTAGACTTGGATGGGAGACTGCCTGGGAATACCAAGTGCAGTCGGATTTTACTGCCGCCACAGGCCGCTCATGGTTCTGCACACAGACTGACGTTAGTTCATCAACAACCTTTTTGCTGCACTCTTTCTCACTTTCCTTTCACCACTTCTTTCCTGCACATTCTCCTGCTGCTACACAAATGCAAGGAGGTCGACGCAGGGGGCGAAAGAACGCAGAGGAAGAAAATAAGATTGCAAAAAACCACATGTTGGCGTAGGGCACCAGGACGCAGCAGCAGAGAGGAGAGACAAAATGCATCGAAACCTGGGAGAGAGAAAAAGCAACAGAACAAAGAATAGTGTTGGAAGAGCAGCAATTCAATGCAGGAAAAAAAGCAAAGCCAACTAGCATGCTGCTGGAATGCATGTGTGTTAATGTGATGAATGTTACAACTGAGATTGACGAGTAGCAGG
Source organism: Pristiophorus japonicus (assembly GCF_044704955.1). NCBI lineage: Eukaryota > Metazoa > Chordata > Chondrichthyes > Pristiophoridae > Pristiophorus > Pristiophorus japonicus. The sequence goes on along the minus strand of NC_092005.1, from coordinate 7,288,959 downwards.
CGCCACTTGCCAGGTGGCGTTATGAAATGTGGCTATAATGGAGATCTGGATCAAAAATGGGTAGGATTGGAAATTAAACAATCTTGGCGATTTGGGGGCGGTGGAAGCTTTTTATTGGGAAGAGTGATTTGGGGATGGGAAATATGGGGGGAGAGCGATTTGAGGGATGAGAGATTTTGAGTTTGGCGAGCGTGAGATTTGGGGGTGAGTGAGTGAATGATGTGGGCGCGAGTGAGGGAATGGTGAAGGTCATACAGATTTGAAGCTTGAGGCAAGGCAATGAAAGTGGTAGGGCTTGTAGTCTGTTTGTGTGGAGGTGGTGGAAGGCAAGTGGTGAAATCAAAATTGAGTGTGGATTACTTGCATGAATGCACAGACTGAGAAATAGAAACGAAGAACAGCCGTATGCCTGTTTAAGTAAAGAGAAAGCAGACTGCCAATACTTATGGCTGCACTAGTCTAAAAACGGCCAAGCTCGTCTGATTTTAGAAATTAACATGAGTCAGGCCTGGTTAGTACATGGAAGGGAGACCGCCTGGGAATGCCAGATGCTTTTGCTGCCGCCACAGGCCGCACATGGTTCTGCACACACACTGCCACTAATCCATTAATAAGTTTTTGCTGCTCTCTCTCTCACTTTTCTGACAACATTTCTTTCCTGCACATTCTCCTGCTGCTACGCAAATGCAAGGGTGTCGAGACAGATGGCGAATGACCGCAGAACAACAAAATAAAATAGCAAATATAGCAAATAGCATTGGCTCGAAGAGAGATAGAAAATAAGGTAGCAAAGCAGGTAAATTAAAAGGAAAGTAGTACTAAAAGGAAAGAAAACAGCTTCAGTGCTGTTTGATAGCATTCATGTCTGAGCTTACCGAAAGCAATAAGCTGCTGTCTGTTGCTAATCGAGTAAAGATAAAACCAGCTGTTATATAACTACGGCCAGACCAGTCTGAAAAAGTTTGATATCGGATATGAAGCAGATAAAGGCCTGGTTACTACTTGGAAGGGAGAACGTCTGAGAATACCAAGTGCTGTAGATTTGTGCTGCCATCTCAGCCTGCTTGCAATATTCACACTGCCGTCAACCAATCAACAAGCTTTTCGATTCTCCCTCGTGCATTCAGTTTCTCTCTCACGTTCTCCCTTCATTATTCCAAATCTTTGCTGCTCATTCTCCTGCTGCCATAGAAAGGCAAGTTTGTCCACACACAACCAAAGAAAAATACAGCAAAAAACTAACCGAGCAAAATGTTGTGTATGGAGAAAGATTCAGACTGAACACTGTGAGCTCGAAGTAAAGTGTGACCTTATTATTTTATTGCAGGTCTCCAGAGTGCCTCTCCAATCAGTGAAACCGTCCTAAATACCAGTGCTCCCAAGAGATTTGCGATCGCTTCTGACTCTGGGGAAGGAACCCTCTGGTGGTTGTACAGAGTAAATAAAAGTCCACCTATATAACAACATTCCCCACCAAAGTTAATAGTGTAACTATTTACAATGTGAGTTGATCTGGGCCCTTTCTTGCCCTGGTTGATTGTCTCGATGTGAAAGCTAGTGTTGTTGAATCATTTTTTGGGCCCTCGCTGGGCTGCTGTGCAGCTGGCCTTGCTGGGATTCCTGGTGGGTTGCGAATTGCAGGGCTGCTGTTGATGATGGTTTCTGCTTCGTAGTCTGCCGTGCTGTCGGTTGGCACTGGTGTGTGCGCTGGGGAATCAGAAAAGGTAAGGTCCATCTTTGGTTGCTCAGGGTAGTCCGTTAATCTGAGTTTGATTTGGTTCAAGTGTATCCAGTGAATGAGTCCATTTGAAGGTTGACCCGACACACCCAGGTCCCCTCTGTGGGCACCACAGTGCCGGGAAGCCACTTTGGACCTTGTCCATGATTTAATATAAATACAGTATCATTGACCTCAATCTCGCGTGACACATTCACGCTATCATTGAATGCACTTTGTTGAAGCCGTCTGCTCTCTGCCTGTTCATGTCGATCAGGGTGAACTAACGAGAGCCTTGACTTAAGTGCTCTTTTCATGAGGAGTTCAGCAGGTGATATCCCAGTGAGTGGTCTTGTGCGGTAGATAAGCAGAACTCGGGATAGGCGAGTTTCCAGTGAGCCTTCAGTTACGTTCTTCAAGCCTTGCTTGATGGTTTGCACTGCTCTCTCTGCCTGACAATTGGACAATGGTTTCAACGGGGCAGATGTGACATGTTTGATCCCCTTACGGTTCATGAATTCGTTGAAGACAGCACTAGTAATACAACGCCCGTTGTCGCTCACCAGGACATCGGGTAAGTCGTGTGTGGCAATCATGGCGAGCAGGATTTCAGTTGTAGCAGTGGACGTGCTAGCCGACATTATCTCACATTCAATCCACTTGGGGTACGCATCTGCAAGCACAATAATATTTTAGCCAGGAACAGGCCTGTATAGTCGACGTATACGCTAGACCACGGTTTGGAGGGCCACAGCCGTAAACTTCGCGGCTCTACCTGAGTACATTGCTGAACTGCGATCATGTATTACATCTGGGAATGCAGGACTCTAAGTCTGCATCGATGCCGGGCCACCATAGATGGGATCTGGCTATCGCTATCATTATTATGATGCCTGGGTGTGCTGTGGAGCTCGTTGATTAAGGTGTCTCTGCCCCTCTTGTGGATCACTACTCGATTGCCCCACAGAAGGCAGTCTGCATGTATAGATATTTCATCTTTGCGCCGCTGGAACGACTTTATCGCTTCCTGCATTTCCACGCGACACTGGACTAGCTTCCGTGAAGCACATAGCTTTACAATGGAAATAATAAGATGTCCTGGCTTGACAAGGTTTTGATCTGCCGGGCAATGAAGGGTGATTGCTCACTCTCAACTGCTTCCATCACCTTGGCTGAATCTGCGGGCTACGCCATTTGCACCCCCGTGGCGTGCAATGGCAGCCTACTGAGAGCATCGGCGGCTTTTCTTTGCCTGGCCTGTGGTGAATGGCCTAGTTGTATGCGGGCAAGGTAAGCACCCATCTCTGGATGCGGGCCAATGCTTTGGTATTTATCCCTTTACTATCAGAAAACAGTGATATAAGTGCATTATGATCCGTTTCCAATTCGAATTTTAGCCCTAACACGTATAGATGCATTTTATTGACCCCATAGACACACGCTAACGCTTCTTTTTCAATCAAGCTGCAGGCTGTCTCGGCCTTATACAGATCCTGGATGCATAAGCAACTGTTTTCAGGTTCCCGAAGTCATTAGTTTGTTACAATACACACCCGACGCCATATGACGACGTATCACATGCTTGTACCAAACGCTTATATGGATCATACAACACAAGCAATTTGTTTCAGCATAACAATTTTCGCTTTTACAACGGCATTTTCTTGGCTTTTGCCGCTAACCTATTCGCACCCTTTTCATACAAAGACACGAAGGGTTTCTAGCAGGGTGCTCAGTCCCGGTATGTAGTTACCAAAGTAGTTCAAGTGTCCCAGAAACGATCGCAGCTCCGTCACGTTCTGTGGCATGGGTGCCTTATCGAGTGCTTCAGTTTTCACGTTGGTGGGCCTGATGCCATCTACCGCAATCCTCCTTCCCATGAACTCGACTTCAGGCACCATGAAAACGCACTTCGAGCATTTTAACGTGAGCCCCACGCGTTTGAGTCGACTACGAACCTCCTCCAGGTTCTGCAGCTGGTTGGCTGTGTTCCGACCAATGAACAATGTGTCGTCCTGGAAGACCACGGTGTGTGGGACAGACTTCGGTTAACATTACATTTTTCTCTAGAATATCGCCACCGCTGATCGAATTACAAACGGGCATCTGGTATAAAGAAAAATACCTTTGTCCTTGTCGATGCTGGTGAGGGCATTCGATGATTCCTCCAGTTCCTGCGTCGTGTAGGCTGAACACCGATCCAGCTTCGTGACCGTCTTTCATCCTTAAAGCATTTCAAAAAGGTTGTCGGACGTTTGGAGTGGGTATTGGTCCTGCAGGGAAAAACGTTTGATTGCTAATTTTAATCGCTGAGAATTGTGACGGTGCCATCTCCCTTGAGAACTTGGACAGTAGGACTGGCCCACTTGCTTAACTCGATCGGTGAAATGCAGCCGCTCTTGCTCGATATCTGCCCTTTCTCTCATCATGTACGGTACGGTTCTCGCCTTGTGATGGATGGGTCGCGCCCCCAGAATTAGGTGGATCTGCACTTTTGCACCTTGAAATTTGCCGATGTCTAGTTCGAACAGCGAAGGAAATTTGTTTAACACCTGGGCAGGACCGGATCCAATATCTTCGGGGAAGTGTTTGCAAGTGCTGTTGGGGAGGAGTTACACTAATATGGCAGGGGGATGGGAACCTATGCAGTGAGACAGAGCGAAGTAGAATGGAGGAAGAAGCAAAGGAGAGAAAGTGGAAAAGTAAAAGTGGAGGGCAGAGAAACCTAAAGCAAAAAGCAAAAAGGGCCACATTACAGCAAAATTCTAAAGGGGAAAAGTGTGTTAGAAAGACAAGCCTGAAGGCTCTGTGCCTCAATGCGAGGAGTATTCGGAATAAGGTGGACGAATTAACTGCACAGATAACAGTTAACGGGTATGATGTAATTGGCATCACGGAGACTTGGCTCCAGGGTGACCAAGGCTGGGAACTCAACATCCAGGGGTATTCAACATTTAGGAAGGATAGACAGAAAGGAAAAGGTGGCGGGGTGGCATTGCTGGCTAAAGAGGAAATGAATGCAATAGTAAGAAAGAACATTAGCTTGGATGCTGTGGAATCATTATGGGTGGAGCTGCAGAATACCAAAGGGCAGAAAACGCTAGTGGGAGCTGTGTACAGACCACCAAACTGCAGTAGTAAGTTTGGGGACAGCTAAAAACATAAAAATAAGGGATGCATGCAATAAAGGTACAGCAGTTATCATGGGTGACTTTAATCTACATATTGATTGGGTTAACCAAACTGGTAGCAATGCGGTGGAGGAGGAATTCCTGGAGTGTATTAAGGATGGTTTTCTAGATCAATATGTCGAGGAACCAACCAGTGAGCTAGCCATCCAAGACTGGGTGATGTGTAATGAGAAAGAACTGATTAGCAATCTTGTTGTGCAAGATCCCTTGGGGAAGAGTGACCATAACATGGCAGAGTTCTTTATTAGGATGGAGAGTGACACAGTTAATTCAGAAACGATGGTCCTGAACTTAAGGAAAGGTAACTTCGGTGGTTGGAGGCGTGAATTGGCTCGAGTAGACTGGCAAATGATACTGAAAGGGTTGACGGTGGATAGGCAATGGCAAACATTTAAAGATCACATGGATGAACTTCAGCAATTGTACATCCCTGTCTGGAGTAAAAATAAAACGGGGAAACTGGCTCAACCGTGGCTAACAAAGGAAATGAAGGATAGTATTAAATACAAGGAAGAGACAGATAAATTGGTCAGAAAAAGCAGCAAACCTGAGGACTGGAAGAAATTTAGAATTCAGCAGAAGAGGACAAAGGGTTTAATTAAGAGGGGGGAAATAGAGTACGAAAAGAAGCTTGCCGGGCACATAAAAACTGACTGCAAAAGCAACCACAGATATGTGAAGAAAAAAGGTTCGTGAAGACAAATGTAGTAGCCTTGTAGTCGGATTCAGGTGAATTTATAAAGGGGAACAAAGAAATGGCACACCAATTGAACAAATACTTTGGTTCTGTCTTCTCGAAGGAAGACACAAATAACCTTCCGAAAGTATTAGGGGACCGAGAGTCTAGTGAGAAGGAGGAACTGAAGGATATCCTTATTTGGCGGTAAATTTTGATGGCGAAATTGATGGGATTGAAGGCCGATAAATCCCCGACGCCTGATAGTCTGCATCCTAGAGTACTTAAGGAAGTGGCCCTAGAAATTGTAGATTCATTGGTGATCATTTTCCAACAGGCTATCGACTCGATATCAGTTCCGATGGACTGGAGGGTAGCTAATGTAACACCACTATTCAAAAAGGGAGCGAGAGAGAAAGCAGGTAATTATAGACAGGTCAGCTCGACATCAAGTGTGTGAAAAATGTTGGAATCAATTATTAAGGATGAAATAGCAGCGCATTTGGTAAGCAGTGACAGCATCGGTCCAAGTCAGCATGGATTCATAGAAAAATTCAAACATAGAAAATAGGTGCAGGAGTAGGCCATTCGGCCCTTCTAGCCTGCACCGCCATTCAATGAGTTCATGGCTGAATATGCAACTTCAGTACCCCATTCCTGCTTTCTCACCATACCCCTTGATTCCCCTAGTAGTAAGGACTTCATCTAACTCGTTTTTGAATATATTTAGTGAATTGGCCTCAACAACTTTCTGTGGTAGAGAATTCCACAGGTTCACCACTCTCTGGGTGAAGAAATTCCTCCTCATCTCAGTCCTAAATGGCTTCCCCCTTATCCTTAGATTGTGTCCCCTGGTTCTGGACTTCCCCAACATTAGGAACATTCTTCCTGCATCTAACCTGTCTAACCCCTTCAGAATTTTAAACGTTTCTATGAGGTCCCCTCTCATTCTTCTGAACTCCAGTGAATAAAAGGGGAAATCATGCTTGAGAAATATTCTGGAATTTTTTGAGGATGTAACCAGTAGAGTGGACAAGGACGAACCAGTGGATGTTTTGTATTGGGACTTTCAAAAAGCTTTCGACAAGGTCCCACACAAGAGATTGGTGTGCAAAATCAAAGCACATCGCATTGGGGCTAATATACTAACGTGGATAGAGAACTGGTTAGCAGACAGGAAGCAGAGATTCAAGATAAACAGGTCCTTTTCAGAATGGCAGGCAGTGACTAGTTGAGTACCGCAGGTCTCAGTGCTGGGAACCCAGCTCTTTACAATATACATCAATGATTTGGATGAAGGAATTGAATGTAATATCTCCAAGTTTACAGATGACAGTAAACTGGGTGGCGGTGTGAGCTGTGAAGGGGACCTAAGCGGCTGCAGAGTGACTTAGAGAGGTTAGGTGCGTGGGCAAATATATGGCAGATGCAGTATAATGTGGATAAATGTGAGGTTATTAACTTTGCAGGCAAAAACGCGAAGACAGAATATTATCTGAATGATGGCAGATTAGGAAAAGGGGAGGTGCAACGATATCTGAGTCTCGTGGTTTATCAGTCATTGAAAGTTGGCATACAGGTGCAGCAGGCTGCAAAGAAGGCAAATGATATGTTGGCCTTCATAGCTAGGGGATTTGAGTATAGGAGCAGGGAGGTCTTACTGCAGTTGTACAGGGCCTTGGTGAGGCATCACCTCGAAAATTGTGTTCGATGTTGATCTGCTAATCTGAGGAAGGACGTTCTTTCTATTGAGGGATTGCAGCGAAGGTTCACCAGATTCCCGGGGTGGCTGGACTGACATATGAGGAGAGACTGGATCAACTAGGCCTTTTTACGTTGGAGTTTAGAAGGATGAGAGGGGGTCTCATAGAAATATCAAGATTCTGACGGGACAGGACAGGTTTGATGCGGGTAAATTGTTCTTGATGTTGGGAAAGTCCAGAACCAGGTGACACAGTCTTAGGATTAGGGGTAGGCCATTTAGGACTGAGATGAGGAGAACCTTCTTCACTCAGAGAGTTGTTAAACTGTGGAATTCCCTGTTGATGCCAGTTCATTGGATATATTCAAAACGAGGATTTCCCGGAGTGTATTAAGGATGGTTTTCTAGACCAATATGTCGAGGAACCAACCAGTGAGCTGGCCATCCAAGACTGGGTGATGTGTAATGAGAAAGAACTGATTAGCAATCTTGTTGTGCACGACCCCTTGGGGAAGAGTGACCATAACATGGTCGAGTTCTTTATTAGGATGGAGAGTGACACAGTTAGTTCAGAAACTAGGGTCCTGAACTTAAGGAAAGGTAACTTCGGTGGTTCGAGGCGTGAATTGTCTCGAGTAGATTGGCAAATTATACTGAAAGGTTTGACGGTGGATAGGCAATGGCAAACATTTAAAGATTACATGAATGAACTTCAGCAATTGTACATCCCTGTCAGGAGTAAAAATAAAACGGGGAAACTGGCTCAACCGTGGCTAACAAAGGAAATTAAGGATTGTATTAAATACAAGGAAGAGGCAGATAAATTGGTCAGAAAAAGCAGCAAACCTGCGGACTGGGAGAAATTTAGAATTCAGCAGAAGAGGACAAAGGGTTTAATTAAGAGGGGGAAAATAGAGTACGAAAAAAACCTTGCCGGTACATAAAAACTGACTGCAAATGCAACCACAGACATGTGAAGAGAAAAAGATTCGTGAAGACAAATGTCGTAGCCTTGTAGTCGGATTCAGGTGAATTTGTAAAGTGGAACAAAGAAATGGCAGACCAACTGAACAAATACTTTGGTTCTGTCTTCTCGAAGGAAGACACAAATAACCTTCCGAAAGTATTAGGGGACCGAGATCTAGTGAGAAGGAGGAACTGAAGGATAGCCTTATTTGGCGGTAAATTGTGATGGCGAAATTGAAGGGATTGAAGGCCGATAAATCCCCGACGCCTGATAGTCTGCATCCTAGAGTACTTAAGGAAGTGGCCCTAGAAATTGTAGATTCATTGGTGATCATTTTCCAACAGGCTATCGACTCGGGATCAGTTCCTATGGACTGGAGGGTAGCTAATGTAACACCACTATTCAAAAAGGGAGCGAGAGAGAAAGCGGGTAATTATAGACAGGTTAGCTCGACATCAAGTGTGGGAAAAATGTTGGAATCAATTATTAAGGATGAAATAGCAGCGCATTTGGTAAGCAGTGACAGCATCGGTCCAAGTCAGCAATGGATCATGAAGGGGAAATCATGCATGAGAAATATTCTTGAAATATTTGAGGATGTAACCAGTAGAGTGGACAAGGACGAACCAGTGGATGTTTTGTATTGGGACTTTCAAAAAGCTTTCGTCAAGGTCCCACACAAGAGATTGGTGTGTAAAATCTAAGCACATGGCATTGGGGCTAATATACTAACCTGGATAGAGAACTAGTTAGCAGACAGGAAGCAGAGATTCAAGATAAACAGGTCCTTTTCAGAATGGCATTCAGTGTCTAGTGGACTACCGCAGGGCTCAGTGCTGGGACCCAATCTCTTTACAATATACATCAATGATTTGGATGAAGGAATTGCATGTAATATCTCCAAGTTTACAGATGACACTAAACTGGTTGGCGGTGTGAGCTGTGAAGGGGACCTAAGAGGCTGCAGTGTGACTTAGACAGGTTAGGTGTGTGGGCAAATGCATGGCAGATGCGGTATAATGTGGATAAATGTGAGGTTATTAACTTTGCAGGCAAAAACGCGAAGACAGAATATTATCTGAATAATGGCAGATTAGGAAAAGGGGAGGTGCAACGAGATCTGAGTCTCATGGTTTATCAGTCATTGAAGTTGGCATACAGGTGCAGCAGGCTGTAAAGAAGGCAAATGATATGTTGGCCTTCATAGCTAGGGGATTTGTGTATAGGAGCAGGGAGGTCTTACTGCAGTTGTACAGGGCCTTGGTGAGGCCTCACCTGGAAAATTGTGTTCGATTTTGATCTGCTAATCTGAGGAAGGACGTTCTTGCTGTTGAGGGAGTCCTGTAAAGGTTCACCAGACAGATTCCCGGGGTGGCTGGACTGACATATGAGGAGAGACTGGATCAACTAGGCCTTTATACGTTGGAGTTTAGAAGGATGAGAGGGGACTCATAGAAATATCAAGATTCTGACGGGACGGGACTGGTTTGATGCGGGTAAATTGTTCTTGATGTTGGGGAAGTCCAGAACCAGGCGACACAGTCTTAGGATAAGGGGTAGGCCATTTCGGACTGAGATGAGGAGAACCTTCTTCACTCAGAGAGTTGTTAAACTGTGGAATTCCTTGCCGCAGAGAGTTGTTGATGCCAGTTCATTGGATATATTCAAAAGGAAGATTTCCCGGAATGTATTAAGGATGGTTTTCTAGACCAATATGTCGAGGAACCAACCAGTGAGCTGGCCATCCAAAACTGGGTGATGTGTAATGAGAAAGAACTGATTAGCAATCTTGTTGTGCAAGACCCCTTGGGGAAGAGTGACCATAACATGGTCGAGTTCTTTATTAGGATGGAGAGTGACACAGTTAATTCAGAAACTAGGGTCCTGAACTTAAGGAAAGGTAACTTCGGTGGTTGGAGACGTGAATTGGCTCGAGTAGACTGGCAAATGATACTGAAAGGGTTGACGGTGGATAGGCAATGGCAAACTTTTAAAGATCACATGAATGAACTTCAGCAATTGTACATCCCTGTCAGGAGTAAAAGTAAAACGGGGAAACTGGCTCAACCGTGGCTAACAAAGGAAATTAAAGATAGTATTAAATACAAGGAAGAGGCAGATAAATTGGTCAGAAAAAGCAGCAAACCTGAGGACTGGGAGAAATTTAGAATTCAGCAGAAGATCACAAAGGGTTTAATTAAGAGGGGGAAAATAGAATACGAAAAAAAGCTTGCCGGGCACATAAAAACTGACTGCAAATGCAACCACAGATATGTGAAGAGAAAAAGATTCGTGAAGACAAATGTCGTAGCCTTGTAGTCGGATTCAGGTGAATTTATAAAGTGGAACAAAGAAATGGCAGACCAATTGAACAAATACTTTGGTTCTGTCTTCTCGAAGGAAGAAACAAATAACCTTCCGAAAGTATTAGGGGACCGAGATCTAGTGAGAAGGAGGAACTGAAGGATATCCTTATTTGGCGGTAAATTGTGATGGCGAAATTGATGGGATTGAAGACCGATAAATCCCCGACGCCTGATAGTCTGCATCCAAGTGTACTTAAGGAAGTGGCCCTAGAAATTGTAGATTCATTGGTGATCATTTTACAACAGGCTATCGACTCGGGATCAGTTCCTATGGACTGGAGGGTAGCTAATGTAACACCACTATTCAACAAGGGAGCGAGAGAGAAAGCGGGTAATTATAGACAGGTTAGCTCGACATCAAGTGTGGGAAAAATGTTGGAATCAATTATTAAGGATGAAATAGCAGCGCATTTGGTAAGCAGTGACAGCATCGGTCCATGTCAGCATGGATCATGAAGGGGAAATCATGCTTGAGAAATATTCTGGAAATTTTTGTGGATGTAACCAGTAGAGTGGACAAGGACGAACCAGTGGATGTTTTGTATTGGGACTTTCAAAAAGCTTTCGTCAAGGTCCCACACAAGATATTGGTGTGTAAAATCAAAGCACATGGCATTGGGGCTAATATACTAACGTGGATAGAGAACTGATTAGCAGACAGGAAGCAGAGATTCAAGATAAACAGGTCCTTTTCAGAATGGCAGGCAGTGACTAGTGGAGTACCGCAGGGCTCAGTGCTGGACCCAAGCTCTTTACAATATACATCAATGATTTGGATGAAGGAATTGCATGTAATATCTCCAAGTTTACAGATGACACTAAACTGGTTGGCGGTGTGAGCTGTGAATGGGACCTAAGAGGCTGCAGTGTGACTTAGACAGGTTAGGTGTGTGGGCAAATGCATGGCAGATGCAGCATAATGTGGATAAATGTGAGGTTATTAACTTTGCAGGCAAAAACGCGAAGACAGAATATTATCTGAATGATGGCAGATTAGGAAAAGGGGAGGTGCAACGAGATCTGAGTTTCATGGTTTATGAGTCATTGAAAGTTGGCATAGAGGTGCAGCAGGCTGTAAAGAAGGCAAATGATATGTTGGCCTTCATAGCTAGGGGATTTCAGTATCGGAGCAGGGAGGTCTTACTGCAGTTGTACAGGGCCTTGGTGAGGCCTCACCTGGAAAATTGTGTTCGATTTTGAACTGCTAATCTGAGGAAGGACGTTCTTGCTATTGAGGGAGTGCAGCGAAGGTTCACCAGACTGATGCCCATATGAGGAGAGACTGGATCAACTAGGCCTTTTTACGTTGGAGTTTAGAAGGATGAGAGGGGGTCTCATAGAAATAAACAGATTCTGCCGGGACGGGACAGGTTAGATGCGGGTAAATTGTTCTTGATGTTTGGGAAGTCCAGAACCAGGCGACACAGTCTTAGGATAAGGGGTAGACCATTTAGGACTGAGATGAGGAGAACCTTCTTCACTCAGAGAGTTTTAAACTGTGGAATTCCCTGCCGCAGAGAGTTGTTGATGCCAGTTCATTGGATATATTCAAAAGGAGGATTTACCGGAGTGTATTAAGGATGGTTTCCTAGAACAATATGTCGAGGAACCAACCAGTGAGCTGGCCATCCAAGACTGGGTGATGTGCAATGAGAAAGAACTGATTAGCAATCTTGTTGTGCAAGACCCCTGGGGAAGAGTGACCATAACATGGTAGAGTTCTTTATTAGGATGGAGAGTGAAACAGTTAATTCAGAAACTAGGGTCCTGAACTTAAGGAAAGGTAACTTCGGTGGTTGGAGGCGTGAATTGCCTCGAGTAGACTGGCAAATGATACTGAAAGGGTTGACGGTGGATAGGCAATGTCAAACATTTAAAGATCAAATGGATGAACTTCAGCAATTGTACATCCCTGTCTGGAGTAAAAATAAAACGGGGAAACTGGCTCAACCGTGGCTAACAAAGGAAATTAAGGATAATATTAAATACAAGGAAGAGGCAGATAAATTGGTCAGAAAAAGCAGCAAACCTGAGTACTGGGAGAAATTTAGAATTCAGCAGAAGAGGACAAAGGGTTTAATTAAGAGGGGGAAAATAGAGTACGAAAAGAAGCTTGCACGGCACATAAAAACTGACTGCAAAAGCAACCACAGATATGTGAAGAGAAAAGATTCGTGAAGACAAATGTCGTAGCCTTGTAGTCGGATTCAGGTGAATTTATAAAGGGGAACAAAGAAATGGCAGACCAATTGAACAAATACTTTGGTTCTGTCTTCACGAAGGAAGACACAAATAACCATCCGAAAGTATTAGGGGACCGAGAGTCTAGTGAGAAGGAGGAACTGAAGGATATCCTTATTTGGCGGTAAATTGTGATGGCGAAATTGATGGGATTGAAGGCCGATAAATCCCCGACGCCTGATAGTCTGCATCCTAGAGTACTTAAGGAAGTGGCCCTAGAAATTGTAGATACATTGGTGATCATTTTCCAACAGGCTATCGACTCGGGATCAGTTCCTATGGACTGGAGGGTAGCTAATGTAACACCACTATTCAACAAGGGAGCGAGAGAGAAAGCGGGTAATTATAGACAGGTTAGCTCGACATCAAGTGTGGGAAAAATGTTGGAATCAATTATTAAGGATGAAATAGCAGCGCATTTGGTAAGCAGTGACAGCATCGGTCCAAGTCAGCATGGATTCATGAAGGGGAAATCATGCTTGAGAAATATTCTGGATTTATTTGAGGATGTAACCAGTAGAGTGAACAAGGACGAACCAGTGGATGTTTTGTATTGGGACTTTCAAAAAGCTTTCGACAAGGTCCCACACAAGAGATTGTTGTTCAAAATCAAAGCACATGGCATTTGGGCTAATATACAACGTGGATAGAGAACTGGTCAGCAGACAGGAAGCAGAGATTCAAGATAAACAGGTCTTTTTCAGAATGGCAGGCAGTGATTGTGGAGTACCGCAGGGCTCAGTGCTGGGACCCCAGCTCTTGACAATATACATCAATGATTTGGATGAAGGAATTTAATGAAATATCTCCAAGTTTACAGATGACACTAAACTGGGTGGCGGTGTGAGCTGTGAAGGGGCCGCTAAGAGGCGGCAGTTTGACTTAGAGAGGTTAGGTGTGTGGGCAAATGCATGGCAGATGCAGTATAATGTGGATAAATGTGAGGTTATTAACTTTGCAGTCAAAAACGCAAAGACAGAATATTATCTGAATGATGGCAGATTAGGAAAAGGGGAGGTGCAACAAGATCTGAGTCTCATGGTTTATCAGTCATTGAAAGTTGGCATACAGGTGCAGCAGGCTGTAAAGAAGTCAAATGATATGTTGGCCTTCATAGCTAGGGGATTTGAGTATAGGAGCAGGGAGGTCTTACTGCATTTGTACAGGGCCTTGGTGAGGCCTCACCTGGAAAATTGTGTTCGATTTTGATCTGCTAATCTGAGGAAGGACTTTCCTTCTATTGAGGCAGAGCAGCGAAGGTTCACCATACTGATTCCCGGGGTGGCTGGACTGACATATGAGGAGAGACTGGATCAACTAGGCCTTTATACGTTGGAGTTTAGAAGGATGAGAGGGGGTCTCATAGAAAATTCAAGATTCTGACGGGACGGGACAGGTTAGATGCGGGTAAATTGTTCTTGATGTTGGGGAAGTCCAGAACCAGGCGACACAGTCTTAGGATAAGGGGTAGGGCATTTAGGACTGAGATGAGGAGAACCTTCTTCACTCAGAGAGTTGTAAAACTGTGGAATTCCCTGCCGCAGAGAGTTGTTGATGCCAGTTCATTTGATATATTCAAAAGGAAGTTAGAAGTGGCCCTTACGGCTAAACTGCTCAAAGGATATTGAGGGAAAGCAGGAAAGGGGTACTGAGGGAATGTTCAGCCATGATCTTATCGAATGGAGGTGCAGGCTCAAAGGGCCGAATGGCCTACTCCTGCACCTATTTTCGATTTTTCTATGTCCCCTTGTCCCCATTTGCGCATGTCCTTGTGTCCTCCTGTCCCCATGTCCCCATGTCCCCATGTCCTCATGTCCCCATGTCCCCATGTCTCCGTGACCCCGTGTCCCCATGTCCCCATCTCGCCGTGTCCCCGTGACCCCGCATCCCCATGTCCTCATGTCACTATGTCACCAGAGTGTCCCCATATCACAATGTCCACACAGAGTCCCCATGCCCCCCTGAACCCATGTCCCCATGTCCCCATATCCCTGTTTCCCATGTTTCCATATCCCTGTGTCTCCATGTCCCCATGTCCCCATATCCCTGTTTCCCCATGTTTCCTTATCCCTGTGTCCCCATTTCCCCATGTTCCCATATCTATGTGTTCCCGTGTCCCCATATCGCTGTGCCTCCATGTCCCCATGTCCGCCTATCCCTGTGTTCCCGTGTCCCCATGTCTCCATGTCCCCGTGTCCCTGTGTCCCCATGTCCCCATATCCCCGTGTCCCCATACTCCGTGTCCCCATGTCCCCATATCCCTGTGTCCCCATGTCCCCATATCCCTGTGCACCCATGTCCCCATGTCCGCCTATCCCTGTGTTCCCGTGTCCCCATGTCTCCATGTCCCCGTGTCCCTGTGTCCCCATGTCCCCATATCCCCGTGTCCCCATACTCCGTGTCCCCATGTCCCCATATCCCTGTGTCCCCATGTCCCCATATCCCTGTGCACCCATGTCCCCATGTCCGCCTATCCCTTTGTTCCCGTGTCCCCATGTCTCCATGTCCCCGTTTCCCCATGACCCCATGTCCCCATGTCCCCGTGTCCCCATATCCCCATGTCCCCATGTCCCCATATCCCCATATCCCTGTGTCCCCATGTCCCCATATCCCCGTATCGCTGTGTCCCCAGGTCCCCATATCCCCATATCCCTGTGTCCACATTTCCCCATATCCCCATATCCCTGCGTTCCCATGTACCCATGTCCCCATATCCCTGTGTTCCTGTATCCCCATGTCCCCATATCCCTGTGCCCCCATGTCCCCATGTCCGCCTATTTCTGTGTTCCCGTGTCCCCTTGTCTCCATGTCCCCGTGTCCCCATGTCTCCATGTCCCCATGTCCACGTGTCCCCATATCCCCATGTCCCCATATCACCATATCCCTGTGTCCCCATGTCCCCATGTCAACATATCCCTGCGTTCCCATGTACCCATGTCCCCATATCCCTGTGTTCCTGTGTCCCCATGTCCCCATGTCCCCATGTCCCCGTGTCCCCATATCCCCATATCCCTGTGTCCACGTGTGCCCATGTCCCCATATCCCTGTGTCCCCGTGTCCCCATGTCCCCATATCCCTGTGTTCCCATGTCCCCATGTCCCCATGTCCCCATATCACCATATCCCTGTGTCCCCGTGTCCCCATGTCCCCATATCCCTGTGTCCCCGTGTCCCCATGTCCCCATATCCCTGTGTCCCCATGCCCCCGTGTCCCCATATCCCTGTGTCCCCGTGTCCCCATATCCCCATATCCCCGTGTCCCCGTGTCCCCATGTCCCCATATCCCTGAGTCCCCTTGTACCCATGTCCCCTTATCCCCATGTCCCCATGTCCCCATGTCCACATATCCCTGTGTCCCCATGTCCCCATGTCCCCATATCCCCATGTCCATATCCCTGTGTACCCATGTCCCCGTATCCCTGTGTCCCCATGTCCCCATGTCCCAATGTCCCCATATCCCTGTGTCCCCATGTCCCCATGTCCCAATGTCCCCATATCCCTGTGTCCCCATGTCCCCATATCCTCATATCCCTGTGTCCCCATATCCCTGTGTCCCCATGTCCCCATGTCCCCATATCCCCGTGAACCCGTGTCCCCATATCGCCATATCCCTGTGTCCCCACGTCCCCATGTCCCCATATCCCCGTGTCTCCGTGTCCCCATATCACCATATCCCTGTGTCCCCATGTCCCCATTTCCCTATATCCCCGTGTCCCCGTTTCCCCATATCCCTGTGTCCCCATGTCCCCATATCCCCATGTCCCCATAACCCCATGTCCCCATATCCCCATGTCCCCATATCCCCATATCCCCATGTCCCCATATCCCCATGTCCCCATATCCACATATCCCCATATCCCCATATCCCCATATCCCCATATCCCCATGTCCCCATATCCCCATATCCCTATTTGCCCATGTCCCCATATCCACTTATCCACATGTCCCCATTTGCCCATATATACATTTCCACATGTCCCCATATCCCCATATTCACATATCCACATGTCCCCATTTGCCCATGTCCCCATTTGCCCATGTCTCCATTTGCCCATGTCCACATGTCCCCATATCCCCCTGTCCTCATGTCCCCATGTCCACATGTCCACATGTCCCCATATCCCAATATCCCCATTTGCCCATGTCCCCATTTGCCCATATCCATATTTCCACATGTCCCCATATCCCCATGCCCTCATGTCCACATGTTCACATGTCCACATGTCCCCATTTGCCCATGTCCCCATTTGCTCATGTCCACATGTCCCCATGTCCCCATGTCCTCATGTCCCCATGTCAACATGTCCACATGTCCACATGTCCCCATTTGCCCATGTCCCCATGTCGCCATGTCCCCATGTCCACATGTTCACATGTCCCCATATCCCCATTTGCCCATGTCCCCATGTCCCCATGTCCCCATGTTCTTGGTAGTCTGTCATATCCAACAAAGGCGTCGATGTGCTAATCATCAATAGCATGTGTCTTCAAGTGGCTGTATTGGCCAATTCTGGATGCACATAGTCTCTTGCACGTCGGACAAGGGAAATTCGATGTGCCTGATGCTGACAGTACTGGCACCTGATGTCGTCTATCTCTAGTGTCCAGCAGGAGTTGACATCGGCTTTCTTCAAAGGTCTGGCAGGCAGTTCTTGTGAGGGTCCGCCAATGGATTTTATGAGCTGCTATTTTCTCGAGGTCCTTTGGTTGGATGCCACAGTACTGGAGGTTAGCCTCGATGCAATATTTGTAGCGCTTGCGGGGGCGCCCCTAGTGTCTTTCGCCTTCACAGAGCTCGCCGTGAAGAAGCTGATGAGCGATCCTTGACTCATCCATGTGGCTGATATGTCCAGCCCACCGGAACTGGGCTCGCATGATCATCACCTCGATGCTAGTTGATTGTGCTTTCTCCAGAACCTCAAAGTTTGACACGTGGTCTTGCCAGCGTATGCGGAGTATAGATCTGAGACTGCGCATATGGAAAGCTTCCAACTTTTTGATGTGACGCCTGTAGGGTTTCTAGGTCTCACATCCATAAAGGAGAGATGAGAGAAGAACTGCTCTATACACCAACAGTTTAGTAGACAGACGGATGTGGTGGTGACTTAACACCTTAGTGCGCAAGCGACCAAGTGCCTGGCTGGTTTTACAGATCCTTGCATCAATCTCCTTGTCAAAGGACCCATCACTTGATATGGTGCTGATATGTCCTCATATCCCCACAGTATCTCCCCATGTCCCATTATCCCGTGTTCCCGTGTCTCCATCTGCTCGTGTGCCCATGCCCCCATTTCTGCATATCCCCATATCCCCATGTCCCCACAGTGTCCACGTGTCCGCATATCCTCATATCCCCACAGTCTCCCCATGTCCCCTTCTCCCCATGTTCACCTTTCCCATGTCCCCATAGTGCCCCATGTCCCAATAGTGCCCCATGTCCCCATCCCTGTGTCCCCATGTCCCCATATCCCTATGTCCCCATGTCCACACGTCCTCATATTCCCATGTCCCCATGTCCGTATGTCCTCATGTTCCCATGTCCCCATGTCCACATGTCCCCATGTCCACATGTCCACATGTCCCATGTCCACATGTCCCGATGTCCAGATGTCACCATGTCCACATATCCACGTGTCCCCATGTCCACATGTCCGCATGTCTTTATGTCCACATGTCCACATGTCACCATGTCCCCTTGTCCCCATGTCCACATGTCCCCATGTCTCTATGTCCAGATGTCCACATGTCCACTTGTCCCCGTGTCCCGATGTCCACATGTCCCAATGTCCCCGTGTCCCCGTGTCCCCATGTCCCATGTCCACATGTCCCCATGTCCACATGTCCCCATGTCCCCATGTCCACATGTCCCCGTGTCCCCGTGTCCACGTGTCCCCGTGTCCCCATATCCACATGTCCCCATGTCCACAAGTCCCCGTGTCCCCTTATCCCCGTGTCCTCGTCTCCCCGTGTTCCCGTGTCGCCGTGTTCCCCATGTCCCCGTGTCCATGTCCCCATGTTCCTATCTCCCCATATCCAGTGTTCCCTGATCCCCATTTCCCCATGTCCCCACAGTGTCCCGTGTCTCTAATTCCCCGTCTCCCCAGATCCCCACGTCCCAACATCGCTGTATCTCGTGTCCCCATGTCTCCATGTCCCCATGTCTCCATGTCTCCATATTCCCGCGTCCCCATGTCCCCCTGTCTCCATGTCTCCATGTTCCCGCGTCCGCATATCCCCCCGTCCCATGTCCCCCTGCCCTCGTGTCCCCATGTTCCCATCTCCCCATATCCCCATGTCCCCGTGTTCCCGTGTCCCCATGTCCCCATATCCCCATGTCCCCACACTGTCCCCATTTCCTAATATCAGAGAATATCCCTTTTACTCACACACAGAATGATCCGGGACTGAGAGAATATCCCTTTTATACAAACACAGAATGATCCCGGACTGAGAGAATATCCATTTTACACACACACAGAATGACAGTTTCTGCTTAATTGACAGTGAGCTTTCCTTTGTACCTGTCAGTACTATTGAGAGAGAGCAGCGAAGATTCACCAGACTGATTCCCGTGATGGCGGGACTGACTTATCAAGAAAGACTGGATCAACTGGGCTTGTATTCACTGGAGTTCAGAAGAATGAGAGGGGACCTCATAGAATCGTTTAAAATTCTGATGGGTTCAGACAGGTTAGACGCAGGATGACTGTTCCCAATGTTGGGGAAGTCCAGAACCAGGGGTCACAATCTAAGGATAAGGGGTAAGCCATTTAGGACCGAGATGAGGAGAAACTTCTGCACCCAGAGAGTGGTGAACCTGTGGAATTCTCTATCAATTCACCAACTATATTCAAAAAGGAGTTCGATGAAGTCCTTACTATTCGGGGGATCAAGGGGTATGCCCAGAAAGCAGGAATGGGATACTGAAGTTGCATGTTCAGCCATGAACTCATTGAATGGTGGTGCAGGCTGGAAGGGCCGAATGGCCTACTCCTGCAACTATTTTCTATGTTTTTATATTCCTATGAAACCCACAGACAATTACCAGAAATTGACAGGTACAGGATAAAACCCACGCTTTTGTCTCAGAAACTGATAGACAGAGTAAAATTCTCATTCACATACCAGAGATGGGCAGATACAGAGTCAAATCCACCATACCAGACACCCACAATATTAATTCTATATTTAACTGTTAGCGGATCAGCGATTGAAAGTGTCAGTATCAATCCTATAAGTACCAGTAAGTCCCACACTGACACTACACCGCAGATTGAAAGTCGCAGTTTCAATCTTACCCTCAAATGTCAATCAGAATCTGTCACATATTATCAGAGAATGAAAGAGGCAGTATCGATGCAACACTCACCTGTCACATAGTATCAGAGAATGAGAGAGGCAGTATCTATCCAACATTCACCTGTCACATAGTATCAGAGAATGACAGAGGCAGTATCCATCCAACACTCACCTGTCACATAGTGTCAGAGAATGACCGAGGCAGTATCTATCCAAAACTCACCTGTCACATAATGTCAGAGAATGACAGAGGCAATATCTATCCAACACTCACCTGTCATCAGAATCTGACACATAGAATAAGGGTAAAACAGGGGCAGTATTTCTAAAAAAAAAAACTCACCTGGCAATCCAACTCTGCCTCACTGTACCAGAGATTGAGAGATGCAATATCTATCCTATGTTAATCAATATATCCCGTACTGATAGCAATATCAGAGAATGAGAGGGACAGTGTCTATCCCATATTCAGTAGTCAATCCGACAATGAGATACAGTACCAGAGAGTGAAAGTGGCAGTGTCTTTCCTATATCCTCCCTCAATCCCACACTGGTGTACTTTATCAGAGAATAAAATATAGGTCATTTTTGGAAAAAATAATATATCTATCAGTTAGGTCACACTGTATTAGAGAGTTGGAGTTAAATGATTTACATATTGTATTCCACTGACAATCAAACACTGCCACACAGTAACAGAGAGTGATATGTACACTATCTATTCTATAGCCAACAACAATACCCAAACTGATATATTTGACCAGAGAGTGAGTGGCAGTGTCTGTCCTATACACACCTGTCAATCCTACACTGACAAACAGTACCAGAAAGTGAGTGGCAGTGTCTGTCCTATACACACCTGTCAATCACACACAGACACGCAGTACCAGAGAGTGAGTGACAGTGTCTGTCCGATACACACCTGTCAATCCTACACTTGACACACAGTACCAGAGAGTGAGTGGCTGTGTCTGCCTTATACACACCTGTCAATCACACATTGACACACATTAGCAGAGAGTGATTGTCAGTGTCTGTCCAATACACACCTGTCAATCACACACTGACACACAGTACCAGAGAGTGAGTGACAGTGTCTGTCCTATACATATCTGTCAATCACACACTGACACAAAGTACCAGAGAGTGAGTGGCAGTGTCTCTCCTATACACACCTGTGAATCACACACTGACACACTGTACCAGAGAGGCATTGGTAGTGTCTGCCCTATACACACTGTCAATCACACACTGACAAAGAGTACCAGAGAGTGTCAGTGTCTGTCCTATACACACTTGTCAAGCACACACTGGCACACAGTGCCAGAGAGTGGTTGACAGTGTTTGTCCTATACACACCTGTCAATCCCACACTGACACACAGGATCAGAGATTGAGTGGCAGTACCTGTCCTATACAAACCTGTCAATCTTACAATGACACACAGTGTCAGAGAGTGATTGACAGTGTCTCTCCTTTACACACCTGTCAATCCCACACTGACACACAGGATCAGAGATTGAGTGGCAGTATCTGTCCTATACAAACCTGTCAATCTTACAATGACACACAGTACCAGATAGTGAGTGACAGTGTCTGTCCTATACACACCTGTCAATCACACACTGACACACAGTACCAGAGAGTGAGTGGCTGTGACTGTCCTATACACACCGGTCAATCACACACTGACACATAGTACCAGAGAGTGAGTGGCAGTGTCTGTCCTATACATACCGGTCAATCCCACACTGACACACAGAAGCACAGAGTGAGTGGAAGTGTCTGTACTATAAACACCTGTCAATCACACACTGACACACAGTACCAGAGAGTGAGTGGCAGTGTCTGTCCTATACACACCTGCCAATCACACTGACATGAAGTACCAGTGAGTGACTCATAAAGTGTCTAGTCTTCCATAACCATGCAATTTAAAACTGCCCCATTGCACCAATGTGTGACAGAAACAATATCAATCCCCTTTCAGTGGACCATTGAGTGTAGGCCATGGTATTGTGGGTAATGTATTGAGGTGGATAGGGAACTGGTTGGCAGACAGTAAGCAGAGACTTGGGATAAATGTTTCCTTTTCAGAATGGCCGGCAGTGACTAGTAGATTGCCGCAGGGCTCAGTGCAGAGACCCCAGCTATTGTAATATGCATCAATGATTTAGATGAAGGAATTGAGTTTAATATCTCCAAGTTTGCAGATGATACTGAGCTATATGGCAGTGTGAGCTGTGAGGAGGATGCTAAGTGGCTGCAGGATGATTTGGACAGGTTAGGTGAGTGGGAAAATGCATGGCAGATGCAGTATAATGTGGATAACTGTGATGTTATCCACTTTGGTGGCAAAAACATGAAGGCAGTATATTAGCTGAATGGCGGAAGATTAGGAAAAGGGAAGCTGAAATGTGACCTGGGTGTCATGGTACATCAATAATTGAAGGTTGGCATGCAGGTGCAGCAGGTGGTGAAGAAGGCAAATGGCATGTTGGCCTTCATAGCTAGGCGATATGAGTATAGGAGCAGAGAGGCCTTGCTGCAGCTGTGCAGGGCCCTGGTGAGGCGTCACCTGGAATATTGTCTTCCGTTTTGGTCTCCTAATCTGAGGAAGGACATTCTTGCTATTGAGGGAGTGCAGCCAAGGTTCACCAGACTGATGCCCGGGATGGCAGGACTTACACATGAGGAGAGACTGGATCGGCTGGGCCTGTATCACTGGAGTTTAGAAGAATGAGAGGGATTCTCATGGAAACATATAAAAATCTGACAGTATTGGACAGGTTAGATGCAGGATGAATGTTCCCGATATTGTGGAAATCCAGAACCAGGGGACACAGTCTAAGGATAAGCGGTAAGCCATTTCGGACGGAGATGAGGAGAAACGTCTTCATTCATAGAGTTGTTAACCTGTGGAATTCTCTTCAACAGAGAGTTGTTGATGCCAGTTCATTAAATATATTTAAGAGGGAGTTGGATATGTCCCTTACGCCTAAAGGGATCAAGGGGTATGGATAGAAAACAGGAAAGCGGTACTGAAGTGAATGGTCAGCAATGATCTTATTGAATGGTGGTGCATGCTCGATGGGCTGAATGGCCTACTCCTGCACCTGTTTCTATGTTTCTATGAGCCCAGCCAGAGTCAGTACCTTTAGGTGAAGGAAACCAGTGAGTATAGAACTGAACTCAGCCAGACTCAGCACCTTCAAGGGAGGGGAACCAGTGAGTGTAGAACTGAACCCAGCCAGATTCAGCACCTTCAGGGGGCGGGGGGGGGGGGGAAACAGTGAGTGTAGAACTGAACCCAGTCAGTCAGCACCTTCAGGTGAGGGGAACCAGTGAGTGTAGAACTGAACCCAGCCAGAGTCAGTACCTCAGGGGAGGGGAACCAGTGTGTGTAGAATTGAACCCAACCAGACTCAGCAACTTAAGGGGAGGGGAACCAGTGAGTGTAGAACTGAAACCAGCCAGACTCAGCAACTTCAGGGGAGGGGAACCAATGAGTGTAGAACTGAACTCAGCCAGAGTCAGCACCTTCAGGGGAGGGGAACCAGTGAGTGCAGAACTGAACCGAGCCAGAGTCAGTACCTTCAGGGGAGGGGAACCAATGAGTGTAGAACTGAACCCAGCCAGAGTCAGCACCTTCAGGGGAGGGGAACCAGTGAGTGTAGAACTGAACCAGCCAGAGTTGGTGATGACAGTTGGGAGCGGAGGACAAGTTGCCTTCAGACATGCGATGTGTTTGAATTTCAGGACAGTGACAGGGATGAGTGTACGGGGCAGGAATTTACTGCTTTGGGACGAACAAGAGAGGAAAGAATGTTCCATAGGATCTAGAATTGTCTGTTCTGAATTTCTGTCCTGTACTTGCAGTAATAATTTTAGTAAACTCCTTCTCCAGGGTATTCAATGGGCAGGATTTGCAGACGGTAAACTCAAACCAAACATCACGTCAAGATCTGACAGAATCACTCGACTCCTCAGGACCTGAATATCATCAGCGTTTGAATGTGGAAGGAAAAATGTTTGTCTCTTTTGTCTGTCGGAACAGATTTCAAACATCAATGTGACTGGAAAAGCACCGAGACACACACACCCGAGTGAGAGTGTTCCATTGCACTGACTGGGGAAAGAGCTTGAAGCATTTACACATCCTGAAAAAACATTGCAGCATTGAAAGCGGGGAGAACCCATACACGTGTTCTGTGTGTGGACTGGGCTTCAACTCACCGTCCAACCTGGAAAGACACAATGACACCCACACTACCGAGAAACCGTGGGAATGTGGGGACTGTGGGAAGGGATTCAATTTCCCATCTGATCTGGAAGTTTATTGGCGCAGTCACACTGGGGAGAGGCCGTTCACCTGCTCCGACTGTGGGAAGGGATTCACTACATCATCCCCCCTGCTGACACTACAGCGAGTTCACATTGGGGAGAGGCTGTTGACCTGCTCCGATGTGGGAAGCGATTCACTACATCATCCACCCTGCTGACACACCAGCGAGTTCACACTGGGGAGAGGCCGTTCATCTGTTTCATGTGTGGGATGGGATTCACTCAGTCATCCAACCTGCTGAGACAGCAGCGAGTTCACAAGTGACTGCAGGGTTTGGATTCTGCTGCTGTCCGAGACTGAATAATGTCCATTCTGACAGTTGGGCTTTCTTTCTGCTGATACTGATTGCCCCTATAACTGGGCTGGAGTTTAATATTCGGGATATTTGACAAATTAATCAATGGAAAAATGGCCAGATATAAATATTATGCTGATTATGTTTGCATCGATAAATCACACTTAAAAAAACATTAGAAATTGGAGCAGGAGTAGGCCATTGACTACTCAAACCTACTCTGCCATTTAATAAGATCATGGCTGATCCGATCTTGGGCATAGCTCCACTACCCTGCCCGCTCCCCATAACCCTTCACTCCATTATCGCTCAAAAATCTGTCTATCTCCACCTTAAATATATTCAATGACCCAGCCTCCACAGCTCTCTGTGGTAGAGAATCCAAAGAATTACGACACTTCGAGAGAAGAAAATTCACCTCATCGCAGTTTTAAATCGGCTACCCCTAATTCTTAAACTATGCCCCCTAGTTCTAGATTCCCCCACGAATGGAAACACCCTCTCTGCATCTAACTTGTCACGCCCCCTCAGTATCATATATTTCAATATGATTATCTCTTATTCTTCTAAACGCCAATGAGTATAGGACCCAACTTGCTTAACCTATCTTCATAAGTCAACCCCTTCATCTCAGAAATTAAACGAGTGAAGATCCTCTGCAACTATATCCTGCCTTAAATAAGTAGATCAAAATTGTACGCAGTGCTCCAGGTGTGGTCTCACCAAGACTCTGTACAATCGTAGCAAGACTTCGCTGCTTTTATACGCCATTCCCTTTGCAATAAAAGCCAACATCTCTTTGCCTTCATAGGTATTTGCGTAAAGCATACTAACTTTTTGTGTTTCATGCACAAGGACCCTCAGGTCCCTCTGTACTGCAGCATTTTGTAATATTTCTCCATTTAAATAATAAATAGTATTTTTATTTTTTCTGCCCAAGTGGATAACCTCACACTTTCCCATATTATTCTCCATTTGTTTGTCCACTCAATTAGCCTGTCTACAGATTATTTCTATCCTCCACACAATGTGCTTTCCCACCCATTTTTGTATCATCAGCAAACTTGGAAACATTACACTCGTTCCCTTCATCCAAATCATTAATATATATTATAAATAGTTGGGGCCCCAGCAGTAAATCCTGGTGACACCCCACTAGTTGCCATTTGACAACGGGAAAATGTACCATTTATCCCGACTCTCTGTCTTCTGTTAGTTAGCCCACCCCCAAACCCCATGAAATTTTATATTGTGCAGTAACCTGTTATGTGGCACCTTATCGAGCGCCTTCTGGAAATCCAAATATACCACATCCACTGGTTCACCGTATCTACCTTGCACATTAAATCCTCAATGAACTGCAGCAAATTTATCAAACATGATTTCCCATTTTTAAACCCGTACTGACTCTGCTTATCTGTATTATGCTTTTCCAAATGTCCTGCTACTGCTTCCTTAATAATGGACTCCAGCTTTTTCCCAATGAAAGCAATTAGCCAATTTTCTGTCTCCCTCCTTTTTTAATTAGGGGTGTTACATTTGTGGTTTTCCAATCTTCTGGGACCTCCCCAGAATCCAATGAATTTTAGTAGATTACAACCAATGCATCCACTATCTCTGCAGCCACTTCTTTAAAGATCCTAGGATGCAAGCCATTAGGTTCAGGGGATTTGTCCATTTTATTCCCATTATTTTACCAAATACTACTTCTTTAGCAATAGTGATTGTTTATAGTTCTGCCCTCCATATAGCCTCTTGATGATCTATTGCAAAGTGTGTCCGCCCATACGCAAGTAAACCAAATGCGCTTTCGATTACATCACATTAAATATTCGGTAATCACAACTGTAATCGCGCTCCATTGAAACAGACACAAACATAAAATGATCCCGGACTGAGAGCATATCAATTTTACACAAACACAGAATGATCCAGGACTGAGAGAATTTCCCTTTTACACACTGAATGATCCAGCACTGAGACAATATCCCTTTTACACACACACAGAATGATCCCGAACTGAGAGAATATCCCTTTTACACACACAAAGAATGATCTGGGACAGAGAGCACATCCGTTTTACACATACACAGAATGATCCGGGACTGAGAGAATATCACGTTTACACACACACAGAATGATCCGGGACAGAGAAAATACCCCTTTTAAACAGACAAAGAAAGATCCAGGACAGACAGCACATCCCATTTAAACAGGCACAGAATGATCCGGGACAGAGAGAATATCCCTTTTACACACACACAGAATGATCCGGGACTGATAGCCCATCCCTTTTACATACACACAGAATGATCCCGGACTGAGAGCACTTCCCTTTTACACCGGCACGGAATGACCCGGGACAGAGAAAATATCCATTTTAAACAGGCAAAGAAAGATCCAGGATAGATAGCACATCCCATTTCGACAAACACCGAATGATCCGGGACTGAGAGCACAACCCTTTTAAACAGACACAGCATGATCCGGGACTGACAGCACATCGCTTTTTAACAGACACAAAATGGCCCAGGACTTAAAACATATCCCTTTTAAACAGACACAGAATGACCCGGCACTGAGAGCACATCCCTTTTATACAGACACAGCGTGATCCGGGACTGAAAGCATACAGCTTTTTAAATTATAAAAAGTCCCTTATGTTCATGCTTACTACTCTTTTTGGCAATATTATTAATCTCTTCCTTGAATCTAATACTATCTTTAATTTCTCTTGATAGCCACGGTTGGAACATTTTTAGTTTTGTGTTATTATTCCTTCAAGAAATGTACATTGTAGCGAATTATCACATTTTCTTGAAATGCTTGCCATCAAACGTGAATTGGATAACATTTGATAGGAATCAATTGCAGGGCTGTGTTGAAAGTGTAGGGAGTGGGTCTAATTGGATAGTAATTTCACAAATCTGGCTGAGTCATGATGGGACAAAAAGTCTACTTCAGTTCTGGCACTCTCGGATACACATTGCATACCTCGGTTTGATTCGTTTAGTCCTGTGGGAAACGGATAATAATGTTCTGCACGTGACTTCAGATTAATACATTTAGCAAAGGATTGGGAACATGAACGGACTCAGAAACATTCAATGGCTCTTCAAACTCTCGGGTCAGTGGACTTGCTGTACTATTAACATTTGAGATAATTATGGGCTGTTCGGAACAACAGGAGATCCTCCAGGCACTTGTATGAAAGCGCAGACGGGAGTTGAACCCACATTTTCCGGTTTACAGGACGGCGACATCACCACTTGATAACGAAACCTCTCATCCATAGCACTGATATTATTTTTTCTGAAGCAACTTACTATGGATGCTGGGAATTGGAAATGCAACAGAAATTGCTGAACATATTCAGCAGGACAAGTAGCGTTAGTGAAGTGAGAAACAGAGATAATGTTTCATGTCGATGATATTTCATCAAAACTGTCAGAAGTTGGAGGTGTAACAGGTTTTAAGCAGATACTAAAGTAGGGAAAGGTGGAGGGGAGGAAGGAACGAAAAGGAAGGCCTGTGACATGGTGGAAAGCAGGAAAGATTTTATGACAAAAGCAAAAGTGCATCATAATGGGATACTGCGAGAAACAAATATGCGTTTAGAGAAAGGGTAAGAGGGAATAGCAAGATCATTACGAACAGCTACTGTCCGAGAAAATGGGAGCAGTGGTTAGAACCTGAAATTGTTGAATTCAACTTTGAGCCCGGAAGGCTGTAAAATGCCGAATGGAAAGATGAGCTGCTGTTCCTCGATCTTACGTTGAGCTTCATAGGAACAGTATAGGAGGACGAGACAGGCGACCGAAAGCTTGGGGTTCTCGATGCGGACTGAATGAGCTGCTCGGTAAACTGCTCACCTAATATGTGTCTGGTCGCCTCAATGTAGAGGAGATTTCAGGCGATGCAGTATACTATGTTGAAAGAAGTACAAGTACGTCGTTTCACCTATACTGGCCTGGACTGTGGGAAGGGAGGAGGAATTGGCCACGTGTTGCTTTTCCTGCGCTTGCACGGGAAGGTGCTATGGGAAATAAAGCGTTGTTGGTGGTGATTGGATAGTGGACCAGGGCATGCCGGACAGACTGGTCCCTTTGTACTGCTGAAAAGAGAGGGGAGGGAAAGAAGTATTTAATGGTGTGACCACGATGGATGTGTCAGCAATGGGGGAGGATGATCCATTGAATGTGACGGTTCGTGGAGTAAATGTTAAGCACAAGTGGAACCCTATCGTGGTTATGCGAAGGGAGGAGAAGGGATGAGAGCAGAAGTGCGGGAAATGGGACGGGCAAGGTCGAGGGTCATGTGCACTCGGGTTGAGGGTTTTTCTTGCTAGAGAATCATTTAGCTACATATCGGTAGTACTGGTATTGACTTTGCCATCGTCAGCAAACATACAATGGAGATGGAGAAACTGGGAGAATGGAATAGAGTCCTTATAGAAAGCGAGTGGGATAAAGTGTAATTAAGGTAGTTGTGGGAATCAGTGGGGTTATAGTAGATATTGGTCGGCCGACTCTCCCCAGCAATGGAGGTAGCGAAATCAGGAGGGTAAGGGAAGAGTCGGAGATGGGCCATGTGAAGGGCAGGGAAGGGTGGAAATTTAAAGCAAAGTTGACTAAACGTCTTGTTAACTGTTACTAAAGCTGGAAATGGCACAGATAAAATCATCAATGTTCCAGAAAAAGAGGTGATGGATGAGACCTGAGTAGGACTAGAACAAAGAATGTTGCACTTATACCATTGAAATATCGGCATATCTAGGCCGCATGCGGGTTAACATAGCAACACATTTAATTTGGAGTATGTGTGTGGAGTCAAAGGAGAAGTTGTCCAATGCCAGTTTAAATCAAGTTCCGCCAGGCGGATGAATTGATGGTGGATGGATATTGGTTGAACGTCCTTTCAATGAAGAAGCGGAGGGGCCTCAAGCCGTCCTGGTGGGGAATGGATGACCAGAGTGATTGGACGACCATAGTGATAGGGAGATTGAGAGCCAGGAAACTGAAAAGTAACTTGATGTTACTTTTATTCTACAGCAGCTTTCCAATCACTGGCATTATCAATGGATTTGTATTTGGTGTGGAATGAATTTGCTGAGTTCTGGAAAATTGCATTTTTTGCTTCAATCGTCAGGATGGCTGAGTGAGTAATAAGTTTTGGACTGAACATCAAATGTGCGAATGTTGGCAAGAGTTTGAGCTCCAGTACTAGCGGATGGTGTCTATTACGATAACTTGTTAAAATATTATAATCATTGGAAAGGAAGGTTCTGTATTTATATCTTACATTTCCAGGAAGCGATCCTACATTTACAAGAGGTGCTCTACCGATTGATGGAAAATAAGAGCAGGGGTCGTTGAACCCTCGAGTCGTTCAGTGAGATGATTGTTGAAAATTACTTAAACTCATCCATCTGCTTTGACTCCAAATCAATTCCTACCAGTATCCAGTAAAAATCTATCAATCTCAGATTTAAATTAGCAATTTATTTGACAAATGAACCGGAGTTGAGATGAGGAGATTATTTAATTATTCTCCAATTAGTTCAGGTTTGGAATGCATTACCTGAACAGTTGGTTGGCACAGATGCGATCAGAACTTTCTTAAGTATATAAGAACATAAGAATTATGGGCAGGATTATTAGGCCCCTCGAGCCTGCTCCGCCATTGAATAAGATCATGGAAAATCTAATCAAGGACTCAGCTCCACTTCCCTGCCCGCTCCCCATAACCCTTTACTCCCTGATCATTCAAAAATGTGTCTATCTCCGATTTTATATATTCATTGACCCAGCCTCCACGGCTCTCTGGGGGAGAGAATTCCATAGATTTGAAACGAACTGAGAAAATAAGTTTCTTCTCATCTCAGTTTTAAATCTGCATAAACGACTGGGAAGAAGGGACCGAGTATAACGTAGCCACGTTTGCTGACGATGAAATGTTGTGATGAAAATCAATGTATGAGTATAATGTTGGAACGTGTGAGGTCATGCAATTTGACAAAAAAAAACTTTGACAGAAAAGAGCAAGCTATTATTTAAATGAAGAAACATTGCAACGTGCTGCAATACAGCGGGAACTATGGGTACTTGTGTATGAAACACAAAAGGGTAGTATGCAGCTGCAGCAAATAATCAGGAAGGCCAATGGAATCATGGCGTTTATTACAAAGGAGATGGAGTATAACAGCAGGGAAGTCTTGCTACAGCTATATCGGGTATTGTGAGGCCACACCTGAAATACAGTGTATAGTTTTGGTTTCCATATTTACGAAAGGATACTTGCTTTGGAGGCAATTCAGAGAAGGTTCACTAGGTTATTCGGAGATGAGGGGGTTGATCTATGAAGAAAGATTGAGAAGGTTCAGCCATTACTCATTGGAATTCAGAAGAATGAGAGGTGATCTTATCGAAACGTATAAGTTTATGAGGGGGCTTGACAAGGTGGATGCAAAGAGGAGGTTTCCATTGAAAGGGGAGATGAGAACTCGGGGGCAACATCTTAGAAAAAGCGGCCGCCCAATAAAAACTGAGATGAGGGGGAATTTCCTCTTTCAGAGGGTTGTACTTCTGTGGATTTGGCTGCCTCAGAGCGCTGTGGGAGCCGGGACATTGAATAAATTTAAGTCAGAGACAGTTTCTTAACCAATAAGGGATTACGGAGTTATGGGGAGCAGGCAGGAAAGTGGACCTGAGTCCATGATCCGATCAGCAATTATCGTATTAAATGGTGGTGCAGACTCGAGGGGCCGTATGGCTTATTGCTGCTCATTTTTCACATGATCTAATGTTCTTATAAATTGGCGGTCCCTTATTCTAAGTCTATGTCCACTAGTTTTAGTTTCCCGTATGAGTGCAAATATGCTCTCTGCATCCACCTTGTAGAGCTTCCTCATTATCTTATAAGTTTCGATAAGATTACCTCTCATTCTTCTGTACTCAAGTGTGGATAGTCCCAACCTACTTAACCTATCTTCATAAGTCAACCCTCCCCATCTCCGAAATCAACTTAATGAACCCTCTCTGAACAGTCTCAAAGTATATCCTTCCTTAAATACGGAGACTAAAAATGTACGCCGTACACCAGGTGTGGCCTCAGTAATACGCGGTACAATTGTAGCAGGTCTAATCTGCCTTTATAAACCATCTCACTTGCAATAAACGCATATTCCATTTGCCTTCCTGATTAAGTGCTGCACCTGCACACTAATTTGTGTGTTTCTTGCACAAGGACCCCCAGGTGTCCCACTACTTCAGCACTTTGCAACTTTTCTCCATTTAAATTATAATTTGCTTTTCTATTCTTTCTGCCACAGTTGGTATCGTCACATTTTCCCACGTTATATTGCAACTGCCAAATTGCTGCCCACTCACTTAGCCTGTCTATATCCCTTTGCAGGTTTCTTGTGTCCTCCTCAGAATTTGCTTTCCTACCCATCTTTGTATCATCAGCAAACTTAGCTCCATTACACACGTTCCTTTCATGCAAGTCATTAATATAGATTGTAAATAGTTGTGGACCCAGTACCGACACCTGAGTCACCCCACTAGTCACTGTTTGCCAAATGGAAAATTACGCATTTATCCCGACGCTCTGTTTTCTGTTATTTAGCAAAGCCTCTCTCCATGCTAATATTTTAGTCCCAACCCCGTGAGCTGTTATCTTGTG
The DNA here is from genome assembly GCF_044704955.1 of Pristiophorus japonicus. Taxonomy (NCBI): domain Eukaryota; kingdom Metazoa; phylum Chordata; class Chondrichthyes; family Pristiophoridae; genus Pristiophorus; species Pristiophorus japonicus. The sequence goes on along the minus strand of NC_092005.1, from coordinate 7,256,478 downwards.
CAGTAACCTTTTATGTGGCACATTATCTAATGCCTTCTGGAAATCCAAATACACCACATCTATTGGTTTCCCCTTATCCACACGCTACATCCTCAAAAACTCCAGCAGAGTTGTTAAACATGATTTCCTTTTCATAAAACCATGCTGATTCTGCTTGATTGAATCATGCTTTTCCAAATGTCCCGCTACTGCTTCCTTGATAATGTATTCCAGCATTTTCGCAATGGCAGATGTTAGGCTAACTTTTCTCTAGTTTCCTGCTTTTTGCTTGACTCGTATTTAAGGGGCATTACATTTGCGGTTTTCCAATCCACTGGGACATCTCCAGAATGCAGGGAATTTTGAGAAATTATAACGAATGCATCCACTACCTCTGCAAACAGTTCTCTTAAGACCCTAGGATGTAAGCCATCAGGTTCAGTGGACTTGTCTGCCTTTAGGCAATTATTTTACTAGTACTACTTCGTTCGTGATAGTGATAGTATTAATTCATCCCTGCCTATACCCGCTTTATTATCCACTATTGGGTTGTTTATTAGTGTCATCTACTTGAAAGACCAATACAAAATATTTGTTCAACGTCTCTGCCATTTCCCTGTTCTCCATTATTAATTCCACAGTGTCATCCTCCAGGGGGCCAACATTCACATGAGCAACTCTTTTCCTTTTTATGTATTTGTAGAAACTCTTATTATCTGTTTTTATATTTCGTGCTAGTTTAATTTCATAATCTATCTTCCCTCTTTAATAATGTTTTTAATCTTTCTCTGCTGGCTTAAAAATATTCCCAATGCGCTGCTCTTGCCTCCCACTAGTCTTGGCCATATTGTATGCCTTTGATTTCAATATGATACCCTCCGTTATTTCCTTAGTTAGATGCGGATGGTTATCCCTTCTCTCACAGCCTTTCCTTCTCATTGGGTAATTTTTTGTTCCGTGTTATAAAATATCTCCTTAAATGTCTGCCACTGCTCATCAACCGCCCACACCTTAGGTTACATTCCCAGTCAACATTATCCACCTCTGTCATCATACATTTGAAGTCTCCTTTATTTAACCTTAGGACACTGGTTGGAGAAACACATTTCTATTCCTCCAACTGAATTTGAAATTCAACCATATTGTGGTCACTCAATCCAATACGATCTTTTACTATGAGATCATTTATTAATCCTGTATCATTACACAGTACTAGATCTAAGATAGCCTGCTTCCTGTAGAAATAAAGTCTCCCGGATAAACTCCATGAACGCCTCCTCAAATCTAGCCAGGCCAATTAGGTTTATCCAGTAAATATGAAGGTTAAAAGCCCCTATCATTATTGCCGTTCCGTTTTATCAAGCCTCCAATATTTCTGGATTTATACTCCGTCCAAACGTGTAACCACTGTTTGGGGGCCTATAGACTATGCCCAGCCGCGACTTTTTCGCGTTATTGTTTCTTATCTCCACCCAAACTGATTCAACCTCTTGACCCTCTGAGCCAATGTCGTTTCTCACGAACGCACTAATCCCATCTTTTATTAACAATGTTACCCCACCTACTTCCCTTTTTGTCTGTCCTTCCAAAATGTCAAATACCCTTGAATAATTAGTTTCCAGTCCTGGTCACCTTGCAACCACGTCTCTGTAATTACTGTCAGATCGTACTTATTTTATTTATTTGTTCCGTCAAATCATCTGTTTTGTTACGAATGCTACGTGCATTTACACAAAAAACCTTTAAAATTTTTTTTTTACACTTATTTCCTCTGTCCTACAAACTAACTTTCTACCTTTTTGCTTTTTAATTCCAGCTCTACTCCCCTCACTATTGAATCTATTCTAAGGTTCCCATCCCCCTGCCAAACTAGTTTAAACCCTCCCCAACAGCACGAGGAACCACCGCCTCCCCCCAGCCCGTCGCCACTCGAGGTTATTCGTCCCGGCTCTGTTGAGGGGCAACCCGTCTGGCTTGTACAGGTACCAACTCCGCCAAAAGCAGTCCAAATGTCTCAGGAAACTAAAGCCCTCCCTCCTGCACCATTTCTCCAGCCATGCATCCACGTGCTCTATCCTCCTATTTCTGTTCTCACTCGTTCGTGGCACCTGGAGTATTCCGGAGATTACTACCTTTCAGCTCCTGTTTTTTAACCTCTCTCATAGCTCCGCAAACTCTGCCTGCAGGACTTCAACCCTCTTTCTACCTATGTCATTGGGAACATATGGACAATGACCGCTGACTGATCACCCTCCTCCATCAGAATGTCCATTAGCCGCTCGGTGACATCCTTGCCTCCAGGAAGGCAACATATTATTCTGGTGTCACGTCTGCGGCTGCAGAAACGCCTATCTGCTCCCCTGATTATTGAAACCCCTACCATTATAGCTCTTCCATTCTTCTCTCTCCTCCCCTGTGCAGCTGAACCACCTTCGTTGCCGTGGATTTGGATCTGGTTCCACGCTGTTGGCGAGCGAGATGGACTCGGGGTCTCGTGCACTACCTGCCTAGTCCTCCTATTCTGTCTGCTGATCACCCACTCCCTCTCTACCTCTTAAGCAGCGGGGTGACCACCTCTAAAAGGGAATTGGGTAAATAGTTGATGGCGAACAGTTTGCAGGGCTCTGGGGAAAGTGTCTCATGGGATGCTACAATCCTCTCTCTCAATGAGCTTGTATTTTTATCTGTAAAGCTCAGTTCACGGATTTAGTTCCCGGCCCTGCCGGCAGGTATTTTCTCACATTTAATGTGCTGGTTCTCTTTTTCTCTCTCTGTCATTTATTCTATTTCTCTCTGACTCTAACTTTCTTTCCGTGTGTCAGTCTCGCTTTATGTCTATCTCAGTTGCAGTCAATTTCTGTACGCTTTTCTCATTGGGGATCTGTTTATCTGTCCAAATATGACTTTCTCTCTGTCACTCTTTCCATCGCTCCCCACTTCAGTTTTCTCCATACCTTATGCGTTATCACTTTAAGGGCTGGTTCAGTCTGAGCTTGCTGATACTGGGTGGTTGACGTGCATTTTAACATTATTCATTCAAAGATGTTCAGTGTTCACGGGAAGATCACATGTTCTGTTGGTTAAAGCAAGGGGGTTTCTTTTCTAGTTACAGACGGTCAGTTCATTGCGTTATTTGCCGAACTGTTGTGCTTTTGCGGTTCAACTTTTCACCATCCACAGTTAAAAACAAGGCATATAACCTCCCACGTTTGCAGAGTATGCAGACGTGTAGTTTGCTCTGCGCTGAAAACTAAATTTTGAGTCTGCAAGCGTTTTGCCGAACTTCCAAGCACTGCACTGCAGCGTGCCCATGACCAGGATGGCCGAGCTGTTAATGCGTTGGAATTAAAATTCAACTGATGTGTCTCTGCTCCTGGTAAATATTCAAACAACTGGTTTGAGAATTAGACTTAATGCTTGTTTGTTATGAAAGCGTGGAAGCGGTCCATAATCTCTACAAATAATATATTTTAATTCACCCTTCAAGACAACGTTTCTTTATTTATAATAGGTGTTCTGCCAATTGACTGAACATAGGAACAGGATTAGGCCATTCCGCTCCTTGTGCCTATTCGCCATTCTGTTAATTCTTGGCTGAGCTCCATCTTATCTCCATCCATCTACATTGGCTCCACATCATTTTTACCAGTGTCTAGCAAAAACTATCAATCTAAAATTCACATTTCTAATTGAGCTAGTATATCCTACCTTTTGTAGAAGATAAATCCTTCACCCTTTGCATGAAGAAGATTTTGCTAACTTCTCTGTCGAATGTCCTGCCTCTGATTTTAACATTATGTCCTCTTGTCGAAAACTCTCCCACGAACGGTGAAAAATGCTTTATCTCTATATATCTTATCAATTCGTATCAAAACCTTAAAAATCTCAATCAAATCGACACTCAACCTTCTATATTCCAGTGAGTACAGGCCTAGTTTATGTAATTTCTCCTCATAATTTAACCCGTGGCATCCAGGTAACATTCTGGTGAGCATGAAAAGTGCACATTCCAATCCAGCCGATCGTTTCCAAGGGGCCGTGCCCATAAGGGGACGAGATATAATGGGTAGAAACGGCTTATTGCCCTTAGCAGAGTGCTTAACAACAAGCGGGCATAAATTTATAGTAATTAGAGAAGGTTTACAGGAGATGTGATGGGAAATTTCTACACGCAGATAGTTGTGATTGTCTAAAACGCACTGCCTGAAAGATTGGTAGAGGCAGAAACCTTTAGCACATTTGAAACGTATTTGCATGTGCACATGAATGGCCGTAACGTGCAGGGTTATGGACCTAGAGCTGGAAAGTGGGATTAGGCTGGATAACCGTGGCACGGACAGGATGGGCCGAAATTATCTCCTTCCGTGCTGTAAACGTCTATGAATCTATTATATTCTATAACTTAGAGTACTCCAGATATAGCCTAACTACATCTCTGTACAGTTGAAGAAAAACTTCCATGGCTTTATAGTCTAACCCATAGTTATAATGCCTAACACGCCATTAGTTGTTTTGAATATATTTGTAACTTGCAACTGCATTTTAGTGGTATGCGCACTTAGACTCCAAACCACTTTGGAACTCCATCCCTTCAAGCTGTGCTCCATTTAATTCGTACTCGGATTTATATTTGTGAGCTAAAATGGATGACCACACAATTACCTGTTTGGAATCTATCTGCCACTGAATCGTCCGTTCATTTAATCTATCAATATATCTTTATAAGTATACGCTAACATCTGCACTAATTACTATATCACCAATATTTGCATCATCGGCAAACTGGATATCTTGCTGCCAGTTGTGTCTTAATCTTTAAGAAATATAGAATGAAACAATGTTTTTAACACTGACATTTTAAAACGTGCCATGCTTTGAAGCCCTGGTAGGGTATGTCGGAAGAGGAAGGTAGGAGTAAGATTTCAGGCCGATGACCCAACTGATCCTACAAATATACATCATGCAACTGTGCGCTGTTTTCAGACAGTAACAGCACGAGCTTGCATTCCCGTAGCATCTTTCACGAACATAGAATGACCCAATTGCCCGCCGTTGCTCAGTTTGAGTTCCGACAGTACCATCAGTCTCCAAGCATCATTACAGCCTTGTTCCAAATAATGCCAAAAGTGATTAATTCTAAAATGAGGCGAGAGTGATTGGTCTTGACATCAAAGCAGTATTTGGCCGAATGTTTCATCAAGGAGGCTTCTAACGTTGAAGTCATTGCGTGGTTAATCTTCACTGCTGGAGACATACCTAGCCTAAAAGAAGATGGTTGTGGTTTTTTGACGCCAATCATCTTAGCCCAGGATATCGCTGCAGGATATCATCATCACCTGCTTCATCAATGACCTGCCGTCCATCATAAGGTCAGAAGTGGGCATGATCGCTAAAGATTGATTTTTCCAACTCGATTATCAACTCCGCAGATAATGAACCATGAATTATATCGCCTTTCCATTATTGTGCGGGGTGAAAATCTTGGAACTCCTTCTACAACAGCACATTGGCAGTATCATCATCTCAGTGACTGAACCACAGAGCCATAGAAATTTACAGAACAGAAGGAAACCATTTAGCCCATCGCGTCCTTGCTGGTGGACAAAGCACTATCCTGCCAAATCCAATTTCGAGCTCTTGGACCATAGCCATCAAGTGCATATCCAAGTATGGCAGTGGTTCACCAAGTTTGTACATCACTACCTTCTAAAACGCAATTAGGGTTGGGCAATAAATGTCAGCCTTCCTAGCTACGCCCACATCCACTGAATTAATATTTTATTCAAACGTGCTTTACAGAAAATGAAGTACTTCTTGAAGTGTAGTCACTGGATGTGCTGTAGGGTAATACGGCAGCCAATTACCACACAGCAAGATCCCATCGATACAGATAAGTGCAGGAAACAAAATAGCATTCCCCACCTCATAAAATCATAGAATCGGAGAAGTTTGCATCAGGGAAGGAGGGCATTCGGCCCATCCTGTCTCGGCCAATCGAAAGAACTATCAAGCCTATCGCACTTCCCAGCTCTGGATATGTAGCGTTGCAGATTAGGGTCATTCAATTCATATACAAGTACTGATTAAATGTGATGAGGGATTGTGTCTCCACCAACTTTTTAGTCAGTGAGCTCCAGACCCAAATTCATTCTGGGCGAAAAAATTTCTCCTCGACGCTCGTGTAATCCTTTTACCAATTACTTTAAATCTATGCCCCCTGGTTATTGACCTCTCTGCTCAGGGGTATAGGTGTTTCTTCTGCACACTATCTCGGCCCCGCATAATGTTACACACATCAATTATGTCACCCCTTATCCTCATCTGTTCGAAAGAAAACAACCCCAATCTTTCCCCATAACCAGAACTATCCAGTCCTGGGAACATCCAGTGCACAACAGAGGAAACAAATGGAAGTGGAGGAGAATTGTTTGTTTTGAAAATGTGAGTTGTTGTGATCTGTAAAGCACTGCCTGAAAGGGTGGTGAATCATAGAGTCATCGATTCTTAGAATTGTTACAGCATGGAAGAAGACAATTCAGCCCGTCGAGCCCGTGCTGACTCTCGGCAAGTCTCACCCCCTGTCATTTCCCCGTAGCTCTGCAGATTCAATTGTAACCCTCAAAATGGAATTGGATAAATGCTTGAAGAGGCACATTTTGCAGGGCGTTGTGGAAAGAGCTGAGTCTAATTGGATAGCTCGTTCAAGAGTACGATGGACCAAGTATTCTCCATCGGTAATGTATGATTTATGAAATGTTTTATGATAGTTTCATATAAATGACGCTGGTCATTTGCCCGTTCCACTATCCCACTTTATTTTTTTGTATATGCGTCTGTGCTTAGACAACGGAATTGAAATGATGTGGGATTCGGTAGCAATTCAACGCAAGTCACATAGCTTATCAAGGCGCGGTGGCCAAGTGGTAAGGCGTCGGTCCCGTAAACCGAAGTTCATGGGTTCGACTTTCTATTCTAAGGAGAGAAATTCCAGCTTCACCAGTCTCTTCGTATAAATGAGGTCCCCAACTCTGGCAGTATTCTAGTAAATCTATTCTGCCAAGGGCTTGACTTCTTCCCTAAAGCGTGTTGTCACGAACTGAACGCAATATTGCAGCTAAGGCCTCATAATTGTTTGGCATAACTTCCTTGTTTTTATACCCTATTCGGCTATTAACAAAGGAAAAGTCCTCATGTCTTCCCGATCCTGCCCCCTCTTTAAAATTGTACGATTTAGAGCTGGTTGATACAATACAGGGAGAGCATTCTGACCGGTTTCGGGATCATTGATCTCCAGAGGCGGATGCTTAATAGGGATTTAAATGTTCATGTATAAATCTGGCCCCGTTAAAATAGTATCATTATTTCATATTGCCTCTCCTCATCCTACCAAAATGTATCACTTCACAATTCTCTGCCTTAACTTACATCTGCTATGTGTCTGTTCATTTCACCAGTCGGTTATTTTCTTACTCCCATTTGTAGCAATTACTATCTGCTTTGTGCCCCTTAGCTTTTCTTTGTAACTTTCCCGTTCACTAGGATCTGTGCTATTTTTTGCATTTGTGTACGCTTTTAATTTTAGTTTAACGTGGTCCCTTACCTCTTTAGTCGCCCATGCCTGTTTTTTTTGGCCCCCGGGGGTATACACTGATTCTGTATCACATTTAATTTTTTTTAATACCTCCTATCGTTTTACCAATTGACAGATTTTCCCAGTTTGTTGTGGACAGTCTCTGTCTCAGCCCCCTGAAGTCGGTCTTACCGAAATCTGGAACGGTAGTAGCTTTTTCTCGTTTCTCCCTGTCAAACGTTACGTTGAAGTCGATCATGTTTTGATCGCTATTAAATACATGTTCTGATCGCTATTAAATACATGTTCACTTACGCTTAGGCTGTTGAATAAAGCTGGCTCGTTACTCATTACTAAATGTAAATTGGCATGTCCCTTGTTCGTTCTGGAACATATTGTTGTAGAACTAGCCCGGACACACTCAAGAAATACACAATATTTCTGACAGGTGTTAGTCCGATTATCCCAATATATATGAACATTTAAATCCCCTATTAAAACCACACTGTCTTTACTGCACGCTTGTCTAATCTCTAAATTTATATATTCTAGTACTTCGCAGCTGTGACTAGGGGGCCTATACACAACTCCCACTATTGTCTTAAATCCTTTCCTATCTCTTAATTTTACCATAAAGTCTCCACCTCCGGCTTATCTGTAGTTAGATACTCGCTTAGAACTGAATCATAGAATCATAGTTATTTACAGCACGGAAGAAGGATATTTCGGCCCATCCAGTCAACGCCGGCCAACAAAGAGCTAACCAGCGGAATCCCATGTTCCAGCTTTTGGTCCACAGCCCTGTAGGTTATTGCACTTTAAGTGCATATCCAAGCGTGTTTTAAATGCGGTGAGGGTTTCTGCCTCTACCACCCTTTCAGGCAGTGAGTTCCAGACTACCAACTTGCCCTGGGTGAAGACATTACCCGTCAATTCCCCTCTAAACTTGCTCCAATGACGTTAAATATATCTCCCCTGGTTGTTTACCATTCTGCTCAGAAAAATAGGCCATTCCTATCCACTCTCTCCAGGCCCCTCATAATTTTGTTTGCCCTCAGTTTCCTATGTTCCAATGAAAAAAAAAACAGCCTATCGAATCATTGCTCATATCCAAAATTCTCCAGTCCAAGCAACATCCTCGTAAATCTATTTTGCACCCTCTCTAGTGCAATTACATCTTTCCTGTAATGATGTGTACGCAGTAATCTAGCTGTGGCCCAAATGATGTTTTATATAGCTCAAGCATAACTTCACTGCTCTTGTACTATATATCTCGGCTAATAAAGGTAAGTATGCCGAATGCCTTCTCAACCAGCACGTTTTCTGTGAAACCTGAAGCAGGGAGACAATGTATATATTACAACAAAAACAACTTGCATTTATGTAGCGCCTTTAACATTGTAAGACGTCACAGGGCGCTCCAAGAAAGCTTAAGACAAATCAAACAACGCTGACACCGAACCACATAAAAGAGAATTTACGACAGATGTCCCAAAGCTTGATCAACGAGGTAGGCTTTAAGGTACATCAATCTTGACATCTTTTTGAAACACCCTAACCAGGAATATTAACAGTGTTATTTCCTCTAGGTCTGAAAGTTGTGAGAAGTTGGCTTTTGAATTGGACCCATGGTGTCGACATCATAGGATTACATAGGATATTCAATGCAAAAACAGGCTATTCGGCCCAACCTGTCAATATCGACGTTTGTGGTCCACTGGAGCATCCTCCCCTCTTTCCGCATCCAGCACTATCAGCATAGCCCTCCATTTAGTTCTCCCTCATATTTTTATCTAACCGCTCCTTACATGCATCTATAATATTTGATTCAACTTCTCTGGTGGTAGTGAGTTCTACATACTTACCACTCTCTGCGTAAAGAAGATTCTTCTTAATTCCCAATTTGATTTGTTTCTGATTTTTCTTATATTGATGGTCTCTAGTAATATTTTCTCCAGAAGAGGAAACACTATATCAACTCTATCAAAATCCTTCAAGATATTAAAGTGCTCGATTATGTTATCCCTCAATCTTCTCGTTTCACGACAAAATAAATTGAGCCTGTCGATTCTTTCCTGATAGAGTACCATCTTCTCTGCACCCTATCCAGTGCCCCACTAGTTTATGTTATAATATAGCGACCACAAATGCACACAGTACGCCTAATGTGGTCTAACTGTAGAGAGTTCTGCATTGGTCGGGTTTGAAACCGGCGTGGCCAGCCTGCCAGGTCGAACTAAAAGGGGCCCGCACTTCATCATTTGAGTAGACATTTCACAGCCATCCTGTAGTAACTGAAGGCCGTTTGCTTACAGAAGCTGATTGTACAATTTCAACATTGTCGATCTGGTTGAACGGTCAGGACAAGACATGATGGGGACTTTTTGCAGCGTATTTCTATATGAATGCAAAAAGTCTGAAATGGAATAGCTGAGTTGTGCTAGTTGGCAGACGAGAGATTAAGGCGATGGACTGCTGATGGATTGTGCTCATTTACTTTGTTAAGCGTTTGTTACTGATAAACCTTCCAAGCATTTGACTGAATCTTACATAAATTAGGCTTTGAATCCAAATCTCCTCAAAACTGCAATTTCCTGATAACATTAAGGTACATACCGTAAATAACCACCTTATCCGTTATGCTACGCGCTCACTGAGTAAGTCACGGCGATTTCTTATTTTTCCTTGATATCCCAACTGAATTTACTGACTGGAGGAATTGTATTAACTCCACGTGATCGGCTCGGCTCATCCTTGGGCCGAATTGCGAGTGGTGCGAGCAAATTCTGCAACTGAGTCATTACTGTTCTTTAAGGAAGGGAAAATACCCACTACACGTCCTGCTATACAAGTGGGCACAGTCCTATCGAACTCTCATGGTACTTAATCCCCTCTTAGCGGTACCGGAGAACCATTTTCAAGAAGTAGGCTCATGGTCTGCTCAGCAGAAATTCATTGTTCTGCATTGCTCAGACAGCTTTCCAACTGGGCAGAAGCATCCAATTGACGTGCGAGCATTGCTGACTATTCCACGTCAACAATATTAGAATGTCTTTACATAACTAGTTTTGAATATGTGACCTGTATTATCAAATAAGATTTTACAGCATTAAAAGCTCTATATTGTCGTCTGTGTCGGCATCCACATAAGGTACACTCTACCTTAAGACAACTGTAATCGGTGATGCTTTATTTCACTGCGAGCGCGAAGGAACATATCTATGAAGATATTTGCCCCGAATTTACAACATTGCTGTCCTATATTCCACGTATTTCTTTGCCCATTTCTGTCCTTGTTGCAGGTTAGATCAACCCAGGCCGTCCATTTAAACCTGAGAAGTCAATCAGCGAAAACCAAAGAAAGACAAGAGGCAAAGATAAGGAGAGTTAGAAAGATGCATGCGAAGACAATAACAGAAAAGATCATTACAGCTTGAGGGGAAATCCTTTTGCTTTCTTGAAATGTTGTAAAACCATAAAAGATAATTGGGCGACACTTTAAACGTGCCTCCCTCCCTGGCGGAGCTCACGCTCTGACAGAGAAAAAGGCAGCCCGGCAGCTCCAGCTCCTAGTTATTCAAGCACTGAATGCAGCTTTAAACATTGTAGCAGCGAGCAGGTAACCCTTAGTGGATTTCAGGCCCAAAACAATAAACCTTCCGGCTATCACAGACAGTTGCGGTTTGCTGCAAACTTTTAATTTCCAGCCTGGGAACCAGCCAACCCTGTCCTGCAGGGCTATGGGGAAAGGGCGGGGGAGTGGGACTAGCTGAGAGCTGGCACGCTCTGGATAGGACGAATGGCATCCTGCTGTGCGGTAATCATTCTATTAATTTACAATTGGACTTTTATGGGTCTCGAATCGACAAATTTGAATATTTCTTTAGAACAGAATCAGCGAGAAGTCCAATGCACGAGCCATTGCAACACGGAGCACAACGGGTTTAGTGAAATGTTCAGCAAAATCCTTGTTTCTGTTGAATGTCGTGCAGGAATTATGTAGAGATAACCAATGTGTTTACATATCTTCTCTTTGAAATCGAGTGTGTTTCCGGCACATTATTATTAACATCAGAGTTATTGATTAAATGTCAAAACGCCTCCACTAATCTCACAATTACGTACAATTTTCATCCTCCATTGCAATATTGTGTGCTGGAATAAAAGAGTGAATATATAGGTAACGTTTGGGGGTACATCAATTGTACCTTTGAATACTGTCGAAATGTCACAAGCAAAGCCATCAGCTGTATTATGTGAGGCTCGAGCTCACAACCTCGGCCCTTCTGGGCACTTACACTGTCATATAAGTACGGCGTCTATCCGATTCCGTCGCTGGAATTGGATGCGAATGCTGTGTGGTATTCGTGCTCCCATCATACATAAGAACATAAGAACATAAGAATTAGGAACAGGAGTAGGCCATCTAGCCCCTCGAGCCTGCTCCGCCATTCAATATGATCATGGCTGATCTGCCGTGGTCTCAGCTCCACTTAGCCGCCCTCTCCCCGTAACACTTAATTCCCTTATTGGTTAAAAATCTATCTATCTGTGACTTGAATACATTCAATGAGCTAGCCTCAACTGCTTCCTTGGGCAGAGAATTCCACAAATTCACAACCCTCTGGGAGAAGAAATTCCTTCTCAACTCGGTTTTAAATTGGCTCCCCCCGTATTTTGAGGCTGTGCCCCCTAGTTCTAGTCTCCACTAGTGGAAACAACGTCTCTGCCTCTATCTTGTCTATCCCTTTCATAATTTTAAATGTTTCCAAAAGATCACCCCTCAGCCTTCTGAACTCCAACGAGTCAAGACCCAGTCTACTCAATCTATCATCATATGGTAACCCCCTCATCTGCGGAATCAGCCTAGTGAAACGCCTCTGTACCCCCTCCAAAGCCAGTATATCCTTTTTTCAGTAAGGTGACCAAAACTGTACTCAGTACTCCAGTTGTGGCCTTACCAATACCCTATATAGTTGCAGCAGGACCTCCCTGCTTGTACTCCATCCCTCTCGCAATGAAGGCCAATATTCCATTCGCCTTCCAGATTACCTGCTGCACCTGCAAACTAACTTTTTGGGATTCATGCACAAGGATCTCCAGGTCCCTCAGCACCTCAACATGTTGTAATTTCTCCCCATTCAAATAATATTCCCTTTTACTTTTTTTTTCCCAAGGTGGATGACCTCACACTTTCCGACATTGTATTCCATCTGCCAAACCTTAGCCCATTCGCTTAACCTATCCAAATCTCCTTGCAGCCTCTCTGTATCCTCTACACAACCCGCTTTCCCACTAATCTTTGTGTCATCTGCATATTTTGTTACACTACACTCTGTCCCCTCTTCCAGGTCATCTATGCATATTGTAAACAGTTGTGGTCCCAGCACTGATCCCTGTGGCACACCACTAACCACCGATTTCCAACCCGAAAAGGACCCATTTATCCCGACTCTCTGTTTTCTGTTCGCCAGCCAATTCTCTATCCATGCTGATACATTTCCTCTGACTCCGTGTACCTCTATCTTCTGCAGTAATCTTTTATGTGGCACCTTATCGAATGTCTTTTGGAAATCTAGATACACCACATCCATCGGTACACCTCTATCCACCATGCTCGTTATATCCTCAAAGAATTCCAGTAAATTAGTTAAACATGATTTCCCTTTCATGAATCCATGCTGCGTCTGCTTGGGTGCAATATTCCCATCTAGATGTCCCGCTATTTCTTCCTTAATGATAGTTTCAAGCATTTTCCCCACTACAGATGTTAAACTAACCGGCCTGTAGTTACCTTCCTTTTGCCTGCCCCCTTTTTTAAACAGAGGCGTTACATTAGCTGATTTCCAATCCGCTGGTACCTCCCAGAGTCCAGAGAATTTTGGTAGATTATAACGAATGCATCTGCTATAACTTCCGCCATCTCTTTTAATACTCTGGGATGCATTTCATCAGGACCAGGGGACTTGTCTACCTTGAGTCCCATTAGCCTGTCCAGCACTACCCCCCTAGTGATAGTGATTGTCGCAAGGTCCTCCCTTCCCACATTCCTGTGCCCAGCAATTTTTGGCATGGTTTTTACGTCTTCCACTGTGAAGACCGAAACAAAATTATTTTAAGGTCTCAACCATTTCCGCATTACCCATTATTAAATCCCCCTTCTCATCTTCTAAGGGACCAACATTTACTTTAGTCACTCTTTTCCGTTTAATATATCTGTAAAAGCTTTTACTATCTGTTTTTATGTTTTGCGCAAGTTTACCTTCGTAATCTATTTTTCCTTTCTTTATTGCTTTTTTAGTCATTCTTTGCTTTTGTTTAAAATATTCCCAATCCTCTAGTTTCCCACTAAACTTGGCCACCTTATGCGCATTGATCTTTGATTTGATACTCTCCTTTATTTCCTTGGTTATCCACGGCTGGTTATCCCTTCTCTTACCGCCCTTCTTTTTCACTGGAATATATTTTTGTTGCGCACTATGAAAGAGCTCCTTAAAAGTCCTCCACTGTTCCTCAATTGTGCCACCGTTTAGTCTGTGTTTCCAATCTACTTTAGCCAACTCTGCCCTCATCCCACTGTAGTCCCCTTCGTTTCTGACACAAGCTCCTCACCCTCAATCTGTATTACAAATTCAATCATACTGTGATCACACATTCCGAAATGACCTTTTACTCGGAGATCGTTTATTTTTCCTGTCTCATTACACAGGACCAGATCTAAGATAGCTGTTCCCTTGTAGGTTCTGTTACATATTGTTCTAAGAAAAAATCCCTTATGCATTCTATGACTTCCTTTTCCAGGCTACCCCGTGCGATTTGAGTTGAGCAATCGATATGTAGGTTAAAATCGCCCATGACTACTGCCGTTCCTTTTTCACATGCCTCCATTATTCCCTTGATTATTGCCCGCCCCACCGTGAAGTTATTATTTGGGAGCCTATAAACTTCGCCCACCAGTGACTTTTTCCCCTTACTATCTCTAATCTCCACCCACAATTATTCAACATTTTGTTCATTAGAGCCAATATCATCTCTCACAACTGCCCTGACATCGTCCTTTATTAAGAGAGCTCCCCGACCTCCTTTCACTTCTTAACTATCTTTCCAAATCGTCAGATACCCCTGTATGTTTACTTCTAAGTCTTGGCCACCCTGCAACCACGTTTCTGTAATTGCCACCAAATCATACCCATTTGTAATGATTTTGCCGTCAGCTCATTTAATTTATTTTGAATGCTGCGTGCATTTAGGTAGAATGTTTTAATCCTAGTTTTTAAACAATGATTTTTAGTTTTTACCCCTCCTGCAGCCCCTTTATATTCAGTGGCCCTTTTTGTTACAGCTGCCTATTCCACCTGTCTTATAATTCCTCCCCTAAAAATCTATCGAGGTTTGGGGCAATTAACATTTTCAAGTTTCACTTTGATCGATTTTTGTTCGGCAAGGATACGAAGATTTATGGAATCATCGCAGGCAAATTAAATTAAGAATTAGTTAAAAGGGACAGAAACAGAAACAGCTGCAAACAAACGTTGCATTTTATTCATATTTAACAGCAAGAATATCCGTGCCATGCGCAACTATGCTGTGGTCAGAGAAAAACGCCCTGAGCTTCCGAAACTCCCGTGGCTTTTCTGTGACTCTCTTTCCTCTCTTCCCTTCCTTCTGCACGCTGCCAGTTTTTAAATCTTGTTTTAAATGTTGGTCTGGGCGAGGGCATTCCACATTCACAGAACCATCTCTACCGTTTCATTGCTTGATTTCTACGCTTATTAATTATGAATCTCCTTGAGCTACAATGGTAGCGCTTGCGACCATACAGTAAAAGATGGCGTTTTGGAAACACGTTGTGATCAGTTTGGTTTTGTACAGAATTGAACCTATATCACTCAAGAGGGAATGTTATATTTACAATAAACTATATCGTCTTATAAATTTTGGTTCATTCGCTCCCCAGTGCCAGATGAAGAATTGTTTGATCCCCGCATTTATTTCATGTGGGGAACAGGCACGGGTATTCAATCAGAAATAACCCACAGATTGACACAGGAATAACCGCAGCGAGAGAGACAGACAGCACCGTGGTACATGGCGGAATCGACAAGAGAGATGGATAAATAGGAAACGGCCTCAAACTCTGAAAAGTGCAAACATCACATGCAAAAGCATCGGCTGCTCCAGGTGAGGCTCGAACTCGCAACCTCAGCATTTCCCAAGCCTGTACTGTCATATAAATACCGCGCGCTAACTGATTGCGCCACTAGAGCTGCATATCCTGTGGTCTTTGTGCTCCCATCATACAGCTGCCTGTTCCACCTGTATAACAAGGAAGAAGACAATGAATCATCGAATCATTCAACACAAAAGGAAGCTTTTCATCCCATCGTGTCTATGCCGGCTCTCGGCAAGAAGCCTTCAGTTATTGAGACTCCATAGATTTGCACCATAGACGTGTTTTATTATTTGTGTAATGTTTTGTTATTTGTAATGAATTTGGATGTCTGTGCGGGAACATTATAAATATATTTGTGCATCTATCTGTGAGTTGTAAATTAAATTGTGTGGAACATTGATAATCAAATTATATGTGTTCATATATGTGTTATTATAAATCTATTTGTTTTTATGTCTGTTTCCTTTCTAAATTTATCTCTATGTATCTCTGTGCTTATAATTGTATTTACGTTTATTTGCGAGGTGTTTACAATTAGCATAGATACAAAGGTATACAAAGAAAATACATTTATAACAAACATAGATGCTACACAATACTATTATAAATAACTTTGTTGCATTCAAATACATAAACACGAACACAGATATACAAAATATATTTATATCCACAGAACATATTGCAACTTAACACAGAGACACCAAAATATATTTAGAGCTATCACTGATCAAAGAACATTTTACTCTCTACGGTCCTCAGCAAATTTTGCTGTGCCTGTATTTCCTCTGCTTGTGCTCGGTGTCGGAGAAGGTTTGGCTGTGCCGTGGTATATCGTTTCCAAAGGATGAGCTGAAATGCGCTGTCTGAGGCCACGTTCACTGCTATAGTTGATATATAATAATCATCTGGACTTGTGTATAAAGGCATAATTACAACATCTACAGATGTTTCATCCTGGTACACAAATCCACCGACAAATTAGTTCAACGGCTCACCCGCCCCAGTTGTTAAACTTCCTGCGAGGACATTGATCCAAGCTCTATTGATGTACTACCCCATCTATTGTAACAGGTCCCTCCTGCGCCAGAACTGGTCCCAATGCCCCGGATTCTGTCGCCCAAACTCGTGCAACATTTATCCAGACATACGTTGCTATTTGCAATCTCAGTAGCGCGGGGTACTGGGAATAATCCATAGAATACCTTTGTGGTCCTGCTCATTAATTTCCTCAATTGGACCTGAAACGCTGATTGAAGGAACTCATCCCCTTGTTTCCTTAGGTCATTGGTTAGCACATGGATCACGGCTTACGCTGCTCCCCTTCGCCCCTCAAAATGTTCTGCACCCACTCAGTGATGTTCTTTACCTGGCAGAAGTGAGGATACACACCACGCATGACTCACGTTTGCCTTTGCAGAAAGGTACTGACTTTCGAATCGCCAATGACGTCAACTTATCTTACTTTTTAGTTTGAAAAGCAAAGTACTGCTAATCCTGTAAGCCTGTAATGAAATCAGGAAATGTTGGATATACTCAGGCAGTCAGGCAGCAGCTCTGGAAAGATTTCTGATGAAGGAGTTGAGATTAAATGTCATTGACGTGAAGCGTCAACAATTCAATCCAGATACGTTCCGATATTGTAATCCCAAAGCGCCAGTTTGTGGGTATTGAAACCATTCCGGCTACCACGCATTAATCTGGGAGCTAAATTGTTGTTGTTGTTCTTGTAAAGTCGCAACAGCAGAGGACTGCAATGAAATATCCAAGTCTTTAAGATAAATCATATGTTTTACAATTAATAACACGAGCCAGTTCCAAAAGACATTCAATCTTCAAAACGGTTAACTTCCACCGTTTAATTTCCGCCATGTCTGCCGGGGAAAAACACAGGTTTTGGCTGTTTTTTTCAATTGCAGTTCATTGCTGTTGCGACTAGTTTACTTTGAACATTCTCGCTTTAAATATTCTCACAGAGGCCGTCTGAATGGTTCACGAGTTTTCGACATCAACGTTTACTCACTCCTGTGACCGCCACCTAGTGGTTAGGATGCAGCGCTCTCTCCTCGTCGGCACAGGTTCGATGCATATTCTGGGAATTATTTAATTAAAATTAAGCTTATTAAATTAATTACATAACATTCTGTGAAAGATTAATAATTATTTCTATCGCCATTGACAACTTGTCACGTTCTGTTTCAGACTGAGGGAAATACATGGCAACAGAGAGCCTGCCAAACTTCCAACAATTGCGGTCTCGAAGGGCAAGTATGATGTCAGCACGCACCCGTCGAGGTCCCTCAAGTGCGCTTCTCAGAGCGCGATGTGCGTGCGCCGAAAACTTGCACTGGGACAGTCAAAATGGCTTTTGACAGATCCAAGGCATCCCCGAGAGAAGTGTAATTGCGGTCGGAGATTTGCGCTATTTTCCCAACTCTTGCCTAGAAGATCTCCTTCAAAATCTTACACCTGGTAAGGGTGACAGAGAGATAGTTAGGCAGGGGAAGACAGTTATGTGCATGTCACAGAAAGAGAGAGACAGACAGGGGGTTGTGATTGAGAGGAGACAGTCCGGAGAGACAGAAAGCGAGACAGACAGATTTTGAAAGAGAGAGAGAGAGAGCGACAGACTAGGGGGAGGGGAGACAGATTGAGTTAATTATGGTGGGGGATATAGAGTGCGACAATACTGAGGGGGGAGGGGCGGCAAGACCGACTGACAGGGTGAGAAACGGATGGAGACAAACTGGGTGGGTGGGAGATATGATGGGTGACAAAGAGAGAGGGAGACGTGGAAGTCAGAAGGGAGGACGCAGACGGTGGAGAATGATGGAAGGGGGAAGTGCGTGACAGACAGGGGAGACAGAAAGGGAAGACTGACGGAGGGCAGATAGAGAGCGACAGACAGGGGCAGACAAGGTTGAATGGTGGAAGGGGACAGTAATTGACAGACAGGGGAGGCAGACGGGGGTTAGCCAGAACGATAACACAATTGGCTGCGATAGAGATAAAGAGAGAGAGACAAAAGGTGGGGTGAGGCAGTGAGAGTGAGAGAGAGGGGGTGAGACAGACGTGTAAGAGACAGATAAATAGAGAGTGTGGTGAAACAATCGGGGTAAACAGGGCGAGAGATACAGATGGGGCATACAGCAACGGCAGTCAGATGAGGATATATAGACAGAGAGAGAGGCATACAGGAGAGACAGGAACAGAAAGACATAGGAGGAGGCGGAATGAGAGAGATATACGGCGGATCAGACACGGAGAGAGATAGAGTGATGGAAACAGGCGGTGGAAAAAGACAGAGAGAGGCAGGTGAGGGAGAAAGAAGGAGGAGACAGACCGGGAAAACACAGAGAGAGAGAGAGAGAGAGAGAGAGAGAAAGAGAGAGAGAGAGAGAGAGAGAGAGAGAGAGAGAGAGAGAGAGAGAGAGAGAGAGAGAATACGGTAGCAGAGTGTGAATGTTACTGAACTACTAATCCAGAGACCTGGTCAAAAGATCGCCGAGATGTAAGTTCAAATCCTGCCACGGCAGCTGAAGAATTTAAATATAGTTAATTACATGAATCTGGATTTAAAGAGCTAGTATCAGAAATGACCATGACAATACGGGATTGTCATAATAATCCATCTGGTTCACTAATGTCCTTTAGGGGATGAAATATGCCGTCGTTTCCTGGTTTGGACGATACGTGATTCCAGACGCAGAGCAATGTGGTTGACACTTCAATGCCCTCTACAACGGCCCAGCAAGACACTCAGTTGAAGCAAACTGCAGCGACAAAGCCGGCACTGCGGGAGTCTCTTCACCACACGGACTACAGCGGTTACAAATAGTCAGCTCAGCAGCACCTTCTCCGGCGTAGTTTCAGAAGGGCAATAAAGGAAGGAAGGCCTTTGTAGCTACGCCCACATTTCTGAATTAATTTTTTAGAAAACGTAGGAGACAGGGAAAGAGGCCGTCAGAGAGTGAAATAGAGACAGAGGCAGACGGCGGGGTAATCGATTGGTCAAACAGAGTGAGAGAGATGAAGAGACAGCAGGGAGGCAGACGTGGAGAGAAAGAGGGAGAGAACCAGAAGGCGGAGTCAGATAGACAGATCGGCGAAGTAAAGAGAGATAAACATTTGGGGGTGACAGAGAGAATGAGAGATGGGGATACAGCTGTGGATATACAGAAGTGAATACACGTGCGGATGGTTAGAGTGGGACAGACGCAGGAGAGAAATGGGCAGAAAACAGACCCGGAAAGACAGGGAGAAAACGTAGTGGTTGACAAAGAAAAAGAGCTTGGGGAGCGAGAGAAAGAGAGAGAGAGCAACAAATTGGGTGTGGTGGGATAGAGATCGACTGCAAGAATGGTGCATTGCGACAGGCTGCAGTAGATAGATGACATATTCCAAAGACAAAAGCTGAGACGGTGCTCGACGGGAACAGGACAACTGGTGAGCCAGAGGGGCGGCAGAGAGAGCGAGAGAAAGACAGGTGAGAGATAGGAAGAAGATAGAGAGGGGCGGTGGGGGTAGCGGGCGGGGGGCAGAGGGAGAGAATGACCTACAGGAGGTGATAGAGAGAGAGCGACACACCGTGTGGTGGAGATTACCGACTGGAAATGTAAAAGAAGGAGACAGAGTTGATGAGGCTGATGGTGGTAGACAGACGGGAGGATGTAGAAGGGGAGAGAGATGCAGCAGATGGAAACGGGGAAGACAGAAATAGAACAGAAGAATCAGACAGACACAGAAAAGTTAGGGAGAGAGAGAGCCAGACTGGGGAGACAGAGAGTGTGACAAACGGGGGAGTTAAACAGGAGGGAGACAGGGAGGTAACAACAGAGACAGACAGTGAGAGAGATAGGTTGACAGACTGCGGGGCCAGACGGACCGAGAAGTGCAAGGGACAGACTCGAGAGACAGAGACAGAGGGATGGAGGGGGAGAGACTGATGGGCACAAATGGGGAGACAGAAATAGAGATAACAGCAGAGGAAAGTAAAAGACAGTGGGAGTCAGACGGAGAGAAAGGCGGGAGGGGCACAGAGAAAGACAGACGGGGATTACACAAGTGGCGAGAAAGACCGCGGAGTTATAGGTTGGGCAAGAGAGTTTTGGAAACAGATGGGGAGACAGAAAGAAAGACAGACATGAGGAGAAAGAGAAAGAAAAACAAACGGGGAGACTCTTTTCAGTCCCGCTCTCGTCCAATTTTAGTGAATAAAGATGTAACTGGCACTGTAAATAGTGTCGTGGAACATAAAGTTGCAAAGAGACGCTTATTAAGTGCTTGTGAAAATAACTATGCAGATATAGGTCCCAGTGACGAAGTGTAAATTATTTCATATTGAATCTAAGAAAGATGGATCAGAGTATATTATACTGAGAAACTGTGCCTGAGAATGATATTTAGGGGTGCAAGTACTGAAATCTCTCCAAATCCCCCTGTTTTTGGTGGTCATAATTTCCCTGTCTTTTGAACACCAAATGCCCCTGTTTCTGAAACTCCTTATTTCCATGTACACGGAGCTCTGAATTCCCCATGTTTCAAGAGCTCCTCATTCCTCTGTTTCAGGAGCTCCTCATCCCTCTGTTTCAGGAGCTCCAAATTCCTGTTTCTGGAGCTCCTTATCCCTCTGATTCAGGAACTCCTGATTCCCCTGTTTCAGGAGCTCCTTATCCCACTGTTTCTGGAGCTCCTAATTCAGCTGTTTCTGGAGCTCCTTATCCCTCTGTTTCAGGAGCTCCTTATCCCTATGTTTCTGGAGCTCCGAATTCTCCATTTTCTTGCACACCTCATTTCTCTATTTCAGCAGCTTCTAATTCTCCAGTTTAAGGTGCTCCTCATTTCCCTGTGTCAGGAAATCCAGATTATCCTCTTTCTGGCGCTCAAATTACACTGTTTCTGTAGCTCCTCGTTCTAATGTTTCAGTAGTATCTTTGTCCCATGTTTTGGAGTAAATAATGCCCCTGTCACTGGAGCTCATAATTCCCCTGTATCAGGTGATCCTAGTTCACCTCTTTCTTTAACTGCTAACTCTTCTTTTCTGCTGCTCCTAATTCCCCTTCTTTATAAGATAAAGTGCTTGAGCTCTAAATTTTCCTATTCTTAATTACCCTATTTATGGCGCTCCTACTTTCCCTGATTATGATGCCCTCTCCTAACTTCCCAGTATTTGGATCTAAGAATTTCATTGTAACTGTAGCTGTATCGTAAATTCCCTGTTTGTGGAGCTCTCTACTAATTTTCAGGTTTCTGTTACGGTCTCCTAATTCCCCCGAATTTGGAGGTCCTAATTCCACTGTTTCTGTTGTATCTAATTATTCGTGTTTCAGGAGATCCTAATTCAACTGTTTCTTGATCCTATTTCCTGTCATTCAAGGGCACTCTCATTCCGTTGTTTCTGGAGATCAACCAATGCTGATGTTTCTGGAGCTCCTAATTTCCTTGTTTCCGGAGCTCCAAATTCCCCTGCTTCCGGAGCTCCTAGTTCCCCTGTTTCTGCTGCCCCATCACAATTATTTCTTTTTATGAATATCCTAACTCCGCTGTTCAGAAACTCCTACTTCTGCTGTATCTGGTGCATTTAATTCCACGTGTGTACACCACCTGAAGTAATGAAAGCCATTTGCTTTAAGAAGCTGATGGCACATTTCTAACATTGTCGATCTGCTTGCATAGGCAGGACAAGCTGTGAATTGGACATTCTTGCAGAATATTTCTGTTTGGATGCAAAAATCAGGCAATTGAATGCCTAGCGTTGTTTCAAACGGGAGAGGAACTGGCCCAGATTTTAAGGCGAATAGCTGCTAATCCATTGTGATCTGCATGCGTGGCTCCGAATCCCATAATCGTCCTTATTGTATAAAACGTTTGAAGCCACTTGTTGTTTTGTCAATCACTTAAAACCTCATGGCCAAATTTGCCTTTTACTGTCAAGGATGCTGTACTTTGGTCATGTCATGTCTCAAATGAATATAGGGCCTGTAATTACGGCCTCACTGGGTCTGTACGGAGTACGTACGCAAGCAGCAATGACCCACAAAAGCCCTTCTTTGGGGTGCGAGGCGCATGCACTGAAAACCAGGTTTTCCAATGTCAAATTCTTGCTTGACAGACCCAACGCTTCTTCACGAGAAGGACATTCGCGTGAGTATGCGCTATTCGTCCATCAATTGCCCAGCTAATGTCCTTAAATTGCTTGGGCCTGGAATAGCAGGTGCATAGCCTACCTTTTTCAGCGTAAGAGTTTTAAAACATGTAAAAAATATTAAAAAAACATATAGAAATAAAACGTAATAACATTTTTATGATTAAAAACTCTGTCCACTAAAGAAGGTTTATTTTAAACCCTAAATATCAAACTTTAAAAAAAATCCGAATAATATATTTTTTTCTATACATTTGTTAACTTTAATTTAAATTAATATTAAATACGTGACTAGTTTTTTTTTTACATTTTATGTGTGTTGGGTGATGGGGGCGTTTTCATTCATAATACTGAGAATCCCTACTAACGGAGATGCTATTATTACGAATGATAATACTGTACCTTCATTGGCTATCCAGAGCCACGTGAATCCAGCTTCTCCCTCCGAAGCTGCAAGACGTGAATGCGCTGCGAAGCGCGCGAAGAGAAGGCCTCAGGTGCGGAGGGTGCAGGAGCAAAAGGTAGGTGTGGAACGTTATCACTATTTGCAGCCGAGCGTCTGGGGGAAGCCTAGCACAATGACTTCAGGCCCAATATATTCATCAAAGGTAAAATTTACATTCTTATGTTCTTATTCGCAGGACTATGGAAAGGGGGACTCATCTGATCGCTCTCTCAGAGACACAGCACAGCCACGTTGGGCCGAATAGCTTTCTTCCCTACCGTCAGAATATGCCTCTTTAATATAGAAAGGGTTACGCACTTTACTGTCGACTGCTCGTTGGTCGAGGGCTATGAATCTCTCTTTGTGATTTTCACAGAGGAAATGCGAGAGGTCACGGATTAGTTTGTGTCTGTTTAAACCGATTTGCTGTCAGTCCAGGATCAATCTGTGTCTGTTTTCAAAAGGATTTGCTTTCAGTCCCGGGTCATTCTGGGCCGTTTTAAAATAAAATAAATCGCAGTTCAAGAAAATTCTATATCTGCTTCACAGGGATTTGCATTCAGTACCGCAAATTTATGTGTCTGTTTAAAAGGGATATGCTATCAGTTCCGGATCATTCTGTGCCTGTTTAAAAGGGATGTGCTGTCTATTCCAGATTTCAAATTTCAAAATTCAAAAACTGTCTTTGGAGGGTGTAGGAATTTAAGTTTGTTTGTGAGTTTGTGTAAGAGAGAGAGGGAGAGAGTGCAAACGTGTTGTGCGATCGTGCTTGGCATTTCATATCATATGTGAAAAAAGGCATTACATGGAATTTGAAGCCATGCCGATTAGCTTGAACACTCCTTCGCGGAATATCTTACAGGAGAAGAATCTGCTGTGGGATTTTCCCATTCCACATCTGAAAAAATGCAAAAAACACAAGTTCGAAACATACGGATTCCAGCCAGGACATGCGTGTGGGCTTTGTGACATGATGAGTTCAACCAACTTATTTTCAAATTCAAGTCAAATCAAAACAGGACAAGACAAGTCAAGACATGACCGACTGACTTTGTTTATATATATATATATATATATATATATATATATTTAAATATATATATTTATAAGTATATACGTGTGTGTGTGTGAGTGTATACTTATGTACAATGTATACCTCCCCGCTTTCTAACTTTCACAATAAATGTGCTTTTTCTGATCTGCCTGCACTGGGCACTATTGCTTTTGTCCACTTTCACAGCACAAGCAGCTGCTGTCGGATCCTGACATTGCATATCTGAAATACAGCAGACAGACACACGTCACTTTAAAAGATCACCATTACATCCCACATCTTCCCACGTGGCTTGTCTTCCACCATGGGCTGACTGTGTCTGTTGTTATTTACTGCATGCACACCCTTATCTCCATCGTTCAATCAAAAAAGAAATACATTATTAATTGATGATATATTTAATTAAAACAAATCAAATTCAATTTTTGTTTAATAAATTTCACATGTATACATTCCTTACAAAATTAAGTATATAAATTTTATGAAATTGGCTTTTTGTCTGGGTTGGTTTTACTTCCTCCCTCCTTCCTGCCTGTCTATCACCTGGGGCTTCAATCACCGTCCCAGTCCCACGTGGTCCTGAGCCCCACGCTCACTCAGTGCACAATTGCCTTCAGGGATGATAGAAATCTCACTTTATTCTTTTAAAAGGGAACTGCTGTCAGTCAAGCGTCATTCTGCGTCTGTGTAAAAAGGGATCTGCTTGCAGTCCCGGATTATTCTGTGTCTGTTTAAAAGGTATGGTTGTCAGTTCCGGTTCATAACCTTTCCCTTTAAGACAGGTTTTCTCATAGTCCCGGATCACCATGTATATTTTGAAAAAGAGTGTGATTTCAGCTGTGATGACCGAATTATTAAGCTTTGTGTTCCAAGTTTCAAGCCCAGCTAAGGTGCGCACCCAGATCGCAGCGCATCTGTTCATTTACGTGAAATATGCTCACCTTTTCCAAAACCCACTCCTTGGCATAGCTTTTGCCCCGAAATTGCTCCTAATATAAACAACAACAATGTTTTTCCTTATGGCAGCAGCCGCGTTGCGTAATGGTTAAGGCGTCTGACTTCGATTGTAACCGCAACATTATCAGAAATTTGCAGGTTCGACTCTTGCCGCCGTAAATTAACTCACTGTGTGAAATGTGATATTCTTTGTTGTCGTTCTGCCGTAAAACCAGCCATCTCGTACAATCACTCACCTGAAGAAAAGAAAGACTGTGTGCTTCAAGAAGCTAATGGCACATTTTCACTGTCGATCTGGTTGCACGGGCAGAACAAGCAGTGAAGTCGACTTTCTTCAACATTATTTCTGTTTGGATGCAAAAAACAGCAAATTCAATTGCTGACGCAGCTAGTAATAGGAGATGAGATGGCCGAAAACTTCAGGCGATGATCTGTTGATCCAGTGTGTTGTGCATGCGTGGGTTCGAATCCCATCTTCGTCGTAATGAGGTTCAACAATTAACCCCTTCGGTTATTTTTTCAATCATATTTAATCTCATGACTAAATTCAACATTTAGTGACAAGGATGCTGCACTTTGGTCATGTAATGTTTCAAATTAATAATATATTGATCAAAGGGATAACATAAGCACGGCTATGATCATTGGGACTAATTAGATAGGTCTCTGAGAAACAGCATATCAGCATGGGCCGAATAGTGAACTACCATCAGAGGTTAAGACCTACGTGGCTCGTTGGTCTCGGTTGAGGATTCTTGCTTCGAGATTTTTCATAATTCAAATGCAAGAGGTCACAGATTCAAATCCCGGACAAACTCCGCCATCTTTTAGTCAAAGATCCGCTTCTCACAGCCGGTCGACATGTACGAAAACAGAAATATTTCGAATGAAAACGTGTGATTTCGCGCAGTTGTGCCCCCGGCGTCCCAATCCCAGAGATTCCCAGGAGCAAAGTGAATTTTACTCATTGAGTAAAATTAAAGTATCTCAATGTACTCGGCTCTGTTTCTCATTGGACAACCTAAACCCGTGTTTAATTAAGGCCAATACTTGATCAGTAGATCTTCCTTTCTGCACGCATGAGCTCCCTCCACATGGATAAGCATACATTCAGCGTCAATCTTACCTTCAAGGTGAAACATACTCTGCCCTTAATATGAGTGCGTCCTGTTTCTCTAGCGCTGAAAAGATGTGAGAAGCTGGCTTTGGATTTAGTCCCTTGGCTGCTGAATTCCAAACGTACAGGAAATCAATCTGGGGAGGCCAAGCTGCCTGGTCTGATTAAAAGGAGTTTACTCCCTATATTTTAGGCATTTTATAGACTTCTGGCCTCAACATTAGCTGGAACATGTCGGATCATAAGGACCACTCCCATTGTCTGATAATGGTTCTGCTGTTCCCACTAACACCGTTCCTGGACGATCCTTTGTTACATTATTCCCCGATAACCACCCACTTTGCTGTTTCCCTTTGTGCCATTTATTATTTAATCACTCCTGCGATCCACTGTATCATTCCCTTTTGTCCTTCCTCGCTGCCTATTTTGTTCCAGGCGCTATTTTTGTTGTAAAAAATCAGTAATCTTTAACTTTTCCCCAAAACATCGGAATGATTACCCGACTGAAAGTGAAAACGTGAAAATTGGCTTTTTGTCTGGGTTGGTTTTATTTCCCTTCCTCCTTCCTGCCTGTCTATCATCTGTGGCTTCAACAACTGTCCCAACCAGGCGTGCTCCTGAGCCCCACGCTCACTCACGCACAGAACAATTGCTTTCAGGAATGATAGAAATCCCACTTTATTCTTTTAAAAGGGAACTGCTCTCAGTCAAGTGGCATTCTAGATCTGAAAGAGGGATGTACTTGCAGTCCCGGATCATTCGGTGTCTGTTTAAACGGGGCGGTTGTCAGTTCCGGTTCATAAATTGTCCTTTTAAGACGTTTTTTCTCAGAATGCCGGATCATTCTGTATAGTTTTAAATGAAGTTTGATTTCAGCTGCGATGACCGAATTGTGAAACTGTTGTGTTTCAAAGCTACATTGACGTTGCCTGTGCCCGTCCGCATCCATATCGCAGCGCATCTATTCATTACTCGAAATATGCTCATGTTTTTCTAAATCCATTCCTTCATATAACCCTTGCCCAAATTTGCTCTCAATATAATAAACAACAAATGTTGCGTCAACAGCAGCGGCCGCTTTCCCTAATGGATAAGGCCTCTGACTTCGATTGTAACCGCAATGATTTCAGAAGATTGCAGTTTCGAGTCTTGCCTCGGTCAACTTACTCGTCGCGTGAAATTTTGATTCTGCCTCAAAACCAACCATCTCGTACAGTCACTCACCTGAAGTAAAGGAAGGCTGTTTGATTTAAGAAGCTAATGGCACATTTTCATCACTGCCGATCTGTTTGCAATGGCAGAAGAGGCGGTGAAGTCGACTTTCTTGCACATTATTTCTGTTTGGATGCAAATAGTGGGGGATGGATGTCTGACATTGCTGTAAGTAGGAGACGAGGCGGCGGAGAGGTTCAGGAAATGGACTGCTAATCCAGTATGCTTCCACCCTCGTCGTTATTGTGTTAAACAATTGACCCCTCTGATTTTTTTGTCAATCACATTTAACCTCATTGCCAAATTCACCTTTTACTGACAAGGATGCTGCTCTTTGATGATCTAATGTCTCGTTGATTTGCCCTTTTATATGTATTTTATCATAATCCGGATCATGCTGTACAGTTTTAAAAGAAGTGTGATTTCAGCTGCGATGACCGAATTGTTCAACTGTTGTGTTTCAAACTACATTGACATTTCCTGTGCCCGTGCGCATCCATATCGCAGCGCATCTATTCATTACTCGAAATATGCTCATGTTTTACTACATCCACTCCTTGCAATAACCTTTATCCCAAATTTGCTCTCAATATAAAAAACAACAAATGTGTGCCAATGGCCTAATGTACAAGGCGTCTGACTTTAATTGTAACCACGATGTTACATCCATTCCTTGAAAAAACCTTGTGGCAAATTTCCTCTCAATTTCAAAAGCAACAAATGTTGCGTCAACGACAGCGGCTGCTTTCCTTAATGGATAAGGCGTCTGACTTCGATTGTAACTGTGATGTTATCAGAAGATTGCAGGTTCAAGTCTTGCCGCGGTCAAATAACTCGCCACGTGAAATTTTATATTCTTTATTTTGATTCTGCCTCAAGCCCAACTATCTCGTTCAGTCACTCACCTGAAGTAAAGGAAGGTTGTTTGCTTTAAGAAGCTAATGGCATATTTTCCTCACTGCCGATCTGGTTGCACGGACAGAAAAGGCGGTGAAGTAGACTTTCTTGCACGTTATTTCTGTTTGAATGCAAAAAGTAGGGGATGGTTGTCTGACCTTGCTGTAAATAGGAGACGAGGTGGCAGAGAGATTCAGGCGATGGACTGCTAATCCAGTGTGCTCCCACCCTCGTCGTTATTTTGTTAAACATTTGACACCTCTGGTTTTTTTGTCAATCACATTTAACCTCATTGCCAAATTCACTCTTTACTGACAATGATGCAGCTCTTTGGTCAATTAATTTCTCAAATTAATAATATATTCATCAAAGGGAAAACATTAGCAGGACAATGGAGAGGGGGACTTATTCGATCGGTCTCTGAGAGTCATCAGAGGCACGATGGGCCGAATAGTAAACTACCGTCAGAATCTGAGAGCTAAATTCCTTACTGTCGGCGGCTCTTTGGTCTAGGGGTATGATTCAATTTTCAAAATTGAAATGCAAGAGGTCCCCTTTTCAAATCCCGGACGAGCCCTGCCAACTTTTAGTCAAAGAACCACTTCTGAGACGGCCCACATGTGAGAAATCGGACATATTTCAAATTGAAACATGTGATTTCGTTCCGTTGTTCCCACATCGTACAACTCCTGGAGTTTCCCACGAGCAAAGTGAAACTCACCGAACTTAGTAAAGTTATAAATTTTCTCAGATGCACTCGGCTCTGTGTCTCATTGGACAACCTAAACATGTGTTTGGTTCCGGCCAATACTTGATCAGTGTATTTTAATTTCTCCATGCATGAGCACACCTCCATTGGGATAAGCATACATTCGGCGTTGATCTCCACTTCAACGTGAAACATACTCTGCCCTGAATATGAGTGCGTCCTGTTTCTCTTGTGCCGAAAAGATGTGAGAAGCTGGCTTTTGAATTCGTCCCTTGCCTGCCGAATTCAAACCGGACAGGAAATCAATCCGGGGTGGCCAAGCTGCCTGGTCTGATTAAAAGGCGTTCATACCCTATATTTCAGGCATGTTATAGTCTTCTAGCCTCAACATTAGGTTCAGCGTATCGGATCATAAGCACCGCTCCCATTGTCTGGTAATGGTGCTGTTGTTCCCACTAACACCTCCTCTGGTCCATTCTTTGTTATTTTATTGCCCGCTTACCACCCACTTTGCCTTTTCGCATTGTGCCATTTATTATTCAATCACTCCTACACTCCACTGTATCACAGACATTTCCTTTTGTCCTTCCTCGCTGCCTATTTTTTTCCAGGTGCTATTTTTGTTGAAAAAATCTGTAAAATTAAATGTTTCCCAAAATATCGGAATGATCATCAGACTGAACGTGAACCCGGGATCTTCATCCACAGAATATGCACGACCTGCTGAGTTTTACAGAATTCTCTGTTTTTGTTCCTTCTGGTTCCGTATCCCTTTTAAGGTGATGTGCTGATGGTCGGGGTCATTCTCTGTATCCCTCTAAAATGGTGTGCGATCAGTCCCGGTTCGTTCTGTGTCTGTTTAAAAGGGCTGTGCTGTCTGTCCAGGAATTCAAATTCCAAATTTCAAAAACTGTCTTTGGAGGGTACAGGAATGTTAGTTTGTTTGTGTGTTTGTGTAAGCGAGAGAGTGCATGCAAACGTGCGTCGCGATCTTACTGTGCATTTCATGTCACGTGAGAAAAAAGGCATGACATGCAACTTGAAGCCACACTGATTTGATTGAACACGCATTCGAGGACTGCCTGACAGGAGAAGAATCTGCTGTGGGATTTTGCTCTTCCACATCTGAAGGAAGGCAAATGTCATAAGTTAGAAACATAGCGATTTTAGCGAGAGCTCGCGTATGGGCTGTGTGACATGATGACCTCCTTCCCCCTTATTTTCAATTACAAATCAAATCAAGACAAGACAAGACATGACTGACTGATTGACTTTGTTTATATGTATATGTATATAAATATTTATATATACGTATATTTATATACATTCCCTACTTTTTAACTTTCACAATGAATGTGCTTTTTCTGTTCTGCCTGCATTGGCTCTATTACATTTGACCTCTTTCACAGCACAAGCAGCTGCTGTCAGATGTAGCAGAAAGGCACGCGCGACTTTAAAAGATCGCCTTTGTTGCCCACATCTTCCCTCGTGGCTTGTCTTCCACCATGGGCTTACTGAGTTTGGGTATTTACTGACTGCACCCCCTGATTTCCAGTGGAATTCATCCAGTCACACAGCCTTCGTTCAATAAAAAATAAATAGATTATGAAACAATAATTTATTATTTAAATCAAATAAAATTCAGCGTTTTGCAATAAAATTGGAAAAGTATTTATTTATTTTCTTATTATGATAAATATATAGATTTTTCAATTTGTCTTTTTGTCTGGGTTGATTTTACTTCCCTCCCTCCTTCCTGCCTGTCTATCACCTTTGGCTTCAACAACCGTACCAGCCCCGACTTGTCCTGAGCCCCACGCTCACTCACGCACAGCAGAATTGCCTTCAAGACTGATAGAAGTCCCACTTTATTCTTTTAAAAGCGAACTGCTGTCAGTCAAGGGTCATTCTATATCTTTGTAATAGGGATGTGTTTGCAGTTCAGTATCATTCAATGTCTGCTTTAACGGGATGGTTGTCAGTTCCGGTTCATAATTTGCCCCTTTATGACGTATTTTCTCATAATCCGAATCATTCTGTATAGTTCTAAAAGGCGTGTGATTTCAGCTACGATGACCGAATTGTTAAACTGTTGTGTTTCAAGCTACATTGACGTTGCCTATGCCCGTGCACATCCATATCGAAGCGCATCTATTCATTACTCGAAATATGCTCATGTTTTCCTGCATGCATTCCTTGAAATCACCCTTGTCCCAAGTTTCCTCTCAATATAAAAACAACAAATTTTGTGCCGATGGCAGCGGCTGCGTGGCCTAATGGATAAGGCATCTCACTTCAATTGTAACCACGATGTTATCAGAAAATTGCATGTTCGACTCCTACACCGGTCAATTAACTCGCCGCGTGAAATTTTATATTCTTTGTTTTGATTGTGCCTCATAATCGACCATCTCGGACAGTCACTCACCTGAATTAAGGAAGTTTGTTTGCTTTCAGAAGCTAATGGCACATTTCCATCACTGCCGATCTGGTTGCACGGGCAGAACAGGCGGTGAAGTAGACATCCTTGCACATTTTTTCAGTTTGGATGCAAAAAGCAGGGGATGGATGTTTGACGTTGCTGTAAAAAGGAGCCGAGGTGGCCGAGAGGTTCAGGCGATGGACTGCTGATCCAGTGTGCTCCCACCCTCGTCGTTATTGCGTTAAAAATTTGATCCCTCTGGTTTTTTTGTCAACCACATTGCCAAATTCACCTTTTACTGACAAGGATGCAGCTCTTTGGTAATGTAATGTCTCAAATTAATAATATATTCATCAAAGGGGAAACATTAGCAGGACTATGGATGGGGGGACTCATTAGATAGCTCTCTGAGATTCAGCACAGGCACGATGGGCCGAATAGTCAACTACCGTCAGAATCTGAGAGCTACGCCCCTCGTAGTCGGTGGCTTGTTGGTCCAGGGATATGATTCTCTCTTTGTGATTTTCAAAATTGAAATGCAAGAGGTCCTGTGTTCAAATCCCGGACGAGCCCTGCCAACTTTTAGTAAAAGAACGTCTTCTGAGCAGGTCGACATGTGAGAAAATGTACATATTTCAAATTAAAACGTGTGATTTCGCTCCGTTGTTCCCACAGAGTCCAAATCCTGGAGGTTCCCAGGAGCAAAGTGAAACTCACCGAAATGAGTAAAGTTGAAGTATCTCAGATGTACTCGGCTCTGTGTCTCATTGGACAACCTTAACCCGTGTTTGGTTCCGGCCAATACTTGATCAGTATATCTTCATTTCTGCATGCATGAGGTCCCCTCCATTGGGATAAGCATACATTCGGCGTCAATCTCCACTTCAACGTGAAACATACTCTGCCCTGAATATGAGTGCATCCTGTTTCTCACGTGCCGAAAAGACGTTAGAAGCTGGCTTTTGAATTAGTCCCTTAGCTGCCGTATTCACACAGTACAGGAAATCAATCCGGGGTGGCCAAGCTGCCTGGTCTGATTAAAAGGGGTTTTCAGGCATGTTATAGTCTTCTGGCCTCAACATTAGGTTCAGCTTATCAGATCATAATCACCACTCCCATTGTCTGGTAATGGCTCTGCTGTTCCCACTAACACCTGCTCTATATCATTCTTTTTTACTTTTTTGCCCGCTTACCATTTTAACATCAGCAGAGAGTAACTAGACCCTGGGAAAATGTAACATACAATATTTTTCATTTTACCCACTTTGCCTTTTAGCATTGTCCCATTTATTATTCAATCAGTCCTAATCTCCACTGTATCACAGACATTCCTTTTTGTCCTTCTGTTTGAAAGGGATTGTGCTGACTCTCCCAGATTTCAAATTTCAAATTTCAAAAACTGCTTTTGGAGGGTGCAGGAATATTAGTTTGTTTGTGTGTTTGTGTAAGCGAGAGAGTGCGTGCAAATGTGCTCCGCGATCGTACTGTGCAATCATGTCAAGTGAGAAAAAAGGCATCACATGGAACTTGAAGCCATTCTGATTTGATTGAACACGCATTCGAGGACTGCCTGACAGGAGCAGAATCTGCTTTGGTATTTTGCAATTCCACATCTGAAAGAAGGCAAATGACATAAGTTAGAAACATAGCGATTTTAGCGAGAGCTTGCGTATGGCCTGTGTGACATGATGACCTCCTTCACCCTTATTTTAAAATACAAATCAAATCAAGACAAGACAAGACATGACTGACTGACTGACTTTGTTTATATATATATGTATATAAATATTTATATGTACATATATTTATATACATTACCTACTTTTTAACTTTCACAATAAATGTACATTTTCCGTTCTGCCTGCACTGGGCTCTATTATATTTGACCTCTTTCACAGCACACGCAGCTGCTGTCAGATCCAGCAAAAAGGCACTCGCGATTATGAAAGATCACCTTTGTTGCCCACATCTTCCATCGTGGCTTGTCTTCCACCATGGGCTTACTGAGTTTGGGTATTTACTGACTGCACCACCTGATTTCCAGTGGAATTCATCCAGTCACACAGCCTTCGTTCAATAAAAAATATATAGATTCTGAAACAATTATTTATTTATTCAAATCAAATCAAATTCAAATTTTTTCAATAAAATTGGAAAATTATTTATTTTCTTATTATGATAAATATATAGATTTTTCAATTTGTCTTTTTGTCTGGGTTGATTTTACTTCCCTCCCTCCTTCCTGCCTGTCTATCACCTGTGTCTTCAACAACCGTCCCAGCCCCGACTGTTCCTGAGCAACACGCTCACTCAGGCACAGCACAATTGCTTTCAAGAATGACAGAAATCCCACTTTATTCTTTTAAAAGCGTACTGTGTCAATCAAGGGTCTTTCTACATCTTTGTAATTGGGATGTGCTTGCTGTTCAGGATCACTCGGTGTGTGCTTAAACGGGATAGTTGTCAGTTCCGGTTCACAATTTGCCCCTTTATGACGTATTTTCTCATAATCCGGATCATTCTGTATAGTTTTAAAAGATGTGTGATTTCAGCTGCGATGACCGAATTGTGAAACTGTTGTGTTTCAAGCTACATTGACGTTGCCTGTGCCCGTGCGCATCCATATCGCAGCGCATCTATTCATTACTCGGAATATGCTCATGTTTTCCTACATCCATTCCTTGAAATAACCCTTATCCCAAATTTGCTCTCAATATAAAATACAGCAAATGTGTGCCAATGGCCTAATGGACAAGGCGTCTGACTTCAATTGTCACCATGATATTATCAGAATATTGCAGTTTCGAGTCCTACCGCAGTTAACTACCTCGTAGCCTGACATTTTATATTATTTGTTTTGATTCTGCCTCAAAACCAACCATCTCGTACAGTCACTCACCTGAAGTAAAGGAAGGCTATTTGCTTTTTGAAGCTAATGGCAAATTTTCATCACTATCGATCTGGTTGCACGGGCACAAAAAGCGGTGAAGTAGACTTTCGTGCACATTATTTCTGTTTGAATGCAAAAAGTAGGGGATGGATGTCTGACGTTGCAGTAAATAAGAGACAAGGTGACTGAGAGGTTCAGGAATGGACTGCTGATCCAGTATGCCCCCAGCTTCGTCGTTATTGATTTAAATATTTTCCCCTCGTTTTTTTTTGGTCACACATTGAACCTCATTGCAAATTCACCTTTTACTGACAAGGATGCAGCTCGTTGGTGAAGTAATGTCTCAAAAATAATCTATTCATCAAAGGGAAAACATTAGCAGGACTATGGAGAGGGGGACTCATGAGATACGCCCCTGAGATTCAGCACAGGCACGATGGCCGAATAGCAAGCTAACATCAGAATCTGAGAGCTACGTCCCTCACTATCGGCGGCTCGTTGGTCGAGGGGTATGATTCTGCCTTTGGGATTTTAACAATTGAAATGCGAGGGGTCCGAGGTTCAAATCCGGGACGAACCCTGCTATCGTTTAGTCAAAAAAACAGTTCTCAGCTGGTCGACATGTGAGAAAACTGACAGGTTTCAAATTAAAACGTGTGATTGCGCTCCGTTGTCCCCACAGCGTCTCAAAATCCTGGAGATTGCCAGTAGCAAAGTGAAACTCACCGAACTGAGTAAAGTTCATGTATCTCAGAAGCACTCGGCTCTGTGTCTCATTGGACAACCTAAACCCATATTTGATTCCGGCCAATACTTGATCAGTTTATCTTCCTTTCTGCACGCATGAGCTCACCTCCTTTGGGATAAGCAGACATTCAGCGTCAATCTCCACTTCAACGTGAAACAGACGATGACCTGAATATGAGTGCGTCCTGTTTCTCCAGCGCTGAAAAGATGTGAGAAGCTGGCTTTGGATTTAGTCCCTTGGCTGCCGAATTTAAACCGCACAGGAAATCAATCCGGGGTGGCCAAGCTGCCTGGTCTGATTAAAAGGCGTTCACACCCTATATTGTAGGCATGGTATCGTCTTCTGGCCTCAACATTAGGTTCAACGTATCGGATCATAAGCACCGCTCCCATTGTCTGGTAATGATTCTGCTATTCCCACTAACACCTCCGCTGGACTATCCTTTGTTATCTTATTGCCAGCTTACCACCCAGTTTGTCATTTCGCATTGTGCCATTCATATTCAATCACTCCTACGTTCCACTGTATCACAGACATTCCCTTTTGTCCTTCCTCGCTGCCTATTTATTTCCAGGCGCTATTTTCGTGGAAATAAATCTGTAAACTTTACATTTTACTTAATATATCGGAATGATCATCTGACTGAACGTGAGCCCGGGTTCTTCATCCACAGAATGTTCATGACCTGCTGAGTTTTACAGAATGCTTTGTTTTTGTTCATTGTGTTTCTGTATCCCTTTTAAGGTGATGTGCTGGTCTGCCCGGGGTCATTCTCTGTCTCTCCAAAATGGTGTGCTGTCAGTATCGGATCATTATGTATCTGTTTAAAAGAAATGTGCTGTCTGTCCCGGATTTCAAATTTCAAATTTCAGAAACTGCGTTTGGAGGGTGCAGGAATTTTAGTTTGTTGGTGTGTTTGTGTAAGCGAGGGAGTACGTGCAAACGTTCTGCGCGATCTTACTGTGCATTTCATGTCATGGGCGAAAAAATGCATTACATGCAACTTGAAGCCACACTTATTTGATTCAACACGCATTCGAGGACTGCCTGACAGGAGAAGAATCTGCTGTGGGATTTTGCTATTACACATCTGAAAGAAGGCCAATTATATAAGGTAGAAACATAGCGATTTTAGCGAGAGCTTGCGGATGGGCTGTGTGACATGATGAGCTCCTTCCGCCTTATTTTCAAATACAAATCAAATCAACACAAGACAAGACATGACTGACTGACTGACTTTGTTCATCTAAATATATCTGTAAATATTTATATATGCGTATATTTACTTACATTCCCTACTTTTTAACCTTCACAATGAATGTGCTTTTTCTGTTCTGCCTGCATTGGCCCTATTACATTTGACCTCTTTCACAGCACACGCAGCTGCAGTCTGATCCTGCAGAAAGGCACGCGCGACTTTTAAAGATCGCCTTTGTTGCCCACATCTTCCCTCGTGGCTTGTCTTACACCATGGGCTTACTGTGTTTGGGAATTTGCTGACAGCAGGCCTTGATTTCCAATGGATTTCATGCAGTCACACAGCCGTTGATCAATCAAAAATATATAGATTAAGAAACAATTATTTATTTATTTAAATCAAAACAAATACAGTTTTTTGCAATAAAATTGTAAATTTATTTATTTTCTTATTATGATAAATATATATATGTTTTAAATTGTCTTTTTTTCTGGGTTGGTTTTACTTCCCTCCCTCCTTCCTGCCTGTCTATCACCTGTGGCTTCAACAACCGTCCCAGCCCCGCGTGGTCCTGAGACCCGCGCTCATTCACGCACAAAACAATTGCCTTCAGGAATGATAGAAATCTCACTTTATACTTTTGAAAGGGAACTGCTGTCCCTGAAGGCCCATTGTTTTTATTGTCCTCTCCAGGTCAGTATTTATTGTACTCTCCAGGTCTGTATTTATTACCCTCTCCAGGTCAGTATTTATTACCCTCTCCAGGTCAGTATTTATTGTACTGTCCAGGTCAGTATTCATTGTCCTCTCCAGGTCAGTATTTATTGTACTCTCCAGGACAGTATTTATTGTACTCTCCAGGTCTTATTTATTGTACACTCCAGGTCAGTATTTATTGTGCTCCCCAGGTCAGTATTTATTATACTCTCCAGGTCAGTATTTATTACCCTCTCCCGGACAGTATTTATTGTACTCTCCAGGTCAGTATTTATTGTGCTCTCCAGGTCAGTATTTATTGTACTCTATTGTCAGTATTTATTGTACTCTCCACGTCAGTATTTATTGCACTTTCCAGGTCCGTATTTATTGTACTATCCAGGTCAGTATTTATTGTCCTCTCCAGGTCAGTATTTATTGTACTCTCCAGGTCAGTATTTATTGTCCTCTCCAGGTCAGTATTTATTGTACACTCCAGGTCAGTATTTATTGTGCTCTCCAGGTCAGTATTGATTGTACTCTCCATGTCAGTATTTATTCTACTCTACCGGTCAGTATTTATTGTACTCTACAGATTAGTATTTATTGCACTGTCCAGGTCCGTATTTATTGTACTCTCCAGGTCAGTATTTATTGTACTCTCCAGGACAGGTTTTATTGCCCTCTCCAGGTCAGTATTTATTGTACTCTACCGGTCAGTATTTATTGTACTCTACAGATTAGTATTTATTGTACTCTCCAGGTCATTATTTATTGTACACTCCAGGTTATTATTTATTGTACTCTCCAGGTCAGTATTTATTGTACTCTTCCAGTCAGTATTTATTATACTTTCCAGCTCAGTGTTTATTGTACAGTCCAGGTCAGTATTTATTGTCCTCTCCATGTCAGTATTTCTTGTACTCTCCAGGTCTGTATTTTAACCCACTGCAGGTCATTATTTATTACCCTCTCCAGGTCAGTATTTATTGTACTCTCTAGGTCAGTATTTATTGTACTCTCCAGGTCAGTATTTATTGTACTCTCCAGGTCAGTATATATCGCACTCTCAAGGTCAGTATATATCGCACTCTCAAGGTCAATATATATTGCCCTCTCCAGGTCAGTATTTATTGCCCTCTCCAGGTTAGTATTTATTGTAATCTCCAGGTCAGTATTTATTGTACTTCCAGGTCAGTATTTATTGTACTCTCCAGGTCAGTATTTATTGTACTCTCCAGCTCAGTATTTATTGTACTGTCCAGGTCAGTATTTATTGTACTCTACAGATTACTTTTTATTGTAATCTCCAGGTAATTATTTATTGTACACTCCAGGTTAGTATTTATTGTACTCTCCAGGTCAGTATTTATTGTACTCTCCAGGTCAGTATTTATTATAATCTCCAGCTCAGTGTTTATTGTACAGTCCAGGTCAGTATTTTTTTCCTCTCCATGTCAGTATTTATTGTACTCTCCAGGTCTGTATTTATTACCCTCTCCAGGTCAGTATTTATTACCCTCTCCAGGTCAGTATTTATTGTACTCTCCAGGTCAGTATTTATTGTACTCTCCAGGTCAGTATTTATTGTACTCTCCAGGTCAGTATTTATTGTACTCCCCGGGTCAGTATTTATTGTACTCACCAGGCCAGTATTTATTGTACTCTCCAGGTCAGTATTTACTGTACTCTCCAAGTCAGTCTTTATTGCTCTCTCCAGGACAGAATTTATTGCCCTTTCCAGGTCAGTATTTATTGTACTCTCCTGGTCAGAATTTAATGTACTCTCCAGGTCAGTATTTATTGTACTCACCAGGTCAGTATTTATTGTACTCTCCAGGTCAGTATTTATTCTACTCTCCAGTTCAGTATTTATTGCCCTCTCTAGGGCATATTTATTGCCCTCTCTAGGTAAATATTTATTATACTCTCCAGGTATTTATTTATTGTACTCTGCAGGTCAGTATTTATTGTACTCTCCATGTCAGTATTTACTGTACTCTCCAGGTCAGTATTTATTGTACTCTCCAGATCAGTATTTATTGTACTCTCCAGGTCAGTATTTATTGCACTCACCTGGTCAATATTTATTGCCCGCTCCAGGTCAGTATTAATTGCCCTCTCCAGGTGAGTATTTATTGTACTCTCCATTTCAGTTTGATTGTACTCTCCAGGTCAGTATTTATTACCCTCTTCAGGTCAGTATTTATTTTTCACTCCAGGTCAGTATTTTTGTTCTCTCCAGGTCATTGTTTATTGTACTCTTCAGGTCAGTATTTATTACACTCTCCAGGTCATTTTTATGGTACTCTCCAGGTCAGTATGTATTGTACTCTCCAGGTCAGTATTTATTGTATTTATTGTACTCTCCAGGTCAGTATTTATTGTACTCTCCAGGTCAGTATTTAATGTACTCTCCAGGTCAATATTTATTGTACTTTCCAGGTCTGTATTTATTGCCCTCTCCAGGTCAGTATTTATTTTACTCTCCAGGTCAGTATTTATTGTACTCCCCAGGTCAGTATTTAGTGTACACTCCTGATAAGTATTTATTGTACTCTCCAGGGCAGTAATTATATTACTCTCCAGGTCAGTGTTTAGTGCACTGTCCAGGTCAGTGTTTATTGTCCTCTCCAGGTCAGTATTTATTGTACTCTCCAGGTCAGTATTTATTATACACTCCAGGTCAGTATTTATTGTTCTCTCCAGGGCAGTATTTATTGTACTTTCCAGGTCAGTATTTATTGTCGTCTCCCGGTCAGTATGTATTGTATTCTCCAGGTCAGTATTTATTGTACACTCCAGGACAGTATTTATTGTGCTCTCCAAGTCAGTATTTATTGTACTCTCCAGGTCAATATTTATTGTACTCTCCAGGTCAGAGTTTATTGTACTTTCCAGGTCAGTATTTATTGCCCGCTCCAGTTAAGTATTTATTACCCTCTCCAGGTCACTATTTATTGTTCTCTGCAGGTCAGTATTTATTACCCTCTCCAGGTCACTATTTATTGTACTCTTCAGTTCACTATTTATTGTATTCTCCAGGTCAATATTTATTGCAGTCTCCAGGTCAGCATTTATTGCTCTCTCCATGGCAGTATTTATTGTACTATCCAGGTCAGTATTTATTTTAGTCTCCCGGTCAGTATGTATTGTACTCTCCAGGTCAGTATTTATTGTACTCTCCAGGTCTGTATTTATTACCCTCTCCAGGTCAGTATTTATTACTCTCTCCAGGTCAGTATTTATTGTACTCTCCAGGTCAGTGTATATTGCACTGTCAAAGTCAATATTTATTGCCCTCTCCAGGTCAGTATTTATTGCCCTCTCCCGGTCAGTATTTATTGTACTCTCCAGGTCAGTATTTATTGTACTCTCCAGGTCAGTATTTATTGTACTCTCAAAGTCAATATTTATTGCCCTCTCCAGGTCAGTATTTATTGTACTCTCCATGTCAGTATTTATTTTAATCTCCAGGTCAGTATTTATTGTACTCTCCAGGTCAGTATATATTGCACTCTCAAAGTCAATATTTATTGCCCTCTCCAGGTCAGTATTTATTGCCCTCTCCAGGTCTGTATTTATTGTACTCTCCATGTCAGTATTTATGGTATTCTCCAGGTCAGTATTTATTGTAATCTCCAGGTCAGTATTTATTGTATTCTCCAGGTCAGTATTTATTGTACTCTCCAGGTCAGTATTTCTTGCACTCTCCAGGTCAGTATTTATTGTACTGTCCAGGCCAGTATTTATTACCCTCTCCAGGTCAGTATTTATTGTAATCTCGAGGTCAGTATTTATTGTACAAACCAGGTCACTATTTATTGTACTCACCAGGTCAGTATTTATTGTACAAACCAGGTCAGTATTTATTGTACTCTCCAGGTCGGTATTTACTGTACTCTCCAGGTCAGTATTTATTGCTCTCTCCAGAACAGTATTTATTGCCCTCTCCAGTTCAGTATTTATTGTACTCTCCAGGTCGGTATTTATTGTATTCTCCAGGTCAGTATTTATTGCCCACTCCAGGGCAGTATTTATTGCCCTCTCCAGGTCAGTATTTATTATACTCTCCAGATCATTATTTATTGTACTCTGCAGGTCAGTATTTATTGTACTCTCCAGGTCAGCATTTACTGTGCTCTCCAGGTCATTATATATTGTACTCTCCAGGTCAGTATTTATTGTATTCTACAGGTCCGTATTTATTGTACGCTCCAGGTCAGTATTTATGGTACTCTCCAGGTCAGTATTTTTTGCCCTCCACAAGTCAGTATTTATTGAACTCTACAGGTCCGTATTTATTGTACTCTCCAGGTTAGTACGTATTGTACTCTCCAGGTAATTATTTATTGTACACTCCAGGTCATTATTTATTGCACTCTCCAGATCAGTATTTATTGTTCTCTCCAGGTCAGTATTTATTATACTCTCCAGCTCAGTGTTTATTGTACTGTCCAGGTCAGTATTTATGGTCCACTCCCGGTCAGTATTTATTGTACTCTACAGTTCAGTATTTATTGTACTCTACAGGTTAGTATTTATTGTTCTCTCCAGGTCATTATTTATTGTACACTCCAGGTCAGTATTTATTGTACAGTTCAGGCCAGTATTTATTGTACTCTCCAGGTCAATATTTATTATACTCTCCAGCTCAGTGTTTATTGTACTGTCCAGGTCAGTATTTATTGTACGCTCCATGTCAGTATTTATTGTACTCTCCAGGTCTGTATTTATTACGCTCTCCAGGTCAGTATTTATTACCCTCTCCAGGTCAGTATTTATTGTACTCTCCAGGTCAGTATTTCTTACCCTCTCCAGGTCAGTATTTATTGTACTCTCCAGGTCAGCATTTATTGTACTCAACATGTCAGTATTTATTTTGCTCGCCAGGTCAGTATATATTGCACTCTCAAGGTCAATATTTATTGCCCTTTCCAGGTCACTATTTATTGTACTCTTCAGATCACTATTTATTGTACTCTCCAGGTCAGTATTTATTGTAATCGCCAGGTCAGTATTTATTGTACTCTCCAGGTCAGTATATATTGCACTCTCAAAGTCAATATTTATTGCCCTCTCCAGGTCAGTATTTATTGCCCTCTCCAGGTCTGTATTTATTGCACTCTCCAGGTCAGTATTTATGGTATTCTCCAGGTCAGTATTTATTGTAATCTCCAGGTCAGTATTTATTGTATTCTCCAGGTCAGTATTTATTGTACTCTCCAGGTCAGTATTTATTGCACTCTCCAGGTCAGTATTTATTGTACTGTGCAGGCCAGTATTTATTACCCTCTCCAGGTCAGTATTTATTGTAATCTCCAGGTCAGTATTTATTGTACAAACCAGTTCACTATTTTTTGTACTCTCCAGGTCAGTATTTATTGTACAAACCAGGTCAGTATTTATTGTACTCTCCAGGTCGGTATTTAATGTACTCGCCAGGTCAGTATTTATTGCTCTCTCCAGGACAGTATTTATTGCTCTCTCCAGTTCAGTATTTATTGTACTCTCCAGGTCAGCATTTACTGTACTCTCCAGGTCATTATATATTGTACTCTCCAGGTCAGTATTTATTGTATTCTCCAGGTCCGTATTTATTGTACTCTCCAGGTTAGTATGTATTGTACTCTCCAGGTCATTATTTATTGTACACTCCATGTCATTATTTATTGCACTCTCCAGATCAGTATTTATTGTTCTCTCCAGGTCAGTATTTATTATACTCTCCAGCTCAGTGTTTATTGTACTGTCCAGGTCAGTATTTATGGTCCACTCCAGGTCAGTATTTATTGTCCTCTCCAGGTCAGTATTTATTGTACTCTACAGTTCAGCATTTATTGTACTCTACAGGTTAGTATTTATTGTTCTCTCCAGGTCATTATTTATTGTACACTCCAGGTCAGTATTTATTGTACAGTTCAGGCCAGTATTTATTGTACTCTCCAGGTCAATATTTATTATACTCTCCAGCTCAGTGTTTATTGTACTGTCCAGGTCAGTATTTATTGTCCGCTCCATGCCAGTATTTATAGTACTCTCCAGGTCTGTATTTATTACCCTCTCCAGGTCAATATTTATTACCCTCTCCAGGTCATTATTTATTGTACTCTCCAGTTCAGTATTTCTTACCCTCTCCACGTCAGTATTTATTGTACTCTCCAGGTCAGTATTTATTGTACTCAACATGTCAGTATTTATTGTGCTCGCCAGGTCAGTATATATTGCACTCTCAAGGTCAGTATTTATTGCCCTCTCCAGGTCACTATTTATTGTACTCTTCAGATCACTATTTATTGTACTCTCCAGGTCTGTATTTATTGTACTCACCATGTCAGTATTTATTCTGCTCTCCAGGTCAGTATATATTGCACTCTC
Organism: Pristiophorus japonicus; assembly: GCF_044704955.1. NCBI lineage: Eukaryota > Metazoa > Chordata > Chondrichthyes > Pristiophoridae > Pristiophorus > Pristiophorus japonicus. The sequence continues at coordinate 7,212,892 of NC_092005.1, read as the reverse complement.
AAGGTCAATATTTATTGCCCTCTCCAGGTCACTATTTATTGTACTCTTCAGATCACTATTTATTGTACTGTCCAGGACAGTATTTATTGCAGTCTCCAGGTCAGCATTTATTGCTCTCTCCAGGGCAGTATTTATTTTACTATCCAGGTCAGTATTTACTGTACTCTCCAGGTCAGTATTTATTACCCTCTCCAGGTCAGTATATATTGTACTCTGCAGGTCATTATTTATTGTACTCTACAGGTCAGTATTTATTGCACTCTCCAGGTCCGTATTTATTCTACTCTCCAGGTCAGTATTTATTGTACTCTCCAGGTCAGTATTTATTGCCCTCTCCAGGTCAGTATTTATTACCCTCTCCAGGTCAGTATTTATTGTACTATCCAGGTCAGTATTTATTGTACTCTCCAGGTCAGTATTTATTGTACTCTCCAGGTCAGTATATATTGCACTCTCAAAGTCAATATTTATTGCCCTCTCCAGGTCAGATTTTATTGCCCTCTCCATGTCAGTATTTATTGTACTCTCCAGGTCAGTATTTATTGTATTCTCCAGGTCAGTATTTATTGTACTCTCCAGGTCAGTATTTACTGTACACTCCAGGTCAGTATTTATTGCTCTCTCCAGGACAGTATTTATTGCCCTCTCCAGGTCAGTATTTATTGTACTCTCCAGGTCAGTATTTATTGTACTCTCCAGGTCAGTATTTATTGCCCTCTCCAGGGCATTATTTATTGCCCTCTCCAGGTCAGTATATATTATACTCTCCAGATCATTATTTATTGTTCTCTGCAGGTCAGTATTTATTGTACTCTCCAGGTCAGTATTTACTGTACTCTCCAGGTCATTATTTATTGTACTCTCCAGGTCAGTATTTATTGCATTCTCCAGGTCCGTATTTATTGTACGCTCCAGGTCAATATTGATTGTACTCTCCAGGATAGTATTTTTTGCCCTCTCCAGGTCAGTATTTATTGTACTCTACAGGTCCGTATTTATTGTATTTTCCAGGTTTGTATGTATTGTATACTGCTGATCATTATTTATTGTACACTCCAGGTCAGTATTGATTGTACTCTCCAGATCAGTATTTATTGTGCTCTCCAGGTCAGTACTTATTATACTCTCAAGCTCAGTGTTGATTGTACTGTCCAGGTCAGTATTTATTTTCTTCTCCAGGTCAGTATTTATTGTCCTCTCCAGGTCAGTATTTATTGTACTCTACAGGTCAGTATTTATTGTACTCTACAGATTAGTATTTAATGTTCTCTCCAGATCATTATTTATTGTACACTCCATGTCCGTATTTATTGTACAGTTCAGGTCAGTATTTATTGTACTCTCCAGGTCAATATTTATTATACTCTCCAGCTCAGTGTTTATTGTACTGTCCAGGTCAGTATTTATTGTCCGCTCCATGTCAGTATTTATTGTACTCTCCAGGTCTGTATTTATTACCCTCTCCAGGTCAGTATTTATTACATTCTCCAGGTCAGTATTTATTGTACTCTCCAGGTCAGTATTTATTACCCTCTCCAGGTCAGTATTTATTGTACTCTCCAGGTCAGTATTTATCGTACTCACCATGTCAGTATTTATTATGCTCGCCAGGTCAGTATATATTGCACTCTCAAGGTCAATATTTATTACCCTCTCCAGGTCAGTATTTATTGTACTCTCCAGGTCAGTATTTATTGTACTCAACATGTCAGTATTTATTCTGCACTCCAGGTCAGTATATATTGCACTCTCAAGGTCAATATTTATTGCCCTCTCCAGGTCACTATTTATTGTACTCTTCAGATCACTATTTATTGTACTGTCCAGGACAGTATTTATTGCAGTCTCCAGGTCAGCATTTATTGCTCTCTCCAGGGCAGTATTTATTTTACTATCCAGGTCAGTATTTACTGTACTCTCCAGGTCAGTATTTATTACCCTCTCCAGGTCAGTATTTATTGTACTCTGCAGGTCATTATTTGTTGTACTCTACAGGTCAGTAATTATTGCACTCTCCAGGTCCGTATTTATTCTACTCTCCAGGTCAGTATTTATTGTATTCTCCAGGTCAGTATATATTGCACTCTCAAAGTCAATATTTATTGCCCTCTCCAGGTCAGATTTTATTGCCCTCTCCATGTCATTATTTATTGTACTCTCCAGGTCAGTATTTATTGTACTATCCAGGTCAGTATTTATTGTACTCTCCAGGTCAGTATTTATTGTACTCTCCAGGTCAGTATATATTGCACTCTCAAAGTCAATATTTATTGCCCTCTCCAGTTCAGATTTTATTGCCCTCTCCATGTCAGTATTTATTGTAATCTCCAGGTCAGTATTTATTGTACTCTCCAGGTCAGTATTTATTATATTCTCCAGGTCAGTATTTATTGTAATCTCCAGGTCAGTATTTATTGTACTCTCCAGGTCAGTATTTATTGTACTCTCCAGGTTAGTATTAATTGCACTCTCCAGCTCAGTATTTATTGTACTGACCAACCAAGTATTTATTACCCTCTCCAGGTCAATATTTATTGTACTCCCTAGGTCAGTATTTATTGTACAAACCAGGTCAGTATTTATTGTACTCTCCAGGTCAGTATTTATTGTACAAACCAGGTCAGTATTTATTGTACTCTCCAGGTCAGTATTTACTGTACTCTCCAGGTCAGTATTTATTGCTCTCTCCAGGACAGTATTTATTGCCCTCTCCAGGTCAGTATTTATTGTACTCTCCAGGTCAGTATTTATTGTACTCTCCAGGTCAGTATTTATTGCCCTCTCCAGGGCAGTATTTATTGCCCTCTCCAGGTCAGTATTTATTATACTCTCCAGATCATTATTTATTGTTCTCTGCAGGTCAGTATTTACTGTACTCTCCAGGTCATTATTTATTGTACTCTCCAGGTCAGTATTTATTGCATTCTCCAGGTCCGTATTTATTGTACGCTCCAGGTCAATATTGATTGAACTCTCCAGGTTAGTATTTTTTGCCCTCTCCAGGTCAGTATTTATTGTACTCTACAGGTCCGTATTTATTGTATTTTCCAGGTTTGTATGTATTGTATACTGCAGATCATTATTTATTGTACACTCCAGGTCAGTATTGATTGTACTCTCCAGATCAGTATTTATTGTGCTCTCCAGGTCAGTACTTATTATACTCTCAAGCTCAGTGTTGATTGTACTGTCCAGGTCAGTATTTATTGTCCTCTCCAGGTCAGTATTTATTGTCCTCTCCAGGTCAGTATTTATTGTACTCTACAGGTCAGTATTTATTGTACTCTACAGATTAGTATTTAATGTTCTCTCCAGATCATTATTTATTGTACACTCCATGTCCGTATTTATTGTACAGTTCAGGTCAGTATTTATTGTACTCTCCAGTTCAATATTTATTATACTCTCCAGCTCAGTGTTTATTGTACTATCCAGGTCAGTATTTATTGTCCGCTCCATGTCAGTATTTATTGTACTCTCCAGGTCTGTATTTATTACCCTCTCCAGGTCAGTATTTATTACATTCTCCAGGTCAGTATTTATTGTACTCTCCAGTTCAGTATTTATTACCCTCTCCAGGACAGTATTTATTGTACTCTCCAGGTCAGTATTTATTGTACTCACCATGTCAGTATTTATTATGCTCGCCAGGTCAGTATATATTGCACTCTCAAGGTCAATATTTATTACCCTCTCCAGGTCAGTATTTATTACGCTCTCCAGGTCAGTATTTATTGTACTCGCCAGGACAGTATTTATTGTACTCTCCAGGTCAGTTTTTATTGTACTCTCCAGCTCAGTATATATTGCACTCTCAAAGTCAATATTTATTGCTCTCTCCAGGTCAGTATTTATTGCCCTCTCCACGTCAGTATTTATTGTACTCTCCAGGTCAGTATTTATTGTATTCTCCAGGTCAGTATTTATTGTAATCTCCAGGTCAGTATTTATTGGTCTCTCCAGGTCAGTATTTATTGTACTCTTCAGGTCAGTATTTATTGCACTCTCCAGGTCAGTATTTATTGTACTGTCCAGGCCAGTATTTATTACCCTCTCCAGGGCAGTATTTATTGTACTCCCCAGGTCAGTATTTATTGTACAAACCAGGTCAGTATTAATTGTACTCTCCAGGTCAGTATTTATTGTAATCTCCAGGTCAGTATTTATTGGTCTCTCCAGGTCAGTATTTATTGTACTCTCCAGGTCAGTATTTATTGCAATCTCCAGGTCAGTATTTATTGTACTGTCCAGGCCAGTATTTATTACCCTCTCCGGGTCAGTATTTATTGTACTCCCCAGGTCAGTATTTATTGTACAAACCAGGTCAGTATTTATTGTACTCTCCAGGTCAGTATTTATTGCACTCTCCAGTTCAGTATTTATTGCCCTCTCCAGGGCAGTATTTATTGCCCTCTCCAGGTCAGTATTTATTATACTCTCCAGATCATTATTTATTGTTCTCTGCAGGTCAGTATTTACTGTACTCTCCAGGTCAGTATTTACTGTACTCTCCAGGTCATTATTTATTGTACTCTCCAGTTCAGTATTTATTGCATTCTCCAGGTCCGTATTTATTGTACGCTCCAGGTCAATATTGATTGTACTCTCCAGGTTAGTATTTTTTGCCCTCTCCAGGTCAGTATTTATTGTACTCTACAGGTCCGTATTTATTGTATTTTCCAGGTTTGTATGTATTGTATACTGCAGATCATTATTTATTGTACACTCCAGGTCAGTATTGATTGTACTCTCCAGATCAGTATTTATTGTGCTCTCCAGGTCAGTACTTATTATACTCTCAAGCTCAGTGTTGATTGTACTGTCCAGGTCAGTATTTATTGTCTTCTCCAGGTCAGTATTTATTGTCCTCTCCAGGTCAGTATTTATTGTACTCTACAGGTCAGTATTTATTGTACTCTACAGATTAGTATTTAATGTTCTCTCCAGATCATTATTTATTGTACACTCCATGTCCGTATTTATTGTACAGTTCAGGTCAGTATTTATTGTACTCTCCAGGTCACTATTTATTGTACGCTTCAGTTCACTATTTATTGTATTCTCCAGGTCAGTATTTATTGCAGTCTCCAGGTCAGCATTTATTGCTCTCTCCATGGCAGTATTTATTGTACTATCCAGGTCAGTATTTATTGTAGTCTCCCGATCAGTATGTATTGTACTCTCCAGGTCAGTATTTATTGTACTCTCCAGGTCTGTATTTATTACCCTCTCCAGGTCAGTATTTATTACTCTCTCCAGGTCAGTATTTATTGTACTCTCCAGGTCAGTGTATATTGCACTCTCAAAGTCAATATTTATTGCCCTCTCCAGGTCAGTATTTATTGCCCTCTCCCGGTCAGTATTTATTGTACTCTCCAGGTCAGTATTTATTGTAATCTCCAGGTCAGTATTTATTGTACTCTCCAGGTCAGTATATATTGCACTCTCAAAGTCAATATTTATTGCCCTCTCCAGGTCAGTATTTATTGCCCTCTCCAGGTCTGTATTTATTGCACTCTCCAGGTCAGTATTTATGGTATTCTCCAGGTCAGTATTTATTGTAATCTCCAGGTCAGTATTTATTGTATTCTCCAGGTCAGTATTTATTGTACTCTCCAGGTCAGTATTTATTGCACTCTCCAGGTCAGTATTTATTGTACTGTGCAGGCCAGTATTTATTACCCTCTCCAGGTCAGTATTTATTGTAATCTCCAGGTCAGTATTTATTGTACAAATCAGTTCACTATTTTTTGTACTCTCCAGGTCAGTATTTATTGTACAAACCAGGTCAGTATTTATTGTACTCTCCAGGTCGGTATTTAATGTACTCGCCAGGTCAGTATTTATTGCTCTCTCCAGGACAGTATTTATTGCTCTCTCCAGTTCAGTATTTATTGTACTCTCCAGGTCAGCATTTACTGTACTCTCCAGGTCATTATATATTGTACTCTCCAGGTCAGTATTTATTGTATTCTCCAGGTCCGTATTTATTGTACTCTCCAGGTTAGTATGTATTGTACTCTCCAGGTCATTATTTATTGTACACTCCAGGTCATTATTTATTGCACTCTCCAGATCAGTATTTATTGTTCTCTCCAGGTCTGTATTTATTATACTCTCCAGCTCAGTGTTTATTGTACTGTCCAGGTCAGTATTTATGGTCCACTCCAGGTCAGTATTTATTGTCCTCTCCAGGTCAGTATTTATTGTACTCTACAGTTCAGCATTTATTGTACTCTACAGGTTAGTATTTATTGTTCTCTCCAGGTCATTATTTATTGTACACTCCAGGTCAGTATTTATTGTACAGTTCAGGCCAGTATTTATTGTACTCTCCAGGTCAATATTTATTATACTCTCCAGCTCAGTGTTTATTGTACTGTCCAGATCAGTATTTATTGTCCGCTCCATGCCAGTATTTATAGTACTCTCCAGGTCTGTATTTATTACCCTCTCCAGGTCAGTATTTATTACCCTCTCCAGGTCAGTATTTATTGTACTCTCCAGTTCAGTATTTCTTATCCTCTCCACGTCAGTATTTATTGTACTCTCCAGGTCAGTATTTATTGTACTCAACATGTCAGTATTAATTGTGCTCGCCAGGTCAGTATATATTGCACTCTCAAGGTCAGTATTTATTGCCCTCTCCAGGTCACTATTTATTGTACTCTTCAGATCACTATTTATTGTACTCTCCAGGTCTGTATTTATTGTACTCACCATGTCAGTATTTATTCTGCTCTCCAGGTCAGTATATATTGCACTCTCAAGGTCAATATTTAATGCCCTCTCCAGGTCACTATTTATTGTACTCTTCAGATCACTATTTATTGTACTGTCCAGGACAGTATTTATTGCAGTCTCCAGGTCAGCATTTATTGCTCTCTCCAGGGCAGTATTTATTTTCCTATCCAGGTCAGTATTTACTGTACTCTCCAGGTCAGTATTTATTACCCTCTCCAGGTCAGTATTTATTGTACTCTGCAGGTCATTATTTATTGTACTCTACAGGTCAGTATTTATTGCACTCTCCAGGTCCGTATTTATTCTACTCTCCAGGTCAGTATTTATTGTACTCTCCAGGTCAGTATTTATTGCCCTCTCCAGGTCAGTATTTATTACCCTCTCCAGGTCAGTATTTATTGTACTATCCAGGTCAGTATTTATTGTACTCTCCAGGTCAGTATTTATTGTACTCTCCAGGTCAGTATATATTGCACTCTCAAAGTCAATATTTATTGCCCTCTCCAGGTCAGATTTTATTGCCCTCTCCATGTCAGTATTTATTGTACTCTCCAGGTCAGTATTTATTGTATTCTCCAGGTCAGTATTTATTGTAATCTCCAGGTCAGTATTTATTGTACTCTCCAGGTCAGTATTTATTGTACTCTCCAGGTTAGTATTAATTGCACTCTCCAGCTCAGTATTTATTGTACTGTCCAACCAAGTATTTATTACCCTCTCCAGGTCAGTATTTATTGTACTCCCTAGGTCAGTATTTATTGTACAAACCAGGTCAGTATTTATTGTACTCTCCAGGCCGTATTTATTGTACAAACCAGGTCAGTATTTATTGTACTCTCCAGGTCAGTATTTACTGTACTCTCCAGGTCAGTATTTATTGCTCTCTCCAGGACAGTATTTATTGCCCTATCCAGGTCAGTATTTATTGCCCTCTCCAGGTCTGTATTTATTGTACTCTCCAGGTCAGTATTTATGGTATTCTCCAGGTCAGTATTTATTGTAATCTCCAGGTCAGTATTTATTGTATTCTCCAGGTCAGTATTTATTGTACTCTCCAGGTCAGTATTTATTGCACTCTCCAGGTCAGTATTTATTGTACTGTGCAGGCCAGTATTTATTACCCTCTCCAGGTTAGTATTTATTGTAATCTCCAGGTCAGTATTTATTGTACAAACCAGTTCACTATTTTTTGTACTCTCCAGGTCAGTATTTATTGTACAAACCAGGTCAGTATTTATTGTACTCTCCAGGTCGGTATTTAATGTACTCGCCAGGTCAGTATTTATTGCTCTCTCCAGGACAGTATTTATTGCTCTCTCCAGTTCAGTATTTATTGTACTCTCCAGGTCAGCATTTACTGTACTCTCCAGGTCATTATATATTGTACTCTCCAGGTCAGTATTTATTGTATTCTCCAGGTCCGTATTTATTGTACTCTCCAGGTTAGTATGTATTGTACTCTCCAGGTCATTATTTATTGTACACTCCATGTCATTATTTATTGCACTCTCCAGATCAGTATTTATTGTTCTCTCCAGGTCAGTATTTATTATACTCTCCAGCTCAGTGTTTATTGTACTGTCCAGGTCAGTATTTATGGTCCACTCCAGGTCAGTATTTATTGTCCTCCCCAGGTCAGTATTTACTGTACTCTACAGTTCAGCATTTATTGTACTCTACAGGTTAGTATTTATTGTTCTCTCCAGGTCATTATTTATTGTACACTCCAGGTCAGTATTTATTGTACAGTTCAGGCCAGTATTTATTGTACTCTCCAGGTCAATATTTATTATTCTCTCCAGCTCAGTGTTTATTGTACTGTCCAGGTCAGTATTTATTGTCCGCTCCATGCCAGTATTTATAGTACTCTCCAGGTCTGTATTTATTACCCTCTCCAGGTCAATATTTATTACCCTCTCCAGGTCAGTATTTATTGTACTCTCCAGTTCAGTATTTCTTACCCTCTCCACGTCAGTATTTATTGTACTCTCCAGGTCAGTATTTATTGTACTCAACATGTCAGTATTTATTGTGCTCGCCAGGTCAGTATATATTGCACTCTCAAGGTCAGTATTTATTGCCCTCTCCAGGTCACTATTTATTGTACTCTTCAGATCACTATTTATTGTACTCTCCAGGTCTGTATTTATTGTACTCACCATGTCAGTATTTATTCTGCTCTCCAGGTCAGTATATATTGCACTCTCAAGGTCAATATTTATTGCCCTCTCCAGGTCACTATTTATTGTACTCTTCAGATCACTATTTATTGTACTGTCCAGGACAGTATTTATTGCAGTCTCCAGGTCAGCATTTATTGCTCTCTCCAGGGCAGTATTTATTTTACTATCCAGGTCAGTATTTACTGTACTCTCCAGGTCAGTATTTATTACCCTCTCCAGGTCAGTATTTATTGTACTCTGCAGGTCATTATTTATTGTACTCTACAGGTCAGTATTTATTGCACTCTCCAGGTCCGTATTTATTCTACTCTCCAGGTCAGTATTTATTGTACTCTCCAGGTCAGTATTTATTGCCCTCTCCAGGTCAGTATTTATTACCCTCTCCAGGTCAGTATTTATTGTACTATCCAGGACAGTATTTATTGTACTCTCCAGGTTAGTATTTATTGTACTCTCCAGGTCAGTATATATTGCACTCTCAAAGTCAATATTTATTGCTCTCTCCAGGTCAGATTTTATTGCCCTCTCCATGTCAGTATTTATTGTACTCTCCAGGTCAGTATTTATTGTATTCTCCAGGTCAGTATTTATTGTAATCTCCAGGTCAGTATTTATTGTACTCTCCAGGTCAGAATTTATTGTACTCTCCAGGTTAGTATTAATTGCACTCTCCAGCTCAGTATTTATTGTACTGTCCAACCAAGTATTTATTACCCTCTCCAGGTCAGTATTTATTGTACTCCCTAGGTCAGTATTTATTGTACAAACCAGGTCAGTATTTATTGTACTCTCCAGGCCGTATTTATTGTACAAACCAGGTCAGTATTTATTGTACTCTCCAGGTCAGTATTTACTGTACTCTCCAGGTCAGTATTTATTGCTCTCTCCAGGACAGTATTTATTGCCCTATCCAGGTCAGTATTTATTGCCCTCTCCAGGTCTGTATTTATTGTACTCTCCAGGTCAGTATTTATGGTATTCTCCAGGTCAGTATTTATTGTAATCTCCAGGTCAGTATTTATTGTATTCTCCAGGTCAGTATTTATTGTACTCTCCAGGTCAGTATTTATTGCACTCTCCAGGTCAGTATTTATTGTACTGTGCAGGCCAGTATTTATTACCCTCTCCAGGTTAGTATTTATTGTAATCTCCAGGTCAGTATTTATTGTACAAACCAGTTCACTATTTTTTGTACTCTCCAGGTCAGTATTTATTGTACAAACCAGGTCAGTATTTATTGTACTCTCCAGGTCGGTATTTAATGTACTCGCCAGATCAGTATTTATTGCTCTCTCCAGGACAGTATTTATTGCTCTCTCCAGTTCAGTATTTATTGTACTCTCCAGGTCAGCATTTACTGTACTCTCCAGGTCATTATATATTGTACTCTCCAGGTCAGTATTTATTGTATTCTCCAGGTCCGTATTTATTGTACTCTCCAGGTTAGTATGTATTGTACTCTCCAGGTCATTATTTATTGTACACTCCATGTCATTATTTATTGCACTCTCCAGATCAGTATTTATTGTTCTCTCCAGGTCAGTATTTATTATACTCTCCAGCTCAGTGTTTATTGTACTGTCCAGGTCAGTATTTATGGTCCACTCCAGGTCAGTATTTATTGTCCTCTCCAGGTCAGTATTTACTGTACTCTACAGTTCAGCATTTATTGTACTCTACAGGTTAGTATTTATTGTTCTCTCCAGGTCATTATTTATTGTACACTCCAGGTCAGTATTTATTGTACAGTTCAGGCCAGTATTTATTGTACTCTCCAGGTCAATATTTATTATTCTCTCCAGCTCAGTGTTTATTGTACTGTCCAGGTCAGTATTTATTGTCCGCTCCATGCCAGTATTTATAGTACTCTCCAGGTCTGTATTTATTACCCTCTCCAGGTCAATATTTATTACCCTCTCCAGGTCAGTATTTATTGTACTCTCCAGTTCAGTATTTCTTACCCTCTCCACGTCAGTATTTATTGTACTCTCCAGGTCAGTATTTATTGTACTCAACATGTCAGTATTTATTGTGCTCGCCAGGTCAGTATATATTGCACTCTCAAGGTCAGTATTTATTGCCCTCTCCAGGTCACTATTTATTGTACTCTTCAGATCACTATTTATTGTACTCTCCAGGTCTGTATTTATTGTACTCACCATGTCAGTATTTATTCTGCTCTCCAGGTCAGTATATATTGCACTCTCAAGGTCAATATTTATTGCCCTCTCCAGGTCACTATTTATTGTACTCTTCAGATCACTATTTATTGTACTGTCCAGGACAGTATTTATTGCAGTCTCCAGGTCAGCATTTATTGCTCTCTCCAGGGCAGTATTTATTTTACTATCCAGGTCAGTATTTACTGTACTCTCCAGGTCAGTATTTATTACCCTCTCCAGGTCAGTATTTATTGTACTCTGCAGGTCATTATTTATTGTACTCTACAGGTCAGTATTTATTGCACTCTCCAGGTCCGTATTTATTCTACTCTCCAGGTCAGTATTTATTGTACTCTCCAGGTCAGTATTTATTGCCCTCTCCAGGTCAGTATTTATTACCCTCTCCAGGTCAGTATTTATTGTACTATCCAGGACAGTATTTATTGTACTCTCCAGGTTAGTATTTATTGTACTCTCCAGGTCAGTATATATTGCACTCTCAAAGTCAATATTTATTGCTCTCTCCAGGTCAGATTTTATTGCCCTCTCCATGTCAGTATTTATTGTACTCTCCAGGTCAGTATTTATTGTATTCTCCAGGTCAGTATTTATTGTAATCTCCAGATCAGTATTTATTGTACTCTCCAGGTCAGTATTTATTGTACTCTCCAGGTTAGTATTAATTGCACTCTCCAGCTCAGTATTTATTGTACTGTCCAACCAAGTATTTATTACCCTCTCCAGGTCAGTATTTATTGTACTCCCTAGGTCACTATTTATTGTACAAACCAGGTCAGTATTTATTGCTCTCTCCAGGACAGTATTTATTGCCCTCTCCAGGTCAGTATTTATTACCCTCTCCAGGTCAGTATTTATTGTACTCTACAGGTCAGTATTTACTGTACTCTCCAGGTCAGTATTTATTGCTCTCTCCAGGACAGTATTTATTGCCCTCTCCAGGTCAGTATTTATTGTACTCTCCAGGTCAGTATTTATTGTACTCTCCAGGTCAGTATTTATTGCCCTCTCCAGGGCAGTATTTATTGCCCTCTCCAGGTCAGTATTTATTATACTCTCCAGATCATTATTTATTGTTCTCTGCAGGTCAGTATTTATTGTACTCTCCAGGTCAGTATTTACTGTACTCTCCAGGTCATTATTTATTGTACTCTCCAGATCAGTATTTATTGTGCTCTCCAGGTCAGTACTTATTATACTCTTAAGCTCAGTGTTGATTGTACTGTCCAGGTCAGTATTTATTGTCTTCTCCAGGTCAGTATTTATTGTCCTCTCCAGGTCAGTATTTTTTGTACTCTACAGGTCAGTATTTATTGTACTCTACAGATTAGTATTTAATGTTCTCTCCAGATCATTATTTATTGTACACTCCATGTCCGTATTTATTGTACAGTTCAGGTCAGTATTTATTGTACTCTCCAGGTCAATATTTATTATACTCTCCAGCTCAGTGTTTATTGTACTGTCCAGGTCAGTATTTATTGTTCGCTCCATGTCAGTATTTATTGTACTCTCCAGGTCTGTATTTATTACCCTCTCCAGGTCAGTATTTATTACATTCTCCAGGTCAGTATTTATTGTACTCTCCAGGTCAGTATTTATTACCCTCTCCAGGTCAGTATTTATTGTACTCTCCAGGTCAGTATTTATTGTACTCACCATGTCAGTATTTATTATGCTCGCCAGGTCAGTATATATTGCACTCTCAAGGTCAATATTTATTACCCTCTCCAGGTCAGTATTTATTGTACTCTCCAGGTCAGTATTTATTGTACTCAACATGTCAGTATTTATTCTGCTCTCCAGGTCAGTATATATTGCACTCTCAAGGTCAATATTTATTGCCCTCTCCAGGTCACTATTTATTCTACTCTTCAGATCACTATTTATTGTACTGTCCAGGACAGTATTTATTGCAGTCTCCAGGTCAGCATTTATTGCTCTCTCCAGGGCAGTATTTATTTTACTATCCAGGTCAGTATTTACTGTACTCTCCAGGTCAGTATTTAATACCCTCTCCAGGTCAGTATTTATTGTACTCTGCAGGTCATTATTTGTTGTACTCTACAGGTCAGTATTTATTGCACTCTCCAGGTCCGTATTTATTCTACTCTCCAGGTCAGTATTTATTGTACTCTCCAGGTCAGTATTTATTGCCCTCTCCAGGTCAGTATTTATTACCCTCTCCAGGTCAGTATTTATTGTACTATCCAGGTCAGTATTTATTGTACTCTCCAGGTCAGTATTTATTGTACTCTCCAGGTCAGTATATATTGCACTCTCAAAGTCAATATTTATTGCCCTCTCCAGGTCAGATTTTATTGCCCTCTCCATGTCAGTATTTATTGTACTCTCCAGGTCAGTATTTATTGTATTCTCCAGGTCAGTATTTATTGTAATCTCCAGGTCAGTATTTATTGTACTCTCCAGGTCAGTATTTATTGTACTCTCCAGGTTAGTATTAATTGCACTCTCCAGCTCAGTATTTATTGTACTGTCCAACCAAGTATTTATTACCCTCTCCAGGTCAGTATTTATTGTACTCCCTAGGTCAGTATTTATTGTACAAACCAGGTCAGTATTTATTGTACTCTCCAGGCCGTATTTATTGTACAAACCAGGTCAGTATTTATTGTACTCTCCAGGTCAGTATTTACTGTACTCTCCAGGTCAGTATTTATTGCTCTCTCCAGGACAGTATTTATTGCCCTATCCAGGTCAGTATTTATTGCCCTCTCCAGGTCTGTATTTATTGTACTCTCCAGGTCAGTATTTATGGTATTCTCCAGGTCAGTATTTATTGTAATCTCCAGGTCAGTATTTATTGTATTCTCCAGGTCAGTATTTATTGTACTCTCCAGGTCAGTATTTATTGCACTCTCCAGGTCAGTATTTATTGTACTGTGCAGGCCAGTATTTATTACCCTCTCCAGGTTAGTATTTATTGTAATCTCCAGGTCAGTATTTATTGTACAAACCAGTTCACTATTTTTTGTACTCTCCAGGTCAGTATTTATTGTACAAACCAGGTCAGTATTTATTGTACTCTCCAGGTCGGTATTTAATGTACTCGCCAGGTCAGTATTTATTGCTCTCTCCAGGACAGTATTTATTGCTCTCTCCAGTTCAGTATTTATTGTACTCTCCAGGTCAGCATTTACTGTACTCTCCAGGTCATTATATATTGTACTCTCCAGGTCAGTATTTATTGTATTCTCCAGGTCCGTATTTATTGTACTCTCCAGGTTAGTATGTATTGTACTCTCCAGGTCATTATTTATTGTACACTCCATGTCATTATTTATTGCACTCTCCAGATCAGTATTTATTGTTCTCTCCAGGTCAGTATTTATTATACTCTCCAGCTCAGTGTTTATTGTACTGTCCAGGTCAGTATTTATGGTCCACTCCAGGTCAGTATTTATTGTCCTCCCCAGGTCAGTATTTACTGTACTCTACAGTTCAGCATTTATTGTACTCTACAGGTTAGTATTTATTGTTCTCTCCAGGTCATTATTTATTGTACACTCCAGGTCAGTATTTATTGTACAGTTCAGGCCAGTATTTATTGTACTCTCCAGGTCAATATTTATTATTCTCTCCAGCTCAGTGTTTATTGTACTGTCCAGGTCAGTATTTATTGTCCGCTCCATGCCAGTATTTATAGTACTCTCCAGGTCTGTATTTATTACCCTCTCCAGGTCAATATTTATTACCCTCTCCAGGTCAGTATTTATTGTACTCTCCAGTTCAGTATTTCTTACCCTCTCCACGTCAGTATTTATTGTACTCTCCAGGTCAGTATTTATTGTACTCAACATGTCAGTATTTATTGTGCTCGCCAGGTCAGTATATATTGCACTCTCAAGGTCAGTATTTATTGCCCTCTCCAGGTCACTATTTATTGTACTCTTCAGATCACTATTTATTGTACTCTCCAGGTCTGTATTTATTGTACTCACCATGTCAGTATTTATTCTGCTCTCCAGGTCAGTATATATTGCACTCTCAAGGTCAATATTTATTGCCCTCTCCAGGTCACTATTTATTGTACTCTTCAGATCACTATTTATTGTACTGTCCAGGACAGTATTTATTGCAGTCTCCAGGTCAGCATTTATTGCTCTCTCCAGGGCAGTATTTATTTTACTATCCAGGTCAGTATTTACTGTACTCTCCAGGTCAGTATTTATTACCCTCTCCAGGTCAGTATTTATTGTACTCTGCAGGTCATTATTTATTGTACTCTACAGGTCAGTATTTATTGCACTCTCCAGGTCCGTATTTATTCTACTCTCCAGGTCAGTATTTATTGTACTCTCCAGGTCAGTATTTATTGCCCTCTCCAGGTCAGTATTTATTACCCTCTCCAGGTCAGTATTTATTGTACTATCCAGGACAGTATTTATTGTACTCTCCAGGTTAGTATTTATTGTACTCTCCAGGTCAGTATATATTGCACTCTCAAAGTCAATATTTATTGCTCTCTCCAGGTCAGATTTTATTGCCCTCTCCATGTCAGTATTTATTGTACTCTCCAGGTCAGTATTTATTGTATTCTCCAGGTCAGTATTTATTGTAATCTCCAGGTCAGTATTTATTGTACTCTCCAGGTCAGAATTTATTGTACTCTCCAGGTTAGTATTAATTGCACTCTCCAGCTCAGTATTTATTGTACTGTCCAACCAAGTATTTATTACCCTCTCCAGGTCAGTATTTATTGTACTCCCTAGGTCAGTATTTATTGTACAAACCAGGTCAGTATTTATTGTACTCTCCAGGCCGTATTTATTGTACAAACCAGGTCAGTATTTATTGTACTCTCCAGGTCAGTATTTACTGTACTCTCCAGGTCAGTATTTATTGCTCTCTCCAGGACAGTATTTATTGCCCTATCCAGGTCAGTATTTATTGCCCTCTCCAGGTCTGTATTTATTGTACTCTCCAGGTCAGTATTTATGGTATTCTCCAGGTCAGTATTTATTGTAATCTCCAGGTCAGTATTTATTGTATTCTCCAGGTCAGTATTTATTGTACTCTCCAGGTCAGTATTTATTGCACTCTCCAGGTCAGTATTTATTGTACTGTGCAGGCCAGTATTTATTACCCTCTCCAGGTTAGTATTTATTGTAATCTCCAGGTCAGTATTTATTGTACAAACCAGTTCACTATTTTTTGTACTCTCCAGGTCAGTATTTATTGTACAAACCAGGTCAGTATTTATTGTACTCTCCAGGTCGGTATTTAATGTACTCGCCAGGTCAGTATTTATTGCTCTCTCCAGGACAGTATTTATTGCTCTCTCCAGTTCAGTATTTATTGTACTCTCCAGGTCAGCATTTACTGTACTCTCCAGGTCATTATATATTGTACTCTCCAGGTCAGTATTTATTGTATTCTCCAGGTCCGTATTTATTGTACTCTCCAGGTTAGTATGTATTGTACTCTCCAGGTCATTATTTATTGTACACTCCATGTCATTATTTATTGCACTCTCCAGATCAGTATTTATTGTTCTCTCCAGGTCAGTATTTATTATACTCTCCAGCTCAGTGTTTATTGTACTGTCCAGGTCAGTATTTATGGTCCACTCCAGGTCAGTATTTATTGTCCTCTCCAGGTCAGTATTTACTGTACTCTACAGTTCAGCATTTATTGTACTCTACAGGTTAGTATTTATTGTTCTCTCCAGGTCATTATTTATTGTACACTCCAGGTCAGTATTTATTGTACAGTTCAGGCCAGTATTTATTGTACTCTCCAGGTCAATATTTATTATTCTCTCCAGCTCAGTGTTTATTGTACTGTCCAGGTCAGTATTTATTGTCCGCTCCATGCCAGTATTTATAGTACTCTCCAGGTCTGTATTTATTACCCTCTCCAGGTCAATATTTATTACCCTCTCCAGGACAGTATTTATTGTACTCTCCAGTTCAGTATTTCTTACCCTCTCCACGTCAGTATTTATTGTACTCTCCAGGTCAGTATTTATTGTACTCAACATGTCAGTATTTATTGTGCTCGCCAGGTCAGTATATATTGCACTCTCAAGGTCAGTATTTATTGCCCTCTCCAGGTCACTATTTATTGTACTCTTCAGATCACTATTTATTGTACTCTCCAGGTCTGTATTTATTGTACTCACCATGTCAGTATTTATTCTGCTCTCCAGGTCAGTATATATTGCACTCTCAAGGTCAATATTTATTGCCCTCTCCAGGTCACTATTTATTGTACTCTTCAGATCACTATTTATTGTACTGTCCAGGACAGTATTTATTGCAGTCTCCAGGTCAGCATTTATTGCTCTCTCCAGGGCAGTATTTATTTTACTATCCAGGTCAGTATTTACTGTACTCTCCAGGTCAGTATTTATTACCCTCTCCAGGTCAGTATTTATTGTACTCTGCAGGTCATTATTTATTGTACTCTACAGGTCAGTATTTATTGCACTCTCCAGGTCCGTATTTATTCTACTCTCCAGGTCAGTATTTATTGTACTCTCCAGGTCAGTATTTATTGCCCTCTCCAGGTCAGTATTTATTACCCTCTCCAGGTCAGTATTTATTGTACTATCCAGGACAGTATTTATTGTACTCTCCAGGTTAGTATTTATTGTACTCTCCAGGTCAGTATATATTGCACTCTCAAAGTCAATATTTATTGCTCTCTCCAGGTCAGATTTTATTGCCCTCTCCATGTCAGTATTTATTGTACTCTCCAGGTCAGTATTTATTGTATTCTCCAGGTCAGTATTTATTGTAATCTCCAGGTCAGTATTTATTGTACTCTCCAGGTCAGTATTTATTGTACTCTCCAGGTTAGTATTAATTGCACTCTCCAGCTCAGTATTTATTGTACTGTCCAACCAAGTATTTATTACCCTCTCCAGGTCAGTATTTATTGTACTCCCTAGGTCACTATTTATTGTACAAACCAGGTCAGTATTTATTGCTCTCTCCAGGACAGTATTTATTGCCCTCTCCAGGTCAGTATTTATTACCCTCTCCAGGTCAGTATTTATTGTACTCTACAGGTCAGTATTTACTGTACTCTCCAGGTCAGTATTTATTGCTCTCTCCAGGACAGTATTTATTGCCCTCTCCAGGTCAGTATTTATTGTACTCTCCAGGTCAGTATTTATTGTACTCTCCAGGTCAGTATTTATTGCCCTCTCCAGGGCAGTATTTATTGCCCTCTCCAGGTCAGTATTTATTATACTCTCCAGATCATTATTTATTGTTCTCTGCAGGTCAGTATTTATTGTACTCTCCAGGTCAGTATTTACTGTACTCTCCAGGTCATTATTTATTGTACTCTCCAGATCAGTATTTATTGTGCTCTCCAGGTCAGTACTTATTATACTCTTAAGCTCAGTGTTGATTGTACTGTCCAGGTCAGTATTTATTGTCTTCTCCAGGTCAGTATTTATTGTCCTCTCCAGGTCAGTATTTTTTGTACTCTACAGGTCAGTATTTATTGTACTCTACAGATTAGTATTTAATGTTCTCTCCAGATCATTATTTATTGTACACTCCATGTCCGTATTTATTGTACAGTTCAGGTCAGTATTTATTGTACTCTCCAGGTCAATATTTATTATACTCTCCAGCTCAGTGTTTATTGTACTGTCCAGGTCAGTATTTATTGTTCGCTCCATGTCAGTATTTATTGTACTCTCCAGGTCTGTATTTATTACCCTCTCCAGGTCAGTATTTATTACATTCTCCAGGTCAGTATTTATTGTACTCTCCAGGTCAGTATTTATTACCCTCTCCAGGTCAGTATTTATTGTACTCTCCAGGTCAGTATTTATTGTACTCACCATGTCAGTATTTATTATGCTCGCCAGGTCAGTATATATTGCACTCTCAAGGTCAATATTTATTACCCTCTCCAGGTCAGTATTTATTGTACTCTCCAGGTCAGTATTTATTGTACTCAACATGTCAGTATTTATTCTGCTCTCCAGGTCAGTATATATTGCACTCTCAAGGTCAATATTTATTGCCCTCTCCAGGTCACTATTTATTCTACTCTTCAGATCACTATTTATTGTACTGTCCAGGACAGTATTTATTGCAGTCTCCAGGTCAGCATTTATTGCTCTCTCCAGGGCAGTATTTATTTTACTATCCAGGTCAGTATTTACTGTACTCTCCAGGTCAGTATTTAATACCCTCTCCAGGTCAGTATTTATTGTACTCTGCAGGTCATTATTTGTTGTACTCTACAGGTCAGTAATTATTGCACTCTCCAGGTCCGTATTTATTCTACTCTCCAGGTCAGTATTTATTGTATTCTCCAGGTCAGTATATATTGCACTCTCAAAGTCAATATTTATTGCCCTCTCCAGGTCAGATTTTATTGCCCTCTCCATGTCAGTATTTATTGTACTCTCCAGGTCAGTATTTATTGTACTATCCAGGTCAGTATTTATTGTACTCTCCAGGTCAGTATTTATTGTACTCTCCAGGTCAGTATATATTGCACTCTCAAAGTCAATATTTATTGCCCTCTCCAGGTCAGATTTTATTGCCCTCTCCATGTCAGTATTTATTGTACTCTCCAGCTCAGTATTTATTGTACTCTCCAGGTCAGTATTTATTATATTCTCCAGGTCAGTATTTATTGTAATCTCCAGGTCAGTATTTATTGTACTATCCAGGTCAGTATTTATTGTCCGCTCCATGTCAGTATTTATTGTACTCTCCAGGTCTGTATTTATTACCCTCTCCAGGTCAGTATTTATTACATTCTCCAGGTCAGTATTTATTGTACTCTCCAGTTCAGTATTTATTACCCTCTCCAGGTCAGTATTTATTGTACTCTCCAGGTCAGTATTTATTGTACTCACCATGTCAGTATTTATTATGCTCGCCAGGTCAGTATATATTGCACTCTCAAGGTCAATATTTATTACCCTCTCCAGGTCAGTATTTATTACGCTCTCCAGGTCAGTATTTATTGTACTCGCCAGGACAGTATTTATTGTAATCTCCAGGTCAGTTTTTATTGTACTCTCCAGCTCAGTATATATTGCACTCTCAAAGTCAATATTTATTGCCCTCTCCAGGTCAGTATTTATTGCCCTCTCCACGTCAGTATTTATTGTACTCTCCAGGTCAGTATTTATTGTATTCTCCAGGTCAGTATTTATTGTAATCTCCAGGTCATTATTTATTGGTCTCTCCAGGTCAGTATTTATTGTACTCTTCAGGTCAGTATTTATTGCACTCTCCAGGTCAGTATTTATTGTACTGTCCAGGCCAGTATTTATTACCCTCTCCAGGGCAGTATTTATTGTACTCCCCAGGTCAGTATTTATTGTACAAACCAGGTCAGTATTAATTGTACTCTCCAGGTCAGTATTTATTGTAATCTCCATGTCAGTATTTATTGGTCTCTCCAGGTCAGTATTTATTGTACTCTCCAGGTCAGTATTTATTGCACTCTCCAGGTCAGTATTTATTGTACTGTCCAGGCCAGTATGTATTACCCTCTCCGGGTCAGTATTTATTGTACTCCCCAGGTCAGTATTTATTGTACAAACCAGGTCAGTATTTATTGTACTCTCCAGGTCAGTATTTATTGTACTCTCCAGGTCAGTATTTATTGCCCTCTCCAGGGCAGTATTTATTGCCCTCTTCAGGTCAGTATTTATTATACTCTCCAGATCATTATTTATTGTTCTCTGCAGGTCAGTATTTATTGTACTCTCCAGGTCAGTATTTACTGTACTCTCCAGGTCATTATTTATTGTACTCTCCAGTTCAGTATTTATTGCATTCTCCAGGTCCGTATTTATTGTACGCTCCAGGTCAATATTGATTGTACTCTCCAGGTTAGTATTTTTTGCCCTCTCCAGGTCAGTATTTATTGTACTCTACAGGTCCGTATTTATTGTATTTTCCAGGTTTGTATGTATTGTATACTGCAGATCATTATTTATTGTACACTCCAGGTCAGTATTGATTGCACTCTCCAGATCAGTATTTATTGTACTCTCCAGGTCAGTACTTATTATGCTCTCAAGCTCAGTGTTGATTGTACTGTCCAGGTCAGTATTTATTGTCCTCTCCAGGTCAGTATTTATTGTCCTCTCCAGGTCAGTATTTATTGTACTCTACAGGTCAGTATTTATTGTACTCTACAGATTAGTATTTAATGTTCTCTCCAGATCATTACTTATTGTACACTCCATGTCCGTATTTATTGTACAGTTCAGGTCAGTATTTATTGTACTCTCCAGGTCAATATTTATTATACTCTCCAGCTCAGTGTTTATTGTACTGTCCAGGTCAGTATTTATTGTCCGCTCCATGTCAGTATTTATTGTACTCTCCAGGTCTGTATTTATTACCCTCTCCAGGTCAGTATTTATTACATTCTCCAGGTCAGTATTTATTGTACTCTCCAGGTCAGTATTTATTACCCTCTCCAGGTCAGTATTTATTGTACTCTCCATGTCAGTATTTATTGTACTCACCATGTCAGTATTTATTATGCTCGCCAGGTCAGTATATATTGCACTCTCAAGGTCAAAATTTATTACCCTCTCCAGGTCAGTATTTATTGTACTCTCCAGGTCAGTATTTATTGTACTCAACATGCCAGTATTTATTCTCCTCTCCAGGTCAGTATATATTGCACTCTCATGGTCAATATTTATTGCCCTCTCCAGGTCACTATTTATTGTACTCTTCAGATCACTATTTATTGTACTGTCCAGGACAGTATTTATTGCAGTCTCCAGGTCAGCATTTATTGCTCTCTCCAGGGCAGTATTTATTTTACTATCCAGGTCAGTATTTACTGTACTCTCCAGGTCAGTATTTATTACCCTCTCCAGGTCAGTATTTATTGTACTCTGCAGGTCATTATTTACTGTACTCTACAGGTCAGTATTTATTGCACTCTCCAGGTCCGTATTTATTCTACTCTCCAGGTCAGTATTTATTGTACTCTCCAGGTCAGTATTTATTGCCCTCTCCAGGTCAGTATTTATTACCCTCTCAAGGTCAGTATTTATTGTACTATCCAGGTCAGTATTTATTGTACTCTCCAGGTCAGTATTTATTGTACTCTCCAGGTCAGTATATATTGCAATCTCAAAGTCAATATTTATTGCCCTCTCGAGGTCAGATTTTATTGCCCTCTCCATGTCAGTATTTATTGTACTCTCCAGGTCAGTATTTATTGTATTCTCCAGGTCAGTATTTATTGTAATCTCCAGGTCAGTATTTATTGTACTCTCCAGGTCAGTATTTATTGTACTCTCCAGGTTAGTATTAATTGCACTCTCCAGCTCAGTATTTATTGTACTGTCCAACCAAGTATTTATTACCCTCTCCAGGTCAGTATTTATTGTACTCCCTAGGTCAGTATTTATTGTACAAACCAGGTCAGTATTTATTGTACTCTCCAGGTCAGTATTTATTGTACAAACCAGGTCAGTATTTATTGTACTCTCCAGGTCAGTATTTACTGTACTCTCCAGGTCAGTATTTATTGCTCTCTCCAGGACAGTATTTATTGCCCTCTCCAGGTCAGTATTTATTGTACTCTCCAGGTCAATATTTATTGTACTCTCCAGGTCAGTATTTATTGCCCTCTCCAGGGCAGTATTTATTGCCCTCTCCAGGTCAGTATTCATTATACTCTCCAGATCATTATTTATTGTTCTCTGCAGGTCAGTATTTATTGTACTCTCCAGGTCAGTATTTACTGTACTCTCCAGGTCATTATTTATTGTACTCTCCAGGTCAGTATTTATTGCCCTCTCCAGGTCAATATTTATTGTACTCTACAGGTCCGTATTTATTGTATATTCCAGGTTTGTATGTATTGTATACTGCAGATCATTATTTATTGTACATCCAGGTCAGTATTGATTGTACTCTCCAGATCAGTATTTATTGTGCTCTCCAGGTCAGTACTTATTATACTCTCAAGCTCAGTGTTGATTGTACTGTCCAGGTCAGTATTTATTGTCCTCTCCAGGTCAGTATTTATTGTCCTCTCCAGGTCAGTATTTATTGTACTCTACAGGTCAGTATTTATTGTACTCTACAGATTAGTATTTAATGTTCTCTCCAGATCATTATTTATTGTACACTCCATGTCCGTATTTATTGTACAGTTCAGATCAGTATTTATTGTACTCTCCAGGTCAATATTTATTATACTCTCCAGCTCAGTGTTTATTGTACTGTCCAGGTCAGTATTTATTGTCCGCTCCATGTCAGTATTTATTGTACTCTCCAGGTCTGTATTTATTACCCTCTCCAGGTCAGTATTTATTACATTCTACAGGTCAGTATTTATTGTACTCTCCAGGTCAGTATTTATTACCCTCTCCAGGTCAGTATTTATTGAACTCTCCAGGTCAGTATTTATTGTACTCACCATGTCAGTATTTATTATGCTCACCAGGTCAGTATATATTGCACTCTCAAGGTCAATATTTATTACCCTCTCCAGGTCAGTATTTATTACGCTCTCCAGGTCAGTATTTATTGTACTCGCCAGGACAGTATTTATTGTACTCTCCAGGTCAGTTTTTATTGTACTCTCCAGGTCAGTATATATTGCACTCTCAAAGTCAATATTTATTGCCCTCTCCAGGTCAGTATTTATTGCCCTCTCCACGTCAGTATTTATTGTACTCTCCAGGTCAGTATTTATTGTATTCTCCAGGTCAGTATTTATTGTAATCTCCAGGTCAGTATTTATTGGTCTCTCCAGGTCAGTATTTATTGTACTCTTCAGGTCAGTATTTATTGCACTCTCCAGGTCAGTATTTATTGTACTGTCCAGGCCAGTATTTATTACCCTCTCCAGGTCAGTATTTATTGTACTCCCCAGGTCAGTATTTATTGTACAAACCAGGTCAGTATTAATTGTACTCTCCAGGTCAGTATTTATTGTAATCTCCAGGTCAGTATTTATTGGTCTCTCCAGGTCAGTATTTATTGTACCCTCCAGGTCAGTATTTATTGCACTCTCCAGGTCAGTATTTATTGTACTGTCCAGGCCAGTATTTATTACCCTCTCCGGTTCAGTATTTATTGTACTCCCCAGGTCAGTATTTATTGTACAAACCAGGTCAGTATTTATTGTACTCTCCAGGTCAGTATTTATTGTACACTCCAGGTCAGTATTTACTTTACTATCCAGGTCAGTATTTATTGCTCTCTCCAGGACAGTATTTATTGCCCTCTCCAGGTCAGTATTTATTGTACTCTCCAGGTCAGTATTTATTGCCCTCTCCACGTCACTATTTATTGTACTCTCCAGGTCAGTATTTATTGTACTCTCCAGGTCAGTATTTATTATACACTCCAGGTCAGTATTTATTGTTCTCTCCAGGTCAGTATTTATTGTACTCTCCAGGTCAGTATTTATTGTCGTCTCCCGGTCAGTATGTATTGTATTCTCCAGGTCAGTATTTATTGTACACTCCAGGACAGTATTTATTGTGCTCTCCAAGTCAGTATTTATTGTACTCTCCAG
This sequence comes from Pristiophorus japonicus, assembly GCF_044704955.1. Classification (NCBI taxonomy): domain Eukaryota; kingdom Metazoa; phylum Chordata; class Chondrichthyes; family Pristiophoridae; genus Pristiophorus; species Pristiophorus japonicus. The sequence goes on along the minus strand of NC_092005.1, from coordinate 7,188,270 downwards.
GTCAATATTTATTGTACTCTCCAGGTCAGAGTTTATTGTACTTTCCAGGTCAGTATTTATTGCCCGCTCCAGTTAAGTACTTATTACCCTCTCCAGGACACTATTTATTGTTCTCTGCAGGTCAGTATTTATTACCCTCTCCAGGTCACTATTTATTGTACTCTTCAGTTCACTATTTATTGTATTCTCCAGGTCAGTATTTATTGCAGTCTCCAGGTCAGCATTTATTGCTCTCTCCGTGGCAGTATTTATTGTACTATCCAGGTCAGTATTTATTGTAGTCTCCCGGTCAGTATGTATTGTACTCTCCAGGTCAGTATTTATTGTACTCTCCAGGTCTGTATTTATTACCCTCTCCAGGTCAGTATTTATTACTCTCTCCAGGTCAGTATTTATTGTACTCTCCAGGTCAGTGTATATTGCACTCTCAAAGTCAATATTTATTGCCCTCTCCAGGTCAGTATTTATAGCCCTCTCCCGGTCAGTATTTATTGTACTCTCCAGGTCAGTATTTATTGTACTCTCCAGGTCAGTATTTATTGTACTCTCAAAGTCAATATTTATTGCCCTCTCCAGGTCAGTATTTATTGTACTCTCCAGGTCAGTATTTATTGTAATCTCCAGGTCAGTATTTATGGTATTCTCCAGGTCAGTATTTATTGTAATCTCCAGGTCAGTATTTATTGTATTCTCCAGGTCAGTATTTATTGTACTCTCCAGGTCAGTATTTATTGCACTCTCCAGGTCAGTATTTATTGTACTGTCCAGGCCAGTATTTATTACCCTCTCCAGGTCAGTATTTATTGTAATCTCGAGGTCAGTATTTATTGTACAAACCAGGTCACTATTTATTGTACTCTCCAGGTCAGTATTTATTGTACAAACCAGGTCAGTATTTATTGCACACTCCAGGGCAGTATTTATTGCCCTCTCCAGGTCAGTATTTATTATACTCTCCAGATCATTATTTATTGTACTCTGCAGGTCAGTATTTATTGTACTCTCCAGGTCAGCATTTACTGTGCTCTCCAGGTCATTATATATTGTACTCTCCAGGTCAGTATTTATTGTATTCTACAGGTCCGTATTTATTGTACGCTCCAGGTCAGTATTTATGGTACTCTCCAGGTCAGTATTTTTTGCCCTCCACAAGTCAGTATTTATTGAACTCTACAGGTCCGTATTTGTTGTACTCTCCAGGTTAGTACGTATTGTACTCTCCAGGTCATTATTTATTGTACACTCCAGGTCATTATTTATTGCACTCTCCAGGTCAGTATTTATGGTCCACTCCAGGTCAGTATTTATTGTCATCTCCAGGTCAGTATTTATTGTACTCTACAGATCAGTATTTAGTGTACTCTCCAGGTCAGTATTTATTGTACTCTCCAGGTCAGTATTTATTGTACTCTCCAGGTCAGTATATATTGCACTCTCAAAGTCAATATTTATTGCCCTCTCCAGGTCAGATTTTATTGCCCTCTCCAGGTCAGTATTTATTGTACTGTCCAGGCCAGTATTTATTACCCTCTCCGGTTCAGTATGTATTGTACTCCCCAGGTCAGTATTTATTGTACAAACCAGGTCAGTATTTATTGTACTCTCCAGGTCAGTATTTATTGTACACTCCAGGTCAGTATTTACTGTACTATCCAGGTCAGTATTTATTGCTCTCTCCAGGACAGTATTTATTGCCCTCTCCAGGTCAGTATTTATTGTACTCTCCAGGTCAGTATTTATTGCCCTCTCGAGGACAGTATTTATTTCCCTCTCCAGGTCAGTATTTATTATACTCTCCAGATCATTATTTATTGAACTCTGCAGGTCATTATTTATTGTACTCTCCAGGTCAGTATTTACTGTACTCTCTAGGTCAGTATATATTGCACTCTCAAAGTCAATATTTATTGCGCTCTCCAGGTCAGTATTTATTGCCCTCTCCACGTCAGTATTTATTGTATTCTCCAGGTCAGTATTTATTGTATTCTCCAGGTCAATATTTATTGTAATCTCCAGGTCAGTATTTATTGTACTCTCCAGGTCAGTATTTACTGTACTCTCCAGGTCAGTATTTATTGCTCTCACCAGGACAGCATTTATTGCCCACTCCAGGTCAATATTTATTGTATTCTCCAGGTCAGTATTCATTGTATTCTCCAGGTCAGTATTTATTGCACTCTCCAGGGCAGTATTTATTGCCCTCTCCGGGTCAGTATTTATTATACTCTCCAGATCATTATTTATTGAACTCTGCAGGTCAGTATTTATTATACTCTCCAGGTCAGTGTTTACTGTACACTCTAGGTCAGTATTTATTGCACTCTCAAAGTCAATATTTATTGTCCTTTCCAGGTCAGTATTTATTGCCCTCTCCAGGTGAGTATTTATTGTACTCTCCATTTCAGTTTTGATTGCCCTCTCCAGGTCAGTATTTATTACCCTCTCCAGGTCAGTATTTATTGTACTCTCCAGGTCAGTATTTATTGTACTCTCCAGGTCAGTATTTATTGTACACTCTAGGTCAGTATTTATTGCACTCTCCTGGTCAATAATTATTGCCGTTTCCAGGTCAGTATTTATTGCCCTCTCCAGGTGAGTATTTATTGTACTCTCCATTTCAGTTTTGATTGTACTCTCCAGGTCAGTATTTACTACCCTCTCCAGGTCATTGTTTATGGTACTCTCCAGGTCAGTATTTATTGTACTCTACAGGTCAATATTTATTGTACTCTACAGATTAGTATTTATTGCACTCTCCAGGTTATTATTTATTGTACACTCCAGGTCAGTATTTATTGTACTCTCCAAGTCAGTATTTATTATATTTTCCAGCTCAGTGATTATTGTACTGTCCAGGTCAGTATTTATTGTCCTCTCCATGTCAGTATTTATTGTACTCTCCAGGACAGTATTTATTGTACTCTCCAGGTCAGTATTTATTGTACTCTCCAGGTCAGTATATATTGCACGCTCAAAGTCAATATGTATTGCCCTCTCCAGGTAAGTATTTATTGCCCTCTCCACGTCAGTATTTATTGTACTCTCCAGGTCAGTATTTTTTGTATTCTCCAGGTCAGTATTTATTGTAATCTCCAGATCAGTATTTATTGTTCTCTCCAGGTCAGTATTTATTGTACTCTCCAGGTCAGTATTTATTCACTCTCCAGTTCAGTATTTATTGTACTGTCCAGGCCAGTATTTATTACCCTCTCCAGATCAGTATTTGTTGTACTCCCCAGGTCAGTATTTATTGTACAAACCAGGTCAGTATTTATTGTACTCTACAGGTCAGTATTTATTGTACAAACCAGGTCAGTATTTATTGTACTCTCCAGGTCAGTATTTACTGTACTCTCCAGGTCAGTATTTATTGCTCTCTCCAGGACAGTATTTATTGCCCTCTCCAGGTCAGTATTTATTGTTCTCTCCAGGTCAGTATTTATTGTACTCTCCAGGTCAGTATTTATTGCCCTCTCGAGGGCATTAATTATTGCCCTCTAAACGTCAGTATTTATTATACTCTCCAGATCATTATTTATTGAACTCTGCAAGTCAGTATTTATTGTACTCTCCAGGTCAGTATTTAATGTACTCTCTAGGTCAGTATTTATTGCACTCTCCTGGTCAATAATTATTGCCGTTTCCAGGTCAGTATTTATTGCCCTCTCCAGGTGAGTTTTTATTGTACTCTCCATTTCAGTTTTGATTGTACTCTCCAGGTCAGTATTTATTGTACTCTCCAGGTCAGTATTTATTGCCCTCTCCAGGTTAGTATTTATTGCCCTCTCCAGGTCAGTATTTATTATACTCTCCAGATCATTATTTATTGTACTCTCCAGGTCATTATTTATTGCACTCTCCAGGTCAGTATTTATCGCATTCTCCAGGTCCGTATATATTGTACGCTCCAGGTCAGTATTTATTGTACTCTCCAGGTCAGTATTTATTGCCCTCTCCAGGTCAGTATTTATTGTACTCAACAGGTCCGTATTTATTGTACTCTCCAGTTTAGTATGTATTGTACTCTCCAGGTCATTATTTATTGTACACTCCAGGTCAGTATTTATTGTGCTCTCCAGATCAGTATTTATTGTGCTCTCCAGGTCAGTATTTATTATACTCTCCAGCTCAATGTTTTTTGTACTGTCCAGGTCATTATTTATTGTACACTCCAGGTCAGTATTTATTGTACTGTTCAGGTCAGTATTCATTGTACTCTCCAGGTCAGTATTTATTTTTCTCTCCAGCTCAGTGTTTATTGTACTGTCCAGGTCAGTATTTATTTTCCGCTCAAGTCTGTATTTATTGTACTCTCCAGGTCTGTATTTATTACGCTCTCCAGGTCAGTATTTATTACCCTCTCAAGGTCAGTATTTATTGTACTCTCCAGGTCAGTATTTATTGTACTCTCCAGGTCAGTATATATTGCACTCTCAAAGTCAATATTTATTGCCCTCTTCACGTCAGTATTTATTGCCCTCTCCACGTCAGTATTTATTGTACTCTCCAGGTCAGTATTTATTGTATTCTCCAGGTCAATATTTATTGTAATCTCCAGGTCAGTATTTATTGTACTCTCCAGGTCAGTATTTATTGTACTCTCCAGGTCAGTATTTATTGCACACTTCAGGTCAGTATTTATTTTACTGTCCAGTCCAGTATGTATTAGCCTCTCCAGGTCAGTATTTATTGTACAACCCATGTCAGTATTTATTGTACAAACCAGGTCAGTATTTATTGTACTCTCCAGGTCAGTATTTACTGTACTCTCCAGGTCAGTATTTATTACTCTCTCCAGGACAGCATTTATTGCCCTCTCCAGGTCAGTATTTATTGTATTCTCCAGGTCAGTATTTATTGTACTCTCCAGGTCAGTATTTATTGCAGTCTCCAGGTCAGTATTTATTGCCCTCTCCAGGTTGGTATTTATTGTACTCTGCATTTCAGTTTTGATTGCACTCTCCAGGTCAGTATTCATTACCCTCTCCAGGTCAGTATTTATTGTACTCTCCAGGTCAGTATTTATTGTACTCTCCAGGTCAGTATTTACTGTACTCTCCAAGTCAATATTTATTGTAATCTCCAGGTCAGTATTTATTGTACTCTCCAGGTCAGTATTTATTGTAGTCTCCAGGTCAGTATTTATTGCACTCTCAAGTGCAGTATTTATTGCCCTCTCCAGGTCAGTATTTATTGTACTCTCCAGATCATTATTTATTGAACTCTGCAGGTCAGTATTTATTGTACTCTCCAGGTCAGTATTTAATGTACACTCTAGGTCAGTATTTATTGCACTCTCCTGGTCAATAATTATTGCCGTTTCCAGGTCAGTATTTATTGCCCTCTCCAGGTGAGTATTTATTGTACTCTCCATTTCAGTTTTGATTGTACTCTCCAGGTCAGTATTTACTACCCTCTCCAGGTCATTTTTTATGGTACTCTCCAGGTCAGTATTTATTGTACTCTACAGGTCAGTATTTATTGTACTCTACAGATTAGTATTTATTGTACTCTCCAGGTTATTATTTATTGTACACTCCAGGTCAGTATTTATTGTACTCTCCAAGTCAGTATTTATTATATTGTCCAGCTCAGTGTTTATTGTACTGTCCAGGTCAGTATTTATTGTCCTCTCCATGTCAGTATTTATTGTACTCTCCAGGACAGTATTTATTGTACTCTCCAGGTCAGTATTTATTGTACTCTCCAGGTCAGTATATATTGCACTCTCAAAGTCAATATGTATTGCCCTCTCCAGGTTAGTATTTATTGCCCTCTCCACGTCAGTATTTATTGTACTCTCCAGGTCAGTATTTTGTGTATTCTCCAGGTCAGTATTTATTGTAATCTCCAGATCAGTATTTATTTTTATCTCCAGGTCAGTATTTATTGTACTCTCCAGGTCAGTATTTATTGCACTCTCCAGTTCAGTATTTATTGTACTGTCCAGGCCAGTATTTATTACCCTCTCCAGGTCAGTATTTATTGTACTCCCCAGGTCAGTATTTATTGTACAAACCAGGTCAGTATTTATTGTACTCTACAGGTCAGTATTTATTGTACAAACCAGGTCAGTATTTATTGTACTCTCCAGGTCAGTATTTACTGTACTCTCCAGGTCAGTATTTATTGCTCTCTCCAGGACAGTATTTATTGCCCTCTCCAGGTCAGTATTTATTGTTCTCTCCAGGTCAGTATTTATTGTACTCTCCAGGTCAGTATTTATTGCTCTCTCGAGGGCAGTATTTATTGCCCTCTAAAGGTCAGTATTTATTATACTCTCCAGATCATTATTTATTGAATTCTGCAAGTCAGTATTTATTCTACTCTCCAGGTCAGTATTTAATGTACTCTCTAGGTCAGTGTTTATTGCACTCTCCTGGTCAATAATTATTGCCGTTTCCAGGTCAGTATTTATTGCCCTCTCCAGGTGAGTTTTTATTGTACTCTCCATTTCAGTTTTGATTGTACTCTCCAGGTCAGTATTTACTACCCTCTCCAGGTCATGTTTTATGGTACGCTCCAGGTCAGTATTTATTGTACTCTCCAGGTCAGTATTTATTGTCCTCTCCAGGTTAGTATTTATTGCCCTCTCCAGGTCAGTATTTATTGTACTCTCCAGATCATTATTTATTGTACTCTCCAGGTCATTATTTATTGCACTCTCCAGGTCAGTATTTATTGCATTCTCCAGGTACGTATATATTGTACGCTCCAGGTCAGTATTTATTGTACTCTCCAGGTCAGTATTTATTGCCCTCTCCAGGTCAGTATTTATTGTACTCAACAGGTCCGTATTTATTGTACTCTCCAGTTTAGTATTTATTGTACTCTCCAGGTCATTATTTATTGTACACTCCAGGTCAGTATTTATTGTGCTCTCCAGATCAGTATTTATTGTGCTCTCCAGGTCAGTATTTATTATACTCTCCAGCTCATTGTTTTTTGTACTGTCCAGGTCATTATTTATTGTACACTCCAGGTCAGTATTTATTGTCCGCTCAAGTCAGTATATATTGCATTCTCAAGGTCAATATTTATTGCCCTCTCCAGGTCACTCTTTATTGTACTCTTCAGATCACTATTTATTGTCCTCTCCAGGACAGTATTTATTGCAGTCTCCAGGACAGCATTTATTACCCTCTCCAGGTCAGTATTTATTGTGCTCTCCAGGTCAGTATATATTGTACTCTCCAGGTCAGTATTTATTGTACTCTCCATGTCATTATTTATTGTACACTCCAGGTCAGTATTTATTGTACTCTCCAGATCAGCATTTATTGTACTCTCCAGGTCAGTATTTATTATACTCTCCAGCTCAGTGTTTATTATACTGTCCAGGACAGTATTTATTGTCCTCTCCAGGTCAGTATTTATTGTCCTCTCCAGGTCAGTATTTATTGTACTCTCCAGCTCAGTGTTTATTGTACTGTCCAGGTCAGTAATTATTGTACTCTACAGATTAGTATTTATTGTACTCTGCAGGTCATTATTTATTGTACACTCCAGGTCAGTATTTATTGCACTCTCCAGGTCAGTGTTTATTATAATCTCCAGATCAGTGTTTATTGTACTGTCCAGGTCAGTATTTATTGTCCTCTCCATGTCAATAATTATTGTACTCTCCAGGTCTGTATTGAACACCCTCTCCAGGTCAGTATTTATTACTCTCTCCAAGTCAGTATTTATTGTACTCTCCAGGTCAGTATATATTGTACTCTCCAGGTCAGTATTTATTGTACTCGCCAGTTCAGTATATATTGCACTGTCAAAGTCAATATTTATTGCCCTCTCCAGGTCAGTATTTATTGCCCTCTCCAGGTCAGTATTTATTGTACTCCCCAGGTCAGTATTGATTGTACAAACCAGGTCAGTATTTATTGTACTCTCCAGGTCACTATTTATTGTACACTCCAGGTCAGTATTTATTGTCCGCTCAAGTCAGTATATATTGCATTCTCAAGGTCAATATTTATTGCCCTCTCCAGGTCACTCTTTATTGTACTCTTCAGATCACTATTTATTGTCCTCTCCAGGACAGTATTTATTGCAGTCTCCAGGACAGCATTTATTACCCTCTCCAGGTCAGTATTTATTGTGCTCTCCAGGTCAGTATATATTGTACTCTCCAGGTCAGTATTTATTGTACTCTCCATGTCATTATTTATTGTACACTCCAGGTCAGTATTTATTGTACTCTCCAGATCAGCATTTATTGTACTCTCCAGGTCAGTATTTATTATACTCTCCAGCTCAGTGTTTATTATACTGTCCAGGACAGTATTTATTGTCCTCTCCAGGTCAGTATTTATTGTCCTCTCCAGGTCAGTATTTATTGTACTCTCCAGCTCAGTGTTTATTGTACTGTCCAGGTCAGTAATTATTGTACTCTACAGATTAGTATTTATTGTACTCTGCAGGTCATTATTTATTGTACACTCCAGGTCAGTATTTATTGCACTCTCCAGGTCAGTGTTTATTATAATCTCCAGATCAGTGTTTATTGTACTGTCCAGGTCAGTATTTATTGTCCTCTCCATGTCAATAATTATTGTACTCTCCAGGTCTGTATTGAACACCCTCTCCAGGTCAGTATTTATTACTCTCTCCAAGTCAGTATTTATTGTACTCTCCAGGTCAGTATATATTGTACTCTCCAGGTCAGTATTTATTGTACTCGCCAGTTCAGTATATATTGCACTGTCAAAGTCAATATTTATTGCCCTCTCCAGGTCAGTATTTATTGCCCTCTCCAGGTCAGTATTTATTGTACTCCCCAGGTCAGTATTGATTGTACAAACCAGGTCAGTATTTATTGTACTCTCCAGGTCACTATTTATTGTACACTCCAGGTCAGTATTTATTGTACTCTCCAGGTCAGTATTTATTGTACTCTCCAGGTCATTATTTATTGCACTCTCCAGGTCAGTATTGATTGTACTCTCCATTTCAGTTTTGATTGTAATCTCTAGGTCAGTATTTACTACCCTCTCCAGCTCATTTTTTATGGTACTCTCCAGGTCAGTATTTATTGTACTCTCCAGGTCAGTATTTATTGCCCTCTCCAGGGCAATATTTATTGCCCTCTCCAGGTCAGTATTTATTATACTCTCCAGATCATTATTTATGTACTCTACAGGTCATTATTTGTTTTACTCTCCAGGTCAGTATTTATTGCCATTCTCCAGGTCAGAATTTATTGTGCTCTCCAGGGCAGTATTTATTGTACTCTCCAGGTCATTATTTATTGCACTCTCCAGGTCAGTATTTATTGCACTCTCCAAGTCCGTATTTATTCTACTCTCCAGGTCAGTATTTATTGTACTCTCCAGGTCAGTATTTATTGCCCTCTCCAGGTCAGTATTTATTGTACTCTGCAGGTCAGTATTTATTGTACTCTCCAGGTCATTATTTATTGTACACTCCAGGTCAGTATTTATTGTACTCTCCAGATCAGCATTTATTGTACTCTCCAGGTCAGTATTTATTATACTCTCCAGCTCAGTGTTTATTGTACTGTACAGGTCAGTATATATTGTCCTCTCCAGGTCAGTATTTATTGTATTCTCCAGGTCAGTATTTATTGTACTCTCCAGCTCAGTGTTTATTGTACTGTCCAGGTCAGTATTTATTGTAGTCTACAGATTAGTATTTATTGTACTCTTCAGGTCATTATTTATTGTACACTCCAGGTCAGTATTTATTGCACTCTCCAGTTCAGTATTTATTATAATCTCCAGATCAGTGTTTATTGTACTGTCCAGGTCAGTATTTATTGTCCTCTCCATGTCAATATTTATTGTACTCTCCAGGTCTGTATTTAATACCCTCTCCAGGTCAGTATTTATTACTCTCTCTAAGTCAGTATTTATTGTACTCTCCAGGTCAGTATTTATTGTACTCTCCAGGTCAGTATTTATTGTACTCGCCAGTTCAGTATATATTGCACTGTCAAAGTCAATATTTATTGCCCTCTCCAGGTCAGTATTTATTGCCCTCTCCATGTCAGTATTTATTGTACTCTCCAGGTCAGTATTTATTGTATTCTCCAGGTCAGTCTTTATTGTCATCTTCAGGTCAGTATTTATTGTACTCTCCAGGTCAGTATTTATTGTACTCTCCAGGTCAGTATTTATTGCACTCTCCAAGTCAGTATTTATTGTACTGTCCAGGCCAGTATTTATTACCCTCTCCAGGTCAGTATTTATTGTACTCCCCAGGTCAGTATTTATTGTACAAACCAGGTCAGTATTTATTGTACTCTGCAGGTCAGTATTTACTGCCCTCTCCAGGTCAGTATTTATTGTACTCCGCAGGTCTGTATTTATTGTACTCTCCAGGTTAGTCTGTATTGTACTCTCCAGGTCATTATTTATTGTACACTCCAAGTCAGTATTTATTGTACTGTTCAGGTCAGTATTTATTGTACTCTCCAGGTCAGTATTTATTCCCCTCTCCAGGTGAGTATTTATTGTACTCTCCAGGTCAGTATTTATTACCCTCTCCATGTCAGTATTTATTGTACTCTCCAGGTCAGTATTTATTGTACTCACCATGTCAGTATTTAATGTGATCTCCAGGTCAGTATATATTGCATTCTCAAGGTCAATATTTATTGCCCTCTCCAGGTCACAATTTATTGTACTCTTCAGATCACGATTTTTTTGTACTCTCCAGGACAGTATTTATTGCAGTCTCCAGGTCAGCATTTATTACACTCTCCAGGTCAGTATTTATTGTACTCTCCAGGTCATTATTTATTGTACACTCCAGGTCAGTATTTATTGTACTCTCCAAATCAGTATTTATTGTACTCTCCAGTTCAGTATTTATTATACTCTCCAGCTCAGTGTTTATTGTACTGTCCAGCTCAGTGTTTATTGTACTGTCCAGGTCAGTATTTATTGTACTCTACAGATTAGTATTTATTGTACTCTCCAGGTCAATATTTATTGTACTCCCTCCAGGTCAGTATTAATTATACTCTCCAGATCAGTGTTTATTGTACTGTCCAGGTCAGTATTTATTGTCCTCTCCATGTCAATATTATTGTACTCTCCAGGTCTGTATGTAATACCCTCTCCAGGTCAGTATTTATTACCCTCTCCAGGTCAGTATTTATTGTACTCTCCAGGTCAGTATTTATTGTACTCTCCAGGTAGTATATATTGCACTCTCAAAGTCAATATTTATTGCCCTCTCCAGGTCAGTATTTATTGTACTCTCCAGGTCAGTATTTATTACCCTCTCCAGGTCAGCATTTATTGTATTCTCCAGGTCAGTATTTATTGTACTCACCATGTCAGTATTTAATGTGCTCTCCAGGTCAGTATATATTGCATTCTCAAGGTCAATACTTATTGCCCTCTCAAGGTCACTATTTATTGTACTCTTCAGATCACTATTTATTGTACTCTCCAGGACAGTATTTATTGCAGTCTCCAGGTCAGTATTTATTGTACTCTCCAGGTCAGTATATATTGCACTCTCAAAGTCAATATTTATTGCCCTGTCCAGGTCAGTATTTATTGCCCACTCCACGTCAGTATTTATTGTACTCTCCAGATCATTATTTATTGAACTCTGCAAGTCAGTATTTATTGTACTCTCCAGGTCAGTATTTAATGTACTCTCTAGGTCAGTATTTATTGCACTCTCCTGGTCAATAATTATTGCCGTTTCCAGGTCAGTATTTATTGCCCTCTGCAGGTGAGTATTTATTGTACTCTCCATTTCAGTTTTGATTGTACTCTCCAGGTCAGTATGTACTACCCTCTCCAGGTCATTTTTTATGGTACTCTCCAGGTCAGTATTTATTGTACTATCCAGGTCAGTATTTATTGCCATCTCCAGGGCAGTATTTATTGCCTCTCCAGGTCAGTATTTATTATACTCTCCAGATCATTATTTATTGTACTCTCCAGGTAATTATTTGTTTTACTCTCCAGGTCAATATTTATTGCATTCTCCAGGTCCGTATTTATTGTACGCTCCAGGTCAGTATTTATTGTACTCTCCAGGTCAGTATTTATTGCCCTCTCCAGGTCAGGATTTATTGTACGCTCCAGGTCAGTATTTATTGTACGCTCCAGATCATTATTTATTGTACTTTCCAGGTCATTTTTTATTGTACACTCCAGGTCAGTATTTATTGTACTCTCCAGATCAGTATTTATTGTGCTCTCCAGGACAGTATTTATTATACTCTCCAGCTCAGTGTTTATTGTACTGTCCAGGCCAGTATTTATTGTCCTCTCCAGGTCAGTATTTATTGTACTCTACAGGTCATGATTTATTGTACACTCCAGGTCAGTATTTATTGTACCGTTCAGGTCAGTATTTATTGTACTCTCCAAGGTCAGTATTTGTTTTTCTATCCTGCTCAGTGTTTATTGTGCTGTCCAGGTCAGTATTTATTGTCCGCTCCATGTCAGTATTTATTGTACTCTCCAGGTCTGTATTTATTACCCTCTCCAGGTCAGTATTTATTACCCTCTCCAGGTCAGTATTTATTGTACTCTCCAGGTCAGTATTTATTACCCTCTCCAGGTCTGTATTTATTGTACTCTCCAGGTCAGTATTTATTGTACGCACCATGTCAGTAATTATTGTGCTCTCCTGGTCAGTATATATTGCATTCTCAAGGTCAATATTTATTGCCCTCTCCAGGTCACTATTTATTGTACTCTTCAGATCACTATTTATTGTACTCTCCAGAACAGTATATATTGCAGTATCCAGGTCAGCATTTATTGCTCTCTCCAGGGCGGTATTTATTTTACTATCCAGGTCAGTATTTACTGTACTCTCCAGGTCAGTATTTATTACCCTCTCCAGGTCAGTATTTATTATAATCTCCCTGTCACTATTTATTGTACTCTCCAGGTCAGTATATTTTATCCTCTCCAGGTCAGTATTTATTATCCTCTCCAGGTCAGTATTTATTGTTCTCTCGAGGTCAGTATTTATTGTGCTCTCCAGGGCAGTATTTATTGTACACTCCAGTTCATTATTTATTGTACTCTCCAGGTCAGTATTTATTGCAATCTCCAGGTCCGTATTTATTCTACTCTCCAGGTCAGTATTTATTGTACTCTCCAAGTCGGTATTTTTTGCCCTCTCCAGGTCAGTATTTATTGTACTTTACAGGTCAGTATTTATTGTACTCCCCAGGTTAGTATTTATTCTACTCTCCAGGTCATTATTTATTGTACACTCCAGGTCAGTATTTATTGTACTCTGCAGATCAGTATTTATTGTACTCTCCAGGTCAGTATTTATTATACTCTCCAGCTCAGTGTTTATTGTACTGTCCAGGTCAGTATTTATTGTCCTCGCCAGGTCAGTATTTATTGTCCTCTCCAGGTCAGTATTTATTGTACTCTCCAGGTCAGTATTTATTGTACTCTCCAGGTCAGTATATATTGCATTCTCAAAGTCAGTATTTATTGCCCTCTCCATGTCAGTATTTATTGTACTCTCCAGGTCAGTATTTATTGTACTCTCCTGGTCAGTATTTATTGCACTCTCCAGGTCAGTATTTATTGTCCTGTCCTGGCCAGTATTTATTACCCTCTCCAGGTCAGTATTTATTGTACTCCCCAGGTCAGAATTTATTGTACAAACCAGGTCAGTATTTATTGTACTCTCCAGGTCAGTTTTTATTGTACAAACCAGGTCAGTATTTATTGTACTCTCCAGTTCAGTATTTACTGTACTCTCCGGTCAGTATTTATTGCTCTCTACAGGACAGTATTTATTGCCCTCACCAGGTCAGTATTTATTTTACTCTCCAGGTCAGTATTTATTGCCCTCTCCAGGGCAGTATTTACTGCCCTCTCCAGGTTAGTATTTATTATACTCTCCAGATCATTATTTATTGTACTCTGCAGGTCAGTATTTATTGTACTCTCCAGGTCAGAGTTTACTGTACTCTCTCGGTCAGTATTTATTGCACTCACCTGGTCAAGAATTATTGCCGTTTCCAGGTCAGTAGTTCTTGCCCTCTCCAGGTGAGTATTTATTGTACTCTCCATTTCAGTTTTGATTGTACTCTCCAGGTCAGTATTTACTACCCTCTCCAGATCATTTTTTATGGTACTCTCCATGTCAGTATTTATTGTACTCTCCAGATGAGTATTTATTGTATTTATTATACTCTCCAGGTCAGTATTTATTGTATCTCCAGGTCATTATTTAATGTACTCTCCAGGTCAGTATTTATTGTACTTTCCAATCATTATTTATTGCCCTCTACTGTTCAGTATTTATTGCACTCTTCAGGTCGGTATTTATTGTACTCCCCAGGTCAGTATTTATTGTACACTTCAGGTAAGTATTTATTGTACTTTCCAGGTCAGTATTTATTGTACACTCCAGGTCAGTATTTATTGTACTCTCCAGGTTAGTATTTATTCTACTCTCCAGGCCAGTATTTATTGTAGTCTCCATGTCAGTATTTATTGTACTCTACAGGTCAGTATTTATTGTACTCTACAGATTACTATTTATTGTACTCTCCAGGTCATTATTTACTGTACACTCCAGGTCAGTATTTATTGTACTCTCCAGGTCAGTATTTATTATACTCTCCAGCTCAGTGTTTATTGTACTGTCCAGGTCAGTATTTATTGTACGCTCCAGGTCAGTATTTATTGTACTCTCCAGGTTAGTATTTATTGCCCTCTCCAGGTCAGTATTTATTGTACTATACAGGTCCGTATTTATTGTACTCTCCAGGTCAGTATGTATTGTACTCTCCAGGTCATTATTTATTGTACACTCCAGGTCAGTATTTATTGTACTCTCCAGATCAGTATTTATTGTGCTCTCCAGGTCAGTATTTATTATACTCTCCAGCTCAGTGTTTATTGTACTGTCCAGGCCAGTATTTATAGTCCTCTCCAGGTCAGTATTTATTGTACTCTACAGGTCAGTATTGATTGTACTCTACAGATGAGTATTTATTGTACTCTCCAGGTCATTATTTATTGTACACTCCAGGTCAGTATTTATTGTGCTGTTCAGGTCAGTATTTAATGTAATCTCCATGTCAGTATTTATTTTTCTCTCCTGCTCAGTGTTTATTGTACTGTCCAGGTCAGTATTTATAGTCCGCTCCATGTCAGTATTTATTGTACTCTCCAGGTCTGTATTTATTACCCTTTCCAGGTAAGTATTTATTACCCTTTCCAGGTCAGTATTTATTGTACTCTCCAGGTCAGTATTAAATACCCTCTCCCGGTCAGTATTTATTGTACTCTCCAGGTCAGTATTTATTGTACTCACCATGTCAGTATTTATTGTGCTCTCCTGGTCAGTATATATTGCATTCTCAAAGTCAATATTTATTGCCCTCTCCAGGTCACTATTTATTGTACTCTTCAGATAACTATTTATTGTACTCTCCAGGACAGTATATATTGCAGTCTCCAGGTCAGCATTTATTGCTCTCTCCAGTGGGGTATTTATTTTACTATCCAGGTCAGTATTTACTGTACCCTCCAGGTTAGTATTTATTACCCTCTCCAGGTCAGTATTTTTTATAATCTCCCGGTCACTATTTATTGAACTCTCCAGGTCAGTATTTTTTGTCCTTTCCAGGTCAGTATTTATTATCCTCTCCAGGTCAGTATTTATTGTTCTCTCCAGGTCAGTATTTATTGTGCTCTCCAGGGCAGTATTTATTGTACTCTCCAGTTCATTATTTATTGTACTCTCCAGGTCAGTATTTATTCCACTCTCCAGGTCCGTATTTATTCTACTCTCCAGGTCAGTATTTATTGTACTCTCCAGGTCAGTATTTATTGCCCTCTCCAGGTCAGTATTTATTGAACTCTACAGGTCAGTATTTATTGTACTCTCCAGGTTAGTATTTATTGTCATCTCCAGGTCAGTATTTATTGTACTCTCCAGGTTAGTATTTATGTCATCTCCAGGTCATTATTTATTGTACACTGCTGGTCAGTATTTTTTGTACTCTGCAGATCAGTATTTATTGTACTCTCCAGGTCAGTATTTTTATACTCTCCAGCTCAGTGTTTATTGTACTGTCCAGGTCAGTATTTATTGTCCTCTCCAGGTCAGTATTTATTGTCCTCTCCAGGTCAGTATTTATTGTACTCTCCAGGTCTGTATTAAATACCCTCTCCAGGTCAGTATTTATTGTACTCTCCAGGTCAGTATTTATTGTACTCACCATGTCAGTATTTATTGTTCTCTCCTGGTCAGTATATATTGCATTCTCAAAGTCAGTATTTATTGTTCTCTCCAGGTCAGTATTTATTGTGCTCTCCAGGGCAGTATTTATTGTACTCTCCAGTTCATTATTTATTGTACTCTCCAGGTCAGTATTTATTCCACTCTCCAGGTCCGTATTTATTCTACTCTCCAGGTCAGTATTTATTGTACTCTCCAGGTCAGTATTTATTGCCCTCTCCAGGTCAGTATTTATTGTACTCTACAGGTCAGTATTTATTGTACTCTCCAGGTTAGTATTTATTGTCATCTCCAGGTCACTATTTATTGTACACTCCAGGTCAGTATGTATTGTACTCTCCAGGTCAGTTTTTATTATACTCTCCAGCTCAGTGTTTATTGTACTGTCCAGGTCAGTATTTATTGTACGCTCCAGGTCAGTATTTATTGTACTCTCCAGGTTAGTATTTATTGCCCTCTCCAGGTCAGTATTTATTGTACTCTACAGGTCAGTATTTATTGTACTCTCCAGGTTAGTATGTATTGTACTCTCCAGGTCATTATTCATTGTACACTCCAGGTCAGTATTTATTGTACTCTCCAGATCAGTATTTATTGTGCTCCCCAGGTCAGTATTTATTATACTCTCCAGATCAGTGTTTATTGTACTGTCCAGGCCAGTATTTATTGTCCTCTCCAGGTCAGTATTTATTGTACTCTACAGGTCAGTATTTATTGTACTCTACAGATTAGTATTTATTGTACTCTCCAGGTCATTATTTATTGTACACTCCAGGTCAGTATTTATTGTGCTGTTCAGGTCAGTATTTATTGTAATCTCCATGTCAGTATTTATTTTTCTCTCCTGCTCAGTGTTTATTGTACTGTCCAGGTCAGTATTTATTGTGCGCTCCATGTCAGTATTTATTGTACTCTCCAGGTCTGTATTTATTACCCTCTCCAGGTCAGTATTTATTACCCTCTCCAGGTCAGTATTTATTGTACTCTCCAGGTTAGTATTTAATACCCTCTCCAGGTCAGTATTTATTGTACTCTCCAGGTCAGTATTTATTGTACTCACCATGTCAGTATTTATTGTGCTCTCCTGGTCAGTATATATTGCATTCTCAAAGTCAATATTTATTGCCCTCTACAGGTCACTATTTATTGTACTCTTCAGATCAATATTTATTGTATTCTCCAGGGCAGTATATATTGCAGTCTCCAGGTCAGCATTTATTGCTCTCTCCAGGGCGGTATTTATTTTACTATCCAGGTCAGTATTTACTGTACTCTCCAGGTTAGTATTTATTACCCTCTCCAGGTCAGTATTTTTTATAATCTCCCGGTCACTATTTATTGAACTCTCCAGGTCAGTATTTTTTGTCCTTTCCAGGTCAGTATTTATTATCCTCTCCACTTCAGTATTTATTGTTCTCACCAGGTCAGTATTTATTGTGCTCTCCAGGGCAGTATTTATTGTACTCTCCAGTTCATTATTTATTGTACTCTCCAGGTCAGTATTTATTCCACTCTCCAGGTCCGTATTTATTCTACTCTCCAGGTCAGTATTTATTGTACTCTCCAGGTCAGTATTTATTGCCCTCTCCAGGTCAGTATTTATTGTACTCTACAGGTCAGTATTTATTGTACTCTCCAGGTTAGTATTTATTGTCATCTCCAGGTCAGTATTTATTGTACTCTCCAGGTTAGTATTTATGTCATCTCCAGGTCATTATTTATTGTACACTGCAGGTCAGAATTTATTGTACTCTGCAGATCAGTATTTATTGTACTCTCCAGGTCAGTATTTTTATACTCTCCAGCTCAGTGTTTATTGTACTGTCCAGGTCAGTATTTATTGTCCTCTCCAGGTCAGTATTTATTGTCCTCTCCAGGTCAGTATTTATTGTACTCTCCAGGTCTGTATTAAATACCCTCTCCAGGTCAGTATTTATTGTACTCTCCAGGTCAGTATTTATTGTACTCACCATGTCAGTATTTATTGTGCTCTCCTGGTCAGTATATATTGCATTCTCAAAGTCAATATTTATTGCCCTCTCCAGGTCACTATTTATTGTACTCTTCAGATCACTATTTATTGTACTCTCCAGGACAGTATATGTTGCAGTCTCTAGGTCAGCATTTATTGCTCTATCCAGGGCGGTATTTATTTTACTATCCAGGTCAGTATTTACTGTACTGTCCAGGTTAGTATTTATTACCCTCTCCAGGTCAGTATTTTTTATAATCTCCCGGTCACTATTTATTGAACTCTCCAGGTCAGTATTTTTTGTCCTTTCCAGGTCAGTATTTATTATCCTCTCCAGGTCAGTATTTATTGTTCTCTCCAGGTCAGTATTTATTGTGCTCTCCAGGGCAGTATTTATTGTACTCTCCAGTTCATTATTTATTGTACTCTCCAGGTCTGTATTTATTCCACTCTCCAGGTCGGGATTTATTCTACTCTCCAGGTCAGTATTTATTGTATTCTCCAGGTCAGTATTTATTGCCCTCTCCAGGTCAGTATTTATTGTACTCTACAGGTCAGTATTTATTGTACTCTCCAGGTTAGTATTTATTGTCATCTCCAGGTCATTATTTATTGTACACTCCAGGTCAGTCTTTATTGTACTCTCCAGGTCAGTTTTTATTATACTCTCCAGCTCAGTGTTTATTGTACTGTCCAGGTCAGTATTTATTGTACGCTCCAGGTCAGTATTTATTGTACTCTCCAGGTTAGTGTTTATTGCCCTCTCCAGGTCAGTATTTATTGTACTCTACAGGTCTGTATTTATTGTACTCTCCAGGTTAGTATGTATTGTACTCTCCAGGTCATTATTCATTGTACACTCCAGGTCAGTATTTATTGTGCTGTTCAGGTCAGTATTTATTGTAATCTCCATGTCAGTATTTATTTTTCTCTCCTGCTCAGTGTTTATTGTACTGTCCAGGTCAGTATTTATTGTCCGCTCCATGTCAGTATTTATTGTACTCTCCAGGTCTGTATTTATTACCCTCTCCAGGTCAGTATTTATTACCCTCTCCAGGTCAGTATTTATTGTACTCTCCAGGTTAGTATTTAATACCCTCTCCAGGTCAGTATTTATTGTACTCTCCAGGTCAGTATTTATTGTACTCACCATGTCAGTATTTATTGTGCTCTCCTGGTCAGTATATATTGCATTCTCAAAGTCAATATTTATTGCCCTCTCCAGGTCACTATTTATTGTACTCTTCAGATCAATATTTATTGTATTCTCCAGGACAGTATATATTGCAGTCTCCAGGTCAGCATTTATTGCTCTCTCCAGGGCGGAATTTATTTTACTATCCAGGTCAGTATTTACTGTACTCTCCAGGTTAGTATTTATTACCCTCTCCAGGTCAGTATTTTTTATAATCTCCCGGTCACTATTTATTGAACTCTCCAGGTCAGTATTTTTTGTCCTTTCCAGGTCAGTATTTATTATCCTCTCCAGGTCAGTATTTATTGTTCTCTCCAGGTCAGTATTTATTGTGCTCTCCAGGGCAGTATTTATTGTACTCTCCAGTTCATTATTTATTGTACTCTCCAGGTCAGTATTTATTCCACTCTCCAGGTCCGTATTTATTCTACTCTCCAGGTCAGTATTTATTGTACTCTCCAGGTCAGTATTTATTGCCCTCTCCAGGTCAATATTTATTGTACTCTACAGGTCAGTATTTATTGTACTCTCCAGGTTAGTATTTATTGTCATCTCCAGGTCATTATTTATTGTACACTCCAGGTCAGTATTTATTGTACTCTACAGATCAGTATTTATTGTACTCTCCAGGTCAGTATTTTTATACTCTCCAGCTCAGTGTTTATTGTACTGTCCAGGTCAGTATTTATTGTGCTCTCCAGGTCAGTATTTATTGTCCTCTCCAGGTCAGTATTTATTGTACTCTCCAGCTCAGTGTTTATTGTACTGTCCAGGTCACTATTTATTGTACTCAACAGATTAGTATTTATTGTACTCTCCAGGTCAGTATATATTGCACTCTCAAAGTCAGTATTTATTGCCCTCTCCATGTCAGTATTTATTGTACTCTCCAGACCAGTATATATTGTAGTCTCCAGGTCAGTATTTATTGTACTCTACAGGTCAGTATTTATTGTACTCTACAGATTAGTATTTATTGTACTCTCCAGGTCATTATTTACTGTACACTCCTGGTCAGTATTGATTGTACTCTCCAGGTCTGTATTTATTACCCTCTCCAGGTCAGTATTTAGTACCCTCTCCTGGTCAGTATTTATTATACTCTCCAGGTCTGTATTTATTGTACTCTCCAGGTCAGTATTTATTGTACTCTCAAGGTCAGTATATATTGCACTCTCAAAGTCAATATTTATTGCCCTCTCCAGGTCAGCATTTATTGCCCTCTCCATGTCAGTATTTATTGTACTCTCCAGGTCAGTATTTATTGTATTCTCCAGGTCAGTATTTATTGTACTCTCCAGATCAGTATTTATTGTGCTCTCCAGGTCAGTATTTATTATACTCTCCAGCTCAGTGTTTATTGTACTCTACAGGTCAGTATTTATTGTACTCTACAGATCAGTATTTATTGTCCTCTCCAGGGCATTATTTATTGTACACTCCAGGTCAGTATTTATTGTGCTGTTCAGGTCAGTATTTATTGTACTCTCCATGTCAGTGTTTATTTTTCTCTCCTGCTCAGTGTTTATTGTACTGTCCAGGTCAGTATTTATTGTCCGCTCCATGTCAGTATTTATTGTACTCTCCAGGTCTGTATTTATTACCCTCTCCAGGTCAGTATTTATTACCCTCTGGAGGTCAGTATTTATTGTGCTCTCCAGGTCAGTATTTATTCCACTCTCCAGGTCCGTATTTATTCTACTCTCCAGGTCAGTATTTATTGTACTCTCCAGGTCAGTATTTATTGCCCTCTCCAGGTCAGTATTTATTGTACTCTACAGGTCATTATTTATTGTACACTCCAGGTCAGTATTTATTGTACTCTACAGATCAGTATTTATTGTACTCTCCAGGTCAGTATTTTTATACTCTCCAGCTCAGTGTTTATTGTACTGTCCAGGTCAGTATTTATTGTGCTCTCCAGGTCAGTATTTATTGTACACTCCAGGTCAGTATTTATTTTACTCTCCAGGTCAGTATTTATTATACTCTCCAGCTCAGTGTTTATTGTACTGTCCAGGTCCGTATTTATTGTCCTCTCCATGTCAGTATTTATTGTACTCTCCAGGTCTGTATTAAATACCCTCTCCAGGTCAGTATTTATTGTACTCTCCAGGTCAGTATTTATTGTACTGTCCAGGTCAGTATTTATTGTACTCTCCAGGTCATTATTTATTGTACTCTCCATGTCAGTATATATTGCACTCTCAAAGTCAGTATTTATTGCCCTCTCCATGTCAGTATTTATTGTACTCTCCAGGTCAGTATGTATTGAACACTCCAGGTCAGTATTTATTGTACTCTCCAGGTTAGTATTTATTGTACTCTCCAGGCCAGTATATATTGTAGTCTCCAGGTCAGTATTTATTGTACTCTACAGGTCAGTATTTATTGTACTCTACAGATTAGTATTTATTGTACTCTCCAGGTCATTATTTACTGTACACTCCTGGTCAGTATTGATTGTACTCTCCAGGTCTGTATTTATTACCCTCTCCAGGTCAGTATTTATTACCCTCTCCTGGTCAGTATTTATTATACTCTCCAGGTCTGTATTTATTGTACTCTCCAGGTCAGTATTTATTGTACTCTCCAGGTCATTATTTACTGTACACTCCTGGTCAGTATTGATTGTACTCTCCAGGTCTGTATTTATTACCCTCTCCAGGTCAGTATATATTACCCTCTCCTGGTCAGTATTTATTATACTCTCCAGGTCTGTATTTATTGTACTCTCCAGGTCAGTATTTATTGTACTCTCCAGGTCAGTATTTATTGTATTCTCCAGGTCAGTATTTATTGTACTCTCCAGATCAGTATTTATTGTGCTCTCCAGGTCAGTATTTATTATACTCTCCAGCTCAGTGTTTATTGTACTCTACAGGTCAGTATTTATTGTACTCTACAGATTATTATTTATTGTCCTCTCCAGGTCATTATTTATTGTACACTCCAGGTCAGTATTTATTGTGCTGTTCAGGTCAGTATTTATTGTACTCTCCATGTCAGTATTTATTTTTCTCTCCTGCTCAGTGTTTATTGTACTGTCCAGGTCAGTATTTATTGTCCGCTCCATGTCAGTATTTATTGTACTCTCCAGGTCTGTATTTATTACCCTCTCCAGGTCAGTATTTATTACCCTCTGGAGGTCAATATTTATTGTACTCTCCAGGTCAGTATTTATTATCCTCTCCAGGTCAGTATTTATTGTACTCTCCAGATCAGTATTTATTGTACTCACCATGTCAGTATTTATTGTGCTCTCCTGGTCAGTATATATTGCATTCTCAAAGTCAATATTTATTGCCCTCTCCAAGTCACAATTTATTGTACTCTTCAGATCACTATTTATTGTACTCTCCAGGACAGTATTTTTTGCAGTCTCCAGGTCAGCATTCATTGCTCTCTCTAGGGCGGTATTTATTTTACTATCCAGGTCAGTATTTACTGTGCTCCCCAGGTCAGTATTTATTACCCTCTCCAGGTCAGTAATTTTTATAATCTCCAGGTCACTATTTATTGTACTCTCCAGGACAGTATTTTTTGTCCTTTCCAGGTCAGTATTTATTATCCTCTTCAGGTCAGTATTTATTGTTCTCTCCAGGTCAGTATTTATTGTGCTCTCCAGGGCAGTATTTATTGTACTCTCCAGTTCATTATTTTTTGCACTCTCCCGGTCACTATTTATTGTACTCTCCAGGTCAGTATTTTTTCTCCTTTCCAGGTCAGTATTTATTATCCTCTCCAGGTCAGTTTTTATTGTTCTCTCCAGGTCAGTATTTATTGTGCTCTCCAGGGCAGTATTTATTGTACTCTCCAGTTCATTATTTATTGTACTCTCCAGGTCAGTATTTATTCCACACTCCAGGTCCGTATTTATTCTACTCTACAGGTCAGTATTTATTGTACTCGCCAGGTCAGTATTTATTGCCCTCTCCAGGTCAGTATTTATTGTACTCTACAGGTCAGTAATTATTGTACTCTCCAGGTTAGTATTTATTGTCATCTCCAGGTCATTATTTATTGTACACTGCAGGTCAGTATTTATTGTACTCTCCAGGTCAGTATTTTTATACTCTCCAGCTCAGTGTTTATTGTACTGTCCAGGTCAGTATTTATTGTCCTCTCCAGGTCAGTATTTACTGTCCTCTCCAGGTCAGTATTTATTGTACTCTCCAGCTCAGTGTTTATTGTACTGTCCAGGTCACTATTTATTGTACTCAACAGATTAGTATTTATTGTACTCTCCAGGTCATTATTTATTGTAAACTCCAGGTCAGTATTTAGTTTACTCTCCAGGTCAGTATTTATTATACTCTCCAGCTCAGTCTTTATTGTACTGTCCAGGTCAGTATTTATTGTCCTCTCCATGTCAGTATTTATTGTACTCTCCAGGTCTGTATTTAATACCCTCTCCAGGTCAGTATTTACTGTACTCTCCAGGTCAGTATTTATTGTACTCTCCAGGTCAGTATTTATTGTACACTCCAGGTCAGTATTTATTGTACTCTCCAGGTTAGTATTTATTGTACTCTCCAGGCCAGTATATATTGTAGTCTCCAGGTCAGTATTTATTGTACTCTACAGGTCAGTATTTATTGTACTCTACAGATTAGTATTTATTGTACTCTCCAGGTCATTATTTACTGTACACTCCTGGTCAGTATTGATTGTATTCTCCAGGTCTGTATTTATTACCCTCTCCAGGTCAGTATTTATTATACTCTCCAGGTCTGTATTTATTGTACTCTCCAGGTCAGTATTTATTGTACTCTCAAGGTCAGTATATATTGCACTCTCAAAGTCAATATTTATTGCCCTCACCAGGTCAGTATTTATTGCACTCTCCATGTCAGTATTTATTGTACTCTCCAGGTCAGTATTTATTGTATTCTCCAGGTCAGTATTTATTGTACTCTCCAGATCAGTATTTATTGTGCTCTCCAGGTCAGTATGTATTATACTCTCCAGCTCAGTGTTTATTGTACTTTACAGGTCAGTATTTATTGTACTCTACAGATTAATATTTATTGTCCTCTCCAGGTCATTATTTATTGTACACTCCAGGTCAGTATTTATTGTGCTGTTCAGGTCAGTATTTATTGTACTCTCCATGTCAGTATTTATTTTTCTCTCCTGCTCAGTGTTTATTGTACTGTCCAGGTCAGTATTTATTGTCCGCTCCATGTCAGTATTTATTACCCTCTCCAGGGTCAGTATTTATTATCCTCTCCAGGTCAGTATTTATTGTACTCACCATGTCAGTATTTATTGTGCTCTCCAGGGCAATATTTATTGTACTCTCCAGTTCATGATTTATTGTACTCTCCAGGTCCGTATTTATTCTACTCTCCAGGTCAGTATTTATTGTACTCTCCAGGTCAGTATTTATTGCGCTCTCCAGGTCAGTATTTATTGTAGTCCACAGGTCAGTATTTGTTGTACTCTCCAGGTTAGTATTTATTGTACTCTCCTGGTCATTATTTATTGTACACTCCAGGTCAGTATTTATTGTACTCTACAGATCAGTATTTATTGTACTCTCCAGCTCAGTGTTTTTATACTCTCCAGCTCAGTGTTTATTGTACTGTCCAGGTCAATATTTATTGTCCTCTCCAGGTCAGTATTTATTGTCCTCTCCAGGTCAGTATTTATTGTACTCTCCAGCTCAGTGTTTATTGTGCTGTCCAGGTCACTATTTATTGTACTCAACAGATTAGTATTTATTGTACTCTCCAGGTCATTATTTATTGTACACTCCAGGTCAGTATTTATTTTACTCTCCAGGTCAGTATTTATTGTGCTCTCCAGGTCAGTATATATTGCACTCTCAAAGTCAGTATTTATTGCCCTCTCCATGTCAGTATTTATTGTACTCTCCAGGTCTGTATTTAATACCCTCTCCAGGTCAGTATTTATTGTACTCTCCAGGTCAGTATTTATTGTACTCTCCAGGTCAGTATTTATTGTACTCTCCAGGTCAGTATATATTGCACTCTCAAAGTCAGTATTTGTTGCCCTCTCCATGTCAGTATTTATTGTACACTCCAGGTCAGTATTTATTGTACACTCCAGGTCAGTATTTATTGTACTCTCCAGGTTAGTATTTATTGTACTCTCCAGGCCAGTATATATTGTAGTCTCCAGGTCAGTATTTATTGTACTCTACAGGTCAGTATTTATTGTACTCTACAGATTAGTATTTATTGTACTCTCCAGGTCATTATTTACTGTACACTCCTGCTCAGTATTGATTGTACTCTCCAGGTCTGTATTTATTACCCTCTCCAGGTCAGTATATATTACCCTCTCCTGGTCAGTATTTATTATACTCTCCAGGTCTGTATTTATTGTACTCTCCAGGTCAGTATTTATTGTACTCTCAAGGTCAGTATATATTGCACTCTCAAAGTCAATATTTATTGCCCTCTCCAGGTCAGTATTTATTGCCCTCTCCATGTCAGTATTTATTGTACTCTCCAGATCAGTATTTATTGTATTCTCCAGGTCAGTATTTATTGTAATCTCCAGGTCAGTATTTATTGTACTCTCCAGGTCAGTATTTATTGCCCTCTCCAGGGCAGTATTTATTGCCCTCTCCAGTTCAGTATTTATTATACACTACAGATCATTATTTATTGTACTCTGCAGGTCAGTATTTATTGTACTCTCCAAGTCAGTGTTTACTGTACTATCCAGGTCAGTATTTATTGCACTTTCCTGGTAAATATTTATTGCCCTTTCCAGGTCAGTTTTTACTGCCCTCTCCATGTCATAATTTATTGTACTCTCCAGGTCAGTATTCATTATATTCTCCAGGTCAGTATTTATTGTAATCTCCAGTTCCTTTATTGTACTCTCCAGGTCAGTATTTATTGTACTCTCCAGCTCAGTATTTATTGAACTCTCCAGGTCAGTATTTATTGTACTGTCCAGGCCAGTATTTATTGTACTCTCCAGGTCAGTATTTATTGTACTCTACAGGTCAGTGTTTATTGTACTCTGCAGATTAGAATGTATTGTTCTCTCCAGGTCATTATTTATTGTGCACTCCAGGTCAGTATTTATTGTACTCTCGAGGTCAGTATTTATTATACTCTCCAGCTCAGTGTTTATTGTACTGTCTAGGTCAGTATTTATTGTCCTCTCCATGTCAGTATTTATTGTACTCTCCAGGTCTGTATTTATTACCCTCTCCAGGTCAGTATTTATTACCCTCTCCAAGTCAGTATTTATTGTACTCTCCAGGTCAGTATTTATTGTATTCTCCAGGTCAGTATTTATTGTAATCTCCTGGTCAGTATATTGTACTCTCCAGGTCAGTATTTATTGCCCTCTCCAGGGCAGTATTTATTGCCCTCTCCAGGTCAGTATTTATTATACTCTCCAGATCATTATTTATTGTACTCTGCAGGTCAGTATTTATTGTGCTCTCCAGGTCAGTCTTTACTGTACTCTACAGGACAGTATTTATTGCACTCTCCTGGTCAATATTTATTGCCCTTTGCAGGTCAGTATTTATTGCCCTCTCCAGGTATGTATTTATTACCCTCTCCATGTCAGTATTTATTACCCTATCCAGGTCCTTATTTATTGTACTGTCCAGTTCAGTATTTATTGTCCTCTCCAGATCAGTATTTATTGTACTCTCCAGGTCAGTATTTATTGTACTCACCATGTCAGTATTTATTGTGCTCTCCTGGTCAGTATATATTGCATTCTCAAAGTCAATATTTATTGCCCTCTCCAGGTCACTATTTATTGTACTCTTCAGATCACTATTTATTGTACTCTCCAGGACAGTATATATTGCAGTCTCCAGGTCAGCATTTATTGCTCTCTCCAGGTCAGTATTCATTGTAATCTCCAGGTCAGTATTTAATGTACTATCCAGGTCAGTATTTATTGTACTCAACAGGTCAGTATTTATTGTACTCTCCAGGTCAGTATTTATTGTACTCTCCAGGTCAGTATTTATTGTATTCTCCAGGTCAGTATTTATTATACTCTCCAGGTCATTATTTATTGTACTCTGCAGGTCAGTATTTATTCTACTCTCCAGGTCAGTATTTCTTGCACTCTCCAGATCAGTATTTATTGTACTCTCCAGGTCAGTATTTATTGCACTCTCCTGGTCAATATTTATTGCCTTCTCCAGGTCAGTATTCATTGCCCTCTACAGGTGTGTATTTATTGTATTCTCAATTTCAATTTTTATTGTATTCTTTAGGTCAGTATTTATTACCCTCTTCAGGTCAGTATTTATTTTACTCTCCAGGTCATTATTTTTGTACTCTCCGGGTCAGTGTTTATTGTACCCTCCAGGTCAGTATTTATTACCCTCACCAGATCATTTTTTATGGTACTCTCCAGGTCAGTATTTATTGTACTCTCCAGGTCAGTATTCATTGTATTTATTGTACTCTCCTGGTCAGTATTTATTGTACTCTCCAGGTCAGTATTTATTGTACTCTCCAAGTCAGTATTTATTGTACTCTCCACGTCAGTATATATTGCCCTCTCAAGGTCAATATTTATTGCCTTCTCGAGGTCAGTATGTATTGCCCTCTCCAGGTCAGTATTTATTGTACTCTCCAGGTAAGTAAAAATTGTATTCTCCAGGTCAGTAATTATTGTAATATCCAGGTCAGTATTTATTGTACTCACCAGGTCAGTATTTATTGTACTCTCGAGGTCAGTATTTATTATACTCTACAGTCAATATTTATTGCCTTCTCCTGGTCAGTATTTATTGTGCTCTCCAGATCAGTATTTATTGTACTCTCCAGGTCAGTATTTATTGTACTCTCCAGGTCAGTATTTATTGCACTCTCCAGGTCCGTATTTATTGTACTCTCCTGGTCAGTATTTATTGTACTCTCTAGGTCAGTTTTTATTGTACTTTACATGTCAGTATTTATTGTACTCTGCAGATTAGCATTTATTGTACTCTCCAGGTCATTATTCATTGTACACTCCAGGTCAGTATTTATTGTACTCTCCCGGTCAGTATTTATTGTACTCTCCAAGTCAGTATTTATTGTACTCTCCACGGCAGTATATATTGCACTCTCAAGATCAATATTTATTGCCTTCTCGAGGTCAGTATTTATTGCCCTCTCTAGGTCAGTATTTATTGTACTCTCCAGGTAAGTATAAATTGTATTCTCCAGGTCAGTAATTATTGTAATCTCCAGGTCAGTATTTATTGTACTCTTCAGGTCACTATTTATTGTACTCTCCAGGTCAGTATTTATTGTACTCTTCAGGTCAGTATTTATTGTACTCTCCAGGTCAGTATTTATTGTACTCTCCAGGTCAGTATTTATTGTACTCCCGAAGTCAGTATTTATTGTACTCACCAGGTCAGTATTTATTGTACTCTCCAGGTCAGTATTTATTGCTCTCTCCAGGACAGTATTTATTGCCCTCTCCAAGTCAGTATTCATTGTAATCTCCAGGTCAGTATTTAATGTACTATCCAGGTCAGTATTTATTGTACTCTCCAGGTCAGTATTTATTGTACTCTCCAGGTCAGTATTTATTGTACTCTCCAGGTCAGTATTTATTAAAAATCTCCAGGTCATTATTTATTGTACTCTGCAGGTCAGTATTTATTCTACTCTCCATGTCAGTATTTCTTGCACTCTCCAGATCAGTATTTATTGTACTCTCCAGGTCAGTATTTATTGCACTCTCCTGGTCAATATTTATTGCCTTCTCCAGGTCAGTATTCATTGCCCTCTACAGGTGTGTATTTATTGTATTCTCCATTTCAATTTTTATTGTATTATTTAGGTCAGTATTTATTACCCTCTTCAGGTCAGTATTTATTTTACTCTCCAGGTCATTATTTTTGTACTCTCCAGCTCAGTGTTTATTGTACTCTCCAGGTCAGTATTTATTACCCTCACCAGATCATTTTTTATGGAACTCTCCAGGTCAGTATTTATTGTACTCTCCAGGTCAGTATTCATTGTATTTATTGTACTCTCCTGGTCAGTATTTATTGTACTTTCCAAGTCAGTATTTATTGTACTCTTCATGTCCGTATTTATTGTTCTCTCCTGGTCAGTATGTATTGTACTCTCCAGGTCAGGATTTATTGTACTTTACATGTCAGTATTTATTGTACTCTACAGATTAGCATTTATTGTACGCTCCAGGTCAGTATTTATTGCCTTCTCCTGGTCAGTATTTATTGTACTCTTCAGGTTCAGTATTTATTATACTCTCCAGCTCAGTGTTTATTGTACTGTCCAGGTCAGTGTTTATTGTCCTCTCCATGTCAGTATTTATTGTACTCTCCAG
Source organism: Pristiophorus japonicus (assembly GCF_044704955.1). Taxonomy (NCBI): domain Eukaryota; kingdom Metazoa; phylum Chordata; class Chondrichthyes; family Pristiophoridae; genus Pristiophorus; species Pristiophorus japonicus. Next base: position 7,158,574 of record NC_092005.1, on the reverse strand, counting down.
GTAAGTATAAATTGTATTCTCCAGGTAAGTATAAATTGTATTCTCCAGGTCAGTATTTATTGCACTCTCCAGGTCCGTATTTATTGTACTCTCCAGGTCAGTTTTTATTGTACTTTACATGTCAGTATTTATTGTACTCTTCAGATTAGCAATTATTGTACTCTCCAGGTCATTATTCATTGTACACTCCAGGTCAGTATTTATTGCACTCTCCAGGTCAGTATTTATTGCACTCTCCTGGTCTGTATTTATTACTCTCTCCAGGTCTGTATTTATTGTACTCTCCAGGTCAGTATATATTGCACTCTCAAGTTCAATATTTATTGCCATCTCCAGGTCAGTATTTATTGCCCTCTCCAGGTCAGTATTTATTGTACTCTCCAGGTCAGTATTTATTGTATTCTCCAGGTCAGTATTTATTGTAATCTTCAGGTCAATATTTATTACCCGCTCCATGTCAGTATTTATTACCCTCTCCAGATCAGTATTTATTGTAGATACCAGGTCAGTATTTATTGTCCTCTCCGGGTCAGTATTTATTGTACTTTCCAGGTCAATATTTATTGCCCTCTCCAGGTCAGTATTTATTGTACTCTCCAGGTCAGTATTTATTGTAATCTTCAGGTCAGTATTTATTACCCGCTTCATGTCAGTATTTATTACCCTCTCCAGGTCAGTATTTATTGTAGTGTCCAGGTCAGTATTTATTGTCCTCTCCGGGTCAGTATTTATTGTACTTTCCAGGTCAATATTTATTACCCTCTCCAGGTCAGTATTTATTGTACTCACCAGGTCAATATTTATTGTACTCTCCAAGACAGTATTTACTGTACTCTCCATGTCAGTATTTATTGCGCTCTCCAGGGCAGTATTTATTGCCTTCTCCAGGTCAGTATTTATTATACTCTCCAGGTCAGCATATAATGTACACTCCAGGTCAGTATTTATTGTACTCACCAGGTCAGTATTTATTGTACTCTCGAGGTCAGTATTAATTGTGCTCTCCAGATCAATATTTATTGTACTCTCCAGGTCAGTATTTATTGTACTCTCCAGGTCAGTATTTATTGCACTCTCCAGGTCCGTATTTATTGTACTCTCCAGGTCAGTATTTATTGTACTCTCCAGGTCAGTTTTTATTGTACTTTACATGTCAGTATTTATTGTACTCTCCACGTCAGTATTTATTATACTCTCCAGCTCAGTGTTTATTGTACTGTCCAGGTCAGTATTTATTGTCCTCTCCATGTCAGTATTTATTGTACTCTCCAGGTCTGTATTTATTACCCTCTCCAGGTCAGTATTTATTACCCTTTCATGTCAGTATTTATTATACTCTCCAGGTCAGTATTTATTGTACTCTCCAAGTCAGTATTTATTGTACTCTCCAGGTCAGTATTTATTGCACTCTCCAGGTCCGTATTTATTGCCTTCTCGAGGTCAGTATGTATTGCCCTCTCCAGGTCAGTATTCATTGTACTCTCCAGGTAAGTAGAAATTGTATTCTCCAGGTCAGTAATTATTGTAATATCCAGGTCAGTATTTATTGTACTCACCAGGTCAGTATTTATTGTACTCTCGAGGTCAGTATTTATTGTACTCTCCAGTCAATATTTATTGCCCTCTCCTGGTCAGTATTTATTGTGCTCTCCAGATCAGTATTTATTGTACTCTCCAGGTCAGTATTTATTGTACTCTCCAGGTCAGTATTTATTGCACTCTCCTGGTCCGTATTTATTGTACTTTTCTGGTCAGTATTTATTGTACTCTCCAGGTCAGTTTTTATTGTACTTTACATGTCAGTATTTATTGTACTCTGCAGATTAGCATTTATTGTACTCTCCAGGTCATTATTCATTGTACACTCCAGGTCACTATTTATTGTACTCTCCAGGTCAGTATTTATTGTACTCTCCAAGTCAGTATTTATTGTACTCTCCACGTCAGTATATATTGCACTCTCAAGATCAATATTTATTGCCTTCTCGAGGTCAGTATTTATTGCCCTCTCCAGGTCAGTATTTATTGTACTCTCCAGGTAAGTATAAATTGTATTCTCCAGGTCAGTAATTATTGTAATCTCCTGGTCAGTATTTATTGTACTCTTCAGGTCAGTATTTATTGTACTCTCCAGGTCAGTATTTATTGTACTCTCCAGGTCAGTATTTATTGTACTCTCCAGGCCAGTATTTATTACCCTCTCCAGCTCAGTATTTATTGTACTCCCCAGGTCAGTATTTATTGTACTCACCAGGTCAGTATTTATTATACTCTCCAGGTCAGTATTTATTGCTCTCTCCAGGACAATATTTATTGCCCTCTCCAGGTCAGTATTCATTGTAATCTCCAGGTCAGTATTTAATGTACTATCCAGGTCAGTATTTATTGTACTCAACAGGTCAGTATTTATTGTACTTTCCAGGTCAGTATTTATTGTACTCAACAGGTCAGTATTTATTGTATTTATTGTACTCTCCTGGTCAGTATTTATTGTACTCTCCAGGTCAGTATTTATTGTACTCTACATGTCAGTATTTCTTGTATCTACAGATTAGCATTTATTGTACTCTCCAGGTCAGTATTTAGTGTACTCTCCAGGTCAGTATTTATTGTACTCTCCAGGTCAGTATTTATTGCCCTCTCCAGGTCAGTATTTATTGTGCTCTCCAGATCAGTATTTATTGCACTCTCCAGGTCAGTATTTATTGTACTCTCCAGGTCAGTATATATTGCACTCTCTAGGTCCGTATTTATTGTACTCTCCAGGTCAGTATTTATTGTACTTTACATGTCAGTATTTATTGTACTCTACAGATTAGCATTTATTGTACGCTCCAGGTCATTAATCATTGTACACTCCAGGTCAGTATATATTGTACTCTCCAGGTCAGTATTTATTGTACTCTACATGTCAGTATTTATTGTACTCAACAGATTAGCATTTTTTGTACTCTCCAGGTCATTATTCATTGTACACTCCAGGTCAGTATTTATTGTACTCTCCAGGTCTGTATTTAGTGTACTCTCCAGGTCAGTATTTATTATACTCTCCAGGTCAGTATTTATTGTACTGTCCAGGCCATTATTTATTACCCTCTCCAGGTCAGTATTTATTGTACTCCCCAAGTCAGTATTTATTGTACTCACCAGGTCAGTATTTATTGTACTCTCCAGGTCAGTATTTACTGTACTCTCCAGGTCAGTATTTATTGCTCTCTCCAGGACAGTATTTATTGCCCTCTCCAGGTCAGTATTCATTGTAATATCCAGGTCAGTATTTAATGTACTATCCAGGTCAGTATTTATTGTACTCACCAGGTCAGTAATTAGTGTACTTTCCAGGTCAGTATTAATTGTACTCTACAGGTCAGTATTTATTGTAATCTCCACTTCAGTATTTAATGTACTATCCAGGTCTGTATTTATTGTGCTCACCAGGTCAGTATTTATTGTACTCTCCAGGTCAGGATTAATTGTACTCTCAAGGTCACTATTTATTGTACTCTCCAGGTCATTATTTATTATACTCTCCAGGTCATTATTTATTGCACTCTGCATGTCAGTATTTATTCTACTCTCCAGGTCAGTACTTCTTGCACTCTCCAGATCAGTATTTATTGTACTCTCCATGTCAGTATTTATTGCACTCTCCTGGTCAATATTTATTGCCTTCTCCAGGTCAGTATACATTGCCCTCTCAGGTCATTATTTTTGTACTCTCCAGATCAGTGTTTATTGTACTCTCCAGGTCAGTATTTATTGTAATCTCCAGGTCAGTATTTAAGGTACTATCCAGGTCAGTATTTATTGTACTCTCCAGGTCACTATTTATTGTACTCTCCAGGTCAGTATTTATTATACTCTCCAGGTTTTTATTTATTGCACACTGCAGGTCAGTATTTATTCTACTCTCCAGGTCAGTATTTCTTGCACTCTCCAGGTGAGTATTTATTTTACTCTCCAGGTCATTATTTTTGTACTCTCCAGGTCAGTGTTTATTGCACTCTCCAGGTCAGTATTTATTACCCTCTCCAGATCATTTTTTATGGTACTCTCCAGGTCAGTATTAATTGTATTCTCCAGGTCAGTATTCATTGTATTTATTGTAATCTCCAGGTCAGCATTTATTGTACTCTCCAGGTCAGTATTTAATGTTCTCTCCAAGTCAGTATTTATTGTACTTTCCAGGTCAGTATTTATTGCCCTCTCCAGTTCAGTATTTATTGTACTCGCCAGGTCAGTATTTATTGTACTCTCCAGGTCAGTATTTATTGCATTCTCCAGGTCAGTATTGTACTCTCCAGGTCACTGTTTATTGTACAGTCCAGGTCAGTATTTATTGTCCTCTCCAGGTCAGTATTTATTGTACTCTCCAGGTCAGTATTTATTGTACAGTCCAGGTCAGTATTTATTGTCCTCTCCAGGTCAGTATTTATTGTACAATTCAGGTCAGTATTTATTGTACTCTCCAGGGCAGTATTTATTGTACTCTCCAGGTCAGTATTGATGGTACTGTCAAGGCCAGTATTTCTTAACCTCTCCAGTTCAGTATTTATTGTACTCCACAGGTCAGTATTTATTGTACTCACCAGGTCAGTATTTATTGTACTCTCCAGGTCAAGATTTACTGTACTCTCCTGGTCCGTATTTCTTGCTCTCTCCAGGACAGTATTTATTGCCCTCTCCAGATCAGTATTCATTGCACTCTCCAGGTCTGTATTTAATGTACTATCCAGGTCAGTATTTATTGTACTCACCAAGTCAGTATTTATTGTACTCTCCAGGTCACTATTTATTTTACTCAACAGGTCAGTATTTATTGTACACTCCAGGTCAGTATTAACTGTACTCTCCAGGTCAGTATTTATTGCTCTCTCCAGGACAGTATTTATTGCCCTCTCCCGGTCAGTATGCATTGTACTCTTCAGGTCTGTATTTAATGTACTATCCAGGTCAGTATTTATTGTACTCACCAGGTCAGTATTTATTGTACTCTTCAAGTCAGTATTAATTGTACTCTCCAGGTCAGTATTTATTCTACTCTTCAGGTCAGTATTTACTGTACTCTCCAGGTCAGTATTTCTTGTACTCTCCTGATCAGTATTTATTGTACTCTCCAGGTTAGTATTTATTGTTCTCTCCTGGTCAATATTTATTGCCCTCTCCAGGTCAGTATTCATTGCCCTCTCCAGGTGAGTATTTATTGTACTCTCCATTTCAGTTTTTATTGTACTCTCCAGGTCAGTATTTATTCCCCTCTTCAGGTCATTATTCATTTTACTCTCCAGGTCATTATTTTAGTACTCTCCAGGTCAGTGTTTATTGTACTCTCCAGGTCAGTATTTATTACCCGCTCCAGATTATTTTTTAAGATACTCTCCAGGTCAGTATTTATTGTACTCTCCAGGTCAGTACTTATTGTATTTAATGTACTCTCCAGGTCAGTATTTATTGTACTCCCCAGGTCAGTATATATTGTACACTCCAGGTCAGTATTTATTGTACTCTCCAGGTCAGTAGTTATTGTACTCTCCAGGTCAGTATTGTACTCTCCAGGTAAGTGTTTATTGTACTGTCCTGGTCAGTATTTATTGTACTCTCCATTTCAGTATTTATTGCACTCTCCTGGTCAATATTTATTGCCTTCTCCAGGTCAGTATACATTGACCACTCCAGGTCATTATTTTTGTACTCTCCAGGTCAGTGTTTATTGTACTCTCCAGGTCAGTATTTATTGTAATCTCCAGGTCAGTATTTAATGTACTATCCAGGTCAGTATTTATTGTACTCACCAGGTCAGTATTTATTGTACTCTCCAGGTCAATATTAATTGTACTCTCCAGGTCACTATTTATTGTACTCTCCAGGTCAGTATTTATTCTACTCTCCAGGTCAGTATTTATTGTACTCTCCAGGTCAGTATTTATTGCACTCTCAAAGTCAATATTTATTGCCCTCTCCAGGTCAGTATTTATTGTACTCTCCAGGTCAGTATTTATTGTAATCTCCAGGTCAGTATTTATTGTACTCTCCAGGTCAGTATATATTGCACTCTCAAAGTCAATATTTATTGCCCTCTCCAGGTCAGTATTTATTGCCCTCTCCAGGTCTGTATTTATTGTACTCTCCAGGTCAGTATTTATTACCCTCTCCAGGTCAGTATTTATTGTAATCTCGAGGTCAGTATTTATTGTACAAACCAGGTCACTATTTATTGTACTCTCCAGGTCGGTATTTACTGTACTCTCCAGGTCAGTATTTATTGCTCTCCCCAGGACAGTATTTATTGCCCTCTCAAGTTCAGTATTTATTGTACTGTCCAGGTCGGTATTTATTATACTCTCCAGATCATTATTTATTGTACTCTGCAGGTCAGTATTTATTGTACTCTCCAGGTCAGCATTTACTGTACTCTCCAGGTCATTATATATTGTACTCTCCAGGTCAGTATTTATTGTATTCTACAGGTCCGTATTTATTGTACGCTCCAGGTCAGTATTTATGGTACTCTCCAGGTCAGTATTTTTTGCCATCCACAAGTCAGTATTTATTGAACTCTACAGGTCCGTATTTATTGTACTCTCCAGGTTAGTACGTATTGTACTCTCCAGGTCATTATTTATTGTACACTCCAGGTCATTATTTATTGCACTCTCCAGATCAGTATTTATTGTTCTCTCCAGGTCATTATTTATTGTACTCTCCAGCTCAGTGTTTATTGTACTGTCCAGGTCAGTATTTATGGTCCACTACAGGTCAGTATTTATTGTCCTCTCCAGGTCAATATTTAATGTACTCTACAGTTCAGTATTTATTGTACTCTACAGGTTAGTATTTATTGTTCTCTCCAGGTCATTATTTATTGTACACTCCAGGTCAGTATTTATTGTGCAGTTCAGGCCAGTATTTAGTGTACTCTCCAGGTCAATATTTATTATACTCTCCAGCTCAGTGTTTATTGTACTGTCCAGGTCAGTATTTATTGTACGCTCCATGTCAGTATTTATTGTACTCTCCAGGTCTGTATTTATTACGCTCTCCAGGTCAGTATTTATTACCCTCTCCAGGTCAGTATTTATTGTACTCTCCAGGTCAGTATTTCTTACCCTCACCAGGTCAGTATTTATTGTACTCTCCAGGTCAGTATTTATTGTACTCAACATGTCAGTATTTATTTTGCTCGCCAGGTCAGTATATATTGCACTCTCAAGGTCAATATTTATTGCCCTCTCCAGGTCACTATTTATTGTACTCTTCAGATCATTATTTATTGTACTCTCCAGGTCATTATTTATTGTACTCACCATGTCAGTATTTATTCTGCTCTCCAGGTCAGTATATATTGCACTCTCAAGGTCAATATTTATTGCCCTCTCCAGGTCACTATTTATTGTACTCTTCAGATCACTATTTATTGTACTCTCCAGGACAGTATTTATTGCAGTCTCCAGGTCAGCATTTATTGCTCTCTCCAGGGCAGTATTTATTTTACTATCCAGGTCAGTATTTACTGTACTCTCCAGGTCAGTATTTATTACCCTCTCCAGGTCAGTATTTATTGTACTCTGCAGGTCATTATTTATTGTACTCTACAGGTCAGTATTTATTGCACTCTCCAGGTCCGTATTTATTCTACTCTCCAGGTCAGTATTTATTGTACTCTCCAGGTCACTATTTATTGTACTCTTCAGTTCACTATTTATTGTATTCTCCAGGTCAGTATTTATTGCAGTCTCCAGGTCAGCATTTATTGCTCTCTCCATGGCAGTATTTATTGTACTATCCAGGTCAGTATTTATTGTAGTCTCCCGGTCAGTATGTATTGTACTCTCCAGGTCAGTATTTATTGTACTCTCCAGGTCAGTGTATATTGCACTCTCAAAGTCAATATTTATTGCCCTCTCCAGGTCAGTATTTATTGCCCACTCCCGGGCAGTATTTATTGTACTCTCCAGGTCAGTATTTATTGTACTCTCCAGGTCAGTATTTATTGCACTCTCAAAGTCAATATTTATTGCCCTCGCCAGGTCAGTATTTATTGTACTCTCCAGGTCAGTATTTATTGTAATCTCCAGGTCAGTATTTATTGTACTCTCCAGGTCAGTATATATTGCACTCTCAAAGTCAATATTTATTGCCCTCTCCAGGTCAGTATTTATTGCCCTCTCCAGGTCTGTATTTATTGTACTCTCCAGGTCAGTATTTATGGTATTCTCCAGGTCAGTATTTAATGTAATCTCCAGGTCAGTATTTATTGTATTCTCCAGGTCAGTATTTATTGTACTCTCCAGGTCAGTATTTATTGCACTCTGCAGGTCAGTATTTATTGTACTGTCCAGGCCAGTATTTATTACCCTCTCCAGGTCAGTATTTATTGTAATCTCCAGGTCAGTATTTATTGTACAAACCAGGTCACTATTTATTGTACTCTCCAGGTCAGTATTTATTGTACAAACCAGGTCAGTATTTATTGTACTCTCCAGGTCGGTATTTACTGTACTCTCCAGGTCAGTATTTATTGCTCTCCCCAGGACAGTATTTATTGCCCTCTCAAGTTCAGTATTTATTGTACTCTCCAGGTCGGTATTTATTGTATTCTCCAGGTCAGTATTTATTGCCCACTCCAGGGCAGTATTTATTGCCCTCTCCAGGTCAGTATTTATTATACTCTCCAGATCATTATTTATTGTACTCTGCAGGTCAGTATTTATTGTACTCTCCAGGTCAGCATTTACTGTACTCTCCAGGTCATTATATATTGTACTCTCCAGGTCAGTATTTATTGTATTCTACAGGTCCGTATTTATTGTACGCTCCAGGTCAGTATTTATGGTACTCTCCAGGTCAGTATTTTTTGCCATCCACAAGTCAGTATTTATTGAACTCTACAGGTCCGTATTTATTGTACTCTCCAGGTTAGTACGTATTGTACTCTCCAGGTCATTATTTATTGTACACTCCAGGTCATTATTTATTGCCCTCTCCAGATCAGTATTTATTGTTCTCTCCAGGTCATTATTTATTATACTCTCCAGCTCAATGTTTATTGTACTGTCCAGGTCAGTATTTATGGTCCACTCCAGGTCAGTATTTATTGTCCTCTCCAGGTCAATATTTAATGTACTCTACAGTTCAGTATTTAATGTACTCTCCAGGTCATTATTTATTGTACACTCCAGGTCATTATTTATTGCACTCTCCAGATCAGTATTTATTGTTCTCTCCAGGTCATTATTTATTGTACTCTCCAGCTCAGTGTTTATTGTACTGTCCAGGTCAGTATTTATGGTCCACTACAGGTCAGTATTTATTGTCCTCTCCAGGTCAATATTTAATGTACTCTACAGTTCAGTATTTATTGTACTCTACAGGTTAGTATTTATTGTTCTCTCCAGGTCATTATTTATTGTACACTCCAGGTCAGTATTTATTGTGCAGTTCAGGCCAGTATTTAGTGTACTCTCCAGGTCAATATTTATTATACTCTCCAGCTCAGTGTTTATTGTACTGTCCAGGTCAGTATTTATTGTACGCTCCATGTCAGTATTTATTGTACTCTCCAGGTCTGTATTTATTACGCTCTCCAGGTCAGTATTTATTACCCTCTCCAGGTCAGTATTTATTGTACTCTCCAGGTCAGTATTTCTTACCCTCACCAGGTCAGTATTTATTGTACTCTCCAGGTCAGTATTTATTGTACTCAACATGTCAGTATTTATTTTGCTCGCCAGGTCAGTATATATTGCACTCTCAAGGTCAATATTTATTGCCCTCTCCAGGTCACTATTTATTGTACTCTTCAGATCATTATTTATTGTACTCTCCAGGTCATTATTTATTGTACTCACCATGTCAGTATTTATTCTGCTCTCCAGGTCAGTATATATTGCACTCTCAAGGTCAATATTTATTGCCCTCTCCAGGTCACTATTTATTGTACTCTTCAGATCACTATTTATTGTACTCTCCAGGACAGTATTTATTGCAGTCTCCAGGTCAGCATTTATTGCTCTCTCCAGGGCAGTATTTATTTTACTATCCAGGTCAGTATTTACTGTACTCTCCAGGTCAGTATTTATTACCCTCTCCAGGTCAGTATTTATTGTACTCTGCAGGTCATTATTTATTGTACTCTACAGGTCAGTATTTATTGCACTCTCCAGGTCCGTATTTATTCTACTCTCCAGGTCAGTATTTATTGTACTCTCCAGGTCACTATTTATTGTACTCTTCAGTTCACTATTTATTGTATTCTCCAGGTCAGTATTTATTGCAGTCTCCAGGTCAGCATTTATTGCTCTCTCCATGGCAGTATTTATTGTACTATCCAGGTCAGTATTTATTGTAGTCTCCCGGTCAGTATGTATTGTACTCTCCAGGTCAGTATTTATTGTACTCTCCAGGTCAGTGTATATTGCACTCTCAAAGTCAATATTTATTGCCCTCTCCAGGTCAGTATTTATTGCCCACTCCCGGGCAGTATTTATTGTACTCTCCAGGTCAGTATTTATTGTACTCTCCAGGTCAGTATTTATTGCACTCTCAAAGTCAATATTTATTGCCCTCGCCAGGTCAGTATTTATTGTACTCTCCAGGTCAGTATTTATTGTAATCTCCAGGTCAGTATTTATTGTACTCTCCAGGTCAGTATATATTGCACTCTCAAAGTCAATATTTATTGCCCTCTCCAGGTCAGTATTTATTGCCCTCTCCAGGTCTGTATTTATTGTACTCTCCAGGTCAGTATTTATGGTATTCTCCAGGTCAGTATTTAATGTAATCTCCAGGTCAGTATTTATTGTATTCTCCAGGTCAGTATTTATTGTACTCTCCAGGTCAGTATTTATTGCACTCTGCAGGTCAGTATTTATTGTACTGTCCAGGCCAGTATTTATTACCCTCTCCAGGTCAGTATTTATTGTAATCTCCAGGTCAGTATTTATTGTACAAACCAGGTCACTATTTATTGTACTCTCCAGGTCAGTATTTATTGTACAAACCAGGTCAGTATTTATTGTACTCTCCAGGTCGGTATTTACTGTACTCTCCAGGTCAGTATTTATTGCTCTCCCCAGGACAGTATTTATTGCCCTCTCAAGTTCAGTATTTATTGTACTCTCCAGGTCGGTATTTATTGTATTCTCCAGGTCAGTATTTATTGCCCACTCCAGGGCAGTATTTATTGCCCTCTCCAGGTCAGTATTTATTATACTCTCCAGATCATTATTTATTGTACTCTGCAGGTCAGTATTTATTGTACTCTCCAGGTCAGCATTTACTGTACTCTCCAGGTCATTATATATTGTACTCTCCAGGTCAGTATTTATTGTATTCTACAGGTCCGTATTTATTGTACGCTCCAGGTCAGTATTTATGGTACTCTCCAGGTCAGTATTTTTTGCCATCCACAAGTCAGTATTTATTGAACTCTACAGGTCCGTATTTATTGTACTCTCCAGGTTAGTACGTATTGTACTCTCCAGGTCATTATTTATTGTACACTCCAGGTCATTATTTATTGCCCTCTCCAGATCAGTATTTATTGTTCTCTCCAGGTCATTATTTATTATACTCTCCAGCTCAATGTTTATTGTACTGTCCAGGTCAGTATTTATGGTCCACTCCAGGTCAGTATTTATTGTCCTCTCCAGGTCAATATTTAATGTACTCTACAGTTCAGTATTTAATGTACTCTACAGGTTAGTATTTATTGTTCTCTCCAGGTCATTATTTATTGTACACTCCAGGTCAGTATTTATTGTACAGTTCAGGCCAGTATTTAGTGTACTCTCCAGGTCAATATTTATTATACTCTCCAGCTCAGTGTTTATTGTACTGTCCAGGTCAGTATTTATTGTACGCTCCATGTCAGTATTTATTGTACTCTCCAGGTCTGTATTTATTACGCTCTCCAGGTCAGTATTTATTACCCTCTCCAGGTCAGTATTTATTGTACTCTCCAGGTCAGTATTTCTTACCCTCACCAGGTCAGTATTTATTGTACTCTCCAGGTCGGTATTTATTGTACTCAACATGTCAGTATTTATTTTGCTCGCCAGGTCAGTATATATTGCACTCTCAAGGTCAATATTTATTGCCCTCTCCAGGTCACTATTTATTGTACTCTTCAGATCATTATTTATTGTACTCTCCAGGTCAGTATTTATTGTACTCACCATGTCAATATTTATTCTGCTCTCCCGGTCAGTATATATTGCACTCTCAAGGTCAATATTTATTGCCCTCTCCAGGTCACTATTTATTGTACTCTTCAGATCACTATTTATTGTACTCTGCAGGACAGTATTTATTGCAGTCTCCAGGTCAGCATTTATTGCTCTCTCCAGGGCAGTATTTATTTTACTATCCAGGTCAGTATTTACTGTACTCTCCAGGTCAGTATTTATTACCCTCTCCAGGTCAGTATTTATTGTACTCTGCAGGTCATTATTTATTGTACTCTCCAGGTCAGTATTTATTGTACTCTCCAGGTCAGTGTATATTGCACTCTCAAAGTCAATATTTATTGCCCTCTCCAGGTCAGTATTTATTGCCCACTCCCGGACAGTATTTATTGTACTCTCCAGGTCAGTATTTATTGTACTCTCCAGGTCAGTATTTATTGCACTCTCAAAGTCAATATTTATTGCCCTCGCCAGGTCAGTATTTATTGTACTCTCCAGGTCAGTATTTATTGTAATCTCCAGGTCAGTATTTATTGTACTCTCCAGGTCAGTATATATTGCACTCTCAAAGTCAATATTTATTGCCCTCTCCAGGTCAGTATTTATTGCCCTCTCCAGGTCTGTATTTATTGTACTCTCCAGGTCAGTATTTATGGTATTCTCCAGGTCAGTATTTATTGTAATCTCCAGGTCAGTATTTATTGTATTCTCCAGGTCAGTATTTATTGTACTCTCCAGGTCAGTATTTATTGCACTCTGCAGGTCAGTATTTATTGTACTGTCCAGGCCAGTATTTATTACCCTCTCCAGGTCAGTATTTATTGTAATCTCCAGGTCAGTATTTATTGTACAAACCAGGTCACTATTTATTGTACTCTCCAGGTCAGTATTTATTGTACAAACCAGGTCAGTATTTATTGTACTCTCCAGGTCGGTATTTAATGTACTCGCCAGGTCAGTATTTATTGCTCTCTCCAGGACAGTATTTATTGCTCTCTCCAGTTCAGTATTTATTGTACTCTCCAGGTCAGTATTTATTGTATTCTCCAGGTCAGCATTTATTGCCCACTCCAGGGCAGTATTTATTGCCCTCTCCAGGTCAGTATTTATTATACTCTCCAGATCATTATTTATTGTACTCTGCAGGTCAGTATTTATTGTACTCTCCAGGTCAGCATTTACTGTACTCTCCAGGTCATTATATATTGTACTCGCCAGGTAAGTATTTATAGTATTCTCCAGGTCCGTATTTATTGTACGCTCCAGGTCAGTATTTATGGTACTCTCCAGGTCAGTATTTTTTGCCCTCTACAAGTCAGTATTGATTGAACTCTGCAGGTCCGTATTTATTGTACTATAGAGGTTAGTATCTATTGTACTCTCCAGGTCATTATTTATTGTACACTCCAGGTCATTATTTATTGCACTCTCCAGATCAGTATTTATTGTTCTCTCCAGGTCAGTATTTATTATACTCTCCAGCTCAGTGTATATTGTACTGTCCAGGTCAGTATTTATGGTCCACTCCAGGTCATTATTTATTGTCCTCTCCAGGTCAGTATTTATTGTACTCTACAGTTCAGTATTTATTGTACTCTACAGGTTAGTATTTATTGTTCTCTCCAGGTCATTATTTTTTGTACACTCCAGGTCAGTATTTATTGTACAGTTCAGGCCAGTATTTATTGTACTCTCCAGGTCAATATTTATTATACTCTCCAGCTCAGTGTTTATTGTACTGTCCAGGTCAGTATTTATTGTCCGCTCCATGCCAGTATTTATTGTACTCTCCAGGTCTGTATTTATTACCCTCTCCAGGTCAGTATTTATTACCCTCTCCAGCTCATTATTTATTGTACTCTCCAGTTCAGTATTTCTTACCCTCTCCAGGTCAGTATTTATTGTACTCTCCAGGTCAGTATTTATTGTACTCAACATGTCAGTATTTATTGTGCTCGCCACGTCAGTATATATTGCACTCTCAAGGTCAATATTTATTGCCCTCTCCAGGTCACTATTTATTATACTCATCAGATCACTATTTATTGTACTCTCCAGGTCAGTATTTATTGTACTCACCATGTCAGTATTTATTCTGCTCTCCAGGTCAGTATATATTGCACTCTCAAGGTCAATATTTATTGCCCTCTCCAGGTCACTATTTATTGTACTCTTCAGATCACTATTTATTGTACTCTCCAGGACAGTATTTATTGCAGTCTCCAGGTCAGCATTTATTGCCCTCTCCAGGTCAGTATTTATTAACCTCTCCAGGGCAGTGTTTATTTTACTATCCAGGTCAGTATTTACTGTACTCTCCAGGTCAGTATTTATTGTGCTCGCCAGGTCAGTATATATTGCACTCTCAAGGTCAATATTTATTGCCCTCTCCAGGTCACTATTTATTATACTCATCAGATCACTATTTATTGCACTCTCCAGGTCCGTATTTATTCTACTCTCCAGGTCAGTGTTTATTGTACTCTCCAGGTCAGTATTTATTGCCCCCTCCAGGTCAGTATGTATTACCCTCTCCAGGTCAGTATTTATTGTACTATCCAGGTCAGCATTTATTGTACTCTCCAGGTCAGTATTTATTGTACTCTCCAGGTCAGTATATATTGCACTCTCAAAGTCAATATTTATTGCCCTCTCCAGGTCAGATTTTATTGCCCTCTCCATGTCAGTATTTATTGTACTCTCCAGGTCAGTATTTATTGTATTCTCCAGGTCAGTATTTATTGTAATCTCCAGGTCAGTATTTATTGTACTCTCCAGGTCAGTATTAATTGCACTCTCCAGCTCAGTATTTATTGTACTGTCCAACCAAGTATTTATTACCCTCTCCAGGTCAGTATTTTTTGTACTCCCTAGGTCAGTATGTATTGTACAAACCAGGTCAGTATTTATTGCTCTCTCCAGGACAGTATTTATTGCCCTCTCCAGGTCAGTATTTATTGTACTCTCCAGGTCAGTATTTATTGTACTCTCCAGGTCAGTATTTATTGCCCTCTCCAGGTCAGTATTTATTATACTCTCCAGATCATTATTTATTGTTCTCTGCAGTTCAGTATTTATTGTACTCTCCAGATCAGTATTTACTGTACTCTCCAGGTCATTATTTATTGTACTCTCCAGGTCAGTATTTATTGCATTCTCCAGGTCCGTATTTATTGTACGCTCCAGGTTTGTATGTATTGTATACTGCAGATCATTATTTATTGTACACTCCAGGTCAGTATTGATTGTACTCTCCAGATCAGTATTTATTGTGCTCTCCAGGTCAGTACTTATTATACTCTCCAGCTCAGTGTTTATTGTACTGTCCAGGTCAGTATTTATTGTCCTCTCCAGGTCAGTATTTATTGTACTCAACAGGTCAGTATTTATTGTACTCTACAGATTAGTATTTAATGTTCTCTCCAGGTCATTATTTATTGTACACTCCATGTCCGTATTTATTGTACAGTTCAGGTCAGTATTTATTGTACTCTCCAGGTCAATATTTATTATACTCTCCAGCTCAGTGTTTATTGTACTGTCCAGGTCAGTATTTATTGTCCGCTCCATGTCAGTATTTATTGTACTCTCCAGGTCTGTATTTATTACCCTCTCCAGGTCAGTATTTATTACATTCTCCAGGTCAGTATTTATTACCCTCTCCAGGTCAGTATTTATTGTACTCTCCAGGTCAGTATTTATTGTACTTACCATGTCAGTATTTATTATGCTCGCCAGGTCAGTATATATTGCACTCTCAAGGTCAATATTTATTACCCTCTCCAGCTCAGTATTTATTATGCTCTCCAGGTCAGTTTTTATTGTACTCGCCAGGACAGTATTTATTGTACTCTCCAGGTCAGTTTTTATTGTACTCTCCAGGTCAGTATATATTGCACTCTCAAAGTCAATATTTATTGCCCTCTCCAGGTCAGTATTTATTGCCCTCTCCACGTCAGTATTTATTGTACTCTCCAGGTCAGTATTTATTGTATTCTCCAGGTCAGTATTTATTGTAATCTCCAGGTCAGTATTTATTGGTCTCTCCAGGTCAGTATTTATTGTATTCTTCAGGTCAGTATTTATTGCACTCTCCAGGTCAGTATTTATTGTACTGTCCAGGCCAGTATTTATTACCCTCTCCGGTTCAGTATTTATTGTACTCCCCAGGTCAGTATTTATTGTACAAACCAGGTCAGTATTTATTGTACTCTCCAGGTCAGTATTTATTGTACACTCCAGGTCAGTATTTACTGTACTATCCAGGTCAGTATTTATTGCTCTCTCCAGGACAGTATTTATTGCCCTCTCCAGGTCAGTATTTATTGTACTCTCCAGGTCAGTATTTATTGTCCTCTCGAGGACAGTATTTATTTCCCTCTCCAGGGCAGTATTTATTATACTCTCCAGATCATTATTTATTGAACTCTGCAGGTCAGTATTTATTGTACTCTCCAGGTCAGTATTTACTGTACTCTCTCGGTCAGTATATATTGCACTCTCAAAGTCAATATTTATTGCGCTCTCTAGGACAGTATTTATTGCCCTCTCCACGTCAGTATTTATTGTACTCTCCAGGTCAGTATTTATTGTATTCTCCAGGTCAATATTTATTGTAATCTCCAGGTCAGCATTTATTGTACTCTCCAAGTCAGTATTTACTGTACTCTCCAGGTCAGTATTTACTGCTCTCTCCAGGACAGCATTTATTGCCCTCTCCAGGTCAATATTTATTGTATTCTCCAGGTCAGTATTTATTGCACTCTCCAGGTCAGTATTTATTGTACTGTCCAGGCCAGTATTTATTACCCTCTCCACGTCAGTATTTATTGCCCTCTCCAGGTCTGTATTTATTGTACTCTCCAGGTCAGTATTTATGGTATTCTCCAGGTCAGTATTTATTGTAATCTCCAGGTCAGTATTTATTGTATTCTCCAGGTCAGTATTTATTGTACTCTCCAGGTCAGTATTTATTGCACTCTCCAGGTCAGTATTTATTGTACTGTCCAGGCCAGTATTTATTATCCTCTCCAGGTCAGTATTTATTGTAATCTCCAGGTCAGTAGTTTTTGTACAAACCAGGTCACTATTTATTGTACTCTCCAGGTCAGTATTTATTGTACAAACCAGGTCAGTATTTATTGTACTCTCCAGGTCGGTATTTAATGTACTCGCCAGGTCAGTATTTATTGCTCTCTCCAGGACAGTATTTATTGCTCTCTCCAGTTCAGTATTTATTGTACTCTCCAGGTCAGTATTTATTGTATTCTC
The DNA here is from genome assembly GCF_044704955.1 of Pristiophorus japonicus. Lineage (NCBI taxonomy): Eukaryota > Metazoa > Chordata > Chondrichthyes > Pristiophoridae > Pristiophorus > Pristiophorus japonicus. Next base: position 7,141,118 of record NC_092005.1, on the reverse strand, counting down.
CAGGTCAGTATTTATTGCCCACTCCAGAGCAGTATTTATTGCCCTCTCCAGGTCAGTATTTATTATACTCTCCAGATCATTATTTATTGTACTCTGCAGGTCAGTATTTATTGTACTCTCCAGGTCAGCTTTTACTGTACTCTCCAGGTCATTATATATTGTACTCTCCAGGTCAGTATTTATTGTATTCTCCAGGTCCGTATTTATTGTACGCTCCTGGTCAGTATTTATGGTACTCTCCAGGTCAGTATTTTCTGCACTCTACAAGTCAGTATTGATTGAACTCTACAGGTCCGTATTTATTGTACTCTCCAGGTTAGTATGTATGGTACTCTCCAGGTCATTATATATTCTACACTCCAGGTCATTATTTATTGCACTCTTCAGATCAGTATTTATTGTTCTCTCCAGGTCAGTATTTATTATACTCTCCAGCTCAGTGTTTATTGTACTGTCCAGGTCAGTATTTATGGTCCACTCCATGTCAGTATTTATTGTCCTCTCCAGGTCAGTATTTATTGTACTCTACAGGTTAGTATTTATTGTTCTCTCCAGGTCATTATTTATTGTACACTCCAGGTCAGTATTTATTGTACAGTTCAGGCAGTATTGGTTGTACTCTCCAGGTCAATATTTATTATACTCTCCAGCTCAGTGTTTATTGTACTGTCCAGGTCAGTATTTATTGTCCGCTCCATGCCAGTATTTATTGTACTCTCCAGGTCTGTATTTATTACCCTCTCCAGGTCAGTATTTATTACCCTCTCCAGGTCAGTATTTATTGTACTCTCCAGTTCAGTATTTCTTACCCTCTCCAGGTCAGTATTTATTGTACTCTCCAGGTCAGTATTTATTGTACTCAACATGTCAGTATTTATTGTGCTCGCAAGGTCAGTATATATTGCACTCTCAAGGTCAATATTTATTGCCCTCTCCAGGTCACTATTTATTGTACACTTCAGATTACTATTTATTGTACTCTCCAGGTCAGTATTTATTGTACTCACCATGTCAGTATTTATTCTGCTCTCCAGGTCAGTATATATTGCACTCTCCAGGACAGTATTTATTGTAATCTCCAGGTCAGTATTTATTGTACTCTTCAGATCACTATTTATTGTACTCTCCAGGACAGTATTTATTGCAGTCTCCAGGTCAGCATTTATTGCTCTCTCCAGGGCAGTATTTATTTTACTATCCAGGTCAGTATTTACTGTACTCTCCAGGTCAGTATTTATTACCCGCTCCAGGTCAGTATTTATTGTACTCTGCTGGTCATTATTTATTGTACTCTACAGGTCAGTATTTATTGCACTCTCCAGGTCCGTATTTATTCTACTCTCCAGGTCAGTATTTATTGTACTCTCCAGGTCAGTATTTATTGCCCTCTCCAGGTCAGTATTTATTACCCTCTCCAGGTCAGTATTTATTGTACTATCCAGGTCAGTATTTATTGTACTCTCCAGGTCAGTATTTATTGTACTCTCCAGGTCAGTATATATTGCACTCTCAAAGTCAATATTTATTGCCCTCTCCAGGTCAGATTTTGTTGCCCTCTCCATGTCAGTATTTATTGTACTCTCCAGGTCAGTATTTATTGTATTCTCCAGGTCAGTATTTATTGTAATCTCCAGGTCAGTATTTATTGTACTCTCCAGGTCAGTATTTATTGTACTCTCCAGGTCAGTATTAATTGCACTCTCCAGCTCAGTATTTATTGTACTGTCCAACCAAGTATTTATTACCCTCTACAGGTCAGTATTTATTGTACTCCCTAGGTCAGTATTTATTGTACAAACCAGGTCAGTATTTATTGTACTCTCCAGGTCAGTATTTATTGTACAAACCAGGTCAGTATTTATTGTACTCTCCAGGTCAGTATTTACTGTACTCTCCAGGTCAGTATTTATTGCTCTCTCCAGGACAGTATTTATTGCCCTCTCCAGGTCAGTATTTATTGTACTCTCCAGGTCAGTATTTATTGTACTCTCCAGGTCAGTATTTATTGCCCTCTCCAGGGCAGTATTTATTGCCCTCTCCAGGTCAGTATTTATTATACTCTCCAGATCATTATTTATTGTTCTCTGCAGGTCAGTATTTATTGTACTCTCCAGGTCAGTATTTACTGTACTCTCCAGGTCATTATTTATTGTACTCTCCAGGTCAGTATTTATTGCATTATCCAGGTCCGTATTTATTGTACGCTCCAGGTCAATATTGATTGTATTCTCCAGGTTAGTATTTTTTGCCCTCTCCAGGTCAGTATTTATTGTACTCTACAGGTCCGTATTTATTGTACTTTCCAGGTTTGTATGTATTGTATACTGCAGATCATTATTTATTTTACACTCCAGGTCAGTATTGATTGTACTCTCCAGATCAGTATTTATTGTGCTCTCCAGGTCAGTACTTATTATACTCTCCAGCTCAGTGTTTATTGTACTGTCCAGGTCAGTATTTATTGTCCTCTCCAGGTCAGTATTTATTGTACTCTACAGGTCAGTATTTATTGTACTCTACAGATTAGTATTTAATGTTCTCTCCAGGTCATTATTTATTGTACACTCCATGTCCGTATTTATTGTACAGTTCAGGTCAGTATTTATTGTACTCTCCAGGTCAATATTTATTATACTCTCCAGCTCAGTGTTTATTGTACTGTCCAGGTCAGTATTTATTGTCCGCTCCATGTCAGTATTTATTGTACTCTCCAGGTCTGTATTTATTACCCTCTCCAGGTCAGTATTTATTACATTCTCCAGGTCAGTATTTATTGTACTCTCCAGGTCAGTATATATTACCCTCTCCAGGTCAGTATTTATTGTACTCTCCAGGTCAGTATTTATTGTACTCACCATGTCAGTATTTATTATGCTCGCCAGGTCAGTATATATTGCACTCTCAAGGTCAATATTTATTACCCTCTCCAGGTCAGTATTTATTACGCTCTCCAGGTCAGTATTTATTGTACTCGCCAGGACAGTATTTATTGTACTCTCCAGGTCAGTTTTTATTGTACTCTCCAGGTCAGTATATATTGCACTCTCAAAGTCAATATTTATTGCGCTCTCCAGGTCAGTATCTATTGCCCTCTCCACGTCAGTATTTATTGTACTCTCCAGGTCAGTATTTATTGTATTCTCCAGGTCAATATTTATTGTAATCTCCAGGTCAGTTTTAATTGTACTCTCCAGGTCAGTATTTACTGTACTCTCCAGGTCAGTATTTATTGCTCTCTCCAGGACAGCATTTATTTCCCTCTCCAGGTCAGTATTTATTATACTCTCCAGATCATTATTTATTGAACTCTGCAGGTCAGTATTTATTGTATTCTCCAGGTCAATATTTATTGTAATCTCCAGGTCAGTATTAATTGTACTCTCCAGGTCAGTATTTACTGTACTCTCCAGGTCAGTATTTATTGCTCTCTCCAGGGAGATAGAGGGAAACAAAAAGGAGGCATAAACAAAAGACAGAAAGGAGATGAGGAAAAGTGGAGGGCAGAGAAACCCAAGGCAAAGAACAAAAAGGGCCATTGTACAGCAAAATTCTAAAAGGACAGAGGGTGTTAAAAAAACAAGCCTAAAGGCTTTGTGTCTTAATGCAAGAGTATCCGCAATAAGGTGGATGAATTAACTGTGCAAATAGATGTTAACAAATATGATGTGATTGGGATTACGGAGACGTGGCTCCAGGATGAGCAGGGCTGGGAACTCAACATCCAGGGGTATTCAACATTCAGGAAGGATAGAATAAAAGGAAAAGGAGGTGGGGTAGCATTGCTGGTTAAGGAGGAGATTAAGGCAATAGTTAGGAAGGACATTAGCTTGGATGATGTGGAATCTATATGGGTAGAGCTGCAGAACACCAAAGGGCAAAAAACGTTAGTGGGAGTTGTGTACAGACCTCCAAACAGTAGTAGTGATGTTGGGGAGGGCATCAAACAGGAAATTAGGGGTGCGTGCAATAAAGGTGCAGCAGTTATAATGGGTGACTTTAATATGCACATAGATTGGGCTAACCAAACTGGAAGCAATACGGTGGAGGAGGATTTTCTGGAGTGCATAAGGGATGGTTTTTTAGATCAATATGTCGAGGAACCAACTAGGGGGGAGGCCATCTTAGACTGGGTGTTATGTAATGAGAAAGGATTAATTAGCAATCTCGTTGTGCGAGGCCCCTTGGGGAAGAGTGACCATAATATGGTGGAATTCTGCATTAGGATGGAGAATTAAACAGTTAATTCAGAGACCATGGTCCAGAACTTAAAGAAGGCTAACTTTGAAGGTATGAGGCGTGAATTGGCTGAGATGGATTGGCGAATGATACTTAAGGGGTTGACTGTGGATGGGCAATGGCAGACATTTAGAGACCGCATGGATGAACTACAACAATTGTACATTCCTGTCTGGCATAGAAATAAAAAAGGGAAGGTGGCTCAACCGTGGCTATCAAGGGAAATCAGGGATAGTATTAAAGCCAAGGAAGTGGCATACAAATTGGCCAGAAATAGGAGCGAACCTGGGGACTGGGAGAAATTTAGAACTCAGCAGAGGAGGACAAAGGGTTTGATTAGGGCAGGGAAAATGGAGTATGAGAAGAAGCTTGCAGGGAACATTAAGACGGATTGCAAAAGTTTCTATAGATATGTAAAGAGAAAAAGGTTAGTAAAGACAAATGTAGGTCCCCTGCAGTCAGAATCAGGGGAAGTCATAACGGGGAACAAAGAAATGGCGGACCAATTGAACAAGTACTTTGGTTCGGTATTCACGAAGGAGGACACGAACAACCTTCCGGTTATAAACGGGGTCGGGGGGTCTAGTAAGGAGGAGGAACTGAGGGAAATCCTTATTAGCCGGGAAATTGTGTTGGGAAATTGATGGGATTGAAGGCCGATAAATCCCCAGGGCCTGATGGACTGCATCCCAGAGTACTTAAGGAGGTGGCCTTGGAAATAGTGGATGCGTTGACATTCATTTTCCAACATTCCATTGACTCTGGATCAGTTCCTATGGAGTGGAGGGTAGCCAATGTAACCCCACTTTTTAAAAAAGGAGGGAGAGAGAAAACAGGGAATTATAGACCGGTCAGCCTGACATCGGTCGTGGGTAAAATGATGGAATCAATTATTAAGGATGTCATAGCAGTGCATTTGGAAAGAGGTGACATGATAGGTCCAAGTCAGCATGGATTTGTGAAAGGGAAATCATGCTTGACAAATCTTCCGGAATTTTTTGAGGATGTTTCCAGTAGAGTGGATAAGGGAGAACCAGTTGATGTGGTATATTTGGACTTTCAGAAGGCGTTCGACAAGGTCCCACACAAGAGATTGATGTGCAAAGTTAGAGCACATGGGATTGGGGGTAGTGTACTGACATGGATTGAGAACTGGTTGTCAGACAGGAAGCAAAGAGTAGGAGTAAATGGGTACTTTTCAGAATGGCAGGCAGTGACTAGTGGGGTACCGCAAGGTTCTGTGCTGGGGCCCCAGCTGTTTACACTGTACATTAATGATTTAGATGAGGGGATTAAATGTAGTATCTCCAAATTTGCGGATGACACTAAGTTGGGTGGCAGTGTGAGCTGCGAGGAGGATGCTGTGAGGCTGCAGAGCGACTTGGATAGGTTAGGTAAGTGGGCAAATGCATGGCAGATGAAGTATAATGTGGATAAATGTGAGGTTATCCACTTTGGTGGTAAAAACAGAGAGACAGACTATTATCTGAATGGTGACAGATTAGGAAAAGGGGAGGTGCAAAGAGACCTGGGTGTCATGGTACATCAGTCATTGAAGGTTGGCATGCAGCTGCAGCAGGCGGTTAAGAAAGCAAATGGCATGTTGGCCTTCATAGCAAGGGGATTTGAGTACAGGGGCAGGGAGGTGTTGCTACAGTTGTACAGGGCATTGGTGAGGCCACACCTGGAGTATTGTGTACAGTTTTGGTCTCCTAACCTGAGGAAGGACATTCTTGCTATTGAGGGAGTGCAGCGAAGGTTCACCAGACTGATTCCCGGGATGGCGGGACTGACCTATCAAGAAAGACTGGATCAACTGGGCTTGTATTCACTGGAGTTCAGAAGAATGAGAGGGGACCTCATAGAAACATATAACATTCTGACGGGGTTAGACAGGTTAGATGCAGGAAGAATGTTCCCAATGTTGGGGAAGTCCAGAACCAGGGGTCACAGTCTAAGGATAAGGGGAAAGCCATTTAGGACCGAGATGCGGAGGAACTTCTACACCCAGAGAGTGGTGAACCTGTGGAATTCTCTACCACAGAAAGTTGTTGAGGCCAATTCACTAAATATATTCAAAAAGGAGTTCGATGAAGTCCTTACTGCTAGGGGGATCAAGGGGTATGGTGAGAAAGCAGGAATGGGGTACTGAAGTTGAATGTTCAGCCATGAACTAATTGAATGGCGGTGCAGGCTAGAAGGGCCGAATAGCCTACTCCTGCACCTATTTTCTATGTTTCTATGTTTCTATGTTTCTCCAGGTCAATATTTATTGTATTCTCCAGGTCAGTATTCATTGTATTCTCCAGGTCAGTATTTATTGCACTCTCCAGGGCAGTATTTATTATACTCTCCAGATCATTATTTATTGAACTCTGCAGGTCAGTATTTATTATACTCTCCAGGTCAGTATTTACTGTACACTCTAGGTCAGTATTTATTGCACTCTCAAAGTCAATATTTATTTTCCTTTCCAGGTCAGTATTTATTGCCCTCTCCAGGTGAGTATTTATTGTACTCTCCATTTCAGTTTTGATTGCCCTCTCCAGGTCAGTATTTATTACCCTCTCCAGGTCAGTATTTATTGTACTCTCCAGGTCAGTATTTATTGTACTCTCCAGGTCAGTATATATTGCACTCTCAAAGTCAATATTTATTGTCCTTTCCAGGTCAGTATTTATTGCCCTCTCCATGTCAGTATTTATTGTACTCTCCAGGTCAGTATTTATTGTATTCTCCAGGTCAGTATTTATTGTAATCTCCAGGTCAGTATTTATTATACTCTCCAGGTCAGTATTTATTGTACTCTCCAGGTCAGTATTTATTGCACTCCCCAGGTCAGTATTTATTGTACTCCCCAGGTCAGTATTAATTGTACAAACCAGGTCACTATTTATTGTACTCTCCAGGTCAGTATTTATTGTACTCTCCAGATCAGTATTTACTGTACTCTCCAGGTCAGTATTTATTGCTCTCTCCAGGACAGTATTTATTGCCCACTCCAGGTCAGTATTTATTGTATTCTCCAGGTCAGTATTTATTGTACTCTCCAGGTCAGTATTTATTGCCCTCTCCAGGGCAGTATTTATTGCCCTCTCCAGGTCAGTATTTTTTATACTCTCCAGATCATTATTTATTGCCCTCTCCACGTCAGTATTTATTGTACTCTCCAGGTCAGTATATAATGTATTCTCCAGGTCAGTATTTATTGTAATCTCCAGGTCAGTATGTATTGGTCTCTCCAGGTCAGTATTTATTGTACTCATCAGGTCAGTATTTATTGCACTCTCCAGGTCAGTATTTATTGTACTGTCCAGGCCAGTATTTATTACCCTCTCCAGGTCAGTATTTATTGTACTCCCCAGGTCAGTATTTATTGTACAAACCAGGTCAGTATTAATTGTACTCTCAGGTCAGTATTTATTGTAATCTCCAGGTCAGTATTTATTGGTCTCTCCAGGTCAGTATTTATTGTACTCTCCAGGTCAGTATTTATTGCACTCTCCAGGTCAGTATTTATTGTACTGTCCAGGCCAGTATTTATTACCCTCTCCGGTTCAGTATTTATTGTACTCCCCAGGTCAGTATTTATTGTACAAACCAGGTCAGTATTTATTGTACTCTCCAGGTCAGTATTTATTGTACACTCCAGGTCAGTATTAACTGTACTGTCCAGGTCAGTATTTATTGCTCTCTCCAGGACAGTATTTATTGCCCTCTCCAGGTCAGTATTTATTGTACTCTCCAGGTCAGTATTTATTGCTCTCTCGAGGACAGTATTTATTTCCCTCTCCAGGTCAGTATTTATTATACTCTCCAGATCATTATTTATTGAACTCTGCAGGTCAGTATTTATTGTACTCTCCAGGTCAGTATTTCCTGTACTCTCTAGGTCAGTATATATTGCACTCTCAAAGTCAATATTTATTGCGCTCTCCAGGTCAGTATTTATTGCCCTCTCCACGTCAGTATTTATTGTACTCTCCAGATCAGTATTTATTGTATTCTCCAGGTCAATATTTATTGTAATCTCCAGGTCAGTATTTATTGTACTCTCCAGGTCAGTATTTACTGTACTTTCCAGGTCAGTATTTATTGCTCTCTCCAGGACAGCATTAATTGCCCTCTCAAGGTCAATATTTATTGTATTCTCCAGGTCAGTATTTATTGCACTCTCCAGGTCAGTATTTATTGTACTGTCCAGGCCAGTATTTATTACCCTCTTCAAGTCAGTATTTATTGTACTCCCCAGGTCAGTATTTATTGTATAAACCAGGTCAGTATTAATTGTACTCTCCAGGTCAGTATTTATTGTAATCTCCAGGTCAGTATTTATTGTACTCTCCAGGTCAGTATATATTGCACTCTCAAAGTCAATATTTATTGCCCTCTCCAGGTCAGTATTTATTTCCCTCTCCAGGTCTGTATTTATTGTACTCTCCAGGTCAGTATTTATGGTATTCTCCAGGTCAGTATTTATTGTAATCTCCAGGTCTGTATTTATTGTATTCTCCAGGTCAGTATTTATTGTACTCTCCAGGTCAGTATTTATTGCACTCTCCAGGTCAGTATTTATTGTACTGTCCAGGCCAGTATTTATTAACCTCTCCAGGTCAGTATTTATTGTAATCTCCAGGTCAGTATTTATTGTCCAAACCAGGTCACTATTTATTGTACTCTCCAGGTCAGTATTTATTGTACAAACCAGGTCAGTATTTATTGTACTCTCCAGGTCGGTATTTAATGTACTCGCCAGGTCAGTATTTATTGCTCTCTCCAGGACAGTATTTATTGCTCTCTCCAGTTCAGTATTTATTGTACTCTCCAGGTCAGTATTTATTGTATTCTCCAGGTCAGTATTTATTGCCTACTCCAGGGCAGTATTTATTGCCCTCTCCAAGTCAGTATTTATTATACTCTCCAGATCATTATTTATTGTACTCTGCAGGTCAGTATTTATTGTACTCTCCAGGTCAGCTATAACTGTACTCTCCAGGTCATTCTATATTGTACTCTCCAGGTCAGTATTTATTGTATTCTCCAGGTCCGTATTTATTGTACGCTCCAGGTCAGTATTTATGGTACTCGCCAGGTCAGTATTTTTTGCCCTCTACAAGTCAGTATTGATTGAACTCTACAGGTCCGTATTTATTGTACTCTCCAGGTTAGTATGTATTGTACTCTCCAGGTCATTATTTATTCTACACTCCAGGTCATTATTTATTGCACTCTCCAGATCAGTATTTATTGT